>NC_140673.1:1278214-2556428 GCF_054131305.1 Coturnix japonica | reverse complement strand
GTCCTCATCAAGAATTCTTCGGAGTGCTGGGATCATATGAGGGCACCCACAGGCCCTCCTGTGGGATCCTACAGGATCCTGGAAACTCCCTGCTTCTTCCAGAGCTTCAGGCATGGCCACAGATGGTTCTTCTCTTTCTCCTCCCTCAGACACTGACAAGAGGAGTGCGGCTGCATTGGCCTCCACTGCAGAGCATGCAGACTCAGAAGAATAGGAGCTTTCTGAATCTTCTTCTGTATCTACATGTGATGCAGACAGAGGCTCCAGGAGAGATGCTGAACACACAGCGTGTGCCTCATCAGATGGGGCAAGAGATGCAACCTGCAGGGTGCCAGATGACTCTCCTGCCGTTTCTATCCCAGCACTCTCTCCTAGTTCTTGCTGCGAATCCTGGACTAGAACATCCCTAGCTGGGGAATCATCAGAGGCAGAGGAGCATTCAGTGTTGGAAGAGGTTGAGTTCTCCTCATCTTCAGGATTGGTTGCTGGCAAGGGCTCGAGGTGTCCTTCAGGCTCAAGGTCTACAGTCAGAGAAGCTGCACATACAGTGCCTGCCTCAACAGGTAAGGCAAGAGATGCGCTGCACAGGTTGCCAGATGACTGTCCCGTGGATTCCTTCTCAGCAGCCTCTTCCAGCTCCTGCAGCTCAACCTGCACTCCAGCATCACTGGTTCGGGAACCACCAGGGGCAGGAATCTGTCCCTCAGCCCTGGATGTCACAGAGCATACGCCCAGTCTTCCCTGAGCAGCGCCGGCAGCGCTGGCACCGTCTGCTGCCGCTCGGGGCACGAGAAGCCTGGGCACGCTCACAGGGTTTGTCCAGCCGGTGTTGCGACTGGACACCTGAGGTCTTCGGGGAAGTGTTGGGAGTCTGACGCTTCTAATGCCGATGGTGCATTCTCTGCCTCGCGCAGCAGGTGCGCAGGCTGCTGCACCAGAACGCCGGGGTGCAGCTGCCGGCATCCCTGGCCGCCTTAAGTGAGGCAGCAAGGATGGCTGAGGCTGTCTCCGTTGCCCGCCGGCACTGCTGCGGGTCACCGACAGCGTGAACTGCCACCCGCCCGCCTGCAAGAGAAGCCGAGGAGAAACACCAGGTGAGCGCGGTCCGTCCCGCTCCCGCCCCACGGAGCACCGAGGGCAGCGCTCATGTGGGCGGTCCCCGCGCCACGCGGGAAGACGTTCGGCCTCGCCTCCCTCGGGCTCCCTACCTGTGCGCGGCGGCTCCCGGAGGCCCGCGAGCTCTCCGGGCCGGGCAGCGGCGGCAGATGGACGCCGTGGAGGGACGAGCCCGGGCTCCGGCTGCCCGGCGGCACCGCTCGCGGCGCCGTGCGGCCCACCTGTGGGGAGAAGGAGGCGTGAGATGGAGGTGGCCAGGTCGCCACCGGCGGCCCGGCCGAGCCCGGCCCCGCTGCTCTCCGCCTGCCTCACCTGGCGGCGTTCCTGCACGCGTGGCAGCCCTGCGTTGGGCTGGGAGTCGTCCTTCTCGCGCTTCTCGCTCATCTCCGCGTCCTCGCACAGAGGCACAGGGAAGCACCCAGGAGCTGCTGCCTCCTCACGGAGCCGCTGTCCTGAGAGTGAGCGGCACTCCCTCCAGGGGACGCTGACCCCTCAAGGCAGCCCCGCGTCACAACGGCCTTCGGGTTCGATGCCGGCCCGCGTCACAAAGCCCTGGCGGTTACGACAGCCCACTGTGACAGCCCTCCGCACGTGCCTGGCAGCCGGCTGCCTGTGACTCAGCGTGGTCCTGATGACGGGCCACGAGCGGTGAGTGGCAGCATGTCGGGGACAGATGGCTATAGGCAAGGGACAGGGCAAGCACTGGGCAATGCCTTGCATGCTCCCCGCCACCACAGCTAGTTGAACTCAGTTGTTCCTTTCTGTGATGTCTCTCCACCCAGTTGTGGACATATCTGGGCCATCTCCTGACGTTCTGTGCTCCTCCTGTGGACTCTGCAGAAACCTGTGAGGCAAGAGCAAATCCACAGCTCTGTAGGTTCCTGGCCAGCAACACTCCACAAGTTCCATGTTATCTTCTGGCTTGTCAGACGTGCCCTTCACATGAAGGCAAGCCAAGTGTTATGGAGAGGATGTCCACCTTTGTGCATGGAACTGGATGGAAAGTAGATATGACCAGGCATCTCCTCACAGTGCACACTCCAGCGTAGCTCCTGGAGTCTGTGCCTTCATTTCACACCTGGTACTGACCACATGGATATTTCTCACCTCGTGCTGATGGCCTTTTACGCTCTTTTGCGTGCAGATGAATGTTCCTCCGGTCTGAGATGTGCAACCAGAGGGGAAGCTGAAGGCACGGTCTTTGCCTCAGCAGATGAAGCATCTGATATGCTTGGTGGGACACTGACTGCTTCAGCAGCATCTTGAGATTGTCTTTCTTCCTCTACAGCCTGCAAGTATAGAGTTTATTAGAGTAAAAACTACAGGGTAAGGGCAGCTGTCAGTGCAGTGTCTCTGGCATCCAGTTGGCTGTGATCTGTGCCAGCAGCATTGGCATCTTGGTCTGTCATCTGTGGTCTGTCCCTGCGCATCGTGCACTCTTAATATACCGAGTACGGGAAGGACCAGAGGCAGGAAACTGGCCATCAGCCCTCGCTGTTGTGATGGAGATACCTTGCATGCCCTGAGCAGTGTTGGCAGCACTGGCACCATCATCAGCTGCTTGGGGCTAAGAAGCCTGGGCTTGCTCGTTCTGTATGCCCTGGACCCATTCCAGCAGGACAACATCTGTTCCTTCCTTGCCCCATCACGGATCCCCAGTTTGCTGGGTGAACTGGAAGATATCCATAGGCCTCCCAGTAGATCTCTCTGGGATCTCACAGCGTTTGTGGTTCTCCCAGAGCTTGTATGGAGAACCCAGACATGGCCACAGCTGTTTGTTCTCTTCCCCCTCCCTCACATGCTGTCGGCGCACTAGCCTCCTCTGGACAGTGTGCAGTCTTGGGAGAAGTTGAGTGTTTTGCACCTCTGGTGACTGAGGCAGACAGACTCAAGTTGCCCTGCAGGCCCTGGGCCTGAGTCCAGAAGAGAAGCTGAACGCGCTGTTTCTGCCTCTTCAGATGGGGCAAGACCTGTGCAACAACAAATCACCAGAAACTGTCCTGCAGTTTCTCCCTCAGTGGGCTCTTCCAGCTCTTGCTGCACAGCCTGCACGCTTATGTCTGAGGTCTGGGAATCACCAGATACCAGAAACTGGCCCTCAGCATTCGCTGTTGTGGTAGAGATGCCAAGCGTGCCCTGAGCAGTGCCGGAAGTGTTGGCATCATCATCTGCTGCTTGGGATCTCCAGTGCCCTGGCCCTTTCACGCTGTTTGGCCAGGACACATTCCATCTGGACAACATCTGGTCCTTTTTCTCCTCATCACGAATTCTGCGGATTGCTGGGATCGTGGCAGAATATCCACAGGCCATCCTGGTGATTTCTCTGGGATCTTGTCTCTTTGGAATAAGTGCAGCCTTGGAAGAAGCTGAATTTTCCACATCTTCAGGCACAGATGGGACAGAGTCTCCTTGTTTGCTCTTTGCCATGACGTGCCTCCCCTTCTGAGCCCTTCTTTGCAGATGGGGAACGTGGTGTAGAGGCTGCACCAGTGCCTCGGGTGCCCTCCCGAGCGTCTGTCCAAGCCATGGGGATCTTACCAGCATTAGTGGCTTGCACCTGGGCAGTTGTTGCTGGTGCTCCCAGGCTGCTGGTGCATGCACCATGCCCCGGTACTGCCAGCTGCACGCCAACTCTTGGGCTTCTGGCTGCAGCGCACAGGGTGCCCTTGCTTGGCTCTAGCGTGCAGAGGCATGAGAACAGTTAGAGTCTTTGAGGGCTGGCGCCCTGCTCTCAGATCTCACTGCCAGGTCTTGGACATGCAAGGTTCCCTGAAGGACCTGGAGAAACTTCTGGGAGTCTGCCGCCTCTAATGCCTATGGCACGTGCTCTGCCTCTTGCAGCAGGTGCGCAGGTTGCTGCTTGCAGAGCAAGCAGCTTATGGGCATTAGAAGATGCTGCTGCATGCTGGGGGTGCAGCTGCCGGCATCCCTGCTCACCTTAAGTGAGGCAGCAAGGATGGCTGAGGCTGTCTCCTTTGCCCGCAGGCACTGCTGCGGGTCACTGACAGCGTGAACTCCCACCAGCCTGCAAGAGAAGCCGAGTTAGAAACACCAAGTGAGCGCGGTCCTTCCAGCTCACGCCCCACAGAACGCTCAGCCACGGGCATCTGCTGCCCGGCTCCCCATAGCCAAACCGGCAGAGGACGGTCCCCATATGGCAGCCCCCACGGCCCTACTGTGGCAGCTCTGCTCACATGCCTGGGCAGCTGGCTGGCTGCGGCTCAGCCTCATCCTGATGACAGCTGGCCACCAGCAGCAAGTTGCAGTGTGTGATGCGGCAGTGGCTCCTGTGGAGGACAGAGAGCTGTAGGCAGGGGGCAGATACCTGTAGGCTAGGGGCAGGGCAAGCACCAGGCAAGGCCCTACCTGCCTCCAGTCACCACAGCTTTCCCCTGGGAGAGGTGGCCTTGGCACAGCAGTACTCTGTACACAGAGCTGCTCACTGGGCTGGTTGGGGTCGGCAGGCCCTCACTGGGATGTCTCTTCACTTGGGGACATACCTTGGCTTGCTCATGCTATGCAGCCAGGATGTGTTCCTACTGGACAACAATATCCTCCCCCCTGCTTCCCGCCATGTCCTATCACTACACTTGCAATAAGTTTATTCACCTGAAGTTTCTAAACTCCCTTGAAATATCGGAAGTTCACAATGAGGTCTCCCTGCAGCCTTCCCTTTTCTGGGCTGAACAATCCTGGAAAACGCATGTATATGTATATATATGCGTATGTATGTATGTGTATATACATGCATATTTACAAAACAAGTGATTTCTTCCCCCCCACCAAGTTACGCGCAGCCTGTCCCTGAGCAGTGTCTGCCCCCTCCCTGGCCAGATCCGCACAGTTTTATTTGCTTTTGTATGATGTCATATGGTGTGAGTGCCCCTTCCTGTTCCTTGTCCCCTCCCAGCCCCCTCGCTGGCAGGACAGTAGGAGAAGCTGAGGAACAGAAACATCCTTGGCTCTGTACATCATGGCTCAGCAACAACCAAAGCTCTGATGCGCTATCGGCATTCTTCTCCTAAAGCCAAAACATGGCATCACACCAGACACTGTTAAGAAAATCAGCTTCTTAATTTTAGTCTAGACAGATCAACAGGAGGAAAGGAAGATTTGCTTTTCCAGAATAAGCAACAGAGGAAAGGTCAAGAACAAGTGAAGAAACAAACAAGCTAAAGCTATCAACCATTTCCAAAAACATTTTGATGAATTAAAACCTACACCACCGAAAACACGTGACTTGAGTCTAACTTCATTTCTGCTCTGAAAAAATCACTCTGTCTTTTTCTAGTTCCTTCTTAAGTTTCTTGTTTTATTGTACCCTGCTCTCAGCCTTAAACTCATTTATTCTCACTAACAAGGAAGGACATGTTAAGGAAGTAAAGGTTGGGGGCACCTTGGGTTGTAGTGACCACGAGATGGTGGAGTTCAAGATCCAGAGTGGAAGAAGCAAGGTAAAAAGTAGGATTGCTACCCTGGACTTCAGGAGAGCCAACACTGGTCTCTTCCGGGACCTGCTTGGCGCTATCCCGTGGGCTAGGTGTTAGAAGGTAAGGGGGCCTTTGAGAGCTGGTCAGCATTTAAACAGCGCTACTTCCAAGCTCAGGATCAGTACATCCATCTGACTACGAAATCGGGAAGGGGTGGCAGGAGACCTGTGTGGATGAGCAAGGAGCTCATGCACAAACTCAAAGGGAAGAAGAAGGTCCATGAATGTGGAAAAAGGGTCTGACCACTTGGGAATAATATAGGAATGTTGTCATGGCCTGCAGGGATGTGATGAGGAAAGCTAAAGCCACCTGGAATTGAATCTGCCTAAAGTGATAACGGATAATAAAAAAGGCTTTTTAAAGTAAGTTAACAGCAAAAGGAAGACTAGGGAGAACGAGGGTCCCCTACTAAGTGAGGGGGGTGTTCTTGTAACAGGGGGATGCTGAGAAGGCAGAGTTACTGAATACCTCCTTTGCTTCTGTCTTCAGTGAAAAGGCTCTCCCTCTGGAATCCCAGACCCTGGAGGTTAGTGAGAGGGTCTGGGGAATGGGAGACTTCCCTTTAGTCAGGGAAGAGGTGGTCCGTGAGCTCCTAGGTGACACTGAGTTCCATAAATCCATGGGGCCTGATGGGTTGCATCCACAGGTGCTGAGGGAGCTGGCGGAAGTGATTGCTGAACCGCTCTCTCCATCATCTTAGAGAGGTCTTGGAGAATGGGGGAGGTCCCTGAAGACTGGAGGATAGCCAGTGTCACTCCAGTCTTCAAAAAGGGCAGGAAGGATGATCCAGGTAGTTATAGGCCAGTCAGCCTCACCTCTGTCCCTGGAAAGGTGATGGAACAGGTTGTGCTGGATGCCATCTCCAAACAATTGGAAGAAAAGGAGGTTATCAGGAGTAGCCATCATGGGTTCACCAGGGGGAAGTCATGCTCAACCAACGTGGTAGCCTTCTATGACATTGTCACTGGCTGGGTGGGGAGAGGGCGGTAGATGTAGTCTACCTTGATTTCAGCATGGCATTTGATACTCTTTCCCACAGCATCCTTATAACAAAGCTGAGGAAGTGTGGGCTAGATGAGTGGACGGTGAAGTTTGAGAGCTTGCTGGATGGCAGAGCTCAGAGCATTGTCATTGGTGGTGCAAAGTCTGTTTGGAAACCTGTAACTAGCGGCGTTCCCCTGGGGCTGGTGCTGAGTCTGGTCTTGTTCAACACCTTCATCAATGACCTTGACAAGGGGATAGTGACCACCCTCAGCAAGTTTGCTGGTGATACGAAGCTGGGAGGATTGGCTGACATGCCTGAAGGCTGTGCTGCCATTCAGTGAGACCTGGACAGGCTGGAGAGCTGGGCAGTAAGAAACCGGATGAGGTTTAACAAATGCAAGTGAGGAGTCTTGCACCTAGGGAGAAATAATTGCATGCACCGGTACAGGCTGGGGGAAGACCTGCTGGAGAGGAGCTCTGCTGAGAGGGACCTGGGCGTCCTGGTGGACGACAGGTTGGCCATGAGCCAGCAGTGTGCCCTTGTAGCCAAACAGGCCAATGGCATTCTGGGGTGCATTAAAAAGAGCGTGTCCAGCAGGTTGAGGGAGATGATCCTCCTCATCTACTCTGCCTGGTGAGGCCTCATCTGGAATACTGTATCTAGTTCTGGGCTGCTCAGTACAAAGAAGACAGGGATCTCTTGGAAAGAGTCCAGCGGAGGGCCACAGAGATGGTGAAGGGCCCAGAGCATCTCCCCTATGAGGAGAGACTAAGTGAACTGGGTCTGTTTAGCCTTGAGTTAAGAATGCTGAGAGGGGGTTTGATCCAGGTCTATAAATACCTGAGATGTGGGGTCATAGTTGTGATGCTGGTCCCCTTTCGGTAGTGTGCGGGGACAGGACTAGGGGTAATGGGAAGAAACTACAGCATAGGAAGTTCTGCACGAAGAACGAAGAAGTGTGGAAGAACTTCTTTATGGTGAGGGTGACAGAGCACTGGAACAGGCTGCCCAGGGAGGTGGTGGACTCTCCTCTGGAGATATTCAAGACCCGACTGGATGCCTACATGTGCAACGTGGTGTAGGGAGCCTGCTTTGGCAGGGGGATTGGACTCGATGATCTCTAGAAGTCCCTTGCAACCCCTACAATTCTGTGATTCTGTGATTCTGTGAGATGTGGATCCTCTGGGGGACAGATGGCCATAGGTATGGGACAGGACGGGCACTGTATTCTGAAAATGTCAAGGGACTTCTCCTGGTGTGGAAGCCTAATGGGAAGTGGGAGACTTATAGGCACCTGGATGCCAACACTGCCCCTTCAGCAACAGCTGTCCCAAATGTTTCAGAATTGATTGCTGCTCTACAGAAACAGGCTCCTGCCTTTCTGGCTGCTCTTGATGTCTAAGACAGGTTTCTTATTGTCCCCTTGAGGAAGGCGGAGGACAGTCAGTTTGCATTTACTTGGAGGGACTGCAGTGCACATTCAGCTGATTACCCCAGGGGTACAAACACTCACCCACTCTGGTGCTCAGAGCATAGGCACGGAGGATGGAGAAGATTATGTTGGACCACGGTGTCCGGGTTTGTCCCTATGCTGATGACATCCTCATATGGGGGAATGATGTCTTTGTGGGAATACCCAAGACTACACAGTGTGGCACCTGAGGAGCCCCGATCCAGCTGGGACACTCTTGGTGTCCTCTAGCCAGGGCTTCAGAGACCTTCAACCCTTTCATCACAGGCCACCTCACACACACAGCAGCTCAGCCAGCTCACACTTTGCAAGCGAGAAATCACCGTGCCTTGCACGCCCACGCTCTCTGCACTTGCTGCCATCACTGACACGGGGATCCACTGCTCCATTCTCTGATCCCAGTAGCTGCACAGAGACCAAACGTGCACAGACCAGACAGCACTCAGCCAGGATAGGGTTAAGGGATAAGGTTTAATCAGATTTCTACATATACAGGATTGGGTGTTTCATCTCTGGGAGCTATTCTACAACTACAGGACAAGGGGAAATGGACTTAAGATGAAAGAGGGTAAATTTAGGTTGGATGTTAGGGGGAAGTTCTTTACTAGGAGCGTTGTGAGGCCCTGGAACAGGCTGCCCAGGGAGGTTGTGGATGCCCCGTCCTTGGAGGTGTTCAAGGCCAGGTTGGATGGGGCCCTGGGCAACCTGATCTAGTAATTGTGGAAGGTTGGTGGCCCTGCCAGGCGGGGGGGTTGGAACTTCATGATCCTTGGGGTCCCTTCCAACCCAGGTCATTCTTTGATTCTGTGATTTAGTTTTTTGTCTCCTGGAGCTGCCTGGTGTTTGCAGCCTCCTGCCTTTCCTCTTGCTGTCCCCTGATGCAGCAGCAGCAGCAGCTGCAAACTCTGCACAGAGCCCGAAGTGCCATCCTGATGACAGCTGGCATCTGTCGGCGAGCCGCTGCGTGTGGTGCGGCAGCGGTACCTGTGGGGGACAGAGAGTTGTAGGCAAGGGGCAGAGGCACGGCCCTGCCTGCCACCCACCACCATGGAATTTCCCTGGGAGGACTGCACTGCATGTGGCAGGGCACGGAATGCCGCCAGGCTCCGTGCCACTTGGTGGGCCACCTGAGCTCGGTAGGCCCCTCCCTGGGATGGCTTTCTGCCCGGGGACATACCTGGATCATCCTCCAGTGGATCTCTGAAGGACACAGACTTCTCTGTATCTCTTCTGCCCTCTGCAGAAACCTGTGTGGGGACAGCAAAACCACAGCCCTGTAGGCTCCTGCGCAGCAACATTCCAGATGCCAGGGCCCCATGGAAGAAGGATACCTCCCTCCTGGCTTGTCAAACATGCCCCTGGCTTGAGGGAGATGTTATGGAGGGGATGTCCACCCTTGTGCACAGAAGATGGCTTGAAAGGGGACAGCACCAGGCATCGCCCCACAGTGTACACTCTGGCATAGCTCCTGCCTGTGCTCTGATTTCACACCTGGTGCTGACCAAGTGCACTTTCCTCACCTTCTGTTCATCGCCTGTAGTTTCTGGTCCTTCGCATGCATCCACAGGGGAAGTTGAAGGCGTGGTCTTGACTTCATCAGATGAGGAACCTGAAATGCTTGGTGGTACACTTACTTCTCCCTCACACTCTGGCAGGAAGAAGGGTGTTTCACTGGCCACCTCTTCGTCCTCAGGAACTGATGCAGGGAAAGGCTCAAGCAGTCCTGCAGGCCCATGACCTGCGTCCAGAACAGAAGCTGAATGCCCTGTTTCTGCACTGTCCTGTGCTGCTTCGGGCATGCTCCTGTTTGGCCAGCAGATGTTCCAGGTGGACAAGATCTGTTCCTTCCTCACGTCAACAGAAATTCTCAAGGTTGCTGGGTGTACTGGAGAACGCCCATAGGCCTCAATGCTGATCTCTATGGGATCTTGCAATTTTGGTGCTCCTCCCAGAGCTTGTGTGGATGATTCTGGAACAGTCATTGCTGCTGCTTCTTTTTCTTCTTCCTCACATGCTGACAGCAGTGGTTCTGTGTTGGCCTCCTCTAAACAGTGCTCAGTCTCAAAAGAATCTGACTTATCCAGATCTGCTGGCACCGATGCATGCAGAGGCTCAAGGTATCCTGAAGGCCCAGAAGCTGCATCCAGAACAGAAGCTGAACACACCTTTTCTGCATCAACAGATGCGGCAAGACACGCACTCTGCAGGTCACCACATGACTGTCCTGCAGTTTCTGTCTCAGCAATCTCTTCCACATCATGCTGTGCATCCCGCACTCCAGCATCCCAGGACTGGAACATCAGGGCAGGAAACCAGCCCTCCACCCTCGATGTTGTGGTACAGAGGTTCAGCATTCCCTGGGCAGTGTCAGTGGCATCAGCACTGTCTTCGGTTGCTTGAGACCTCAGCAGCCTGGGCATGGTCATGCTGTTTGGCTGGAATGCGTTCGAACTGGACAGCATCTGTTCCTTCTTTGCTTCATCCCGGATTCTCCGGATTGCTGGATGAACTGGAGGACATCCATACTCCTTCCCACACACCTCTCTGGAATCTTGTAATCTCTGTGCTTCTCCCAGAGATTGGTTGGAGAACTCAGGCATGGGTTCTGCCACGTTGCTCTCCTCTGGAAAGCATTCAGCCTTGGAAGAAGTTGAGTTCTCCCCATCTTCAGGATTGGTTGCTGGGAAGGGCTCGAGGTGTCCTTCAGGCTCAAGGTCTGCAGCCAGAGAAGCTGCACATACAGTGTCTGCCTCAACAGATAAGGCAAGAGATGCGCTCCACAGGTTGCCAGATGACCGTCCCGTGGACTCCTTCTGAGCAGCATCTTCCAGCTCCTGCAGCTCAACCTGCACTCCAGCATAGCTGGTTTGGGAACCGCCGGGGGCAGGAATCTGTCCCTCAGCCCTGGATGTCACAGAGCATACGCCCAGTCTTCCCTGAGCAGAGCCAGCAGCGCTGGCACCGTCTGCTGCCGCTCGGGGCACGAGAAGCCTGGGCACGCTCACAGGGTTTGTCCAGCCGGTGTTGCGACTGGACACCTGAGGTCTTCGGGGAAGTGTTGGGAGTCTGACGCTTCTAATGCCGCTGGTGCATTCTCTGCCTCGCGCAGCAGGTGCGCAGGCTGCTGCTTGCAGAGCAGGCAGCTTACAGACATTAGAACGCCGGGGTGCAGCTGCCGGCATCCCTGGCCGCCTTAAGTGAGGCAGCAAGGATGGCTGAGGCTGTCTCCGTTGCCCGCCGGCACTGCTGCGGCTCACCGACAGCGTGAACTGCCACCCGCCCGCCTGCAAGAGAAGCCGAGGAGAAACACCAGGTGAGCGCGGTCCGTCCCGCTCCCGCCCCACGGAGCACCGAGGGCAGCGCTCATGTGGGCGGTCCCCGCGCCACGCGGGAAGACGTTCGGCCTCGCCTCCCTCGGGCTCCCTACCTGTGCGCGGCGGCTCCCGGAGGCCCGCGAGCTCTCCGGGCCGGGCAGCGGCGGCAGATGGACGCCGTGGAGGGACGAGCCCGGGCTCCGGCTGCCCGGCGGCACCGCTCGCGGCGCCGTGCGGCCCACCTGTGGGGAGAAGGAGGCGTGAGATGGAGGTGGCCAGGTCGCCACCGGCGGCCCGGCCGAGCCCGGCCCCGCTGCTCTCCGCCTGCCTCACCTGGCGGCGTTCCTGCACGCGTGGCAGCCCTGCGTTGGGCTGGGAGTCGTCCTTCTCGCGCTTCTCGCTCATCTCCGCGTCCTCGCACAGAGGCACAGGGAAGCACCCAGGAGCTGCTGCCTCCTCACGGAGCCGCTGTCCTGAGAGTGAGCGGCACTCCCTCCAGGGGACGCTGACCCCTCAAGGCAGCCCCGCGTCACAACGGCCTTCGGGTTCGATGCCGGCCCGCGTCACAAAGCCCCGGCGCGGGGCTCCCCTCGGGCATCTCCACGGCCGCCACCGGACCTTTCCCAGCGGCGCCATCGCTGTCGCTGACGGGCTCGCCCTCGGCTGCGCTGGGGCCGTGGAACCGGCTGGAAGCGGCCGCGTCCGGCACGGAGCGGCCCCTGTCCTCGTCTCGTTGCCCAGCCTGGCCAAGTACCCCCGGCCCAAGCGGCTCGTCCGCACCTCAGCCCTTTCTTCGTGTTGCAGTTCTCCAGGACCCGTTTAGAGCACGGATCTGTCGCGCTCTGTGGAGGAGCCTGTGCTGGAGTAGATGGATGTGGCCTGAAGGACTGAGGCTGCAATCCGTGGAGAGCCACCTGAGGAGCAAAGTGCTGGACGCAGCTTATTTCTCTAGAGATGAGCACACTGTGGAGCAAGAGTTGTGGTGGGAGCTGCACCTCATAATGAGACTCATGATGGAGCAGTCTGTGCCAGAATAACTTTTCTCCTTGGCTTGAATCCAGATTGATTCTTGACAAACTGCAGTCTGTGTGAAGTCCTCATAGGATCACTTTGGGAAGGAGTGCATCCCAGAGGAGGGGCTTCATGCTGGAGCTGGGGACAAGGTGAATGAACCAGCTGCAGAGTTGAAGCTTCATTATGTGTCCACAATACCTAATTTCCCAGTTCCTGCAGTCAGTTTATTTCTTAAACAGCTCATGGCTGCCCCAGGGCACATAAATTTCAGGATATGTTTCGGAGTAGACCTTTGCCTAATTAGCTATCAACTTGGGGACTTAAAAGGAATGTGAATTATTTAGGCCACTGTTGAATAAAGAGGTTATGAGCTAAGTTTTGTCAAAATACTGAGAAACAGCTTCTCACATCAATTGCATTTTCACAGAATCACACAGAATCACAGAATGGCTTGGGTTGGAAGAGACCTCAAGGATCATGAATCTCCAACCTCCCCCACCACAGACAGGGCCACCAGCCTCCATGTTTAATACCAGACCAGGCTGCCCAGAGCCCCATCAGACACCTTGTACACGTCTAGAGATGGGGCATCCGCAGCCTCTCTGAGCAGCTGTTCCAGCACCTCACCACTCTAGTAGCAAAGACCTTCCCTCACATCCAACCTAAATCTTCCCTCCTTCAACTCCTGGCTTGTCAAACATGCCCCTGGCTTGAAATGCAATCCTCTTCAGCTTGCAGCATTTAATTGGTGTCACAGATGGGGTCCCCATTCAGAAGGTGCTAATTGACAAGTGAAACAAGACTGGGACCCAGGAATGCACAGGCTTGAACTGATTGAAAGTTCCTCCCTCCTACTTCCTCCGTGTTGTGGTACTTCCTGCTGAGCAGGGCAGCAAAACCACAGCAGATGGGTGAACTCATGAGTAGCCGGTACTGTGTTGAACTAAAGTTGATTAAAAGTTCCTCCCTTTTCATGTCATAGGTACTCTCCCCTGAGTGGGGCAATGAAACCTGAGTAGCTGATACTAAGCACGGAAGGAGGGATGGGCAATTCTAATAGCCTGGAGCGTATTTTGAAAATGTTGTGGGACTTCAGTTCTTGTCTTGCTCTGCTGGGGCTTGACTGGGCAAGACATAATTGGTAGAACCCACAGGCAATATGTGAATGGGCAGCAGACTTAAGGGCAGAATGGAAATATTACTGAAGAAAAGGGAAAGCATCAGTTTGTGCAGTACTCGGGGCAGTGCTGGTCACAGCTCCGGAGTGCCGTGGGCAGCAATGATTCTCAGGAGCCAGCATTACCTCCTCCTTGCAGGAGACAGTAGGAAAACTACAAGAGCAGCTGGTTGAGGAGCAGCAGCAGTCTCAGTAACTGGAAGTGCTGATGAAGTGCTTGGGGAAGGAAAAGGAGGGGCCTTCTGCCTCAGCTCTATCCCAGCACCCAACTAGCACAGGCTCAGGATAGGCTCAGAAAATTCATCCCTCCAGGCTAGTGAGACCTCAAATTAAGGTGGAATACAACTGTGATGAGGAGCACAGGGGACATCAGCTGACCATTACAAGCAAGGAAACAATGTACTCACTGGAGAAGTATAACAGGAATGCTAAGCAGATGGAGACAGAATATGTGTAGAGTTTCCCTATTGGGGGGGGAACTGTGTACTGTTAAGTGAGAAGGCAGAAGGTTTCTTCCTAACCACCAGGAACAATCAAGCCCCACAACCCCTGTCCCAGAGGGCAGCTTATTGGGCAGGAAGAACCATGAGTAAAAGGCCTTGAGCTGGGGATTTCCAGGTCCATTATGAGTGACCAAACCAGCAAGGATTTAGAAATTCTTTTCCACAACTGGAAGGGCAAACCAGGCAAGACTCTCCCTCCGTCTGCTCCCTAGGAGCAGACCCTACACATCAAAACCACATCAGAGCTAACTCCTTCTGCTTTCCCCTCGTGAGTTACGTTCAATCCAGGGACTGGAGTGGGAAACTGCCATTCCAGTGTGTGTTAAGCAAGGGGGGAGATGGGACACATGGATACTCATTAACCCTTGCACATGAGAACTGTTAAGTTGTGGATGATGGTGTAGTTTAGGGAGTCTCCCCCCAGTTCCCCATTCGGCTAGTCCAACTCATAGACTACTGTGTATATACCCAGCCCTACTTCTGTCCAAGACAACAGACATGAAGCCCATCCTATAGTAGATGAATTACACAATCAAGGGATAATAGCACCTGCAAACTCTCCTGATGACTCTCCTGTATGACAGGTGTGGAAGCCTAATGGAAAATGGGAGACTCACAGGTGCCTGGATGCGAACACTGCCCCTTCAGCAACAGCTGTCCCAAATGTTTCAGAATTGATTGCTGCTCTACAGGAACAGGCTTCTGCCTTTCTGGCTGCTCTTGATGTCTAAGACAGGTTTCTTATGGTCCCCTTGAGGAAGGCAGAGGACAGTCAGTTTGCACTTACTTGAGGGACTGCAGTGCACATTCAGCTGATTACCCCAGGGATACAAACACTCGCCCACTCTGGCGCTCAGAGCATAGGCACGGAGGATGGAGAAGGTTACGTTGGACCACAGTGTCCAGGTTTGTCCCTATGCTGATGACATCCTCATATGGGGGAATGATGTCTTTATGGGAATACCCAAGACGACACAGTGTGGCACCTGAGGAGCCCCGATCCAGCTGGGACACTCTTGGTCTCCTCTAGCCAGGTGCCTGGTTACAGACACAACAGCACTCTCCCACCAGGGCTTCAGAGGCCCTCAAGCCTTTCATCACAGGCCACCTCACACACACACACCAGCTCAGCCAGCTCACACTTTGCAAGCGAGAAATCACCGTGCCTTGCACGCCCACGCTCTCTGCACTTGCTGCCATCACTGACACGGGGATCCACTGCTCCATTCTCTGATCCCAGTAGCTGCACAGAGACCAAACGTGCACAGACCAGACAGCACTCAGCCAGGATAGGGTTAAGGGATAAGGTTTAATCAGATTTCTACATATACAGGATTGGGTGTTTCATCTCTGGGAGCTATTCTACAACTACAGGACAAGGGGAAATGGACTTAAGATGAAAGAGGGTAAATTTAGGTTGGATGTTAGGGGGAAGTTCTTTACTAGGAGCGTTGTGAGGCCCTGGAACAGGCTGCCCAGGGAGGTTGTGGATGCCCCGTCCTTAGAGGTGTTCAAGGCCAGGTTGGATGGGACCTTGGGCAACCTGATCTAGTAATTGTGGAAGGTTGGTGGCCCTGCCAGGCAGGGGGGTTTGGAACTTCATGATCCCTGAAGTCCCTTGCAATCCAGGTCATTCTTCAATTCTGTGATTTAGTTTGTTGTCTCTGGGAGCTGCCTGGTGTTTGCAGCCTCGTGCCTTTCCTCTTCCTGTCCCCTGATGCAGCTGCAGGTGCAAACTCTGCGCAGAGCCCGAAGCGCCATCCTGATGACAGCTGGCATCCGGCGGCGAGCCGCTGCGTGTGGTGCGTCAGTGGTACCTGTTGGGGACAGAGAGCTGTAGGCAAGAGGCAGAGGCACGGCCCTGCCTGCCACCCACCACCATGGAATTTCCCTGGGAGGACTGCACTGCATGTGGCAGGGCACAGAACGCCGCTGGCCTCCGTGCCACTTGGTGGGCATGGCTTTCTGCCCGGGGACGTACCTGGGCCATCCTCCGGTGCATCTCTGAAGCACACGGAGCTCTGTGCACGTTTTCTGGCCTCTGCAGAAACCTGTGTGGAGAGAACAAAACCACAACCCAGTCTGTCACTGCCCGGTGATGCTGTGGGTGCCACGCGCCCAAGGAACGGATTGCCTTTCCAGGCCCCTTTGCTTGAAGGTAAGGCAGGGGTAACAGAAGGGTTCTCCACCCTAATGCGTGGAGCTGGCTGGAAAGGAGACAGCACCAGGCATCTTGCCACAGCGCAAGCTGCAGGCACCTCTCCTGCCTCTGCCTCAATTTCATGCCTGGTACCAACCACACACGCCTTGCTCACCTCGTCCTGAGGGCCCACATCTGCTCCCACACATGCTGACACCTGCTCCTCAGGCCTGGGATCTGCAGCCACAGATGATGCTGAAGATGTGGTCTCCACATCAACTGATGAATTATCAGATGTGCTGGGTGTTAAACTGACTGCCTCTGATGAAGTATCTTCCTCAGAGTAATAATCCCAGTCTTCCTCCACAGCATCCACTTTTGAAGTGCAAAGACGGGAGGGCAGGTGGATGCCCTCATCTGTCTCTGCAGTGTCTCTGGTATTCAGCATGCTCTCAGCAGTGCTAGAAGAACTGCTGCTGTCATCGCTGGAGTCTTCTTGCACAAGTGGCAGTCTACCAGCCAACAATTGGAAATCACCAGAGTCAAGAAATGAGGTATGACCCCTTGATGTTGTGGGCCGGATGGCTGGCATGCCCTGAGTAGCGCTAGCAGTGTTGAAAGCATCACCTCTTGCCTGTAGTCTTAGCTGACTGGGGCTCATCACACTCCTTGGCCAGGAAATATTCCAGTGTGACAACATCCGCTCATTTCTGTCCTCATCAAGAATTCTTCGGAGTGCTGGGATCATATGAGGGCACCCACAGGCCCTCCTGTGGGATCCTACAGGATCCTGGAAACTCCCTGCTTCTTCCAGAGCTTCAGGCATGGCCACAGATGGTTCTTCTCTTTCTCCTCCCTCAGACACTGACAAGAGGAGTGCGGCTGCATTGGCCTCCACTGCAGAGCATGCAGACTCAGAAGAATAGGAGCTTTCTGAATCTTCTTCTGTATCTACATGTGATGCAGACAGAGGCTCCAGGAGAGATGCTGAACACACAGCGTGTGCCTCATCAGATGGGGCAAGAGATGCAACCTGCAGGGTGCCAGATGACTCTCCTGCCGTTTCTATCCCAGCACTCTCTCCTAGTTCTTGCTGCGAATCCTGGACTAGAACATCCCTAGCTGGGGAATCATCAGAGGCAGAGGAGCATTCAGTGTTGGAAGAGGTTGAGTTCTCCTCATCTTCAGGATTGGTTGCTGGCAAGGGCTCGAGGTGTCCTTCAGGCTCAAGGTCTACAGTCAGAGAAGCTGCACATACAGTGCCTGCCTCAACAGGTAAGGCAAGAGATGCGCTGCACAGGTTGCCAGATGACTGTCCCGTGGATTCCTTCTCAGCAGCCTCTTCCAGCTCCTGCAGCTCAACCTGCACTCCAGCATCACTGGTTCGGGAACCACCAGGGGCAGGAATCTGTCCCTCAGCCCTGGATGTCACAGAGCCTATGCCCAGTCTTCCCTGAGCAGCGCCGGCAGCGCTGGCACCGTCTGCTGCCGCTCGGGGCACGAGAAGCCTGGGCACGCTCACAGGGTTTGTCCAGCCGGTGTTGCGACTGGACACCTGAGGTCTTCGGGGAAGTGTTGGGAGTCTGACGCTTCTAATGCCGATGGTGCATTCTCTGCCTCGCGCAGCAGGTGCGCAGGCTGCTGCACCAGAACGCCGGGGTGCAGCTGCCGGCATCCCTGGCCGCCTTAAGTGAGGCAGCAAGGATGGCTGAGGCTGTCTCCGTTGCCCGCCGGCACTGCTGCGGGTCACCGACAGCGTGAACTGCCACCCGCCCGCCTGCAAGAGAAGCCGAGGAGAAACACCAGGTGAGCGCGGTCCGTCCCGCTCCCGCCCCACGGAGCACCGAGGGCAGCGCTCATGTGGGCGGTCCCCGCGCCACGCGGGAAGACGTTCGGCCTCGCCTCCCTCGGGCTCCCTACCTGTGCGCGGCGGCTCCCGGAGGCCCGCGAGCTCTCCGGGCCGGGCAGCGGCGGCAGATGGACGCCGTGGAGGGACGAGCCCGGGCTCCGGCTGCCCGGCGGCACCGCTCGCGGCGCCGTGCGGCCCACCTGTGGGGAGAAGGAGGCGTGAGATGGAGGTGGCCAGGTCGCCACCGGCGGCCCGGCCGAGCCCGGCCCCGCTGCTCTCCGCCTGCCTCACCTGGCGGCGTTCCTGCACGCGTGGCAGCCCTGCGTTGGGCTGGGAGTCGTCCTTCTCGCGCTTCTCGCTCATCTCCGCGTCCTCGCACAGAGGCACAGGGAAGCACCCAGGAGCTGCTGCCTCCTCACGGAGCCGCTGTCCTGAGAGTGAGCGGCACTCCCTCCAGGGGACGCTGACCCCTCAAGGCAGCCCCGCGTCACAACGGCCTTCGGGTTCGATGCCGGCCCGCGTCACAAAGCCCTGGCGGTTACGACAGCCCACTGTGACAGCCCTCCGCACGTGCCTGGCAGCCGGCTGCCTGTGACTCAGCGTGGTCCTGATGACGGGCCACGAGCGGTGAGTGGCAGCATGTCGGGGACAGATGGCTATAGGCAAGGGACAGGGCAAGCACTGGGCAATGCCTTGCATGCTCCCCGCCACCACAGCTAGTTGAACTCAGTTGTTCCTTTCTGTGATGTCTCTCCACCCAGTTGTGGACATATCTGGGCCATCTCCTGACGTTCTGTGCTCCTCCTGTGGACTCTGCAGAAACCTGTGAGGCAAGAGCAAATCCACAGCTCTGTAGGTTCCTGGCCAGCAACACTCCACAAGTTCCATGTTATCTTCTGGCTTGTCAGACATGCCCTTCACATGAAGGCAAGCCAAGTGTTATGGAGAGGATGTCCACCTTTGTGCATGGAACTGGATGGAAAGTAGATATGACCAGGCATCTCCTCACAGTGCACACTCCAGCGTAGCTCCTGGAGTCTGTGCCTTCATTTCACACCTGGTACTGACCACATGGATATTTCTCACCTCGTGCTGATGGCCTTTTACGCTCTTTTGCGTGCAGATGAATGTTCCTCCGGTCTGAGATGTGCAACCAGAGGGGAAGCTGAAGGCACGGTCTTTGCCTCAGCAGATGAAGCATCTGATATGCTTGGTGGGACACTGACTGCTTCAGCAGCATCTTGAGATTGTCTTTCTTCCTCTACAGCCTGCAAGTATAGAGTTTATTAGAGTAAAAACTACAGGGTAAGGGCAGCTGTCAGTGCAGTGTCTCTGGCATCCAGTTGGCTGTGATCTGTGCCAGCAGCATTGGCATCTTGGTCTGTCATCTGTGGTCTGTCCCTGCGCATCGTGCACTCTTAATATACCGAGTACGGGAAGGACCAGAGGCAGGAAACTGGCCATCAGCCCTCGCTGTTGTGATGGAGATACCTTGCATGCCCTGAGCAGTGTTGGCAGCACTGGCACCATCATCAGCTGCTTGGGGCTAAGAAGCCTGGGCTTGCTCGTTCTGTATGCCCTGGACCCATTCCAGCAGGACAACATCTGTTCCTTCCTTGCCCCATCACGGATCCCCAGTTTGCTGGGTGAACTGGAAGATATCCATAGGCCTCCCAGTAGATCTCTCTGGGATCTCACAGCGTTTGTGGTTCTCCCAGAGCTTGTATGGAGAACCCAGACATGGCCACAGCTGTTTGTTCTCTTCCCCCTCCCTCACATGCTGTCGGCGCACTAGCCTCCTCTGGACAGTGTGCAGTCTTGGGAGAAGTTGAGTGTTTTGCACCTCTGGTGACTGAGGCAGACAGACTCAAGTTGCCCTGCAGGCCCTGGGCCTGAGTCCAGAAGAGAAGCTGAACGCGCTGTTTCTGCCTCTTCAGATGGGGCAAGACCTGTGCAACAACAAATCACCAGAAACTGTCCTGCAGTTTCTCCCTCAGTGGGCTCTTCCAGCTCTTGCTGCACAGCCTGCACGCTTATGTCTGAGGTCTGGGAATCACCAGATACCAGAAACTGGCCCTCAGCATTCGCTGTTGTGGTAGAGATGCCAAGCGTGCCCTGAGCAGTGCCGGAAGTGTTGGCATCATCATCTGCTGCTTGGGATCTCCAGTGCCCTGGCCCTTTCACGCTGTTTGGCCAGGACACATTCCATCTGGACAACATCTGGTCCTTTTTCTCCTCATCACGAATTCTGCGGATTGCTGGGATCGTGGCAGAATATCCACAGGCCATCCTGGTGATTTCTCTGGGATCTTGTCTCTTTGGAATAAGTGCAGCCTTGGAAGAAGCTGAATTTTCCACATCTTCAGGCACAGATGGGACAGAGTCTCCTTGTTTGCTCTTTGCCATGACGTGCCTCCCCTTCTGAGCCCTTCTTTGCAGATGGGGAACGTGGTGTAGAGGCTGCACCAGTGCCTCGGGTGCCCTCCCGAGCGTCTGTCCAAGCCATGGGGATCTTACCAGCATTAGTGGCTTGCACCTGGGCAGTTGTTGCTGGTGCTCCCAGGCTGCTGGTGCATGCACCATGCCCCGGTACTGCCAGCTGCACGCCAACTCTTGGGCTTCTGGCTGCAGCGCACAGGGTACCCTTGCTTGGCTCTAGCGTGCAGAGGCATGAGAACAGTTAGAGTCTTTGAGGGCTGGCGCCCTGCTCTCAGATCTCACTGCCAGGTCTTGGACATGCAAGGTTCCCTGAAGGACCTGGAGAAACTTCTGGGAGTCTGCCGCCTCTAATGCCTATGGCACGTGCTCTGCCTCTTGCAGCAGGTGCGCAGGTTGCTGCTTGCAGAGCAAGCAGCTTATGGGCATTAGAAGATGCTGCTGCATGCTGGGGGTGCAGCTGCCGGCATCCCTGCTCACCTTAAGTGAGGCAGCAAGGATGGCTGAGGCTGTCTCCTTTGCCCGCAGGCACTGCTGCGGGTCACTGACAGCGTGAACTCCCACCTGCCTGCAAGAGAAGCCGAGTTAGAAACACCAAGTGAGCGCGGTCCTTCCAGCTCACGCCCCACAGAACGCTCAGCCACGGGCATCTGCTGCCCGGCTCCCCATAGCCAAACCGGCAGAGGACGGTCCCCATATGGCAGCCCCCACGGCCCTACTGTGGCAGCTCTGCTCACATGCCTGGGCAGCTGGCTGGCTGCGGCTCAGCCTCATCCTGATGACAGCTGGCCACCAGCAGCAAGTTGCAGTGTGTGATGCGGCAGTGGCTCCTGTGGAGGACAGAGAGCTGTAGGCAGGGGGCAGATACCTGTAGGCTAGGGGCAGGGCAAGCACCAGGCAAGGCCCTACCTGCCTCCAGTCACCACAGCTTTCCCCTGGGAGAGGTGGCCTTGGCACAGCAGTACTCTGTACACAGAGCTGCTCACTGGGCTGGTTGGGGTCGGCAGGCCCTCACTGGGATGTCTCTTCACTTGGGGACATACCTTGGCTTGCTCATGCTATGCAGCCAGGATGTGTTCCTACTGGACAACAATATCCTCCCCCCTGCTTCCCGCCATGTCCTATCACTACACTTGCAATAAGTTTATTCACCTGAAGTTTCTAAACTCCCTTGAAATATCGGAAGTTCACAATGAGGTCTCCCTGCAGCCTTCCCTTTTCTGGGCTGAACAATCCTGGAAAACGCATGTATATGTATATATATGCGTATGTATGTATGTGTATATACATGCATATTTACAAAACAAGTGATTTCTTCCCCCCCACCAAGTTACGCGCAGCCTGTCCCTGAGCAGTGTCTGCCCCCTTCCTGGCCAGATCCGCACGGTTTTATTTGCTTTTGTATGATGTCATATGGTGTGAGTGCCCCTTCCTGTTCCTTGTCCCCTCCCAGCCCCCTCGCTGGCAGGACAGTAGGAGAAGCTGAGGAACAGAAACATCCTTGGCTCTGTACATCATGGCTCAGCAACAACCAAAGCTCTGATGCGCTATCGGCATTCTTCTCCTAAAGCCAAAACATGGCATCACACCAGACACTGTTAAGAAAATCAGCTTCTTAATTTTAGTCTAGACAGATCAACAGGAGGAAAGGAAGATTTGCTTTTCCAGAATAAGCAACAGAGGAAAGGTCAAGAACAAGTGAAGAAACAAACAAGCTAAAGCTATCAACCATTTCCAAAAACATTTTGATGAATTAAAACCTACACCACCGAAAACACGTGACTTGAGTCTAACTTCATTTCTGCTCTGAAAAAATCACTCTGTCTTTTTCTAGTTCCTTCTTAAGTTTCTTGTTTTATTGTACCCTGCTCTCAGCCTTAAACTCATTTATTCTCACTAACAAGGAAGGACATGTTAAGGAAGTAAAGGTTGGGGGCACCTTGGGTTGTAGTGACCACGAGATGGTGGAGTTCAAGATCCAGAGTGGAAGAAGCAAGGTAAAAAGTAGGATTGCTACCCTGGACTTCAGGAGAGCCAACACTGGTCTCTTCCGGGACCTGCTTGGCGCTATCCCGTGGGCTAGGTGTTAGAAGGTAAGGGGGCCTTTGAGAGCTGGTCAGCATTTAAACAGCGCTACTTCCAAGCTCAGGATCAGTACATCCATCTGACTACGAAATCGGGAAGGGGTGGCAGGAGACCTGTGTGGATGAGCAAGGAGCTCATGCACAAACTCAAAGGGAAGAAGAAGGTCCATGAATGTGGAAAAAGGGTCTGACCACTTGGGAATAATATAGGAATGTTGTCATGGCCTGCAGGGATGTGATGAGGAAAGCTAAAGCCACCTGGAATTGAATCTGCCTAAAGTGATAACGGATAATAAAAAAGGCTTTTTAAAGTAAGTTAACAGCAAAAGGAAGACTAGGGAGAACGAGGGTCCCCTACTAAGTGAGGGGGGTGTTCTTGTAACAGGGGGATGCTGAGAAGGCAGAGTTACTGAATACCTCCTTTGCTTCTGTCTTCAGTGAAAAGGCTCTCCCTCTGGAATCCCAGACCCTGGAGGTTAGTGAGAGGGTCTGGGGAATGGGAGACTTCCCTTTAGTCAGGGAAGAGGTGGTCCGTGAGCTCCTAGGTGACACTGAGTTCCATAAATCCATGGGGCCTGATGGGTTGCATCCACAGGTGCTGAGGGAGCTGGCGGAAGTGATTGCTGAACCGCTCTCTCCATCATCTTAGAGAGGTCTTGGAGAATGGGGGAGGTCCCTGAAGACTGGAGGATAGCCAGTGTCACTCCAGTCTTCAAAAAGGGCAGGAAGGATGATCCAGGTAGTTATAGGCCAGTCAGCCTCACCTCTGTCCCTGGAAAGGTGATGGAACAGGTTGTGCTGGATGCCATCTCCAAACAATTGGAAGAAAAGGAGGTTATCAGGAGTAGCCATCATGGGTTCACCAGGGGGAAGTCATGCTCAACCAACGTGGTAGCCTTCTATGACATTGTCACTGGCTGGGTGGGGAGAGGGCGGTAGATGTAGTCTACCTTGATTTCAGCATGGCATTTGATACTCTTTCCCACAGCATCCTTATAACAAAGCTGAGGAAGTGTGGGCTAGATGAGTGGACGGTGAAGTTTGAGAGCTTGCTGGATGGCAGAGCTCAGAGCATTGTCATTGGTGGTGCAAAGTCTGTTTGGAAACCTGTAACTAGCGGCGTTCCCCTGGGGCTGGTGCTGAGTCTGGTCTTGTTCAACACCTTCATCAATGACCTTGACAAGGGGATAGTGACCACCCTCAGCAAGTTTGCTGGTGATACGAAGCTGGGAGGATTGGCTGACATGCCTGAAGGCTGTGCTGCCATTCAGTGAGACCTGGACAGGCTGGAGAGCTGGGCAGTAAGAAACCGGATGAGGTTTAACAAATGCAAGTGAGGAGTCTTGCACCTAGGGAGAAATAATTGCATGCACCGGTACAGGCTGGGGGAAGACCTGCTGGAGAGGAGCTCTGCTGAGAGGGACCTGGGCGTCCTGGTGGACGACAGGTTGGCCATGAGCCAGCAGTGTGCCCTTGTAGCCAAACAGGCCAATGGCATTCTGGGGTGCATTAAAAAGAGCGTGTCCAGCAGGTTGAGGGAGGTGATCCTCCTCATCTACTCTGCCTGGTGAGGCCTCATCTGGAATACTGTATCTAGTTCTGGGCTGCTCAGTACAAAGAAGACAGGGATCTCTTGGAAAGAGTCCAGCGGAGGGCCACAGAGATGGTGAAGGGCCCAGAGCATCTCCCCTATGAGGAGAGACTAAGTGAACTGGGTCTGTTTAGCCTTGAGTTAAGAATGCTGAGAGGGGGTTTGATCCAGGTCTATAAATACCTGAGATGTGGGGTCATAGTTGTGATGCTGGTCCCCTTTCGGTAGTGTGCGGGGACAGGACTAGGGGTAATGGGAAGAAACTACAGCATAGGAAGTTCTGCACGAAGAACGAAGAAGTGTGGAAGAACTTCTTTATGGTGAGGGTGACAGAGCACTGGAACAGGCTGCCCAGGGAGGTGGTGGACTCTCCTCTGGAGATATTCAAGACCCGACTGGATGCCTACATGTGCAACGTGGTGTAGGGAGCCTGCTTTGGCAGGGGGATTGGACTCGATGATCTCTAGAAGTCCCTTGCAACCCCTACAATTCTGTGATTCTGTGATTCTGTGAGATGTGGATCCTCTGGGGGACAGATGGCCATAGGTATGGGACAGGACGGGCACTGTATTCTGAAAATGTCAAGGGACTTCTCCTGGTGTGGAAGCCTAATGGGAAGTGGGAGACTTATAGGCACCTGGATGCCAACACTGCCCCTTCAGCAACAGCTGTCCCAAATGTTTCAGAATTGATTGCTGCTCTACAGAAACAGGCTCCTGCCTTTCTGGCTGCTCTTGATGTCTAAGACAGGTTTCTTATTGTCCCCTTGAGGAAGGCGGAGGACAGTCATTTACTTGGAGGGACTGCAGTGCACATTCAGCTGATTACCCCAGGGGTACAAACACTCACCCACTCTGGTGCTCAGAGCATAGGCACGGAGGATGGAGAAGATTATGTTGGACCACGGTGTCCGGGTTTGTCCCTATGCTGATGACATCCTCATATGGGGGAATGATGTCTTTGTGGGAATACCCAAGACTACACAGTGTGGCACCTGAGGAGCCCCGATCCAGCTGGGACACTCTTGGTGTCCTCTAGCCAGGGCTTCAGAGACCTTCAACCCTTTCATCACAGGCCACCTCACACACACAGCAGCTCAGCCAGCTCACACTTTGCAAGCGAGAAATCACCGTGCCTTGCACGCCCACGCTCTCTGCACTTGCTGCCATCACTGACACGGGGATCCACTGCTCCATTCTCTGATCCCAGTAGCTGCACAGAGACCAAACGTGCACAGACCAGACAGCACTCAGCCAGGATAGGGTTAAGGGATAAGGTTTAATCAGATTTCTACATATACAGGATTGGGTGTTTCATCTCTGGGAGCTATTCTACAACTACAGGACAAGGGGAAATGGACTTAAGATGAAAGAGGGTAAATTTAGGTTGGATGTTAGGGGGAAGTTCTTTACTAGGAGCGTTGTGAGGCCCTGGAACAGGCTGCCCAGGGAGGTTGTGGATGCCCCGTCCTTGGAGGTGTTCAAGGCCAGGTTGGATGGGGCCCTGGGCAACCTGATCTAGTAATTGTGGAAGGTTGGTGGCCCTGCCAGGCGGGGGGGTTGGAACTTCATGATCCTTGGGGTCCCTTCCAACCCAGGTCATTCTTTGATTCTGTGATTTAGTTTTTTGTCTCCTGGAGCTGCCTGGTGTTTGCAGCCTCCTGCCTTTCCTCTTGCTGTCCCCTGATGCAGCAGCAGCAGCAGCTGCAAACTCTGCACAGAGCCCGAAGTGCCATCCTGATGACAGCTGGCATCTGTCGGCGAGCCGCTGCATGTGGTGCGGCAGCGGTACCTGTGGGGGACAGAGAGTTGTAGGCAAGGGGCAGAGGCACGGCCCTGCCTGCCACCCACCACCATGGAATTTCCCTGGGAGGACTGCACTGCATGTGGCAGGGCACGGAATGCCGCCAGGCTCCGTGCCACTTGGTGGGCCACCTGAGCTCGGTAGGCCCCTCCCTGGGATGGCTTTCTGCCCGGGGACATACCTGGATCATCCTCCAGTGGATCTCTGAAGGACACAGACTTCTCTGTATCTCTTCTGCCCTCTGCAGAAACCTGTGTGGGGACAGCAAAACCACAGCCCTGTAGGCTCCTGCGCAGCAACATTCCAGATGCCAGGGCCCCATGGAAGAAGGATACCTCCCTCCTGGCTTGTCAAACATGCCCCTGGCTTGAGGGAGATGTTATGGAGGGGATGTCCACCCTTGTGCACAGAAGATGGCTTGAAAGGGGACAGCACCAGGCATCGCCCCACAGTGTACACTCTGGCATAGCTCCTGCCTGTGCTCTGATTTCACACCTGGTGCTGACCAAGTGCACTTTCCTCACCTTCTGTTCATCGCCTGTAGTTTCTGGTCCTTCGCATGCATCCACAGGGGAAGTTGAAGGCGTGGTCTTGACTTCATCAGATGAGGAACCTGAAATGCTTGGTGGTACACTTACTTCTCCCTCACACTCTGGCAGGAAGAAGGGTGTTTCACTGGCCACCTCTTCGTCCTCAGGAACTGATGCAGGGAAAGGCTCAAGCAGTCCTGCAGGCCCATGACCTGCGTCCAGAACAGAAGCTGAATGCCCTGTTTCTGCACTGTCCTGTGCTGCTTCGGGCATGCTCCTGTTTGGCCAGCAGATGTTCCAGGTGGACAAGATCTGTTCCTTCCTCACGTCAACAGAAATTCTCAAGGTTGCTGGGTGTACTGGAGAACGCCCATAGGCCTCAATGCTGATCTCTATGGGATCTTGCAATTTTGGTGCTCCTCCCAGAGCTTGTGTGGATGATTCTGGAACAGTCATTGCTGCTGCTTCTTTTTCTTCTTCCTCACATGCTGACAGCAGTGGTTCTGTGTTGGCCTCCTCTAAACAGTGCTCAGTCTCAAAAGAATCTGACTTATCCAGATCTGCTGGCACCGATGCATGCAGAGGCTCAAGGTATCCTGAAGGCCCAGAAGCTGCATCCAGAACAGAAGCTGAACACACCTTTTCTGCATCAACAGATGCGGCAAGACACGCACTCTGCAGGTCACCACATGACTGTCCTGCAGTTTCTGTCTCAGCAATCTCTTCCACATCATGCTGTGCATCCCGCACTCCAGCATCCCAGGACTGGAACATCAGGGCAGGAAACCAGCCCTCCACCCTCGATGTTGTGGTACAGAGGTTCAGCATTCCCTGGGCAGTGTCAGTGGCATCAGCACTGTCTTCGGTTGCTTGAGACCTCAGCAGCCTGGGCATGGTCATGCTGTTTGGCTGGAATGCGTTCGAACTGGACAGCATCTGTTCCTTCTTTGCTTCATCCCGGATTCTCCGGATTGCTGGATGAACTGGAGGACATCCATACTCCTTCCCACACACCTCTCTGGAATCTTGTAATCTCTGTGCTTCTCCCAGAGATTGGTTGGAGAACTCAGGCATGGGTTCTGCCACGTTGCTCTCCTCTGGAAAGCATTCAGCCTTGGAAGAAGTTGAGTTCTCCCCATCTTCAGGATTGGTTGCTGGGAAGGGCTCGAGGTGTCCTTCAGGCTCAAGGTCTGCAGCCAGAGAAGCTGCACATACAGTGTCTGCCTCAACAGATAAGGCAAGAGATGCGCTCCACAGGTTGCCAGATGACCGTCCCGTGGACTCCTTCTGAGCAGCATCTTCCAGCTCCTGCAGCTCAACCTGCACTCCAGCATCGCTGGTTTGGGAACCACCGGGGGCAGGAATCTGTCCCTCAGCCCTGGATGTCACAGAGCATACGCCCAGTCTTCCCTGAGCAGAGCCAGCAGCGCTGGCACCGTCTGCTGCCGCTCGGGGCACGAGAAGCCTGGGCACGCTCACAGGGTTTGTCCAGCCGGTGTTGCGACTGGACACCTGAGGTCTTCGGGGAAGTGTTGGGAGTCTGACGCTTCTAATGCCGCTGGTGCATTCTCTGCCTCGCGCAGCAGGTGCGCAGGCTGCTGCTTGCAGAGCAGGCAGCTTACAGACATTAGAACGCCGGGGTGCAGCTGCCGGCATCCCTGGCCGCCTTAAGTGAGGCAGCAAGGATGGCTGAGGCTGTCTCCGTTGCCCGCCGGCACTGCTGCGGCTCACCGACAGCGTGAACTGCCACCCGCCCGCCTGCAAGAGAAGCCGAGGAGAAACACCAGGTGAGCGCGGTCCGTCCCGCTCCCGCCCCACGGAGCACCGAGGGCAGCGCTCATGTGGGCGGTCCCCGCGCCACGCGGGAAGACGTTCGGCCTCGCCTCCCTCGGGCTCCCTACCTGTGCGCGGCGGCTCCCGGAGGCCCGCGAGCTCTCCGGGCCGGGCAGCGGCGGCAGATGGACGCCGTGGAGGGACGAGCCCGGGCTCCGGCTGCCCGGCGGCACCGCTCGCGGCGCCGTGCGGCCCACCTGTGGGGAGAAGGAGGCGTGAGATGGAGGTGGCCAGGTCGCCACCGGCGGCCCGGCCGAGCCCGGCCCCGCTGCTCTCCGCCTGCCTCACCTGGCGGCGTTCCTGCACGCGTGGCAGCCCTGCGTTAGGCTGGGAGTCGTCCTTCTCGCGCTTCTCGCTCATCTCCGCGTCCTCGCACAGAGGCACAGGGAAGCACCCAGGAGCTGCTGCCTCCTCACGGAGCCGCTGTCCTGAGAGTGAGCGGCACTCCCTCCAGGGGACGCTGACCCCTCAAGGCAGCCCCGCGTCACAACGGCCTTCGGGTTCGATGCCGGCCCGCGTCACAAAGCCCCGGCGCGGGGCTCCCCTCGGGCATCTCCACGGCCGCCACCGGACCTTTCCCAGCGGCGCCATCGCTGTCGCTGACGGGCTCGCCCTCGGCTGCGCTGGGGCCGTGGAACCGGCTGGAAGCGGCCGCGTCCGGCACGGAGCGGCCCCTGTCCTCGTCTCGTTGCCCAGCCTGGCCAAGTACCCCCGGCCCAAGCGGCTCGTCCGCACCTCAGCCCTTTCTTCGTGTTGCAGTTCTCCAGGACCCGTTTAGAGCACGGATCTGTCGCGCTCTGTGGAGGAGCCTGTGCTGGAGTAGATGGATGTGGCCTGAAGGACTGAGGCTGCAATCCGTGGAGAGCCACCTGAGGAGCAAAGTGCTGGACGCAGCTTATTTCTCTAGAGATGAGCACACTGTGGAGCAAGAGTTGTGGTGGGAGCTGCACCTCATAATGAGACTCATGATGGAGCAGTCTGTGCCAGAATAACTTTTCTCCTTGGCTTGAATCCAGATTGATTCTTGACAAACTGCAGTCTGTGTGAAGTCCTCATAGGATCACTTTGGGAAGGAGTGCATCCCAGAGGAGGGGCTTCATGCTGGAGCTGGGGACAAGGTGAATGAACCAGCTGCAGAGTTGAAGCTTCATTATGTGTCCACAATACCTAATTTCCCAGTTCCTGCAGTCAGTTTATTTCTTAAACAGCTCATGGCTGCCCCAGGGCACATAAATTTCAGGATATGTTTCGGAGTAGACCTTTGCCTAATTAGCTATCAACTTGGGGACTTAAAAGGAATGTGAATTATTTAGGCCACTGTTGAATAAAGAGGTTATGAGCTAAGTTTTGTCAAAATACTGAGAAACAGCTTCTCACATCAATTGCATTTTCACAGAATCACACAGAATCACAGAATGGCTTGGGTTGGAAGAGACCTCAAGGATCATGAATCTCCAACCTCCCCCACCACAGACAGGGCCACCAGCCTCCATGTTTAATACCAGACCAGGCTGCCCAGAGCCCCATCAGACACCTTGTACACGTCTAGAGATGGGGCATCCGCAGCCTCTCTGAGCAGCTGTTCCAGCACCTCACCACTCTAGTAGCAAAGACCTTCCCTCACATCCAACCTAAATCTTCCCTCCTTCAACTCCTGGCTTGTCAAACATGCCCCTGGCTTGAAATGCAATCCTCTTCAGCTTGCAGCATTTAATTGGTGTCACAGATGGGGTCCCCATTCAGAAGGTGCTAATTGACAAGTGAAACAAGACTGGGACCCAGGAATGCACAGGCTTGAACTGATTGAAAGTTCCTCCCTCCTACTTCCTCCGTGTTGTGGTACTTCCTGCTGAGCAGGGCAGCAAAACCACAGCAGATGGGTGAACTCATGAGTAGCCGGTACTGTGTTGAACTAAAGTTGATTAAAAGTTCCTCCCTTTTCATGTCATAGGTACTCTCCCCTGAGTGGGGCAATGAAACCTGAGTAGCTGATACTAAGCACGGAAGGAGGGATGGGCAATTCTAATAGCCTGGAGCGTATTTTGAAAATGTTGTGGGACTTCAGTTCTTGTCTTGCTCTGCTGGGGCTTGACTGGGCAAGACATAATTGGTAGAACCCACAGGCAATATGTGAATGGGCAGCAGACTTAAGGGCAGAATGGAAATATTACTGAAGAAAAGGGAAAGCATCAGTTTGTGCAGTACTCGGGGCAGTGCTGGTCACAGCTCCGGAGTGCCGTGGGCAGCAATGATTCTCAGGAGCCAGCATTACCTCCTCCTTGCAGGAGACAGTAGGAAAACTACAAGAGCAGCTGGTTGAGGAGCAGCAGCAGTCTCAGTAACTGGAAGTGCTGATGAAGTGCTTGGGGAAGGAAAAGGAGGGGCCTTCTGCCTCAGCTCTATCCCAGCACCCAACTAGCACAGGCTCAGGATAGGCTCAGAAAATTCATCCCTCCAGGCTAGTGAGACCTCAAATTAAGGTGGAATACAACTGTGATGAGGAGCACAGGGGACATCAGCTGACCATTACAAGCAAGGAAACAATGTACTCACTGGAGAAGTATAACAGGAATGCTAAGCAGATGGAGACAGAATATGTGTAGAGTTTCCCTATTGGGGGGGGAACTGTGTACTGTTAAGTGAGAAGGCAGAAGGTTTCTTCCTAACCACCAGGAACAATCAAGCCCCACAACCCCTGTCCCAGAGGGCAGCTTATTGGGCAGGAAGAACCATGAGTAAAAGGCCTTGAGCTGGGGATTTCCAGGTCCATTATGAGTGACCAAACCAGCAAGGATTTAGAAATTCTTTTCCACAACTGGAAGGGCAAACCAGGCAAGACTCTCCCTCCGTCTGCTCCCTAGGAGCAGACCCTACACATCAAAACCACATCAGAGCTAACTCCTTCTGCTTTCCCCTCGTGAGTTACGTTCAATCCAGGGACTGGAGTGGGAAACTGCCATTCCAGTGTGTGTTAAGCAAGGGGGGAGATGGGACACATGGATACTCATTAACCCTTGCACATGAGAACTGTTAAGTTGTGGATGATGGTGTAGTTTAGGGAGTCTCCCCCCAGTTCCCCATTCGGCTAGTCCAACTCATAGACTACTGTGTATATACCCAGCCCTACTTCTGTCCAAGACAACAGACATGAAGCCCATCCTATAGTAGATGAATTACACAATCAAGGGATAATAGCACCTGCAAACTCTCCTGATGACTCTCCTGTATGACAGGTGTGGAAGCCTAATGGAAAATGGGAGACTCACAGGTGCCTGGATGCGAACACTGCCCCTTCAGCAACAGCTGTCCCAAATGTTTCAGAATTGATTGCTGCTCTACAGGAACAGGCTTCTGCCTTTCTGGCTGCTCTTGATGTCTAAGACAGGTTTCTTATGGTCCCCTTGAGGAAGGCAGAGGACAGTCAGTTTGCACTTACTTGAGGGACTGCAGTGCACATTCAGCTGATTACCCCAGGGATACAAACACTCGCCCACTCTGGCGCTCAGAGCATAGGCACGGAGGATGGAGAAGGTTACGTTGGACCACAGTGTCCAGGTTTGTCCCTATGCTGATGACATCCTCATATGGGGGAATGATGTCTTTATGGGAATACCCAAGACGACACAGTGTGGCACCTGAGGAGCCCCGATCCAGCTGGGACACTCTTGGTCTCCTCTAGCCAGGTGCCTGGTTACAGACACAACAGCACTCTCCCACCAGGGCTTCAGAGGCCCTCAAGCCTTTCATCACAGGCCACCTCACACACACACACCAGCTCAGCCAGCTCACACTTTGCAAGCGAGAAATCACCGTGCCTTGCACGCCCACGCTCTCTGCACTTGCTGCCATCACTGACACGGGGATCCACTGCTCCATTCTCTGATCCCAGTAGCTGCACAGAGACCAAACGTGCACAGACCAGACAGCACTCAGCCAGGATAGGGTTAAGGGATAAGGTTTAATCAGATTTCTACATATACAGGATTGGGTGTTTCATCTCTGGGAGCTATTCTACAACTACAGGACAAGGGGAAATGGACTTAAGATGAAAGAGGGTAAATTTAGGTTGGATGTTAGGGGGAAGTTCTTTACTAGGAGCGTTGTGAGGCCCTGGAACAGGCTGCCCAGGGAGGTTGTGGATGCCCCGTCCTTAGAGGTGTTCAAGGCCAGGTTGGATGGGACCTTGGGCAACCTGATCTAGTAATTGTGGAAGGTTGGTGGCCCTGCCAGGCAGGGGGGTTTGGAACTTCATGATCCCTGAAGTCCCTTGCAATCCAGGTCATTCTTCAATTCTGTGATTTAGTTTGTTGTCTCTGGGAGCTGCCTGGTGTTTGCAGCCTCGTGCCTTTCCTCTTCCTGTCCCCTGATGCAGCTGCAGGTGCAAACTCTGCGCAGAGCCCGAAGCGCCATCCTGATGACAGCTGGCATCCGGCGGCGAGCCGCTGCGTGTGGTGCGTCAGTGGTACCTGTTGGGGACAGAGAGCTGTAGGCAAGAGGCAGAGGCACGGCCCTGCCTGCCACCCACCACCATGGAATTTCCCTGGGAGGACTGCACTGCATGTGGCAGGGCACAGAACGCCGCTGGCCTCCGTGCCACTTGGTGGGCATGGCTTTCTGCCCGGGGACGTACCTGGGCCATCCTCCGGTGCATCTCTGAAGCACACGGAGCTCTGTGCACGTTTTCTGGCCTCTGCAGAAACCTGTGTGGAGAGAACAAAACCACAACCCAGTCTGTCACTGCCCGGTGATGCTGTGGGTGCCACGCGCCCAAGGAACGGATTGCCTTTCCAGGCCCCTTTGCTTGAAGGTAAGGCAGGGGTAACAGAAGGGTTCTCCACCCTAATGCGTGGAGCTGGCTGGAAAGGAGACAGCACCAGGCATCTTGCCACAGCGCAAGCTGCAGGCACCTCTCCTGCCTCTGCCTCAATTTCATGCCTGGTACCAACCACACACGCCTTGCTCACCTCGTCCTGAGGGCCCACATCTGCTCCCACACATGCTGACACCTGCTCCTCAGGCCTGGGATCTGCAGCCACAGATGATGCTGAAGATGTGGTCTCCACATCAACTGATGAATTATCAGATGTGCTGGGTGTTAAACTGACTGCCTCTGATGAAGTATCTTCCTCAGAGTAATAATCCCAGTCTTCCTCCACAGCATCCACTTTTGAAGTGCAAAGACGGGAGGGCAGGTGGATGCCCTCATCTGTCTCTGCAGTGTCTCTGGTATTCAGCATGCTCTCAGCAGTGCTAGAAGAACTGCTGCTGTCATCGCTGGAGTCTTCTTGCACAAGTGGCAGTCTACCAGCCAACAATTGGAAATCACCAGAGTCAAGAAATGAGGTATGACCCCTTGATGTTGTGGGCCGGATGGCTGGCATGCCCTGAGTAGCGCTAGCAGTGTTGAAAGCATCACCTCTTGCCTGTAGTCTTAGCTGACTGGGGCTCATCACACTCCTTGGCCAGGAAATATTCCAGTGTGACAACATCCGCTCATTTCTGTCCTCATCAAGAATTCTTCGGAGTGCTGGGATCATATGAGGGCACCCACAGGCCCTCCTGTGGGATCCTACAGGATCCTGGAAACTCCCTGCTTCTTCCAGAGCTTCAGGCATGGCCACAGATGGTTCTTCTCTTTCTCCTCCCTCAGACACTGACAAGAGGAGTGCGGCTGCATTGGCCTCCACTGCAGAGCATGCAGACTCAGAAGAATAGGAGCTTTCTGAATCTTCTTCTGTATCTACATGTGATGCAGACAGAGGCTCCAGGAGAGATGCTGAACACACAGCGTGTGCCTCATCAGATGGGGCAAGAGATGCAACCTGCAGGGTGCCAGATGACTCTCCTGCCGTTTCTATCCCAGCACTCTCTCCTAGTTCTTGCTGCGAATCCTGGACTAGAACATCCCTAGCTGGGGAATCATCAGAGGCAGAGGAGCATTCAGTGTTGGAAGAGGTTGAGTTCTCCTCATCTTCAGGATTGGTTGCTGGCAAGGGCTCGAGGTGTCCTTCAGGCTCAAGGTCTACAGTCAGAGAAGCTGCACATACAGTGCCTGCCTCAACAGGTAAGGCAAGAGATGCGCTGCACAGGTTGCCAGATGACTGTCCCGTGGATTCCTTCTCAGCAGCCTCTTCCAGCTCCTGCAGCTCAACCTGCACTCCAGCATCACTGGTTCGGGAACCACCAGGGGCAGGAATCTGTCCCTCAGCCCTGGATGTCACAGAGCCTATGCCCAGTCTTCCCTGAGCAGCGCCGGCAGCGCTGGCACCGTCTGCTGCCGCTCGGGGCACGAGAAGCCTGGGCACGCTCACAGGGTTTGTCCAGCCGGTGTTGCGACTGGACACCTGAGGTCTTCGGGGAAGTGTTGGGAGTCTGACGCTTCTAATGCCGATGGTGCATTCTCTGCCTCGCGCAGCAGGTGCGCAGGCTGCTGCACCAGAACGCCGGGGTGCAGCTGCCGGCATCCCTGGCCGCCTTAAGTGAGGCAGCAAGGATGGCTGAGGCTGTCTCCGTTGCCCGCCGGCACTGCTGCGGCTCACCGACAGCGTGAACTGCCACCCGCCCGCCTGCAAGAGAAGCCGAGGAGAAACACCAGGTGAGCGCGGTCCGTCCCGCTCCCGCCCCACGGAGCACCGAGGGCAGCGCTCATGTGGGCGGTCCCCGCGCCACGCGGGAAGACGTTCGGCCTCGCCTCCCTCGGGCTCCCTACCTGTGCGCGGCGGCTCCCGGAGGCCCGCGAGCTCTCCGGGCCGGGCAGCGGCGGCAGATGGACGCCGTGGAGGGACGAGCCCGGGCTCCGGCTGCCCGGCGGCACCGCTCGCGGCGCCGTGCGGCCCACCTGTGGGGAGAAGGAGGCGTGAGATGGAGGTGGCCAGGTCGCCACCGGCGGCCCGGCCGAGCCCGGCCCCGCTGCTCTCCGCCTGCCTCACCTGGCGGCGTTCCTGCACGCGTGGCAGCCCTGCGTTGGGCTGGGAGTCGTCCTTCTCGCGCTTCTCGCTCATCTCCGCGTCCTCGCACAGAGGCACAGGGAAGCACCCAGGAGCTGCTGCCTCCTCACGGAGCCGCTGTCCTGAGAGTGAGCGGCACTCCCTCCAGGGGACGCTGACCCCTCAAGGCAGCCCCGCGTCACAACGGCCTTCGGGTTCGATGCCGGCCCGCGTCACAAAGCCCTGGCGGTTACGACAGCCCACTGTGACAGCCCTCCGCACGTGCCTGGCAGCCGGCTGCCTGTGACTCAGCGTGGTCCTGATGACGGGCCACGAGCGGTGAGTGGCAGCATGTCGGGGACAGATGGCTATAGGCAAGGGACAGGGCAAGCACTGGGCAATGCCTTGCATGCTCCCCGCCACCACAGCTAGTTGAACTCAGTTGTTCCTTTCTGTGATGTCTCTCCACCCAGTTGTGGACATATCTGGGCCATCTCCTGACGTTCTGTGCTCCTCCTGTGGACTCTGCAGAAACCTGTGAGGCAAGAGCAAATCCACAGCTCTGTAGGTTCCTGGCCAGCAACACTCCACAAGTTCCATGTTATCTTCTGGCTTGTCAGACATGCCCTTCACATGAAGGCAAGCCAAGTGTTATGGAGAGGATGTCCACCTTTGTGCATGGAACTGGATGGAAAGTAGATATGACCAGGCATCTCCTCACAGTGCACACTCCAGCGTAGCTCCTGGAGTCTGTGCCTTCATTTCACACCTGGTACTGACCACATGGATATTTCTCACCTCGTGCTGATGGCCTTTTACGCTCTTTTGCGTGCAGATGAATGTTCCTCCGGTCTGAGATGTGCAACCAGAGGGGAAGCTGAAGGCACGGTCTTTGCCTCAGCAGATGAAGCATCTGATATACTTGGTGGGACACTGACTGCTTCAGCAGCATCTTGAGATTGTCTTTCTTCCTCTACAGCCTGCAAGTATAGAGTTTATTAGAGTAAAAACTACAGGGTAAGGGCAGCTGTCAGTGCAGTGTCTCTGGCATCCAGTTGGCTGTGATCTGTGCCAGCAGCATTGGCATCTTGGTCTGTCATCTGTGGTCTGTCCCTGCGCATCGTGCACTCTTAATATACCGAGTACGGGAAGGACCAGAGGCAGGAAACTGGCCATCAGCCCTCGCTGTTGTGATGGAGATACCTTGCATGCCCTGAGCAGTGTTGGCAGAACTGGCACCATCATCAGCTGCTTGGGGCTAAGAAGCCTGGGCTTGCTCGTTCTGTATGCCCTGGACCCATTCCAGCAGGACAACATCTGTTCCTTCCTTGCCCCATCACGGATCCCCAGTTTGCTGGGTGAACTGGAAGATATCCATAGGCCTCCCAGTAGATCTCTCTGGGATCTTACAGCGTTTGTGGTTCTCCCAGAGCTTGTATGGAGAACCCAGACATGGCCACAGCTGTTTGTTCTCTTCCCCCTCCCTCACATGCTGTCGGCGCACTAGCCTCCTCTGGACAGTGTGCAGTCTTGGGAGAAGTTGAGTGTTTTGCACCTCTGGTGACTGAGGCAGACAGACTCAAGTTGCCCTGCAGGCCCTGGGCCTGAGTCCAGAAGAGAAGCTGAACGCGCTGTTTCTGCCTCTTCAGATGGGGCAAGACCTGTGCAACAACAAATCACCAGAAACTGTCCTGCAGTTTCTCCCTCAGTGGGCTCTTCCAGCTCTTGCTGCACAGCCTGCACGCTTATGTCTGAGGTCTGGGAATCACCAGATACCAGAAACTGGCCCTCAGCATTCGCTGTTGTGGTAGAGATGCCAAGCGTGCCCTGAGCAGTGCCGGAAGTGTTGGCATCATCATCTGCTGCTTGGGATCTCCAGTGCCCTGGCCCTTTCACGCTGTTTGGCCAGGACACATTCCATCTGGACAACATCTGGTCCTTTTTCTCCTCATCACGAATTCTGCGGATTGCTGGGATCGTGGCAGAATATCCACAGGCCATCCTGGTGATTTCTCTGGGATCTTGTCTCTTTGGAATAAGTGCAGCCTTGGAAGAAGCTGAATTTTCCACATCTTCAGGCACAGATGGGACAGAGTCTCCTTGTTTGCTCTTTGCCATGACGTGCCTCCCCTTCTGAGCCCTTCTTTGCAGATGGGGAATGTGGTGTAGAGGCTGCACCAGTGCCTCGGGTGCCCTCCCGAGCGTCTGTCCAAGCCATGGGGATCTTACCAGCATTAGTGGCTTGCACCTGGGCAGTTGTTGCTGGTGCTCCCAGGCTGCTGGTGCATGCACCATGCCCCGGTACTGCCAGCTGCACGCCAACTCTTGGGCTTCTGGCTGCAGCGCACAGGGTACCCTTGCTTGGCTCTAGCGTGCAGAGGCATGAGAACAGTTAGAGTCTTTGAGGGCTGGCGCCCTGCTCTCAGATCTCACTGCCAGGTCTTGGACATGCAAGGTTCCCTGAAGGACCTGGAGAAACTTCTGGGAGTCTGCCGCCTCTAATGCCTATGGCACGTGCTCTGCCTCTTGCAGCAGGTGCGCAGGTTGCTGCTTGCAGAGCAAGCAGCTTATGGGCATTAGAAGATGCTGCTGCATGCTGGGGGTGCAGCTGCCGGCATCCCTGCTCACCTTAAGTGAGGCAGCAAGGATGGCTGAGGCTGCCTCCTTTGCCCGCAGGCACTGCTGCGGGTCACTGACAGCGTGAACTCCCACCTGCCTGCAAGAGAAGCCGAGTTAGAAACACCAAGTGAGCGCGGTCCTTCCAGCTCACGCCCCACAGAACGCTCAGCCACGGGCATCTGCTGCCCGGCTCCCCATAGCCAAACCGGCAGAGGACGGTCCCCATATGGCAGCCCCCACGGCCCTACTGTGGCAGCTCTGCTCACATGCCTGGGCAGCTGGCTGGCTGCGGCTCAGCCTCATCCTGATGACAGCTGGCCACCAGCAGCAAGTTGCAGTGTGTGATGCGGCAGTGGCTCCTGTGGAGGACAGAGAGCTGTAGGCAGGGGGCAGATACCTGTAGGCTAGGGGCAGGGCAAGCACCAGGCAAGGCCCTACCTGCCTCCAGTCACCACAGCTTTCCCCTGGGAGAGGTGGCCTTGGCACAGCAGTACTCTGTACACAGAGCTGCTCACTGGGCTGGTTGGGGTCGGCAGGCCCTCACTGGGATGTCTCTTCACTTGGGGACATACCTTGGCTTGCTCATGCTATGCAGCCAGGATGTGTTCCTACTGGACAACAATATCCTCCCCCCTGCTTCCCGCCATGTCCTATCACTACACTTGCAATAAGTTTATTCACCTGAAGTTTCTAAACTCCCTTGAAATATCGGAAGTTCACAATGAGGTCTCCCTGCAGCCTTCCCTTTTCTGGGCTGAACAATCCTGGAAAACGCATGTATATGTATATATATGCGTATGTATGTATGTGTATATACATGCATATTTACAAAACAAGTGATTTCTTCCCCCCCACCAAGTTACGCGCAGCCTGTCCCTGAGCAGTGTCTGCCCCCTTCCTGGCCAGATCCGCACGGTTTTATTTGCTTTTGTATGATGTCATATGGTGTGAGTGCCCCTTCCTGTTCCTTGTCCCCTCCCAGCCCCCTCGCTGGCAGGACAGTAGGAGAAGCTGAGGAACAGAAACATCCTTGGCTCTGTACATCATGGCTCAGCAACAACCAAAGCTCTGATGCGCTATCGGCATTCTTCTCCTAAAGCCAAAACATGGCATCACACCAGACACTGTTAAGAAAATCAGCTTCTTAATTTTAGTCTAGACAGATCAACAGGAGGAAAGGAAGATTTGCTTTTCCAGAATAAGCAACAGAGGAAAGGTCAAGAACAAGTGAAGAAACAAACAAGCTAAAGCTATCAACCATTTCCAAAAACATTTTGATGAATTAAAACCTACACCACCGAAAACACGTGACTTGAGTCTAACTTCATTTCTGCTCTGAAAAAATCACTCTGTCTTTTTCTAGTTCCTTCTTAAGTTTCTTGTTTTATTGTACCCTGCTCTCAGCCTTAAACTCATTTATTCTCACTAACAAGGAAGGACATGTTAAGGAAGTAAAGGTTGGGGGCACCTTGGGTTGTAGTGACCACGAGATGGTGGAGTTCAAGATCCAGAGTGGAAGAAGCAAGGTAAAAAGTAGGATTGCTACCCTGGACTTCAGGAGAGCCAACACTGGTCTCTTCCGGGACCTGCTTGGCGCTATCCCGTGGGCTAGGTGTTAGAAGGTAAGGGGGCCTTTGAGAGCTGGTCAGCATTTAAACAGCGCTACTTCCAAGCTCAGGATCAGTACATCCATCTGACTACGAAATCGGGAAGGGGTGGCAGGAGACCTGTGTGGATGAGCAAGGAGCTCATGCACAAACTCAAAGGGAAGAAGAAGGTCCATGAATGTGGAAAAAGGGTCTGACCACTTGGGAATAATATAGGAATGTTGTCATGGCCTGCAGGGATGTGATGAGGAAAGCTAAAGCCACCTGGAATTGAATCTGCCTAAAGTGATAACGGATAATAAAAAAGGCTTTTTAAAGTAAGTTAACAGCAAAAGGAAGACTAGGGAGAACAAGGGTCCCCTACTAAGTGAGGGGGGTGTTCTTGTAACAGGGGGATGCTGAGAAGGCAGAGTTACTGAATACCTCCTTTGCTTCTGTCTTCAGTGAAAAGGCTCTCCCTCTGGAATCCCAGACCCTGGAGGTTAGTGAGAGGGTCTGGGGAATGGGAGACTTCCCTTTAGTCAGGGAAGAGGTGGTCCGTGAGCTCCTAGGTGACACTGAGTTCCATAAATCCATGGGGCCTGATGGGTTGCATCCACAGGTGCTGAGGGAGCTGGCGGAAGTGATTGCTGAACCGCTCTCTCCATCATCTTAGAGAGGTCTTGGAGAATGGGGGAGGTCCCTGAAGACTGGAGGATAGCCAGTGTCACTCCAGTCTTCAAAAAGGGCAGGAAGGATGATCCAGGTAGTTATAGGCCAGTCAGCCTCACCTCTGTCCCTGGAAAGGTGATGGAACAGGTTGTGCTGGATGCCATCTCCAAACAATTGGAAGAAAAGGAGGTTATCAGGAGTAGCCATCATGGGTTCACCAGGGGGAAGTCATGCTCAACCAACGTGGTAGCCTTCTATGACATTGTCACTGGCTGGGTGGGGAGAGGGCGGTAGATGTAGTCTACCTTGATTTCAGCATGGCATTTGATACTCTTTCCCACAGCATCCTTATAACAAAGCTGAGGAAGTGTGGGCTAGATGAGTGGACGGTGAAGTTTGAGAGCTTGCTGGATGGCAGAGCTCAGAGCATTGTCATTGGTGGTGCAAAGTCTGTTTGGAAACCTGTAACTAGCGGCGTTCCCCTGGGGCTGGTGCTGAGTCTGGTCTTGTTCAACACCTTCATCAATGACCTTGACAAGGGGATAGTGACCACCCTCAGCAAGTTTGCTGGTGATACGAAGCTGGGAGGATTGGCTGACATGCCTGAAGGCTGTGCTGCCATTCAGTGAGACCTGGACAGGCTGGAGAGCTGGGCAGTAAGAAACCGGATGAGGTTTAACAAATGCAAGTGAGGAGTCTTGCACCTAGGGAGAAATAATTGCATGCACCGGTACAGGCTGGGGGAAGACCTGCTGGAGAGGAGCTCTGCTGAGAGGGACCTGGGCGTCCTGGTGGACGACAGGTTGGCCATGAGCCAGCAGTGTGCCCTTGTAGCCAAACAGGCCAATGGCATTCTGGGGTGCATTAAAAAGAGCGTGTCCAGCAGGTTGAGGGAGGTGATCCTCCTCATCTACTCTGCCTGGTGAGGCCTCATCTGGAATACTGTATCTAGTTCTGGGCTGCTCAGTACAAAGAAGACAGGGATCTCTTGGAAAGAGTCCAGCGGAGGGCCACAGAGATGGTGAAGGGCCCAGAGCATCTCCCCTATGAGGAGAGACTAAGTGAACTGGGTCTGTTTAGCCTTGAGTTAAGAATGCTGAGAGGGGGTTTGATCCAGGTCTATAAATACCTGAGATGTGGGGTCATAGTTGTGATGCTGGTCCCCTTTCGGTAGTGTGCGGGGACAGGACTAGGGGTAATGGGAAGAAACTACAGCATAGGAAGTTCTGCACGAAGAACGAAGAAGTGTGGAAGAACTTCTTTATGGTGAGGGTGACAGAGCACTGGAACAGGCTGCCCAGGGAGGTGGTGGACTCTCCTCTGGAGATATTCAAGACCCGACTGGATGCCTACATGTGCAACGTGGTGTAGGGAGCCTGCTTTGGCAGGGGGATTGGACTCGATGATCTCTAGAAGTCCCTTGCAACCCCTACAATTCTGTGATTCTGTGATTCTGTGAGATGTGGATCCTCTGGGGGACAGATGGCCATAGGTATGGGACAGGACGGGCACTGTATTCTGAAAATGTCAAGGGACTTCTCCTGGTGTGGAAGCCTAATGGGAAGTGGGAGACTTATAGGCACCTGGATGCCAACACTGCCCCTTCAGCAACAGCTGTCCCAAATGTTTCAGAATTGATTGCTGCTCTACAGAAACAGGCTCCTGCCTTTCTGGCTGCTCTTGATGTCTAAGACAGGTTTCTTATTGTCCCCTTGAGGAAGGCGGAGGACAGTCATTTACTTGGAGGGACTGCAGTGCACATTCAGCTGATTACCCCAGGGGTACAAACACTCACCCACTCTGGTGCTCAGAGCATAGGCACGGAGGATGGAGAAGATTATGTTGGACCACGGTGTCCGGGTTTGTCCCTATGCTGATGACATCCTCATATGGGGGAATGATGTCTTTGTGGGAATACCCAAGACTACACAGTGTGGCACCTGAGGAGCCCCGATCCAGCTGGGACACTCTTGGTGTCCTCTAGCCAGGGCTTCAGAGACCTTCAACCCTTTCATCACAGGCCACCTCACACACACAGCAGCTCAGCCAGCTCACACTTTGCAAGCGAGAAATCACCGTGCCTTGCACGCCCACGCTCTCTGCACTTGCTGCCATCACTGACACGGGGATCCACTGCTCCATTCTCTGATCCCAGTAGCTGCACAGAGACCAAACGTGCACAGACCAGACAGCACTCAGCCAGGATAGGGTTAAGGGATAAGGTTTAATCAGATTTCTACATATACAGGATTGGGTGTTTCATCTCTGGGAGCTATTCTACAACTACAGGACAAGGGGAAATGGACTTAAGATGAAAGAGGGTAAATTTAGGTTGGATGTTAGGGGGAAGTTCTTTACTAGGAGCGTTGTGAGGCCCTGGAACAGGCTGCCCAGGGAGGTTGTGGATGCCCCGTCCTTGGAGGTGTTCAAGGCCAGGTTGGATGGGGCCCTGGGCAACCTGATCTAGTAATTGTGGAAGGTTGGTGGCCCTGCCAGGCGGGGGGGTTGGAACTTCATGATCCTTGGGGTCCCTTCCAACCCAGGTCATTCTTTGATTCTGTGATTTAGTTTTTTGTCTCCTGGAGCTGCCTGGTGTTTGCAGCCTCCTGCCTTTCCTCTTGCTGTCCCCTGATGCAGCAGCAGCAGCAGCTGCAAACTCTGCACAGAGCCCGAAGTGCCATCCTGATGACAGCTGGCATCTGTCGGCGAGCCGCTGCGTGTGGTGCGGCAGCGGTACCTGTGGGGGACAGAGAGTTGTAGGCAAGGGGCAGAGGCACGGCCCTGCCTGCCACCCACCACCATGGAATTTCCCTGGGAGGACTGCACTGCATGTGGCAGGGCACGGAATGCCGCCAGGCTCCGTGCCACTTGGTGGGCCACCTGAGCTCGGTAGGCCCCTCCCTGGGATGGCTTTCTGCCCGGGGACATACCTGGATCATCCTCCAGTGGATCTCTGAAGGACACAGACTTCTCTGTATCTCTTCTGCCCTCTGCAGAAACCTGTGTGGGGACAGCAAAACCACAGCCCTGTAGGCTCCTGCGCAGCAACATTCCAGATGCCAGGGCCCCATGGAAGAAGGATACCTCCCTCCTGGCTTGTCAAACATGCCCCTGGCTTGAGGGAGATGTTATGGAGGGGATGTCCACCCTTGTGCACAGAAGATGGCTTGAAAGGGGACAGCACCAGGCATCGCCCCACAGTGTACACTCTGGCATAGCTCCTGCCTGTGCTCTGATTTCACACCTGGTGCTGACCAAGTGCACTTTCCTCACCTTCTGTTCATCGCCTGTAGTTTCTGGTCCTTCGCATGCATCCACAGGGGAAGTTGAAGGCGTGGTCTTGACTTCATCAGATGAGGAACCTGAAATGCTTGGTGGTACACTTACTTCTCCCTCACACTCTGGCAGGAAGAAGGGTGTTTCACTGGCCACCTCTTCGTCCTCAGGAACTGATGCAGGGAAAGGCTCAAGCAGTCCTGCAGGCCCATGACCTGCGTCCAGAACAGAAGCTGAATGCCCTGTTTCTGCACTGTCCTGTGCTGCTTCGGGCATGCTCCTGTTTGGCCAGCAGATGTTCCAGGTGGACAAGATCTGTTCCTTCCTCACGTCAACAGAAATTCTCAAGGTTGCTGGGTGTACTGGAGAACGCCCATAGGCCTCAATGCTGATCTCTATGGGATCTTGCAATTTTGGTGCTCCTCCCAGAGCTTGTGTGGATGATTCTGGAACAGTCATTGCTGCTGCTTCTTTTTCTTCTTCCTCACATGCTGACAGCAGTGGTTCTGTGTTGGCCTCCTCTAAACAGTGCTCAGTCTCAAAAGAATCTGACTTATCCAGATCTGCTGGCACCGATGCATGCAGAGGCTCAAGGTATCCTGAAGGCCCAGAAGCTGCATCCAGAACAGAAGCTGAACACACCTTTTCTGCATCAACAGATGCGGCAAGACACGCACTCTGCAGGTCACCACATGACTGTCCTGCAGTTTCTGTCTCAGCAATCTCTTCCACATCATGCTGTGCATCCCGCACTCCAGCATCCCAGGACTGGAACATCAGGGCAGGAAACCAGCCCTCCACCCTCGATGTTGTGGTACAGAGGTTCAGCATTCCCTGGGCAGTGTCAGTGGCATCAGCACTGTCTTCGGTTGCTTGAGACCTCAGCAGCCTGGGCATGGTCATGCTGTTTGGCTGGAATGCGTTCGAACTGGACAGCATCTGTTCCTTCTTTGCTTCATCCCGGATTCTCCGGATTGCTGGATGAACTGGAGGACATCCATACTCCTTCCCACACACCTCTCTGGAATCTTGTAATCTCTGTGCTTCTCCCAGAGATTGGTTGGAGAACTCAGGCATGGGTTCTGCCACGTTGCTCTCCTCTGGAAAGCATTCAGCCTTGGAAGAAGTTGAGTTCTCCCCATCTTCAGGATTGGTTGCTGGGAAGGGCTCGAGGTGTCCTTCAGGCTCAAGGTCTGCAGCCAGAGAAGCTGCACATACAGTGTCTGCCTCAACAGATAAGGCAAGAGATGCGCTCCACAGGTTGCCAGATGACCGTCCCGTGGACTCCTTCTGAGCAGCATCTTCCAGCTCCTGCAGCTCAACCTGCACTCCAGCATCGCTGGTTTGGGAACCACTGGGGGCAGGAATCTGTCCCTCAGCCCTGGATGTCACAGAGCATACGCCCAGTCTTCCCTGAGCAGAGCCAGCAGCGCTGGCACCGTCTGCTGCCGCTCGGGGCACGAGAAGCCTGGGCACGCTCACAGGGTTTGTCCAGCCGGTGTTGCGACTGGACACCTGAGGTCTTCGGGGAAGTGTTGGGAGTCTGACGCTTCTAATGCCGCTGGTGCATTCTCTGCCTCGCGCAGCAGGTGCGCAGGCTGCTGCTTGCAGAGCAGGCAGCTTACAGACATTAGAACGCCGGGGTGCAGCTGCCGGCATCCCTGGCCGCCTTAAGTGAGGCAGCAAGGATGGCTGAGGCTGTCTCCGTTGCCCGCCGGCACTGCTGCGGCTCACCGACAGCGTGAACTGCCACCCGCCCGCCTGCAAGAGAAGCCGAGGAGAAACACCAGGTGAGCGCGGTCCGTCCCGCTCCCGCCCCACGGAGCACCGAGGGCAGCGCTCATGTGGGCGGTCCCCGCGCCACGCGGGAAGACGTTCGGCCTCGCCTCCCTCGGGCTCCCTACCTGTGCGCGGCGGCTCCCGGAGGCCCGCGAGCTCTCCGGGCCGGGCAGCGGCGGCAGATGGACGCCGTGGAGGGACGAGCCCGGGCTCCGGCTGCCCGGCGGCACCGCTCGCGGCGCCGTGCGGCCCACCTGTGGGGAGAAGGAGGCGTGAGATGGAGGTGGCCAGGTCGCCACCGGCGGCCCGGCCGAGCCCGGCCCCGCTGCTCTCCGCCTGCCTCACCTGGCGGCGTTCCTGCACGCGTGGCAGCCCTGCGTTGGGCTGGGAGTCGTCCTTCTCGCGCTTCTCGCTCATCTCCGCGTCCTCGCACAGAGGCACAGGGAAGCACCCAGGAGCTGCTGCCTCCTCACGGAGCCGCTGTCCTGAGAGTGAGCGGCACTCCCTCCAGGGGACGCTGACCCCTCAAGGCAGCCCCGCGTCACAACGGCCTTCGGGTTCGATGCCGGCCCGCGTCACAAAGCCCCGGCGCGGGGCTCCCCTCGGGCATCTCCACGGCCGCCACCGGACCTTTCCCAGCGGCGCCATCGCTGTCGCTGACGGGCTCGCCCTCGGCTGCGCTGGGGCCGTGGAACCGGCTGGAAGCGGCCGCGTCCGGCACGGAGCGGCCCCTGTCCTCGTCTCGTTGCCCAGCCTGGCCAAGTACCCCCGGCCCAAGCGGCTCGTCCGCACCTCAGCCCTTTCTTCGTGTTGCAGTTCTCCAGGACCCGTTTAGAGCACGGATCTGTCGCGCTCTGTGGAGGAGCCTGTGCTGGAGTAGATGGATGTGGCCTGAAGGACTGAGGCTGCAATCCGTGGAGAGCCACCTGAGGAGCAAAGTGCTGGACGCAGCTTATTTCTCTAGAGATGAGCACACTGTGGAGCAAGAGTTGTGGTGGGAGCTGCACCTCATAATGAGACTCATGATGGAGCAGTCTGTGCCAGAATAACTTTTCTCCTTGGCTTGAATCCAGATTGATTCTTGACAAACTGCAGTCTGTGTGAAGTCCTCATAGGATCACTTTGGGAAGGAGTGCATCCCAGAGGAGGGGCTTCATGCTGGAGCTGGGGACAAGGTGAATGAACCAGCTGCAGAGTTGAAGCTTCATTATGTGTCCACAATACCTAATTTCCCAGTTCCTGCAGTCAGTTTATTTCTTAAACAGCTCATGGCTGCCCCAGGGCACATAAATTTCAGGATATGTTTCGGAGTAGACCTTTGCCTAATTAGCTATCAACTTGGGGACTTAAAAGGAATGTGAATTATTTAGGCCACTGTTGAATAAAGAGGTTATGAGCTAAGTTTTGTCAAAATACTGAGAAACAGCTTCTCACATCAATTGCATTTTCACAGAATCACACAGAATCACAGAATGGCTTGGGTTGGAAGAGACCTCAAGGATCATGAATCTCCAACCTCCCCCACCACAGACAGGGCCACCAGCCTCCATGTTTAATACCAGACCAGGCTGCCCAGAGCCCCATCAGACACCTTGTACACGTCTAGAGATGGGGCATCCGCAGCCTCTCTGAGCAGCTGTTCCAGCACCTCACCACTCTAGTAGCAAAGACCTTCCCTCACATCCAACCTAAATCTTCCCTCCTTCAACTCCTGGCTTGTCAAACATGCCCCTGGCTTGAAATGCAATCCTCTTCAGCTTGCAGCATTTAATTGGTGTCACAGATGGGGTCCCCATTCAGAAGGTGCTAATTGACAAGTGAAACAAGACTGGGACCCAGGAATGCACAGGCTTGAACTGATTGAAAGTTCCTCCCTCCTACTTCCTCCGTGTTGTGGTACTTCCTGCTGAGCAGGGCAGCAAAACCACAGCAGATGGGTGAACTCATGAGTAGCCGGTACTGTGTTGAACTAAAGTTGATTAAAAGTTCCTCCCTTTTCATGTCATAGGTACTCTCCCCTGAGTGGGGCAATGAAACCTGAGTAGCTGATACTAAGCACGGAAGGAGGGATGGGCAATTCTAATAGCCTGGAGCGTATTTTGAAAATGTTGTGGGACTTCAGTTCTTGTCTTGCTCTGCTGGGGCTTGACTGGGCAAGACATAATTGGTAGAACCCACAGGCAATATGTGAATGGGCAGCAGACTTAAGGGCAGAATGGAAATATTACTGAAGAAAAGGGAAAGCATCAGTTTGTGCAGTACTCGGGGCAGTGCTGGTCACAGCTCCGGAGTGCCGTGGGCAGCAATGATTCTCAGGAGCCAGCATTACCTCCTCCTTGCAGGAGACAGTAGGAAAACTACAAGAGCAGCTGGTTGAGGAGCAGCAGCAGTCTCAGTAACTGGAAGTGCTGATGAAGTGCTTGGGGAAGGAAAAGGAGGGGCCTTCTGCCTCAGCTCTATCCCAGCACCCAACTAGCACAGGCTCAGGATAGGCTCAGAAAATTCATCCCTCCAGGCTAGTGAGACCTCAAATTAAGGTGGAATACAACTGTGATGAGGAGCACAGGGGACATCAGCTGACCATTACAAGCAAGGAAACAATGTACTCACTGGAGAAGTATAACAGGAATGCTAAGCAGATGGAGACAGAATATGTGTAGAGTTTCCCTATTGGGGGGGGAACTGTGTACTGTTAAGTGAGAAGGCAGAAGGTTTCTTCCTAACCACCAGGAACAATCAAGCCCCACAACCCCTGTCCCAGAGGGCAGCTTATTGGGCAGGAAGAACCATGAGTAAAAGGCCTTGAGCTGGGGATTTCCAGGTCCATTATGAGTGACCAAACCAGCAAGGATTTAGAAATTCTTTTCCACAACTGGAAGGGCAAACCAGGCAAGACTCTCCCTCCGTCTGCTCCCTAGGAGCAGACCCTACACATCAAAACCACATCAGAGCTAACTCCTTCTGCTTTCCCCTCGTGAGTTACGTTCAATCCAGGGACTGGAGTGGGAAACTGCCATTCCAGTGTGTGTTAAGCAAGGGGGGAGATGGGACACATGGATACTCATTAACCCTTGCACATGAGAACTGTTAAGTTGTGGATGATGGTGTAGTTTAGGGAGTCTCCCCCCAGTTCCCCATTCGGCTAGTCCAACTCATAGACTACTGTGTATATACCCAGCCCTACTTCTGTCCAAGACAACAGACATGAAGCCCATCCTATAGTAGATGAATTACACAATCAAGGGATAATAGCACCTGCAAACTCTCCTGATGACTCTCCTGTATGACAGGTGTGGAAGCCTAATGGAAAATGGGAGACTCACAGGTGCCTGGATGCGAACACTGCCCCTTCAGCAACAGCTGTCCCAAATGTTTCAGAATTGATTGCTGCTCTACAGGAACAGGCTTCTGCCTTTCTGGCTGCTCTTGATGTCTAAGACAGGTTTCTTATGGTCCCCTTGAGGAAGGCAGAGGACAGTCAGTTTGCACTTACTTGAGGGACTGCAGTGCACATTCAGCTGATTACCCCAGGGATACAAACACTCGCCCACTCTGGCGCTCAGAGCATAGGCACGGAGGATGGAGAAGGTTACGTTGGACCACAGTGTCCAGGTTTGTCCCTATGCTGATGACATCCTCATATGGGGGAATGATGTCTTTATGGGAATACCCAAGACGACACAGTGTGGCACCTGAGGAGCCCCGATCCAGCTGGGACACTCTTGGTCTCCTCTAGCCAGGTGCCTGGTTACAGACACAACAGCACTCTACCACCAGGGCTTCAGAGGCCCTCAAGCCTTTCATCACAGGCCACCTCACACACACACACCAGCTCAGCCAGCTCACACTTTGCAAGCGAGAAATCACCGTGCCTTGCACGCCCACGCTCTCTGCACTTGCTGCCATCACTGACACGGGGATCCACTGCTCCATTCTCTGATCCCAGTAGCTGCACAGAGACCAAACGTGCACAGACCAGACAGCACTCAGCCAGGATAGGGTTAAGGGATAAGGTTTAATCAGATTTCTACATATACAGGATTGGGTGTTTCATCTCTGGGAGCTATTCTACAACTACAGGACAAGGGGAAATGGACTTAAGATGAAAGAGGGTAAATTTAGGTTGGATGTTAGGGGGAAGTTCTTTACTAGGAGCGTTGTGAGGCCCTGGAACAGGCTGCCCAGGGAGGTTGTGGATGCCCCGTCCTTAGAGGTGTTCAAGGCCAGGTTGGATGGGACCTTGGGCAACCTGATCTAGTAATTGTGGAAGGTTGGTGGCCCTGCCAGGCAGGGGGGTTTGGAACTTCATGATCCCTGAAGTCCCTTGCAATCCAGGTCATTCTTCAATTCTGTGATTTAGTTTGTTGTCTCTGGGAGCTGCCTGGTGTTTGCAGCCTCGTGCCTTTCCTCTTCCTGTCCCCTGATGCAGCTGCAGGTGCAAACTCTGCGCAGAGCCCGAAGCGCCATCCTGATGACAGCTGGCATCCGGCGGCGAGCCGCTGCGTGTGGTGCGTCAGTGGTACCTGTTGGGGACAGAGAGCTGTAGGCAAGAGGCAGAGGCACGGCCCTGCCTGCCACCCACCACCATGGAATTTCCCTGGGAGGACTGCACTGCATGTGGCAGGGCACAGAACGCCGCTGGCCTCCGTGCCACTTGGTGGGCATGGCTTTCTGCCCGGGGACGTACCTGGGCCATCCTCCGGTGCATCTCTGAAGCACACGGAGCTCTGTGCACGTTTTCTGGCCTCTGCAGAAACCTGTGTGGAGAGAACAAAACCACAACCCAGTCTGTCACTGCCCGGTGATGCTGTGGGTGCCACGCGCCCAAGGAACGGATTGCCTTTCCAGGCCCCTTTGCTTGAAGGTAAGGCAGGGGTAACAGAAGGGTTCTCCACCCTAATGCGTGGAGCTGGCTGGAAAGGAGACAGCACCAGGCATCTTGCCACAGCGCAAGCTGCAGGCACCTCTCCTGCCTCTGCCTCAATTTCATGCCTGGTACCAACCACACACGCCTTGCTCACCTCGTCCTGAGGGCCCACATCTGCTCCCACACATGCTGACACCTGCTCCTCAGGCCTGGGATCTGCAGCCACAGATGATGCTGAAGATGTGGTCTCCACATCAACTGATGAATTATCAGATGTGCTGGGTGTTAAACTGACTGCCTCTGATGAAGTATCTTCCTCAGAGTAATAATCCCAGTCTTCCTCCACAGCATCCACTTTTGAAGTGCAAAGACGGGAGGGCAGGTGGATGCCCTCATCTGTCTCTGCAGTGTCTCTGGTATTCAGCATGCTCTCAGCAGTGCTAGAAGAACTGCTGCTGTCATCGCTGGAGTCTTCTTGCACAAGTGGCAGTCTACCAGCCAACAATTGGAAATCACCAGAGTCAAGAAATGAGGTATGACCCCTTGATGTTGTGGGCCGGATGGCTGGCATGCCCTGAGTAGCGCTAGCAGTGTTGAAAGCATCACCTCTTGCCTGTAGTCTTAGCTGACTGGGGCTCATCACACTCCTTGGCCAGGAAATATTCCAGTGTGACAACATCCGCTCATTTCTGTCCTCATCAAGAATTCTTCGGAGTGCTGGGATCATATGAGGGCACCCACAGGCCCTCCTGTGGGATCCTACAGGATCCTGGAAACTCCCTGCTTCTTCCAGAGCTTCAGGCATGGCCACAGATGGTTCTTCTCTTTCTCCTCCCTCAGACACTGACAAGAGGAGTGCGGCTGCATTGGCCTCCACTGCAGAGCATGCAGACTCAGAAGAATAGGAGCTTTCTGAATCTTCTTCTGTATCTACATGTGATGCAGACAGAGGCTCCAGGAGAGATGCTGAACACACAGCGTGTGCCTCATCAGATGGGGCAAGAGATGCAACCTGCAGGGTGCCAGATGACTCTCCTGCCGTTTCTATCCCAGCACTCTCTCCTAGTTCTTGCTGCGAATCCTGGACTAGAACATCCCTAGCTGGGGAATCATCAGAGGCAGAGGAGCATTCAGTGTTGGAAGAGGTTGAGTTCTCCTCATCTTCAGGATTGGTTGCTGGCAAGGGCTCGAGGTGTCCTTCAGGCTCAAGGTCTACAGTCAGAGAAGCTGCACATACAGTGCCTGCCTCAACAGGTAAGGCAAGAGATGCGCTGCACAGGTTGCCAGATGACTGTCCCGTGGATTCCTTCTCAGCAGCCTCTTCCAGCTCCTGCAGCTCAACCTGCACTCCAGCATCACTGGTTCGGGAACCACCAGGGGCAGGAATCTGTCCCTCAGCCCTGGATGTCACAGAGCATACGCCCAGTCTTCCCTGAGCAGCGCCGGCAGCGCTGGCACCGTCTGCTGCCGCTCGGGGCACGAGAAGCCTGGGCACGCTCACAGGGTTTGTCCAGCCGGTGTTGCGACTGGACACCTGAGGTCTTCGGGGAAGTGTTGGGAGTCTGACGCTTCTAATGCCGATGGTGCATTCTCTGCCTCGCGCAGCAGGTGCGCAGGCTGCTGCACCAGAACGCCGGGGTGCAGCTGCCGGCATCCCTGGCCGCCTTAAGTGAGGCAGCAAGGATGGCTGAGGCTGTCTCCGTTGCCCGCCGGCACTGCTGCGGGTCACCGACAGCGTGAACTGCCACCCGCCCGCCTGCAAGAGAAGCCGAGGAGAAACACCAGGTGAGCGCGGTCCGTCCCGCTCCCGCCCCACGGAGCACCGAGGGCAGCGCTCATGTGGGCGGTCCCCGCGCCACGCGGGAAGACGTTCGGCCTCGCCTCCCTCGGGCTCCCTACCTGTGCGCGGCGGCTCCCGGAGGCCCGCGAGCTCTCCGGGCCGGGCAGCGGCGGCAGATGGACGCCGTGGAGGGACGAGCCCGGGCTCCGGCTGCCCGGCGGCACCGCTCGCGGCGCCGTGCGGCCCACCTGTGGGGAGAAGGAGGCGTGAGATGGAGGTGGCCAGGTCGCCACCGGCGGCCCGGCCGAGCCCGGCCCCGCTGCTCTCCGCCTGCCTCACCTGGCGGCGTTCCTGCACGCGTGGCAGCCCTGCGTTGGGCTGGGAGTCGTCCTTCTCGCGCTTCTCGCTCATCTCCGCGTCCTCGCACAGAGGCACAGGGAAGCACCCAGGAGCTGCTGCCTCCTCACGGAGCCGCTGTCCTGAGAGTGAGCGGCACTCCCTCCAGGGGACGCTGACCCCTCAAGGCAGCCCCGCGTCACAACGGCCTTCGGGTTCGATGCCGGCCCGCGTCACAAAGCCCTGGCGGTTACGACAACCCACTGTGACAGCCCTCCGCACGTGCCTGGCAGCCGGCTGCCTGTGACTCAGCGTGGTCCTGATGACGGGCCACGAGCGGTGAGTGGCAGCATGTCGGGGACAGATGGCTATAGGCAAGGGACAGGGCAAGCACTGGGCAATGCCTTGCATGCTCCCCGCCACCACAGCTAGTTGAACTCAGTTGTTCCTTTCTGTGATGTCTCTCCACCCAGTTGTGGACATATCTGGGCCATCTCCTGACGTTCTGTGCTCCTCCTGTGGACTCTGCAGAAACCTGTGAGGCAAGAGCAAATCCACAGCTCTGTAGGTTCCTGGCCAGCAACACTCCACAAGTTCCATGTTATCTTCTGGCTTGTCAGACATGCCCTTCACATGAAGGCAAGCCAAGTGTTATGGAGAGGATGTCCACCTTTGTGCATGGAACTGGATGGAAAGTAGATATGACCAGGCATCTCCTCACAGTGCACACTCCAGCGTAGCTCCTGGAGTCTGTGCCTTCATTTCACACCTGGTACTGACCACATGGATATTTCTCACCTCGTGCTGATGGCCTTTTACGCTCTTTTGCGTGCAGATGAATGTTCCTCCGGTCTGAGATGTGCAACCAGAGGGGAAGCTGAAGGCACGGTCTTTGCCTCAGCAGATGAAGCATCTGATATGCTTGGTGGGACACTGACTGCTTCAGCAGCATCTTGAGATTGTCTTTCTTCCTCTACAGCCTGCAAGTATAGAGTTTATTAGAGTAAAAACTACAGGGTAAGGGCAGCTGTCAGTGCAGTGTCTCTGGCATCCAGTTGGCTGTGATCTGTGCCAGCAGCATTGGCATCTTGGTCTGTCATCTGTGGTCTGTCCCTGCGCATCGTGCACTCTTAATATACCGAGTACGGGAAGGACCAGAGGCAGGAAACTGGCCATCAGCCCTCGCTGTTGTGATGGAGATACCTTGCATGCCCTGAGCAGTGTTGGCAGAACTGGCACCATCATCAGCTGCTTGGGGCTAAGAAGCCTGGGCTTGCTCGTTCTGTATGCCCTGGACCCATTCCAGCAGGACAACATCTGTTCCTTCCTTGCCCCATCACGGATCCCCAGTTTGCTGGGTGAACTGGAAGATATCCATAGGCCTCCCAGTAGATCTCTCTGGGATCTTACAGCGTTTGTGGTTCTCCCAGAGCTTGTATGGAGAACCCAGACATGGCCACAGCTGTTTGTTCTCTTCCCCCTCCCTCACATGCTGTCGGCGCACTAGCCTCCTCTGGACAGTGTGCAGTCTTGGGAGAAGTTGAGTGTTTTGCACCTCTGGTGACTGAGGCAGACAGACTCAAGTTGCCCTGCAGGCCCTGGGCCTGAGTCCAGAAGAGAAGCTGAACGCGCTGTTTCTGCCTCTTCAGATGGGGCAAGACCTGTGCAACAACAAATCACCAGAAACTGTCCTGCAGTTTCTCCCTCAGTGGGCTCTTCCAGCTCTTGCTGCACAGCCTGCACGCTTATGTCTGAGGTCTGGGAATCACCAGATACCAGAAACTGGCCCTCAGCATTCGCTGTTGTGGTAGAGATGCCAAGCGTGCCCTGAGCAGTGCCGGAAGTGTTGGCATCATCATCTGCTGCTTGGGATCTCCAGTGCCCTGGCCCTTTCACGCTGTTTGGCCAGGACACATTCCATCTGGACAACATCTGGTCCTTTTTCTCCTCATCACGAATTCTGCGGATTGCTGGGATCGTGGCAGAATATCCACAGGCCATCCTGGTGATTTCTCTGGGATCTTGTCTCTTTGGAATAAGTGCAGCCTTGGAAGAAGCTGAATTTTCCACATCTTCAGGCACAGATGGGACAGAGTCTCCTTGTTTGCTCTTTGCCATGACGTGCCTCCCCTTCTGAGCCCTTCTTTGCAGATGGGGAACGTGGTGTAGAGGCTGCACCAGTGCCTCGGGTGCCCTCCCGAGCGTCTGTCCAAGCCATGGGGATCTTACCAGCATTAGTGGCTTGCACCTGGGCAGTTGTTGCTGGTGCTCCCAGGCTGCTGGTGCATGCACCATGCCCCGGTACTGCCAGCTGCACGCCAACTCTTGGGCTTCTGGCTGCAGCGCACAGGGTGCCCTTGCTTGGCTCTAGCGTGCAGAGGCATGAGAACAGTTAGAGTCTTTGAGGGCTGGCGCCCTGCTCTCAGATCTCACTGCCAGGTCTTGGACATGCAAGGTTCCCTGAAGGACCTGGAGAAACTTCTGGGAGTCTGCCGCCTCTAATGCCTATGGCACGTGCTCTGCCTCTTGCAGCAGGTGCGCAGGTTGCTGCTTGCAGAGCAAGCAGCTTATGGGCATTAGAAGATGCTGCTGCATGCTGGGGGTGCAGCTGCCGGCATCCCTGCTCACCTTAAGTGAGGCAGCAAGGATGGCTGAGGCTGTCTCCTTTGCCCGCAGGCACTGCTGCGGGTCACTGACAGCGTGAACTCCCACCAGCCTGCAAGAGAAGCCGAGTTAGAAACACCAAGTGAGCGCGGTCCTTCCAGCTCACGCCCCACAGAACGCTCAGCCACGGGCATCTGCTGCCCGGCTCCCCATAGCCAAACCGGCAGAGGACGGTCCCCATATGGCAGCCCCCACGGCCCTACTGTGGCAGCTCTGCTCACATGCCTGGGCAGCTGGCTGGCTGCGGCTCAGCCTCATCCTGATGACAGCTGGCCACCAGCAGCAAGTTGCAGTGTGTGATGCGGCAGTGGCTCCTGTGGAGGACAGAGAGCTGTAGGCAGGGGGCAGATACCTGTAGGCTAGGGGCAGGGCAAGCACCAGGCAAGGCCCTACCTGCCTCCAGTCACCACAGCTTTCCCCTGGGAGAGGTGGCCTTGGCACAGCAGTACTCTGTACACAGAGCTGCTCACTGGGCTGGTTGGGGTCGGCAGGCCCTCACTGGGATGTCTCTTCACTTGGGGACATACCTTGGCTTGCTCATGCTATGCAGCCAGGATGTGTTCCTACTGGACAACAATATCCTCCCCCCTGCTTCCCGCCATGTCCTATCACTACACTTGCAATAAGTTTATTCACCTGAAGTTTCTAAACTCCCTTGAAATATCGGAAGTTCACAATGAGGTCTCCCTGCAGCCTTCCCTTTTCTGGGCTGAACAATCCTGGAAAACGCATGTATATGTATATATATGCGTATGTATGTATGTGTATATACATGCATATTTACAAAACAAGTGATTTCTTCCCCCCCACCAAGTTACGCGCAGCCTGTCCCTGAGCAGTGTCTGCCCCCTCCCTGGCCAGATCCGCACGGTTTTATTTGCTTTTGTATGATGTCATATGGTGTGAGTGCCCCTTCCTGTTCCTTGTCCCCTCCCAGCCCCCTCGCTGGCAGGACAGTAGGAGAAGCTGAGGAACAGAAACATCCTTGGCTCTGTACATCATGGCTCAGCAACAACCAAAGCTCTGATGCGCTATCGGCATTCTTCTCCTAAAGCCAAAACATGGCATCACACCAGACACTGTTAAGAAAATCAGCTTCTTAATTTTAGTCTAGACAGATCAACAGGAGGAAAGGAAGATTTGCTTTTCCAGAATAAGCAACAGAGGAAAGGTCAAGAACAAGTGAAGAAACAAACAAGCTAAAGCTATCAACCATTTCCAAAAACATTTTGATGAATTAAAACCTACACCACCGAAAACACGTGACTTGAGTCTAACTTCATTTCTGCTCTGAAAAAATCACTCTGTCTTTTTCTAGTTCCTTCTTAAGTTTCTTGTTTTATTGTACCCTGCTCTCAGCCTTAAACTCATTTATTCTCACTAACAAGGAAGGACATGTTAAGGAAGTAAAGGTTGGGGGCACCTTGGGTTGTAGTGACCACGAGATGGTGGAGTTCAAGATCCAGAGTGGAAGAAGCAAGGTAAAAAGTAGGATTGCTACCCTGGACTTCAGGAGAGCCAACACTGGTCTCTTCTGGGACCTGCTTGGCGCTATCCCGTGGGCTAGGTGTTAGAAGGTAAGGGGGCCTTTGAGAGCTGGTCAGCATTTAAACAGCGCTACTTCCAAGCTCAGGATCAGTACATCCATCTGACTACGAAATCGGGAAGGGGTGGCAGGAGACCTGTGTGGATGAGCAAGGAGCTCATGCACAAACTCAAAGGGAAGAAGAAGGTCCATGAATGTGGAAAAAGGGTCTGACCACTTGGGAATAATATAGGAATGTTGTCATGGCCTGCAGGGATGTGATGAGGAAAGCTAAAGCCACCTGGAATTGAATCTGCCTAAAGTGATAACGGATAATAAAAAAGGCTTTTTAAAGTAAGTTAACAGCAAAAGGAAGACTAGGGAGAACGAGGGTCCCCTACTAAGTGAGGGGGGTGTTCTTGTAACAGGGGGATGCTGAGAAGGCAGAGTTACTGAATACCTCCTTTGCTTCTGTCTTCAGTGAAAAGGCTCTCCCTCTGGAATCCCAGACCCTGGAGGTTAGTGAGAGGGTCTGGGGAATGGGAGACTTCCCTTTAGTCAGGGAAGAGGTGGTCCGTGAGCTCCTAGGTGACACTGAGTTCCATAAATCCATGGGGCCTGATGGGTTGCATCCACAGGTGCTGAGGGAGCTGGCGGAAGTGATTGCTGAACCGCTCTCTCCATCATCTTAGAGAGGTCTTGGAGAATGGGGGAGGTCCCTGAAGACTGGAGGATAGCCAGTGTCACTCCAGTCTTCAAAAAGGGCAGGAAGGATGATCCAGGTAGTTATAGGCCAGTCAGCCTCACCTCTGTCCCTGGAAAGGTGATGGAACAGGTTGTGCTGGATGCCATCTCCAAACAATTGGAAGAAAAGGAGGTTATCAGGAGTAGCCATCATGGGTTCACCAGGGGGAAGTCATGCTCAACCAACGTGGTAGCCTTCTATGACATTGTCACTGGCTGGGTGGGGAGAGGGCGGTACATGTAGTCTACCTTGATTTCAGCATGGCATTTGATACTCTTTCCCACAGCATCCTTATAACAAAGCTGAGGAAGTGTGGGCTAGATGAGTGGACGGTGAAGTGGTTTGAGAGCTGGCCGAATGGCAGAGCTCAGAGGATTGTCATTGGTGGTGCAAAGTCTGTTTGGAAACCTGTAACTAGCGGCGTTCCCTAGGGGTTGGTGCTGAGTCTGGTCTTGTTCAACACCTTCATCAATGACCTTGACAAGGGGATAGTGACCACCCTCAGCAAGTTTGCTGGTGATACGAAGCTGGGAGGATTGGCTGACATGCCTGAAGGCTGTGCTGCCATTCAGTGAGACCTGGACAGGCTGGAGAGCTGGGCAGTAAGAAACCGGATGAGGTTTAACAAATGCAAGTGAGGAGTCTTGCACCTAGGGAAATAATTGCATGCACCGGTACAGGCTGGGGGAAGACCTGCTGGAGAGGAGCTCTGCTGAGAGGGACCTGGGCGTCCTGGTGGACGACAGGTTGGCCATGAGCCAGCAGTGTGCCCTTGTAGCCAAACAGGCCAATGGCATTCTGGGGTGCATTAAAAAGAGCGTGTCCAGCAGGTTGAGGGAGGTGATCCTCCTCATCTACTCTGCCTGGTGAGGCCTCATCTGGAATACTGTATCTAGTTCTGGGCTGCTCAGTACAAAGAAGACAGGGATCTCTTGGAAACAGTCCAGCAGAGGGCCACAGAGATGGTGAAGGGCCCAGAGCATCTCCCCTATGAGGAGAGACTAAGTGAACTGGGTCTGTTTAGCCTTGAGTTAAGAATGCTGAGAGGGGGTTTGATCCAGGTCTATAAATACCTGAGATGTGGGGTCATAGTTGCGATGCTGGTCCCCTTTCGGTAGTGTGCGGGGACAGGACTAGGGGTAATGGGAAGAAACTACAGCATAGGAAGTTCTGCACGAATGTGTGGAAGAACTTCTTTATGGTGAGGGTGACAGAGCACTGGAACAGGCTGCTCAGGGAGGTGGTGGACCCTCCTCTGGAGATATTCAAGACCCGACTGGATGCCTACATGTGCAACGTGGTGTAGGGAGCCTGCTTTGGCAGGGGGATTGGACTCGATGATCTCTAGAAGTCCCTTGCAACCCCTACAATTCTGTGATTCTGTGATTCTGTGAGATGTGGATCCTCTGGGGGACAGATGGCCATAGGTATGGGACAGGACGGGCACTGTATTCTGAAAATGTCAAGGGACTTCTCCTGGTGTGGAAGCCTAATGGGAAGTGGGAGACTTATAGGCACCTGGATGCCAACACTGCCCCTTCAGCAACAGCTGTCCCAAATGTTTCAGAATTGATTGCTGCTCTACAGAAACAGGCTCCTGCCTTTCTGGCTGCTCTTGATGTCTAAGACAGGTTTCTTATTGTCCCCTTGAGGAAGGCGGAGGACAGTCAGTTTGCATTTACTTGGAGGGACTGCAGTGCACATTCAGCTGATTACCCCAGGGGTACAAACACTCACCCACTCTGGCGCTCAGAGCATAGGCACGGAGGATGGAGAAGGTTATGTTGGACCACGGTGTCCGGGTTTGTCCCTATGCTGATGACATCCTCATATGGGGGAATGATGTCTTTGTGGGAATACCCAAGACTACACAGTGTGGCACCTGAGGAGCCCCGATCCAGCTGGGACACTCTTGGTCTCCTCTAGCCAGGGCTTCAGAGACCTTCAACCCTTTCATCACAGGCCACCTCACACACACACAGCAGCTCAGCCAGCTCACACTTTGCAAGCGAGAAATCACCGTGCCTTGCACGCCCACGCTCTCTGCACTTGCTGCCATCACTGACACGGGGATCCACTGCTCCATTCTCTGATCCCAGTAGCTGCACAGAGACCAAACGTGCACAGACCAGACAGCACTCAGCCAGGATAGGGTTAAGGGATAAGGTTTAATCAGATTTCTACATATACAGGATTGGGTGTTTCATCTCTGGGAGCTATTCTACAACTACAGGACAAGGGGAAATGGACTTAAGATGAAAGAGGGTAAATTTAGGTTGGATGTTAGGGGGAAGTTCTTTACTAGGAGCGTTGTGAGGCCCTGGAACAGGCTGCCCAGGGAGGTTGTGGATGCCCCGTCCTTAGAGGTGTTCAAGGCCAGGTTGGATGGGACCTTGGGCAACCTGATCTAGTAATTGTGGAAGGTTGGTGGCCCTGCCAGGCAGGGGGGTTTGGAACTTCATGATCCCTGAAGTCCCTTGCAATCCAGGTCATTCTTCAATTCTGTGATTTAGTTTGTTGTCTCTGGGAGCTGCCTGGTGTTTGCAGCCTCGTGCCTTTCCTCTTCCTGTCCCCTGATGCAGCTGCAGGTGCAAACTCTGCGCAGAGCCCGAAGCGCCATCCTGATGACAGCTGGCATCCGGCGGCGAGCCGCTGCGTGTGGTGCGTCAGTGGTACCTGTTGGGGACAGAGAGCTGTAGGCAAGAGGCAGAGGCACGGCCCTGCCTGCCACCCACCACCATGGAATTTCCCTGGGAGGACTGCGCTGCATGTGGCAGGGCACAGAACGCCGCTGGCCTCTGTGCCACTTGGTGGGCATGGCTTTCTGCCCGGGGACGTACCTGGGCCATCCTCCGGTGCATCTCTGAAGCACACGGAGCTCTGTGCACGTTTTCTGGCCTCTGCAGAAACCTGTGTGGAGAGAACAAAACCACAACCCAGTCTGTCACTGCCCGGTGATGCTGTGGGTGCCACGCGCCCAAGGAACGGATTGCCTTTCCAGGCCCCTTTGCTTGAAGGTAAGGCAGGGGTAACAGAAGGGTTCTCCACCCTAATGCGTGGAGCTGGCTGGAAAGGAGACAGCACCAGGCATCTTGCCACAGCGCAAGCTGCAGGCACCTCTCCTGCCTCTGCCTCAATTTCATGCCTGGTACCAACCACACACGCCTTGCTCACCTCGTCCTGAGGGCCCACATCTGCTCCCACACATGCTGACACCTGCTCCTCAGGCCTGGGATCTGCAGCCACAGATGATGCTGAAGATGTGGTCTCCACATCAACTGATGAATTATCAGATGTGCTGGGTGTTAAACTGACTGCCTCTGATGAAGTATCTTCCTCAGAGTAATAATCCCAGTCTTCCTCCACAGCATCCACTTTTGAAGTGCAAAGACGGGAGGGCAGGTGGATGCCCTCATCTGTCTCTGCAGTGTCTCTGGTATTCAGCATGCTCTCAGCAGTGCTAGAAGAACTGCTGCTGTCATCGCTGGAGTCTTCTTGCACAAGTGGCAGTCTACCAGCCAACAATTGGAAATCACCAATTTCATGCCTGGTACCAACCACACACGCCTTGCTCACCTCATGCTGAGGGCCCACATCTGATCCCACACATGCTGACACCTGCTCCTCAGGCCTCGGATCTGCAGCCACAGATGATGCTGAAGATGTGGTCTCCACATCAACTGATGAATTATCAGATGTGCTGGGTGTTAAACTGACTGCCTCTGATGAAGTATCTTCCTCAGAGTAATAATCCCAGTCTTCCTCCACAGCATCCACTTTTGAAGTGCAAAGACGGTAGAGCAGGTGGATGCCCTCATCTGTCTCTGCAGTGTCTCTGGTATTCAGCATGCTCTCAGCAGTGCTAGAAGAACTGCTGCTGTCATCGCTGGAGTCTTCTTGCACAAGTGGCAGTCTACCAGCCAACAATTGGAAATCACCAATTTCATGCCTGGTACCAACCACACACGCCTTGCTCACCTCATGCTGAGGGCCCACATCTGATCCCACATATGCTGACACCTGCTCCTCAGGCCTGGGATCTGCAGCCACAGATGTTGCTGAAGATGTGTCCTCCACCTCAGCAGATGAATTATCAGATGTGCCGAGTGTGACACTGACTGCCTCTGATGCAGCATCAGAGTCACACTCCCAGTCTTCCTCCACAGCCTCTGATGTCGAAGGGCAAAGACAGGAGGGCAGGTGCACACCCCCATCTGTCTCTGCAGTGTCTCTGCTATCCTGCTTGCTCTCTGCAGTAGCACTGCTGCTGTCGTTGCTTGACTCTTCCTGCTCAACTGGCCATCTAATAGCCCACATTCGGGAATCAGCAGAGTCAAGAAACCAGCCATCAGCCCATGATGTTGTGGGCTGCGTGTCCGGCACGTCCTGAGCAGCACCAGCAGTGTTGGAAGCATTATCTCTTGCCTGGAGGCTTTGCTGCCCGCAGCTTCTCAGACTCTTTGGCCAGGAAATATTCCAGCGTGACATGATGTGCTCATTTCCATCCTCGTCAAGAATTCTCCAGCGTACTGGGATCATAGGATACCCACGGGCCTGCCAGTTGATCACTCTGGGATCTTCCGATCTCTCTGCTTCTCCCAGAGCTTCTGCAGAGGAGTTAGGCGTGACAGTAGCTAGTCCTTCACTTCCTCCTCTCTGAGACACTGACAAGAACAATATTGTTGCATTGGAGTCCACTGCAGACAACGCAACCTCAGAATATGAGCTTTCTGTATCTTCCGGCACTGATGCAGGCAGAGGCTCAAGGAGTTCTGCAAGCCCAGGACCAAAACGCAGAGGAGATCGTGAACACACAGTATGTGCCTTAGAAGGGACAAGTGAGGCAGCCTGCAGGGTGCCAGATAACTGTCCTGAAATTTCTCTCCCAGCGCTCTCTTCCAGTTCTTGCTGCAAATCCTGGACTAATACATCCCTGGCTGGGGAATCATCAGAGGCAGAGGAGCATTCAGTGTTGGAAGAAGTTGAGTTCTCCCCATCTTCAGTACCGGTTACTGCCAAACTCTCGAGGTGTCCTCCAGGCCCAGGCTGTGCAGCCAGAAGAGAAGCTGCACATACAGCGTCTGCCTCAACAGATGAGGCAAGAGATGCGCTGCACAGGTTGCCAGATGACTGTCCCGTGGATTCCTTCTCAGCAGCCTCTTCCAGCTCCTGCAGCTCAACCTGCACTCCAGCATCACTGGTTCGGGAACCACCAGAGGCAGGAATCTGTCCCTCAGCCCTGGTTGTCACAGAGCCTATGCCCAGTCTTCCCTGAGCAGTGCTGGCAGCGCTGGCACCGTCTGCTGCCGCTTGGGGCATGAGAAGCCTGGGCACACTCACAGGGTTTGCCCAGCTGGTATTGCGACTGGATACGTGTGGTGTTTGCCGAGGTCTTCGGGGAAGTCTTGGGAGTCTGACGCTTCTAATGCCGATGGTGCATTCTCTGCCTCGCGCAGCAGGTGCGCAGGCTGCTGCACCAGAACGCCGGGGTGCAGCTGCCGGCATCCCTGGCCGCCTTAAGTGAGGCAGCAAGGATGGCTGAGGCTGTCTCCGTTGCCCGCCGGCACTGCTGCGGGTCACCGACAGCGTGAACTGCCACCCGCCCGCCTGCAAGAGAAGCCGAGGAGAAACACCAGGTGAGCGCGGTCCGTCCCGCTCCCGCCCCACGGAGCACCGAGGGCAGCGCTCATGTGGGCGGTCCCCGCGCCACGCGGGAAGACGTTCGGCCTCGCCTCCCTCGGGCTCCCTACCTGTGCGCGGCGGCTCCCGGAGGCCCGCGAGCTCTCCGGGCCGGGCAGCGGCGGCAGATGGACGCCGTGGAGGGACGAGCCCGGGCTCCGGCTGCCCGGCGGCACCGCTCGCGGCGCCGTGCGGCCCACCTGTGGGGAGAAGGAGGCGTGAGATGGAGGTGGCCAGGTCGCCACCGGCGGCCCGGCCGAGCCCGGCCCCGCTGCTCTCCGCCTGCCTCACCTGGCGGCGTTCCTGCACGCGTGGCAGCCCTGCGTTGGGCTGGGAGTCGTCCTTCTCGCGCTTCTCGCTCATCTCCGCGTCCTCGCACAGAGGCACAGGGAAGCACCCAGGAGCTGCTGCCTCCTCACGGAGCCGCTGTCCTGAGAGTGAGCGGCACTCCCTCCAGGGGACGCTGACCCCTCAAGGCAGCCCCGCGTCACAACGGCCTTCGGGTTCGATGCCGGCCCGCGTCACAAAGCCCTGGCGGTTACGACAGCCCACTGTGACAGCCCTCCGCACGTGCCTGGCAGCCGGCTGCCTGTGACTCAGCGTGGTCCTGATGACGGGCCACGAGCGGTGAGTGGCAGCATGTCGGGGACAGATGGCTATAGGCAAGGGACAGGGCAAGCACTGGGCAATGCCTTGCATGCTCCCCGCCACCACAGCTAGTTGAACTCAGTTGTTCCTTTCTGTGATGTCTCTCCACCCAGTTGTGGACATATCTGGGCCATCTCCTGACGTTCTGTGCTCCTCCTGTGGACTCTGCAGAAACCTGTGAGGCAAGAGCAAATCCACAGCTCTGTAGGTTCCTGGCCAGCAACACTCCACAAGTTCCATGTTATCTTCTGGCTTGTCAGACATGCCCTTCACATGAAGGCAAGCCAAGTGTTATGGAGAGGATGTCCACCTTTGTGCATGGAACTGGATGGAAAGTAGATATGACCAGGCATCTCCTCACAGTGCACACTCCAGCGTAGCTCCTGGAGTCTGTGCCTTCATTTCACACCTGGTACTGACCACATGGATATTTCTCACCTCGTGCTGATGGCCTTTTACGCTCTTTTGCGTGCAGATGAATGTTCCTCCGGTCTGAGATGTGCAACCAGAGGGGAAGCTGAAGGCACGGTCTTTGCCTCAGCAGATGAAGCATCTGATATGCTTGGTGGGACACTGACTGCTTCAGCAGCATCTTGAGATTGTCTTTCTTCCTCTACAGCCTGCAAGTATAGAGTTTATTAGAGTAAAAACTACAGGGTAAGGGCAGCTGTCAGTGCAGTGTCTCTGGCATCCAGTTGGCTGTGATCTGTGCCAGCAGCATTGGCATCTTGGTCTGTCATCTGTGGTCTGTCCCTGCGCATCGTGCACTCTTAATATACCGAGTACGGGAAGGACCAGAGGCAGGAAACTGGCCATCAGCCCTCGCTGTTGTGATGGAGATACCTTGCATGCCCTGAGCAGTGTTGGCAGCACTGGCACCATCATCAGCTGCTTGGGGCTAAGAAGCCTGGGCTTGCTCGTTCTGTATGCCCTGGACCCATTCCAGCAGGACAACATCTGTTCCTTCCTTGCCCCATCACGGATCCCCAGTTTGCTGGGTGAACTGGAAGATATCCATAGGCCTCCCAGTAGATCTCTCTGGGATCTCACAGCGTTTGTGGTTCTCCCAGAGCTTGTATGGAGAACCCAGACATGGCCACAGCTGTTTGTTCTCTTCCCCCTCCCTCACATGCTGTCGGCGCACTAGCCTCCTCTGGACAGTGTGCAGTCTTGGGAGAAGTTGAGTGTTTTGCACCTCTGGTGACTGAGGCAGACAGACTCAAGTTGCCCTGCAGGCCCTGGGCCTGAGTCCAGAAGAGAAGCTGAACGCGCTGTTTCTGCCTCTTCAGATGGGGCAAGACCTGTGCAACAACAAATCACCAGAAACTGTCCTGCAGTTTCTCCCTCAGTGGGCTCTTCCAGCTCTTGCTGCACAGCCTGCACGCTTATGTCTGAGGTCTGGGAATCACCAGATACCAGAAACTGGCCCTCAGCATTCGCTGTTGTGGTAGAGATGCCAAGCGTGCCCTGAGCAGTGCCGGAAGTGTTGGCATCATCATCTGCTGCTTGGGATCTCCAGTGCCCTGGCCCTTTCACGCTGTTTGGCCAGGACACATTCCATCTGGACAACATCTGGTCCTTTTTCTCCTCATCACGAATTCTGCGGATTGCTGGGATCGTGGCAGAATATCCACAGGCCATCCTGGTGATTTCTCTGGGATCTTGTCTCTTTGGAATAAGTGCAGCCTTGGAAGAAGCTGAATTTTCCACATCTTCAGGCACAGATGGGACAGAGTCTCCTTGTTTGCTCTTTGCCATGACGTGCCTCCCCTTCTGAGCCCTTCTTTGCAGATGGGGAACGTGGTGTAGAGGCTGCACCAGTGCCTCGGGTGCCCTCCCGAGCGTCTGTCCAAGCCATGGGGATCTTACCAGCATTAGTGGCTTGCACCTGGGCAGTTGTTGCTGGTGCTCCCAGGCTGCTGGTGCGTGCACCATGCCCCGGTACTGCCAGCTGCACGCAAACTCTTGGGCTTCTGGCTGCAGCGCACAGGGTACCCTTGCTTGGCTCTAGCGTGCAGAGGCATGAGAACAGTTAGAGTCTTTGAGGGCTGGCGCCCTGCTCTCAGATCTCACTGCCAGGTCTTGGACATGCAAGGTTCCCTGAAGGACCTGGAGAAACTTCTGGGAGTCTGCCGCCTCTAATGCCTATGGCACGTGCTCTGCCTCTTGCAGCAGGTGCGCAGGTTGCTGCTTGCAGAGCAAGCAGCTTATGGGCATTAGAAGATGCTGCTGCATGCTGGGGGTGCAGCTGCCGGCATCCCTGCTCACCTTAAGTGAGGCAGCAAGGATGGCTGAGGCTGTCTCCTTTGCCCGCAGGCACTGCTGCGGGTCACTGACAGCGTGAACTCCCACCTGCCTGCAAGAGAAGCCGAGTTAGAAACACCAAGTGAGCGCGGTCCTTCCAGCTCACGCCCCACAGAACGCTCAGCCACGGGCATCTGCTGCCCGGCTCCCCATAGCCAAACCGGCAGAGGACAGTCCCCATATGGCAGCCCCCACGGCCCTACTGTGGCAGCTCTGCTCACATGCCTGGGCAGCTGGCTGGCTGCGGCTCAGCCTCATCCTGATGACAGCTGGCCACCAGCAGCAAGTTGCAGTGTGTGATGCAGCAGTGGCTCCTGTGGAGGACAGAGAGCTGTAGGCAGGGGGCAGATACCTGTAGGCTAGGGGCAGGGCAAGCACCAGGCAAGGCCCTACCTGCCTCCAGTCACCACAGCTTTCCCCTGGGAGAGGTGGCCTTGGCACAGCAGTACTCTGTACACAGAGCTGCTCACTGGGCTGGTTGGGGTCGGCAGGCCCTCACTGGGATGTCTCTTCACTTGGGGACATACCTTGGCTTGCTCATGCTATGCAGCCAGGATGTGTTCCTACTGGACAACAATATCCTCCCCCCTGCTTCCCGCCATGTCCTATCACTACACTTGCAATAAGTTTATTCACCTGAAGTTTCTAAACTCCCTTGAAATATCGGAAGTTCACAATGAGGTCTCCCTGCAGCCTTCCCTTTTCTGGGCTGAACAATCCTGGAAAACGCATGTGTATGTATATATATGCGTATGTATGTATGTGTATATACATGCATATTTACAAAACAAGTGATTTCTTCCCCCCCACCAAGTTACGCGCAGCCTGTCCCTGAGCAGTGTCTGCCCCCTCCCTGGCCAGATCCGCACAGTTTTATATGCTTTTGTATGATGTCATATGGTGTGAGTGCCCCTTCCTGTTCCTTGTCCCCTCCCAGCCCCCTCGCTGGCAGGACAGTAGGAGAAGCTGAGGAACAGAAACATCCTTGGCTCTGTACATCATGGCTCAGCAACAACCAAAGCTCTGATGCGCTATCGGCATTCTTCTCCTAAAGCCAAAACATGGCATCACACCAGACACTGTTAAGAAAATCAGCTTCTTAATTTTAGTCTAGACAGATCAACAGGAGGAAAGGAAGATTTGCTTTTCCAGAATAAGCAACAGAGGAAAGGTCAAGAACAAGTGAAGAAACAAACAAGCTAAAGCTATCAACCATTTCCAAAAACATTTTGATGAATTAAAACCTACACCACCGAAAACACGTGACTTGAGTCTAACTTCATTTCTGCTCTGAAAAAATCACTCTGTCTTTTTCTAGTTCCTTCTTAAGTTTCTTGTTTTATTGTACCCTGCTCTCAGCCTTAAACTCATTTATTCTCACTAACAAGGAAGGACATGTTAAGGAAGTAAAGGTTGGGGGCACCTTGGGTTGTAGTGACCACGAGATGGTGGAGTTCAAGATCCAGAGTGGAAGAAGCAAGGTAAAAAGTAGGATTGCTACCCTGGACTTCAGGAGAGCCAACACTGGTCTCTTCCAGGACCTGCTTGGCGCTATCCCGTGGGCTAGGTGTTAGAAGGTAAGGGGGCCTTTGAGAGCTGGTCAGCATTTAAACAGCGCTACTTCCAAGCTCAGGATCAGTACATCCATCTGACTACGAAATCGGGAAGGGGTGGCAGGAGACCTGTGTGGATGAGCAAGGAGCTCATGCACAAACTCAAAGGGAAGAAGAAGGTCCATGAATGAGGAAAAAGGGTCTGACCACTTGGGAATAATATAGGAATGTTGTCATGGCCTGCAGGGATGTGATGAGGAAAGCTAAAGCCACCTGGAATTGAATCTGCCTAAAGTGATAACGGATAATAAAAAAGGCTTTTTAAAGTAAGTTAACAGCAAAAGGAAGACTAGGGAGAACAAGGGTCCCCTACTAAGTGAGGGGGGTGTTCTTGTAACAGGGGGATGCTGAGAAGGCAGAGTTACTGAATACCTCCTTTGCTTCTGTCTTCAGTGAAAAGGCTCTCCCTCTGGAATCCCAGACCCTGGAGGTTAGTGAGAGGGTCTGGGGAATGGGAGACTTCCCTTTAGTCAGGGAAGAGGTGGTCCGTGAGCTCCTAGGTGACACTGAGTTCCATAAATCCATGGGGCCTGATGGGTTGCATCCACAGGTGCTGAGGGAGCTGGCGGAAGTGATTGCTGAACCGCTCTCTCCATCATCTTAGAGAGGTCTTGGAGAATGGGGGAGGTCCCTGAAGACTGGAGGATAGCCAGTGTCACTCCAGTCTTCAAAAAGGGCAGGAAGGATGATCCAGGTAGTTATAGGCCAGTCAGCCTCACCTCTGTCCCTGGAAAGGTGATGGAACAGGTTGTGCTGGATGCCATCTCCAAACAATTGGAAGAAAAGGAGGTTATCAGGAGTAGCCATCATGGGTTCACCAGGGGGAAGTCATGCTCAACCAACGTGGTAGCCTTCTATGACATTGTCACTGGCTGGGTGGGGAGAGGGCGGTAGATGTAGTCTACCTTGATTTCAGCATGGCATTTGATACTCTTTCCCACAGCATCCTTATAACAAAGCTGAGGAAGTGTGGGCTAGATGAGTGGACGGTGAAGTGGTTTGAGAGCTGGCCGAATGGCAGAGCTCGGAGGATTGTCATTGGTGGTGCAAAGTCTCTTTGGAAACCTGTAACTAGCGGCGTTCCCTAGGGGTTGGTGCTGAGTCTGGTCTTGTTCAACACCTTCATCAATGACCTTGACAAGGGGATAGTGACCACCCTCAGCAAGTTTGCTGGTGATACGAAGCTGGGAGGATTGGCTGACATGCCTGAAGGCTGTGCTGCCATTCAGTGAGACCTGGACAGGCTGGAGAGCTGGGCAGTAAGAAACCGGATGAGGTTTAACAAATGCAAGTGAGGAGTCTTGCACCTAGGGAGAAATAATTGCATGCACCGGTACAGGCTGGGGGAAGACCTGCTGGAGAGGAGCTCTGCTGAGAGGGACCTGGGCGTCCTGGTGGACGACAGGTTGGCCATGAGCCAACAGTGTGCCCTTGTAGCCAAACAGGCCAATGGCATTCTGGGGTGCATTAAAAAGAGCATGTCCAGCAGGTTGAGGGAGGTGATCCTCCTTATCTACTCTGCCTGGTGAGGCCTCATCTGGAATACTGTGTCTAGTTCTGGGCTGCTCAGTACAAAGAAGACAGGGATCTCTTGGAAACAGTCCAGCAGAGGGCCACAGAGATGGTGAAGGGCCCAGAGCATCTCCCCTATGAGGAGAGACTAAGTGAACTGGGTCTGTTTAGCCTTGAGTTAAGAATGCTGAGAGGGGGTTTGATCCAGGTCTATAAATACCTGAGATGTGGGGTCATAGTTGCGATGCTGGTCCCCTTTCGGTAGTGTGCGGGGACAGGACTAAGGGTAATGGGAAGAAACTACAGCATAGGAAGTTCTGCACGAATGTGTGGAAGAACTTCTTTATGGTGAGGGTGACAGAGCACTGGAACAGGCTGCCCAGGGAGGTGGTGGACCCTCCTCTGGAGATATTCAAGACCCGACTGGATGCCTACATGTGCAACGTGGTGTAGGGAGCCTGCTTTGGCAGGGGGATTGGACTCGATGATCTCTAGAAGTCCCTTGCAACCCCTACAATTCTGTGATTCTGTGATTCTGTGAGATGTGGATCCTCTGGGGGACAGATGGCCATAGGTATGGGACAGGACGGGCACTGTATTCTGAAAATGTCAAGGGACTTCTCCTGGTGTGGAAGCCTAATGGGAAGTGGGAGACTTATAGGCACCTGGATGCCAACACTGCCCCTTCAGCAACAGCTGTCCCAAATGTTTCAGAATTGATTGCTGCTCTACAGAAACAGGCTCCTGCCTTTCTGGCTGCTCTTGATGTCTAAGACAGGTTTCTTATTGTCCCCTTGAGGAAGGCGGAGGACAGTCAGTTTGCATTTACTTGGAGGGACTGCAGTGCACATTCAGCTGATTACCCCAGGGGTACAAACACTCACCCACTCTGGCGCTCAGAGCATAGGCACGGAGGATGGAGAAGGTTATGTTGGACCACGGTGTCCGGGTTTGTCCCTATGCTGATGACATCCTCATATGGGGGAATGATGTCTTTGTGGGAATACCCAAGACTACACAGTGTGGCACCTGAGGAGCCCCGATCCAGCTGGGACACTCTTGGTCTCCTCTAGCCAGGGCTTCAGAGACCTTCAACCCTTTCATCACAGGCCACCTCACACACACACAGCAGCTCAGCCAGCTCACACTTTGCAAGCGAGAAATCACCGTGCCTTGCACGCCCACGCTCTCTGCACTTGCTGCCATCACTGACACGGGGATCCACTGCTCCATTCTCTGATCCCAGTAGCTGCACAGAGACCAAACGTGCACAGACCAGACAGCACTCAGCCAGGATAGGGTTAAGGGATAAGGTTTAATCAGATTTCTACATATACAGGATTGGGTGTTTCATCTCTGGGAGCTATTCTACAACTACAGGACAAGGGGAAATGGACTTAAGATGAAAGAGGGTAAATTTAGGTTGGATGTTAGGGGGAAGTTCTTTACTAGGAGCGTTGTGAGGCCCTGGAACAGGCTGCCCAGGGAGGTTGTGGATGCCCCGTCCTTAGAGGTGTTCAAGGCCAGGTTGGATGGGACCTTGGGCAACCTGATCTAGTAATTGTGGAAGGTTGGTGGCCCTGCCAGGCGGGGGGGTTGGAACTTCATGATCCCTGAAGTCCCTTGCAATCCAGGTCATTCTTCAATTCTGTGATTTAGTTTGTTGTCTCTGGGAGCTGCCTGGTGTTTGCAGCCTCGTGCCTTTCCTCTTCCTGTCCCCTGATGCAGCTGCAGGTGCAAACTCTGCGCAGAGCCCGAAGCGCCATCCTGATGACAGCTGGCATCCGGCGGCGAGCCGCTGCGTGTGGTGCGTCAGTGGTACCTGTTGGGGACAGAGAGCTGTAGGCAAGAGGCAGAGGCACAGCCCTGCCTGCCACCCACCACCATGGAATTTCCCTGGGAGGACTGCACTGCATGTGGCAGGGCACAGAACGCCGCTGGCCTCCGTGCCACTTGGTGGGCATGGCTTTCTGCCCGGGGACGTACCTGGGCCATCCTCCGGTGCATCTCTGAAGCACACGGAGCTCTGTGCACGTTTTCTGGCCTCTGCAGAAACCTGTGTGGAGAGAACAAAACCACAACCCAGTCTGTCACTGCCCGGTGATGCTGTGGGTGCCACGCGCCCAAGGAACGGATTGCCTTTCCAGGCCCCTTTGCTTGAAGGTAAGGCAGGGGTAACAGAAGGGTTCTCCACCCTAATGCGTGGAGCTGGCTGGAAAGGAGACAGCACCAGGCATCTTGCCACAGCGCAAGCTGCAGGCACCTCTCCTGCCTCTGCCTCAATTTCATGCCTGGTACCAACCACACACGCCTTGCTCACCTCGTCCTGAGGGCCCACATCTGCTCCCACACATGCTGACACCTGCTCCTCAGGCCTGGGATCTGCAGCCACAGATGATGCTGAAGATGTGGTCTCCACATCAACTGATGAATTATCAGATGTGCTGGGTGTTAAACTGACTGCCTCTGATGAAGTATCTTCCTCAGAGTAATAATCCCAGTCTTCCTCCACAGCATCCACTTTTGAAGTGCAAAGACGGGAGGGCAGGTGGATGCCCTCATCTGTCTCTGCAGTGTCTCTGGTATTCAGCATGCTCTCAGCAGTGCTAGAAGAACTGCTGCTGTCATCGCTGGAGTCTTCTTGCACAAGTGGCAGTCTACCAGCCAACAATTGGAAATCACCAATTTCATGCCTGGTACCAACCATACACGCCTTGCTCACCTCATGCTGAGGGCCCACATCTGATCCCACACATGCTGACACCTGCTCCTCAGGCCTGGGATCTGCAGCCACAGATGATGCTGAAGATGTGGTCTCCACATCAACTGATGAATTATCAGATGTGCTGGGTGTTATACTGACTGCCTCTGATGAAGTATCTTCCTCAGAGTAATAATCCCAGTCTTCCTCCACAGCATCCACTTTTGAAGTGCAAAGACGGTAGAGCAGGTGGATGCCCTCATCTGTCTCTGCAGTGTCTCTGGTATTCAGCATGCTCTCAGCAGTGCTAGAAGAACTGCTGCTGTCATCGCTGGAGTCTTCTTGCACAAGTGGCAGTCTACCAGCCAACAATTGGAAATCACCAATTTCATGCCTGGTACCAACCACACACGCCTTGCTCACCTCATGCTGAGGGCCCACATCTGATCCCACATATGCTGACACCTGCTCCTCAGGCCTGGGATCTGCAGCCACAGATGTTGCTGAAGATGTGTCCTCCACCTCAGCAGATGAATTATCAGATGTGCCGAGTGTGACACTGACTGCCTCTGATGCAGCATCAGAGTCACACTCCCAGTCTTCCTCCACAGCCTCTGATGTCGAAGGGCAAAGACAGGAGGGCAGGTGCACACCCCCATCTGTCTTTGCAGTGTCTCTGCTATCCTGCTTGCTCTCTGCAGTAGCACTGCTGCTGTCGTTGCTTGACTCTTCCTGCTCAACTGGCCATCTAATAGCCCACATTCGGGAATCAGCAGAGTCAAGAAACCAGCCATCAGCCCATGATGTTGTGGGCTGCGTGTCCGGCACGTCCTGAGCAGCACCAGCAGTGTTGGAAGCATTATCTCTTGCCTGGAGGCTTTGCTGCCCGCAGCTTCTCAGACTCTTTGGCCAGGAAATATTCCAGCGTGACATGATGTGCTCATTTCCATCCTCGTCAAGAATTCTCCAGCGTACTGGGATCATAGGATACCCACGGGCCTGCCAGTTGATCACTCTGGGATCTTCCGATCTCTCTGCTTCTCCCAGAGCTTCTGCAGAGGAGTTAGGCGTGACAGTAGCTAGTCCTTCACTTCCTCCTCTCTGAGACACTGACAAGAACAATATTGTTGCATTGGAGTCCACTGCAGACAACGCAACCTCAGAATATGAGCTTTCTGTATCTTCCGGCACTGATGCAGGCAGAGGCTCAAGGAGTTCTGCAAGCCCAGGACCAAAACGCAGAGGAGATCGTGAACACACAGTATGTGCCTTAGAAGGGACAAGTGAGGCAGCCTGCAGGGTGCCAGATAACTGTCCTGAAATTTCTCTCCCAGCGCTCTCTTCCAGTTCGTGCTGCAAATCCTGGACTAATACATCCCTGGCTGGGGAATCATCAGAGGCAGAGGAGCATTCAGTGTTGGAAGAAGTTGAGTTCTCCCCATCTTCAGTACCGGTTACTGCCAAACTCTCGAGGTGTCCTCCAGGCCCAGGCTGTGCAGCCAGAAGAGAAGCTGCACATACAGTGTCTGCCTCAACAGATGAGGCAAGAGATGCGCTGCACAGGTTGCCAGATGACTGTCCCGTGGATTCCTTCTCAGCAGCCTCTTCCAGCTCCTGCAGCTCAACCTGCACTCCAGCATCACTGGTTCGGGAACCACCAGAGGCAGGAATCTGTCCCTCAGCCCTGGTTGTCACAGAGCCTATGCCCAGTCTTCCCTGAGCAGTGCTGGCAGCGCTGGCACCGTCTGCTGCCGCTTGGGGCATGAGAAGCCTGGGCACACTCACAGGGTTTGCCCAGCTGGTATTGCGACTGGATACGTGTGGTGTTTGCCGAGGTCTTCGGGGAAGTCTTGGGAGTCTGACGCTTCTAATGCCGATGGTGCATTCTCTGCCTCGCGCAGCAGGTGCGCAGGCTGCTGCACCAGAACGCCGGGGTGCAGCTGCCGGCATCCCTGGCCGCCTTAAGTGAGGCAGCAAGGATGGCTGAGGCTGTCTCCGTTGCCCGCCGGCACTGCTGCGGGTCACCGACAGCGTGAACTGCCACCCGCCCGCCTGCAAGAGAAGCCGAGGAGAAACACCAGGTGAGCGCGGTCCGTCCCGCTCCCGCCCCACGGAGCACCGAGGGCAGCGCTCATGTGGGCGGTCCCCGCGCCACGCGGGAAGACGTTCGGCCTCGCCTCCCTCGGGCTCCCTACCTGTGCGCGGCGGCTCCCGGAGGCCCGCGAGCTCTCCGGGCCGGGCAGCGGCGGCAGATGGACGCCGTGGAGGGACGAGCCCGGGCTCCGGCTGCCCGGCGGCACCGCTCGCGGCGCCGTGCGGCCCACCTGTGGGGAGAAGGAGGCGTGAGATGGAGGTGGCCAGGTCGCCACCGGCGGCCCGGCCGAGCCCGGCCCCGCTGCTCTCCGCCTGCCTCACCTGGCGGCGTTCCTGCACGCGTGGCAGCCCTGCGTTGGGCTGGGAGTCGTCCTTCTCGCGCTTCTCGCTCATCTCCGCGTCCTCGCACAGAGGCACAGGGAAGCACCCAGGAGCTGCTGCCTCCTCACGGAGCCGCTGTCCTGAGAGTGAGCGGCACTCCCTCCAGGGGACGCTGACCCCTCAAGGCAGCCCCGCGTCACAACGGCCTTCGGGTTCGATGCCGGCCCGCGTCACAAAGCCCTGGCGGTTACGACAGCCCACTGTGACAGCCCTCCGCACGTGCCTGGCAGCCGGCTGCCTGTGACTCAGCGTGGTCCTGATGACGGGCCACGAGCGGTGAGTGGCAGCATGTCGGGGACAGATGGCTATAGGCAAGGGACAGGGCAAGCACTGGGCAATGCCTTGCATGCTCCCCGCCACCACAGCTAGTTGAACTCAGTTGTTCCTTTCTGTGATGTCTCTCCACCCAGTTGTGGACATATCTGGGCCATCTCCTGACGTTCTGTGCTCCTCCTGTGGACTCTGCAGAAACCTGTGAGGCAAGAGCAAATCCACAGCTCTGTAGGTTCCTGGCCAGCAACACTCCACAAGTTCCATGTTATCTTCTGGCTTGTCAGACATGCCCTTCACATGAAGGCAAGCCAAGTGTTATGGAGAGGATGTCCACCTTTGTGCATGGAACTGGATGGAAAGTAGATATGACCAGGCATCTCCTCACAGTGCACACTCCAGCGTAGCTCCTGGAGTCTGTGCCTTCATTTCACACCTGGTACTGACCACATGGATATTTCTCACCTCGTGCTGATGGCCTTTTACGCTCTTTTGCGTGCAGATGAATGTTCCTCCGGTCTGAGATGTGCAACCAGAGGGGAAGCTGAAGGCACGGTCTTTGCCTCAGCAGATGAAGCATCTGATATGCTTGGTGGGACACTGACTGCTTCAGCAGCATCTTGAGATTGTCTTTCTTCCTCTACAGCCTGCAAGTATAGAGTTTATTAGAGTAAAAACTACAGGGTAAGGGCAGCTGTCAGTGCAGTGTCTCTGGCATCCAGTTGGCTGTGATCTGTGCCAGCAGCATTGGCATCTTGGTCTGTCATCTGTGGTCTGTCCCTGCGCATCGTGCACTCTTAATATACCGAGTACGGGAAGGACCAGAGGCAGGAAACTGGCCATCAGCCCTCGCTGTTGTGATGGAGATACCTTGCATGCCCTGAGCAGTGTTGGCAGCACTGGCACCATCATCAGCTGCTTGGGGCTAAGAAGCCTGGGCTTGCTCGTTCTGTATGCCCTGGACCCATTCCAGCAGGACAACATCTGTTCCTTCCTTGCCCCATCACGGATCCCCAGTTTGCTGGGTGAACTGGAAGATATCCATAGGCCTCCCAGTAGATCTCTCTGGGATCTCACAGCGTTTGTGGTTCTCCCAGAGCTTGTATGGAGAACCCAGACATGGCCACAGCTGTTTGTTCTCTTCCCCCTCCCTCACATGCTGTCGGCGCACTAGCCTCCTCTGGACAGTGTGCAGTCTTGGGAGAAGTTGAGTGTTTTGCACCTCTGGTGACTGAGGCAGACAGACTCAAGTTGCCCTGCAGGCCCTGGGCCTGAGTCCAGAAGAGAAGCTGAACGCGCTGTTTCTGCCTCTTCAGATGGGGCAAGACCTGTGCAACAACAAATCACCAGAAACTGTCCTGCAGTTTCTCCCTCAGTGGGCTCTTCCAGCTCTTGCTGCACAGCCTGCACGCTTATGTCTGAGGTCTGGGAATCACCAGATACCAGAAACTGGCCCTCAGCATTCGCTGTTGTGGTAGAGATGCCAAGCGTGCCCTGAGCAGTGCCGGAAGTGTTGGCATCATCATCTGCTGCTTGGGATCTCCAGTGCCCTGGCCCTTTCACGCTGTTTGGCCAGGACACATTCCATCTGGACAACATCTGGTCCTTTTTCTCCTCATCACGAATTCTGCGGATTGCTGGGATCGTGGCAGAATATCCACAGGCCATCCTGGTGATTTCTCTGGGATCTTGTCTCTTTGGAATAAGTGCAGCCTTGGAAGAAGCTGAATTTTCCACATCTTCAGGCACAGATGGGACAGAGTCTCCTTGTTTGCTCTTTGCCATGACGTGCCTCCCCTTCTGAGCCCTTCTTTGCAGATGGGGAACGTGGTGTAGAGGCTGCACCAGTGCCTCGGGTGCCCTCCCGAGCGTCTGTCCAAGCCATGGGGATCTTACCAGCATTAGTGGCTTGCACCTGGGCAGTTGTTGCTGGTGCTCCCAGGCTGCTGGTGCATGCACCATGCCCCGGTACTGCCAGCTGCACGCCAACTCTTGGGCTTCTGGCTGCAGCGCACAGGGTACCCTTGCTTGGCTCTAGCGTGCAGAGGCATGAGAACAGTTAGAGTCTTTGAGGGCTGGCGCCCTGCTCTCAGATCTCACTGCCAGGTCTTGGACATGCAAGGTTCCCTGAAGGACCTGGAGAAACTTCTGGGAGTCTGCCGCCTCTAATGCCTATGGCACGTGCTCTGCCTCTTGCAGCAGGTGCGCAGGTTGCTGCTTGCAGAGCAAGCAGCTTATGGGCATTAGAAGATGCTGCTGCATGCTGGGGGTGCAGCTGCCGGCATCCCTGCTCACCTTAAGTGAGGCAGCAAGGATGGCTGAGGCTGTCTCCTTTGCCCGCAGGCACTGCTGCGGGTCACTGACAGCGTGAACTCCCACCAGCCTGCAAGAGAAGCCGAGTTAGAAACACCAAGTGAGCGCGGTCCTTCCAGCTCACGCCCCACAGAACGCTCAGCCACGGGCATCTGCTGCCCGGCTCCCCATAGCCAAACCGGCAGAGGACGGTCCCCATATGGCAGCCCCCACGGCCCTACTGTGGCAGCTCTGCTCACATGCCTGGGCAGCTGGCTGGCTGCGGCTCAGCCTCATCCTGATGACAGCTGGCCACCAGCAGCAAGTTGCAGTGTGTGATGCGGCAGTGGCTCCTGTGGAGGACAGAGAGTTGTAGGCAGGGGGCAGATACCTGTAGGCTAGGGGCAGGGCAAGCACCAGGCAAGGCCCTACCTGCCTCCAGTCACCACAGCTTTCCCCTGGGAGAGGTGGCCTTGGCACAGCAGTACTCTGTACACAGAGCTGCTCACTGGGCTGGTTGGGGTCGGCAGGCCCTCACTGGGATGTCTCTTCACTTGGGGACATACCTTGGCTTGCTCATGCTATGCAGCCAGGATGTGTTCCTACTGGACAACAATATCCTCCCCCCTGCTTCCCGCCATGTCCTATCACTACACTTGCAATAAGTTTATTCACCTGAAGTTTCTAAACTCCCTTGAAATATCGGAAGTTCACAATGAGGTCTCCCTGCAGCCTTCCCTTTTCTGGGCTGAACAATCCTGGAAAACGCATGTATATGTATATATATGCGTATGTATGTATGTGTATATACATGCATATTTACAAAACAAGTGATTTCTTCCCCCCCACCAAGTTACGCGCAGCCTGTCCCTGAGCAGTGTCTGCCCCCTCCCTGGCCAGATCCGCACAGTTTTATTTGCTTTTGTATGATGTCATATGGTGTGAGTGCCCCTTCCTGTTCCTTGTCCCCTCCCAGCCCCCTCGCTGGCAGGACAGTAGGAGAAGCTGAGGAACAGAAACATCCTTGGCTCTGTACATCATGGCTCAGCAACAACCAAAGCTCTGATGCGCTATCGGCATTCTTCTCCTAAAGCCAAAACATGGCATCACACCAGACACTGTTAAGAAAATCAGCTTCTTAATTTTAGTCTAGACAGATCAACAGGAGGAAAGGAAGATTTGCTTTTCCAGAATAAGCAACAGAGGAAAGGTCAAGAACAAGTGAAGAAACAAACAAGCTAAAGCTATCAACCATTTCCAAAAACATTTTGATGAATTAAAACCTACACCACCGAAAACACGTGACTTGAGTCTAACTTCATTTCTGCTCTGAAAAAATCACTCTGTCTTTTTCTAGTTCCTTCTTAAGTTTCTTGTTTTATTGTACCCTGCTCTCAGCCTTAAACTCATTTATTCTCACTAACAAGGAAGGACATGTTAAGGAAGTAAAGGTTGGGGGCACCTTGGGTTGTAGTGACCACGAGATGGTGGAGTTCAAGATCCAGAGTGGAAGAAGCAAGGTAAAAAGTAGGATTGCTACCCTGGACTTCAGGAGAGCCAACACTGGTCTCTTCCGGGACCTGCTTGGCGCTATCCCGTGGGCTAGGTGTTAGAAGGTAAGGGGGCCTTTGAGAGCTGGTCAGCATTTAAACAGCGCTACTTCCAAGCTCAGGATCAGTACATCCATCTGACTACGAAATCGGGAAGGGGTGGCAGGAGACCTGTGTGGATGAGCAAGGAGCTCATGCACAAACTCAAAGGGAAGAAGAAGGTCCATGAATGTGGAAAAAGGGTCTGACCACTTGGGAATAATATAGGAATGTTGTCATGGCCTGCAGGGATGTGATGAGGAAAGCTAAAGCCACCTGGAATTGAATCTGCCTAAAGTGATAACGGATAATAAAAAAGGCTTTTTAAAGTAAGTTAACAGCAAAAGGAAGACTAGGGAGAACGAGGGTCCCCTACTAAGTGAGGGGGGTGTTCTTGTAACAGGGGGATGCTGAGAAGGCAGAGTTACTGAATACCTCCTTTGCTTCTGTCTTCAGTGAAAAGGCTCTCCCTCTGGAATCCCAGACCCTGGAGGTTAGTGAGAGGGTCTGGGGAATGGGAGACTTCCCTTTAGTCAGGGAAGAGGTGGTCCGTGAGCTCCTAGGTGACACTGAGTTCCATAAATCCATGGGGCCTGATGGGTTGCATCCACAGGTGCTGAGGGAGCTGGCGGAAGTGATTGCTGAACCGCTCTCTCCATCATCTTAGAGAGGTCTTGGAGAATGGGGGAGGTCCCTGAAGACTGGAGGATAGCCAGTGTCACTCCAGTCTTCAAAAAGGGCAGGAAGGATGATCCAGGTAGTTATAGGCCAGTCAGCCTCACCTCTGTCCCTGGAAAGGTGATGGAACAGGTTGTGCTGGATGCCATCTCCAAACAATTGGAAGAAAAGGAGGTTATCAGGAGTAGCCATCATGGGTTCACCAGGGGGAAGTCATGCTCAACCAACGTGGTAGCCTTCTATGACATTGTCACTGGCTGGGTGGGGAGAGGGCAGTAGATGTAGTCTACCTTGATTTCAGCATGGCATTTGATACTCTTTCCCACAGCATCCTTATAACAAAGCTGAGGAAGTGTGGGCTAGATGAGTGGACGGTGAAGTGGTTTGAGAGCTGGCCGAATGGCAGAGCTCAGAGGATTGTCATTGGTGGTGCAAAGTCTGTTTGGAAACCTGTAACTAGCGGTGTTCCCTAGGGGTTGGTGCTGAGTCTGGTCTTGTTCAACACCTTCATCAATGACCTTGACAAGGGGATAGTGACCACCCTCAGCAAGTTTGCTGGTGATACGAAGCTGGGAGGATTGGCTGACATGCCTGAAGGCTGTGCTGCCATTCAGTGAGACCTGGACAGGCTGGAGAGCTGGGCAGTAAGAAACCGGATGAGGTTTAACAAATGCAAGTGAGGAGTCTTGCACCTAGGGAGAAATAATTGCATGCACCGATACAGGCTGGGGGAAGACCTGCTGGAGAGGAGCTCTGCTGAGAGGGACCTGGGCGTCCTGGTGGACGACAGGTTGGCCATGAGCCAACAGTGTGCCCTTGTAGCCAAACAGGCCAATGGCATTCTGGGGTGCATTAAAAAGAGCGTGTCCAGCAGGTTGAGGGAGGTGATCCTCCTTATCTACTCTGCCTGGTGAGGCCTCATCTGGAATACTGTGTCTAGTTCTGGGCTGCTCAGTACAAAGAAGACAGGGATCTCTTGGAAAGAGTCCAGCGGAGGGCCACAGAGATGGTGAAGGGCCCAGAGCATCTCCCCTATGAGGAGAGACTAAGTGAACTGGGTCTGTTTAGCCTTGAGTTAAGAATGCTGAGAGGGGGTTTGATCCAGGTCTATAAATACCTGAGATGTGGGGTCATAGTTGCGATGCTGGTCCCCTTTCGGTAGTGTGCGGGGACAGGACTAGGGGTAATGGGAAGAAACTACAGCATAGGAAGTTCTGCACGAATGTGTGGAAGAACTTCTTTATGGTGAGGGTGACAGAGCACTGGAACAGGCTGCTCAGGGAGGTGGTGGACCCTCCTCTGGAGATATTCAAGACCCGACTGGATGCCTACATGTGCAACGTGGTGTAGGGAGCCTGCTTTGGCAGGGGGATTGGACTCGATGATCTCTAGAAGTCCCTTGCAACCCCTACAATTCTGTGATTCTGTGATTCTGTGAGATGTGGATCCTCTGGGGGACAGATGGCCATAGGTATGGGACAGGACGGGCACTGTATTCTGAAAATGTCAAGGGACTTCTCCTGGTGTGGAAGCCTAATGGGAAGTGGGAGACTTATAGGCACCTGGATGCCAACACTGCCCCTTCAGCAACAGCTGTCCCAAATGTTTCAGAATTGATTGCTGCTCTACAGAAACAGGCTCCTGCCTTTCTGGCTGCTCTTGATGTCTAAGACAGGTTTCTTATTGTCCCCTTGAGGAAGGCGGAGGACAGTCAGTTTGCATTTACTTGGAGGGACTGCAGTGCACATTCAGCTGATTACCCCAGGGGTACAAACACTCACCCACTCTGGCGCTCAGAGCATAGGCACGGAGGATGGAGAAGGTTATGTTGGACCACGGTGTCCGGGTTTGTCCCTATGCTGATGACATCCTCATATGGGGGAATGATGTCTTTGTGGGAATACCCAAGACTACACAGTGTGGCACCTGAGGAGCCCCGATCCAGCTGGGACACTCTTGGTCTCCTCTAGCCAGGGCTTCAGAGACCTTCAACCCTTTCATCACAGGCCACCTCACACACACACAGCAGCTCAGCCAGCTCACACTTTGCAAGCGAGAAATCACCGTGCCTTGCACGCCCACGCTCTCTGCACTTGCTGCCATCACTGACACGGGGATCCACTGCTCCATTCTCTGATCCCAGTAGCTGCACAGAGACCAAACGTGCACAGACCAGACAGCACTCAGCCAGGATAGGGTTAAGGGATAAGGTTTAATCAGATTTCTACATATACAGGATTGGGTGTTTCATCTCTGGGAGCTATTCTACAACTACAGGACAAGGGGAAATGGACTTAAGATGAAAGAGGGTAAATTTAGGTTGGATGTTAGGGGGAAGTTCTTTACTAGGAGCGTTGTGAGGCCCTGGAACAGGCTGCCCAGGGAGGTTGTGGATGCCCCGTCCTTAGAGGTGTTCAAGGCCAGGTTGGATGGGACCTTGGGCAACCTGATCTAGTAATTGTGGAAGGTTGGTGGCCCTGCCAGGCAGGGGGGTTTGGAACTTCATGATCCCTGAAGTCCCTTGCAATCCAGGTCATTCTTCAATTCTGTGATTTAGTTTGTTGTCTCTGGGAGCTGCCTGGTGTTTGCAGCCTCGTGCCTTTCCTCTTCCTGTCCCCTGATGCAGCTGCAGGTGCAAACTCTGCGCAGAGCCCGAAGCGCCATCCTGATGACAGCTGGCATCCGGCGGCGAGCCGCTGCGTGTGGTGCGTCAGTGGTACCTGTTGGGGACAGAGAGCTGTAGGCAAGAGGCAGAGGCACGGCCCTGCCTGCCACCCACCACCATGGAATTTCCCTGGGAGGACTGCGCTGCATGTGGCAGGGCACAGAACGCCGCTGGCCTCTGTGCCACTTGGTGGGCATGGCTTTCTGCCCGGGGACGTACCTGGGCCATCCTCCGGTGCATCTCTGAAGCACACGGAGCTCTGTGCACGTTTTCTGGCCTCTGCAGAAACCTGTGTGGAGAGAACAAAACCACAACCCAGTCTGTCACTGCCCGGTGATGCTGTGGGTGCCACGCGCCCAAGGAACGGATTGCCTTTCCAGGCCCCTTTGCTTGAAGGTAAGGCAGGGGTAACAGAAGGGTTCTCCACCCTAATGCGTGGAGCTGGCTGGAAAGGAGACAGCACCAGGCATCTTGCCACAGCGCAAGCTGCAGGCACCTCTCCTGCCTCTGCCTCAATTTCATGCCTGGTACCAACCACACACGCCTTGCTCACCTCGTCCTGAGGGCCCACATCTGCTCCCACACATGCTGACACCTGCTCCTCAGGCCTGGGATCTGCAGCCACAGATGATGCTGAAGATGTGGTCTCCACATCAACTGATGAATTATCAGATGTGCTGGGTGTTAAACTGACTGCCTCTGATGAAGTATCTTCCTCAGAGTAATAATCCCAGTCTTCCTCCACAGCATCCACTTTTGAAGTGCAAAGACGGGAGGGCAGGTGGATGCCCTCATCTGTCTCTGCAGTGTCTCTGGTATTCAGCATGCTCTCAGCAGTGCTAGAAGAACTGCTGCTGTCATCGCTGGAGTCTTCTTGCACAAGTGGCAGTCTACCAGCCAACAATTGGAAATCACCAATTTCATGCCTGGTACCAACCACACACGCCTTGCTCACCTCATGCTGAGGGCCCACATCTGATCCCACACATGCTGACACCTGCTCCTCAGGCCTGGGATCTGCAGCCACAGATGATGCTGAAGATGTGGTCTCCACATCAACTGATGAATTATCAGATGTGCTGGGTGTTAAACTGACTGCCTCTGATGAAGTATCTTCCTCAGAGTAATAATCCCAGTCTTCCTCCACAGCATCCACTTTTGAAGTGCAAAGACGGTAGAGCAGGTGGATGCCCTCATCTGTCTCTGCAGTGTCTCTGGTATTCAGCATGCTCTCAGCAGTGCTAGAAGAACTGCTGCTGTCATCGCTGGAGTCTTCTTGCACAAGTGGCAGTCTACCAGCCAACAATTGGAAATCACCAATTTCATGCCTGGTACCAACCACACACGCCTTGCTCACCTCATGCTGAGGGCCCACATCTGATCCCACATATGCTGACACCTGCTCCTCAGGCCTGGGATCTGCAGCCACAGATGTTGCTGAAGATGTGTCCTCCACCTCAGCAGATGAATTATCAGATGTGCCGAGTGTGACACTGACTGCCTCTGATGCAGCATCAGAGTCACACTCCCAGTCTTCCTCCACAGCCTCTGATGTCGAAGGGCAAAGACAGGAGGGCAGGTGCACACCCCCATCTGTCTCTGCAGTGTCTCTGCTATCCTGCTTGCTCTCTGCAGTAGCACTGCTGCTGTCGTTGCTTGACTCTTCCTGCTCAACTGGCCATCTAATAGCCCACATTCGGGAATCAGCAGAGTCAAGAAACCAGCCATCAGCCCATGATGTTGTGGGCTGCGTGTCCGGCACGTCCTGAGCAGCACCAGCAGTGTTGGAAGCATTATCTCTTGCCTGGAGGCTTTGCTGCCCGCAGCTTCTCAGACTCTTTGGCCAGGAAATATTCCAGCGTGACATGATGTGCTCATTTCCATCCTCGTCAAGAATTCTCCAGCGTACTGGGATCATAGGATACCCACGGGCCTGCCAGTTGATCACTCTGGGATCTTCCGATCTCTCTGCTTCTCCCAGAGCTTCTGCAGAGGAGTTAGGCGTGACAGTAGCTAGTCCTTCACTTCCTCCTCTCTGAGACACTGACAAGAACAATATTGTTGCATTGGAGTCCACTGCAGACAACGCAACCTCAGAATATGAGCTTTCTGTATCTTCCGGCACTGATGCAGGCAGAGGCTCAAGGAGTTCTGCAAGCCCAGGACCAAAACGCAGAGGAGATCGTGAACACACAGTATGTGCCTTAGAAGGGACAAGTGAGGCAGCCTGCAGGGTGCCAGATAACTGTCCTGAAATTTCTCTCCCAGCGCTCTCTTCCAGTTCTTGCTGCAAATCCTGGACTAATACATCCCTGGCTGGGGAATCATCAGAGGCAGAGGAGCATTCAGTGTTGGAAGAAGTTGAGTTCTCCCCATCTTCAGTACCGGTTACTGCCAAACTCTCGAGGTGTCCTCCAGGCCCAGGCTGTGCAGCCAGAAGAGAAGCTGCACATACAGCGTCTGCCTCAACAGATGAGGCAAGAGATGCGCTGCACAGGTTGCCAGATGACTGTCCCGTGGATTCCTTCTCAGCAGCCTCTTCCAGCTCCTGCAGCTCAACCTGCACTCCAGCATCACTGGTTCGGGAACCACCAGAGGCAGGAATCTGTCCCTCAGCCCTGGTTGTCACAGAGCCTATGCCCAGTCTTCCCTGAGCAGTGCTGGCAGCGCTGGCACCGTCTGCTGCCGCTTGGGGCATGAGAAGCCTGGGCACACTCACAGGGTTTGCCCAGCTGGTATTGCGACTGGATACGTGTGGTGTTTGCCGAGGTCTTCGGGGAAGTCTTGGGAGTCTGACGCTTCTAATGCCGATGGTGCATTCTCTGCCTCGCGCAGCAGGTGCGCAGGCTGCTGCACCAGAACGCCGGGGTGCAGCTGCCGGCATCCCTGGCCGCCTTAAGTGAGGCAGCAAGGATGGCTGAGGCTGTCTCCGTTGCCCGCCGGCACTGCTGCGGGTCACCGACAGCGTGAACTGCCACCCGCCCGCCTGCAAGAGAAGCCGAGGAGAAACACCAGGTGAGCGCGGTCCGTCCCGCTCCCGCCCCACGGAGCACCGAGGGCAGCGCTCATGTGGGCGGTCCCCGCGCCACGCGGGAAGACGTTCGGCCTCGCCTCCCTCGGGCTCCCTACCTGTGCGCGGCGGCTCCCGGAGGCCCGCGAGCTCTCCGGGCCGGGCAGCGGCGGCAGATGGACGCCGTGGAGGGACGAGCCCGGGCTCCGGCTGCCCGGCGGCACCGCTCGCGGCGCCGTGCGGCCCACCTGTGGGGAGAAGGAGGCGTGAGATGGAGGTGGCCAGGTCGCCACCGGCGGCCCGGCCGAGCCCGGCCCCGCTGCTCTCCGCCTGCCTCACCTGGCGGCGTTCCTGCACGCGTGGCAGCCCTGCGTTGGGCTGGGAGTCGTCCTTCTCGCGCTTCTCGCTCATCTCCGCGTCCTCGCACAGAGGCACAGGGAAGCACCCAGGAGCTGCTGCCTCCTCACGGAGCCGCTGTCCTGAGAGTGAGCGGCACTCCCTCCAGGGGACGCTGACCCCTCAAGGCAGCCCCGCGTCACAACGGCCTTCGGGTTCGATGCCGGCCCGCGTCACAAAGCCCCGGCGCGGGGCTCCCCTCGGGCATCTCCACGGCCGCCACCGGACCTTTCCCAGCGGCGCCATCGCTGTCGCTGACGGGCTCGCCCTCGGCTGCGCTGGGGCCGTGGAACCGGCTGGAAGCGGCCGCGTCCGGCACGGAGCGGCCCCTGTCCTCGTCTCGTTGCCCAGCCTGGCCAAGTACCCCCGGCCCAAGCGGCTCGTCCGCACCTCAGCCCTTTCTTCGTGTTGCAGTTCTCCAGGACCCGTTTAGAGCACGGATCTGTCGCGCTCTGTGGAGGAGCCTGTGCTGGAGTAGATGGATGTGGCCTGAAGGACTGAGGCTGCAATCCGTGGAGAGCCACCTGAGGAGCAAAGTGCTGGACGCAGCTTATTTCTCTAGAGATGAGCACACTGTGGAGCAAGAGTTGTGGTGGGAGCTGCACCTCATAATGAGACTCATGATGGAGCAGTCTGTGCCAGAATAACTTTTCTCCTTGGCTTGAATCCAGATTGATTCTTGACAAACTGCAGTCTGTGTGAAGTCCTCATAGGATCACTTTGGGAAGGAGTGCATCCCAGAGGAGGGGCTTCATGCTGGAGCTGGGGACAAGGTGAATGAACCAGCTGCAGAGTTGAAGCTTCATTATGTGTCCACAATACCTAATTTCCCAGTTCCTGCAGTCAGTTTATTTCTTAAACAGCTCATGGCTGCCCCAGGGCACATAAATTTCAGGATATGTTTCGGAGTAGACCTTTGCCTAATTAGCTATCAACTTGGGGACTTAAAAGGAATGTGAATTATTTAGGCCACTGTTGAATAAAGAGGTTATGAGCTAAGTTTTGTCAAAATACTGAGAAACAGCTTCTCACATCAATTGCATTTTCACAGAATCACACAGAATCACAGAATGGCTTGGGTTGGAAGAGACCTCAAGGATCATGAATCTCCAACCTCCCCCACCACAGACAGGGCCACCAGCCTCCATGTTTAATACCAGACCAGGCTGCCCAGAGCCCCATCAGACACCTTGTACACGTCTAGAGATGGGGCATCCGCAGCCTCTCTGAGCAGCTGTTCCAGCACCTCACCACTCTAGTAGCAAAGACCTTCCCTCACATCCAACCTAAATCTTCCCTCCTTCAACTCCTGGCTTGTCAAACATGCCCCTGGCTTGAAATGCAATCCTCTTCAGCTTGCAGCATTTAATTGGTGTCACAGATGGGGTCCCCATTCAGAAGGTGCTAATTGACAAGTGAAACAAGACTGGGACCCAGGAATGCACAGGCTTGAACTGATTGAAAGTTCCTCCCTCCTACTTCCTCCGTGTTGTGGTACTTCCTGCTGAGCAGGGCAGCAAAACCACAGCAGATGGGTGAACTCATGAGTAGCCGGTACTGTGTTGAACTAAAGTTGATTAAAAGTTCCTCCCTTTTCATGTCATAGGTACTCTCCCCTGAGTGGGGCAATGAAACCTGAGTAGCTGATACTAAGCACGGAAGGAGGGATGGGCAATTCTAATAGCCTGGAGCGTATTTTGAAAATGTTGTGGGACTTCAGTTCTTGTCTTGCTCTGCTGGGGCTTGACTGGGCAAGACATAATTGGTAGAACCCACAGGCAATATGTGAATGGGCAGCAGACTTAAGGGCAGAATGGAAATATTACTGAAGAAAAGGGAAAGCATCAGTTTGTGCAGTACTCGGGGCAGTGCTGGTCACAGCTCCGGAGTGCCGTGGGCAGCAATGATTCTCAGGAGCCAGCATTACCTCCTCCTTGCAGGAGACAGTAGGAAAACTACAAGAGCAGCTGGTTGAGGAGCAGCAGCAGTCTCAGTAACTGGAAGTGCTGATGAAGTGCTTGGGGAAGGAAAAGGAGGGGCCTTCTGCCTCAGCTCTATCCCAGCACCCAACTAGCACAGGCTCAGGATAGGCTCAGAAAATTCATCCCTCCAGGCTAGTGAGACCTCAAATTAAGGTGGAATACAACTGTGATGAGGAGCACAGGGGACATCAGCTGACCATTACAAGCAAGGAAACAATGTACTCACTGGAGAAGTATAACAGGAATGCTAAGCAGATGGAGACAGAATATGTGTAGAGTTTCCCTATTGGGGGGGGAACTGTGTACTGTTAAGTGAGAAGGCAGAAGGTTTCTTCCTAACCACCAGGAACAATCAAGCCCCACAACCCCTGTCCCAGAGGGCAGCTTATTGGGCAGGAAGAACCATGAGTAAAAGGCCTTGAGCTGGAGATTTCCAGGTCCATTATGAGTGACCAAACCAGCAAGGATTTAGAAATTCTTTTCCACAACTGGAAGGGCAAACCAGGCAAGACTCTCCCTCCGTCTGCTCCCTAGGAGCAGACCCTACACATCAAAACCTCATCAGAGCTAACTCCTTCTGCTTTCCCCTCGTGAGTTACGTTCAATCCAGGGACTGGAGTGGGAAACTGCCATTCCAGTGTGTGTTAAGCAAGGGGGGAGATGGGACACATGGATACTCATTAACCCTTGCACATGAGAACTGTTAAGTTGTGGATGATGGTGTAGTTTAGGGAGTCTCCCCCCAGTTCCCCATTCGGCTAGTCCAGCTCATAGACTACTGTGTATATACCCAGCCCTACTTCTGTCCAAGACAACAGACATGAAGCCCATCCTATAGTAGATGAATTACACAATCAAGGGATAATAGCACCTGCAAACTCTCCTGATGACTCTCCTGTATGACAGGTGTGGAAGCCTAATGGAAAATGGGAGACTCACAGGTGCCTGGATGCGAACACTGCCCCTTCAGCAACAGCTGTCCCAAATGTTTCAGAATTGATTGCTGCTCTACAGGAACAGGCTTCTGCCTTTCTGGCTGCTCTTGATGTCTAAGACAGGTTTCTTATGGTCCCCTTGAGGAAGGCAGAGGACAGTCAGTTTGCACTTACTTGAGGGACTGCAGTGCACATTCAGCTGATTACCCCAGGGATACAAACACTCGCCCACTCTGGCGCTCAGAGCATAGGCACGGAGGATGGAGAAGGTTACGTTGGACCACAGTGTCCAGGTTTGTCCCTATGCTGATGACATCCTCATATGGGGGAATGATGTCTTTATGGGAATACCCAAGACGACACAGTGTGGCACCTGAGGAGCCCCGATCCAGCTGGGACACTCTTGGTCTCCTCTAGCCAGGTGCCTGGTTACAGACACAACAGCACTCTCCCACCAGGGCTTCAGAGGCCCTCAAGCCTTTCATCACAGGCCACCTCACACACACACACCAGCTCAGCCAGCTCACACTTTGCAAGCGAGAAATCACCGTGCCTTGCACGCCCACGCTCTCTGCACTTGCTGCCATCACTGACATGGAGATCCACTGCTCCATTCTCTGATCCCAGTAGCTGCACAGAGACCAAACGTGCACAGACCAGACAGCACTCAGCCAGGTTAGGGTTAAGGGATAAGGTTTAATCAGATTTCTACATCTACAGGAGACAGCCTTGGAAGAAGCTGAATTCGGGGCTCCCCTCAGGCATCTCCACGGCCGCCACCAGACCTTTCCCAGCGGCGCCATCGCTGTCTCTGACGGGCTCGCCCTCGGCTGCGCTGGGGCCATGGAACCGGCTGGAAGCGGCCGCGTCCGGCACAGAGCGGCCCCTGTCCTCGTCTCGTTGCCCAGCCTGGCCAAGTACCCCCGGCCCCAGCGGCTCGTCCGCACCTCAGCCCTTTCTTCGTGTTGCAGTTCTCCAGGCCCCGTTTAGAGCACGGATCTGTCGCGCTCTGTGGAGGAGCCTGTGCTGGAGTAGATGGATGTGGCCTGAAGGACTGAGGCTGCAATCCGTGGAGAGCCACCTCAGGAGCAAAGTGCTGGACGCAGCTTCATTCTCTAGAGATGAGCACACTGTGGAGCAAGAGTTGTGGTGGGAGCTGCACCTCATAATGAGACTCATGATGGAGCAGTCTGTGCCAGAACAACTTTTCTCCTTGGCTTGAATCCAGATTAAGTTGATTCTTGACAAACTGCAGTCTGTGTGAAGTCCTCGTGGGATCACTTTGGGAAGGAGTGCATCCCAGAGGAGGGGCTTCATGCTGGAGCTGGGGACAAGGTGAGGATGAACCAGCTGCAGAGTTGAAGCTTCATTATGTGTCCACAATACCTAATTTCCCAGTTCCTGCAGTCAGTTTATTTCTTAAACATCTCATGGCTGCCCCAAGGCACATAAATTTCAGGATATGTTTTAGAGTAGACCTTTGCCTAATTAGCTATCAACTTGGGGACTAAAAGGAATGTGAATTATTTAGGCTGCTGTTGAATAAAGAGGTTGTGAGCTAAGTTTTGTCAAAATACTGAGAAACAGCTTCTCACATCAATTGCATTTTCACAGAATCACACAGAATCACAGAATGGCTTGGGTTGGAAGAGACCTCAAGGATCATGAATCTCCAACCTCCCCCACCACAGACAGGGCCACCAGCCTCCATGTTTAATATCAGACCAGGCTGCCCAGAGCCCCATCAGACACCTTGTACACGTCTAGAGATGGGGCATCCGCAGCCTCTCTGAGCAGCTGTTCCAGCACCTCACCACTCTAGTAGCAAAGAACTTCCCTCACATCCAACCTAAATCTTCCCTCCTTCAACTTAAAACCATTTCCCCTTGTCCTGCTGTTATCTATCCTTTCAAAGAGTTGACTCCCCTCCTGTTTATAGGTTCCCTTTAGGTACTGAAAGGCTGCAATTAGGTCATAGAATCATAGAATCATGGAATCACCAAGGTTGGAAAAGACCTAAAAGACCATCCAGTCCAGCCATTCACCTGTTACCAATAGCTCCCACTAAACCATGTCCCTCAACAAAACATCCAGTCATTCCTTGAATACCCCCAGGGTCGGTGACTCCACCACCATCCTGGGCAGTCCATTCCACTGCCTGACCACCCTTTCTGAGAAGTAATACTTCCTAATGTTCATTTTGAATCTCTCCTGCCGCAGCTTGAAACTATTCCCTCTGGTCCTGTCACTAATGACTCAATAGAAGAGGCCAACCCCCAGCTCACTACAACCTCCCTTCAGGAAGTTATGGAGAGCAATAAGGTCTCCCCTGAGCCTCCTCTTCTCCAGGCTGAACATTCCCAGATCCTTCAGCCGCTCCTCATAAGGCCTGTGCTCCAGACCCCTCACCAGCTTTGTTGCCCTCCTTTGAACACGTTCCAGGGCCGCAATGTCTTTCTTGCAGTGAGGGGCCCAAAACTGGACCCGGTACTTGAGGTGTGGCCTCACCAGTGCTGAGTACATGGGAACAATCACCTCTCTGCTCTTGCTGGCAACACTGTTCTTGATGCAAGCCAGGATGCTGTTGGCCTTCTTGGCTATCCGGGCACACTGTCGGCTCTTGTTCAGCTGAGCATCAATCAGTACCCCCAGGTCCATTTCCTCTACGCAGTCTTCCAGCCACTCCGCCCCAAGCCTGTAGCATTGCCCGAGGTTGTTGTAGCCAAAGTGTAGGACGTGGCATTTGGTCTTGTTGAACCTCATCCCATTGGCTTCAGCCCAGCTCTCCAGCCTGTCTAGATCTCTCTGTAGGGACTCACTACCCCCAGGCACATCCACACTGCCAGCCAATTTGGTGTCATCTGCAAACTTACTGAGGGTGCACTCAATGCCCTCATCCAGGTCATCAATAAAGATATTGAAGAGAACAGACCCCAGCACCAGTCCCTGGGGAACACCACTCATGACCAGTCACCAGCTGGATTTAACTCCATTCACCACCACTCTCTGAGCCCAGCCCTCCAGCCAGCTCCTTACCCAGCCAAGAGTGTACCAGTCCAACAGGCTATGGGTCACCCCATAGCCTTCCTTTCTCCAGGCTGAACAAACCCAGCTTCCTCAGCATGTCTTCTTAGGGGAGTTGCTCCATCCTCTGATCATCTTTGAGGACCTGGACACAGTACTCCAGATGGGGCCTCTCAAGGGCAAAGTAGAGAAGGACAATCACCTCCCTATCCCTGCTGACCACCCCTCTCCTGATGGAGATCAGGATACCATTTGCTTTCCAAGCTACAAGACCACACCGCTGGCTCATGTTAAGTTTTTCATCCATCAGGACCTCCTGTGCAGGGCTATTCTCAAGGCCTGCTCTTTCTGGTCTGTATGTATGCCTGAGATTCCTGTTAAATCCGGCAGCCACTGTGTCCAAGGCCGCACTACCAGGGACTAGTGATCTGTATTCGCTAGGGCCGTAGCATCACGGACACCAATATGGTGTAGAAACAAATGGCAATTTATTAAGGCACTACAACTCCATAAATACACATCCCTCTTTGTCAACGCCCGTTAAGCATGCGTCACACGTCAATCACAGAGCAGGGAAGATCCTATCACATTACAACCTGATGCCTTTTTAATGCCTACTACAACAGATTCCTCTGGCCCAAAATGTAAAACCTTGCATTTTGCTGTGTTGAACCACATTAGATATTCTCAGGCCCACCTTTCTAGTCTGTTGAGGTTCCTCTGAATGGCATCCCTCTCTTATATCTCATCACCTGCATCACTCAGCTTGGTGTCATCAGCAAACTTGCTAAGGGTGCACTCGATTCTGTCATCGATGTCACTGATAAAGGTGCTAAGGAGCAGCAGTCCCAAGACAGACCCCTGGAGAACCCTACTCATTACCGGCCTCCATCTGGACATAGAACATTAGTCACCAATAGAACTATTTTCATGATATCTCAACTGTTGTATGGTTTCTTAGTTGCAGTTTTCAATTTTGAGCATGTCAGCAGTTTACAGCCCTCTGCTAAATTGTATCTCTGAGCACCACATCCAAACGGCTCTTAAACACATCCAGGGACATTGACTCAACCACCTCCCTGAGGAACCATTTCCAGTGTTTAACTACCCTTTTTTAAAGAAGTGTTTCTTAATGTCCAAACTAAACTTACTTTGTCACAATTTGATGCCATTTCCCCTCGTCCTGTCACCTGTCACCAGTGAGAAGAGACTTGCCCCAGTCTCACTCTAAGCACCTTTCAGATATTGAAAGAGATCAATACGATCTCCCGTCAGCCTCCTTTTCCCCAGAGTAAACAGCCCTTCTCATAAGGCTGATTTTCCAAGCCCTTCACAAGCCTTGTTGCCCTTCTTTGGACTTGCTCCAGTACTTCCATATTCTTTTTGTACTGAGGTGCCCAAAACTGAACTTGAGGCCTCACTTGAGGTGAGGCCTCACCAGTGCCAAGTACAGGGGCAGGATGACTTCCCTAGTCCTGCTCACCACACCATTCCTGATACAATCCAGGATGCCACTAGCCTTCTTGGCCACCTGGGCACACTGCTGGCTCATATTCAGCCGACTGTCCAACAGCACACTGTTGTATTAGGCGAAATACAGGGATCTTATTGGGATGTGACGTGACAGGCCCTCCCCCATATTCTGGAAGAATCTTACTGACGTGTAATACAGTAGGCATAGACGAAATGGACGTAGGTTATATAAGGTCGTGTGTGCTTCAATAAATCGCCATTTTACCACCCTACCACCTTGGTGTTACTTGGTAATTGGTCTAACTACTGCTTCAGTTGGAGGTGAGAGATCGTAAAGCCATTAACGATCGTAAAGCCTTCAGCAAACCAAGGTCCCTTTCCATCAGGAAGCTTTCCAGCCACTCCTCCCCAAGTCTGTAGGGTTGCCTGAGGTTGTTGTGACCAAAATGCAGGACCCAACACATGGCTCTATTGAAACTCATACTGTTAGCCTTGGCCCATTGATCCAGTCTATCCAGGTCCCTCTGCAGTGCCCTTCTTCCCTCTGGCAGATCAACATTCCCTCCCAGCTTGCTGTCATCTGCAAACTTACTGAGGGTGCACTCAATCCCCTCATCAAGATTATCAATGAAGATGTTAAACAGAAGTGGCCCCAGCAATGAGCCCTGGGGGATGCTGCTCATGACTGGCTGCCAACTGGATTCAGCTCCACTGACCAAAACACTTTGGGCTCAGCCATCCAGCCAGTGTTTTACCCAGGGGAGCGTACATCCATCCAGACCATGGGCAGCCAGCTTCTCCACGAGGATGTTGTGTGTGACATTGTCAAAGGCCTTTCTGTAGTCCAGGCAGACCACATCGACAGCCTTCCCTCATCCACTAAGTGGGTCACCTTGTCAGTTTTGTCAGGTTTTTCAGACAGGGTCTGCCATTTATAAACCCATGCTGACTAGGCCTGATCCCCTGGTTGACCTTTAATTGGTCAATGATGGTTCCCAAGCTTATTTGTTCCATAATCTTCCCAGACACAAAGGTGAGACTGATAGGTCTGTAGCTGCCAGGGTCATCTTTCTGGCCCTTTTTGAAGATGGACGTCACATTCGCCAGCCTCCAATCCACTGGGACATCCCCAGTCAGCCAAGACTGCCGAAAAATGATGGAGCGTGGTTTGGCAACCACAGCTGCCAACTCCCTCAGCATTCTAGGGTGCAATCCATCCGGCCTCATGGACTTGTAAGCATCCAGCTTTCAGAGCAGGTCCAAAACTATCTCATCATGGATCTTGCAGGGCTTATTCTGTTCCCCCTCCCTATGTACCAGAGCAGGGGGCTGTGTTCCCAGGGAGAAACAAATTTTACTGTTAAATACTGAGTCAAAGAAGTCATTAAGTACCTCAGCCTTATCCCGATCCTCAGTGACCAAGCTGCCCTCAGAATCCAATAAGGGATGGACATTCTCCCTAGCCTTCCTCTTGCTGTTGATGTGTTTATAAAAATATTTTTACCTTAGTGGCCAAGCTCAGTTCTAGATGTGTTTTGGCTTTCCTAATTTTCTCCCTGCACAGCTTTACTACATAACCATAATCCACATAAGTAGCTTGCCCACTCTTCCAGAGACCATAAACTTTCCTTTTGTTCTTGAGATCCAGCCAAAGGTCTCCGTTCAGCCATCTCAGCCTCCTTGCCCGTTGGCTCGTCTTTTGTGACTTTCGGATGGTCAGCTTCTGCACCTTTAGAACAACTTTGTTGCAATATTCCCAACCTCCCTGGGCTCCCACACTCTCCAGAGTTGCCTCGCAAGGGACCCACTCAACTATGATCCTAAAGAGGTTGAAGTCTGCCCTCCAGAAGTCCAGGGTGGCAGTTTTTTACTGACTCCCCTCCATGGTTCAACAAGGATAAAAAAATCTTGCATTTCATGATCACTTTGTCCCAGACAGTTTCCAACCTTTACATCCCGCCCCCCTCCAGACCTTCTCTGTTAACAAACAACAGGTCCAGAATTTTGCTTCCCCTCATTGGCTCCCTCACCAGCTGTGTCAGGAAGTTATCTCCCACACACTCTAGGAACCTCTGGGACTGTTCCCTATCTGCTGTATTATAATTCCAGCAGATGGCTGGGAAGTTGGAAGTCCCACACCAGAACAAGGGGGAGTGGCCTTGAGACCTCACCCAACTGTTTATAAAGCATCTTACCCACCTCTTCATCCTGTGTGGGTGGTCTGTAGCAGACTCCTGTAATAATGTCAGTCTTGTTGGACTTAGCTTTTATTCTTACCCATGAGCTTTCAACCCTATCATTGCTGTCATTGATTTCCGCACATTCACAGTCTTTTTTAATATAGAGAGCTACACCACCGCCTTTCCTACCTAGCCTGTCTCTTTTGGAAAGTCAGTAGCCCTCAATCACAGCACTCCAGATGTAGGAGTCATTCCACCATGTTTCTGTGATGGCAACTATATCAAAACTATCTGAACACACAATGGCCTCCAGCTCCTCTTGCTTATTACCCATGCTGCTTGCATTAGTGTAAAGGCACCTGAGCTTGGCCTCCTTGCGAGTGGCAGCAGCCCTAATACCCTCATGACCACACTCAGGTGTTTCCACAGCCACCAACCAGCCCTTGTGTTCTTCCTACAAAGGGGTGAGTCATCCTCCTCCTTCACCAAGGGACAAGACTGTGGGGTCTTAAAAGTACATCCCTCTCCTGCAAGCACAGCGACATTACATACAGGCTCTGTATTAGTGACCCCAGTTACGCACCCACCCCCCTTCATACCTACTTTAAAGCTCTCTGAATGAACCTATACACTTTGCATATCTATATAGGTTTCTTTATTTTGCCTGTATTCTTCCCAACAGATGAGTAAGTTTTATGCCAGCATTTTTTAATTCCCCTTTGAGCTAGTACGTGAATGTACCATGCAGTTGTTTCACTCTACTTATAATTTTTATAAGAGCAGGAGTTCTTCCCTTAAGTAAAGTTCATGTCAGTTTGCCTATCACTTGTTTAAAAAAAAAAACTTAACTCTCCCCACTCTGGAAGGAGTTCAGAGATTGTTATACAAGCATACTCTTTCTGTACATCTGGATTTTTATTTCTGTGAACCTTAAATAACGAGTGTTTATGAAAAGCAGTAGATAAGTAGTTCTCATTGCCACTTGTCAGTACATCAGTGCATTTCATTTGGAGACCAGCCATTGCCTAGGCAATAATTTCCAATTGAATTAATTACTGCTTAGTATAGCAATATGTTCTGCTCCGTTAAGTTAGCCATCTGCTCTTCTTTTTAAGCTTGGTTTTCCTTCCACAGTAGAATATTTAACCTGATCTGTGCTATTTAACAATGTACCTCAGAAGTTATTTGACCACTAGAGACTTTGATGTATTATCAGGAGTATATATAAAGCAAAGTTATATTCTCTAGGGAATATGCCAGTCCACATTCAAGTACATCTAAGTGTATAACCTTCCTCCCCAAAACTGTCATGAATATCATGTGAAATTTTGAGTATCTTCACAGAAGCCAGTCCTGCTTACTGCAGGTTGTATCTGAAACCCATGTTGTACCACCATACTTTAATGGACTCTCACGTGACCCAGAAGCCAGAGAAGTTCATTAACAACAATTTGCTCTTTGTAAGTCAGTCTGGATGGCCATTAAATAGATCCACACAATTTAAATCTCTTATGCCCTGAAGAATTCTGCTGTTGAAATGTGTCAGGTTGCACCATTTTTATTTGAATGTCTTCAAAATTTACTCTCCCTACAGATTATACCTATATTTCTTAAAAGTATATTGCATACTATTTTGCAAGTGTATTATGTCGAATCACTTTTGTCTCTCTAGAGTACTTTGCTGAGTTTTTATTAAAAATAATGCCAAATGATTTTGTGTGAGGATCCAGTTTGTCATTGGATAAAGGATGACATTTGTCATCATTAAAAAATCAGAGGGGAGAATGCTTACACACCAGCTTCTTGTTGAGTGCAGATAAGTTGGGTAAGACTGAACATGAAAAGGCATGAACTGGAGAATAATGAAATGAGGGGCCTCCCCCTGGATTTTGTTGTTGAATGTGAAAATAAATTCTCTTTATTTTTTCTTTGCCATTTACTAGTTACACATAATAATTCTATTAGCATTCAGATTTCAAAGAGTACCTGAAAGTAAAATAGAATAGACTACACGATGTAAATAGTTGATATCTTTTGTGATATGAAAGTGACAACTGTCAAAAAAGAAAGAAAACATTAGCTCAAATTAAGACAGAACATTCTTAGGAGTTTTGAAATAGCAGATTTTCACACTTGATATTCACTATTCCTGTTAATCTAAGAAAACCAACAAAACTAGAGACACTGAGATCATCTGCTTGAATACCACAGAAAGATGTCTTTAGTTCTGAAGTATCTCAAATGTTTCTGGTAAACATATATAGATTCTCACCTTACAATCTGGAACTTCGGCTTTCCTATAATAAAAGAAAAAGTCTGTAGTGACACTAATTAAGACTCTAAAAGTTATTTATCATCTTCTGTCAGAGCAGACATATTGCTAGTGCTCCTGTACTAAAATATCAGAGCTTATACAGCAAAAATAAGAGAAAACAGCTCTCCCAGTCTTTCTTCATAAGAAAAAACATAGAATCATTGAAGCATAAAATCACTCAGGTTGGATAAGACCTTAAAGATCATTGAGTCCAAACATGACCTAACTGTACTACTCTAACTAACAGCCTTCCACTACGTCATGTCCCTGAGCACCACATCCAAATGGTTTTTAAACACACCAAGGGATGGTGACTCAAACACCTCCCTGGGGAACCCATTCCAGTGCTTAACAACCCTTTCTGTAAAGAAGTGTTTCCTGACATCCAACCTAAACTCACCCTGGCACAACTTGAGGCCATTTCCCCTTGTCCTGTCACCTGTTCAGTTCCCTAAATATCTTCGGGAAATTATCTTAATTCCTGCAAGGTTGCATCAAGGAGACTGTCAGTCTCTTTTCACAGGTGGCAAGTAGTAGGAAGTGAAGAAACAGCCTCAAGTTGTATCAGGGAAGGTTTAGATTGAATGTCATGAAGAATTTCTTTATGAAGAGGATGGTTAGGCATTGGAACAAGATGCCTGGGGAGGTGATATAGTCCCTATCTCTGAGATATTTAAGATGTGTGGATGTGGCACTGAGGGACATGGTTTTACACTTGGACATGGTAGGTGAGTTTGGTGGTTGTGCTTAATGATCTTGAAGGTATTTTCCATCCTCTATAGTTCTATGCTTCTGTGATCCTCTTCAGATGTCTATAGTGCTAGAAAAAGAGTCAGCACACTCAAGTTGCTACTCAAGACATTCTTACTACGTAGAAGGACTTTTCCCCCCATCCACTGGGTGATCAAACAGTGCCCAGGGATGCTGTGAGAGGCTGTGAAATCTCCATCCTTGCAGAAAGCCTTAACTTGACCAGAGAAGGCCTTGAGGAACCTTGAGCAACTGGACCACTTTGAATTGAGGTCTAGATGACATTCAACAATCCCCACTCCATGAGCACAACTGTGTAACTCACAAACTATGGGAGCTCTGGCCACATGGAAAAGGCAAGCTGCAAAGGACAGAAGAATGAGGTTGTACTGGACGATGGTAAATCTTACTTTGCTTTTTTTGTTAGTTGTTTACACACTTGAGCCACATCAAGCCTAAGGTGTTTCTTCCCTTATTTGTAGACTGTGATCTCAAACAGAAACATGTTTCAGTTTTGTTTCATAGTTCTTAAACACCATGATCGCTGTATGTTGATGGTATACACAATTGTACTGATTCATGTTGCTCTTCAGAACTTACAAAAAAGCAAAGTGCATTTTGGTAAATCTTTACAAGACAAGCTTTATATGAATTCATTTTTCTTTAAGCTCCTACAAACTGAGAAGCACTTGCTAATGTTCCATCACATATTTAGTTGTGATTTAAAAAGAAGAAAAAAAAAAAAAAAAAAAAAAAAGAAGGCCAAGAAAAAAACCAACAAAGTAAAACCTACCAACTGATTTCAAACTCTAGAATCCAGTGTCTGTATATGTGGATTTTGTGTCCCCTGCTTACTTCACCAGCGAAATTTCACTGAGGAGTCAGCTTCACAGACTAATTATTAGCAAAGGATTTCTCAAATTATTCACCCTCTTAAGAGACTTCTGGGACCATAATTGGTGTTTACTGCAGGGACTTTTGAAATGTAAATTGCTTACACAAATGTCAGAAAGCCCCAAACTCTATTTGGATTCATTTGTAAGTATTTAAAGATCAAAGTCACTCTGTCCCAGAAAGAAAATGCAAAGTCTTTTCAAAATATTGGTTTATTTTTTTTGCACAAACCTTCATAGAACTGTTTTGTCTCATGCTTGTTGGTACTCACAAGCATCAGTCAGATGTCCTTCTGACCATTTGTCTATAGATGAATAAATTGTGAGATATATTCCTTTTTTTTCCCTCAAAACTATCTGCCTCAAGAAGTCACTCAATCTATGAATGTGGCAGCTTTGGATATAACTTTCCAGCACTCAAAATGGGCAACCCATAGTAAATTATACAGCTTGTTCTTTTCTCAGACAGTGGCTGTTAGTGTTTTTCATCCGTAGTGTCTCTGCAATATAGCTGAGGTCTCACAGCCCTATTTGTCATTAAAAAAAAACACAAAACCACAGTGGTGAAGCCCATTAAAAATATTCTCATTGGCCTCATTTAGCGAATTGAAATGTCTGAACTTACTTACTACATAGATTCAGAAGGAATGGTAATGGGTTCCAAAAATATCACATTATTTTTATCCAGACCCCTATGTGAAGATATTGCATTAGTTCTTAATATCTATTAGATAAAGTTACCTGTTCCAGACTGTGAGCTCTGATGACAACTAGATGAATTAACTAATGATTTGGGTGGCATGTTCAAAGCTCGAACATGATGATTCAGTTATTCATACTTCGATTTTTCCGGATTAGTTTTGTTTTCAAACATTGAAAAGGGACACCTGTGAAGACCAATATATATAGTAGAGATTCATCAAAATACTGTAAACACATGAAATTTTTATTTTTAACAGTTGTAACACAACTACAGTGCCTCTGCAAGTCAAAACAGCACACTGATAGCAAAAAAATACATATGTTTATCAGATTTCAGCATGTGGAGGGTGGTGGTTTTAGAGTAGTTTTTGTTGTTGTTTGTTTTTAACAGATCCAGCAGGTAGCTAAATGGGGGGAAAAAAAGAGTAATATCATTTTAAAGCACTGTTTATCATAATTAAAATTTAGTTACTTAATACTGAATGAGCAGGGTCTTTTTTAGTCATGTCCAAGCAACAGATGCCAAACTCAGGAGCTAAAACCAGCAAGTATTTCAAGACACATTCCAAAAGTCAGGTCAGAGACCAAGCAAGAAAAGAATACAAAACATAATCCTACACGTGTATAAGAACCTAAGGTACCAGCTACAATTATTAGTGCTAGAAAGTGTTGATAACTTTCCTACTGAAATAAATGGCTACAGATTTACTAAACTCAGTACACCTGCAGCATTTTACACTGGCAGAATGTTTGACCTATTTACATACTTGTTTCTTCAAATTCACTTTGGCCTGCTGAATACATAATTTGTCTTCTTTCTCCTGCCAGCCAAGCCAGCTCCTGCTGCTCTTACCATTCATCCATCTTCCTCCTTTCTTAAAATCATCCCCATTTGTAATCTGTATTTACCTTCTTACTGGGGTTCAGAGCAGGCAGATTAGCATGATTCCAATCAGATAAATTCTGGGATACATCGCCTTTTGGAGAGAAGATTAAAAAGGATGAAGAAGAGCTGGTAGGAGATTTTTAAAAGAAAAGACTGTCATTGCTCAGCATGGAGGTAGGGAGAGTAGAAAGGTTAATACACTCCATGGAACTGTTGCTAGGACAAGCTTAAATTAAACATGTCCTTTGAATGATATCAAGCATTAAGATCCAGTGGATAGTATCTTAAATTGCCTAAGTCTTGCTGTTTTTCTTATCTTTTCTTATCCTTTCAGCAAGTCCTGGCTCCTGTCAAAGGCACCTGACAAAAAGCCTTAACTCCAAAGATTTCACAGGAAAAAGCTTATTTCACTTTCTCCCTTTCCCCTCACCACTCCTCCCCCTCACATACACATACATTTTTCTGCTCGCATCTTGACTGCAAACTGACAGTTTCCCCTCCAAATCATGTAGTCAGAGTTCTTCATAAAAAAAGGAAAATACTGAGAGTTGTCTGGAGCATTCAGAAGCAAGACAGCTCAGGAGGCAAAGTGAGCAAAACCCTCACGCTCTGATTAGAGATAGTACACACTCGTCTAACCATTTATATTGAGCCACATGAAAAACCTAGTATCTGTAAAGTGTTTTTTGTGATGGGGAAATATTGCACAGTATTTGTCCTGCTACACTGCACTGCTGTAGGACAGGAATATCCAGTCCTCGGACTGCTTTACAAATGAGGAGTGCTATGCAAGTGTAACAGCAAATTTGTGTAGTAGGTCCTTTTTCTCCTCTTCTCCCATTATCTCATAGAGGTAAGTATATAAAAAATGCCCCAAACTTGCCAACAAAGTAGGACACATATTTCTGGATACAAATAAACTGTATGATATTTTCATTTATTTCATATATTTACGTAGTGCCAAACCAGCGAAGCTTATTGCATAGTTTATTGATACAAGTTAGCAGTTTATATCAGTTTGGACTCAGGTATTAGCTGGTAATTTATCATGGTCATAGTTAAAGACACAGAATCACAGAATTGCTCACATTGGAAAAGATCATCGAGTCCAACTGCAACCTAACCATACTACCTTAACTCTAACAGCCCTCCACTAAATTAAGTCCCTGAGCACCACATCCAATCAGCTTTTATACACATTCAGGCATGGTGACTCAACCACCTCCCTCGGGAGCCGCTTCCAGTGCTTAACAAAACTTTTGCAAAGAAATTTTTCCTGATATTCAACCTAAACTTCTCCTGCCACAACTTGAGGCTGTTTCCTTGTCCTGTCATCTGACATAAATATTTGAAAAGTGTTTTGATGTCATTGATAGATTGACAGGTGCCAACATCATCTATGAATCTGGCCTCATAAAGCTGTTAAATCGTGCAAGACTGCTAAGAAACCAATAAGTTCACAGGGATGTTGGTATGTTTATGAATACTTACAGTCAGTTCCCATCTGTGTTTCCTCACATCTTAAAATAAAAAGGAGATAACATGATACACACAGATGAAAGTCTCCTGTCTGTAGTCCTTATTCGCAACATATACACTTGCATTGCACCTACCGCATTTGAATATTTCTAATTTTATTAAATATGAATTTGTATTTAAGAAAAATCCCTTGAAATCACAGCCCACGAGCTGAGGCAAAGAAGAGCTTGGAAATTAGTAAAGATACCACAACCTCAGACTTCAAAGGGCCATCCTGAAGTAGGACATCTATTCCACAAGGGGATCCTAAACTTGTAGGATTTGCAACTATTTCAGGACATCCTGATATCTACACCATAGCTGGTAATGCAAAGCTAGCTGAGAACTGACAAACAAAGAATTGTAGAATCATGATATCTTTTCAGTTGGAAGGGACTCTTAAAGGTCATCTAGTCCAACTCCCCTATAATTAACAGGGACATCTATAGCTCAGTAAGGTTGCTGAGTGCCTGGTCCAGCTTGACCTTGAATATCTTCAAGGACAGGGTTTTCACCTCCTCTCTGGGCATCTTGTTCCAGTGCCGCACCATCCACATTGTAAAAGTATCCAGGCTAAATGTGTCTTTTTTAGTTTGTAGTCTTTTCCCCTTGTCCTATCACTGCACACCCTGCTAAAGTCTGTCCCCTTCTTTCTTTCTTATAGCCTCCCTTTAGATACTGAAATGCTGCTATCAGATCTCCTTGGAGCTTTCCCTTCTCCAGGCTGAACAGCCCCAGGTCCCTCAGTCTGTCCTCTTAGGGAAGGCATACGAGGCCTTAGATCATTTTTGTAGCCCCCATGTGGATGTTCATTAAGAGGTCCATATCTCTCCAGTACTGAGGACTCTACTCCAGCTGAGGCCTCACCAGTGCAGAGCAGAGGTGCAGGATCATTTATCTCCACCCCCTGACAACACTTTTTTTGATGCCGCCCAGGATACAATAGGCTTTCTGGACTGCAAAAGCACATTGCTGGCTCACATCCAGCTGCCATCCACCAGTACACCCAGGTCCTTTTTGGTAGGGCTGTACTCCATCCTCATATTCCCCAGCTTCTACTGAGAATGGAGATGCCATGTCCCAGGATCAAGATCTTTCAGTTGAATCAATTGAATCTCATGATTCACCTGAACCCACTGCTCAGGCTGTCTAAGTCTCTCTTGATAACATCCTGTCCCTTGAGCATGTTAACTGCACTACAGAATTTGGTGTCCTCTGCAAACTGCTGAGGCTGCACTCAATCTCATTACTGATGTCACTTGATGAAGGCTTTAGATAGCACCAGTCCCAGTAGTGAACCCTGAGAAACACCACTCATCACTGATCTCCATCCAGACACTGAGCCATTAGCCACCGTTCCCCGGGTACAATTTCACTACTAGTTCCTCATCCATCAAACAGTCCACTCATCAAATCCATCTCTTTCCAACCTGGAAAGAAGGATATTATGTGGGACCATGTCAAAGGCCTTTCTGAAGTCCAGATAGATGACACCAGTAGCTGTAGGTGTTTAGGTAGATGACACCTTGTCCATTGATACAGTGATACATTGATACAAGTTACACCATCTTAAAAAGCCACTGGGTGAATCAGGCAGAACCTACCCTTGGCAAAGCCATTCTGGTTGTCCTGTATCACATCTCTGTCTTCTATGTGCCTTAGTATTGCTTCCAGGACCATCCACTCCATGGTCTCCCCCAGCCCAGAGGTGAGGCTAACAGGTCAGTAGTTCTGCAGATCATCTACCCTTCTCAAAAATGAGCATGATACTGCATTTTTCCAGTCACCAGGGACTTCGCCTGTCCAGCATGACTTCTCAAGTATTATCAAGAGTGGTTTGGCAACTACACTAGCCAGTTCCCTCAGGACTTTGGGATGCACCACATTCAGATCCATAGACTTATGGATGTTCAGGTTCCCCAGGTGGTCATGAACCTGGTCTTCACTTTGAGTGGGAGGGTTATTGCTCCCCTTCCTTTTGAACCATCCACACATGGGCTATGTCTGGAGCAGTCACTAGTGAAGATGAAGTCAAAAATTTGTTGAGTCCTGCAGCCTTTGATGCTTTTCTTATTCTTTTTTTGCACTCGTTACCAAGTCCATTTCCAGCTGGACCTTGGCCTTCCTGTCCCCATCCATATACAGTCTAGCAGCATACTATACAACTCCTGGGTTACTTCTCCCTGCTTCTACTGCCTGATGAAGTATCTGGATTCTGGATAGAACCATCCATCTCTAATTCAAGAAAATTGCCGTACTTACTTGAGATAATTAAATATGATCTGCATGTATGATTAATTAATAGATGTCTAAGTCATGAAGAACAACAAATCCATCTTCATTTTAATGTAGAAGCAGAAGAGATTTATGTAGAAACTGATCAATGCAATCAAGACTTTTTATTTTTATTTATTTATTATTTTTTTTGTACTGGAGAGTGATTGCTTAGAAACTCTGAAGTCAACAGTAAAAAAGGCCGTGGAACTTAACTGTGAAAATGGATACTGACAGTGTATACCAATCATCCTGAAAATCCCATTCTTAGGTTTCTTCCAGGACATTTGCAAACTACTGCACTGACATTTTTCATACACAATAGCTCAGTTATATGAGATTCTATATTCAAACTACTTATGGTTTTAGTACAGAAATAAGTAACCTAGATGATAGACTGATAGGAAATACACCTTTGTGAGGTTATGGTTCAAATTAATGCAGCAGACAAGCTCTCTCCACTTCAGTCTGATTACATTTTAAATGAGGCTATACTGCATAGTGATTAATATTTCACTATAATTATTTGTTCCAAATAAACACAGAATGATTAAGCAGTATTTTCTTCTGAGCGGCTAAATCCTTTTTTTTTTTTTTCTTTTTTTAGTTTACAATAAAATTAATTAAAGGAAGTTTGACTTGCTTATTTTGCAGTTTTAACTGCTTTTCTTTTTGAATTAATTGAAAAAAATTAATTTCTCCAGTATAGTTTTACTGTATAGAAAACTGCAATCTGTTAATCAAAAAGAAAAAGAATGATGCTTCCCACAAACATTAGGAAAAAAAGACCATTAAGATTTATAATAACCTCTTGCTGACTTGACCATCAAATTTACATTTGACAATATTTTCTCAATATGTTTGATTCACAAAATAGGATAATAGAAGATCATCAAGTCCAACCACTAATCCATCACCATCCTGCCCATAATACACCAAAAGCGGCAGCAGAAAAAAGAAAAAACTATTTACAATTTACATTTCCAGCATTTGATACTACCATTAACTAAAATGAAAGTTATGTGAAAAGTGGTAAAAAACATTTTTCTTATAATTTTTCTTCTAGAAGACAGTTACACATAGGTTAATGTACTTCACCTCTACCTTTTAAAGGAAAATACCTTTGTACACAGGATTAACCTAATTTTGTGTCTAGGAAGGAAACAAGAATAAAAATCTGAACACTTCTAAATGATAAGCCGTAAGTTATAATCAAATGTTACACAAGGGAAAAAAACCATGAGAGCAATCAGGCTGAGTGCTGGCAGAGTCTGCAGAAGGCACACATGCTATTTTTTGGGACGTGCTTGGACAACTGTCTGTCCTAACCCAGGTGGTGGCGTGGCTGTTCTCCAGACACCTACAGAAGCCATGAGCACAGAGAAACCAGTGGGAGCACCCCGTACTGCCAGCCTTACTCTGAGATTATCGAGGCTGTTCTAAAATACTGTTATTCCCATCTAGTGTGGATGCTGCAACCACATTGTAGGCTGGTGGTGTCTTTCATTGACACTAGCGTAATCTAATACCGTAGCAATACTATCTGTATGCCAGTGCTCCCAGTACAGCACCGTTCTCTGACCTTTAGATGCAGCAAGCTGCTGTATTTTAGCACTGAGCAGAAAGATTAGGCTCATAGTATTTTCTTGCTTCCTTCAGACACAGTTGCATTTGCTGACCAGCTTATGAAGAACTGTCAGAGCTTTGGCTTTTCTGAGAGATCACCGCTTGTGACCGCTGATGAGGCAAAGCAACAAAACGGCACTTTAACAGGATAACTTTTACAGCTGAGAAGTTCCAACTTGCTCTAGAATTCTTTTCCCTTGGATATTCATTATCTTCTGGCTGATATTTTTAAACCTGCCTATGGGAGTTGGATGCCAAATTCCCATTAAAATTAATGTAAATTAATGGGAAATGAGTAACCAAATTAATTAATTGAATTAAAATTAATGAGAGCTGGGTATCCATATCCTCAAGGTAAGTTTTTAAGGCCTCAGCTAGTGAATTTTAGGGCAATGAAGGGATGGATAGACATAAAGATAGGCTTTGGATATGCACTGACCTGCAGGAAGTGCACGAAAGAATTTCTGCCAGATCTCTGAAGAAAGAACTCAGCTCTTTCAATGTCTGACTGAAGCTTCTTCAAAGACCAATCAATGTTAATAATTGGTAATGTTAAAAACCGCTGTGTTTCTGTATCCACATCCTAGGCAATGACTGTTTGTAATTTAGTTTACATCTAGATGATAAGAGGTATCAGAAGGAGATCGAGATACAGTTTGATTTTTAAACAGGAATTGTCATAATTTATTGAAACATTAGTACATACTATTATTTAGGGCTTCCCACAGTAACTGTTTCTTACTTCAACCATTATTATATTTCCAGAATACATAAATCATTCCAATTTAATATATTTAAAGCTGACAATGCTATCTCTTCTCAAAAAACAAACAAGCAAACAAAAACCAAAATAAGACCAAACAAACAAACAAACTAAAATAACTCCAAACAGATTTATAGACCAGCAAAAAGCCAGCTAAGAATACAATTCATGGTTTCATGTCAGTATTGAAAGTAGAATTTGGGTGTCCCTGAAACGTGTACTTTTTGCTGGCAGCTAAAATCACAGATACTGCAGAATATCTGCCTATATCTTTGCTTTCCAGTATTCAGAGTGGCCTTCCATCTACCAATAGCTTTTCAACTGAATTTTTAACTATGTGAATTTTGTTCATAGTTAAGTAGTGCTGAACTATGTATGGAATTTGTTCTCTATGTTCAGCAGCCTCACTATGGCAGTCATCTCACTGTTAAAATAAATTCATTTGTAAAAGAAAAGTTGTCGCATTTCAAGGACCTTTTGCTACTGTCACTGACACAATTGAATTCTCTTGTCACATGAAAGCATAGAAAACATTAAAAATGTATGCACCATTTTTTTAAAGAGCAGAGCATTCTTTAATTAATTAGCTAAAGTAACTACTTAGTATTTAAGTAAGTAAGTAGCTGGATAAACACATATTTGATGTCTTCTAATTGGAAAGTCCTCAATCGTTTTTGCAGGCTTTCAGAGAATAAAGTTTTTCATGTTATTCAGATATGGAAAAAAGCACCTTATATAAAAAAGAAAGCTTTCAGATTATGTCCTACATAGAGGACTATTTTTATGCTATCATTTTAAGAAAGTAACTTCAAATGGGCTGTTTGGACACCTTTCTGTTCTTGGTACTCCGGTATTCTATGAAATGTTAGGCTAACAGAGCGTAATAAAGCCTATACTATGCCTGCAGAGTGGGATGCATTCATGATACAAATGTAAGATATTTTTTCTGGCTGAAATAAATGTATGGCATTAGATTTGTGATAATATCCCCAAATTCAAATGCTGTTAGATTTCCTTTAAGCCATTCTATCCTAGAAGAAGGAAAACAGCCACAATCATTTTAGCAGATTAGCAAAGTTTGTCTAGCTATAACTTCAAGATTTCACACACACCTTACAAAAACTACTATTACTGTTACATGACCAAAAAGCACACATCAGATAAGATGCTTCAGCCAGCCCTCTGCAGGTCCCAAAATCTTGGATGTGGCTTCAGCAAGAGACTTGGGGCAGAAAACATTTCCTCAAGGGACTCACAGTGCATGTATTGTACAGTCAGATCCCCAAAACATTATTTATTTTTCCAAAGGACCACAAAAAAAGCACAAAGGTGCAGTAGGTGCAGAACTCCCTGGAAGCTCTGGACATGCTGACACCTGGTGAGTGTTAGAAGCTCCTGTCCCTCAGGTAGCACACAGTACTGATGCATACACCAACAGTCCCTGCTAAAAAGTGATTCTGAACAGAATGAACCCAGATGAGACTTAGTACTGAAAAAGGGACTTAATAGTTTTTCATTGTTTCTTGTGTTCAACATTCAAGCCAGAATAGGCCAATATATATACACCAGGTAAAGCCAGTTGAAACACTAACTGCAAATTCATTATCCAGACCACTCACCTATTTTGACTTTCATCTTTCAAAAAGGTGCTTCATTTTGCAATTGTGATAAGTGGTAATAGGATTTGCTTTTAAAGAGTGACATTCAGGCAATGGCATAATGCAAATAAGTCTATTGGTATTCTTCTTCCTGTCTTGTTCACATACAAATAACTGCTGCTGGAAAAACGAGAAGGTAACGAAGTTATGAATGTTTAGGAAAAAGACAGCAAAGTCAACAAGGTCATTTGTTGCTCCATGGCCTGTAATCCACACCAAGATTTGCTAAGGCTGCATGCCCATTTCCTGGAGACTTTCAAAATATACCTTTTTCCGTGTGCTGCATTTTTTAATGTAATTTTTTTTTTTCTAATTTACCACCACACACATCTAAACAAAAAGCTTTGTTATATTAAGCCCTGTAAAAGATTTCCATAGCATGCTGAAAATGTTGAGTGCAACTGAATAAAACTGCTGCTAATTAAAAACAAACCACCAACTCCAGCATTTCATGTAGGAAAACGCACAGATGCAAAAGTCAAAAGAGAATCAGATTTTTAGTGTTTTGAAGAATATAAGGCAGAATTCCTAATGTACTCCCTGTAGTTTGTGTCCAAGGATCTACTTAAGATTTCTGCTTCCTCTAGGTAACTCAGCAGCAATTCAGAACAAATGCAGCACAAGTTACCTATTTGTGACTAGTTTTTTTTTTCTCATGTTGACTATGCTTGTGATGATGGAAAAAAAAAAAATGCATTGCCTCTTTTGGCTTTTTCTAGCACTGTAATTACCACACAACTGTTACGTTTTAAGGTCATTCTTAAATGACAACTTTTAAAACATTTATGCATTCTTGAACAAATTTTCCAAGAGAATACAGGCCATGTGCAGGAGCAGATACAGCAGATATAGTCCCTAGTGGTAAGCTGCTAGAAAATAAGAATGCCCTGATTAGCTTCCACATATATCTCAGTTTTAGTAAGAAGAAATCAAAAAGCCTGATTATTTTTAAAGACTATCTGAGCAGGAAGTGTTTATACCCACAGACTACAAATTCTGAACAACTCCTGACAGAAATATTTATTTCAGAAGAAGACTGAAAGTTCTAAGTTAAAATCTTACATCTTAAAAAGTTTCAGTGAACAACTTTGTGTCTAAGTTCTGCTGGCTAGCTCTGTAATAAACAGGGCAACCTAGAGTCATCTTGTTCCCTGAGTAGATTTTAGCTAGATTTTTGTCACGGTTTGAACGAAAAATCCACCTGCGTCCGTGACAGGGGCCGTGGGCCCCACAGGGGCCCTAGGCTGAAAGGAAAAAAATTAATTAGGAAAAGAAAACAGCGGCAACGATCTAAGGAGGCACACTTATTTACTAAATACTATATCAAAATACAGGATAACACAATATAATACAATATAATTGAAAATTGAGCTAACAAATCAAGCAAAATAGAAGAGACAATGAGTCCCGTAACCGAGAGGCCTACTGTGAAATCTAGGCAAACGGCTGAAGGCTCCCATACACTCCCCTGAACGGCAGAACTCGAAAGACCTCAGTCTGTTCTGCGACCGAGTTAATATAGAGTCCAGGTCCCGTGACCTATCATGATGTTCTCTGGGAGATGTAGTTTTCTTCTATAAGTTGCATATTCAGTAAAATTATTCATGCTTTATGTGATGTTATGATGTGGAATACTGATAGCAAAATTACAAAATTATTAAACCATGACAATTTTGATTATGTCAGACCTGTTTGAATACCCTGGTGAGCCCTTTAGTGCAGACACCCAAGCAGATGAGAAGCCTCTAGAGCAGTTTTCTGCCATTTCGAAACTTCGGCACCCCATGTGATCCCCAAGTGGATCATGGCAAGAATTGCCACCATTGTGCCATCACCATACCCCCACCCCAGCACACATCACCCTGGCTATCCATGGGTGCTGGGACTACTTTCTTCCATAATCACTGCCTCATTATAGGAGTTTTATAGACAGAAACATGCAAGGAAGTTCTATCTCCTTACTGATTTCCGGTAAACTTGCTTAGTTACAGAAACACTACAAAATGAGGACTGTGACTGCCACCATAGCCTTGGTTGTGTATTGAATCTCAACAGCTGTATTCTCAGGTGGCTTTAAGCTGCTGCCGGTAACGTGCATAATACGTGTTAGCCCTGCACACTACCTGGCTATGTACTGACAAGAGTTTAATGTGTGATTTGAGCAGAGGAGGAAACTACGTTACCACTAAATTTATGTCAACAGTACACTAAGTACTGAGGAGGCAGAAGGCTGGCTGGGATCTACAACAACAGCAACTCCTGGGAAAGCTGAAGATCAGTTTCTACTGACGTAAAAGTGTTCCAGTTCAGCCGAATCTTTACAGATGACCGTGGCATTTACTGAGCCACTACATGCCTGCAACAAACCCCTGGAGACTTTTATTTACTACAGTATTATTCTCCCTGGAGCCAAGATAATTGGTGCAATCCAATTTATAGTCTCTCTGACAATAGTAAGACATGTTGAGGTGTTATATTGGACCTTTGACATGACTTATCTGTAAACCGTGTCTATAGTTGTAGAAAGGTTAAAACAAAGACCAATCTACATTTTCCCCAGAGAATTTTATGCTACTTTCCAAACCAAAGACCTCTACCGTATTTCACCCTTGCTGCAAACGTGAAGTGATTTATTAACTGCATGTGCTGTTTAAATATTTCTTACTGGCCGTTTCAGACATTTGTGTTGATTTTCCACTAGCAAAAAGTAAACCACTGTCCATGGGAAACCCCTGCAAAATCATTTTATTGACCATCTTGCAATGCCTCTTGTCATTGCTTGCATGCTGATTGTCTAGTCCTGAGTTTTGAGGGTAGCTTCAATTTTGTCAAGGAGATACATTCATGTTTGGCTGAAAGTAATTATTAGTAAATGCAGTTCTTCATTGAGCAAAATGGATTTCATAGGGGCTGGAACCCCCCCCCCTCCCCCCCTCCCCCAACCGCAGTCTCAGGCCACAATGTCATTTTTTCATCTTAAAAGGAAGAAAGAAAGAAAGAAAGAAGAAAGAAAGAAAGAAAGAAAGAAAGAAAGAAAGAAAGAAAGAAAGAAAGAAAGAAAGAAAGAAAGAAAGAAAGAAAGAAAGAAAGAAAGAAAGAAAGAAAGAAAGAAAGAAAGAAAGAAAGAGAAAGAAAGAAAGAAAGAAAGAAAGAAAGAAAGAAAGAAAGAAAGAAGAAAGAAGGAAGGGAAGGGAAGGGGAAGGGGAAGGGGAAGGGGAAGGGGAAGGGGAAGGGGAAGGGGAAGGGGAAGGGGAAGGGGAAGGGGAAGGGGAAGGGGAAGGGGAAGGGGAAGGGGAAGGGGAAGGGGAAGGGAAGGGGAAGGGGAAGGGGAGGGAAGGGGAAGGGGAGGGAAGGGGAAGGGGAGGGAAGGGGAAGGAGGAAGGGGAAGGGGAAGGGGAAGGGGAAAGGGAGGAAGGGAAGGGGAAGGGGAAGGGAGGGAAGGGGGAAGGGGAAGGGGAGGGAAGGGGAAGGGGAGGGAAGGGGAGGGGAGGGGAAGGGGAGGGAAGGGAAGGGGAGGGAAGGGAAGGGGAAGGGGAGGGGAAGGGGAAGGGGAAGGGAAGGGGAAGGGGAAGGGAAGGGGAAGGGAAGGAAAGGGAAGGAAAGGGGAAGGAAAAGAAAGGAGGGAAGGAAGGAAATTGTTGCAGTGGGCCAAAGGAGTAGTGCTATTTATTTAATTACCTTCACAATATCCGCTGTAGTTGGAAGCTGGATTCTGAATGATAAAAGACAACATAATCTTCTCTTTAGAGAAAATTTAGTAAGTTAAGTCAAAACTCTTAATGTATTTTGAGGAGGTCTGGAAAGTTAAGATCTGTTTCCTTATGAACTCTGAGTTTGGCTCTGAAAGATTCCATTCATCCCTGCGAAACTGACTTTCCATCTAGTAGATATAGCAAGAAAATAAATGGGGTATATAATCATTTTCACCAAGTTCTGTGCTCGCAAATGATCCATATTTATACAATTCAAAAACAACCAAACAAATATTTGTCGTGAACAGCAACAGCAACAGCAATACATGGAAAGATACAAAAGTAACCACAAAAGATAGATTACATAGAAAAAATCTTGCCAGTTGATAAAGACAACATACATTCATGATTATAAAACACACAATGTTTTGAAAATTCAAGTATGTTAATCAACAGAGCCTGGAACCAGTTAAAAAGCAAGAAAACAGATGTCTGAAAAGCATCCTCTTTGTCTCAGTGGAGGAATCTAATCAGCAACAGTTTTCCCAACAGAGATCATGCTAAAAAGGATAGCATATTCTTCTATCAGAGATATGTCCCTCAGAGTTTTCTTTCCTTATATCTCATGGAGTTTCCACAAAAAAAGGAAATGAATGTAAGATGGGGGGCATCTGTTTTTAACTGATTTTGGTAGATCCGGAGAATTATTTTTCAGGTGTGAAAAGAGAATCAGCAGAGTCATAGAGTATCCTGAGCTGCAAAGTACTCTAAAGGATCATCATGTTCAAATCCTAGCTCTACACAGAACCATCTAAAATTAAAGTCCTGTATCACAGACTATTGTCCAAACTCTCCTTGAACACAAAACCATGACACCCAGGTCTCTTACCCTTTCCTAGGGTTCCTACTCATCTTTGTAGCCCTCTTCTAGACTCTCCCCACCTGTTCCCTGTCTTTCTTGAACTGAAGGACCCAGAACTGGACACAGTACTCCAGATGTGGCCTCACAAGGGCAGAATAGAATGGCAGGATCACCTTCCTTGACCCACAAGGGCCCATTGCTGCCCCATGGCTGACCTGTTGTCTGTCAGGACACATAGGTCTTTCTCTGCAGAGCTCCTCTCCAGCAAATCAGCCCCTAACCTGTACACACAATTATTCCTCCCCAGGTGTAGGATTTTACACTTGCCCTTGTTGAAGTTTGTCAGGTTCTTCTCATCTCAACTGTCCAGCCTGTCCAGATCTTTTAGAATGGCAGAATTCTGGTGTGCCAGCCGCTCTTTCCAGCTTTGTATCATCAGCAAACTTGCTGAAGGTAGAATCTATCCCTTCATCCAGGTCACTGATGAAGATGTTGAACAAGACCAGACCATGTACCAGACCCTGAGGAATACCACTAGTTACAGGCCTCCAATTACACTCTTTGCTGTTGATCATAACCAGCTCTGCTAGTCAGCCAATTGTCAATCCACATCAGTGGATTGACACTCACCTATTCCACACCTCCTGAGCTTTCTCACATGGATGTTATGAGAGATGTTGTCAAAAGCTTTGCTGAAGTCAAGATAAAAAAATTCTATTGCTCCACCCTCACCTACCCAGAAAGTGATTATATCATGGAAGGCTACAGCATTGGTCAAGCATGATTTCCTCTTGGTGAATCCATGTTGACTACACAACATAATTTTCTTCCAGTTGCTTGGAGATGGCATAAAGAATAAGTTGTTCTATCACCTTTTTAAGGATGTTGGTGAGACTGAATGTAGTTTTCTGGTTCTTCCCTCTTGCCCTTTTTGTTATTCAAAATATATAAGACAAGCATTAAATTTGAATTCACAGTGTGAAAATCTCACCCTGGTTGTATCCTGAATCCTCAGATCATCCATGCTGTGTGTGCTGATGAATGGTAGTGGCATTCCGGGAGCCACAGGCCTCAGTCACTGCAACTGAAGAGCTTTGTAGTTCATGATCTGCACTTCTTGGTTCTTTTATTCCTGCTTAGGTCAAATAAGCTACCAGTTTTTCTAATGTCTTATTCAACTTAACTTGAGATTATAAAATAAATTCATTTCATTATGTATTTATTTGTAAGTTTATCTGACAGCAAATCATTTCGTCCTCACCTCCTTCCTTTTTCACCTAACACACAAGGACGGCATAAGCATGAGACAAAATTATTCTATAAATTTAGTTGTATTACACAAATGCCTTGAAAGCCCATAAAATATAAAACCTGTTTTAAAAATGCAGTAGATGTGCATACTATCACAGTCACTGCCATTAAAAACTTTAAAAAAAAACAAACAGAATAATCAATAATAAGGTAAAATATTTTTATTTAGTCATCTCTAATTGTAAATACCTCTTAAAAAATAGTTCTTAAATTCAGGAAGCAGTGAAATTCGAAGTTGAAGCTCAGGAGTTCATTCAAATTGCTTGTTCTAGGAAGAATCAAAGAATTCTAATTATACTCTAATTTTTATACAGGTCAAATATTTGCTTCAAAAATTTCCCAGAATTAATATAAAAAGACAAAGGCAGAAACATGCGACTTTTCATCTCCCAGGTATGTGTACAGACTGGGTGAAAAACATCTACATGAGCCTGCAGCGTGCTCTTGCAGCACAGAAGGCCTATGGTGCTCTGGGTACATAAGAAGAGGGGTGGACAGCAGGGAGGGGGAGGTCATTGCCCCCCTCCTATTCTGCCCTTGTGAGGCCCCACCTGGAGTACTGGACCTGTTGGAGCAGGTCTGGAAGAGGGCCACAAAGGTGATCAGAGGGCTGGAAGCACCTTTTTCATGAAGACAGGCTAAGGGAGCTGGGGTTGTTCAGCTTGGAGAAGGGAAGAATCTTCCCCATCCTTCTTAAATCCTAGGACTCTTATAAAATGCCAGACAGAGAAATTGAACTACTTGCCAAGGTCACAGAAGAAAGTAGGAAATTATCTGAGTCACACTCCAATGGTTTAGACATACGCCCTCGACAGACCTCATTAATAAAAACAGGCTGTATTTTATTAATAGAAATTAATTTTGTCCAGGCTGGAGATGAGTATGAGAGGCATATAATAAAACTGTTACAGAATGTTCTCTGTGGCATTTCTAATTCTTAACTATAACATATATTTGTAAATCTGTGACACTATGATAAGTGAGAGGTATCACACATGCATCATTGCCAGACAAAAATAAGTATGTTAATAGACATTCAAAAACAAATGAGATTTTATGTCTATTTGGACCATGCATTAGAATTTCCAGTGCGTAATGGATTGGGTGTGTTTACTGTTGTTTGCCATGGCAGGAACATTCTTAAAGGCTGCTCATTGTGTCTTATTATTAAGGAGTTTATGTTAATTCATGATATGACACATGGAAATCACATAGCATCATTTTACATAGTTTGAAAGTTGTATTTCAAAGCATTAGGATATATGCCAAAAAACCTAACAGGATACAAAATATGTGTTTGAGCTCTGGATTCTGTCAAGTTGTTGTTGTTGTTATTGTTGTTGTTGTTGTTGTTGTTATTTTGCAGAGTTTTAGTACACAAGAGACAAAAACAAAACAACAACAACAAAAAAACCAACAAGAAGAACTAGAGATGGTGAGAACACATAATTTGTTTTGTTGCAAAAAGTATTCTTTTTTAGAGGTTGCTGTTTGAAAAACATTAATGGTCCAGCTTTCAGTGTGTCCAGATAACATATTGGAGAGCTATATTTAACATTTCTACTCAATTCGTCAGTCTCTGCTTTTGTCATTTGTATGGGTCTTCCACACAGAGACTGTTTGCTTTTTAGTACTCAGTCACTGTAGGAATTAGGACCTTGACAAGATGTTTCCACTTCAGCTCTTACTGAGAACTATATATATATATAATCTATATATATATAGACTATAGACTTTATATAGTCTATAAACTATACTTATACAAACCATCAGCGACAGTGAAATATGATCTCTTTCTGGAGAGATGATAAACATCTCTCTATGGTTCTTATTCTATCATCCACTGGCTTTCCTACTCAGCAAATAACCATTCTGTAGAAATTAATGCTCAAATTAATACAGCCGTAAAGGTCGATCTACTTCAGTTTATAGCTTCTTGATTTCTCCTAGGGATTTCCCCTACTTTGCTTTATTAGCTGATGACAAACCTTATCAGCTTTAGAACTGTTGTCAATCACTATATTATGAGCATTCAGAGACAGTTAACTACCAAAGCAAATGTGGGTTTCCATGTAAACAACTTGCTTATTATCTATTAATAGACTGTCTGGAAATACTGACTTATGAAAACCGAGATTTCAGATTTATGTATCTATGAAAGTTAAAGCATTTATCTGGGTCCAAAGTCTCATAATCCTACAGATTTTCCTTCCTTCTCCCCATCATTATAGCAAAATCCCAGAATGGCTAGTAACCCACTAGCCATTTGGATTCTGCTTGAGACATGTCTATAACTGGCATGAGACATCTATAGATACTACAGAATGAAATTTGTTCTAAGCATTCTGCAAAGTCAAATTATGTTATGTTAAAGTGAAAAACCTAAGACAAACAAAAGCAAATAACCATTTATAGGAAGCAACTGCCAGATTGCCACTCTACAGCTATTAGATGGAAGCTTCCAAGGAGTCTATGACTATGATGATGTCAACTGGTTTCCATCACAACCTCACTTCCTGAGAAAAAAAGGGTAGGCAGCTAACTACAGACAACTATTACTAGTTACTACTAATCAAAAAGTTAATAGAATTTTTTGAAGTTACAGAAGAAAGAGAAGAAAAATATTGCTGCAAACAAATGATTCATAATTCAGTTTCTTCAGTAGTATCCACACATAGTATAAATATAAACACTGATACTTTTAATACCTTGAATAATTCTTAAACATTAAGACTCTCACACAGAGGAAAAGGTGAAGAAATATGTAGAATATAACTTTTCTAGCTGATTTAATGATCAAGATACATTTATTCTCAAACCCCTCAAACCAAAAGAAAATTATTTCCTAATACCCATTTCAGCAACTTGTAAATTCAAATCCCTCTGCTTTTCCACAGCCATAATCATGGCTATGTGCCTAAACACGCTGTGACTCACATCTGTACACTGAGTTCATAACACATATAAATAGTAATAAAATAGTATCAGAAAACAAATCTGCCCAAGTTTTGTTTAAATGCATTATAATACAAAGCCTTGAGTACTTCCTCAGCAGCAAGCACAAAAAAATCACAGAATCATAGAATTACTCAGGTTTGAAAATATCTCAAAGATCATCAAGTCCAACCACAGCCTAACCATAGTACCTAACCTTGAGTCTGACCATGCTTCGTGCTCTAACAAGTAAGGATAGCTCAGTCATGTGAGCAGATATGAAAGTCTTGGATCCAACGTGGCTTCCAAACTGACTTTTTAAAAGGAGATCAGGTAGTAGATTTTCTAAAAAGAAAGAATTTATTTTAGAAAACTCATGTACTTTCTTTTCTTCCAGTTCTGATTTTTTTTCCCCCAATATTTATTTTCCCTATTTTAGTTATTAATAATAAGAAGTAAAAACACCCTTTTTGTATAAATATGGTTACAATTTATATTTATTCAGGTGGCATGAAAATAAATTTCTTAGTAATTGCTAAATCAACCGCTTCCTCACGAAGTAATTCATTATTGAAGTCGTTCCCTGGAAGACCTTCCTCACCTTGCCCTACATCACAGCAAAGCTTTGTTTCCTGAAAAACAGTGATTTAGTTAAATTTTATTCTTAAACTAGCTAAATTGTGATAACAATTAAGTTGATTTCCTTCACTCTGCAAGTGCTATACAAAAAAACATCAATCAAGGTGTATCTAATTATGAAACTAAGTTAAGAGGTGTTTGAACAAGATGGCTAAGATTCTCGAGAGACCAGAGAATTGAATTGGTAGTTCAGACATATCAAATTAGTTAATGATTTGGGGACCTTTATTCTGCAAAAGTGTGTAAATTAAAAAAGAATAATGAAATTCATTAAAGCCTGGTAACATGGAAAAAAGAGGACATTTGGGCCTGGCTGCACATAATTTTCAGAATCTGCTTTATCTTACTAGAATGACAAGCCTGGGGGGGAGAAGGTGCATTCTTTTGCAGAATTTTCATCACAGATGACCACAGTCTGCAGCATGCAGCTAATTAACAAACAGAACTCATCCCCTCAACTATTTCAAGCTGTTACAAAGCACGGTTGATCATACTTGCTACAGTCCCTTTGATGGTGGTGTAGATTTAGTTCTTGCATATCCAACAGCCATGTGGTTATCAGGCTTTTCCCAACCAGGAAGCAGACACTTTTCAGAGAAGCAAAAACGAGAGTGCTGGCAGACAATCCAAGGCTTCAAACAGAGAGAGACTGTCAGGTTACACGACTAGTAGATACTTAGAGCCACCATAAGATACTCTACACCTGAGGAGGAGTTTATTTAAGCCAGATGGTTAGAAATGATGCTTAGGCCAATCTTGCATTCATTGCCTCATTGTAAAACTTCTATTTCCTCTTCTCTTCCCTTCCCAAATTCAGTATGTGCCAGCTCTGAGCATTACTGCACACTTTTTCAGTCTACTGTCAAATAGCTTGCTTTCAAATGTACACATTAGGTAACCTCAGACATTAATAGGTAACTGTGAGTGTATCAGCTGAATCGAGCTGTCTGAGAACATGAGATGCTAATCAAAATGTTTTCGAATAGGGCTTCATTTTGGTGAATCTACTGAAAGAAATGGAGGATAAGCAGATAAATCCCTGTTCTCTAACTCTTCTCATAAGCTTCAACAAGTGAATGAATGCATCCCTAAATGGAGGTGGTAGCAGCTGATTTAGCACCTGAGCTGCTCAGCAAGACAGGCACTGGATGCTGTGGCATGCTTTTTAAGGATGTGGTGTAACCAAAGATTTTGGGCCAAAAATTGTGCTTGCTTGTTTTCTTCAGCAGATCCATGAAATGCTAAATAACGGTATGTGCATCAGAGATGAATTCTTATATACTGGCAGAGAGAGCAGATTCCAAACTGTGAACAAACTACAACAGCCATGTTCACTGATATTACTTCACTTCTGAAAGCAAAGCTTTAATACTTGTCATCTTGAAAACAATATATTAACACTCGATTGGACTGATGTGAAGGCTGCATGCCCATCACCCTCCAGTACTGATCCTTTCCCTAACTCCCACCTGACCCTCCCATGAGGCAACTCCATGCCGTTCCCTTGAGCCCTGTGGCTGTCAACTGAAAGCACAGCTTAGTGCTGCCCTCATGAAATTCCTCATTTATCCCCATGTAACACACTGTTTCTTAAGGTTGCCACCTAAGATATTAAGAAATATTTTCAAATGATTTTACTTCTGAAAATTAAAAACAATTATTTAAGTAACTATTAGGAATCCAGCTTACCTTGTTAATTCATAAGTAGATACTGATAATGTAATCAGGAAACTACCCATTCAAATAAACAATTACTGATTAGGGACTAAGCAAAAAAAAAACCCAAAAAACAAAAAAACAAAAAACGCAAAAACATAAAACCCCACAATAATTAAATCTATTACAGGAAGAAAAAAAAAAAAAAAAAAAAGAATGAGAAAATTGATGTGGTCAACAAAATTAAGTTGCACACAAAGTTTTTGTGAATGATGAGAGATTTCTTGAAAGTTACATGAATGGTGTTTGCTATTCCAGGTAGTTCTGAGTTCATGGAAGCTGCAGTTTTAAACACGTGTTTAGGAAGATATAAGGAGGAAAATGAATCTGCACCGACTTTAATAAAAATATACTTTACTTGATTTGACCTCAAATTGGTGCAGCCTTTGGAAATGCTCTGACATGGAAAATTTTCTCTTTAGGTTTGTTACAAGAAGTGCATTTTCTTTCATTACAAATCTGAAAGGTGCAGAATGAGATGAGACATTGCAATTCCAGAAAAAGACATCAATTTCCATATGCAAATATAAACAATAAAAGAACACATTTTACTTCATTTGCTTGGGTACTTATCAAAGTTTCTTTGTTGTAATAAGCATTACTGTATCAAAATTTGTTTTGCCAAGGGCAAACATTACCTCTGGAAAGAATTCAGCTTTCCTGAGAAAGAAAGAAGTATTTTAGGAGCTACCTACCAAATTTTCATTATCCAAAGGCACATCACACATATCTCCAAGGTTACATGCTCTCCAAGGCACGTTATTGAATATGTGCAGGGTTTCCATTTTCCTGACAGGAACAATTACAGATGCCATGCAAGAATAAATTCATGCAAAGAACGGAAACCAGGAACAGAAAATTCTTTTAGGTAACAGTTACAAATTCTTACACTAATTCTACAATTGCAAAAGAAAAGCACTGAGTAGCAAAAAGATTTATTAATCATGAAAACTATTCTTAATTGTTTTATGGCAGGGCACTGAGTGGGCATGAATTGATCTATAATATTACCTTCAATGTTTTAGTTGTTAGTTCTGTCACCAGGATTTTCCATGCCAAATCTGTCCTAGGAAAACACTTGTTAAGACTGGCACGTCATACCAATGCTGCTAACTAAAAAGGAAAAAAAAATGTTGGGAGGAAATGTTTGTTTTGAACCTTGACACCCGTAAAGCTGAAGAGCCAATGCAAATTCTCAACATAGGGTTGGACTGAGTGGATTCCTGCTTCTTATTTTGACTCTGGTCTGTATTTGTTAGTGAGGTGATCACATATGCAGAATGCTCAAGTGTTGTGTTTGTCTTTTATAGGAATATTTTCTAAAAGATCTTCAACAATATACTTTTAAATACCCCGCTATGAATAAAACATGCTGTTTTCAACAGTCATTTTTATTTTGACCAGCAGATTAGCTAGCAATATATGTTAATTTTTAATTTTGCATGGGATTGCTTTGGGATATTTTGGTACTTATTCCACGCCAGCTTCCGCGTCTGCACAGTAAGGAATAACTGAACAGAATGTTTCTAAAGTGTGGCTCAGAACTACACCAACAAAAATATATAAGTAAGTGCCTACATAATTTATCTGAACCTGCCTGTGTTTGCAGCAGAGGCTACTGACATTTGAAAGTAGTCTGGGAAAAGGTTCACTCTGAGCTGATCCAAGTATTGTTGCTTTTGATCTTAAGGCAAGGTTAATGGAAGAGCCTGTCCCACCGCTTATTTATTTGTATCTGTTTGCTGTCATGTTCAGATGCGTATTTCTTCCATGTTTCAAGATAAACTGTGCAAAAGAGCTTTAGTATGACCACTACAAATACAACTTTCTTGTAGTAAAGATATCTTGCGATACTAGAAATGGTCTCTACATTCAGTCACAAGGACAGCAATAGATTTTAGTCAAGAATTAGTGAATTGTGGCAATAGAAAAGAGATTACTACAGTGGAAGAAGTAAATATTTCTGGATTTGGGCTGTTTTCCCTTTTAGTCTCTAGGAAGCTCTCTTCCAGCTATTCTAATAGCTATTTCTCTGTTATTTATCTGCAGGCAAGAGTAAAGGATGTTCACATTTTCAAACTGTTTTTCAATTTTGGATTCTTTAACTGTTTTTTAGTGAAGCTTATATGTGAAGTCTCTCACACATTAGGTATGCTAGCTGCTGCAATACAGTGCAGTATTTTTTAAACACTGTGTTATGATAGTAAGGTTAGTCAGAAGAATGCAACAGTAAAACCATTATCTCAGGGTAATAAACTCATGTTGACTTTATTTTCTTTAGAAATCAACGTTCTGTAATAAAGTGTTTAGTAGGGTAGATTGTGAATCAGTCACTGTGAAGTTAAAGGCAGCAAGTGCCCTGAGACACATCACTACTTAGCCTACTTATGTCCCTTATGCAGCTATTTTGCAAACTTCAAAAATATTTTCTTCTTTTTCCAATTAACACATCAGTGTGTACTACTTTCTGTGTTTCAATACAGTGACAAACATGATACATATTTAGCTGTATAAAACAAACACACTGTTGAACCGTTTTCAAAAGGTGATTTACCCCATTCTACTGTAAAGAAACTTTAACTAAATATATCATCATAGGGATAGACCTAGAATTATGAAAGTGGAAGGAAGCATACTAAAGCCTCTTGTCCATCCTTCTGCTCAAAGAAGGTACATTTGCCACAATTTACTTGGAGTCATGTTGGTAATATTTTGTATATGTCCGAAGATTTCATGTTCATGGTCAGGCATGGGAACGGGCTGCCCAGGGATGTAGTGGAATTGCTGTGCCTGGAGGTGTTCAAGAAACATTTAAATGTGATGCTAAGGGACATGGTTTAGTGCAGAAATATTGGTGGTAGGTGGACAGTTAGGATAGATGATAGTGGAGGTCTTTTCCAACCCTGTTGATTCTATGATTCTAAAATTCATAGCCTTTCTGAGAAACTTACAACAGTGTTTGAGCACCTCTTGGTAAAGTTCTACTCTTATATATTCAAATAAGTAGAATTTTCTCTGTTCTGGCTTATATCTGGTGTCTTTCATCCAACCTCTGTATACCTTCAAGAAGAGTCTGACTCCACTGTGTACCTTCATTAGGCAGCTCTGAGCAGCAATCAAGTCCTTCATGAGACTTCTTCAGGCTAATCATTTCCATCTCTCCCAGTATCTTTGTTCTGTGCTCCAGCCTCTGAAAACCTTGGCTTCTGCTAGACTTGTGTTTATATCCTCCTATACTGAAATAACCAAACCTTGTCAGAGTACTCCTGTTATGATCATAGAAGAGGCGAGTAGAAGCATCGCTTTGGCTACACCAACACAATTCACTCTGGGGCTGATCATGTACACTGTAAGGGTACCCAGTTTCTTGTCCACTAGGACTCAGGTCTCCTGCAGTTGCCTTCCAGCCAGTTAGTACCCAGGCTGCATAGCTGTTCAGTTTCAGGGGCAGGACTTCACATTTGGTTTATTTGAACATCATGAGGCCTTTGGTAACTCGTGTCTTAGGCCTGCTGAGGCCCCTCTGAATGCCAGCATTTGCCATACAAGGCACCAGCCATTTCCCCCAGCCTGGTACTGCCCACAGACTTGCTCAGAGTACACTTTCCCCCATCATCCAAATTAAGAAAGATGTTAAGTTGAATTGTCACTGCTGTCATTTCTCAGGGGATGCCATTAATACCAGGCTGCCAGCTGAGATTTCTACTACTACCCTTCAAGCCCAAAAACTGAGGCAGTTTTAGACCTACTCAGCCCTCTACTTATGCAGCCCATATCTCACCATTCATCCATGCCGTAGAATTTCATACAAAAGACTTTACTAAAGCTAAGATAAACAACAGTCATTGCCCTCTTCTTGCCTACACAGCCAGGCCTCTCACAGAAAGCAGTCATGTCAGATGGGTGTGATTTTCCCTGGAAAATTCACTCTGATTCTTGCCAAACCTGAATTGTTTTTCGTGGGCTTGGCAGTATTTTGTGAAGCTGTTGTTCTATGTTTTTCCCAGAAACTGAGGTAAAGCTGTCTGGTCTGTATTTTCTCAAATCATTCTTCTTCCTTTTCTTATGAAAGCAAAAATCTGTCTGCCCTGGTAGGTTAGAGATATCTAAATATTAAGCTAATTAAAATATAACAAATACCACCTTAAAAGATTTATTTTCCCATATACTATTGCAGAGCATGTATGCACACAAGCACAAAGGGTAAAAATCAATAAATGCTAAGAAATACATTTTTGACCTAACCTTTTATGTCTCTAGACACATCTCAGTTGAGGCCAGCTGGATGCATATTCACATCATGCAAAGCAGGCAGTTTTTTAGGGATTTTTTAATGCAAGTTTTCAGTTTCACTCAGTACCCTGTGCTAATGCATAGGCATCCACTTCCCAGTGAATTCCCTCTCACTTCAAGTGCAGAAAACTGATAGTTTAGCATCTTCCTTATTTTTCCCCAAGAGTAACCTTGGGATGAATAAGGCATTCTATCCCAGACATGACCAGACAGATAGCTCCATTTCAAATAGTAAGTCCTTTGAACCTCTTTTTCTCTGGAGTGTTACCTATGCTATTGTTTAGCTTCTTTCTGTACTTCCTCTGATTTAATACTATCCATTCAAGCAGGATCTTATCACAGAAGGATTGAACTGCACAAGACAGGAATAAATACCTTCTACATTCTCCATGGGGGATAATAAATAAAAATAGAAATAGTTGACTGGGCCATACAAATTGCTTACTGAGCTTTGACATCTAAATGGAAACTTATTCCATCAACTTAATTAGTATAACAGAGTTATATTTCAGATAAAGTCAGCCCAGTTTCATTAAATACAGCCAAAAAAAGACATTCCAGCACTAACCTGCAGCTTCTAAAGCCCGTTTCCCTCGTTAATTGAGGATTATCACATCCTTTCAGTCCCCAAATGTAGCAAGTAATTTGCTGATGTTTGCAAGATACTGGCAGAGCATTGCTTTTGAACAACTCACGAGTTGCAAAAACCTGTTAGCTGTGAATCTTCTATGAAAGGAATAAAAAAACTCCATCACCACAAACCCAATTAACAAATGCTTATAGTTATTCACACAGTATCCTGATGCTTCTGCTTGTGCCCTGTAGGATCATTTTGATGACCTTTGCCAAGGATATTAATCATGTGTTACTAATGCTATACACAGGAAGGATCTATGGCAAATCACAATAAATAATTCCTTCTCTTTCTTTATTTTGTGTGTTTTAATTAAAATACACAGTATCAGCTCACTGACAAACAAAACAACAAGCCATAATAGAGAAGCATATTATTATGAAATGCAGTACATTTCTATCTGTGATTTTTTCATTTCAATATCCTATGTTTTAAGTGGACACTCCTAGGACATCAGTAGGTATTTTGAAGAAGACTGGGTCAAAGTATTTTAGGCACAAAGCTTTTCCTATAGAGGTATATTCAAGAACCCATTGTGCAGTGTTACTGACAGGGTCCTTCAGAGGCATTGCTACCCCCGTGTTTACAAGTGCAGTGTCTTTTCTAGCTGGGAGATAAATGCACATACTTGGTTGGGGTGTTAATTTATATATATATTTTTTATATCTTACATTAATCCACAGGTGTACTGAGATTTTCTTTAATAAAATAAATCTACTTCAAGCAAGGCAGGGGAAAAATGAAAAAAGAAAAACAAACAAAAAAACTGACATCAAAAAACTCATTTTTTTTTAATGTTCTACACCTTAAAATATGACCATCAAATTTTCTAAATCCGTCAGAGCCATCCCAACTTGCCATTTGTAATAGATTTGAAATTTCTGCTGTGTTCCCCCAAATTCACTGTAGTTAACACTGAGTATACTCGGTAAAGGATTCAGCCCATTTCCAATGAAAGGTCTTCTCTTGTTCAGCTAAACAACTATTCCCCTTCTCTCCTTCCACTGAGGAAATGCAATACACTGCTTCTTTCTCATACCTACTTTAGCCATCTGCAATCCCAAAAGGCCAGCAGTCTAAAATCAGCAACATGGTATGCTTTGATATCTCCAATTTAGAACAGAAGCAGAATGAAAAGGTTAGAAATTATTTCCCAAAGTGGATAAACATAACATTTTGGCTTCAATATTGATTTTCTAAAAGTTATAAAAGCATTGTAGAAGTTGCACAAAGCTGCAACTGACACTGAGCAGGTTCAAGTACTCAGACAGCTCTTTGCCTCAGTCTTTACTGTCAGTCAGGCTTTCTACATCTCTCATGTACCTGAAAATTTGGATGGGCTTTGGAGAAGCAGAGTCCCTACATCTGTAAGAGAAAAACAAGATCAAGACAACCTCACAAGATTGAATACATACAAGTCAGATGACATAGGGTCACAGAATTGTAGAATCCTTAGAGCTGGAAGGAATCTTTAATAGTCAACTAGTCAAACTCCCCTGCAATGAACATGGACATCCTCAGCTAGATCAGGTTGCCCAGAGCCTGATCCAGCCTATCCTTGAATGTTTCCAGGGATGGGGCATCAACTACAATACCAGGCAGCTTGTTCCAGGGCCTCACCACCCTCACTGTAATAGACCTTTTCCTTATATCCAACATAAATCTACTCTATCTAAACTTGAAACTATTTCTCTTTGTTCTATCATCACAGACCCTGATAAAGAAACCCTTATTTTCTGTATCTTCTCTTAAAATATTGAAAGGCTGCTATCAGATCACCTTGGAGCCTTCTCTTCTTTGGGAAGTATAGCCCCAGCTCTCTCAGCCTGTCCTTGTGGGAGACATGGATCTCAGTGCTTTGAAGGAACTGGCTGATGTAGTTTCCAAGACACACTCCATCATATTTGAAAAGACATGGCTGTCAGGCAAAGTCCCTGGTGGCTGGGAAAAGGGAAATATCACTCTCATTTTCAAGAAAGGGAGCTAGGAACACCCAGGGAACTGCAGACCAATGAGTGTCAACAGTGTGCCAGGGAAAATCATGGAGCAGATCCTTCTGAAAGGTATGTGAAGTCACCTGCAAGAAGAAGAGGTGATTCAAGATAGCCAGCGTGTCTTCATCAAGGGCAGATCATACTTCATCAATCTGGTAGCCTTCTACAATAGAGTGATGACATCAATGGACAAAAGTAGGTCAACTGATTTCACCTACCTGGACTTTCAAGACTGCTGACATGTTCCCACACCACATCATTATCTCTAAATTGGTGATGTATGTATTTGAAGGGCATACTATTTGATGGAAAAAGAATTGGTTGGATGGTTGGAGCGAGAGGGTTGTGGTCAGCAGCTCTATGATGAGATATAGGCCACTGATGAGCAGTGCCCCTAGGGGTACGTCTTGGGATCAGTGGTCTTAAACATTTAACTTTATCAATGACTTAGACAGTGGGAACAATTATACCCTTAGCAAGTTAGCAGATGGCACTAAGTTGAGTGGTGCAATTGAAGGAAGGGATTGTTATCCACAGGGGCCTGAATGAGCTTGAAAAGTTGGCCCATGAGAAACTAATGATGTCCAACAGGGCAAAGTGCAAGGTATTGAATTTTGGTTAGAGTAGTCCCAGGTATGTGTACAGACTGGGTGAAGAACTTATTGAGAGTAGCCCTGTGGAGGAGGACTTAGAGACCCTGATGGATGAAAAAAATAATATAAGCCATCAGTGTGTTCTTGCAGCCTGGAAGGCCAACTGTATCCTGGGTTGCATCAAAAGAGGGGTGGCAGGAAGGAGATGGAAGTGGTTGTTCCCCTCTACTCTGGCTTTATGAGGCCCAGTCTGCAGTACTGCATCCAGGCCTGGATCTCTTCAGCACAAAAAGGATATGGAGTATGGAGCTGATGGAATAGGTCCAGAGGAGGACCATGAAGATGTTCAGAGGGCTGGAGCAAATCCCTCATGAAAGCAGGCTGAGAAAGCTGGGCTTATTCTGCCTTTTCATAGATTTCATTTCATTATTCTGCCTGAAGAAGTAAAGGTGACAAGAAGATCTCATTAGGGCCTTCCAGTACTTCAGAAGGAGCTGGTAAGCAGGAGGGAGGTCAATTTATTACATGGGCAGATGGTGATAAGACAAGTAGTAATTGCTTTAAACTAAAAGATGAGAGATTTAGATTAGATTTTAGGGGAAATTTTTTCACTCAGAGATTGCTGAGGCATTGAAACAGGCTGCCAGTTGTGGATGCCCCATCCCTGGAAACATTCAAGGCCAAGTTCTGTGGGGCCTTTGTGATCATGATTTAGTGGTTGGTACCTCTCTCCATGGCCGTGGTAGGAAGCAGGCAATCTTTAAGACCCTTTCATCCCAAGCCATTGTCTGATTCTACTGTTCTATGATTCTATGATTGTTTCTTTCACTAATCTGAGCCAGTGTTTGAGGTCTGACTTGCTCTTTGTCATTAAAAAATAAGTAAAATAATCTTGCTTAATTTTATTCCTGTCTTAAATTACAGCTGTTCATTTTCTGAAATTTCTTCTTTAGTCTTAGACAGATGCTCCAATTGTCAAGGTCCTTCTCTTTCTGAATGGTTTACAGGCCATAGTTAAGCACCAGCCATGAATCTCATCTCTCTCTAGTTCTTCACAAGATAAACTATACTCTCAACTGATAATACATACTTCATGCATAGATTAAATTAATAAATTAACTACAATGAAAGAGCTTAACATTAGGAAGGACTCTTTCTTGAAAGTGTTGGTCAGTAGGAAGGACATCCAGTATTCACTTTAATACTATTTCTTCTGAAAGAAACATAAGTCTCAGAGGCAGGGAGGGTTTTGCAGTCAGCTCTGGTGTCACATTTTGAAAAAGCAGTGACTTCATGTCTTCTGATGCAAAAAATTTGATTTGAGATTTTAGGGATATAAAACACCTCAAAAGTACCAGTTAACAAGGCAATGCAAGCCAGAACAATCCGACTATGATAGGACATGCTGAGCAAGAAAAACAGACATTTAGAAGATGAGCTTTCATGTAGTTGTTTTGTGCATGGACAGAGCACAAACCCTCAACTGTAACATTCAGGCAACAGTAATACCTTTCATCTACATCTTGCCTCCAGCCTAAAAATGCTTTCAAATACGTGCAGCTGAGAACCCAGCTAGCTCTTCAGTCCTCCATCAAGCAAACATCAAAATACATCTTCTGGGATCATGAAGAAGCAGGAATTTATATTCTATGTGGGTTTTAAACTGACATTTAGGATCCTTTTAAACATAGTGTTTTCACAGTAAAAGAAATACCATGAATTTTCTGGAGTCCTTTCTATGAACGAAAACAGCTTTGTTTTTCATAAGCCCTTCAGAATGAGTTAGAAAACATGTTTATTTCATCTGTAGTGCAACTTAATTGATGTTATGCATAGCTGTTCTGTACTGTACTACAGCATTAGACAATTACACCGTGAAGTATTTTTAAATTACCAGCCTATTTGTTGCAGACAAGCATGTACAAAATCATGCTGGAAAAACTAACAAACAAACCAAAAGTCACAAAAAGAAGTGCAATTTAGAAGTTCAATTATGAACTGAAACTTCCTTTCTAAATGCTGTACTTTTCTATTGGACATTATTATTTTTTTTAATCTGGAAGGATAAGATGTGCTGCCTGATTCCATGCAAGAAATGCCTTGATAGAGAAAGAGGGTAGGTAGATAGAGTGGATAGAGATAGAGGGTAGGGAGTCATGACTAGACACCCAATTATATCACTTCACTCAAATGAGCCAAGATATAACACCAAAAAGCCTGGCAAGTTTCTTCAGCTAGCTCAGTTCTACCAGCTGACTTTGGGAGGCACTATGCAGACTCTAGCACAGTTACAGCATAACATGCCAGGAAATGAGCAATTGAGTTAAAATGGCTATGGGAGCTTGAGATCCCTTATGGGCTCATCATGAGACTGGTTGCAAAGGAGTCATGGCACAGTGGCAGGAAGACTTGGGGAGATAAACTGGACATTTCCATGACATAAAAGAGGAGAGGAGAGCAGAGGGGAGGGGAGGGGAGGGGAGGGGAGGGGAGGGGAGGGGAGGGGAGGGGAGGGGAGTGGAGGGGAGGGGAGAGGAGGGGAGAGGAGGGGAGGGGAGGGGAGAGGAGGGGAGAGGAGGGGAGAGGAGGGGAGAGGAGAGGAGAGGAGAGGAGAGGAGAGGAGAGGAGAGGAGAGGAGAGGAGAGGAGAGGAGAGGAGAGGAGAGGAGAGGAGAGGAGAGGAGAGGAGAGGAGAGGAGAGGAGAGGAGAGGAGAGGAGAGGAGAGGAGAGGAGAGGAGAGGAGAGGAGAGGAGAGGAGAGGAGAGGAGAGGAGAGGAGAGGAGAGGAGAGGAGAGGAGAGGAGAGGAGAGGAGAGGAGAGGAAATAGGCTTCCTAAACAAATCCTTATGGGTCACCAAAGGAGACTTAAGTGTTAAAGAGTAGTGAGAAACGCAAACAAGAATTTAATGCCTCCTTCCCCCAACTCCAAATTACCATAACTCAGATTTTGTTTGGTAGGTTTAGATGAAATGGATTTTCAAGTCTGATTTCCCTAATTCCTCTCCTCCCAGAACCATGATAATCACTGTAAGATTTCAAAACAATCATGACATTCACACCTCTCAATATGAAATATTGCCATTCTGTGTTTTTCAATTGACCTTGACATTTCTCTGAGAAGGTGCTTGGTTTCTTGCATGGAGGCATTCAGATGCACACACAAACCCAGTATACTACTGGAAGACCTTACCCAGCTGTTAGGAAGAGACTAGTATCAGATAATTCTAGCTTTTAGGGTAAGTTTCAATTGTGCTTCTGCTTTCTTTGTCTTGGATCATGCCAGATGTGCATCAAGCAGGCTGAACATGTTGGATTCACAACAGTTCTGCATCATCAGGGTAGCTCCAGGCAGAGGCAGCTTGCAATTCACTGCTGGGCAAAGCACTCCCTCACCCCCAGCTCCCCCCTCCTTTGCTCTGTGTTTTCTGGTGTGAGTTCACACACATCCCCAGCTCTCCTCTCTGATTAACATACTCAGATGAGCAGCAGCCAAGAGATGAGAATAAATAAAACAGAGGACACACTTAAAGGGTGAGCTATTATGGGAAAAGGCCCAAAGAGAAAATAGTTGATATTTCCACTACAATTTGTCAGCGTTTCCCACAGGGACAAATATATATCCTGCCGCATCTTTTCCATCATCACCAAAAGATCAAAGATTTTCAATGATTTTCTTGCTGCTACAGTCACTGGGGTAAGTTTCGATGTGTTTCTGAGTAAATTCTCACGGAAAACTTCCTCTGCAGCCTGCTATTAAGCTCAGATGCTTGTCCTCATCTCCCCTTCCCTCACACAGCAACCATTCTTGCTGCACAGGATTTCCCAAAATCAATTGACTATACCCTTACACTGTGCATATCAGGGTGTTATCTACACTTCATAATTGGAGAATGGGTACTGAGAGACAGCAAAATCTTATTAGCTGCTGAAGTGAAGCTACACAGGTTTAGCTGTGCTAGTAAAATTTCCCATCAAGTGCATCTCTAAGACTTATTTTCTGATACTACTTGTGCTGTTTCTCAGCAAATTGAAAAAAAATCTGTGGAAAATAGTGCCTACGTAGGAATATGTATTGATATTGTGATGCCACTGTATCACTATAGCCCCATTAAAACAATTTTGTGCATGTAAATAAGCCCTATGGTAGTGTTGCAAAATGAACCTCTGACATATATGACATGCTGATACTGGTTTTGCAGATAGTTCTATAAGAAAAAAATCTTTGCGGGTAATGTGCTGCATAAAAGCAATGGATAAAGACATGGAAAGACAGGAAAGCCAGCAGATTCCCTAAGGAGACACCTGACAAGAATTTTGCTACTGCTTAAAGGGAGAACATGGGATTAGAGAGGAATGTGCTTTCTTGTCAGCAGAGAAAACATGGATCTAGGACATGTAGCAAGGTCTAGAAGGGGATCCTTCTAATCTCAGAGCTTACAGATATTTTTATCTCAGAATTACTGGCTGTCAGTTTCATATATTACAGTGTTAAGGTCACAAGCAATTAAGAAGTGCAAATAAAGTAGTAAAGAGAAGGACACCTCAGGAATACAACTTTCCTTTCTCTGTATTCAGAAATGTTCCTAAGTTCATTCCTACTGTAAAGGTTAATCAGAACCCATTCCCTGCATGTGCTGACCAGGCACTTTCCAACTACAGTTTTCCTCCATTCAGCCATGTGTTTGGTGATCTTGTCAAATAGATACCACCTCTCTGGATATAGCACAGAAGTTGCTAACAATGTGCACTGTCATACATATTGTCTGCATGACAAACTGAAAAGTCTGCTTTCTGGTATGTTCATCAATGTGTGGCTATGAGCAGGATAGGAAGCCAGGAGCTGTTTTTAGCATAGGTGCCTTTGCCTGGCAGTGCCACAGTAAATGTCCCTTAGCAAGTCAGTGTGGCAGACACAAGTTTTTACAGGTGAAGATCACTGAACACATCCCTAAAGGAAAATCTTTTTGCATCACATCCATTTGTTTTGTTTCTTCACTTCTTTGTTTCCCTTAACAGTTGTTCACCAACTCAGATCACTCCAAAAATAACTTTGCAATGTGCAATATTGGCCTGCATTGGAGAGGTAGCTGCTGTAGTGCATACAGACATGTTCCTGCTCCCTTTCAGCTAGGTATGGCAGTGATAGATAGCAGCGCCACCACAGCTGCCAGCAGCTCAGTACAGGCTAGTGGCTTTTTCATTAATTCAGCTCCTTATGTATGCTTTGCAGGCAGCCTTGAACTGCATGGCTGTGTGGAGCAGTACAGCCACAGAGCAAGCCAGAGCTCAGGCTGAAATTCATCAGCTTCTGTCAGCAAGATAGACTCCAGGAATAAAGATTAACAATGTACCCCAAGTACAGGAAAAGAAATAATTAAATATGCAGATCACTCTGAAAGTAATGCCTCCTATTTATTTCCATGGAAACTACCATAGACACAAGGAGCACAGTAATACTGTTCTCAGCTACAAAATACTATTTTTCAACTCAGTTACCAGCATTAGCCATGCTTTTTTTTTTTCAGCTATCAGCAAGAGCCTGCATGCTGCTCTCGTAAAAATCTGTTCCTATGGGGGTGACACACTGTCACCGTCATCCCTGCTGAAATGCAGCACCCGCGACCTCACTGTGCTCATATCCACTGTTTGGTCACCATAAACATTCACAAGTGTTGATGAATGCCAATGGGCACCATTTTTTTCACTTTTACATCTTTGTTTCTTATGCACTTCCATTTCAGAAGCCATTCTGTCAGACTGCCCCTCTGCTGCCATCTGTCACACAAAAACAAAACGTAACACTAATCCACCCCTTGGAACATATCTGTGGTCCTCTTCTGGGCAAGCACTAAGAAGTCCACATCTTTCTTGTACTGAGGACTCTACTCCAGCTGAGACCTCACCAGTGCAGAGCAGATGGGCAAGATCATTTCCCTTGGCCCTCTGACCACACTTTTTTGGTGCAGCTCAGGATATGGTTGGCTTTCTGGACTGCAAGAGCACATTGCTGCCTCACATCCAGCTGCCATCCACCAGTACATCCAGGTCCTTTTTGGTGCAGCTGTGCTCCATCTTTACATTCCACAGCTCATACTGATAGAGGGAGGTGACTTGACCCAGGATCAAGACCTTTCAGTTGGATTTACTGAACCTTGTGAGGTTCACCTGCATCCACCGCTCAGCCTGTATAGGTCTCTCTGAATGGCATCCCATTCCTTGATCATGTTGCCTGCCATAGAGTTTGATGTCATTCACAAACTTACTGAAGATGTACTCCACTGTCGAGGTCATTGATGAAGATGTTAAATAGCACCAGTCCCAGTAGTGACCACTGAGGAATACCACTCATCATTGATCTTTACCCAGACACCGAGCCATCAACCACCACTTTCTAGGTACACTCTCACTACCAGTTTCTCACACATTGAATAGCCCACCCATCCATATCAGTCTGATTTGGAGAGAAGGATTTTATGTGGGAGTTTAATAAAGGCCTTATTGCAGTCCAGATAAATGGCATTAGTGGCTCTTCTCTTGTCCTCTAATGCAGAGGGTAAATCAGGCAGGGCTGGCCCTTAGCAAAGCCATTCTGGTTGTCCTGTATCACATCCCTGTCTTCCATGTACCTTAGCATAGCTTCCAGGATCATCTGCTCCATGATCTTCCCCAGCACAGAGGTGAGGCTAACGGGTCGGTAGTTCTCCCCTCCTTCCACAACTGTCCCTTCTGAACAGCTTGTAGCTTCAGTAGCCACATTCCAGCCACAGGAATCATTCCACCAGGTTTCTGTGATGACATCTCTGAGTCTCCCAGTAGCACAGTGGCTTTCAACTCCTGTTTCCCAAGCTGTGTGTGTTCATGTAGAGTCACTTCAGCCCTGCAGTTGATCTTGTAACCTTCTTGGAGGACTTCCCCTTAATTCCTTTGAAGTGTTTACCTTTAGTCTCCCTGTTGCCATCATAATATGAAGCAGGTTGAGGTCACTCGCTAGCACCTTGTCCCTTTAACTTAATTATGCTATCCCACACCTTGTGGTGGGCAGGATCACTGTTATTCCCTTGCCCCTTAAAACCTAGTTTAAAACCCTGTCATTGTGCCCAGAAAGCTCCTGGGCCAGAATTCTTTCCTCCCTTTGACCCAAATGAACTCTATGAGCAGTCAGCCATCAGGCCAGGCACTGAGTAAACTTCCCCACAGCTGAAAAAGACAAAATTTCTGCCATAGCATCAGCTTCTTAGCCACTTGTATCCTTCCCTGGCACTGAAGGGGTAGATGAAACCACCACCTGTACTCTTGCATCGTCAATTAACTGCCCTAGTCCTCTGAAGTCCCTTTTAATAGCCCTCAGGCTTCTTTCAGTGACTTCACCACTGCCAGCCTGAGCTATCAATAAGGGAAAATAACAGTCTCAATCTCATTAGAAATACACTTTGCAGAACTACTGCCAGCTACTCAGTTATTATGTCACAGCAACACTAGAGCCATATACTGAGGGACTGGGTCCTAGCATACTAAACACAAACACATTTACATATAGGTAATGTTGTTTTACTAGAGCCCAGGCTGGATTATTGAAACTGTATTATCACCTGGATTACCTGAGCTCTTGTACTGCAACTATCCCATAATACCACTGGAAGAAGTTGTATCCCAGACTGGTTTAAGCCCATAGATCTTACAGGGACTTATTTTTCTGTGAAGGGGATGAGGTCAATTATATTACTTGCCAGCTATTGTAATTCTAGAAGGCTTCAGAAGTCAGTGATTGTACAAAACACAGCTGTGAATTATGTCCTTTACCTTGACACCATAAGAATGCCAGCCCTTCTCAGTGCTGTGTATTACATATCATGAATTAATTGCCACACAAATATGACAGAAGGACAAGGCCCATAAACTTTAGTGCATACCACTGAAAAAACTTAGAGAATTAATAAAAACCTGGAACAACTAATTATGCCTCCACTCACAAACAGAAAAACAGACAATAAAGAGGAAGATAGGTAAGACATATTTTATTCCATCGAGATTTAACAGCTCCATTATTTTGCTTGGCTCTTTATGGGCCAACATAAAAATTTCCTTAGGCGATTATGTCAGGTAAGATCAATCATTAATTTATAACGTGTGCTTTGTAAACTGGTTCTTTTTTTCTAACTATCACTTACCTAAATTACTTTACAATGATAAATCCATAAATATTATGCCATCTCTTCAGTGTTCCTGTGATGTTTTTAGCTATTAATAAAACTGCTCCATTTCTTTAGTCGTATGGAAATTAATTGATTGTTTGGCAAGAGGATGTAAATGTTAGAGATCAGCAAATGACATTGATGCCAGCACTAATGCCTGGTTAAAAATAAACACGAATTTCTAAAAACAATAACTTTTTATTTGTGACATGGTAGAAAGCAGCTACTGGAATAACTAACCATAGAGATGATAATTGAGAAGAAAAAGCAAAAGAATCACAGCTCAGTGAGGTCAGGTTAATATTTTTATGCTTAATATTTTTAAAAGTTATGTATTTATTTTTCTAATAGGATAAATGTAACAAAGTTGATCCCTTCAAATTAAGAATCAGTTGTTATTTTTACATGATCAAAGAATCTGCAAGAGAAAAGTATTACAAGACAGACAGAAGTCTGGTATCTGAAACTTTCTAGCTCTTGCACTCTCCTCCCTTAAGCTTTGCTTTCTGCCTAGCATCTTGAGACACCTTTACGTGGGTCAAGAGCTGACATCCTTGTCTTTGGCATGAAAGGGCATTCCTGAAGGTAATCAGTCCATTTTTGTCACTTTACCCATGCTTCAGCACAGGGCCTGGATCTGCAGCAATCGCTGTGATTTCCTGCACTGTAGATTCTTTGTCCTTAGTAGTTCCCCCAAGCAAGATCCTTCAGAAGCTCCTTCAGAAGATACACCATGTTATCTGTGAATACTGTTTTACCAGTAGGTATTATTAATCTACTATTAATGTCCTTAGTTTTGGCATTCTTTTTTCACCTGCCACAGAAACACACGTAGAAGATAAATGGGAAAACATATGAAGATTTCTCTCACCACTGAAACAACATCTCCACATTCTTGTTGCCTGTTCAGAGATATATAGTAAATGGGGCAAAAAATGACAGCTGATCAAAATGGTAACATGATCTACAATCCCTAGCTTCTTACTTACATTCTTGGCTAATCTCAGGGACTAGAACGGCTACTGTAGATTTCAGGGCATCAACACAGTACCCCATTTTCCTTTTTCACCCTGAATATAACACCAGCATCAGCTGCTTAAGCTAGGACTGCAGTGGTTTACAAACTGTGACCCACTGTCCTCTCATCTGCTCGCCTTTGCACTTGGGTTATTATTATTGCATGCCTATACCAGCTTCAGAGTGTCTATTAGTATTACCAGAAAGAAAGATCATACATTCTGATTCATGTGCCTTAAGGGTTGGCTTTGGAAAACATTTTTGTTTCATTTACGGCAGTAGCTAAGCGAAGAACAGGAATCTGAGGGACCTGCAGCAGAAATGAAAAGCTTAATACATAGACATAGACTCTAGTGGGAGTATTCCTTTCTTTATTGCAGGGACACATGTTAAAGTTGAAACAGGAATGTCTGTGACTTTCAATTCTTAAGATCCAGCTGGCATGATGATATTTGACTTACAACAAAGCACTAGAGCTCTAATGGAAACTTTCGCACTTTGCAGATCCAATTAAAAATTTAAAAATAGATACACATTCACTTGCTTACTGTATGATAATAGCCTCCAATGTAGGACCTCTGTCACCTTCCTCCCTAGCAGGGTAAGTCAGGTATTCTAAATTCTGTACAGTAACATCAAGGCAAATATCAGGATGCACCAAGTTGCTAATGAAAAGCAACAGTACATTATACTACAGTAACAGTGCCTAATTTCTAGAAGGTACTCGTTAATACTGGTATCAAGCACTGAAAAACTTTTTGCTTTAAGACTTTGTTGTTTCATTCTAAATATCACTTTTTTTCTTTCTTCTTTTTTTTTTTTTTTTTTTTTTTTTTAAATAACATAAAACAAACAAACAAAAAAGAAACCATACAGTCTAAGGCATCAAAATATCCATAATAAAAAATGGCAAAGTGCTTTTGGAAAAAAAAAAAGAAAAAGAAAAAAAAAAAGAAAAATATTATTTCTGCTTTCCATTATGATCAGAAAGATGATCATTCTGGTACAACTTGAGGTACTGTTAATAGCAATGGCCACAGCATAGGCACTCCATTGACCTGAAGAGACATTTAATGTCCAAAGTCAATAATTCTCTTTCTGCAGACTTGAGAGACTACGCAGTACTGAGATAACAACATTATAAGGCTGTTTTCTGCATGTTAGTTGGAGACATTTTACACATTAGGGTAAGCATTGCAGGGGCACAGTAAACCTCACAAAATACTTGTGGCAAATGTTGTAGACAGCTTAGTAAGCTAGAAAATTCTGTACAATTATCTAAATTAAAATTTTAAGGCAAGGTAAATTGCTGCATTAGCCCTTCAAAAGTACCGTTTAATTATTCTGTACATGGTTTGCATATATATAAGGTTTCGGTTGAAACTAATATGTCATTTCTCTTACTTGTTTTAAGTGTCACGATGAAATCTGTTTTCTACAGGCTCATTAACACATCAGATCATTGTTTAAAATACAGTAATTTTTAACAGTCTTTCCCGTCACAGCAGTGGCTATATTGAAAAGGAGGTTTAGTTGGAGTTACAAGAGTATCACCTCTTGTAGTTACTGCTGGGAACCAAATGTTTGCCAGAACTATGTTTCCACCTTCCTTCATGTTTATTTTTTGTCAATTCAGTGGCTCTGATCTTGCTCCCATTTCAGTAAACAGTGTCAGAGAGGTATGACAGGTGATATGTGACACAAAGCAATCTTTCAATTGCGTGTAAAATGCCTCCAGTTCTGCCTGCTACTAGTCCACAGAGTACATTTTTTCTCTAGATTACATGCTCTCTGATGTCTTTTTTTTTTATTAACATGTTTTTTGTTGTTTTTTTTTTCTCTGTCTATATTGAGAGATTTAAGCTAATACAGAAAAAAACATCAAATACTCTGTATACATGGCTAGTGAATAGAGTAACCACAGGATGCAGGGGAGCTGTCCTCTTTTGTTGTTACCGTTTTCAGATCAGACTGTTTTCTGTAATTGACAGCTGCAAAAACATAATGGCCATAAGGACACAGAGATGTCAGGTCAAAACAGTGCAGCATTTTTCCTTTCTATTCCCCATGCTCAATAATTTTAATATTTCTGAGCAAAGAATCCCCCAAAACCACCTAAAATATCTATCTTGCTATTAGGTTGGCTCTAACAATACATTTTGACTTACTGTGAATGAGGAGGGTATCCCTTTGAGGATCTGATATATTGAAGTGTTTCCTCTCAGGTTAGTTGTAGCCAAATACAATTCAATAGTTTTCTCTGAATGACTGTTCTTAATGCGGCCAAATGAAAAAGCACATTTTATTATAAATATATTAGCTCTCTATTGTGCACATGGTGGGCTGTTTGTGGGATTTTGCCTGAGCAAAAAGTGCTGAGCAAAACCCTTATTAAGTTCTTACTTGTCTCAGTATCCCTGTAATGCCAGGCCCAAGGAAGAGTCGTTCTAGCTGTGTGCCCACAGCAGGAAGTGGCATTAGGACGATGACGCATTGAGGCAAAGAGTTATTCATGTTATTCACTGGTTTCCCTTCCTCCATTCTGCTGAGTAAATCTAGTGACAGGTATATTTTCCCCCACAGAGAGCATGTATCTCTTAAGTCTACTCCTGTGTGGCTCTCCTGTCAGATGCAAGCCTGTAAGAGGCCTGCATGTATCTCCATCTGGTCTGCCTCCAGCAAGGCCTACAAGCAATCCAAAGGGGAAGGCTGTGAGCATGGCTACTGCTTCTGCTGCTTTTGTCCTTCAATTTCCACAACCCAAGAAGGCCCAAAAATAAGAGGGGGCTGCTGGCACAGGGTCCTGCAGTGATGAGCCCCAGAAATGAGTAAGTGGTAGTGAGATCCTGGATGGGAAACTGAGATACTGGGTGAGTCTGTCCCATTCTTTCAGCAAATCTCATTTTCTTCCCCTTGAACTCTTCTCTTGCTTCAGGTGGGAGCTGCCTGATTTGTTCCATGCCACCAGCCAGTTCTGCCACTTCTGCTGCACCGACTTTCACCTTCCAAGCTGAGAGAGTTAAAGTAATTATCTCCAAGGAAAATGGTTAACTATTAAATCTTGAAATCCCCACCAGCTGATCTTCTACTTTAAGATCATGGTCGTTCTTGAAAATTGTTGCTTCCACAGAATATTTGCTTTGTGAATGGACACAAAGACTTTTATTATATATATTTTTTAACTTATCCCTTGTTCATGTTTGCTATTTATCATTTTCAAAAATTCTTACCACTTGCATCCTCCACTGACAATTTTTAAAGGCATTTGTACATTCCTTTTCCTCAATTATTTTACATATTCTTTGTGTGTGTGTGCTCTGCTAAGATCCAGCAATATTTGGTTATTAAACAAATTTCTGGTACAACTTTCCAGCCCGGCTCAGGAATGGTTATCCAGCCCCAGAAATGGCTGAAATTAAAGAACCATAAAATTCTTTTGTGACTGATAATGATACTTCTTGTTTTCAGGCTTCTCAGATCCTAAGTTTTCTTCTTTTCAGAATGCCAAGATGCCCTCTGGGAAGGTGGCACATCTCACAGAGAGCCAAACAATTAAGATAAATCAATGCTACTGTTGGTATTTTCATGGGAATATTTAAAAGTGAAAAGAAGTATTGTGTTGATTTGGATCTAGCAAAAACTTACAGTTAATTCTGCAAAATGACAAAAGCATTAGGGTAGGAAATGATGGCCTCATTTTGAAGGGCACAATGTTTTTGGGCTGGATAGCTGCAATTATTTCAGACACCAGGTATCTAAATCTGCTGTGACAAACAGCCATGGCCATCCACCCACATACACAAGGGGCAGATGAAACACGCAATAACTGGAGACAGCTGACAATAACAATTATTTCTGAACTGCTAGGTATGTATATATTACATTACAACGTTCATATTAACGCATGGAAATAATACATCTGGTTGGAATTAAAAATGCTTAGCCTGTGTTCAACATTGCTAGCATGTGTAGTACTTGTTGCCCCACATTTTCAGATTAAAACATACTTAAAATAAAATCAGTGGATTTCATATATTTTATTTATTAGCAACAAGAAAACTGAAGCAGTAAAGACTTGTCACAGCAATCTCTCCATTTGTCTTATCTAACCTAATGACTGGCTAAATTCATGTGTACCGTGGGTAGACTGGTGCTCTCTAGATACCGGTAGTGCTTGGTTTGTATCTAGGCCATTTCTGCAGACAAAGAGTTGCTAGTATCTGTTAAATCCCTAATTTTGTTCAAGACCTAGGAAATGAAATAACTAAAGTTTTGCAGTTTTTATAAGCAGATGCAATCAAGCATCCAATGTAACATAATTTGTGAGTAGAAGAATATAGAAAAAAATCCCATAGCAATGCTCAGGCAAAGACAACTGATTTCAGACACATATCTCACAAAATAAGAAAAAGAAAACATTAGCATATTTTGAAGGCAACTTCTTTCTTTTTAACCATATGTAATATAGGAAACTTACACACAAAAAAGCCCAACCAACCAACCAAAAAAACAACAAACCAAACCAAAACCAAAAACAAACCCAAGAGAAATTGCATTATCTACAGAAAAACAGAGAATGAAACTGACTGTATGACAAAATGGAAATTCACCATCCTGCCATATAGGAGAAAAGCCGTCCTCCTTCTGAATGCAGATACATCAGGTCTAGGGTCCTACATTTTCTTGCTGTTGCACCAATAGGTTTCCTATCTAGAAAGCAATTAAGTTGTCTTTACAACTTGCCTCAAAATTTCTTCTAAACAACTATAGAAAATGTATAACAGACTTTTCAAACTCCTTACCTGACACTTTTTAAAGTACAGTCATAAAGGAACACTTATTCATCTCTAACATGATTTAAAATAGGTGACCAATAACAAAAGAGCACAGAAGCACATATGCACATCTTTCAAATTGACAAATCTGTGTTAAAACCACTGCTATTAGCAGCCATTGATCAACAGAGTTTTTCCTTCATGGAAGGGCACAATAGGTTTGACAAGGTGTCCTTAGTCTGGCACATTTTGTCATGCCTCATATTAAACTGCAGCAAGACATAATGATACCTTATGTGTAAAGTAATGTTTGTGTGGTACTTTGCTTAGCTCAAGGGATGCCCTTGAAAAATTGATTTATCTATTTTAAAAATTCTCAGTAGTTCACAAGTCTGTCCTGTTGAGATAAGACATCACTGAATGGAGTCTAACCTATACATTATATAGCAGTATATGACACATGCATTGGACACATATATGGGACAATTTCCACCTTTCTCTGCAGTTTCCAGGCTAAATGCAAACTCCCCAGCTTTTAGAGGACAGTAATAACTTTAATATATCAAAATATTACTCAGAGGACTGAATAGATGAACATTGCTGGACTTTATAAATATAGCAGGTTCGAAGAAACACAACACTACATGGTAAAAAGCTGCAAAGATTTGCATTTGATTTATTAGTTGTGAGTGCAACAGAATGTTACGATTGATGAAAGCCACATTTTCAAGAATTCAGCAACTTTCGAAAGCAGTGCAACACTTCAGTAAAAAACTCCCAGTTTGCAGCAGTTCCCTTTGCCACCTAAACTGACTAGACTCAACATGAATAATTTGTGGAGTTGTTTCATTATCTTGCAACACATAGAGTGCAAGCACCTAATGAAGCAGCTACTGTAGTTAGGGCTTCACAACTTTTCGGTGCGTAGATTTTCTTGCACCTAATAAGGGTTGAGGTCACATGCTGCTTTTCACTCATAGCATTCTCTCATTTCTACCTGCCACCTGACTTTCCCAAAACTGAAAGAAATTCAGTTTTCTGGGGTCTATACACTGGAGTGTAGTTGATCATTTGGTCTGAAGTTGACCCTCTCCCCAAATAATCCATAGAGAAATGTGTGTCATGTGGCCATGCACAGAGTAGCCATAGTTCTCATGTTGTTAGGTAAACAACCTCTTATCTAAGCTGCAAAGAATGATTCTTCCTCAGTGTCCTCCAGAAGCATTCAGTATCCTTACACTTTCACAACACTTTCAGATGGAATAAACTTTTCTGTTGATACTAGCCCTTTTAAAACAAAGAACCAAACAAATAAATAAATGGCACTTCTTGGAATGGGAAGTGTGAGTTCTGGTTGAGCAAGAAAGTTGTTAGGGGGTTTCAAATTATTTAACAGCACTACTTTCCAACTTTCATTTCTCATTTCTCATTGTTCAAGATGAGCAACCACAGATTTACACGACATAGCATCTCAGCCTAATGAAAAGAGAACAGTATCAGCTGAATATAAAATAGCCTTCTGATCCCTCTCACCAGTGTATGTTGTGGAATAGAATTCTTCACCAGTTGTTTTAAAGAAGGCAGAAATACTGAACAGCAAAATGTGCACTATGTTTACTGGAAAAGAAGTTCATTTTAAATTTTGTATACTTTGGAATATAATAAAACCATATTCTATTCCACTGGAATGGAAAGCCACCCTGCAGCAGAAAAAGCAAAGTACATATGTGAATAAAATATATATTTAAATATTGTTGGAACTGTAATCAAGCAAAAGAATATCCGGGCAAGAGGAAATGTTTGCACTATAGAGAGCATTTTGCAGACTTAAGTACCTTCCTTGTAAATTTTCCTTTTCTTCATGACGCAGGGGAAACGAAAGCTATAAAAGTATAATTTAACTCTACAGTAAAAATAAATTGTAACGTATTTATTCTGTATCTTATTTATTATGAATGTTTCTGTTCAGCAGAACAGTTAAAAAACAGCATGCTGTAAGTCACTGGATGAAGGTTTAGAAGGCAAGAGGTGAATATGTCATTTGCCAATTGACGTAAATTTTAAGGGAAACAAGGCATGAGACTATGGAGTCTCATATCTACCAAAAACAGAAAAAAAATGTGGAAAAGACAAATAGCAGCAGCTCCTACCACTACTCAGACTGAGTTCTTCAGTGTGAACACCAAAGTTGTGGCTGATAGTGATGAAACTATCATGGGAACAAATCCATCCGAAGGACACACTGACAAAGTCTTTGTTGTCATTGTCTGGCATGAAGAGGACAGAAGGTGTCAAGCAGGAAGCAAGGGCCCCTTTGGTCTGTGGGTCAGCAGGGTCAGGTGTTGTGGAACAAGGTCAACCGGGGGACAGGCCTGAGTGATCACACAATAACTGCTAGATAACAACAACCGAAGCAGCTAAAGCAGAACCATGGAATGGGATGTGATAAAGTGCCTTGCTGAGTGCCCCATGACAACATGATTTATGGAAGGGAGGACTCTGGGAGTGGGAAGGGTCACGCACGCATGGGGTTGCATTATTGGGCGTACGGGATAAGCAGTGTGATGCAGCAGTAAAAGTGAGAGCAGACACCGTGGCATCCATGTTGTGTCTCTCTCCAGACAGGGTCCATTCCAGACGGGTTCCAGCCTGAGGTCAGTTGTTGGTAACAACAGTCAGGATTTCAGCCATCAGCTCTACAGAGATGGAAGAGCATGCAGAAACATCAGGGTCTGCAAGTAGGGCCATTAATGATGCAGATAGAAGGCAAACAAACAAGAAACATAAATGAGAAATTTGTTCCATTTTATCTCTATTCTAAAATGTGCCTAGCTAATGTCAGGAATCAATACCTTTAGGAGAAGATTATGTTTGTTTTTTCCAGGCAAAAAAGAAGTGAGGAATTATTTTTATGAAAAAGATTTTGGTTGCTCTTGAGAAAGAGGTAGGATATTTTAGATCACTTTCTTTGTCTGTTCTTTTGGGAGGATTCTGGAGAAAGTATCGATCATTGGAAAACTAATTGCTCAGAGCATTTCATTTCTCCTAGTTTGTTTTGTTGTTGCTTTTTTTTTTTTTCTTTTCTGATTTTCTGAGAACAAAAAATACCTTGAAGTGCCTTCTATTTTTCTATAGTTCAAGGCAAATCTTTTGTGCTTGTTCAATTTCTGCTTTTATTCATGAGTTGTCACTGAAGAAAGAAAAAACAAAGCAAAAGAAAACAACAGATATCTCAGAGCACTTGACAGTAGATTTTGCCCTAAGATCACCAGCTTAAATCCATCATAAATCAGCAACAGCTCAACTATCTGATAGCTATGGTAGTCTGTGACCTTAGTGAATTGTTGAGCTTGTTGATTTCATAAAGCTGATCTAGGCTGACACGGCAAGGAAGTCCATGCAGAAAACATGGTGCTCCCTCTTGCTAGGTGGGTGTCCCTGTGGGTCAGTAGTGGGTACTTGTTACAAAGCCAGGCCAGAAAACTTGCTATTGCTCAACAAGTAAGCAAGAAACAACCTCATAGTGCTTTTACTGAAAAGTCTCTATCAGAACTAGATTTAGCCCAAAAGAGAATAAATGTTTTCAGGGTAAGGTCAGAAATACAAATAGAAAAAGTCAGATTGCTAAGTGTTATTTCTTATAATCACCATTCAAGTGTTGCTGCTTTAAATGCCAGTGAATTATATTATGAGTGAGAAATAATAAAACTGCTAGTACAACTGGATAGAAGCTTTTAAACTAATTTTCTGACTACCCTTAGAAACAAATATTGGACAGAACAAACCAAGAAGCACCATAGAAAATGCAAGCAATTAAAAGAGAAAATGGCCTAGTCCTTTCTTTCCATACTGAAGTTGCTTCCTGTGCTTCTTACAGATACAAACAAACAAACAACAACAACAACAACAAAATCTGAGAAAAAGAGCCTTTATAGTTCCATATAATTGAAAATCAGTTATTCTTCTAAATAATCCCCTATAGAAATCATTAAATTACTGCTACTGACATAGACATCATTTAAATGGGAGTAAGGTCCAGATTTCACACCTCTGCTCAGGGAGGAGTTGAAAAGACCTCTCCCCTCCCCAGATAAACCCAGCCCCTGTACAGCTCATGCTCATCACCTCCTGCTCTGTGCTTCCATGCTACAGCTTCCTGCTCAGCTCATCTATGAGATTTTCTGGCTCTGGTAGTAAATGCCTCTGATGTTTGCACTGGTTTGCTGAAGCTCAGTGTATCTACACAGGCTTCTAAATTAGATACTCACTCACCAGCAAAATTAGATGCTTGACAGAAGAATTATTATATGAACTTTTCTGGCCAGGGTTATCTGGAGTGCAGATTAGACTGTCATAAAGGTGCTCTCTGGTCTTGAAATCTATGACAATATAAAGAGCACAACAGCTTTACTGCTGTTTTACTAGTAAGTTGATTACCAGGGCAAATTTCTGTTGATGATGTGATTACAAGGGGATTCTTATTATAGTTTTTATTTAAATAATCTGACAATTTACAGTCATTTAAAAAAAAACAAAAACAAAAAAACTTATGTACCCTCATTAAATCAATATTTTTAAAATATCTTTTTCTGTCAAATGCCATTAAGTTATGCTGTTAAAAGTGTATCTTATTATTAATTAACCACAAATGAACCCAGAGAGACCTGCATCTCATTTCAAATGGCTTCTTCAGAGGGCAGTGGTAATCAAACACACAAGTTATAAATCAATTAAATAACACTGTCATCATCATAAGTAGTCCCATGGCATTGGTGGCATGTGAACGCCTCTACTGCACTAACGTTAAGTGTGGACACAGCAATCCTTTGTCCTGGTCATGGCAATTTATTTGTCTCCCTCTAGGAACTCAGTGTGAATCACACACAGACTTTTTTCCATACTTCTCTCCAGGATGGAAGCCTTCAGCATATAGGTCCTCTGCACTATAAGGGGCTAATCTTTCGGCCTTCGGCGTACAGTACGTGCTCGTGGAAATATTGTGTTTGAATAGCATAGCTGATCTCCTTAGTCTCTGTATTCCTGATATTATTGGTATTTTTCTGGAGAGAACTCAAGGTGCTGAAACCATGCAACAGAAATATGCAGAAGTGGTGCAGGTATCTTACTATTCAAATCAGGCAATCAGTACATTTGAGAAAGAAAAAGCATTCCTGCTTCCTACTAAATATGAGGAGCTACTGCACAGGAAGATGCAACAATTTTGTCAGATATATAAGAATGAAGAATTGAAGCAAGACCAAGGAATGAAATGGGATTTAATGCTGTATAATGCTTCACCACAGAGTATTCACCTCTGTCATAAAGACCAGCAAGTCCTGCTGTGTAGAAGGAATGAATAAAAAAGTGGCTTTCAAAGCCCTCTAGCATTATGCTTCCCACAGTCTGGGTGGTACAAGGCTGAGTCCCGCTGAAGTCCCACCTAGGGAAGGGTTTCGGTGTCAATTCAAGCTTTATCACATGCCAGCAAACGTGCCCAGATTCATGACTACTTACCAGTCTGACAATCTGAAGAGCAGTCAGCATTCAGCAAATGCTTTGCAACCAAAGAAAAGATAGAATCATAGAATCACAAGGTTGGAAAGGACCTACAAGATCATCTAGTCCAACCGTCATTTTAGATTGTTCCTCATGAAAGCAAAAGAAATCATGATAAATGCTTTCCTAGATCTGCTTCCCACCCATTTCAAAATAACCACTCGATTATTCTGTTTTTAATAATGTCAGATAGTCTGAATGATGTTGAGGATTATTTGCATCAGTAGGAAATTAAGCCCTTTAGCGAACAAGCAGCAGGTTACTTTTCTGTGAAGATGTCCTAGGAAAGGCTGGTGGTGTCTGTCTGCCAATGGGATGAGGCTGTAACTTGGTTTCAAGAGGGAAACCAGCTGTTAGTTTGCTACCTACACATTCAGTAGCAATTTTACACGTGAGAAGTTGTACCTCTAGATAAATAAGTATGCACTCCTTTTTCACCAGAATAATTGGCTTTATCTTTTGCCTACCAGCTACAAGCCTTGCTTTTAAATTACTCTTTTCCTTATTCACTTTTTGATGTAACAGTTCAATGAGGGTTTAAATTCCTTTCCCCATGCAGCACTTTTATCATGCTTCTAATTACCTAGCCTAATTGCTCTGAACTTCTATGAGCCCGTGCATTTTTAAATTATTTTCTTTAATTACAATTCCTTACTGAAGAAAGTGTCACTGAAATATATCTTCCTAAAACAACAACAAAAAAACAACACTGAAACATATCTTCCAGCCTCTTGAAAACACAAATGCATGATGTGAATGCTTGACATACAATAACTTCACTCTCATTATCTACACAAAACAGTGCAATATTACATACAAAAAGTAGGCAAAAATATCCCAAATATTAAAATAAAAATACCATAGTAATTCTGCAACCAAACATCAACAGTTAGAAACTCACAAATGGGCATAAGAAAACTGTAATTATAATTTAAGTTGATGTTACAGAAACTCCCTGGTAAAATATGGGTTACTGGAAATCAAATTGAGTGTATCACATTCCATACAGTGCTGCAAAGAAATACGTTATTCAGAATGTCCATAATAATTAGACTCACGTACTGGAAATTTGGTAATGCAAAACAGTTCATAAGGATATTTTTAATATGTATAGACTTCTAACCACAAAAAGATGGTATTTATTTAAAATCTGGAGTATTTCAAAGTATTATGCTCTTAAATAATTCGTATACTTTCTGAGATTATTCCAGTACAGGTTGCCAAAAGGAAACAATAACATAGTTGTTTAATAACACAAGAAGCTGAAACTCTCACAACCAGTGCATCTTTACGTACATGTAGCAGATCAGTTATTGCCTTGCAAGGCTTAACTTCAAATTGTTTTCCTTTTCTTACCAACACAACAGATATAACATTTTCCATTTTCTGGAGTATTATTTTCTGTTAATGGTTTGTATCAGAGCTGTTGTATGACAGACGAATGCTGTCCCTCACTGACAGTCCTTACATTTTAATTAATTTCTCAACAGTATATTAATTAGGCCACAAAAGCAGCCTGTGACTCTGGTACTTATAAATGAGATCAAGAATTGATATTGCCTAATTCAACTGAACAAAGCCATGTGAGAGGATTTTGTACATCTGTTATTAATAAACTTCTGTTGACTGTCTCGGAACTGGACAGGTAGCTCACCAAATTGCACATAGCTATTGTTTGCAAGGTTGCCTTGCAAGTGGCATTATCATCAGTCTTCTGCAAAACCAGTTCAGATTCTGTGTACTGATGAATCTGCAAACTGTTGCTAAATGGGAATAGCCAGACATACTGAGGAGTCAAATTGCTTCAGTGCTACTGTCCTTGGAAAGAACACAAGTTAAATCTTCCATGAAAGATGAACTCCATCCAACTCAAGCCCCTCTGAAGAACAGAAAGTGTGAAAGCATCCACAATTCATTGTCAGGAACAACCATTTTAAAGTAATCTCATTTTGTTCTTAGGAGACAGGCACTAAAAAGAACAAGAAGAGGCTGGAGATACAAGTTGTTACTGCCATGGCCACGTGCTTTGTAGCAAGGTCAGTTGACTCAGACAGCTGCTGCAAACTGAACCTCGAAAATCAAAATCCAGTTTGGAAATTCAGCAGCTGGAGAGAGTCCAGTGAAGGGCCGTAAACATGATGTGGAGACTGGGACATCTCTTCTATGAGGAGAGGCTGAGAGAGCGGCCTGTTCAGCATAGAGGCAGTGCATAGTGCTCTTATCAATGTCTACAAATACCAAAGCAGGGTACAAGGCAGATGTAGTCAGGATCTTTTCAGTGGTGCCCAGTGAAAAGACAAGAGGCAATGGTCACAAACTGGAACATAGAATCTTCTCTTCAGGATGCTCCCACACACTCCTAGTATATCTTGCTAAAACAAGAAGCAACATAATGGTTAAGAGGCTGAAGACACGCCTACTGTTAAGCTGTTATAGAACTACAGAGTAATTCATGTTTAAAACAGCTATCATCTGAGCTTGCAGCACTCAGAAATCTAAGCCAGTCAAACAGAAAACTACAAGAATAACAGCTGTAATCTGAAACAGGAAGAAGTAGGAAATCAATCTGATTTAGAATCATTTTAATTTAGAATTATTTCCTACTTACTTCTGGTGATTTTGTCAAGTTCATTGCAGTCTCAAGACTGCGAAAAAAGATAGAGAGTTAGCTTGCACATATGCTATAAACACAGGTTATAGTCACTTATTTTCATCAAGAAGCTGTTTTGGTGCTTTGTTCATCTTTTAAAAATGCATATGAGGATACCTGAGAATTAGATACTGAGACTGAATTTTTGGGAATTAGCAGAATAATTGTTAAAACTAGTGACAGCAGTGCTTGCAGCTTACCAACAATCCCTCAACACTGCCTCACAAGTGTGGATCTTGTTTGGCTAAGTGATGTACTTTTCAAAAAAATAACAGAGAAAGCAGTTCCTGTGTCCAAAAGTTTGCATTCTGAGCAAAAGCATAGGTTACCATGAGGATAAACCCATGGGGCTTCCCTAATAGAAGAATCAGAGCCCTCTGTTCTCCTAGGATTCTTTGAGAATAGCAATAAATAATGGATAAAATTAGTCAGAGTAATTTATGTGGATTTTCAAAAACCTTTTGTCAAGTCCTCTTGAGAACACTAAACTATGCAGCCTTGCAAGAGGTAAAATAGTAGAAATGAATGATTTACTTTAATCACTGAAAATACATAACACTTGGGAGCTGCACTATTTCCATACTCAGACAGGAATTTATAGACTTAATGCTTTTGACTAGCAAAGTTTGCCGATTACTTGAATAAGTTTAGATGAAAGGAGACTCTAAGAAAGAATTTAAAGGAATCCAACAAAGCAGGATGAATGTGAAGATAGTGGCAAATAGGCAGTTGCTGAACGCTGCAATAAAGAGTTTGAACTATCCAGGTACACTCCTGATCTCTCTTATTTAAACAGCGCTTAAAAAGAGCAGTGCTTTAGGAAGAAAGCTTAGGGATATATTATTTTTTCTTAAAGTTGAATGTTGAGACTGAAAAAAAAAAAAAAAGGAAAACGTGACAGAATTATCACAAAAGCAGAGTTGTTTTCCATGCCTGAACAAATCTCGGATATTTTCTTCCAAAATATGTATGAATGATAGTGGTCAAACTCCCTACAAAAAGAAAATTCCATGTGCAAATTCAGAGCTGGGTCAGACATGGGTATGATTAATTCTCTGTGATCGGTCAACAGTTCATCCTGGAGTTGACAAGCACCTCCTTTCCTGACAAGAGTGGTTATATCTGAATTTCCTTTGGCAAGAGAAGACCACTGGATGTTTCACTGTGGTAGCAAACTACTCTGTTTGGGTGGTCCAACTGCCTTCTTTTCAAGTCACTTGCTTGTTCATGGATCTGAGGTTTCGTCCTCACACTGTACTGAGATGAACAATGTTTAAAAATACAATTGCAGTTCTTGGCTCCTTAAAATACATCACAATAACTTCTCCACTGAAGATTCTTAAAGAATAATTTCTCATCACTTCAGTATCCTTGGATTTATCTCAGTGTTGTGTTTGTTCCTAATCATATCCTCTCATGGTTAGCGAAACAGCAATACAAACAAGTGTCTTCTGTGTACCTGAGGTTCAGTAATTTATCTTTGTAGACCATTCAAGAGTGTGGTCTGAGCTCATAGCAGCATAATTGATGGCTGTGTTAAGGGGAGCACAAAAATTATCATAGTCAAGTTTACTACGGAATTGATATCATGCTTCGTAAAATAAAATGCATCACACCAATTACTCTAATCTAAGTTAGGAAAATCAAGATTGATATGCGGTATTACAGCAAATACTACAAAAAGAGCTATTAAGCCACAGACTTCTAATATTTCTGAACCTTCCAATTCCCATACATTTCAAGGTTTAGTTTTGCATATTTCCATCAAAATATCTAGCTTGGATGGAGGCATTTTTAGGCTGAATACTTGAAAAAAAAGTTTGCCTTTCCTCTGCTGCCATCTGCCCTCAGAAACATATATATGCAACCAGATTGGTTCTACATACAGAAATTTTGAAAAGCGTGGAGCTTAAGACTAAGAAACAAGGGCTACCAACAAGTTGTATCTGTGTTCATTCCCACTCTGTTAAAGATTTAAAATAATAATAATAATAATAATTTTTTAAAAATTAATGTAAAACTAGAAAATGAGATGATGACTTGAATCATTTCCTATAAGAAGGAAAATCTCTGGAGAAAAAGAATAGCTGGAGAAATTCAGCTTGTATAATGGCGTCTTCGTAAAATCAACCAAAGTTAGTTTGACTCAGTGGGTAGGCAGACAGAGAAACTGTGATCTGATGAAGGTTGGCAGTAACAATGGGGCAAAATACATCTTAACTTTCTCAAGGAATTTATTGCCTGCATCAATTCGTATCCTGCTTGTTTTATACCCAAAAGAAGCTTTGATAAGAATTAATATTACCTCGGTTTTGTTTTGTTATGTTTTGTTTTTTTCCTGCTTGTTTACAGCTGGTGGTGGGAAGAGGAGGACCATGTTTACATTTATGTTGTATTTTTTCCCAATTCTGCTTTCAGATTTTTACAGAGTAGGAATATATTTTTTCAAAGAAGCATGACATTTAATTATTCATTAGTCCAAATAGCAGTCAGCTGATGGGGCAAGCAAAGCTTCACAGCCTTGAGAGAAATCTAAACTCAAACATGTGCACCCTTTGTATCTTCTTACTCATATTCCTGCAAACTGCTGAGAGTAGGGTTTGCCACTATCACCCCATGTAAGATCCTCTCTCCATACACTGAAAGAGGTAATCCCAGCAAGGACAACACTGGCACAACAACTGGGAGTTCAATATAGGGAAAAACTATAGACAGATCTTAAAAGCAGACATTGTACATCCTTTTCCTCAATGACAGGTTGCACTCGATAAGAGTCAGTTTATTTTCAGTTATCATCTTTAATCCTCTCCTTGTTGCATGATCCTTTGAAGATGTGCTCTAAACTAAGATCAATGACAGAAATAAAAACAGAAAAAAATTCCAAAGACCTTAAAAAACAATACAGAGTAAGTTTTAATGGGTATGTTTGTTAAAAAGAAGAAAGCACGCAGGTCTCAGAAGGGTTGCAGCACTGAGCAATATGAAGTACAAAATGCCTGCCTGTATGTGTACTTAACATCATGAAAACAACTGGCCAAACGCTTCTGTAGGGCTAGTTTTCTCCTTTTTGCACTCAGTTGCACTGAATTTGAATAGGAATAATTAGCAATATGCCTTTAATGCTGCAATCCTGGTGCACGAATCCCTGAAGTGGGAGGAAGGTGTTAAGGGAAGAGAGAACTAAAGCCAAAGAACAAGCAGTTTCTATTTTTGCATTTTTAACATTCCCCTCAGAATAATTCAGTGTCAGTTTTATTAAAGTACCATGACCCTTGTTGCTGATATTTTTTTAAATGGAGGAGCACATCCATTGCAGATGACAAGTCTGCAAGAAAGCATTGAATGTACTGACCAGGATACCTGGGAACAGAGGTCTGGACAGGTCTGGAGTGCCAATGTGCCCAGCCAGGCTGCTCATGCTCAGCCCACAAAGCATTTGGAGAGATGACAAATACAAACGCTCTCCCTAGACTCAGCAGATTCAGCTAAAGCAGTTTACAAGGGAATATACTTTCTCAAATCCAATGACAAAGTATCTTTGTCCTTCATACAATCACAATGCATTTTTCAGTGGTGTCTCCCATTCTATTTTCTGAGTCTGAATTCAAAACAATGACTGACAATTTCATGAGAGTCAATATTGGTGTCAGAAATACAGTTTGAATTCTAATTTTTGAGGTCCAGTGGAAAAAAGTACCAGTCCATAGTAGTTTTCACTGATTTATTTCCTTAACGGTTATTGTCTTGTTTCTCCATATTCCACAGAATAAGAAACACAAAATAATTATACAGTGGATTAGCAGACATGTCAAAAAACTTTTTTTCCCCCTGGTTATATCTCTTCTCTGTGAGCTCACAGCATTGCAGTATGTTGCCAAAGAAATAAGAAAGAGGATTAGTTATAATTCAGTTCAAAGCTACTCAGATAAAAATCCAACAAAGGAATCTAACTTATTTCTAATACTTTGTCACTCCTCATCCACCTATTGCTGCCAAGAGCTACCTTGCCAAAAGACTGATGGAAGATTAAAAAAAAACCTACAAAACAAAACACACCTTCTGATCCTGAAAATGCACAGCAGTGTGTTTGCACCATCTGTCATGCAGATTCAGACATGCCCAGCTGAAGATGGGCTGCTGTTGATCCATCTGCAAAACATGCCCCAGACCAATTGCTTGACTTATGGTAAATTTGGAAAGCTGTATAATAAGAGATATTTGAAAAGAAGCTTAGGGTTTTCCCCTTCCCATCCAGTGTTTCTTTTTTTCTCTGTTTTAACAGAGATTCTCCTCCAATATAATTGTATTAATTCATGGCCAGCTCCAGTTCTGCACATACAAGGGTCTTGCTTATCATTGATGCAGAACTGGGTGGGATGATTAATTGGACGGTTTTGATTCAACTAGCCTTTCATATTTTCCCCCTGTCAATTACTTCCCACAGAAGCTTGTTGCATCTTCCATCTCAATAGGCTAATGCAATTTCGCTTTGTTTTGATAGTGGGAGTGGAGAAGGAAATGGGGGGGAAGAATTGAAAGTCTTCAATGTTTAGTCTTATTAGAGAGATTTTTCAAACACCCCACTAATGAATTGCTTTAAATCACGTAAAAAAGCAATTACATGCAATGATAAATTGCTTCCTTAAATGGGTTGCAGGTGTCACATCTGATGCATAGTAGAGAAAAGTATAGTTCGTGTCAGGTGCTTCCCTTGTACATGGATTACTTTCAAACAAAATGATCAGAAGTATCTTTGCTGTACCTGCTCTCCTCTCAACAGCTCTGGTTAATGGACATTTTAATTTTAGATTACTAACAGGGAGATATTGATTAAGAAAAAAAAGTCAACAATGACAAACTTTTTAGAGGTCATTAAGTCATGCATTTTCAGAGAGATATGTATACCTCAAGGGATTCTGGTTGGAGAAAAATGAGGTGCTCAAGCAATAGGCTAATAGCAAGTTAAATTGAAAATATAAGCTGCATCCCTACAGGAGACTACTCCAGTAGCAGACTGACCTTACTGGATAATAACAATTTTCCCTTTATTATTTTTTTAATTAGAATAAGGTACCAGTTGAGAAAAACAACCAATATTCATCATCATGTGCAAACCCAGAAATGTTGTGTCTATAATATGAAAAGATAACATGCCATATGCGCTCTAAAAGTTAATAAAAATAAAATGCAGCTAATTCATTTTATTCTCATTTAAATGATCTCGTCCCTAAGCTTTAATTTGCAGGCACTGAAGGTGAAACTCGAGCTGCTAATCTTAATCATTGTTATGTACACAAAAAGATTTATGATTGTGCAAGTTTTCAGAGAAATAAAGATGATAATTTAAAAACAGGAACAATGGTTCAACTTGCATAGTAATGAATATTATGCAGAAGGAAATAATTTACCTGGAACAGGGAGCCAGATATCAAAAGTCTTTTCTTCTGTTGCCCTTAAGTTATTTGAAATGGAGTTTTGATATAAATTTATCTGCTGAAGACCTGACAGTCACTTAGTCCTGCAGCAAATTTGTCTTGCAAACATACAGAAACCATAGTGAAAATAACACCAATCTGGTCATAGAATCATTAAGATTGGAAAAGACTACTAAGATCATCTAGTCCAACCATCACAACCACATCTGCTAATCCATGTCACTCAGTACCCCATATACCCTTTTCTTGAAGACCTTCAGGGTTGATGACTCCACCACTTCTCTGTGCAGCCTGTTCCAGTGCATTATCGCTCTTTCTCAGAACATTTTTTTTCCAAATATCCAACTTGAATGGCGCAATTCATTGCCATTACCTCTCATCCTATCACTGTTATGCAGGAGAAGAGGCCAGCACCCACCTCATCAAAACCTCCTTTCAGGTCATTGTAGAGAGTTATGAGGTCTCCCCTGAGCCTCTTCCCCAGACTGAACAAGCCCAACTTCCTCAGCAGCTCCTCATAAGACCTGTTCTCCAGATTCCTCAGCAGCTTTGTTGCCTTTCTCTGGACACACTCCAGGGCCTTGATGTCTTTCTTTTAGTGAGGGACCTGAAACTGAACATGGTAATCAAACTGCCGCTTCACCAGAGATGAGTACAGATGGAAATATCACCTCCCTAGTCCTGCTGACTGCACTATTTCTGATACAAGGCAGGATGTCATTGGCCCCCTGGGCATACTTCTGGCTCATATTCAGCCTCCTGTCAACTAACACGCCCAAATCCTTCTCCTCTGTGAAGCTTTCCAACCACTCTGCTCCAAGCCTGCAGTGAGCCGTGCGAATGAATACAGCTGTTCATTCTAGCTATTCCTCTGCTAGAACAGAGGAAAGAATTAGGTTTTTCTGAAGTCTCCCAGAACCCAGGAGTGAATCATGCTCACATTCAGCCTCAGTATTCTTTCTGACTGTCCCTGATTGCTCTCTGCCCCTACTCATGTCACATCACCAGAGTTCTGCACTCCTGCACCCAGCACAGAGCTCCCAGCCCAGCATGGTCTCCATTAGCAGCTCCAGCAAGGAGACCTGTTTTGCTTTGAGGCCTCTCTGTGGGCTCACACCTTCCTGCTTTCAGCAGCAGTTGAAACTTTCCAAATGTTTGGTCACAACCAGATTTCCTTCTGGAACACTGAACTTGAGACTCTCAAAGGGTGAACAGGTTAGATAGAGAGGTGAAAAGGGAGAGAACTCTGGCCCTCCTCAGCCAGCCAATCCTTCCAGAAAGGAGTTAAGTTACATCCGCACGTTAGCAGGCTTCTTGGAGATTCCATACAGGGGCTATCAAGCTGACAGCCTTGGACAGGCAGGGAGAGGAACGTGCTGTTTTCCAGTTCCAGTGAGCTGTGGTTAATGCAGCATCTGTCTTGTCTGTCTTTTGCCTGCCCACATATTAACGCGCAGCTCTGTGCCACTCCGTGAAGCTCTGGAGCATATAATAAATGGAGTTCCAACTCGCTGGAACCTCCTGCAACAGCTGATATTGTAAGTTGTTTTGCTGTGACTGCTCATTTGGAAGTTCCCAATCTTGGCAGGATGGCAGCAGTATCCACTGCTGAACACACACATGAACTGTAGAAGTCTGAGAGGCATTCCAAAATGCATCTCCTACATCTGAAGCTGGGGCACGAGCTGCCCACACACGTCCCCTGGAAGAGATGTTCTGGAGGGCAGCCCCGTTCCACTGCAGAGCCCAGGCGATGTAAGCGGATATGCAGGACATGGGAGGTGTTTCTAGCATATTGCACCTTTTTGCCACTTGATAGTGTAAAAGAAAAGGGGGCAGCTCTTATTTTCTCTCCACTTTACTACAGTCAGATGTTGGCTTTCATTTATTTCCCAGGAAGTCAAACAGCTTATGGTAATGTGTTTTCTGTGAAATAAGGAAGTTTATGTGGTTCATTATCTGCAGACTTGAAATAAATGGCTCTCGCCTCAGACAGATGGAAGCTGCAACTGACACCTTTTCAGCAATGAGGTCACTTCTGAAGTCAGTCTCTCAAGTTCATTCTCCATTATCAGGAAAAAAGACTGATCTAATGCTGCATCTTCTACTAAGCAGAGGGGCTAACAAACAGCATCTCATGTCTTTACCTAGTCACATATCTCAAGCAGCCATAAAGAAAGGCTGTGGAGTTGTAATCTGCTTATCCACCATTTACTGTGGTTGAAAGTAGTCTCTGGGCTTAAAAAATACAGGAGAGGGGGAGGCTGAGAAAGAAGACCTGGCAGACAGACACAGAGGTATCTCCCATCAGCTTTTTTCCTTAGGGCAACCAAAGGTAGAGATCTGTGAAACACACCCATATCAGAAGGGAAAAAAAAGAAAAAAAAAAAAAAGGAAAAAAAAAAAAAGATGCTAGCCTGCTTTTTAAGCGAGTTTAAAATTGGAACACAGCCACAGCCAAGTATGGGTGTGAGTTGGAATCTACAGTGTCTACCAAGTGCAGAATTAGACAGAAGTATCGGCTCCTAAGGAAGAACTGGCGGGGTGGCTGCCCCCTCTCTGGTTCTATATTTTTAGATAAAAGAAAGAGCCTCCATGAGTTCTCATGAGGAAAAAGCATGCATGAACTCTGCGCCTTATAGCCACCTCAGAGCTGTCCTTCCAGCACAATGGCTGCCTTGATAATGCTCTGCGGTTAGTTCTAGCTCTGGAAGTGAATCATACTGAAAGCTCAAAACTAGGAAGAAGGACCGTAAAAGCCAGGTCTTGTCACGCATGGCTTTTCAGTATCTAAATCCCTCATGGGCTTTACAGCCTATAGTTGAGGTTATAAAAGGCTGCTCCATCTGATAATCTGCTGCCATGTAGATTAGGAGGTAAGGGGATGTATATCTTCTCATATGGATCCCAAAGCAATTAAATACTGGTAAAATCAGTTTGGCAAATACACATTTTGGGAAGCAGTCATAAGCACTGTGGGGTGATCGCTCTGTAAAGCTAACTCCTGCAATCGCTGCTGGTGCTGCTTCTCTTCCAGTTAAACAAATCTGCACTCTATGCAGTTAAACAAATACAAATGACAATACTATTCCCCCCCACGCTATAATCTACCATCTTGTTTCCAGCAGCCTACGAGAGTTAAAGTAAAAATCCATAAGAGCAAATTCAGTGCAAATAAACCAAACCTAAAAATCCATAAAAGTAAGTGTGACACCCAGAAGCCAAATGCAGTTGGCAGGCAGCAATGGCTGTACTCTGTCATTTTAACAATCCAAGTCGTTCACTCCAAATCCATCTCTGACAGGTAATCTCCTCTTTTACTCACTCCTCCTCTCCTCCAGAGGCATTCACTGAACAGAGTGGAAAACAGTTGCTGGCAACATTCTACTTTTTTTTTTTTTTTTTTTTTTTTTTTGTAGTGGGATTGATGGAAACGTTTCTTCTGCAAAGACTAATGCTGGAAAAAGTATAGTGCTCTGCTTTTAAATGCCATATATGACTAAGTGCTCATATAATGTGTTTCCTGCTGTTTACTTCTTCATATGTGTCAGGCTCAGCACACAGGGTTGCATGGCTGAGCTGTGATTTCCAGAGCTATTTATTTTAGGACCTAGCATGTGCAATAACCATGTGCGCAGCAAGAGCTGTTGCTCCCCCCATGAGTGAAAAAGCTTCCCAGTAGCTGTTGATTCTCAAGTGTGATCACAGCAAAATTCATCTGGGATCCAGTGTTTGCATTTGACAAATTTCCTTGTATCATCAATCTTTGCATTGCAAATCCAATATATGGGTAGGTACCTCAGAGATCAAAGCTTCTTTAGCAGAGGCTTCAGTTTGAAACCTGCTATATGGTCTTACCTGGAGTCTTATAATGAGGGCTCAGAGAATGTGGTTGCAAACACCTCACTCAGTTTAAAGGAAAGTGAATGTCAGTGGAACCATTGTACAGCCTGTTATCTCGTTCCTAACTGGGGCTATCATCACCTAAAAGCTTTCCAAGCTAAAATAAAAGTGGCTTGGAAGGAAGTTGTGAGATTGCTGTGAAAAGGCAACCTGAAAATAGATTCCAGTTGAAAAGAAAATCTCTCCTGGGAAACTTTCATCTGCTGATCTCAAAAAGATCCAGAGGGTTTGTTTCCAGTGCCTGCTGAGATCCTGAAGGCATCACATATGTTAATAATACCTGTGTCACACAAGCATGCTGACAGTGCAAAATACAAGGCAAGACTCCCTCTACCATCTTTTCAGCAGAAGAAACAATAATAGGCAGGGACAGCCCCTCACTCAAGCCATCTGTCAGCCCAAGTGACAAGCGCCCACATAGGGATGCATCACTTAATGTCCCTCAACTCCTCCTAGCAATCTCACAGCACAGATAACATTTCAGGAATTCTGAACCCCAAATTTCTATTTACTTCTGCAAAACTTAATAAAGCTCAATAATCTCTCATAGCCTTTACTCATTCCGGCTATTTTTGATAGCTGTATTTCTTTCTTATCACCCATCATAGTCAACATTTCCCTTGGTTCATCTCACTTCCTAAGTAAGTCACTAACTCAGCCTCTAAACATCATCCTGAAAGATCCCTCACTTACTACACCTTCTCCTCCTTTCCTCCAAACTCTTCTCAAAATCTTCTTCAATCCCAGTTGCCCTAGATCAGCTGCTGCTCATTAACATTTCCAGCTGGCCATCAATGCATAGCTACTGATCACTGAACTTGGTGATGTCTGCCTGCCTGCCACTCTGCTTAAAAGCTTCAAGTGCATCCTGAAGGTAAAGAAAGAGGTGCTGACTGCACATACTAGAAACATGCATAGATGGGGAACCCTAAAGAGATGTGTAGGTAGACTTTTCCAAGTGTCTACCAGCAGCACATGGGGAATGTATCCATATTAGACTCTCAGAAGTTAAAGCAATACCATGTCTATCATATTTGCAGCAGCATGGATGTAAAAAGCTACACAGGCCAATATTCTTTGCCCTTTTGCTCCTTTTCCCCTTTCTTCAGCCTTGTGAATCCAAGTTTTACTGAAGGAATACTGGAACTTCTCAAGGACCTCACGACAGAGCAAAAGGCACTAAACTCTGAAGAAGCACAGAAGTTTGAATGAGAAAAACACTTCTCAAGCAATTTATTTCCCGGACCCTTCAATGTTACTTCATTTCATGTGTGTTTGACACCTCCTTTTCCTCTGCAGAAGGTGCAAAAAGTGTCAGGGCAGAAAAAATGGATAGAAACAATTTTGTTCTAACTTAAGAGCCTGTAAGTGTCACTTACTGCGCAGAAAATAATTGAAAAAGGATTGTGCTAGAAATGTAGACATATGATTCATTGCTGACTACAAGTTCACATGCCATTACTGCCATGCATAAAGTGCCCTTCTGCTACTTCAGGTCATGTGCAGCTTCTCTACGCTCATTTGTACCATCCTATTTTTTTTTTGCATTCCTTTACAAAAAGACTCTGGGAAAAAGGAAAGCAAAACTGCAGTTTTTCCCACTGATAATTTTTGCCAGGCAAAAACCAAAGTGTGGTGCAATTGCTAATCATTCACATACAAAAAAATACGTACCCACACAGAGGACTGTTTTATCCCAGTATTATTTGATCTATGAGAATACATTTGTATTCTGGTTTCTTAATATAAATCAAAACGGAAAAGTTAATGATTTTGTATTGGTACAAAAGGGTTGTTTTGCATTTCTCCCACTCCATGTAAAGGCTGCAATAAAACTCTATCACAATCTGGTTTGAGTTGAACAAAATGTTTTGTTCCCACCACTTTAAATTGGCATTTTCAAAGGGATTGAACTTGTGACAGCCTGTGAGAATAATGCTGGCAGCATTATGGTTTTTGTCAATACGTATGAAATCAATATCTATGTTGTTTCATTAGGCACAATACCATCAACTTTACAGCAGATGTGCCAAGTTCAGCCTCCAAATAAGCTGAAATTTATTAATTAGACCCCAAATCAATGTAAGATCACATTCAGGCATTACAAAATGAAGAGTAAAATCATGCAACTCCTTCCAGCAATAAAAAGGTTGTCAATCAAACCTGCATGAACAAAACGTATAAATCTTTATGTGTCATGTTTGTTTATTTTTCTTGGACAAGGATTTCCTTCTCTTGCTTTGGGCAAGCTGCCTTTATGTTGCTGCTCTGGCAGGTATCCATCAAAGAAAAAACACACCACTTGTCATTGCCACTAAACTCGAGGCTGCTGCAGCCCAGCCTCCAGGCAGGATGAAGGGAGATAATCCCCAGAGGATACTCATCCCTGCAGCCGTGGGCTCCCACAGAATGGCAGAGCTCAGGAAACCTGGTTGCCTCCTGCTCTGATTGAAAGCTACGCTTCCTTAACTCTCTGAATAAAAACCTTCTCTTGAATGTGTTTCTTCTCCATTACACCTATGGCAGCTGTTGCTCTTGTTGCTTGATGTCCTGCAGGCACCTGTGGATGCAACATGACAAAAAACAGTGTTATAAAGCAGAGTAGGGCTGGCACAGGAAGCTTTGGAGGACTAACACATCCAGCAGAAATATATCCAGCCCATTGCCCACAGCAATATGAAACTTATTATTAAGGAGGCTTTCTGGTTTGAACATTGTTGCTGTGCAGAGAAATCTATTCAAAAAGTATTTTGTTTTTACCCCCCAAATATGCACCTTTTCTACTTAAAAAGGAAAAGATTTCTTGAAAATAAAAAGAATAATAATAAAAAATTCCTGCAGGGTGGAGAATGTTCCCATAGAACATAACTGTTAATTAAAGACCATGCTTTTCTCTGAGAAACCCGATTATTTTGAACACAACTTTATCATCAGCCTCTAGTGATCTCTGTCTGTCAAATTGCTGCCGTGGTGTGAGAGGTGAAGAGGTGATCCCTTCCCTCTCCGCTCATTAGAAGGGAAAAATGATAACAGGAGCTATCTTGTACTCTTCTTCCCCTGCTCAATTTACTTCTGTTGTGCATGCAAGTAAAGCAAACCCTGAACAAAGGGCCACAGAGGTCTTTGAAGTGCAAGTGTACCAACACAGAATCACAGAACCACAGAGAACCACACAGAATCTGAGAGGAAGGGAAACACAACGATCACTGAGTCCAGCACTACACAGAACTAACCCAAATCCAAACCCTGTGTCCGAGAGCAGTGTCCTAATGCTCCTGGACCTCCAGCAACTCGGGGCCATGCCCACAGTCCTGGGGAGCCTGCTCCATGCCCAACCGTGGTACCTCACAGGTCTTTTAATGAGCTCAGAAGATGGAGGTATGCTGCTTTGACCTCCTCCGCTCAGGCAATGAGCAGCACGTTGGTGCCAGAGCTGGAGCAGTGGCCTCACCCCATGCTGCAGGAGCCTGCAGTACTATGGGTCCTGCTCCAAAGCCACCTCCTTGGCCTAGGAGATCTTCCACAGAGCAAGGAGGAGCCATCACTACAAAATTTTCCCTCTTTTATTGTTTACTTTATGATTTTTTTTCTTAAGAAAAGAAAATCATTTTACAGCTATTTAAAAGTAAGCACAATAACTTCTCACAAAGTTGGGGGCCACATTTAGTTTTGCTTTGAGATATAAAAAGAGGTTATTTACTCTTTCATTTGAATCAAATATGCGCTGTTTCTATAGCAACTCCAACACTTCATAGCTCTGTTGCACAGACAGAAAGTGTTTAACCCTTTGAAGTGTACAGATCCGAATATTTCAGAAATAATTCCCAAATAATTACCCTTCATCATATTGCCATTCTTCCTCCCTCAGAGAAGGATGAGACAGTCTTTTTGTTTCATATTTTTTTAAATAACCTTCCTAAGTATATGGCTTATTAACTTGTGTACAGGAGAAGCAAGGAGTCATTGCTATGCCTGGATTGTGATCAAGTGATGCATCGGTGAAAAAAAGCATGTATCAGCACTGAGAACTTGCTGTAATAACCCCAAAATCTATAAACTTCACTTGGTGTGGGATCCTTAACATTAGATACAAAACACATCAGGACAATGTCAATTTTAGAATAAATTGATACAACACAAATCCCAGGTTGGATACTGGGATTTGTGGAAGTTCTGACCTTATCCTATATTCGCCCTTCTAACAAGCATTTATACAATGAAACTATCTCAATGAAACAACCCTCCTTTCTTGTTTCTCCTGCTTCCAACCACAAAACCCCATCCTTCCAAAGCAGGACCCGAGGCACCATGTGGACAATTCCACTTCCCTCCGGTTAGAGCTCTCCTTATATTCCAGAATGAGTAATAAAAGCATACATGACTTCAGAAAGTATGTCTGAATATTCTTTCTATTAGAAAAGCTGTGTTCTAGATTTAAATGCTGTGACTAAACAAATGGCTCAGGTGTGCAGTATCACACCATATCATATCAGCAGTATCATCTGCTGATGAAAAATTCAACGAAAATCAATCTGAGATTTATGGTGCTGTCTTCATAGCCAAAATTATCTGCTCTGGAAATCAGCCTCGTTACTATCCTTGATTTAAAACTGAAAGTCTGACGAGGTGGGAAATTTGCAATGTTTCTGTATTTACTGCTTTATGGTTTCAAGAGCAAGAGCTTCCATCTTCACAGACTTCATTAAATTGCATGAATAATGGTAATATTTTTTTTGTGATGCATCACTAGAAAAATGTTTCAGTAAGAAGAACATGAAGTGAAAAAAGAACAAAGAAATCATTTTAAAAGAACAAAAGCAATGAATGAGTTAAAGCATGCCTATTTTTAAATATAATAGCAAGAATGAGTCATGAAAGGTGCCTTTATTTCTGAGCTAAGCTAAGTATGTGTGTAGATAGCCTTGAAAATAGTTTATCCTATAAGATGTGTCTTTTGCATGATATTTTGCACAAAACATTATTTTAAAAGTCTGAGTTAATATCTTGTCACTTGTTCTGTGGATTTTTTTAATTGTGCTCAGATCTAGAACTCAGAAGAGTTAGTGATGTTACTAACAACTTAATTCACCCTGTGCCTAAAATGTCAGATACATAAAGTTATGTCTACACTTTCTGCTATATTCATAGTACACCTGCAGCCAGCTCTGCACGCTGTTCACCTACGTAGCTGTCAAGTACTCATCTCTGCAAACCACAGTGGTCCTCAGCACAAATTTATCTGGGACTGATTCACAGGCAGGGTACTGTGCTCCTGATGAAGACACAACCCTGCTGGTCAGTCCTCAGTACTCAGTGGTCTAAAATCAACCCAACAGAGATGGATTTGCCTAGCAGGCCCCACTTTGGCTTCTGTCAACCACATGCCCACACCCCAGAACATGCCCATACCCCAGAACCTGCCCTTCTCAGGTTCAAGAGATCATGCTGCTGCCTTCCTACTCAGCAGATACAGGTAGAAGACTGAGATTGTGGATGCCCTCTCCCTGGAGGTATTCAAGGCCAGGTTGGATGAGGCCCTGGACAGACTGGTCTAGTAATAGATATGGAGATTGTTGGCCCTGCCTGTGGCAGGGGGCTTGATGATCCTTGAGGTCTTTTCCAACCCAAGCCATTCTATGACTATGACTCTATGACTGACCAAATCACAATGCAGCTTCTAGTATCAGCTGTTGTGCAGGAAAAGAAAGTGCTGCAAGGAAACAGCCCCTCACACTGACTGATAACAGAAGTTACAAAAGGACAAAAGTAGCTTATGTGGCTCTTCTACCGGTTTTCAGGGAGTTCCATGTGATATTTTTTTCTGTAAATCTGTAGATGGCCAGAAGCCATAACACTGATTGACCTAGTCTATCCTTGTGAAATACAAGTTATATGTTGTCCTTGAATAATTATAACTTAACATCAGCTACCACACTGCTAAGGAAAACAGCATTTTCTCAAAGTCAGACAAATTTGAACACTGATTTTTTGAAATGATTTTTTTCCTTCCAAATTATTGGAAAAATACTTCACTGTTAGGGTGGAGGATTGAAAAATAAGGAATAGTGGCAGTACACACAACAGGAGCTTTATGATTTGTCCCTTCACACTTTCTTGTCTTCATGCTCAGAACTAGAGAGCTTTCAAGTATATTTATGTAGAAACTGTGTGTTTTTAAATACCTCATATTTCAGAAATAAAGGAATGAGGAAGATGAGGATGGATATTCAATACACCACAAGCACAGGAAAACACTCCGTGTCAGAACAGCCAGGATATATGTTCATCATGAATGTATCACCACAGCACATTTTTGTTGATTAACTGGCAGAGAAGTCTCCCACTGGGAATCACAGCACCAGTTGCCAGAGTTCCCTGAGACTTGGATTTCCAGCGTTCAGGAGGAGAAAGAGTTGGAACATAAATTACAGTTAGCGGGTGAAGCAGAAGGGCTCAGCACATCGGTGGGTGACCCTTCAGATTGCAATGCAGGGTTCAGAGCCAAGCACTGCTGCAAATGTGAGGATTCAATCAAAGAGCTGAACGGAACGATTCTGGAGTTTGATTGCACCAGGCAGGGGTCATGATGAGAAACAGTGGTTATTCACCCAGGAGATATTTGAGGAGAGCGTCCTGTCTGCACAATATACCTTAAGACATCTTATTAACATTCACAGGGATTCATACAGGGAAAAGGGGAGAAAATGAAAGTAAAATGAATGTATAGGTATCTGCAAGGGCCAACAACTTATGCATTTTTATAGAGTAAAACTGAAGCTGCATGTGTGTGTGCCTATGTGGAGGTATTCATGCAGAATTACTTCACTTTCATTGCAGGGAAACAAATCAGTGCAAGACAAATGAAATGATAGAGATGTAAAGAAAGAAGTTATTACTAACTGATCCTTAAAGCTAAAAATATGGACAGTAACACATGTAGAGGCAGTAAAGTCACATAGTTAACGCCCGAGCCTCAAGACAGAATTGGTTTCATCACTCAAAACAGACTTTCATGTTGTTATCCATAAAGATGATAACTGAAATATTAAAGGAATCTGGCAAGGCTTGCTCATATTAATAGAGTGGACCTGCTCTTTAATGGTTTTCTGGAGTGAATGTTTGCCAGAACAAAATAATATGCAGATTATTAGACTGTTTGATTCTCAGATGAGATCATTAGGATAGACTTGATTGTGAGATTTATTTCTGTCAAGTTTAAAAAATAGGTGTTCATATGCAAAGCATAAAGTCTTTCTCTTCTGCCTCAGGGTTCTTGAAAAACAAACAAACAAACAAACAAAAAAAAAAACCCCAAAAAACCCCACCCTTTCATTTTAAAAAGTGATATTAAATGTCAAATCACAATAATGTGAATGACTTAGAAGCGTTCCTGCATTACATCAATCTTTTCATTGAAACCAGACTTACTGAGCTTATCTGTCTAAGCACTAATTAAAACATCCCTCATTTTGTTTGTTCTATTCAGAATTACACTGCAAGCTTAGAATGGGTTTCACAAAGCTAAGGCAGTGATAAGCATTAATAGTATTTTATTATTTCTCAAGTTCAAAGAATTTATTTCTTTGGCTGTAGCTGAGTGGTTCTGGGGACAAAAGTAATGCATAAGGAGAGTGGGAACACAGCTTCATAGCATCACTACTTCACTGCTCTTGAAGTCTGATAGTGAAGTTTTTCTACAGCTCACACCATGGAAAGATGCCACACGTTTGTACAGAAGCTGCCTTTATGCATTGTATCGATCTGGAGTGGTGTATTTTGAGAGAGATTGAAGCAGCTAAGCAAATTCTTGAAAGCCCATACAAAGTGACATAAAAGAATGGCAATGAGTTCTATTCACTAGCTTGCACTGAGAAAAACTTACGTGATAACTCGGGGCAAAATAATATACAGTATGCTTTTTCTTTATGTAAGTGAGAGCCTTCAGAAGGAGGCGATGGTGACTGGTGCAGGTCTACATTAATGGTCCCATTGCTGAACAGTGAAAAGGTGGCTGCCAGTGGGAAGCTTAGTAACAATGCTCATAGAGAGGAACTCAGAACACAAAGAGCTCGGAAGTTTTCCTATTACTTTCTGCATGTTTTCATGTCCTGCTGGTTTGCACTTCACCATCACCTCTGCCCTGTTCAGAACTGGAGCTGTTGTAGGACGCAGAGGCCAGAGGATGGTGCTCCCAGTCCAGCTGCTGACATGTTGCTGACCTTGAAAAGTTGCTTCATTTTCCAATATCTCAATTGTCCTGTACCTATGATAAGGAACCAAGATTCAGTTTCTGTATGATCTGCTGCAAATGCCATTATATAAGCACTAGACATCAACTGTAAATGAGAAATTTCAGAAAGAATCACATTTAAAACAAATGTTGTACCTTAGCCTTTCCAATTCTGAATAAAGAATCTGAATATGACAATGTAATATTATTTTCACTGTAATTTGGCTTAATTAATTGGCTTGTGTTCCAGCTGGATTATAAAACAAGCGCCTGCCAGTTACAGGGATAAATATTTTCTAATCATCTATATAATTGGGATGTAAGTCCTGTGTTGATATTTTAACAGTTCTGCACATGAGACACATCAGGTTCAGACAGTTGCTATGTGTTTTATCTTCCAGGCCACTACTTGTACATACATCAGCTTTCAGGTACAACAAGGGCATTGTATCAAAGGAGTGATGCCAGATACCAGAGCATGATGATTATACAGAGATCCAAGACTGGATGTATCTAAAGAAATATTTCCCTTGGGACCACACTTCCCTTCATGACCAAACTTGAACTCCTTCCTGGGCCCCTCAGTAGTAAATCCCAATGAGTTTCTGAGACCACTCTGGGTATGCATAAAAACACATACTCAGTATTCAGGGAATTCCTGCATATTCTACAGAATCTATTACCATCAGCACTCCAATACGGGTATCCAGACAATACAGTTCTATACCTTCAAACTGTGAGGGCTCTGTTCTGCTACGTGAAAGGCAGCCATAAACCTCACTGCTGCAATTGTTAAGTATGTATCCATCATGTTGTGATAGCTGGGATTTCAGCGGAATGCTCAGCAATCAGCCTTTAAATGCACTAAATAGTACTCTAGTCATGCAGATTGCTGACACTAACAATGAATTGGCTTTGCCCACCCCAGCAGTAAGTTACCTGCAGCCAGGTGAAACCAAAGGCCCACCTTTCCCCAGGAGCCCTCCAAGTGCCTTGCATACACCAAGATCTGCACTCAGTCATTCCCCAACGCTACCGTGCACCACAGCAATTTGCAGGAGATAGAAGGCATCTAGATCTGTATGGGCTTAATACAGAACGTATGGTCTGCAGAGGCATATATAAAAATTCCTGTACAAGACAAAAATCTGTTTTAGAGCCAGAATGAGGCTCACCCAATCTCCAGCTGAGCACTTCACCTACATAGTCATTATCCCACCATTATCCATAATCATGGAAATAAAATGGATGAGGGAATTTGACTTCAGACAAACACATACTATTATTCCTGTAAAAGAAAATGAAGCAAAGGGATAACCACAGTTCTGTTGCCTTTGGTATATGAATCACATTTTAAAACCATTCCAGATCACAGTAAAGACCTGTCATTTCTTAAAATGGTAGACGATACAGTCTTTAAAACTTCTAAATTCTATTTAAGTCATATATTTGTATGCCCAATGCAGAGTTTGGGTTATAAGGTAGGATGAGAAAGTGGAATATTTTTGTTCTGGTGAACAGAAATGTAGTCTGTTTCTAACGAGTAGCAATCAAGACACACTGCAGGGACACAGAACATAAAATAAAACAGCAAGAGAATCCAATATGCTGCTATTCCTGGCAGTTCTAAAAATTAATTCGAAATTGCATCCATTACAAGAGTAATGGAGAAGTATAGTCACATGCTTGTGAATACCGGGACCATGGCTGATAGCTCCATTTCCCCCCTGCCCCAGTTAAATATGGCAGCTTAAATTTAGCTTACAGCTAAATTACACAATGTGGCCACAGTTTGTAAACAAAATAATCAGTGTTACTAATGTATGCACCTAATAAGCAGATACACTGTTAAATTCATGCCCCATAACTGTTCACTTCCAAATAGGCACATCTCTTATTAAGCATTTGATTATTAATTTCTCCATTCCCAGTGCAAAATGATATAACAGAAAGATTTCAGCTGTAACTCCTTTCACAAATCACAATCAAAATCTTAATAAAGTAGTTCTCAATCTGTTTCAGATCTAATTCTCCCAGACAATAGTACTTTGTCAGCCTGACCTGGATGCTTAAAATGCTTAAAAAGGTTTATGCTTTAAACTGGAAAAAATAATCATCAAATGACAATCCTAGAACCAGCCTGTGCCCCACTGCACCTCAGTGGATTGGACTGTGTGATTTTTTCTCTTCCTTTTGTAACCCCAACATCCCTGGTTCATTTAACTCCTTAAGCTTTAATTAAAAAACAGCAATGAAAGCCAGGAAGACAAAGCAGCTGAAAATTCCTTTGTAACTTGCAGAACTGCTAATATCACTTTGAGAAGAGGCAGTAAACACCACATTCAAATACAAAGGCAGTCTTCTGAAACTTAATCCTTCTTCTGTTTTATCTGAGAATCACAGAATCTTTTGAGTTGGAAGGGACCCTTAAGTGTCATCTAGTCAAACTTCTCTGCAAATAACAGGGACATCCACAGCTAAATCAGGTGCACAGAGCCTAGTCCAGCCTGGCAGGATCACCACCTTCGACTTGCTGGCCACGCTGCTTTTAATGCAGCTCAGGATATGGTTGGCTTTCTGGGCTGTAAGGGCACATTGCTGGCTTGTGTACAGCTGCCCTGGCAATGATCAGCTCAATTGGTAATGGAGGTTGCCACAACTCAGGTAGAAACCACTTGGCTTTGTTGAACATCCTGTGGTTCTCCTGGGCCCACTGTCTAATGCCTGTCTAATGGCATCCCATTCCTCAGGTGTGTTGACTGCATCACATCCTACTGAGGAATACTTTACAGAACTAGATTTTAATTTCTCACAACAGGGGAAGGAGCAACCATAATACTTGTAGAGGAGCTTGTGCAACTCATACACTACTCTTTTATCTGTTGCATTCTTCTATCTTTGAATGCTGAATATGGAGCCCATTTAACTTACTGCAAGAGAATAAAACCTAAATACTACTAAGGATGCACATATGTAAAAGCACAAAGTTCCACCTCAGTTCAGGTTGCAGGAAGAATTTACGACAAAATGGGAGAAAGGTAGTGCTGCAAGAGGTGGAAATGGAAGAATCATGCCAGGGCAAAGCTTCTGGAGTAAACATCACTAAACAAGTCCAACTGGCTGCCACAATATAGGTTTATCAAGAGAGACATAGTCTCTGACCTAATCACAAAATGCTATGCCTGTACTGCAACAGCAGGAGACCTCTGTGGGCCCAGAGTGTGTTGGGAGCAGCCTCCCAAAATGAGATACACCTGATGGGCACATTAAGTGTGTGAGCACCAGAGGTTCTGTAGATGTCATTATGTTGTCTGCAACACAGAGGATTCAACGAATAAGCACAAGTAAATATGGAGGCATGGACTAAGTCACTATGACCAGGGCAAATTATAAAACCCTGGCTGAGTTGTGAAGTAGGCATCTTTGCAAACCACCATGTGATGCATTGAACAGCACTAAGCCACCACCAACATGAGCTGGACACAACGATTTGAAGCCAAGAGAGTGATTTTGTTGAGAAAATTCAGTGTTCTCAAAGCTCTCCAGCTCACTGGGAAAGACATGCTTCCCTAGCAGAACCTTTAGAACCTAGAAGGATCAAAGCAAGAAACTTGATCTTTCAGTAAGTATCAGACACAGGACTTTCAAATATCCATCAGAAAGCATTAGCAAATTCAGGTGTCGACCATCCCCTCCAACAGAAAGGCAAATGTCAGTGTTTACACCATACGCTCCAGCTCAGCTTTATTTAAGGCTCCGGGAGCTGGTGGACCAGCTTTGATCATGTTCTTACTGGTTTTCATTGTTTCAGCTGAAGCTGTAATCTCTATAATGAGTGAAGAATGTTTTTCTCGACTTCAGGAGATATTGATAGTTTTAGACTGTCTTCTTATCTAATCAGACAGATACATTTTTATCATCTGTAGGCTCTCTTCCTAGATAACTTTAGCTCAAATGAACCTTCGAATGAAAAGAAGCGTGAACTTTTTTTGTGCACTTTTTGCACGTGTATTACAATTAACTTACACTATAGATTCAAGTCATAAGTGAATTAGGAAAATGTATATCTTTATTTTTGTGTGTGTGTGTGTTTTCAAGTAATTCTGACATGCAGGGAAAAAATCATTAAAGTTTGTCAGCAAAGGCATACTTCACCACAGAATGTATCTTTTGACAAACTGGTATATTTGAATGAGAAGAGATTATAAAAAAAATTCAACTTCAAACTATAAGAGATATTACTCAGTGTGATCCTGCATTTCCAAAGGAAAGCTGTACTTATAAAGCCCTTTTGGAAGCCCTGGTCTTTTTACCCCCAAGAACTATTAGGACCAATCCTGTGTAATACATTGTCTTAAGTAGATTTTGCACAATGAGAATTAAGGTCACTAAAGCCAGAACCAAACAGACAAAATCCTCTCAGAGAAGTTAATGACACTTAATGTCAAAATAAGAGCCTAATAAAGGAGAAGACTCCAATGTCTTAAATTTTTCATACAAGCACAATGGAGCACACAGGTAGATTCAGAGCTCCAGAACTTTGACCTTCATTTTACTCAAATGTTAGTCTTTCCCAAATATTAGGGACCATGCCCTACATCTCCCTTCCTGATGGGATTTCAGCAGTACTGTGCTGACATTGAAGCAAAGTATATTTCTGCATTTCTTTTTTATAGAGTTGACTTCTTTAGTTCAGTAGTTTTAACAGCTTTCAATTTGACTTTTTAAACACAAGTTTATAGTGTTTCACCTTTCTCTCAAATGGATAAGCCTGTAAGAACTTTGCTGTTTGATTAAGTTATCATGCATGAAGAACCAGAAAAATTTAAGACAATTGTTCATTTAAATAGCTGTTAATTACATCCTCCTGACATAGTTATTGTACTATAAGCACACTTTGGATAAAACTGCTGTACTATCTAATTGAACTCAAAAATATTTCTGACATTTTAATGAACACACCAATTAGTTTTATTTTACAAGACTTTCAAATGAACCACGGAGGATTACAAAATGACATTCAAGGTCTGCATATAATTAAATTGCATACACAAAAGGGGGGAACGTAGTGTCATATTGAAAAAAAAAAAAAAGAAAGAAAAAAAGATGGGAATCATTAGCATTCACGATGTGTTAGAGTAAATAAGGTCTTTGAAAAACAGAAGCAGCTCTTTCTTTATCACTGAAGTTCACAGAAGTCAACATAATGACACAATGTCATTATCACCAGCCACTGAGTATAAGCCTGGGGACTCCAGGACTGTTCTTTTCCTTGTCAGAGATCCCATTTTGATTTCGTTTTTATTAAATTTTGCATAATTACCTGCATAAGTCAAATGGAACTTCGGAGAGACAGTAGAGTTACAGTGTAATGAATTAGGTGTGAAAAGGCAAACAGTTGCCTGGGCTTCAAAATGAGCACGTGAGGTGCATGAGAAGTCTAAACAAAAAAGCTACTGGATAGATAGAATGAACTGGAGGCAGTTAAACCAGTTGAATTAGATATATATTTCACAGCTATCTGGATGTATTTGACTAAATCAGGAAAGAAGAGGACTACATGACATGTGTTTTCCATGGATATAAGGGATTTGGTATTACAGACCTCCCTCTACAGCAGCTAACTCATGTCAAAAGTACTTCTAAGCAGACTGTTTTCCAATGATCAGTAGCTCTATAAAGTAACCGTAGGGCGGAGGAAAGAAGTGTACTCAAATGGATGTACACACAAATATGCAGCAAATTTTACACACATAAATCTTTGATTTCTGTGGTCAGCAGTCATTCAGGGAAGGGAAGGGAAGGGGAGGGAAGGGGAGGGAAGGGAAGGGAAGGGAAGGGAAGGGAAGGGAAGGGAAGGGAAGGGAAGGGAAGGGAAGGGAAGGGAAGGGAAGGGAAGGGAAGGGAAGGGAAGGGAAGGGAAGGGAAGGGAAGGGAAGGGAAGGGAAGGGAAGGGGAGGGGAGGGGAGGGGAGGGGAGGGGAGGGGAGGGGAGGGGAGGGGAGGGGAGGGGAGGGGAGGGGAGGGGAGGGGAGGGGAGGGGAGGGGAGGGGAGGGGAGGGGAGGGGAGGGGAGGGGAGGGGAAGAAGTTAACAAAGAAAGAGAAAGAAAGATAAATTCAAGGATTAATTTTGAACAGATTTAAACTGCTCTGAAGGAGGCTGCCGCTTGGACAAATAAAAACTCAGGATCTCATTTTTTCTATGTAAATTTATTCACATGAATAGAATTAGCCAATCTGTACCACAGTGTATGAGAAAATCTGGAGAACACTACCTCCTGATCATCCTGGCTGATGAGATGGAGATGGAGAATGGCAACGCCTGTTAAAGGACAGGAAACCAAATGAAATGTTAGAATAGAACACTCTTCTTAAGGGAATGTGAATCAGAGGCTTCTGTCCTATTTTTTTCTATCAGCACATTTGATATCTGTCTCAACAAAACTGTTTCTAGCAGATTTTTTCATTATTATAGCAAAAAGAAATGAAAGAAGTTAAGTGAACTATTAACACTGTCTATCTATGGAAAATTGGGATTGGAAAAATGAAATTCAAATGGGGAAATATTGCCAATCACAGAATAACTCTCCTCACTTAAAGACTTTCATGTTTTGCTCAGTGTAAAGTTTTTATTCTTGAAGATATGGTTTCTTTTGCACAGTGTCTCTTCACTTCCACCTTCAAAATTACAGAATAAAGGAGGTGGAGAGGGGCAACACACAGCACTGCTATAATATATCTGGGTGGTTAGTAATATCTTTCCACTTTTTTTCAGGTTTTAGGGCAATGTGATACCCCTTGAAAATTATTAAAACTCTCACATCCTTCTGTCTTAACAAGAATTTAGAAAATAATAGAAATTTGTTCTTAGTAGAGACAGTTCAGAGCAAAGCAGATTTCATGGTTTTATGATTTCAGATAACTTTCAGTTATCAGTATTCTACATCATGACATCATGTAGTGCACTGGGAGTTAAAGTGTTATTGCTCCAGTCCCAGGTGCCTGTTCAGAAGAGAAGTACTGCATTCCCCAGGGGGCTTTGTGGTCAGAGGGGAGATAGAATTCCTGGCAAGGTCACTTGATCTCTCTCCTTCGCCTTTCCTCGCTGCTGCCCATTCTGTCTGCATTCATCACGATACCATATTTAGTAAATTAGTTTGTTTCTCCTCAGATCGTTGCTGCTGTTTTTCATTATATTGGGGTCCCCTGTTTCCCTTTTCCGGAGGCGTGGACTTTGAAAAATCTCTGTGCCCCACTAGTCACCAAATCAGGCTGAACCAGCTTGTAAACCGTACCTGACACCAGATAAGGTAAAACTGATCAATAGTTGAGTAAATTGAGTAATCTCAGAGAAACACAGCTCATTCAATTAGCTATCTGCTATCATCTTTAATTTGCCAGAACTCATACAAACATAAAATAAAAGTCACATCCTAATTTCAATAATTTTATATCTCTGTGAATATTGAATTTGATAGCATTGTTCCCAATTAGATCCTCTATTTCAACAGTAATCTGCATTTACTTTCCTAAATCATTTGGTCATTTCCTATGTATGGAGATAACTGGGTAAATTTAGAGTCTGGACTTTACTCAGTGGCAGTCAAAATAGCTCCACTAGAAAAAGTGTGAGACCCTTTGCTGAGGAAGTCTTTCTCACTAAGTGCATCTTAACATCAAAGACTGCCAAAAAGATACTCATTAACATATAAAACAATTCAAAACTTACTCAGTAGATACAACTGTAGCTCGGAAAACTGCATATAATCTTTCAGACTCACTAAATAAAAGTTTTGACCTTGAAACTGTTTTTTCTGCAGCCAGAAACAACAGCATTTCTAAAAGCGTTACCTAAAATATGCATTTTCATATTGCTTAAAAGCAGAACTTTAAATGACCCTTTGCTTGTGTGTAGTGGAGAGATAAATATAGATTTTAAAGATATTTGGAATTCACTGTGCAGAAGACACTGCAATTAGATTAAGTCTTGTCTGCAATGGCATATGTATATTTGACTTGTGTTCTTATGTATTTTGTCACTTCATAGGCAATGCAACATTGATTGTCTTAAACTTAATGTCCCAAATACTTTTGTGTTTATTTCTCATGCTTATGTCAACATCTGCAATAAAGTAGCTAAATGTTTAGTCTATTACAAACATAACTGGGCAATATGTATTTACCATGTAAAGCCTTTTTATCCCTTCTACTTTTTTATCCCATCTACTGCATAAAAGATGCTTATACATTCCACGGAAAATGTAACCATAATCATATTCTTTTTACTTGATTGTCTTGTGGATTTACATTTGCATCACTGGAGACCTACAAATGTGAGCTCTACTCGGTCTTAATACTGGAGACAGTCTCTCGGAGCAGTCCCATCCTATGAGGCTGAATACTGCTGTCTTCAAGAGGAAAAGCATGGAAGTACTGCATCTTTAAGGCTGACCCTTGCTCAGCTTCCGCCAGTGTCTAGGCTTGTTACTTTGCAAACTGCCTTTCTCAGAGGCAGAACTCGAGGTCTTGCCAAAGCTCCTCTTGCTATGTACCACCAATGCTAAAGCAAAGCTGAGCTCCTGAGAGTACCTATATAAGTACAGAGGATCACAGTGAAACTCCGGGCCTGCAGAAAACAGGAAATGATTCAAACTACATGAGCCCTTGTCTGCCAGCAAAGGGAACCAGTGGAAGGGGAAAGCCATGTTCCTGATGATAACTGCTGATTGAAGAGCACTTCTGGTGTTTAATAGTTCATGCTGGGAATGCTGACTATGCTCTTCACAGTAATGATATCTGAGACTGACACATTTTTGTTGAGTCTCATGGGGAAACAAGGTTAATTGCAAATTGCCAGAGGCTGCAGAAGTATCCTGGGAAAGTGTCACTAAACACTTTTTCCATTCTTACCTCCTTCCCCAGGCACCCATCACTGGTACCAGCTGGAAGCACGACACCAGGTTAGTAAGAGCACTCATTTGATTGGAGTTAGCTGTTCTTGCACGATGACCATGTTGTGCTTAAATCCCAATTAGTGCTTGAACTCACTGCCTGACTTACCCGGGTTTTGATGGATGGGATTCAAGGTGAAGTTTTAAGCTGTGTTTCATGCAGAACTATCATAGTAATTGTGAGGGAAAATGTCAAACAAAGATGGTTATACAACATCAGAACCAAACAGCCTCACACAGGGCACAGGCACTCACCAAGCTGATGTTTGCATACAGGAGCATAACTGCCAGAAATAGTAAAAGACACTCAGCCATCACCAGGAACCAGGAACTTGATTCCCATTTTGCCTATTCTTGTGTCTGTGAGATGTGACTGTGTCAAAGTGCCACTTGACAGCTGTGCTCTGCCTCCTGCCCATGGATGGGGGACAATGCTAGCATGGGCACCTTCCTCCTCACATGCAGGTGGAGTCAAGACATTGCACACAAACTCTTGCACCAAGGCCAGCACAATCAAAAAGAGTGAGAACAACAAATCTTATTCTTGCCCCTTTCAGGACCTCTGCCGTGAGCCTGTTTCTCACCTTGTACAGCAGCACCCCGAGGTTTTGGGGAGAGAAGCTGTGGTGGAGACAGGCAAAGGAAAAATTGGTGAGAAATGGACAGCTATCACGGGGAAGCAATAAAGAAATGGAGATTAAATAAAATAAGCCTCGAGAGATGGAGATGACTGAGGCTGGGGAACAAATGACACTCATTTTCCTCAAACACTGGCAGGTCTTTCCATTTGCACACTGCTTTTCCCCTTAGCTCCAGAGATCTGCCTCCCCTCATTTCCCATACTCTGATGTAACACTGCCACATTGATGTTCCCCTCCACAAATCTTTCTCTCTTTTTCTGCTATGCTGGAAAACTGAATTCCAAATACACTTCCAGGCAGAGTTAAACTGCTGCTGCAAACAAGGCACTCCCTAACAGAAAGCAAGCCTCTTCCCTGCTGCTCAAATGCTAGACATTCAGCAGAGAGCAGGGGTAGAAGATAAAACCATGAAAACCTTCTTGACTTATTCAGTCTCCCTGAGTCAGTTTTGCAGTTTTGAAGGGCTGTGTCCAAATGAAGACATCCAGCTCTAACGGAACAACAGACCCAGAGGCAGACTGCTGTGAAACCTTACTGAGGAAGTTACTTTTTTTTGGTAAACCACTAAATGCATACCTTTACAATGCTGTAGCACCAAGTGAAGCTTTGAAATATTCCAAATACTCAGACCAACCAGACTGAACATGGGAGGGGGTGGAACATTGTTCATATGTGAGTAATTTCCTGTTCCATTCTGCAAGATAGTAAGGCACTGGAAATTTGCTGCCTGCTGAAGATCAGACAAGTCTGAGTTTTGGAAGATATCACTCATGCTGGTGGAAGAAATGGTTTGGTTTAAATAAGTGATCTCAGGTGTCTCTCTTCATGTCAAGCCACAAGCTTTAATTTCAGTCTCAGACAATGGTGGATATTAGTACCTGTGCTGAGCTCATGAAGAGATGAATAAAAATATATCTAAAGGGCCACAGATGTATGCCTGTCAAACATTCAAATGATTAACAGAAGAAGAACCAGGAAAAAATAAAAGGCATTAAGCATGCAGAAAGCATTGGCATGGGGTGGGAGGACATCTGATTCTTTGTCAAACAATCACAAAAGAGATTTATGTTTTTTAAGAACCAGAGTCTGGAGGGAAGCAGAGAACGTGATCCAGTTGCAAAGGCAGTGAAGACAGCAGTTTTTGAATACAGTCTTTAGTTAAAGAAATCAAAGTTACTCTATCATTAATATGCCTTAAACAGCAGGTAAACCAGCAATTTCTTCCTCTGTGAGCACCTGGTGCTCCTCACAAAATAACACTATGTTTTGACACATCCGTTATTTGGCATAGGCTGTCTGTCAAGAAAAGCTGACAATGGAGGGATCCTGGTGTGTCTTGCACAGCCACTGCTGTGTAGACCTTAAAAAAGGCAAGTGATAAATAAGTTATCTACATGGAGCACCTTTTTGGGCAGCACATGGGTGGGCTGTGGTTAGCACCCTCTGCTGGGAACAGAAGGCTTTCTGTCAGAGATACAAATAACCCAAGACAGCTAACTCTGAGAAAACATCCACACTTATTACATGACTATCCTGGGCCTGAAATATAAAATCTACCAGGACCTCATGTTTTCACAAGGGCTGAAGAGAAGAGCAAGACATTAAATCCCTAACCATGAAAAGGACGAAAACCAGAGGCAATGCACGGAGCAGGAACCACAAGTCATAGCTTCTTTCTCATGCTACAAATACTTTAAATCCTAGGATGCAGAGATGCACTGATTTTTCAGCCCCTACAGCACACTTCTACATCAAGAAACCTGGACTTTACAGGAACAAAGTACCCTGTCAAGGTATTTTTCAGTCTATGCAATGTGCAAGTTTGGAGTATTTTAATACCAAAAGATATGTTAAGTCAGATTTTTTTAAATTTTATTTATTTATTTATTTACTTTTAATAAATTAGCAGAAAGTGATAGGTTTCCCTAGGTACTTATGAGCTGGACAAAACTGAATTCTCTTTGAAGACTTTTCCCTCTAAGGATGTTAATCTGACCTTTCAAAGGTACATAAAGGTATTTTCAGATACTATTATACTATTACCTTGCTTAAGTGTCTAGCTGCACTCTGCAACAATTACCATATTTCTTCTCAAAAGATAAATACCCAACATCTAGATGCAATTAGTTTCCTTTATATAAGTCTTTCACAAATGGTTTTAGACAGAAAAGTCATCTCAGTAAGAGACAACAAATTACGCAATCCCAATAACAGTCATGATGAAAGTCTTCCTTCCTACCTTAGTGCTGAAAAACTGCAATTATTAAATTAACAGAAGTTTTAGCATGGAAATTTTTCAAATGCTTCTCAATTCCGTCCTATTAATGCATTCCACAAGTATAGTCATACTAAACTAATATGAATTTTGGACTGAATAGCTCACTGTCCTCTGGCACAGAAGAAGTATTTACCTTAATAAGAAAATTCAGAAGAATTTTCAATTGGAGACACAAACAAATCATTGTTGAAGTTAGTGGCAATACACATGTTGAGATTTATTTTACAGCAAGCGCGTTTCAATTTAACAATACACCTCTCCATTTGTACAACATGAGAAGTTTGTTGTGATGCTTGAACCTGGCCAACATGTTCTGATCTCTGCAGTGGCTGAGGAGTCGGAATGGTTGTGCAAAATTTGTATTGATTTGTAGCCTTTAAGTATGTTATTATTCCCTCTCTTACCCACTTGTCAAGTGCTACAAAGAAAAAAAAATCCATGGCCCTGAGAAATCAGCTTTTCCACAGATGAAGTAGCTGTCTTGCTTATAAAATGAAAAGTTCAATTAAGCTGAAAAGTTAGATGAAGAAGTGTTTTCAAGGAAAAAAAAAAAAAAAAGCCTCTTCTTTCACTCATCTCTGCAACCTTTTTTTCCATTAATATTCCTATAATTGGAAACATTTGATTTCCATTTGATTTGCTCAGGATCAATGCTTTGTCTTTAATGATGTTGAGATGCCTTCCAATAAAGTCTGTAGAGTGAAAATACAAAATATGAAGTTCTGCTATCTGAAAGGCTCTTTTGTAACTAATCACCTAGAAATTGGGAACTACAGAACTGTGAGACATAGGATGAAGATAAATAGTTGGATTTTTAATGAGCAGTCCTTCAATATTTACTTGGTTAAAGACCGTAATACTTTATCTTGCTTGTCATAACAAATATGTTCCTCTTGGCAACTCAACATCTTACGTTTAACATTACATTGACAAATGTACCTCTTCCCCCTTTGTGGTGAATACAAGCATAATTTTAAGGCAAGCTGCCATGTTATTTTCTTTTCTTCCCTTAATTTTACAAATGCAGTGCTTATTCTAGACTCAGAGACAACTCTTGCAATTGAAATCTAAATCTTATGTTTAAAGTCATGTCAACATTCTCCCTACAAACCCTCAGCTTAATGTACTGCTCAAAAGTGTAAATCAGTGGAAACAGAATGATTAATACAAAGGTTCCAAAGGTGAGTAATAAGGACTAGATTTTCAGCCAGCCCTGCAGCCAAAATCGGATTTGCCACTGGTGATAAGGAGGAAAAATTATACTTTCCACATATATAAAGCAGAAGAATTCTTCTGCCCCATTTCTCCTCATACACCTGCCCAAAATATTCTGAGTGGTCTAAACAAATGTAAGGATGTTAAAGGAAAAAGGAGATCTCTTCTCACTTTACCTCCTGTTGTTCCAGCAAGTTTCCTTTTTTTCTGCACAGTGTCATGCATGACACATAGTAGATTGGTCATACGGATGTGGCTGAAGGAATGGACAGCAGGAATTGTTGACTCTGTTTTCTCAAACCCCTGTTCAGAGCACAGGGGACATCACACTGCTTGACTTATCTCCCATGATATCAAATGGGTTCTTCTGACCAGGACAAAAGAAAGAGTGAATTCAGTGGGCAGTGTTATCTACTTTTACAGTCCATCCCAATGTGTCACTCCAGTTTTCAGACCTAGAGAAAATTCTTCTATTATGGAAAGGTTATGATTGACAAAAGAATAATGAATATGGGATATGGCAGAAGAAGGAAAGAATGTAGTATATGTTTCTTGGATGAGAGACTGGGTATGTCAGAGGGAACGAACACAGTGTGGGAGTCATGATGAAACAATGCAATAGTACATTTGCTTATACACAGCTGGCTCAGTTTTGCTAGTAGGTCACACAAAAATGCATAGATATTCACTTCTCCAGTCTTTTGACAACAGTGATAATATGAAAATATATTGGAGTATTCTGTTTTCCCCCAATCAAAGTTCAGCCAGATTGCTTATTTATCTTCATTTATTCCAATAAATAGAAGCCACATCCAGGCCCGTTATTTCTCTGTCCCAGCTTGTAAATGATGTTTTGGCCCATGGGACAACTGTTCAGGAGGTTTGTTTTGATTTTGAAGCCTCTAATCTTTATCAGATATTACACACCACTCATCACTGTCAGTATACAAAGCAACACCAGAATCTGTAGCATTGCTAACAAGACCATCTTCAGCATCTGTATCATCTTGCAGCTCTACCTCTAGATTCATACTCACCCCCCAAAATGAACTCTGAATGGCTCTTCAAGATTTTCAGCTTTTCACCACCCACCACAGAAACAGAGCCAGTTTTATGAGCAGTAAAATTAACTACTTAGATGCCTTAAAAATATTGTTTTAGCAACAACACTGAGTGTGGCACAACAAAATTCTAATATACAAAGCACAATTCCTGCATATTTGTGGAGAAAACATACAACATTTTTAGAGACACTCCATCATGAAAACTCCTACAGCATGTCACAGTCCTAAGTGTAGGGTGGGAACACCATGCCCGGCAAGATCTCACCATGCAAAGTAATATTCTCCCGCACAGCTCAAATGGACTGAATATACAAATCTCCCTTGCAAGGCTAATTGCAATTCCAGCTCTAAAAACCTTCATACAACTGCTTTGGGAAAATAAAAGTCAGCGTAAATGACTTCATGTGAACACTGATGGAAATGCATACCAATTTCCAAATCACCCGTCTTTGTTTCTGGTCATCCTTTAGGCATTAGTTCTGCATCAAAATAAAACTGTTTTGTTAAACAAGAGGAGATGCTGATAGCAGTGACAAAGACTGCTGGAACACAAACAATGTGTGATTAAGGTGACTGATGTCAGGAGCCGTTTAATATATATGAAATAAATGCACTTCGGATTATACAAAAAGAAAATACTATTGATAAACATTTTTCATCCTAATATCATTTAGTAAATGGGACATTAATGGTGTGGAAGAAAGGCACAGTTTATTAGCAGAAAGTACTGTTCTTTTGCTCCCTGCTTCAGTGCTCTTTTGTGAATTAATTTCATTTAAAAAATCAATTTCTTAACCACTTTACTCTTCCCTGTGAACACCAAATAGAGAAAATTATTTTCTCTAATTAAAATTAAATTCCTCCTCGCAGGAGGAACTGGAAACTGTGATGCACTCTGAAAGTTATGACATTGTTACTGTCACAGAAACATGGTGGGATGACTCCCACAATTGGGATACTGCCATTGACGGCTATAGACTATTTAGGAGAGACAGGCGAGGTAGGAAGAGTGGGGGAGTCGCTCTCTATGTCAGAGATTGGATAAACTGTGAGGAGCTCCCCATGAGTAACAGTCCAGAACAGGTTGAGAGCCTGTGGGTTAGGATTAGAGATGGGAATAATAACGGTCAGCTGGTATTAGGGGTATACTAAAGGCCACCTGATCAAGGGGAGGCTGCTGATGAGGCTTTCTTGCTCCAGATGCGTGAGGCGTCTGGCTCACGGGCTCTTGTCCTGGTGGGGGACTTCAACCATCCTGACATCTGTTGGGAAAACCACACGGCGAGCTGCAAGAGCTCCAGAAGGCTCTTGGAATCCATTGATGATAGCTTTCTGGTTCAGGTATTGGACAGACTGACCAGAGGTCAAGCGTTGCTGGACCTGCTGCTCACCAACGCTGAGGAGATCATCAAAGGCGTCAAGGTTGGAGGATGCCTGGGCTCCAGCGATCATGCCCTGGTTGAGTTTGTGATCTCAAGCCATGTGGGCCTGGCAAAGAGCAGGACTAGGATGCTGAACTTTAGAAGAGCAGACTTCAAGCTACTCAATGGAATGCTGGCCAAGATCCCCTGGCGTGCTGCCCTCAAAGACAAGGATGTTGAGGAGAGCTGGCTGCTCTTCAAGGATGACCTCCTGGCAGCACAAGAGGTCTCCATTCCCCTGATTAAGAAAGTGGGCAGGAGAGGTAGAAAACCGGCATGGCTCAGCAAGGACCTGCTAAGAGAACTGAGGGTGAAGAAAGGGGTGTACAAGCTCTGGAAACAAGGCTGTGTCACATGCAAAGAATACAGGGATGCCGTCCGGACTTGCAGACGTGGGATCAGGAAAGCCAAGGCGCAGGCAGAACTGAACTTGGAAAGGGATGTGAAAAACAATAAGAAAACCTTCTACAGGTACATTGGCCAGAAGAGACAGGCCAAAACAAACGTACCTACTTTGGTAAATTTAAAAGGAGAAATGGCTACAACAGATGAAGAGAAAGCTGAGGTGCTGAATGAGTTCTTCACCTCGGTCTTCACTGGTGGCCAGGATTCTAGTCTTTTTCACGTCCCTAAGTCTTGCACCCCCATACCTCTATGTGGGGACCAAGGGACCAAATCCCTCCACACTGTAAGGGTAGAGCAAGTCCGAGAGTGCCTCCTTAGACTGAATGAGTATAAGTCTATGGGGCCAGATGGCGTGCATCCCAGGGTCCTGAAGGAGCTGGCTGAGGTGGTTGCTGAGCAGCTCTCCATCATATTTGAGAAGTCATGGCTGTCAGGTGAGGTCCCGGATGATTGGAGGAAGGGTCACGTCACTCCCATTTACAAGAAGGGGAGCAGGGAGGACCCGGGGAACTACAGGCCGGTGAGTCTCACCTCCGTGCCTGGGAAGATTATGGAACAGATCCTCCTGGACAACATGCTTGATCACATAAAGAACGAGCACGTGATCCGAGACAGCCAGCATGGCTTCACCAGGGGAAGGTCATGCTTAACTAATCTTGTGGCCTTCTATGATGGAGTGACGGCGTTGGTGGACGAAGGGAAGGTGACCGATGTCATTTACCTGGACCTGAGCAAGGCCTTTGACATGGTCCCCCATCACATCCTCATCTCCAAATTGGAGGGAAGTGGATTTGATGGGTGGACAACTAGATGGATAAGCAATTGGTTGAAAGGCCGCAGACAGAGGGTGGTGGTCAATGGCTCTATGTCCAGGTGGAGGCCGGTAACAAGCGGTGTCCCTCAAGAGTCTGTCTTGGGACCGGTGCTCTTTAACATCTTTAAAAATGACATCGATGAGGGAATGGAGTGCACCCTCAGCAAGTTTGCTGATGACACCAAGCTGAGTGGTGCAGTCGATACGGTGGAGGGAACGGATGCCATTCAGAGGGACCTTGACAGGCTGGAAAGCTGGGCTCGGGTGAACCTAATGAGGTTCAACACAGCAAAGTGCAAGGTTTTGCACTTGGGCCGGAAGAACCCCAGGCACCTGTACAGGCTGGGAGGAGTTGTCCTTGAGAGCAGCTCGGCAGAGAAAGACCTGGGGGTCCTGATAGATGAGAAACTTAACATGAGCCAGCAGTGCGCTCTGGCAGCCCGGAAAGCAAATGGGATCCTGGACTCCATCAGGAGAGGGGTGGTCAGCAGGGATAGGGAGGTGATTGTCCCTCTCTACTCTGCTCTTGTGAGGCCCCATCTGGAGTACTGTGTCCAGGTGTGGAGCCCTCAGTACAAAAAAGACATGGAGATTTTGGAAAGGGTCCAGAGGAGGGCCACAAAGATGATCAGGGGGCTGGAGCACCTCTTCTATGAGGACAGGCTGAGGGAGTTGGGTTTGTTCAGCCTGGAGAAGAGAAGGTTGCGAGGTGACCTCATTGCAGCCTTTCAGTACCTGAAGGGAACTTACTCCCAGGAGGGGAGTAAACTCTTCGAAAAGGCTGATAATAGCAGGACTAGGGGAAATGGGTTTAAGTTAAAAGAAGGAAGATTTAGGTTGGATGTTAGGGGGAAGTTCTTTACTAGGAGAGTGGTTAGGTCCTGGAACAGGCTGCCCAGGGAGGTTGTGGATGCCCCGTCCTTGGAGGTGTTCAAGACCAGGTTGGACAGAGCTCTGGGCAACCTGATCTAGTAAAGGTGTATGTTTGGTGGCCCTGCTAGGCAGGGGGGTTGTAACTACATGATCCTTGAGGTCCCTTCCAACCCGGGTCATTCTGTGATTCTGTGATTCTCTAAAATGAGGAAGAAAATGATACCAATTACTTTGGAAATTTAACATTCAGAATTCTTTTTTTTTAATTACTTTTTTTTTTTTTAATATAATCCTACAAATAAACTAAAAGAATATCCTGAAACGGAGTGAAAGTTTTGATCATATTTATAAACAGAAGGGAAAAAACAAATACATTTTAAAAATGCCCCAAGTTAAAAAGAAAATATTAAAATATAATTTTAATTTGAAAAATATGAATCCATAATTCTTAGTTTGGATTTAACAAGTAATCTACCTGTGACAGATTCCCTTGCCTTTCCTTCTAATACCACCTATACCAACTGAGCTGGGAATCTCACCTTTAACTTGACATCCGACAATATTCACATAGCTGACAATATTCAAAATCATCTTGTGTGGTTTTCCAAGTATACTTTTGCTGGTGGTTGACCAAAGTCAGGAGAGCATTAGAATAAAGACAGCCCCATAATCATTTCTTGCCATCTCATTTCCCTCTCTTTTTATGACTATATCACTTATGAACCCTCCTTTACTACTCAAGCATATACAGAATAGAGAATCTGTAAATACATTTGTTGTAATGGATATTGTTTTATTGTAGTAATTTTCCCCACCATTTTTGTCATTACAAGAAATACCAATGGCCATGTACAGCTGCCAGGATGACTAATAGGTTTTAAAGTATTACCTTAAATTGACAGATTCTTCTCTGATTGTAGTACAGTCAGAAATGGGCTATGAACTATATAAAAGAGAAACAGTACAACATAGACTCCTTGTGCTTTATTTCTGTACTACTTTTCCACTCGATAGTGCATTACGACTGCATATTTTGATCCTATAATCACATGTAGAGTAGACTTGAATGCAAATAAGCAGTAATTTCAAAGGACTAAAACCTATACACAGACCCAAAGCACCATTAAACAAAACCGATCCTGAGAAGCCTGCTATAATCAGAGGAAACTACAGGATGATGCTGGAGGTACACAGCATGCCAGTCCAAGGTATTAGCACATTAGACTACAGAAATATAGCTGTAAAGTAACTAACTGTTCAGTAGAAAACTACAGTTCACACTTCCCCATTGTATTACCAGCACTGACTGGGCTTGTAGGATTGCCAAAATGGGCCTCTAAATTACAAGCTTTCTGACAGCTGATTGTAAAGCACTAGTCAATGGGAGAACATAAAGATTATGTTTTCCTGCCCTACTTGCTTCATGGAAATTTTGTGGAAACATAGCTCCATTTCTCTTGTGCTTTGTTTGATGGCAGTGAAATTCCTGAACGTACATACCACAGCCTGCCAACATGCCCAACTCAAGGCACTCTTATTATTTCAACTTAAAATTTTTCCAAGCTACCCTTTAAATCGGAAACGTTCAGTGCTTCACCTAACTCTCCTTCCTTCAATTATAGGAAGTTCTGTTTATGTATCAGGGAGGAATATTACCCTTCTAAATCAACCAAGATGGCCAGCTTATTCCAGGTAGCACTTCTTCACCTAATGCTTCCTGAGGAACCTCTCCTCTTGGTCAGTATCATGTCACCAGTGTCAGCTAGTGAAAGTATCCCCAATTTTTTACTGATGCCCCAAGGATATTTACATTCACGAACCAGTTTACGGAGTAGTATTATTTATTGGATAATTACATCATCTGTTTATGGTCATCTTACACAACTAGAAGAGGACAATGTAAGGGAGGCAGTTGATTTTATGGAGTGTAATGGACTGTATAATTAATCCTCTTTGCTAGCTATTAATAATGCAGCATTGAGGCCAAATGAGTAAGTATGCTCAGTTTCATGACTATCTGCAAAAAACCACAAGGTGAAAGGCTTAAAAAAAATCAAGAGGGAGTAATTTTCTACATATAGAATGTCACAATCACAGGAGAGCTGGGTGGACAAAAATTTAGGCCACTTCATACAGTTTAGGTAAAGCCATAGTGAAAAACCCTTACATGTAACATTTATGTGGAAAACCACTTAACTTCAGGAGGGCAATAAGATTGACCAAGAGAAGAAAAATTGTGTTAGACATCTGCTCTGGCCACTGTCAATGTAGTCAGGGTGTTTTGTTGCCTCTCTCTCTCTCTTACCAGCTTCTAATTTAACTGTTCTAAATTTCCTGGCTGAAAGAACATGGGAGAGGTGACCAGCTGCTCAGTGTCAAGGCCATCGGTTGTTCAGTATCTATACTGAAGCACAGTATCTTCTACTCCCCATGGTTTGTCCAGGGAGGTTCACATCCTCCTCTCTGGAAAAGATCTCAAGGCACATGGCTGAAATTTATATTTCAGTCACATCAAGCTACACATTTTCACATTAGAAATATGAACTATGGAAGAGGGTTTTAGTGCTATTATTTATTAGACAAGTTCTCTAGATTTTTATCATCTATAACTCACACCTTTGAATGGATTTGCTACTGATTCCCCTAAGTCATGTACAGAAGGTCCTGAAGTACAGTTTTTCTGAAATACCATTTTTTAAATTTCACATTTACATGCTCTCCATCTGCACACTGAGAACATTAAATATCATAAATGTAGAGTTAATGTCTCATTTTTTAAAATTATGTAGTTTTGTAATTACATTAAATGAGGAGATACTGACTTTTAGAAACTAAATTCCAAGTCTCTATCTATTGCCAAAGAAGTCGGGAAAATCTTTAACTAAGTTTTTGCTATGGGGACACTTTAATGATCACTGTTAAAACTGGAAGGAAGAGAAAAAAGTAGCAAAGTGAAATAAATGAAACTTCAATTCATCATAAATCAGTGGAAAAGATCAGCTATTGATAATCAGCAAGATTTTAATGAATTTTTTGAAAGTTATATCCATGTACACTTAAGAATAGACTTCCAGGAGTTCTATCTAAAGCAGAAAGAGAATTCAATATATGAATTAAATTTTTCTTAGGCAAGTATGTCATCTATGCCTCTTGTCTAGAAAAGCAAGAACAACAGCAGGCAGATTTTTTCCTATATGAGTTATTTTATTATTCATTTTTCACCAAATCTTGCCAAATTTTCACTTTTTTTCCCCCATGAACTGCTTTAATACTTCTGAATGATTTTACTTAGTTTCATTTTTATTTTTTTTATTTTTTGTGATGGTATGTGTAAATGCTGTATTTATATGAAACCACCAATTGCTTGTATCTCAGAGAACTCAGGAAAAGTGTGCATACAGAGCAGGTACATAAGATTTAGCTAAAATTCAGTTATAGGAGTTATTGCAAGAGTAATTGGTGGAAGTCAGTGGGTGACCTTACAGTCATTCAGAGGCTGCCACATATAGTCCACTTTAATGCTGCAGCATAACTCTTACACAGTTTTTCCCTAGGTAAGTTCAATATAATTCAAGTTAGATGGCAACTATATGGACTCTGTTCTCGCTTGCTCTTCAAAATTAAGCTTCACTACAATGTGTTACCTCAGAACTGTGGGAAGATTTGCAAAGCAGCAAATGAAAATTTTCTTATGTTTTTACATTCTAAATTACATTTTCAGACCAAAAAAATGGTTATGCCACCCAGCAATTTGCTCTAACAAAACAGTGCATTTGACTTAAGAAAAACCACACACAGCAGTACAATCAGTTCTGATAGTGAAGCAATGCCTGGTGGTGTCTCACATTGTCTTACAATGTTTTATTTGGATGCTGAGGATGTGTCATGTTTCACAGAATGCAAATAACAACCCACTGATGATGAAGAAGATGGAAACAAGCTTCAGAAGCATAACAGCTACTACCTGCTGTCAGGCAGCCTTGCTTAGCGAGGTGTAATATGTCTTTTAAATGGGTGTGTATATTTTCAAGTGCGAATGTGCATCTGTCAGTGCCAGCTGAGGTGTATTCACCATTGATAGAAACTACATCTCGGAAAGCTCTACCAAAAGATTATTGTGTGATAGTCAATCTGTAGGTAGACCTCTAACATGGCCAACAAAAGCAGCAGCAATCAAATCCAAATACCAGAAATGTGTCAAGTAGAATTATTGGAAGTGATGATAAAAATGTTTGAATTCCATTTGGTAAAAAAAGGCTTGGATTTTGATACAATAGCTAAAAGAAGTCTAATATTTAGTGTACTGTAGAGAAAAAGAAGGCTACAATCATTAAATTCTATGTGAAAAAGCTCAAGGTTTTTGTTGTGTGTACTTCCCTCTTCCTCACTGACCTCATTTTTCCTACTAATGCTTTCCCCTTTGTCTTAGTGTTGATGCCAAGTCTAACAGTACTGTCACATGCAAATAAAAGATGGGCAATATCCAAACTGGAAGTTGCTATGTCATTAGAAAACTAATGTTTTTATGTTAGAAGTAGCTAAGGTAACATCACTTGTTACAGACAAATTGAAAAAAGAAAAAGAAAAAGAAAAAGAAAAAGAAAAAGAAAAAGAAAAAGAAAAAGAAAAAGAAAAAGAAAAAGAAAAAGAAAAAGAAAAAGAAAAAGAAAAAGAAAAAGAAAAATGAAAAGAAAAAGAAAAAGAAAAATGAAAAGAAAAAGAAAAAGAAAAAGAAAAATGAAAAGAAAAAGGAAAAAGAAAAAGAAAAATGAAAATGAAAAGGAAAAGGAAAAGAAAGAAAAAGAAAAAGAAAAAGAAAAAGAAAAAGAAAAAGAAAAAGAAAAAGAAAAAGAAAAAGAAAAGGAAAAAGAAAAAGAAAAAGAAAAAGAAAAAGAAAAAGAAAAAGAAAAAGAAAAAGAAAAAGAAAAAGAAAAAGAAAAGGAAAAAGAAAAAGAAAAAGAAAAAGAAAAATGAAAAGAAAAAGAAAAAATGAAATGAAAAGAAAAACAAAAAGAAGCACAAGTAGAAGGCACAGAAAAAATTCTTTTTCCTGCAGAGCAAAAAAACATAGTGCACAAGGGCAACAGAGGACTGTACTTTTATGATAAACAAAAGCAATTTCATTATTTCAAATTAAGATACAACCTGAAAGAATTTTTTTCTCCTTGCACAAAATGGTGCACACAGAAGGTAACATTTTGCTAAGACTGTACCTGCAATGTGCTGTGCCATAAAGATTGCTTTTAAAAGAATAAGAAAAGATTTATAAAAAAAAAATTAAGAAATGACTGTTTTGAAGCCTTCTTTCTAGGATGTTTAGCGTCTGCTGCTCTCAGTAAAACAGAAACAGCAGCAGGAAGCTGCCACCTGAGGAAAGTCAGGAACTGACACAAAGCCCCCTGAAACCAAAGGGAGCCTTTCCACCAGCTTTAATGGCTCTACATCAGGCAGGTTCTTTGAGTGCAAAGAGTTGATGATCTGTCATTGAAACAAAGGTTTGTCCCATTTTGAGATGCTCTTAATATATGGTGACAGCAGTGCACAGTAATCTTTCCAAATGGCCCCAAGACTCATAGGCCTGCACAGAGAAAGGAGTCAGAGTTCTCTGTTCTCAATAGTTTTGATGTTGGAGGCTATTGCAAAAGCACTGCTCTAGGCATCTTCATTCTCTCATTTGCGTACACCTTCCATTTTTGACCTGGATTCCCCAAAAGTGAGGTGTATAGTCTTAATGTAGCACTGAAGCTGTGCAGGAGATGCAGTAAATTATTTGCTTTGTGTTTTCTGATGAGTAGACAGCCTGCTCAGGACATAAGATGTGTATTTACCCCTAGAGCTATGAGGTATTTTACATACAGTTTCCAGGCACTGAACAATAGAAGAGACCAGTTTAATACTTTTGCTTAGTTTGCAAACAGCCTAGCATGCTCTCATGATCCGACAGCAGATCAGCATACGTTTACCATTCAGGTAATTCTACCTGAAAATTATTCTACACAAATAATTTACCTCTTTGGCCTTCTGATCTGGTAGTATGCATCTCAGTTATTTCATGCCTTTCCCACTCTACATGCAAGACTCATCTGACAAACTGATCCTAGTCTTTTTATATAAATTGCTCACTTTAAGAACATAAATGAGCACAGGTCATAATGCCTAAATTCATTCCTTTTATGAAATATCAGAGCATCACAATCAAGTGTCCAGGAAAAAAGCACCCTTGGTAAAAACACTTTCTATGACATTGAGCCTACTGATGTCAGTAAGATCTTCTAGTGGTTAATAACCCTAACCATGGAAAAAAAAAAATAAAAAATCTTTACCCAGGAAACATACCTATTTACAGTGTGGATTTGAGTAGCTTCAAGTCTGGGTGAACATCAGAGCTTGGTATAAGTCAGCTGTGAAAAATGCTTTTTAAACTGCTTTTTCCTGTATTGCAGGTCACGGATCACAGACTACCCCTCTTCAAGGCAGAAGTGGTTCTTGGTTCAATTTCTATTTCAAAACAACCAATTTTTGAAATTATTTTAATTTGTTCCATATTATCACAGTTCCTCTTTTCTAAGGCACTCACCAAGTTCATGGCTCTTCCAGCTTCCTCTCATTTTTCTGTTGTACCTTGAAATGTCAGAATCAGTCTGCCTTCAGGACTAGACACTGACGTAATGCCATTTTCTCACCTTTCTATAAGCACTGACGCCCAATGCTCAGACCTTCTGCAAAGTCACTGCTTCCCAGAACAGACATCACCTAAATTTTTTTATTGCTAGATGTAAGGCCTTTCTTTTGGGTATGTTAAAATGCGTATTGTTTGCTATTGCTCAGCCAACTAAAAAATTAAGGTTAAAATTTCATCAGCTATCAGTCATCTTAAGTACGTAATGTCCTTTTCTACTTTACTCTTTGCATTATGTGCCAAAGTTCTTCCTCTACAAACCCAGCCATCTCTTCCAAGTAATTGATAAAAGTATTAATTTATGCCACATCGTGAAACTTCCCTGAAAGCAGCACTCACATACATACCTGAGACCTGGGCTACATCTGCTCCGCTCAAACTCGTTAGCTGATTCCAGAAACAAAATCACTGACAGTTTTAATAGTGAAGGACTGCATAAAGCTCTGGACCACATCTTCCTTGCTCTTATTACTCTGCTTGGTGTCAGCAATTTTACGCTTACATAACACATATTGGATCTGAACACAGAGAGTGATAGTCAACCAAAAAACAGTGTTTTGGTAGTCAGGAAATCAAAAAGCTTGGTTCAAGTCAGTGTGGCTCATAGGATCGTTGTGCAACAGACAACTGAGCCATAGAGCAGTAAATAGGGAGGATGACACGTTGAGCCATCAGATGTAAGTGTTTGGCTGCCCGGGTCCATGGAGCTGCCACTCACTGTGTTAGGGGCTGGGCCAGGGTTGGGGAGTGTGAAATATGAGACTGTTGGAGTATAAAAATCATACAGCAAAACACTTAAGTAGAAATTGCTATCCATCCACTATGCCTATCTCATAATAAATACCAAGTGTAATGGCCCTGAATGGTGAGCTTCTGTTCCTGGGGCTGCCTCACCCTTCAAAACAAGAGAGAGTACAACACAATCCACTTCATATTTAGATCTGGCCATTTGCCAGTAAACCTGTTTCTGTTTGTATAATTCTTTGGTTTCTTTTTCTTGCATTCAGCAGCTTTTTTTTCAAAATGAGACTGAATCAGTAAAAGGTGAGAAAAAGTCTATTTATAGGAACATTTTTAATGGATTCCAAGTATACAGAGCAAATAAAATTATCCTTTAGGATTTTCAACTTGACTATGAATAGCAAAAGCAGTCCAAAGAAATTGCCCAAGTGTAGAAGACATTTATCTGAACAAGCAAACTACATATGGTGCCGTTATAAACTCCACCTGTGACTTCAACTGCCAAGATTCTTTCCTGTTTTTTCACTGCTGTAGTGTGAAAACAGGAAAGTCAGAAACAGACACTAATTCAGCTTAGCACATCTGTCTCCAAAAGCTTTTGTGGTAACTACATGCAAGACCAGACACTGATTTACTGATGGGCAGGTAAAAAAAAAAAAAAAAAACAACAGATGAGATAAAAGGAGCTGCTGTAGCCTCTGTTTTCCAGTGGCAGAGATTCGGTTTGCATTTGTATGTGTATTGCAGTTAACATGAGTGACTTCATTGATTTCAGTGAGAAAATTCAAATACTCAGAGGTAAAAAAAAGTAGGCAACAGAGGGGCTTTCAAATTTAATAAAATGCTACAAGATGCACCTGCTGTTAATAAGCAGACTGCAGTCTTGCCTTGTCCATTGTCCTTGCCTTCCAGTGTAAGGACGAAAAAAAATGAGATGCAATATCAAATGAAGAAAGCCCTTAGCTGCCTTTGTTTTAGATAAATGTCCATGCATTTGCTGTGTGACCTCACTTCTCTATATTACTCCAAGTGGAACATTTAGGGCTACTTCAAATGGAGTGCTGAGTTATCCAAAGGTGTAACTGACAGCAATTATCAAGATGTTAGGGGCAAACGCTACATAACTCTTAGAGCTGAAAAAGGTGTTTCCATGAGATAAAATGGTTCAAAACAGCAGGGGTTATCACACAACTTGGTGTTAAATCACTAGGATTGTTTTTAACATCTTCGATTAGCAGTTCCAAGAGGCAGCAGACCATTATTTATTGATTCAAAGTCATGCTGTGGGACTAGAGAGCTTTCTAATCCTTGTTTTGCCAGTGCCCTTCTCCAGATCCTTACACCTGCCACTTGACCTTTGTGTTTCTATGTTTTTTACACCTGCATTTCGTGGCATCATCAACTTGAAAATCATTAAGGCAAGGACTAACCATCTTTTCTACTCCTGAAGCATCTTGCCCGAGGTGGTCTCAGGTCCTAGGGCTGGCAGTTCCTGCTGTTATGTAAATAAAGGCACCATAAGCAACAAGCAGAAATTTCCCTTCAGAGGGAGGTTGCTGTGTTTTATTTCTTTTCCACATTAGTTGTGAAAAGAGGTGCTGCAGGTGTGGCAGGGGGGCCACTATGGCCATCAAACGTTCCCATTTGAAGTGGAGTACTCATTTTAGAGATATTTTAATCTGTCGGTATAGACAATTACCATAAGTGAATGGCATTTTAAAAGAATTTCTTATCTATTTAAAATAGGAAAGCCTTGTGAATTGCTGCCATCTGGATGCAGCTAACCTCCTGGAGAATACACCATGCCTTGGGTGTATGCATATAGATTATATTCTTTTTAGTCAGTGATCCTAACTTTTTTCATTTCCCATCTGACTCATCTTGACTGGCAGGCAAAAATTTCAGTTTAAAAAAAAATGGTTGAGATTCATTTGCTAGAATTCATAATCAGAAATAGAGTGATTAACAGTGAGGCTCTTACTCTCTGAGGAATAGAATGAAATCTGTACTGAAGAAGAATATGAATATGTATACAATACTAAAGCCATTATACAAGATCCATACTACTCATTTAAATTACCTCCAGGTATCTACCATGCTTTTAAAAAATTTATCAGTCTATAAGAGAAAGCAAGCTTGCACAAAGTGCTGGTGTCAGGCAGGTACCAGAAATGCATACTTGGAGATGCACTTACCTGGTTTAAATGCTTGCTGTTGTATTGTTTATATTCACCTTTACCAGACATGCTGATTATGTCTAATACTGACATTTCTGTAAGAGATCTCTGGGCTTCAGGAGTTTGTTTTCAGAATGTGACATTGTCCAAAAATTAATGAATGGTTGGTTTAAGCTGGAGATCTGATTTATTGTCTTCTGTGATCTTTTAATTTACCGATGATCAACCATTAGATATATGTATATATAAAAAACAAAAACACTTTAAAATACGATGAACTCAGAATGGAAATGAAAAACAGAGGGCAGGCTCCAATCCTGTTGTTTCTAGCTGAACCATTTCTCCATCCTCTTCCTCCCAGTGTTATTCATGGCCTTATGTTTCTTTCAAGCTGCTGCAATGAAAAATGTTTCTTTAGCACCAGGCACATCTGTCTGCTCATGTGCCTCAAACGCCTTCTGTTTCTTGGGGAATTTCCCACCTTTGTATCTGGAACGGTTGAGATGAGTAATGTAATTGGGTGGGATAAACTATGAAAAGAAGACAAAAGGGATTGAAACCAAATGCAGCATTTTCCTAAAGTTCAGACTACCAAAAATATATTTTAGTTTGCTAGTTTTTGTTATTTGTTTTGCATTTATACATGACATGAACACATACATTCATACAAAAGGTTTTCAAGGCCTTAGATGTCATTGGTAGTACTGAGTACGTTTTCCCATTGGAATGACATTTTGTCCAACTGAATAATATTTATTAGTGCTGACATCTAAAGGATCTAATTGAAATAGCTGACAAATGCAATCCTGTAAGATCAAGTCTGATATTGACTAAAGGTTATTATGAGAACTGGTTGTCTTCATGTTTAAATAACAAACATCCAACCGCCTTCCAAAGTAAAGTGACCACACAGTGACCTGAACACAACACCAACTGGAGCTGCCACTAGAATACTGTTTGCATTACCGAGATTCACAGTACCTATTTCAGCAGTGCTCATGCCCCTTCTTTTTCTAGCTATAAACATTCATGCAAACAGCTTGTTTGCACAACTGCTTGGCCACAGACATTTATACAAGTATCTGTGTCCCATGCGAACCCCACTGTACCTGCACAGATTATCGTTCAACACTTGTTATTTGCTATTCAGTGTTTGTCATTTGTCATTTTAATTATCTCTGGCTATAATCATCTGTCTATATATCTGGCTATAATCAGCTGTCTGATCAGGGACCAGCCAAGTCACCTAGGAGATCACATGCCCTGAATGACAAATGCTCCATACAGCTGAGAGGCCGATGTGACCACTGTTACCAACACTAGAAATAAATGCATCTGCAATAAACAACCAAGAATGACCTCCAAAATGTGTGAAAATTTGCTGAAAGATACATTTGAAGAACTGATGCACCACAGGTAATACATCTGGAGTTATTCTGGGCTTAATTAAACTCCAAAAAATAGGTTCAGTATTCCTTCATTTCTTTATGGTTGTGAAATACGCAGATGAAAGAATAAGAAGCTTTTAAAATAGTGCCAGATGCAACTTTCCAGATGTCAGCACCATAGAAGGGTCTTGGATTTAGTTGTTCTTGAAACTGCCTCCCAGTTTCTTACTTTGTGAATATCTTCACATTCTTTTTATGTAAAAGAGTTTTTCTGCTTTTTGTTTTGTTTTAGTATTGGTTTTGCATTTGCTTGTAAGAAAAAAAAAAAAAAAAGGACACCGTTTTTCACAAGGATGTTGGACAGCTGCTCACTAGGAAATACAGGGCTAGACCAGTGCCACAAACAGCATCTATTTTTAGATTAGCATTTCATAGAACACTGTGAAAAAAAACAACACAGCAGCACTATCCCAACCAGACCAGCATGCACAGGTCATTTTGTTTGATCCAGAAATTCAGCTTTGCCCTCACTTACTTCTGCAGCCTTGAGTACTGCCAGCAGCAATACGGTGGAGTTGTGCTGCCTGAAGAAGTTTATTCTTATCCGTACTCACAGTAATTGGCTTGTTCACAGTTAGAAGTACAACTTAGGCACTGCCAGACAATTGCTCACTGTTATTAAATCCTTTTTTTTTTTTTTTTTTTTTTTTTTTAAGCTTAAGATTGAAGCCTGTGTGGTGCTGATACACACGCCCTACCACAGTGACAACATAAATTAGACATACTTCTTTGAGGAACTGAAAGATAAGGAATCACAGGTGTCTGCATATGTAATTACAGGGAAACACATTAATTTATTCAACCCTAATCTCTTGCAGGTGAAACTGAAAGTATATAATCAGTGAGATGATTTGCTTGACAAGTGCATTTGTCTTCTTTATGAGCCTTTTTTCCTGAGGCACCCAGAACAATTCGTGCATCAGAGCACATCATCACTGAAATCTGAAAGTTTAATATTTGTGAAAAAATTCCTTACACAGACGTAGGAAAATTTAGACCTGAAAATCTCTGTAGGGACACCTGCTTGCTGATGACTGGGTATGTTTGACAAGCTATTTAAATAGGAGTAAGTATTCAGAAGAAGTGAAGGGAGTGTGTTTAAAGATTCCCCTGTACACAAAATTTTCTCCATATATTCAGATGTGTTTGATAATTCTGATGTGTGGCCTGACTTTCTGCAGATCGGCTCCTGCAGCCCAAATATACTTTAACAAGACAGCTCACAGGGACAGGGGTACAGAGTTGAGTTTCATGTCATTTGGCAAGCAAGTGCAAATTACATTCACAGGACCATCTGCTGAGATAGCAATTTCTCTCCATCAAAGAAAGAGCACAAGGATTGAAACTCTGTTAAATACATCGTGCTTTTAAAATAAATCACTCCATGCACTCACACATCATGGTCTGATTTTTTTTTTTTAGGGTGATGTTACTCTGAAGTAATATAGTTCGGCAACCATAGGGAGTGCAGGGGTCTTTGCCCCATTAACCAGCAGAGAGTGAAAAGTGTATTTGCTAACAAAATGTTCGCTCTATACAGACAAGTGTCTTGTGCTCCTGTGCCTTCCCCCTGTAAGAAGAAAAAAGTCCTTGTGGATATAGGGAAAAACCCATAAACATGAGACAGTTCTGAGGCTGAAGCTGTAACTTGGCTGGACAGTGATGTGCTACATGACTTCCTGATGTTCTGCCAGCCACGAAATTTTCCAGCTCAAAAATCTTCCCCTGAAAAGCAGTGATTCAGTGGAAGCCCAGCAGTTTGCAAGGCTGTGTCGAGTATGTCAAGACATTTGACAGAACACAGAAGAGATGATTTTATCTGTGAATCTTTTACTTTGCTCATAAAGACAATGCTCCCAGCTCAGGACTGGGAGGAAGGAGTTCTGATTCCTGCCTTGCTGTAGGTCTACTTACAGAGCTGCACCATTTTTAGTTCCATCTCTGTTTATCTGTGGGTTACCAGAGAGGTGTGACTGCACAACCTGGGGTCTGTTGTCCTTCCAGCGTTGTAAGCCAAATTCTGCAGAGGGCTGATTGCCCTCCTGCCTTCACAAAGCACTTGCTGTAAGATAAGAGCCTCAGGGAGCAAGAGAAACACTGCCCTACAAGCACTTCCCAAGCACCTCTGCCTGCAGAGCTGAGGGCTATAGTCACAGGGCACACCAGCTGGGACTGAACTGGGACACTACAATGCAAAAGCTGGAATAACTTGTATACTCTACTACATATTCAGGGCAGTTCCAGTTAGAAGAAAGTGAGACCAACGGCAAACAGAGACAAAAGAGAAATCAGTTTCACTTAAGACTAGCGAGGTAAATATCAGAAAAGAAAAATAAATAAATATATATATATATATATCAATGGTTAATAGTCTCTATTTTCTTTAATTAAAACATTGAAATTTACAGTCAGATTGCAAAATCCAAAATCAGATACCTGACTGACACTACTCTTTCTTGGCATCTTGGGGAAAAAATTAATAGCAAGGACAGATTGCTGTTACAATAAGTATTTTTCCTGAAATAGATTTTAATTGGTGCTTTCTACATGCTCACAGCCTAGACACAGGTAGCTATTGTACTCTTCCCCTACAGTCTCCCTTGCTGATATTTGACAGCTTTTGTTTATCAGCTAGTTGTGTTATTACCGACTCTAACATGCTCCAGTAGCCTCCGTGATCTGAGAACACCGAAAAAACAAACCTTGAGAATGACAATGTTGGCAGCATAGTGGAACTGAGCAGCCTACGAGCTACATTTTAAAATGGCAATCAATATTAACTTACATCACGCTTTAGAAATAAAATAGATTTGACAAATTGTTTCAAAAGCCTGATGCCAATTGACTCTTGTAAAGGAATGCTTCTCTTGTATTCCATTTATGTTTCTAGAGGTTACTGGAGTTTTTTAATAATGCTTTCATGTCATCAGAGAATTGGTTCTTGCAGCTGAATTTTTTACTTTTTGTGCTCAGACATAAAACTTTAATCTGTAAAAAGAGGCAAAGCTTTAGAAAAGATATTCCAAATATCTCTGTAACCTAGAAGTAATCAGAAGACATTAATATATTTTTTGGTGTCATCATAAGAAAAGATTAATTTATTCAAAGTAAATGTTTTATTATCTAGGTAAAACTCTATTTCACCAAAATAGCAACACAGACATGTATGCATGTTTGATTATTCACTAAATCTGCACGGAATTATTCTTATTATGGTAGTACAAATGATATAATGACAGGACAGAAAAGGCCAAAGCTCTCCTCCAAGAACCTGAAATCTCATCACTTCATCTTACACAGATGGGTGGAGAAATGAAATCCTTTCCTGGAATAAACCTTTCTGAAAATATCAGTGAGGCCATTTTTTAACTGAAAGGACCTCTGAGTCAAGTTTTCAAAGCACAAAGAAAGGACACACATCAAAATTAAGAATCAAAATGCACATAATTTTTCTGTGCACAGCATGGTATGTATTAGTTGCAGAATGAGCTATGTGGAAACCCTGAATAAGAGCTGCAAAATCATCTCCCTAAGTCAGGGAAGACTGTTTGCAACTCTTATGCATTTTTCTTAGTTATATATGTCTTGGCCTTAAAAACATTCAGTGACAGGGAACATATAAACTCTTCAGACAATCTATTCCAGAGCCTGTTTCAAACTATTAGAAATCTTTAGTATGATTAGCCTAAAATTCCCTTGCTGCGATCTCAGCCAATTAATTTTTGCCCTGGAATGGAGAAGATACTACTCAGCAACGCTTGACATCCTGGAAGATTGGACTATCATATCTCCCTGACGCCTTTTCTCCTTGAAAGTTAACTAACACAATTAACTCAATATCTGCTTGTAGGTCAAGAGTTCTGGACCTGCTGTCTTGTTCTCTGCCTCTGGATGCATTCCCTCCTGATGCTTTCTTACCATTCATGAAGCATGGTGCTCAATAACTGTCATTAAATGGAGCAGTCTTATTCTACTTACCTTATGAACAAATCTTCTATTTCTGTTCATATAACATTTACTTTTTTTTTTCTTTTTTTTTTCTTTTTTTCTTTTCTTTTTTTTTTTTTTTTTTGAATAAGCCTTATTTACTGTAATTCCCACCTCATTTCCTGAAGAACTGCTGCTAGTTTTGTAGCTGATCACTCCCGGTAGGTAATAGAATTTTTCAGCATCCTTACCTAATGTTCTGAGAGACAGGTTTATCTGGAAATTTATTCCCACAGAGATAGAAGCAAATCCCAAGAGGAAAATCAAGTGTGCTGAATTTAAGATTTCATTCATTCCAAGACTACAACAATAATTTCAGCTACAAAGAAAATTGTCTATGACACTGAATAACACTTTGTATAAACAGATCAGATATAACTTCTTTATCAATGAATTTACATAAGAAATCCTATTGTTTGACAATACATGTGCCTACTAAACCTGACATACAGATCAGATTGAATTTCTCATTGACATATAGTCATATACATCAACACAAGGACAAATACAAAGTACGATTAAGTCAAAATGGTTCATAAGTTTCATTGAACCAGTTAAATAAATTTCATGAGACAAACATCAAAGGAAATTCTGACCTGGATTGTTCTGCACTTCATGAATTCCAACAGTGAATCTTGACTTCTAACAACTTGAGAAGATGTTGTCATAAAAACAGAATGAACAATGTTAATCCTGCTACAGGGACATAAGAAATGCTATGCCAAAAAATAAACGTATAGATCTACAGTTTGGTCAATCCAGAACTAGTTAAATGTAAGCCAGCTTCTGGAAAGAATAACATATTCAGATAGTGGTGTTTACAAGTCCTAAACTTGCTCCTCGATTTTTTTTCCTAATGTTGGGTGTTAATCTGATCTTTATAACTTTTCACATTTGGTAAAAACTTGTTGTTCAAAACAGGACACTGTGTGCAGCAGTGGCTCCATACAGGCCACAGGCAGAGAAGAAAAGTTAGTGAATGGGAATTGGAAACAGCAATGAATTTGAATGAATTGCAGCAGTCAAAAATGAGCAGGCCTCACAGCAATTGCATAGTTTGTGAATTTCTCCAGTGAAATCAACCAAATAAGTTTCTGTGAGCACTGTACACCATATTAGCATAACATGTGGCTGCCTGCTGCTAAATCCAGGGACAACGAGTGCACTGGCTCAGCTCATGTTTTGGCTGGGAACAGCTCTTGCATCGTGGACTCCAAGTGTCCTTATTTCAGACCTCCACCTGTCCGACTCTATTTCTTGGCTCTGACCTCAGCAAACATCTTCAACTATTTTTTTCACCAGGCAGGCAGGAGCCTTGCTGCCCTAAAGGTACAATATTAATGAGCAATCAAGCATGGCAGACATTCATTCTGCACAGACTATGGAGTCAAGCAGATGTGCTTCTCATTCTGCTTGATGCTTTCATGAGGCATAGACACAATGTCAGCAAAGATACAGACAGTAATGGAAAGGCTTAGCTATGCAAAGAGGTGAATATATGGCAGAGATGCAAAATATGGAGATAATTCAGAAAGAAACAGTACACAGACTTTTGTTTCTGGACACTTCTCCTTTAAGTGTTAGAAAAATCCCTATAGAGATTGCGTAGAATATTTATTGTTATTATCCATACTCCTTTCTCAGAAGAACACTTGAATCACATTTATCATCATTATTTCAGTCCAAATATGATTTTTTTTTTACTTGTTAACTAAGATTTAATTTTGCTGAATTGGAATAAAAAAATACTGGTGACATCTATCACAGACAAATGTGGATCTATTATCAATATATTTCTTACATTCAGTAGTTGTTCTGGATTCACCATTCTGCTCCATCCAGAACGGCAGAAGATATAAAATGCTGTTCAAAACCATTAGAAAATCCAGTAGGCTTAAATCTGGCATAAACTTTCAAGACTTTCTTACTGGATCTTCATGTGCCTGAGATAAACCATCTGAGATCTGGAGCCCAATTTCCTTCCTGCTAGACAGCTGCAGACTCAGAGAGCTGGGTGATGGCAGGGATGTAACAGCAGGGTGATGCTGGTGAAAATTCAGATTCAAGCAGGTGATTTAATTCATGAATGTGAGGAGCTGAACTGGGAGATTAAAAAACATCCTACCATCAGGATATTATATTTCAAACAGCAAATATGGGTGCAGCAGCCAACACCCCATACAGGCTGGGAAGCATCATTACTTGCAGAACAGTAATTACTCCCAGAGTCCATTGCTCGCCTGATTGCTTCTCTTCTCATGGCTAATCCCAGCAAGCACCCCATGCACTTGGGTCCTATGCCCAAGGCCTGTCATTATGGAGCTTCACCATGTCAGGGAAGTATTATCTGCATTGTGCACTGTCATATTTGAACCTCAGATCATAACTGAAAGCCGTACTGTAATAAAGCACTGCTGTTAATGCATAGGGAGGACTAGATATGATTGCAGGTGTTGTTCAGCTTCTATCTACACCAACTATTCCATTTTTGGCTCTTTTTCATTCAACACCTGTTCCCTCTACAGGAGTCTGTGCTGCAGACAGAAAGCAGTGCCTTCCTGCCAATAAAAGCTTGTTCTGGGATTTTTACCTTCTCAGGGATTTGCTGGCCTTTATCCTTGGTTCACCTGCCACCATTGGAGATACTGTTATTCTGATGTTGATAACAAGAATTTGCAGTGGGCTTGTGCTCCTCTTCTCACATTTTTGTGGCTTTTGTTTAAGGCTTGTAGTCATTGAGGAGATTTGTTTACCACACAGAGCAAACTATTCTAAAGTTTTTTAAATGAGTTTCAAGTTGGTGATTTAATTGGGAACATCCATTTGTCCTGATGACGCCCAGGTCAAGACATGATCAGTGCCTCAAGTTGTGAGTTTCCAGGTCTCAGCCAAGAGTGGTTTCTTGGTGAAGTACAGGAGAGACAAGACTATTTAATTAACCTGAAATCTCCCACTGGCACAAAATTAAAGTTCTTTTGCCAGAATCATTAGTAATTTGTGAGCTCTGTTCAGTGGGAGAGTAACACAAATTTGATCAAATGTGCCCTTTCCAGGAAATGACAGCTGTTACAATGAAGGGGGAAAAAAGCACTTCAAAATTCACTTGATAAAGTACAGTAATTTGGAATACGTTGTGCTCAAAAGTCTGTTAACACTCACTTTTGCTTCACAGAACATGTTGGAGGAAGAAGCCATGCCCTCCCTCCCTGCTCTCCTCAATCCTGGCATACAGCTTGACTTTAAATTATTTTTTAATACACACATCTCAGCAGCTGGCAGAAAGGATAGAAAGCAGTTCTCTTGCCATCATCCTTGACTAGGGCATGCCCTAAACAAGGAACAAGCTATTTTATGTCAAATACATAATTTATATTGGGCTTAGGCGGTTATCAGAAGGTGCATTTTTGTGTATTCGGGTACACACAGTCATACAATTAGCATATCAGATAATTGCACACTTTTAAAATTTGAGTAGTCATTATTTTATTGTACAGCTAAGTAAAGGGAAGGATGTTGGTAGATCCCCGTGGAGCTTGTGGGAGCTGCTGCTTTTGTCAGGCTATGTTAAGCTTCTATATGGAAAAGAGAGCAAAGCTCAAAATACAGCTGATGCATCCTAGGGAATCTTTGCAGAGAAGTGTACAACAAAGGTAACAGACCATGGAGCTGCGTGCAGGCAGCACAGGCTGTGGGGAAGGAGCTAAGTATCTACAGACACAGGAGAGGCAGCCTAGGAAACACGACCCCAAGGAAAAAGCTAAACAAAGCAGGGCTTATCTACACAGCACTGGCTGCCTGAGACAGTCTGGTGAGCAGAAAGTACTCTCTCCTGCTGTTTTATCCTACCCGTGCTCAAAGACAAATAAATAAATGGGATTACATCATCATATCTGTTATCCAAACAGCTCTGCTGCTGCTGCGAACAGAAACAGCAACACTTTTCATTTAACAGAAATGAAAAATTTGGAGATCACCAGCGAGGTAGCTTTCATAATTGAAAGCTGCATTTTTCAAGCCTTTCAGTTCTACTGCAGAGTGCAATGCTTCCCTTTCTCTTCCCTAAAAAGAAAATATGTTCAAAGCACTGGCATCCTCTGCAGAATGAGAATTTATTTTATTTTATTTTATTTTATTTTATTTTATTTTATTTTATTTTATTTTATTTTATTTTATTTTATTTGCAGGTGCAATTTCTAAAATCTGGGAGCAGGAAGGCTTCTTGGGGCACAACCTAGAGCAATCTGGAGACCTCTTTTTACAATCTTTTGCCATCTCCACTTGTCTTACACTTTGTTGTGCCAGTCAGCTCCCTGTAATGGAGACAATGTGAGCAGTGCAAAATGCACTAGGTTTTCCTGTGCTGAGTATTGAGAGTTCATACCGTAGCAAGGAAAGAATAGCACAAAAATGAGCACATACTGATTAAAGACAGCAGTCTGTAAATTTATGTTTGTATATTCTTGAGGCAGTGAGCACAGGTAAGATGGGGAAGAAGAAGATAAAAAAAATAGTACATCTGGAAATCATTTTGATTAATTTGCCCAAAGTATCTTGAAGCAATATAAAATATAATGTGCCTGTTTGAAAACTGTAGTGTCCTTAAGCACTTTGTCAAGACACTGAAAGGGTTGGCTGAGCTGCCAAAAGTCAATATTTGTCCTGTACCTTTGCAAAGAGCATGAGTTTCCAGTTAACTGTAGTTTAAGATAATTGAATTAAAAAGCTATATAAATGACAGATCTGTAATTTGAAGAGGAAGAGCAGCTTTAGCTAAAGATCATTCACAGATTTTTTTTCCCTATAATTTCATTTTGTTCATAAGGGCAGTTTTTAGCAGAAGGCAGACCCTTCTTTTGTTTCTGACAATTCCCTGCTAGGATGAGTACTTTCATGTGTATCTGGCAGCAGACTGAAGTTAACATAAGGTGACTGCAATAGCTCCTGACTTCAGGAGATTCTCCATATCAGATCACATCATCATGTCACAACATGGTGACAACTGCTGGATTAGCAGCTTGCTCAGAAACAATATCTGCATGTCTGCTCATCTCTAGTACATGTTACACAAACAGTGGAAAATAATTGAAAATAACTTTTCTTCATCTGAAATAAATTTCACCACTGATTTTTCTTTTATCTGTATAGCTTTCAATTAAAATAGAATTAAGCTTGCAATTAAGTCAAAATCAAGTTCTACTTCAGTACTCAGCCCACTTTTCATAATGTTTACAGGATAACTCAAGTTGGAAGTAAACTCGGGATCTCTCTGGTCCGTCCTCCTTCTCAAAGCAGGGGAAGTACAGAGCTTAATTGAGTGAGGACTTGAATGCCTACAGAGATGGAGATAAACAGGCAAACTTTTGTCAATGTATTGAAAATCTTCACAGAGAGAAAGCCTTTCCTTACATCCAGTCTGCATCCCATGAGCAAGGAAATTTCCTGCAGAGCTCTGCCCAGTGAGAAAGGCCCAGTCTGTGCAAGGCTTTGATTCTACAGTTCCTTTGTACATCTTCTAAACATTCACCAGGCTCCCCCTTTGCAGAGAAAATGGTCAAAGACCTGTTACATAACTCGTACTGACTTTGTATGACTAAGGTTGAGAGAATTTCACTCTGTTTGTCCTAGACCTTTCTTTGTGAGAGAGGTACCCTAGCCCTCTTCATGGCTGTCCTCTGGACCCCCTCCAACAGCTCCGTGTCTTTCTTGCACTGAGGGCCCCAGGCTTGGATGCAGTACTTTACAAAGGCAGAGCAGAAGGGAACAACCACAGTTGGCATTATGGGTGACACATGCATACTGTTGGCTTGTGTCCAGCTTTTTGTCCACCAGGATCCCCAAATCCTTCTCTGCAAGTCTGATCTCAGGGAATTGTTCTCCCAGTCTGTATATATGCCATGACAGAAGTGTAACACTTCACTCTTGGCCTCGTTGAATTTTATTAGATTCACATGGGTTCACTTCTCAAGCTTGTTTCTATCTCTTTGGATGGCATCCCTTCCTTTTGTTGGATCAACTGTGCCACTTGGCTCAGTGTCATCTGAAAACTTGTTGAGGATGCACTTGATTGAACTGTCTGTGTCAATGATAAAAATGTTAAAGAACAGAAGTCCCAAGACGGACCTCTTGGGGAACATCACTAGTCTCCAACTTCAACCTGGACACAGAGCCATTGTCCACAATCCTCTTGTTGCTGCCATCCAAAGTGTTCCTTATCAACTGAATAGTCCAACTTTCAAATCCATATATTTCCAATATAAGACATAAGAATGTAGTATGGTACCACAACAAAGTCCTTGAGTCTTTGAGACAACCTCTGCATGAGGCCCATTTTAGAATGTCTTTATATTCTCCACATGCAAAGAACTTAAATCCTTAATGGTGGTTGAAGGAATGCTTCATGTAGCCTGGGACACAGACAGAATTTGCTCAGGTGTTTCTAGGCCAGCCCTATTACCTATAGGTGATAGCCAGGCAGAGAACCAGCAGTACAACAGTCTCCCATAGACCAAACTATCAACAGAGTAGATGCAGCTGAAATCTGGAATGGAGTAAAGTCCTGAACTGATTATCTCTGGGTTCTACTAACGCATAATTATAAAAATATCTGCATACTTGTTTTGCTTTCATAACAAGAACCAGGGCAATGTTTGAATAGTCCGGCAAAAGGCTGATGCTTCCAGCCACCATTCAAAGTGAGTTTTGATAGAATTTTTCTATTGACACATTTTTCAAGCCAAAATTTGGACCTCAATTCAATGAAAATTTCCTCAAAAAATGTTTTATGTCTAGGACAACTATATAAAAAAGAATCTATTTAGATTCAGAGAGAATAAAAGTATTAAATCAGTTTTTATTTATTTTTATCTGATATTTGTAAATGTAGATATTTTCTTCAATTTTCCTTCTTCCCATTCCTTTCCTTTATTTTAATAGTCTACTAGTGATTCCAAATCACCAGTTTTAATGTTGCAAATATTTTCAGCATGATATCCAATGTACTCTACTGTCTCATAGATACAGTACCAGAATAAAATATATCTCTCTTCAGTGTCTGCTCCCCTCCTTTTCTTTGTACACTTTGTACTTTGCAATCTCATCTTTTCCTTCTTATCCATATATAAGCAAGGAGTGACATAAACCTCTGGAGGAAAAAATATAGCTAGTAGAGTAGGGCTGTTCTTTATAACTTGTCTTTTACTCAAAATGATGCTTCTTTCAATAAAATAGCATTAAAACTGTATTAAAAAAATGGAAAGATTAACTGTCTCTGACTTTGTTGTGGAGGGAGATATAGATGCAGGCGTAGCCTGGAGACATATCCCTTAATCTATCCCAAAGCTACACGCTTAGGTCAGGTTTTTCCCACTGACCACTTTCACTCACATTCACTTAAATCACAAAAATTAGAAATAAAGCAAATAAAAAATGTAATTTTCAGTTTGACTGTACTACTGAGCTCTACTTTTCTCAATTTTTCTAACCTAGCCCTCTTCCAACAAGAAAATAATTGAGTACCTTATTATCCAAATTTGTAACAGGTTGCAGTCTTTACTAAAGAGATGATCCAACAAAACCGAAAATACCCTACTATTATTATTTTTAATAGGCAAAGACTAATATTATGTCCTATATAGATAGCAAGAGGTATAATATCTATTCATTTCTCTGACTGAATGTGGGGACATGAAAATAGTACAAGAGATAAAAATGGATTCTTTTATGCATATGTTATGAAATTTATGTATGCACCTTTGCTCACATTGTTCCAAAGGGAAAATTTTTCACAGTAGGCATCAGTTGCTTAATTAGCACAGAATAATTAAAACTTACTGTAAGGAGAATTCCAAAACCCCATAGCAATTATATAGGTAGAGTTCTTGGCTATTGCTTATACAATTCAAAAATAACTTTTAGGTAGGTTACCAAAAACACCACCTCTTCAAAATTACCTTGTAACAGGAAGGCTTTTCAAACAACTAAGAAAATTAAACCAGGGGGAAAAAAAAGAGAGAGAGAAGGATCCAGCAGTCATCAGTAAGATGCAATCAAGAAGAGTATTAACTACTTCCACTTCATTTTTCATGATCTGTTCTTTTTATCAGTCATACTGATTTATGCAGAATCCTGGAACTTGAAAAAACATTCAGAATAATTAGACAGCAGTAACAGCTGCATAGTTAGTTAATAATAATGAAATAGTTTATTCGCCACCAATGAAACTTTATTTACTTTGCGCTTTTTTCAGTATTCATAAACACATGACTATTGACTTTTAACAAATCTCAGACTCGTTTAATTAATTTAACACCCTTGTAAAATAGAATAATGTTCCTCATTTGATAAAGAAAAAGTAAAAATAATCTATGTGAATGTATTTTTACAAGGAGAATGTCACCTCCTAACAAAGAGTGTGTCAACATCAAGGCCAAATTTTAATTAGAACTTTTTTTGTGTGTGTGAAATTTGAAATATGTGAGTCATTCACCTATTTTTATTTTAGTTTATAATTTTATTTTGGTGGAAATATTCTGATATGAGCTTTTGTTTTTACTCTGTCTCAGCCTCAGCATTTAATTCCCTCTTTCTTCTATGGCAGTAACATACTTTCCTGCAAAGTCTTCCCTTTGTATGGTGCCCATTGACTCAGGTTGCTTTAGTATGCCTAGACCACTCTCAATTGAACTGTCCTCTTCATGTGACTGAAAATCTGGTGGACTCAGTGCCAACTACTTTGTTATTGAAAGAAATGCAGTACGCAATTATGCTGTTTGTGCAGAGATCTGAACTGACATATTCACACACGACATATACATTGGCATGTAACAGACGCATCCAGATTCATCTTTGTGTTTCCCCCCTACTCCACAAGGTATTATTTGAGATTCTACAGTTCTAGAAATGTATCAGGCTCAGTTCAAAAGAGCATACAGACCAGCCTGCAGTTATCCAGATGACATGGATTTAGCGTCAGAGGCACTGTCTTGTCCATATAGCTAATACTGTTGAATCTTGTATAATGCTTAATCCATTGGGATTTAACAGAAGTACACTAAGAAGATTTTTCTTTTCACCTCACTTTATCTTGAGAAAAATTAAATGAACTCCCAAGATGTATAGCCTTGTTCAACATGGTTCACAGCTACATAAGAGTTACAGAGATCCTTCTGGTGGAAAAGCTGCCACGCCAGCAATTGAAATTAGTGTTTCAGGGATGTTTTGAGTGAACCCTTAGAAAAACAGAGAGAAGCCGTTAGAATTCCTGCAAGTCACAGACAACATTTTACATGTGTTGTTTTGAAAAAGGTAAGGTTAAATAAAATAAATGTTTGATGAAGATAAGGAAGTATTGATTCCACAGTTGAAATGCTTTTAGGAGCATAGTAAAGGAAGAGAAACCAAAGCAGAAGGACAAGAGGAGATATTAAGCAAAACTGAGCTGTATGTGCTGCAAACATGACAGCTTTATAAACTCTGTATACATTTGCAGTCCTGCAGATATTGGAATGAGGTGATTTACATTAAAAAATAAATAAATACATAGAACATTCTCTTCATTTTCTCCCAAAGTTGGGCTTGAGAAAACCCAAAGCACTGAGGTCAGATTTAAATCTGGTCTTTATTCATCTGTTATAAACATGTCCCTCTGCTTCCCAAAAATGTCACAAGAACATCAGCCCATGGTCAAGACCCATGGTCCTAACTATTAAATTAATCTAAACTTTAATTATCTGCCTTTGAATCAGCCCCTTTAGGCTGTCTGCATTTTCATGGAGGTTCTAGATAAACACATAACAAAAAATGCATAAAATTTCCTATTTATTTCATTTAAAGTTAAATTACATTCCTTTTGTGCTAGAGTAAATTAATAAATGAAATAGGTACGGGGAGTATGTCTGCTGCAAACATAACAGAGAACTTGCTTTATTAACTTCTGCAAAGCTATCAGGGAATTGAAATGGGAAACAAAGATTCTTTTGGGGTCATTTAAGCCAATTTAAGCCACGGACAAAATTACATCATGACATCATAAACAGATTAGTACAGATGTAAGTGAAAGAAAGCCTGAATTACCATGACATTTAAAAACTCAAATTACTGAAAAATCTCTTTAATATGAGCCATTGTGGTCATGTATATTTCACAATGGACCGTATTTTCTGCTGCGTGTAAAGATTACTGTGATACGTAATCCATACATTATATGATATTGCACAAGGAGGCTGTGGAGCCCCATCCCTGGAGGCATCCAAGGCCAGGCTGGATGTGGCTCTGGGCAGCCTGATGTGGTGGCTGGTGACCCTGCACATTTCAGGGGGGTTGAAACTAGATGAGCATTGTGGTCCTTTCCAACCCAGGCCATTCTATGATTATATGATATGATTCCATGATGGATTATAAGCAGAGACTCTTTTTCCATGGGTTTGGTTTAATTATCTGGAGTGGAATTATTCCTGTTTTCACCACAATTATTAAAATCCAGACAACATTTTAATTCTGAACATGTTCTCCTTTGAGAATTCAAGATCCTTAAGATGAGCTTCCTGCATATGTATTTTTAAGTACTGTAGTAATGACTTAGGAGACATAGGAAAAGTAATAGAGATTTGCAGACATGCTGAAAAGAGAAGTGGGAGTAAGAGCAGATTTCTGTCAAGGAAAATGCCAAGATGATATACAATGAAGATAAAAAGAAAATCTGATAGGATAAGAAAGTTAAAACAACTGGAATAAATCTTCAGCTGTGGAGTAATGTCCCAAAATATGAGCATATATGATGAATATTTGTGGTCTCTGTCCCTGAATGTGACATCAACTTTTGCCCCACTACAGACCCGCAGATTGTACAGGATTATTTAGTACTGCACTCTTCATTTTCAAGTGGAAAAGCCACAGATATTTTGTAAGCTTCACTTATTTGGTATATGACATTGCTGAGCCTATATCTGAATAATTTTTGCAGGCCATCCTATGAACACTGGGGAAGCCCTCAACAGCAATTGGCAAAATTTAATCTCCTACCCTTCATACTGCCACAACCATTAAAGCAAGAGGCCCAAAGAAAAGCAGACCTGTCAGCTTTTAAGAATTGTAAGCTTTTGTCTTGCTTTGGTAAATCACTCATCAGATTAAAACCTAAAAGCTCATAAAAGTGTTGATGCATACTTAATTTTTCTGTGAATCACTCTGGGAAGCTTTTCAAAAGCAAGTCTCTACCAGCCACACAGATCCTATTCATTGTCAGTGAAATGTGCCTCCTACTATTTCTGTCCTAAAAAAAAAAAAAAAAAGAGTTCTTTTTGGCTCTGAAAACATGAGGTAGTTACCATAAATGAAGGTACGGTGTTTCCTATCTTTATAAAATAAATCTATCCAAAAGGCCAGAATAAATCAGTCCTAAAAGAATACATTTCAAAATCCAGACTTCAATACTCTCTAGAAAAGACACCTGTTAGCATCCCATAGCGCACCAACCATCAGCCAACTGCTCAAACAAACAGTCTGAGTTGCCTAAGAAAGAGAAAATAGTTACATAGGTGGCTTCCAGTGCATCTCCCTACTTTTGGGGCATTATGCTTTTTCCACCTAACACTTAGGAAGAAATAGGTAACAGTTTTGAAAGATGACAGCATCAGTGATGCAAAACGGGGAAGGAGGCTTCCCTATTCCCCATCGTTGATCACAACTTCAGGCTTGAAGATATCGCAAAGCAATGTCTGTGATGGAAAAGTGTTAGGCTCTACCAGAAACACTTGGGCAATGGTAAGCAGTTGTAACAACACAAAACAATCAATATTTCTGCAGGATGGATTAAGTTTTGTAATTTAATAATTCATCATAAGAAGTGTCCCGCATTCCTGTGAGGTTGAACTACGGTCTGTCATTCCAAAAGAGAAATATTTAACATCAGGCACTTAATGACATCTGCTGAAGCCTTAGTTCCCTAGATCCCATCCCAAGAGGATTCCACAAGCCAATTCAACCCAGAGAAGTTGACTAAGTTCCCAGTATCAGGTCTTTAAGCGTATGTAATTTCAATGATGCCAGCAGTTCAATTAACTTCAACAGATATTATCCATATGCTTAAGGGTTTTACTAGATTGCAGTACAAGCTACTGAAATATAATTTTACTTTATAAATATTGACAGATGGAAAGTCTCAGCTTGATTTTGAGCAGGAGAAATGTGGGCAAGGAGCACATGATAAATATTCCACAATAATTACTCTATAAGACATTACTGAAAAGAAAATAACTTGCGTGCAATACAACAACAAAACCCTAGCTGCCTTATACAGAAGTTGCTGGGTGGTTAATTAAGTTTATGTCTAAAACATAAGTATACCGTATGCAATATAATATACAGTGGTAGATAAGCTGTCCTTACCACTTCTCCCAGCCAAATTTCTGTCCAGTGCTTTTGCCAAATGGCATCCATTATGTAGATGTGCCTTTTAAACTGTGAGTAATTTATTTCATTTTATTTTTTTTAATTATTTGCAATAAATAGTAAATTTGATAAAAATTATCCAGGAAGAAGAAGGGGAAGGACAGAGGTTAGTATGTGATTTTAAAAATGCAAGTCTTCTTCATTCTGAAATACAAAAGAATAAATTGTAGTTTTTAGTTTGTAAATAGCTTTTCAATTAATATGTTTAAACTGAAAACCAGCTGGTAAGAAAAATAAATGAAAGCAGGAAAAAAAATTCAAAATCTCTTGGATTGACATAATATGACATATTTTCTTTATTTAACTGGGAACAAACTATTCTAGATTTTTATCCATTGAATTTCATTATTGTAGGAGTTCCATAATTTGTTGTATCAGAAGTAATCTTTTATTTCTAATACGTTTAACAGAACTAAAGGTGCTGAATTCCCTACTAGCATGAAATTAATCCATTTGAAAAAACAGCCACGTGGATTGCAATTGACTAGCATAACTTCTATGCATCACAGGATTTCTGTTTTTAATCTAGAGGATATTTTTTAGGTCACTTCTCCAAAACAACACCAAAAAACATAGCTAGCTTTGATCCAATCTCTGTCAGCAGCATAGAAAATGCCATAACTCTGAATGTACAAGTCCTCTAGTATTAAATACATATGTATGGCTCACAGTCTAAATTTATTTGTTTTAGAGTGGGAGGAATTAAGTTTAGTCATGACTTTGATGTCTTTCTTAATTTCCTATTTGACAGGAAGCATTAGTAAACAGCACTATAAAAAACAAGTGAAACACTTCCCACCTAATCTGGCCTCTAAAAATTGCTCTTACACCTTAGCTGAACACAGACATAAAGAGAACGTCTTTTAAACATCCTAGTTCTCTTGCAAAGGTTGTTAGAAATGGCCCCATAAAGCATATGTTCAAGACTATTAATTGTATTGGAGGAAATGAAATCTCATCAACATGTCTTCATTATGCAGAAGTCCCAGATGTTACACCAACAATACTGGTTGCACCCATTGCTGGTTGGTATAACAGTGCAAAGGAGTAAGGTGCAGGAGGAAAGCCTGCATTATATTATGCACTCACTAGCTGAGAGAAGGGTAGTAAGGCAAAGAGGCTGAGATTGTGAAGGAGAATAGCTCAATATCCCTGAAAAACCTGTGGTGGGAAGTTGGCACTGTCAATGTGTACTTAAGATGCACTGACATCCCAAGGAATTAGAGCAGACATTTGAATCTTATCCATACACATTTTTTCTGAATTAGGAAATATAACCCAAGCATATATGAGTAATAGCATATGTTCAGTTTAAGCACTTTGGAAAATTAGGATTCATGACATTTAATTTCTCTGACCTGAACTTCCATATTTGCCATTAGCAATGTGCAGAAGCAACACATATGCAAACCATATGTCTAAGATTATGGGTATGCAAATAATCTAACTGTTGACTTGTGCAAGAACTTGTATAACAGAACAGTGCTGGTGCAAATCAGTCATTAAGCCAAAGCTTTGACTGCATTGCACCGTAGCCAATATGCCTTTTACAGACATACTGGCAAAATAAGACAAACAAGGGCAATAAATATGCTTTCACTAATAACCAGACCGAACTTCCTTCGCAGAAGGAGCAGAGCAGCAGAAGAGCAGGACAAGCTGGGATAGGATGCGAAACAATTCAAACTATTGTCTTGCCAGATCATAAGAAGTGTTGTAAGAGATTATCACCTCTTCCTGCTGTGCTACGCTTGCATCCAGCTGCAGTCATTAAGTGAAGGGCGACAGAGCCACCTCTGCGCCACACAGCCACAAGTGACATTTCTAGTGGTAGCAGAGTGAGGGTTGTCGCATCACATTAGTCTCCACTAAGTCCACACTTAGCTGTGCCCAGTATAGAGCTTTGATGAGTCTAAATGGCACTGACCATTACACAGAGAGCAAAATCACACCTTGGCACTGCAAGCAAACCCATACGTATTTGAAAGATGGAAGAGACCAGGAAGAATAGGAAGTACAACTACTAGAAAGGCTTGTAGGGCAAAACATGCAAGGCACAGTGACCAACAACAGATAGGAATACAGTGTATCAGATCCCATTTCGTAACAAGTTGAGCATATACTGTTTGAGAGGTACATTATCTGGAGAACACAAGGGCTGAAAACAGGACTGAGATGAGTTTTGTATGGACATGCCAGTGCTGTTGCTGCATGGCTTCAGCAAACCCAAAGAAGCACTGCTACAGAGATCAGGTGACTTTTCAGTAGGGTTCTGAATGAACAGTGTCTTCCACTGCTCAGCTACAAAGCAGGATGGAAGTGAACTCAATAGAAATGGGAATGAAGGAGAAGGCAAGTACACAAAGCCTAAAGGCAATGAAAGCCTTAATCAAACAGGTTTTATCTCTAGAAACAAGGAGTCATCTCTGTATGTCAGATGCCCTAAGAAGTGCAAAAAAAGGGAAAGAGAAGTTTATTTAAAGTGTTGGATCACGTCGTTTAACATTTAAGTACACGTTTCTTATACTAACTAACATAGAATATGAATTACAATTTATTGCTTTTATAAAATAAAACTGTAGTTATTCTGCCTCTTCTTAGACCTTCTAACAGTGCAGAAGTGACAGAAAATAAATGCACTGGCTTTCTGGGAATATGTGGCTTTCTAATTGCATATTATTCCTCTTAAATCAGAGCCAAAAAAGAGCAACTGATGACTACAGCTGGATGAATACTGCAATCATTAGCCTTGTTATAATGATATATTTCAATAACAACTACAATACTTGATCCTCATGGATGGTTTTACAATGACCATGGATTATGCTGAGAAAATGCTATTCCTAATTTTATTCTTAATGGAGTGTGAAAGTCTTGGTATGTGGTAGAGACTAATTGTCACTTTAAATGTAATTTACATAACTCAAAGAACATGTATACTTCACGGCATTAATTAAAATATACTGCAGAAAGTTTAGTTGACAAGAAATGGTGGTTTTTGTACTTTGAACCAAATGAAGAAGCAGTTATCACACTATAAAACCTCGTATTATCATTTAACGAAAGCACATTTTATCATAGATAACATGTGGCCATGTGAAAGAGCACACCCGGACTTCAGAACATTTGGTACATGCTAAATTTAACTAATCAATTGAGGAGCAGTAATCAACAGTCAAATCTTAATGAACTAGAAAAAATGATACTTCAATTCATTGTCTCAAAAACTCAGTTTAGCACAATAATCACAAAATACTTCTAATAAGTGAAAATAAATTGTTTTTCTCTTATTCTTATATGGTTATGGTGTATTAAGGACAAATTGCAGTGACTTTGCAAATCATCACCTAGTCCTGTGTAACTTAATAAAAATAATATAAATACGCTACACACAAAAAAAATTGCCAATTCTTGTCTCTTTCTACATTGTATTGCTGTGGGTTGTTTGGTTTTTTGAAAATATCATTTTCTTTAAAAATTTGTTGTTGAACTCTCATTCAGTTTATGCTGAATTCTATGCATTACATATGCAATGCATATTACTCATTGGGTAAATACTGGGGGAGGCCAAGTACTTTCAAGAAATTCAGTTGCCCTGAGGAAGTTGGCTGCAGAGCTGACTGGTAGAGCTCAGCAGCAGCTTTACATTCACTTTGCCTCCATTCTAAATATATGGAGAGGGATTTGATTGAGATCAGCACAGTGATAAACCTAACAGCAATCAATGTTATTCTCCATCCCGCAGACACATATATTAGCAGTCAAGATCCACGTCCCATTCCACAAGGCTCTTACTAGCATGCAAGTACCAACGTCAGGAGGACTGACTGCAACAATCAAAACTGATTTTCAACTTTATTCTACTTATCAGAAAATGAGACGCATCCGTAAAACTAAGATATACTGGAGGTGGGATGTATTACGAGAATTTGTGCTTAAGTATTCTGATTTCCATTGCCTTGTCTGAAACTGCAAAAGCATGGAAAGCTAAATGTGATCCAAGACTGTTACCACATTCAAGGAACTTCAGCTAGGATGTAGCTAAATCTTTGTTCTATGTGCAACTTGCAGTAAATACTACTTTTCTTTTCTGAAGTCATTCAGCCAGCTCATTGTCATAATCTGTTACATATATCTATCATTATATCTATCAGATATATTTAATTCAGTAGAGAGAACTTGTTAGCTAATGGAAGGGAATGGTAGAGAAGGATTCTAAGCCAGTTTGTTGGGACAGATTCATAAAGGATTGTCCTCCTGTCTATGAACACGTGAAACTGTGAACATTGCTATCAGTTCTCAACAATAAACCTAATTTAAATTGCACTGTTTCCCTACCTCATTTTAGCACTGCAAAATAGCCAAAGCTTCAAAGAACTCATCAGCCATCTGTGCCTGCAGGTGTTTACAATATAGTATAAATTAAGAAGTGACAAGTCATTGAGAAGGTTACAGTTGAATAATTACCATGGAAAACTCAAGATCTTATGCACCATTTCCACTACTGAAAATGGAGTATCCTTCTCTGTCCTCTTTAAATCAGTTGCCACTCTTGTTTAAGTTGTCTGAAGGACATCTCACTTAATCAAATAAAAAACACTTGCAGCAATTAAGCCATGTCAATACTTGCGCTATCAAGTTTGTCTTTTTTTTTTCCTTTTTGATTTAATTGATGCAACAAATTCAGTTACCAGTGTTGAGACCAAAGACATCTGCTTATTTCCATCAAAGACTGCTTTTCCTGTGAGAACATCTTCTGTCTCTAGCTGTCGCATTTCCTCTCTGAAACACGTTATGAAATGTTCAGTTCCAACATGTTAAAAAGAAATATGTTGAAATATACGGAATCAAAGGCATCCCAAGCCCTGCATCCTGACTAAGCTTCAAGTTAACTTAAGCATTGTAAGTCTTCTACATAGAAGTGCACATGTATCATCACAACAGAAACACAGAAGATTTTAGATCTCATTAGAACTTGACTAGACTTTAAAAAGTAAAAACAAACAAAAAACCCAATTTTTAAAATCCTCAAATTAATGAGATATGTTTAAGCACTGAAACACAAAATGATTCTACTGGTGAAATGCCCCCAATTTTGAAAATGGGAAGTTTTAAAATGTTTTCATCCTAAACATTATCTAAGAAAAATTCTTGCCTATGATGAGAAATAGTTACAAGATGTTATTGTGGAAAATACTGAGTATTTTACAGCTAGGAAAATGTTTCGCCTTTTCTAAAGTTGTTAACAAATTTAAAAAGAAAATAAATTAGGAGGGAAAAAAAAAAAAAAGAAAAAAAAAAAAAAGAAAAAGATTTCTTCCCTATAATAGGGAGATAACTATCAGAAATCTTCACAGAAAATCTGTTTTGCTCATCCCTCTGTTTAGACATAGCAGTAGCAGATTTCAGGACATTTAGAAGAAATCTATGCACAAGAATAAAGAAATCAGTAATTAAGAAATCTGGTATCTTTTTTTTCCTATGGAATAAGCTCTGTTTTGAAATTCACAGAAGACTCTGAACAGCTGTAGTCATGAACAGCTCAGATGCAAATCCATCTTCCAGGATTTTCAGTCAAAATAACAGTTAATACTCCCCAAAGTAATTTTTCCTCTTTGATTGTCTGGAGAGAAAGTGAGAATACAGAAGACGCTCTTCTCTCTGCTCACTGCATTACCCCAAAGAACGGTGCTGTGATGCTAAGCTAGCAGCAATGTGTTATTATTGCATAGGCTGAGAAATACACATGCATTAAGAAAAATAATCTCTGTAAGCGTAGATGAGGAATCACATCTTCCAACAGCTGTAGGTTGGCTCAGGGCAGCAAGAGGTGCATTCCACAGCGCCTCACACTCCTAAAACGGAGACCACTTAGTGACAGAATTTCTCAAGGAGATAGAACAAAAGACCTTGGGCTTTTAATTTAATAAATCACATATGCTACAGCTGAAGAAAAGCCTTATATCTGTCATCTAAGTAGAGGGAAGAATCTGTGTGGTCACTTCTGTGGAGATGCAGGCTCCTCCCCTGGATTTGAGGGACTGATTTTGGAGCTAAAGGGTGATCCACCTCACTGTTCCTTTATCCCAGTCTCACTGAGTCTGTGTTTTGGTCAGACATTAAAAAAGAAAAGAAAAAAAGTGCCTGAATTCTATGGTACTTAGAAAACAAAGCCAAGAGAATGCTTCTGACTGGGGTGGGGATTTTGACTAATCAAAAGATTTGGCTAGGTTAGCAGCACTAGATATGTAAGCAGCAAAGTGGGTTACCTTCCAGTGCAGCTGGAAAATGAAAAGAAAAAGACTAAGAATGAAATGTATAGCGGCACAAAAATGGCAGCAAACCTGGACATGGGTTATCTCTGTGAAGCAGATGTTATTAATATGTCATATACTGGCTGATATGCAGAGGAACTAGTAAAATGATTTACTGCTATAATTATTCTTATTTTATTATACAGAATGAACTAAGATGCAAATCTACTAACCTACTCTGAATATTCCTAATAAAGGAATTTAATCTTGACTTTGAGCAAGACTGATGTGTCAGGGCTGGTATGAAAAAAGATACTTTATAATGTGATTTCACACTGCCCTACACAAATGCAAAGCAGTTACAGTGGAGACTGCTGTATCTGCTAGCCCAACAAATGTAAGACTGCCGTAGTTTTAAGTCTGCAGTTTCAGCAAGTAGACAGACTGAGTGCATGTTCCCAGCAGGCACACATATATACACTTGATACATACAGATATTTTAAAAAGTGTGGTCAGACACTAGAATGGGCTGCCCAGGGAGGTGATGGAGTCACTGTTCCTGGAGGTGTTCAAGAAACGTTTAGATTATGCACCGAGGGACATGATTCAGTGGGAAATATTGGTGGTAGGTGCATGGTTGGACTGGATTATCTTGGAAGTCTTTTTCAGCCTTGGTGATTCTGTCATCCTGTGATTCTCTCAATTAACAATGCTTGTTTGGTTCGCCACTGTATTTTATGGTGGACAGTAACCATGGAGTAGAATCCAAAAAACACATCTAACAACTTTGTTGGTGGTGTTTTAACAGTTTAGGCAGTCTGCCTTCCAGAGGTAAATCTGGTATCAGACTAAAATGCTAGAAAAGATATATTTTTAATATCTTTTTTTCTTAGGATTGAAGGGAATCTGTTCTCTGGAGAAATCCTAGCAGAGTGGGTCAGCTGCTCATTTTATTATTGCTCCTATCCAAGCACTGATCTTGGGGCAAGTCCATTTCATGGCATTTCCTAAGCAATCTGAAATCTACATCTCACCACATAAGCAACATCCACAGTGAAAAGCACACATAACCTCCTCTTAAACCTTCACTGGTCCAAATGCTGTTCTACCTCCTCTTCCAGCACAGTAATATGGTCTCTCTAAAATTTTGCCAGTGCTCCCTCTTACCCTAAGAGACATCTTCCCCAAACTAACATTTCCTTTTTAACTCCAGCTTCACCTTCAGTAGGGCAGGGTGTAAAAGCCAAGTCAGATGTTTCAAAACAGGAATGAAAATGCTCAGAGACAATGACAGAAACACTGCTGCAGACATACAGAGGCAAGCTTTTGTTCACATGCCTATTTGGAGGCCAGGAGACCTATTAATATTTTTGAATCACACCTACTTGAGAAGAATGGAATGTTTGTAGGATTATCTAATTCAAATGTTGTGTGAAAAATGGGCAGCGTAGAATTACTCCACAAGCCTTTTTTGTTTCTTCTTATTGTTCTAACACATTCCTTCAAAGACGGATTGTTTTTCCTTTTGTTCTTATTTTTTAAAAGCTTTTGAAAAGCACATCTTGTGCCCAGTACTGCTCCTACTTATGGCAGTTTGCACCAAAAATTAGTCAGTGAGGGAGGCAATGTGAGAGAGAAGCCAGACACCTCATATTTCAACTCATTTTACAATTGCACAAGAAGTCAGGAAACTAGGAGTGTATGGCATATTGAGGCAGAAATGGAAGTGTCTGACAGGTGTGATTAAAGTGGGGGAAAGAATAAAATCTGGCAATGATTGTGGAGCCATCACCCAACACAAAGCCATGAAACGTTTCCAAGGAACAGGTGTGTCAGCATGCACACAAACCACAAAAAAACAAGGTGGGAGGATGTTGATAAAATAGCTCATATCCATCACCTGATGATGATCCAACCTAGAGCCTCCAGTGTCAAATCTGACACACCGGCTGGCACTTAGGCAGATCTTGCAGTCTTTGACACATGTGCTGAAGAGTAAGAGTGAAAATTAACACTGCTGTCACATTTAATTATATGCAAGTGCCTCATCCCACTGCAGAGTGGCTCTGTATAAGAAGGCACAAATATTTACTGCCAGTGTTTTTCAAATAATTTTAGCAATTAACCTTTTGTTCACAGTTGTTGAAAAACAGTTACTGGGGCAAGTAAGACTTCCAGCAGCATTTCAATTTTTTTGTGTAAGCCAGTCTGATGTTTTTGCTGTATGCAACAGAGCTTACCTGGATGAAGGGGTGTCCATCATTTATTTTTGCTGCATAAAGTTCTGCAGTTCATGTGAAAAGCAAACTGTAGATTTTCATGTTTGCTGCTTGCTACCATGAGCTGGGAGACACAAATGTCTTTGCATGAGCAGGTTTTCATATTATCTCTTCTACGCTGATGATTTCAGCTGTCTGCTCACTTGAGCGTGTCTAGCCCAACTCAGATCAATATGAGCTTGAAATTATTGCAAGGAACACATGAAATTCAGAAAAAGTACATATAGAATATATACTGAGGAATGGGGTAATGGGAACAAAGCCTGTACTGCATTGTGGCATGGCACAGTGTTTTTTAAATCACACCATGACTCATTGCATTCTGAAAACACACAAAGCGAAAAAGAATCAACACATTTGTGCTTCCTAGCACTTGGAATTTTTTACATATGCTTCATGTTTCACTGAAATGCTCAACTCTTTTGTTGGTGTAGGGAACCTGCTTTGGTGGGGGGGTTGGACTCGATGATCTCTAGAGGTCCCTTTCAACCCCTACAATTCTGTGATTCTGTGAAATGTGGAGCATAGAAGCATTCTTAACTGAACTTTCTGACTGAAATATAACTGGAGTTGGCCAGTTTTACCCAAATTAAGCCACTAAAATGTAGAATCACACATCCATGTACATTTAGATCTTAGAGAACAAGTCTGTTAGTTTTATTAATCTCACATTTCAACCAGCTACTTACTCTGAAACACCTAATTCAGCAAGATGCTGTTCAGAAGGAATAAAGATACTGGAATTCTACACTTAATCATTTAGCCCCTGCATCAAAGATCTGTGGGCTCTCTGTGGACTCCCTGTGCAAGCAGAGCACTGGAGGAAAATTCTTGAAGCCCTGTCTATCCTCTGATCTGCCATCACTCTGGAGGAGTCACAATGAACTCATTATGTCTACTCCCTGAATATTAAAGAGAAATAAAATGTTATACACCACCATAACTAAAAATGCAAGACAAAGTAGTACACTATGTACATAATTACTATCTTGTGGTTCTAAGACACTATTTTATTTCCCAGATAGGAGAGGAATGAAAGTGTATTTTCTTGCAAGAGATCAAACATAGAAAGGACAGATCTATGGCAGAAAAAGAAATGCGCACAAATAATTGGACCTAGCAGAAATGTGGTATCTCAGACAAACAGGTACAGGAAGCAAATTGTCAAAAATAAATTAAATGGAAATACACACACACAATAAAAGAAAATCATATCAATATAACAGGATTAGACCTACCTATACTTACCTGTACTGAAATTATTTACATTTAGTTCTGTGGGACTGAACTGTACATTTTTGGAGCCATAGCTTTGCAGATCTGCAGTGACGCTATACTGTTCCCAGGGGCACTAGGTGATTTGGTTATAGGGTTTAGTATCAGCCTGTAGTTTGAACATCGTTATTGGATTGCTTTGGGGCTGTTCTGAGCAGAGTAATTTCAGGCTGTGCTATCACAACACCTGGAAAGTACATAGTGGAAAAGAACTCAAATCTCCCAATCTTCTGTGAAGGACTGTGTAGTGTAACAATAAACACAGCTCAGGAACAAAACAAAACTAAAAAACAAAAACAAACAAACAAAAAAACCTGCATAGCAACAATGCATTCAGTGGTTTTCTTTACGAAATAGCATCATGGATAACCAGCCTTCTTATGGAACCTTATAAGGCAGAGTGTGTAAAAACAAGGTTTTAAAATATGTTTGCAAAGAAAGTTGGAGTTTCTGTTTCCTCTGATTCTGGAAAGGACAAAAGTTTGCTAGTGGTCATCAGCCTCTAGGCAGTTAATCTTGGAGATTATCTTCATTAGGAAAGAATTAAGCCAGGAGGGTTTTGAGTCCAGGAGATTTATAAAAGAGGAGGATGGTCTCATTCATTCTCCATGCAAACACACAAAAGAATCAGCAGCCATTCAGGTGGGTTCACCTAGTTCTGTAGATCTTTGGTATCTGCTGTGCGCTTATCAGGAAAATGTTTATTACATTTCATCTCCTCAAAACTTTTAAACTAACCACTTTAACTTCTTCAGGTCTCTTAAGTATCACTGACGCATTCTATGAAATGCCTCTGGCATACAAAAGGGCCATGTTATTGTTTCAACTCTCTTTTGTCTGTGTAATGGGAAGAATGACACGGATTCATCCTGGTTTTGTAGACATCCTCGGAAGCAGAATGACTCACCACAGCAATTGTACATGACTACTAGTGAAGCCCCAAAGCCGTGGTGCTCCCTTGGCTACACGTCAACCTTCTGTGTATAAATCTATTTTCCAAAGTGCACAAATGTTATCCCTTCAGGAAGGACTTCCTCATTTCTCTCTCACACAGTTATAACCAGCCAAGCAGAAAAACATAGCCATGAAGACAACTCCCTGCTCCAACCAAGCACCTCCACCTCACTATAATGTTTCACTGTGAAAGCACAAGGACATAATGCATTTCTACAGCAGAGGAGGATTAAATTAGTCTCCAGCTGAGACAAATTACCATTTAGAATTGTCCTCTTCCCCTTAATCCTCACCCTCCTACACAGCCAGGACGTTGATCCCTCTCTTATCTCTCCAGTTTCTTCTGTTTTGGCATCCCCAAACCTCCAGCAGCAATTGCCTATGTTGGATGCGAACCTCACTACAGTGTTCCCAAATCTTCAAAACACGGAAGAAGATCCAACATTTCTTTTCCACAAACACTTCAACAGATCCCCAATTAAACAACAGCCTCCTAAGGGAACTCACATAGGCTCCAATACCCAGCTACCTTCCTTCCAATTTTTTGAATCTACCTAGATGTCTTACTACTGTCTTTCCTTAACAGATAAAACTTTCATCCTCAAAATCTAGCTGCAGATTCACTGACAATCCCCAGCAGACCTGCTCCTGGATTTGTCTTTCATTAAACTCCCTACGGATATGTTTGCAGCAAACCAGTTTTGCTAAGTTTCAGCTGTCTTGCTGCTTGATGAGAGCACCGTCTGGTCTGGCACAGACTGCATAACAATCTCCATCAAAAAAAAAATAACAGATTCTGTTTTTACATAGAAATATTTTCCACTGCTGCAGTGTTCGTGATAACAGCCTTGCAATGTTCAGAGGCAGATGCTCTAAATTAGCCCTGCTCTACAAATGGGAGCAGCAATGAGATAGGGAGAGGGGAAAGAGGATGAGAAAGACCAAACCATTTTGGCAAAGGTCACAATTCAAACAATTTAACTTAATTTTGTAAGGTTTATTGCCACAAGACTTTCCTTTTTTTATTCTTCTTTACTTTTTAGCATATAAAGAAAATAGGGGCATCAGTAAGGCACTTTAGCTTGTCATTTTTGCTCTTTCCTCTTTTCCTTTTTTTCCTCTCTTTTCAGTAAGAAAAAGAAAACCCTTGAAATGAGGCAAGTCCTTTCACTTCAGCTCTGAGAAGGTGACAACTTAAACTCTGTAAGCACTTAGATTGTTTAGTTCTTTCATAGAACAACAAAAAGCACTAATTCTCTCAAGCAATTTTGGTATAATTTCACTGGTATAATTTATTGGTACTGGTATGAATTCACATCTATCTCCATAATTTGCTGCCCAAAAGGGACAGAAATATTTTACATGCCTAAATTTTATCACAGGAAGCACTGCCACAAGCAATAAACACTACATAATGTTTTTTAACAGGACACCAGGCAAACACTATAGAGAAAAGAACAAAGCACTCAGCACTCCTGACAAATGTTTTCTTCTTTCTATAGGAAAAACTGCACAACAGTGGAAATAGCCTCAATTTCAACTCACTTCACTCCATCACTTCAAAAATTTTCCTTTAGATTTTTATCCTTTTCCAGATTTCATGCATAACTGACTGAGTTCAGACTTGCCAAAAATTTGTACCAGAAAAGCCAACAAAATTGATTTTTCACAATTGTTAGAAGTTTTTCAATTAAAGATTAATTGAAAGTAATCTTTCAAGCAATTTCATTTCACTGAAGCTATTCCTGATGAAAAAATAAATCTGAATGAATTACATCCAATTAAAATGTATATATCCAGTTCTGATTAGAACATTCTCAGGAAAGTGAAAGACTTTGCAGAAGTAGTCTAGGTGAAGGCATTCAAAGTCAACATACTTTTAGTCATTATGAACACAATCTTTTGAGAAAATAGACGTCAAATATAAAACTGGGAGAAACAGAATGTTTTTAGAATGGAAGATGGATTCTAGAGAGGAGTCTGAATGAAAGGAATTAGGGGAATATGCAACAAAAATTTGAAGAAAAAGTGATATTGTTGCTTGTTCCAAGGACTGATGGACTGGTGCAAAGACACAGCCAGATTTCTCTTCCTGTGCATAGAACGTTATTTACTTCTAAGGCTGTGCAGTTTATAAAACAAAATAGAACCTCTATTGCATTGAAGCTCATAAAACAAAACACCACTCCATTTCAGGTAAGCATTACCTGGCCAAAGCATGACTCAGTCTTTATGAAATAAATGTTTTCAAAAACTGCTATAGACAGCTTTATCCTTCATGTGATGCTTAGCATGTTTTCTAACATCTTTCAATTGCTGCCTAGAGCTGAAGGTTTCCAGGTGATATACTTTAGTTTACACAATATGTAGTTAATAAAAATCAAATGATTTGCAAGTGAACTTCCTAGTACTATTGCAAACCACCCAATGGAGCAAATTGCCAATGACAATCTGATATAGTCCACCAGGTCTGAAGTCTGTATATTTTTCTGTGGGATAAATTAGTAATTTGTTGCTCACTACTTCCTTTTAAGATCAGACTTAAAAGCTAATCAACACCATTTTGTTTTGGCTGCAATCATTTTTATTTCACCTGAGCAGATTTAAAATAAATAAATAAATAAATAAATAAACATTATTAAGACCTGTAAAGTCTTTCTCTCATGAAAAATATTTCAGAAAGCTTCACTGAGAACTGAAAATCAATAGTGTTTTTCTTTTTCATAGAAATGGTTGCTATTTCACAGCAAAACTCTGGTACTAGAGAATACAGCAGTGGGAAATGCATACTTGTCTATCACATGGATTCATGAGGGTATTGTCTTTGGCTCCCATTTGCACAGCATTAAATCCTGCTGTGTTGACTTTGAGTTTGACATGCTGCTAAATCTTAAGTCCCAAAGCAGAATCTTCTCAAAATCATGGTGTTTCACTGGCTGTCTCAGATCACAAGTGTCACCTTCATCTGAAATTCTCTTTTCCCAAGTGTGCTTAAAATGCTCTCATACTTTCTAATGAGCGTGGGCCACATTCCAAGGCTATTGCAAAGCCAAAACCCCAGAAAGTTATTCTATTTTTTTTCATGTTGCACTCATAAGCACCCTTTGCAGGTCTCAATCGCAAAGTAGGTCTGCCATTAAGCAAAAGCAATTTAACATGAATTTGAATTATGACTAAGAGGATCCTTACAGGTGTTCATGTATTTTAATTAATGTATTCTCTTCACACTTTTAATTAGTTTGTCATAACGTTCTCAAATCTCATAATGCAAAGGAGGACAATTTTGCTGTCCAAGTCTCAGCATAAATGTGTGCAGGATGAAGAATGACTAAGAAGCACTGCAGATGGTTAAATGTATATGAGTCTAAACCAATGTTAAGTGCTCAGACCAGAATGCCTTACTATTTTATGGGAGCCAGATTATAAATATAAATAAATAAATAACAAAGATCAAATTAGAAGTATTGTTACCAAAAGACAAATGGTTTTTAAATGATACTTAAGAGCAAATACAAATCCTCTTGTACTAATGAATGATTTTTTCTAGATCTCTACATGTTCATCTATCAGACTCTATTACTTGAATACTTAATTAAGTATATTTTTCTTAAAATAACAACAACAAAATAACAAAACAAAACATAAAACCAGAGGCTTATTTAACAAATTCTGTATCAAAACATGTTTAATCTTTTCTGGTGACTCTACCATGAAGTATGCTCAGTAAACTTTCTTAGATGTATGTCAGCATTTGTCTACATTGCATAAATATGCAATTTGCTGACACAGCAAGTCAGAAGCTGGTTAATTGCATCAAATTTCTCCTGAAAATGCTTTTTAACTACCCCCAAATATCACTGAGGCTAAGTACATTTGAATATTTTCTTCAGTTCTCTTGTGACAAAACTGCTGATCTAGTTGTTCTTACATCTATGATTGATCAAAAAAAAAAAAAAAGAAAAAAAAAGAAAGAAAAAAAAGAAAGAAAAGGCAAAATTTTAATCCTAATGTAAACACACAGATGAGAGATGCTCCAAAGAAGGCAATTTTGTACAACACTGATTTCCATAAAGATTTTAAAACATTTCATCTTTTATGAATGTTTGCTCCTAAACATTAAACTCGGTAGTAGTGAAGGTCTTACTTACCAATATTATTTGATATTATTTCTTTATGACCATATTTTACCTTGTAATTTATTCTCAGCAGTAAATATTTGATGAATAGTTGATCATTTTTGATGTTTTTACTCTGTGAGATGTCAAATTTGCCTTGCTTCTTGATCTACCATGGTATCTTCCACCAACATTATCTTAGGCTGATTTATCTTTGTTCACAGATCACTTAGTCAATCCTTTTCCCTTTTCAGGCATTCCAAGATAATATGATTGTATTTTACTGTATCAACATAAAATAATCAAATTTTATGTAGAAAAAAATTCCAGCTAGGTCACCAGGTTATGATCCTTTACAGGTGTAAATCCCAAAGCACTTAAAGCAGCCAAAATGAAGCAATGTTTCCACTGATCTTGATGCAAGGAAAGGTTTGGAGCAGATCGTTTTGAGTGAGATCACACAGCATGTGTGTGACAACCAGGGTATCAGAATCAGCCAGCATAAGTTCAGAAAAGGCAGATTTTGCTTGACTAACCTCATCTCCTGTGACTGGCTGACCTGCCTGGTGGATGAGGGAAAGACTGTTGATGCAGTCTGTCTAAACTTCAGCAAAGCCTTCAACACTGTCTCCCAAAGCATTCTCTTGGAGAAACTGGCAGCCCATGCTTGGGCAGGTACACCCTTTGCTGGGTAAAGAACTGGCTGGAGGGCCAGGCCCAGAGAGTGGTGGTGAATGGAGTTAAAGCCAATTGATGACTGGTCTCCAGTGGTGTTCCTCAGGGTTCGGTATTGGGGCCTGTCCTGTTTAATGTCTTTACTGATGACTGGACAAGGAGATTGAGTGCACCCTCAATAAGTACGTAGATGGGAGGAAGGATTAGTCTGCCTGAGGGTAGGAAGGCTCTTCAGAGTGATCTAAACAGGCTGGATTTCTGGGCTGAGGCCCACTGGATGAAGCTGAACAGGACCAAATGCTGGGTCCTGCACTTTGGCCATAATAACACCAGGCATCACTACAGGCTTGGGGCAGGGTAGACGGAAGACTGTGTAGAGGAAATGGACCTGGGGGTGATGGTCAATGCTCAGCTGAACATGAGCCAGGAGTGTGTGCAGGTGGCAAAGAAATCCAATGGCATCCTGGCTTGTGTCAGAAATAGTGTTGCCGGAAGGAGTAGGGAGGTGATCATTCCACTGTACTCAGCTCTGGTGAGGCCGCATGTCAAGTATTGTGTTCAGTTTTGGGCTCCTCACTAGAAGAAATATACTGAAGCCTTGGAGCATGTCCAGAGAAGGGCAGCAGAGCTTTGAGGGGTCTGAAGCACATGTCTTATGAAAGCCAATGAGGGAACTGGGATTGTTCAATCTGTAGAAGAGGAGGCTTGGGGGAGACATTACTGCTCTCTATAGCTCCCTAAAAGGAGGCTGGGGTCAGCTTCTTTTCCTATGTAACTAGCAACAGGACTAGAGGAATGGTTTCTAGTTCTGCCAGGAGAGGTTCAGGTTGGATATTATGAAAAAAATACTCTCCAGAAGAGCAGTTAGGCACTGGAATGATCTGCCCAGGGAGATGGTTGAGTCATTGTCTGTGGAGATGTTCAAGAAATATTTAGATGTGGTACTAAGGGATATGTTTTAGTGGGGAAATATTGGTGGTAAGTAGGACTAGATGATCTTGGAATACTTTTCCAACCTTAGTGTTTCTGTGATTCTCTAATTCACTGGTTTTGGTCATTAGGTATTTAAGAGGATCTCAAAACAGGCACTCAGTTTCAGTTGTGGTTTTGACTCCTACTTCCTTCACTTTCTAATATTTCTGGTGAATAAAGCAGTGTGTAAATAGAACACCTGCTCGAACTCAGTACACACCAGTTTACTTGCTATGTCAACAAGTAGTTGAGCTTTTCTTGATTCAAAGGCTGTAAAAGAACACCCAAAATGTGGAGTTAGTTAAGTTGTGAATGATTTAACTAAGACTTGAAAGATGATAGTGTGACTACAGTTTAAATGGAGGAAGATGGAGTGAAGGACATGAGAACTTGAGCTAAGACCACATAGTAACTGAGGAAGAAATAGGCTCAGGGATGGAGAGAGAAAAGCAAGCTGAGAGTAAAAATGAGTGTAATTATATTATGGACTTGGATTAATGGTGATGAATGAGCTGAGACATAGAATTAGAAGTGAAAGAGGAGAAAGAATGAAGATGAAATTTGAGATGGGTAAAATAATGAAGGGTAGCATGTCACAACAGATGAAGGTGACTAATCTAATAGAGATAGTAGCAAGGGTGAGGTGAAAGCAATGCAGGACTGGAAAATAAACTACCGGAGGACATAAACCTGCTAGTGTGAGAGAAGGAGTGAGAGATCAGAAGAGTCTTCAGGATGGAGGAAAATGAAACAGGAAAAGTTCAGAGGACAAGATGAAAAAAAGCTAGGAGTCCTTTTATATTCCCTTTACCTATGGAACAATCAAGAAAAAAAAAAAAAAACACAGTGAAAGAAAAAAACATTTATGTGATAACTTTAGCCTACTTTTCAGCTTCTCATGTAATCAAGCAGGTTATTGCATCTTTATTCTTTCTTTCACATTATTCAAGGATTCTTTTCTTTCTTTTTTTCTTTCCTTTTTTTCCCCCCATTTCTCTTCCTTTTTCTTTTCCTTTTGCGTTTTCTTTATTTGCATTTACAAATCCTTCTATTTTGTTTGACCCAAAACTAAAAATTTGTTACAGTCTATCAGTATTCAGCAATATAAACTAAAGCTGGAGCAGCAAAGTGTGATTATTCACATAAGTCACGTGGTTGTTGTTGTGCTGTTCCCTTCATGGATGAATGTAACATAATTAGTAATTGAAGCAGCCACTAGGGCTTTGAATCTCAGTGGAAAAGATAGCAAAAAAACAGGCTTGTTCTGATTTATTCTCTCTGGGAAAATCTGTTAGCTAAGGCTCATCACACATTCTCTTCATTATTAACCTTTCTAGCATACGCTAGCAGGCAAAGTGTCAGCGGGGGAGCAAACCACATAGCTTCTTAGAAAGGGAGGAAGGAAAGTTGCATAGAACAATATTTCACTGTTTTCACATCTAAAGGTGGAGTATGAAAGGCTGCTACACATTTTACTAAATCTCAAGAGAAAAATACTGACATATAAATGTATAAAACCCTAAGGCAAAAAAGGGAAGGGAAGGGAAGGGAAGGGAAGGGAAGGGAAGGGAAGGGAAGGGAAGGGAAGGGAAGGGAAGGGAAGGGAAGGGAAGGGAAGGGAAGGGAAGGGAAGGGAAGGGAAGGGAAGGGAAGGGAAGGGAAGGGAAGGGAAGGGAAGGGAAGGGAAGGGAAGGGAAGGGAAGGGAAGGGAAGGGAAGGGAAGGGAAGGGAAGGGAAGGGAAGGGAAGGGAAGGGAGAAAAAAATAATGTCCCAATAATTTTGTTGCAATTGTTGTAGAACTAGAGTACAGGATCTTGGAGACAAGCAAATACATAATTCTAATTAACACTTAATTGTTTTTTGCGAAGCTTTTCTCCTGTCAGACCCAATATGCAAGAGTTGTCTGTATATCACTGTATCAACTCATAGGAAGTGAGAATTTCTTCAGTGTTCAGGATGTAAATTATTTACCATATTTGTTTGTTGAGAAAGCACAGCATTTTGTTTTTTAAAATGAAAATCAATAAGAAATAAGAGCAGATTTTCAGCCAGTGAAAACCAGCATTGATTTCCATGAAAGTGAACTATTTCTTGTAGTAGAACAATTGAAAAATACATGTAGACCAAATCAGTCATCAGTTTAAATATATATGCACTACTATTCGCCTTTGTTGGCAGAAATTAAAAACAAACAAACAAACAAAACTAAGTATTTTAGAAATAATATATATATTTAACCATGAGATTACGGAGTGAAAGCCATGAGCAGAAAGTTTGAGGAAAACTTAATTATATGTTTTCCAAAAGGTATAATGTTAGCATTGCCCCAGCTTATATTGTTCTACTTGTATCATTAGCTTTTATTAGCACACTGGATTCATCACATACTGTTTTATGACACACTGTAATGTAAATCAATGCAGTACCTCCCAAATGACTAATATAAACTAGCTAGCTTAACTATAAAAGACTTTACAAATGGGAAGCCAACAGAATACAGCAGAAGGTTGTTAAACTTATTTTTTAGCACTTTGTATCAAAACATACAGCTGGAAATGAGAGTAGTTTTATATGTTGCATATCAGTGAAAGAGATCTCTCAGGGAACACTGCAAGATTCCCATCACCTTGGCTCCCTGAGCTATTCTTGACTTGTATATCACATTACTTTCACAATAGTGCTCTTCTCAAGAAACTAGCTTCCCCTGAATGACACTGACACAATTATGCTGCCGTGAAGAATCCTAATGTTCATATAGTTTATTTCACAAGTGGCAGGAAAGTAAGATGATGATTCCATAGCCTCTTCTGGAAGCAGTTGGTGCCTAGATGTTTGTAGTTGCCTTTGTGCCAGACGTCATTGCTACCCCAGCTAGGTGGGCAGGATGCAAATCAGCTTCCTGCACCAGTGCAAGAGTGGCAATGTCCACATGCCCTCTTCTATTGAGAGGGGATACAGGACCCCACTGCTCATCACAGTCCCTCTGCCAAAAATCTCCAGCCAGCAGAGTTGACAGATCATACCATATGATCATACCCTTCTTCTCAATTGATTGAATTGGCCAAGAAGTTTTAGAGAGCAGGAAGAGTTCCGAGTCAGTAAATCTCTGCAGATCACCTGCATGCCAAGCCTCAGTGTACCTCTCCCAAAACTAGAGAAGAAAGACAAACAAGCGTCATGAAATGACAGCTACAACCACTTCACACAATTTTTTTTCATCCCAGTACTCTGGACAGGAAAGCTGACAATGACTTCTCAGGAGAAGCTTTTGTGTCAGCTGTAATGGGCTAAAGATGCAAACTCTTTAAAATTGCTCTACCACTTACGATTGTATATGGCAGCCTGAGTTTAACTTAATTACATTAATCAGTTTGACACTTTGAGAGGAAATGGTGGATAGCAACTCTGGAACAGAGGGGGATGTTAGCAAGCAAAGCAGTGATAAAAATCAAATTCCTCATGCACAGAGAAACACAAGTAAATATCTGAGTAGAGCTGTGGTGCTGGCTGGCGGTGGGTCATGGGGAATTCTGTCATGATGAAGAGCTAAATCTCTCACCTAGGTCCATATTTTGTGATTCAAGAGGAGTATTTTTGTCTCCAAACTCTCCTGAAGTTATGTTGCAGGATTCCTGTGTTCCAGTTGGAACTGCTTTGTAGCAGTATTCTCCTATCAGTTCATTGTATTCTACTATTCTATTGGCAAAATGAGAATTCATTCAGATGTAGGGATTATTCAAATATAGTACCCTTAAGAGATTAAATTAACAAAAGCCCAAGAAATGGCAGTCTGAATTTCACCTGTGATGGTCTTCCTAACAATCCAAATGAGATTCTCAATAGTATTTGGAATAAATAAGCAATTCCTTGATGCCATTTCGACCTAGTAAACAGAAAACTATTTACACACCTCCTGGGTGATACTCCAAATGGAGAAGTGGTTCTCAGGACATAATATCTTTTGCAGTTGCCTATCACTAAGTTCTATTTAGAGACCAATGTTAAATTAGAAATAAATGGATAAACATCTTGATATAACAAATCTAGTCTAAAAGATCACTTTCTTAAATTGGTACAGTCCCCTAATGCTTGGATACTTAAATCATTACAGACCTCATTGAAATGGATTAGCTTTATCTCAGCGTATTGCAGACTCTTACTGAGGCACAGCTACTGTCCCTCTTTGAACTGCTCTAGTGGTTTTTCAAGACATTTAATTAGCCTAACACATTTTTCTAAGATGGACCAGACAGCAGAGCACTTAGGCCTTCTAAATGTGTGCAAGTTTGATAGCTAGCACCTGGGAAAAGTAATTACAGAATATAAAAGATGTTGAGAAACTTATCAGGCTGATGAAGAATATGAAACATTTAAACATGCATTATTTCATCATGGCTGCTGTCCTAGACAGAAAATCAGCCAACATTCTGGAAACTGTTTTGTTCTCCTCCCATTCCTTGTGCAGTCACTAAAGCACTCCAGAAGCACAGACATCCAAAAGGCCTGCAAGGCCTTGCATTGCTGTGGCTATGGCAAACACTGATTTCATGGATATAACATTGCCAGTGCTACACATTATTTCAGTCCCGCCGGTTTATTTAAATTACTTAACTAATTCTTTACAGAAAATGTTTTTCTCAAATGCCAGTCATTTAGGTCACATATTTCTTTACTTGTTTACCATCTTTCTAGTTAGGCATTCTTTAAAATACAGTCAATAAGTGTGTTTTTTAAACATTTTCATTTCATTTGAATACAGACATGTGCAGATTATTGTGTTTAATCCGCTAAAACCTAACCTAAAATTACATAGGAAAAATGAAAAGAGTGTAGAGCTTCAGTTTCAGATCTGATGGAATAACTGGGTTATTATAAAAAACCATACAAAAACACAGCTTAATGGGAATAGAAAAAACAAACTTTGAGTTAATACCAGGCAAAGAAAGGCTGGCCATTCTGTACAGCAACAAGGAAAAGCAGTTCCAGAGTTTTTAAATGACATTTACAGTGAAGGTTGATCCTCACTTAAAAAATAGCTGGAGTTCTACCACACAATTTAGTAAAAATTCAGCACTAAATTTCAGCTGAGTGGAGCTTGTTTCCACTTTACACTGAATTTCTGAAATGAGCTGGTATTTTTCTTTTCATGAAAATGTTGAGGACTTGAGTTTGCTGGTAGTTTTTTCAGAGGCGGAAAAAGAAAAGCTAGAAAAGAAACAGAAACTGAAGTGATAGGTAAGAAAATATAATCTCAAAATGAACCATAATCTCAAGCATCTTCTGCTTTCTCCACTGTGAAACAAGTGCAACTTGGGGAGATTCTGAGGTTAGTGCATTATGAAATAGAGCATGATAAAAACAGATTACCAACTCTGCAAATCTATCTGAGTTTGACAGGAAATTCTGTGTTGAGCTGGGGCAAAAAATGAAAGCTGAGATATTCCAAAGTTAAAATGCTCTCAAGTGGCATTCTAAAACATTTAACTTCTTCTACCTTAAAAATATTCTGGTTTATTTTACTTTTTTTTTTTTAGATTTGAAACTTGAAGTTTGGAGAGGTTCTGAATACTAGAACAGAATTCTTGCCAAAAGAAGCTCTTTTTTTACAGTTTCAATATTGAACAGGTATGCATTTTCTGATAGAAAACCTATGATCAGCTTTAAACATAAACAACTTGTGCAAGGTCATATGATAAGCCTAGAGCATTCAGTTTCTGTTACAAAAGGGTTTCAACAGCCATTCCTAGTCTCTGTAATATCCAACCTGAAAGCTTGCATCTTCCACGTATTCTCTCCCTTTGGCACAACAGAGGTCAGCTGGTCAACTGGATACCTCAGATATATTAAAACACAGATTATTAAACATCTCATACTCATGCAGATGATGTGCAGCAATTCAAGTGCATTTTACAGCCAGTGCTGGCTAAGACACTGTTTTGTTCTAATAAAACAATGCAAGTGACAAGAGTGCTCCAAAATATCCTTGTTATCTGCCAATTTGAGGAAAGGAATTCTGTCTCCTAGAAACGTATAAGACAGTTCTTGAAGGGATTACCTAGTCCAAGACATAGCAAATCATTGAAGGTAGATGCTACTGCAATATATCAAAGTCTTCTTTCATACTAGCTTCCCAGAAAATACTGAGTTGAGGTCAAGCTCCAATTACATCCTGCAATCACAGTGTGGAAGCCTCCTGTTTTTTCACTGCGTCTAATGGGTGTGCTACCAGCAACACAAAAGGGATTCCTGATTTCAAATCTCAATATGAATTTCCTACACTTAGAAAAGTATCTGTCATTGCTTAGTCTGAGACTAATTCAATCATCCTCGAGAATCATTCTCCACAGCAATTACCACCTTTCATTTATATTTCTGGATGATAAGAAACGTGATACTTAATTCTTAAAATTCCCATGCTAAGAAGAGGAAGAGATAAAGAATGAACTGCACATGACTTTGGCTTTATCACAACACTGACTACACCTCTAAATGGACACAGCTTCACAATGACTAAGATCTCTTAAAACTGTATCAGAAAGCAATGTTGGCAAATAACATTTGCTGCTAGATGGGAAGGAGCTTAAATGCCCAGCTGAGACAATGAGAGAGGACATGTGAAAACTCTAATAAAAGAAGATTCAGTGAAATATCTTATTTTGTCACTAACAAGATTAAGTGTTCTGGTAAGAAACCTGAGGTCAAACTTGATGACTTAGAGAGAAAATACTGCATTCTAAAAGCTTTTATAAACACTGAAACAAAGTTTTTGATTTCATATCCATTATTCAAATTGTTGCAAAATCTACTGAAAATCCTACTAAAATCCTACTAAAGTAGGAAAATAAAAATATACATGTATAGCTGAGGAACCAAGCAGTTTCTGGAACTCATTAGAAATACTTTGTTCATCAATAATGCTTTGTTTCAAACCTTGTCCTATTTCTAGGTAATAATTTTTAGTTTCTCAGCTTGTCTGAGTTTGCATGGGCAAGTTTTATTCAAATGTTGATTTTGGAAGACATTTGTAAAGTGCATGTGTTTTTTTCCAGAATTTCTTTAAGAAAAGAAAAAAAAAAAAAACAAAAAAACACACACACAACACCATTAAGAAACAGGAGAAGAACCTTAAAGATGTTCTTTAATCATTCGCTATCATACTATTTTTTACAATGTCATAAATATGCAGTATAAAGCATCAAAGGAAACACAAAGCAACTAGATTTATTCACTACAATTTTATTCAAAGTTAATGTAATTTGGGGAATAAATTTAAATGGTGATAATGGCAGAATTTAACATTTAAAAACCCTTCATGTAATAAACTAGGATTGTTGGTTGTTCTTTTTCAAAACCCTAGAGACTACAAGCTGTGGATATTTTAGAAGCTGGACAGTGCTAAGTGTTACATTTAGCATTATGCAATAAGGGCAATTATGTGCTGGGCTTGCATGTTTCACATTACTTTTCACAGCTTAGGATCCATTATACAAGTCACTAAAATCTAATTTCCTCTGTGCTGAATGTTTTCAATGTGCAGGGCCAAGATTAGTATTAAATGAAAATTATATTGTTCAACAAGAGCTTTTGCAATTTAAAATTACTTTTCAAAACAGAGTGCATGTTCTTAGATAAACTGTGTTTTTAATTAAAATGTATCTATTAAGTTATTTCCTTAATTATAGTATCTCCATTGCCTCATATTGTTTTAGTGTATACTAAATTCTGTTTCTTACATTATTATTCTATAAGATCAAACTGGTAATTGTCATTCTTTCTTTCCCAGGGGCTTATCTAAGCTTACAGTGGCAAGTCTCACTTCATTTATCTTTTTCAGTACCAACACAGTACTGAAAGCCTAATAAAGGAACCTCAGCTCTAACTGGGGGCTCCTTCTCACACCACAAGCTTGCAGGGAACCCAGAAACAAAGAGAGCTTGTGCCACATTCACAGAGTCCAAAGATAATCTGATTCAGTGAGTTGCAGAATCAAACTCTATAGCTACAAAGACTTTCTGAAGCAGGTATGTTTTTATTTAGCGCCATGCTAAATAAAAAGGTGGGTAGCTCCTTTCTAGCCTGCACACCAAGAGTAGATAAACGCCTGTATTTATATAAGGAATATATGCATATTCATAGTATTTCTAAGACATGGATTGGTTATTGCAATTTCTTCTGGGAATTCATTACACTATTCCATGCCCATTCTACTCCCTGAACTCCACCCCTAACTAATGCACACATTAGTTATGTGCATGCATGGTGCCTCCAAGTGGCTGTCCCAGTGCTCACGGGGATGAAGGCCATATGTCATCCTCAAAGTGTACTTCTGATCCCCGTGCAGTTTAAGAAGTTTTCCAGCTTCAACTGGTTCTGTTTTTAGGATGGTTTATCAGATGTGGCTCCTTGGACCAATCAGCAGGCTGGTTGGGTTACAGTTGAGGTACACCATATCCTTCCCATTCTTCATGCTCAACTACTTTTACAAATTTTAAAAATATAACAAATTAGCCCTTTATTCAACAGAACTCAAAATCTCAGGTTCTGGGTGTCTTAGCTCTCACACTGTTCTGAGGAGGTTGTAGAGAGGGGTTAAAAGCCACCACTGAGCAAGGAAGCCCCAGAAGATGAACTCCAGCCTCAAGTTCTAGTCAGGCTTCATAGTTTCATGATTATTTCTAAACTTGCTTCTTTTTGAGTTGTTCCCTCTTCAGGAAATTTGCAGAACTTCAATTTCTCATCCCCATCTGAAAGAATGACCTCTTTCTCTCTTTTGTCAAATCACAGATGCTATATGGATTAAAAAATTTAATATGTGACCCACACTACCCCAGACAAAGAAAAAGTTCCTGGGAAAACAACAGCAAAAAGAATTTACCTGGATTAAGTATAAAATATTTTAAAATGTGGGGAAGCTATAGTTCTATTTTGCTAAGCAAACCGAAGGTGGACAGTTGAGATCTATTGTGTCAGTCATTTAACTTCAGGAATAAATACGCCAATCATTTCAACATTCATTGGTGTCAGTGTCCTCTGAATGCACACATACCCAATCAAACCCTTCACCTTACCTCTCCAGAGAAAGTCCTTAGTAGTGTTCAGAAGCATGAACCAGCATTTTCCTGTGTATGAACACAAAATCCAACTTGACAGGAGGTGCCAACCTTGACTTGCACATCAAGCAATATTGTATGACAAGTATGAGACCCAGTGTACAGCCTCAGTTCATCCTGGGCCTTCCATCTAATCCATATTGCTGTAGAATCTCTGTGCACCATGCACCCTGAACTGGAAAATGTCTTGAGACACCTCTTAGGAGATCCAGGCTTAGATATCAGGGAGACCTTGGGCTTTCTAGGCACTTTCAGAAAGTTGGTCAGAACAACAGAGATTTTGTTACTCCTCTCTAAGTAGTCGAAGGGAAAATCACCCTAATTCTAACATCTGCTAACTAGTAATTCTGTCATCTTGCAGTAGCACACCAGACCTAACAGGAGGGGATACTTATCTCTGCTATGGCTGTTAAGTATAAAATTAAGGAAGCCACAGTAGCTGAAGGAAGAGCACTCAGCACTGTGCTTAGTCCATGTTAATATCTGCAGGGGGAAATTCTCCAGCTGTAATCCTAAGAAACAGATAATAAACTTGATATAAACAGTACTGCCAGATAATGCTTGGAAAAAAATAAATAGGTCTGACAGCTTGCACAGAATGGATGCAATCTCTCTAGAACCAGTGCAGGAGGTTCTCCACTTGTCAGAGTGGTTCTGGTAGCTACTTCAAGAGCATACTAATTCATCATGTTCAAGGGGAGAAAGAATGCTGCACTTATTATTACAAGAGTAGAGTCTGCAACTGTTGATGAGTCTTTCTGCTGATGAAACCAGGAAAAACATTTTTTCTTGTTAATTTACAGATTACCAAACTAGAAAAACAGTGAGTTATTGTTCTACCTGCTTTGTCAATTTTACTCTCATAAGTACATGAATTTACTAGCACTTTCTTCTTGTCTGTGATTTGTGTGTATGTATGTGTGTGTGTGTGTGTGTTTTGTTAGGAAGTGAAAGAGAATACAAATGTGTTAGTGTCTTTCCTTCATCAAATGATCATGAATATACATGACCGTAATACCTTGCTGTTTCCAAATACTTTGTTTAGCGTTATGGATAACATGTTTACATAGAGCTAATCTCTGCAAGAAGCATAAGAAAAGGAAGAAAAAGAAGGAAGATGAACAGCGATGAATCAAATATCAGCTGCATTAAAGCAATCTCTAAAATAGGCAGGCATAACCTGTTAAAAGTATCCAGGATTTGTGAGACAGTTTATGATTGAGGATTTTTTTAGTATCAAGATTTGAGAAAACATAATTTGTAAAGATATACTATGAAAAACTTCCTACAGAGTAAGATCTTCATGTCAGGAAGAAGGTAATTAAGCTGCCAAACCTAGTATAATTGATCCAACTTCCAGTATTGGTGTTTATAACTCCCAATCACACACATGAAAAATTAATACAGTCTAGAACAAGCTCCTTTCAGCATGTCAGAAATGAAACTGAGCAAATTCCTGCTAGTAAGGCTTCCACAATCAATGATTTTTGGTTGTGGCTATGTCAAATTATAGTGTTTGTTTAGTTTTGTTCAGTGACACTTGACTGATCCCAGGCAGACATTGGCCCTGTAGACTTTTGGCTGGTCTACTGGAAGTGTTCCCAGGCCAAACATTCCAAATGGCCCAAAAGCTAAAGATTTCTGAGGTGTTTCAGTGCTTACTCTAGACATCAGTGCAATCAGAAGGACATTTTTCAACGTGGCTCAGTGATGCTATAGATAGGCAGCATTGTTAATGTCATCTAATGATCTTTATTCCTAATGACTAGCTTATAACTAATGATATCTAATCATGGAAGCATCATGCTGCATTTGATCTGTTGTGCTGAACATTTTCCAGTCCTTCCTCAATCTTAAAATAGACTAAGTCATGATATGGCCTAATTAAGCACAATTCCAGTCTGAAATTTCAAGCCTTCTGTACCCGTCTCTTCTACAGAGACAGCTGATACAAAAACTTTGGCATTGGGAATGGTCAGCAGTGCAGTGAAATTACAATCTGTCATTTCTACACTGACATCCTATTCTCATAAGGATCATCCTGCTGTATGCTCATAAAAGCATCTTATTCTCAAATGATATGTGTGTATCCGGTGGCGCAGTGGTTAAGAAAGCCGCTTTGCAACACCAGAGGCCCGGGTTTGAATCCCCCCTGTGGCGCAAATTGTAGAAGTGCCACTCTGCTACACAGGAGGATCGAATCCCGGGGGTTGGACTCGATGATCTCTAAGGTCCCTTCCAACCCGCACAAGACTGTGATACTGTGATACTGTGTGTGTGATATATATATCTTAAGACACCTTAATCTGAAAATAAATTCAGCCACCAGCATGTTTTTGGAAATGACATAAGATTCTCAGGGTCTGACATGAAAGCGGACATTCTTTCTTGCTTCTCTTGAAGAAAAATTGAATGTTTGCCTTACTGCAGCCACAGGAATCTGTTCCAACTCCCTCAGTTCTTCTACCTGAGACACATAGACTGATCACAGAATCACAGAATCACAGAATCACAGAATTACCCGGGTTGGAAGGGACCTCAAGGATCATGTAGTTCCAACCCCCCTGCCTAGCAGGGCCACCAAACATACGCCTTTACTAGATCAGGTTGCCCAGGGCCCCGTCCAACCTGGTCTTGAACACCTCCAGGGACGGGGCATCCACAACCTCCCTGGGCAGCCTGTTCCAGGACCTAACCACCCTTCTAGTAAAGAACTTTCCCCTAACATCCAACCTAAATCTTCCCTCCTTCAACTTAAAACCATTTCCCCTAGTCCTGCTATTATCAGCCCTTTCGAAGAGTTTACTCCCCTCCTGGGAGTAAGTTCCCTTCAGGTACTGAAAGGCTGCAATGAGGTCACCCCGCAACCTTCTCTTCTCCAGGCTGAACAAACCCAACTCCCTCAGCCTGTCCTCATAGGGGAGGTGCTCCAGCCCCCTGATCATCTTTGTGGCCCTCCTCTGGACCCTTTCCAAAATCTCCATGTCTTTTTTGTACTGAGGGCTCCACACCTGGACACAGTACTCCAGATGGGGCCTCACAAGAGCAGAGTAGAGAGGGACGATCACCTCCCTATCCCTGCTGACCACCCCTCTCCTGATGGAGCCCAGGATCCCATTTGCTTTCCGGGCTGCCAGAGCGCACTGCTGGCTCATGTTAAGTTTCTCATCTATCAGGACCCCCAGGTCTTTCTCTGCCGAGCTGCTCTCAAGGACAACTCCTCCCAGCCTGTACAGGTGCCTGGGGTTCTTCCGGCCCAAGTGCAAAACCTTGCACTTTGCCGTGTTGAACCTCATTAGGTTCACCCGAGCCCAGCTTTCCAGCCTGTCAAGGTCCCTCTGAATGGCATCCGTTCCCTCCACCGTATCGACTGCACCACTCAGCTTGGTGTCATCAGCAAACTTGCTGAGGGTGCACTCCATTCCCTCATCGATGTCATTAATAAAGATGTTAAAGAGCACCGGTCCCAAGACAGACCCTTGAGGGACACCGCTCGTTACCGGCCTCCACCTGGACATAGAGCCATTGACCACCACCCTCTGTCTGCGGCCTTTCAACCAATTGCTTATCCATCTAGTTGTCCACCCATCAAATCCACCTCCTGATGCCTCCATCCGCCACAGAAGAAAGCTGCCAGCAATGATGACCTTCTTTTCCTCCATACATACTCTTGGTTAAGGCTCTGCTGACTCTGATGCCTCCCCAGAAGGAACATTGCCTTCCTTGCCTGTTTCTGTTGCCCTGCACCTGAAGACCCTATGCCTATTGCAGAACCACAGCCAGAGAATGAGTATTTGTGACTCCATGGAGGTGACAAGTTTTAAGCCTTTTCTACCTTGAGAGTTTTCAGCCACTGCCTTCTTGAGTGTTATCTCTTCTTGCCTGAAACATGGGACTCTGCTATGTGGTTCTGCAGGATCTCTATGAATTTCTGTGGACCTCAAATTTCTCCTAATTGACAGTGCATGATCTGCTCACTTCATTATGCGGGTGACACAGCTGTTCATTCAGACCCTCCCTTGTTCAGATGAGGCCACCATGTCCCCAGTAGAGCACACAGGGCCTCTGTTAACATCCTCATGCAGAAGGTCTGCCTGAGCCAAGTTCTCCAATGCTCCACTCAGCTTCAGAAATCCTACCTATGTGAAAGAGATCCAGGGCTGGAAAGAGCCAATGAGATGAGACCTGAAAAAGCTGTCAGGCAAGTGCTGAAGTTACTGTGCCACTGCATTAGCTGTACTGGCTAATTAGAGAAATTGCCATAATTCCAAGAAGATTCCCATCAGCTTTTTAAAGAAAAAACGTAATATTCAGTATTTCTGGAAGTGCAGTAACAAACAGAAAATATGTACTTAAGCTGGTACTTAACTGAGGTCTGTCTCTTGTCAAGATTTATTTATCTCAGTTGTTGATATACATATACATATAATATTAAATTACAGAAAGCAAAATGATTGCTGGTAATTATTCACTGACAGAATCTCCACCAGGCAGCTTAGAGTCATTCTGTGATAATATCTACTTCTTGCTATTTTTCTGCCAAACCCTAAGTGAATAATGAAATGTAGCTTCTTCTTTTATTCTCTTTTTTTCTTTTTAATGCAATACACTCCTTATTTATTCTGCTGTTGTTCTGCATACATGAAATGCATTCTATTCAAAGAATTTCATTGCTGTCATAAGAAATAATGATCTGAATGTATTCCAAGACATAATCTATAATTTCCTGAGTGTTTTATTATGTGCAGCAGGTAGAGCAAAAGGTCTCTAAGATATTCTGGAGGAACTACACTATTGTCTGTATAGACTTTTTTTAAGCAGGTCTTGTTACCAAAATTCTTTCATTTATATTTCTGCTGTGGTTATGTGCTCTGTTTTAAGGCTGCTTCACTTAATTTGGAGATTGGTGAGTGGAGACAGACATTTTTTTGAGCCATACTGAAGGAAACAAAGAAATGTTATAAGTAGGTATGCAATATTTATGAATATTTCAGTTCACAAAGAACAAAATCTGATTTTCAGAGCCTTCAGAAATAGACCTTTTCAAATTATGCATTCAACTATGATGGTCATACAAAGAGCATTTTAGATTTGATCTGATTATGAGGAAGTTTCAGGTCTTCCAAACATATATGCTACTGGAGAGAAATTGAGCTACTTTTTATTTTTTAAACAATATCTGTGAGCATTGTTCTGGAAATCTCTCCTTTTATGAGTTTGTAAGAGAGAAACTTACAGCAGATGGAAACCGTGCCAACACCACACATTGATTTGTTACGAATATTAAATATGAAGTGGTATGTTAAAATACATATTATTGGCTTTAGAAATATATCAGTCACCCTCAGACACCTTCAGAATGAAGTTATGGTTCCATTATATGGTGAATACCTATGTAATAAAGCACTAATAAAGCAAGACAGTGGTGCATAACATGATGGATAACAGGCCACTGAGCCACCAGTGTGCCTCTGTAGCCATGAAAACCAATGGTACCCTGGGGCGCATCAAGAAGGGTGTGGCCAGCAGTTCAAGGGAGGTGATCTTCTGCCCTGGTGAGGCCACATCTGGAGTACTGTGTACAGTTCTGGGCTCCCCTGTTCAAAAAAGACAGGGATCTCCTAGAACAAGTCCAGCAGAGGGACCTTAAAGATGTTTGTGGGCCCGCAGCATCTGTGTGAGGACAGGATGAGTAACCTGGGTCTGTAGATCACCACTTCCGTTGGCTAAAGGGTCCCGAAGCATGAGTTGAAAAGTCCCTTCCCATTCCCATTCTATAAAAAATGAGCTGCTTTTCCTTCCAAATATTTCATTCAACTTACCTGACTCCTTCAATATTTTCTGGATAAAAAAAAAATTAATATTGGAAAATGCAGTTCTGAATTATAAATCCTATTTAAATTCCATGTGTTACTGGATAGGCTGGTTGCTTAAAGCTGCTTTAGTTCCTAGATATTTCAGAAAGAGCAAAAAAAGAAAAATGTCTAAATTTAAAATTAAAAAAATGAAAAGAAAATTTAAGGATAACCTCCCCACTCCCCTCCATGCCCTGCTGCTTTCAAACTGTCAGGACATCTGTCCCCCACTCACATCTGGGCACCTAATGAACAGTGTAAGGAACAGTCATCCTGAGATAGACCAACAGTATAGTAAGTTCATTATTTTGTGCTTTTTGGTAGCTGTTTAGGAAACAATCATTAGGAAGAGGAAGAAAAAAAGTGATCTTTATTCCCTGCCAGCTTTTGCCAGTCTTTAGCTTAGAGACTACCGGAACAGAAATTTAAACTGCTGTGTCATGTTAAACCACCCCCAGAAGACCTTTTTTCCCTGAATTCTAACCCATTCATTCCTTGCCTTTGCTACAGGTCTGGGTGATGTTAGGATGTTTTTCTTTTTCTTTTTCTCTTTCTTTTTCTTTTTCTTTTCCTTTCTTTTTCTTTTTCTTTTTCTTTTTCTTTTTCTTTTTCTTTTTCTTTTTCTTTTTCTTTTTCTTTCTTTTTCTTTTTCTTTTTCTCTTTCTTTTTCTTTCTCTTTTTCTTTTTTTCTTTTTCTTTTTCTTTTCCTTTTTTTTTCTTTTTCCTTTCCTTTCCTTTCCTTTCCTTTCCTTTCCTTTCCTTTCCTTTCCTTTCCTTTCCTTTCCTTTCCTTTCCTTTCCTTTCCTTTCCTTTCCTTTCCTTTCCTTTCCTTTCCTTTCCTTTCCTTTCCTTTCCTTTCCTTTCCTTTCCTTTCCTTTCCTTTCCTTTCCTTTCCTTTCCTTTCCTTTCCTTTCCTTTCCTTTCCTTTCCTTTCCCTTTTCACAGAATCACAGAATTGTAGGGGTTGGAAGGGACCTCTAGAGATCATCGAGTCCAACCCCCCTGCCAAAGCAGGCTCCCTACACCATGTCACACAGGTAGGCGTCCAGGCGGGTCTTAAATATCTCCAGAGAAGGAGACTCCACCACCTCCCTGGGCAGCCTGTTCCAGTGCTCCGTCACCCTCACTGTAAAGAAGTTCTTCCGCACATTCGTGCGGAACTTCCTATGCTGTACTTTCATCCCATTACCCCTAGTTCTATCCCCACGCACTACTGAAAAGAGACCAGCCTCACCACTATGGCACCCACACCTCAGGTACTTATAAACCTGGATCAAGTCCCCTCTCAGCCTTCTTTTCTCAAGGCTAAACAGACCCAGTTCACTTAGTCTCTCCTCATAGGGGAGATGCTCCAGGCCCTTCACCATCTTAGTGGCCCTCCACTGGACTCTTTCCAAGAGATCCCTGTCTTTTTTGTACTGGGGAGCCCAGAACTGGACACAATATTCCAGATGAGGCCTCACCAGGGCAGAGTAGAGGGGGAGGATCACCTCCTTTGACCTGCTGGACACGCTCTTTTTAATACACCCCAGTATGCCATTGGCTTTTTTGGCTACAAGGGCACACTGCTGGCTCATGGTCAATCTGTCGTCCACCAGGACGCTCAGGTCCCTCTCAGCAGAGCTCCTCTCCAGCAGCTCTTCCCCCAGCCTGTACTGGTGCATGCAATTATTTCTACCCAGGTGCAAGACTTTAAACTTGCTTTTGTTAAACCTCATCCGGTTTCTTACTGCCCAGCTCTCCAGCCTGTCCAAGTCTTCAGACACGCCTTCAGGCGTGTCAGCCAATCCTCCCAACTTCGTGTCATCAGCAAACTTGCTGAGGGTGGTCACTGTCCCCTCATCAAGGACGTTGATGAAGATGTTGAACAAGACCGGACCCAGTACAGACCCCTGGGGGACGCCGCTAGTTACAGGCCTCCAGCCAGACACCGCACCGCCAACGACAACCCTCTGCACTCTGCCAGTCAGCCAATTCTCAACCCACTTCACCGTCCAGTCATCTATCCCATACTTCCTCAGCTTTGTTATAAGGATGTCATGGGGGACAGTATCAAAAGCCTTACTGAAATCAAGGTAGACTACATCTACCGCTCTCCCCCTGTCCACCCAGCTAGTGACATCTTCATAAAAGGCCTACAGGTTGGTCGAGCACGACCTCCCCTTGGTTAATCCATGCTGGGTACTCCTGATAACCTCCTTATCACCCAGTTGTCTGGAGATAGCATCCAGCACAAGCTGTTCCATCACCTTCCCTGGGACAGAGGTGAGGCTGACTGGCCTATAGTTACCCGGGTCTTCCTTCTTGCCCTTTTTGAAGACTGGAGTGACATTGGCCGTCCTCCAGTCTTCAGGCACCTCCCCAGTTCTCCAAGACCTCTGAAAGATTACAGAGAGTGGCTCAGCAATGACCTCAGCACCCGCAGATGCACCCCATCAGGTCCCATGGATTTATGGACCTTAATGTTTCCTAGGCACTCACGGACCACCTCTTCCCTGACCTCTTCCTTTTTCTTTTCCTTTATCTTCTTCTTTTTCTTTTCCTTTTTCTATTTTTTTGAGAAATAGTCCCTTTCCTTCTTCATCAACTTTTGGCTCTGAATACATGCTGACTGAAAATATGATTTTGTTCACGTTGTGGTGCCTTTATACTACAGAGGAAGAAAGTATGTGTTTACCTAGGTGACAGAAACAAAGTGGCTTTATCTGCTGCAGACTACTTCCTTATCTGCTGTTTTCTACTGTTTCAAGAAAAACCTTTATAATAGGGGAGGAACCAGATAAAAAGCACAAAATAAGAACTGAACTAATTCAAAAGGACATTTTTCTATCCCTGAATTTTTAAGCCATGACCCTATTTGTGAACAAGAATATGTGAATGAGATCTATGACTGTTCTGTATGTGACTGCTGTGAAGAGGCTATCCATAATCTTTCGAGATAGCCTGAGAAATAAGAGGCACAGACACTGTCAGTTGTCTACTACTAAAGATCATAGAATCATAGAATTACTCAGGTTGGAAAAGACCTCAAAGATCATCAAATCCAACTGCAACCTAACCATAGCACCCTAACTCCAACAATCCTCTGTTAAATCATATCTCTGAGCACCACATCCAAACAGAAGCTAATGTATTTTCAGTCTTTGTATATGACATCCCCAACACCTATCCTGAAATCACTCCCCAGTCAGGGCAGTTCTTCCACCTTTGAACTTTTCTGTCCTCATAGGGAGCCTCCCCCTGCAGAGATATGTGGTCTGAGGAACATCCAGTACCTGCCTGGCAAGGCAGCAGACTGCAAGCTGGTCAGAGCTCAGCAGCTCCTTCAGATTGAGTAACTTATGCCTAGTACTGCAAACAAATGAAAGCCGGAAGAAAAAGAAGAATTGTATTTCTGGAAGGGAGAGGGAATAGGAATCACTCTGGAGGCCTAGCAGATGCTCATCTTCTGTCCTTCTATATACTAAAGCCTTTCTAGGGGAGTCTACAGTCAACTTCAATACTGGCCAAAGACACAATATGGTTTTTGTGAGCCTGGGATCAAACCTCTCCATGAGCAAATCTACTGCAAAGTGTCATAATATTACTTTTATGCTCTGCATTTATTAAGCTGTTGCAATATGTGGGTACAGACAACTTTCAGCAGCTGTTATTAACCAGCTAGTTATGACTGGAGTCAGTGAGCGCAATGCACTACAGTGGTGCCATCATCTAAAATAAAAAATGAAACTTCAGACTTCAGGCACTGACTGCTGAAACGCAAATGCATTTCCCAAGTTTGATAATACACAAATTATAGAAACAAAACAAGACAATAGAAACAAAGCAAAAAGAATGATGGTTCTATCTGACAGATCCAATTGTACATCAAAATGAAAGCATACTTCACTAAAATGATTTTGCTGTGAGACAAAATCTTTCTCAAATAGCTACTGGAAAAGAAACTTCCATTTGAAATAGTAATCACATACACATGTGACTGAACTGACAATGAAAGAGAAGACCTTGAGATAGTCAGAAACCTAGGACAGATTAATTTGTCTGGATATGATACTGTTTGCCTACACTGCCCTTGCAAGACTGAATTATGCATCAGGTGGTTACATTTCATTTATCAGATTTCTTCCATTGCTTTGCCATCCACAAGCCGTATTAACCACAGCAGTGCTAACACAATGCTGCTGTGGGAGTTTCACATTGCCTAAATTGCAGTAGATTTTCAGCCTGATAGAAAATACACAGTGAATTTTCTTATCATGCCACTCAGTGTCCCAACTCTAAAAAGGTCTTGGTTTTTCTGCCGCAACTTTGCTCTATACTGGGCTAGGTTTTTGTAATGTGAGGCAATAGACAATCACTGTATGAAAAGGTTGCTCAATTGCAAATAGGTCAACCATATTTATTAGTTTTTGCTAATCTTATTTTCTCCCAGATCTCATAAACATGAGAAACAAAAGCTCTCTTCTTTCCATGCAGAAAGAAAGAAAGATACCAGCAATCCCCAAATGCATTTGAATTAGCAGATACTCCCACAGTTCACATGCTGTCACATTTCGGCCATGAAGAGAGGGACAAGTGACCAGATTTGCAAATCCCCCCATGTCATATTAAGGGGAAATAACACTCCAAGTCCTTATGTAAGAGGAAGAAACATCAAATTTACTATGAGATTTCTATAAAACAGTTATCCTATATGTGTTGGTCCTCTCCTGAACCCCAACCTTCAGTATCAGTACTTTTCTATTTATTGGTGTCACTTGAATGAAACGTTCCATTAAATAACGTAGCAAAACAGTTTTTCAAAAGATAAAGAATTAAATCCAATGAAATTTATAAAGCCCATATCCGTCTGAATGCACCTTGTTGGAGATGGATAAAAAGAGATGCAAACTGTGTCCACAGCTTTCCTTCATATATCTTATGAAGGAATGTGATTTTCATTTGCCCAGCAATAACTTAAAGTGTAAATGTAGTAGATATTCATGTAGAAGAGTTATTGGATGACATTTCTTATAGTCCTGAAGTTCCACCATCTACCATTATGCTGCAGAGGAAAGACAAACACCATGGAAGTTCTTGCAAGAAGAACTTACTTAAAACAAACTTTGCTCCTCTGAAGTAGCTTCTCCTGTTGAGTTTTGGTTCAAGCCTGGGTTCAACAAGCACTCTGGGGACTCATCTCAAGCATCCCAGATGGCTTCTCAAAGATTAACTGGGCTGAAGTCTGTGCCCACAAGTCCTTTGGAAGCACCTGTCTCCTGAAAAGTACCTCAGTGACTCCCCTGGAATTGCAATAAGGACCAAATGAACCTAATGTGTTCTACATACTTTATATACCTTACATTCTTAGAAATAAAATAAAAGTCTTCATTGAAGAAAGACTTCACTGAGTATTTATACTTCTTTTTTTTTTTTTTTTTTTTTTTTTTTTACAATAACTGTGAGGAATTATAAAAAGTATTTTATCCCTCTCTAAAATGCCAAACATACTCAGAACAAAAAAAAAAATCACCACAAAGTCAACTAAAGACTCCTTAAAAAATGAACATCTTTATATTTTGATGTATTTCATTTCCAATGAGAAAAGACATTAGGAATTTTCTAAAATCCTGCAGAAAATTAAAGGAACTTATAGTCATTTATGGTTTACAAGAAAAGTAACAAAAAGTACCAATGCATAACTTCATGAAAATTTTGTAACTGAAATGCAAATTCATTGCAAATATATGCAAAATATTTTTCAGTCATATCAAAATATGAAAAAACATGATTATAAATTGAAAGTAAATTATAATACAGATGCACCATAATTTTCATTCTGGTACTATTTCAAGGAGCAAGAGACTGAGAAGATTTAATTTTTACTTTCCATATTCATTTTGTACTTTTTTTTTTCACTTGGAAGGAGACACCTCTTAAAAATTACAAGACATTGAAGTGATATAAAGTGATTAAAAACAAGATTTAAAAAGAAAAAAAAAAAAGAAGAGGAAGAAGCTTTTCCAGCGCTTGTCAACATCGATTTTCTCATCAAATTTAATACGCAATAGCTAATGAGGGCAACTCAGCCCTGCTAATGCTGTTCAAGGTGCAAACTTGAGTTTCAGAATACACTCTCCACATTTAATATGGTGATGATTAGAAGAAAAGCAGTGCTCCAATATGTTAATTTCCTGTCTGTTTTTCTGCTGAACTCTTCATTTGAAGATTGCTGTCAACCTCGATTCCACAGGAGATCAAAGTGAGGCATCCGGTTTGCACCAGATGCCATCATATGAAATTACTTTTAAGAATTCTCCAACATAATTAAAAACTCTTCATATACTGTCTCAAAGAGAAAGAGTCACCATACCATTTTTCCACTCTTGATACAACGTAAGGGAAGGTGACAAAATGTGACTTGAAACTTATGCTAAATGTGCCATCTTTTCAAGTTCTTACTAATTATCTCCTCTGAAAACCACTATAAAGAGGAGGTTTCTATTTGCACAATGATACTTGAGTTCATTGTACTTCTGTAAGTGCCCCACTTGATGCAGGGGAAGACCACAATGGGCTGCAGTAAGTGCAGTGACTTTAGTAAAATACAGAATGCAGAATATGTCCTGGGTACTCAGTTAGTGTCAGGGATATACCCTTTAGTAAATGCTCATTTGAACCATTTAAGCAGCTGAATTTACACAACAGGGTTTCTTACTGTGCTGTACCATCATAACCCCATATAGCATCCCTGGCCAGAAGCGTGGTCTTTTTTACACACTTGAGTGTTGTGAAAGGTCATATTCCAAAGGACAGGTGAGAAGAGATACAGATGACCCAATCCATGTTCTGTTTCCAAAATACAGCACTAAGTATCAGCAAGTAGAAACCATAGAGCTATAGAGAAGAGCCTTTAGATTCCAGTGAACCTACTTTAGTTTAGCTTGCAGTGTCCTTTTATCTTTAAATATATTGTTCTTTTTCTATTAGTAGCTTGTAGTTTCTGAATAAAAACATTGTTGACTGGTACTAAAACTCAGTGAAGATACATGGAGTAAGACAGATCATACCAACATACACAACGTAGAGTAGATGGGCCCAGACTCAGATTCAAGCTATCATCTTTACCATCCCTCTTCAGAATTACTCCAAAATTGTCTTCCTTGGGCACCCAGGAAACCAAGATCACATGCACCAGGCCCTGAGTCCACAGGTGGAACACAGCAGTATTGTGCAACCTAAACTATCACCCACTTCCAACATCTCCACTTCCTTAAATAGCTGTCAAGAGTTAACTACAAGGCTAGGTTGTTTCCCACTGGCTTTTTGCATTAAGCAGTTCACAAAGGTACCCTATTGGCTTAGTACCACAAAAGAGACTAATTGAAATGCATCCATCTGATGATGATGCCAAAAATATGACTGTAAGCAGCTTCTACTGTTTACAGACTTGAAAAAAGACAAAAACATCTGGTCTGATATGAAAAGGAGTGCCAAATCCATCCTGTAGAGAAAATCACAGAGTTGATAATCATAAACCCTAGTGTATTTGCTTCTTTAATAAAATAAGATACATCTCAGTCCATTATACCTGTGAGATTATTATTATTTTTAATGCCAAAGGAATAGGAAATCCAGGGGACCTGGCAAAGTGTTTCTTTGAGTACCTCAGCAGTTTGCCATTCCTTGATAATGGAACTGTAGCCTGATTTTCAGTTGTTTGCAATTTAACTTATTCCCTACACATACCACTTTTTGAAATACATATTTCTCCAAAATGCACCTATTTACCTTTCCAGACCAGGAAGAAATACATTAGATAATTTAAAGGGTAGACCTTAAAGCAATTTAAGGCCTTGCAAATTGATTTTCTTTAATGAACTTTATATCTTGACATCCTGTCATTTTTCCTTTAGTACATTCAATTAGGCTATAATCAGTTATTAAGGGTTAGATAATGGAAGTGTGACATCATCCACACGAGGCAGAAATTTTTTCAGGAGATTAATTAAAATCTAATTTTCATGCAAAATTAGACCATCTGAGCCAAGTGGTAATTGCGCTTGCAATTGATAATTGCAAATATACATAAATATATGTATAAATAAAAAAGTCAAGAAAACCAAAATGAGGAAAGGAAGAACACCAAGTTTGGGTAGATGCTTAAATGAAAGGGAACCACAACACTTTCCTCTTCCATATGGAAGAAAAAATATTTGCCTGCTCATTTAAGAAATGAATTTGCTGTGTTCTCACAGCAGGACAAACATAAATCAAAGCATTTCCATTCAATTCCATAAAAGAGCTGAATACTTTTTTTTTTTTTTTTTTTTTTTTTAATTTATTTACTTCGTGGATAAAATCCTACAGCCATTCATGCCATATTTTCAGATAGCTCATAGTCTCAGAGATGTGCACATTAACAGTGATAGTACCGAGACTTAAAGCAGAGATGCTTTTTGTGTGTTTTGTTAATATTAACTTCTGATTAAGAGAAGCTTTGGGCTGAAGTTATGTATCCAATTTGAACTAAAAACACAGCTCAGCAATTCCATTTGCCCCATATCAAAGAAGAAAAAATGTTGTTTTTCTGCCAAGAAAACTGATCTATTTATCTGATGCAACATTTTCTGTCAGCATTTCTGTACAGCTCTCCCCACTCAGTCTCACTGCAGAATCTCTGTAGAGGATTCAGACCTTCAGCAATCAATATAGCACACCAAACACTGGGTTTGTTTTTCCTTCTTCCTTCTTTCTTTCTCCCTCTTTTTTGCCCTCTTTTTTTCTTTCCCCCACTATCTCTTTGTATTCCTTCCTTCCTTCTTTGTATTCCTTCCTTCCTTCCTTCCTTCTTTGTATTCCTTCCTTCCTTCCTCCCTTCCTTCCTTCCTTCCTCCCTTCCTTCCCTCCCTCCATCCCTTCTTTCCTCCCTTCCTCCCTTCCTCCCTTCCTTCTTCCTTCCCTTCCTTCCCTTCCTTCCTGTTCCTTCCTTCCCCTACTTCCTGTTCCTTCCTTCCCTTCCTTCCTGTTCCTTCCTTCCCTTCCTTCCCTTCCTTCCTTTCCTTCTTTCTTCTTGTAGGCATATTCCAGTTATTCTTAAAACAAACTGAAATATAACGGCTATATTAACAAATAATAACTTTGTAATCATAGAATCCATATTGCTGAAGCAATTTTAGAAATCTTTCTATGTCAGAATTAAAAAACCCAATGTAATAAAAATAGCCAACACATGGTATGTTTGTTCCTGTCTTTCACTACTGATTCTCACAAAAGCATCTCCAAAGTATGCTAATCTAAGATATTTGGGGGACAGTACCTCAAAGGGAGCTGCTAGAGGAAAAAAAGACTCAAAGTCTGCAAGTAGTAGTTCCTGCTCATCTAGCTAGCCCTCAAGTGACACACTCTGTGATCGCATCATCAACTGAAAGTAATGGATTTTGTCTCTATTTATGTCCAGAAAAACAGGAATCAAGCCTGAAGGGACACAGTGCTGACAGAGATCCCTTTCTGGTATCTGGGATTCCAGTCAGTCAGTTTCTTTTTTTGATATTTTTACTATTTACTAGCTCTTTTTTTTTTTTTTTTTTTTAAATAATCAGAAGTAAAACTCTACCTTGGTCCACTAATTAGATGATTTTCAAACTTCTACATAGTCATTTTTCTCAAAACAATTTACTGAATTTAGGGATTTCATAACATTTTTTAAAACGTGTTCAACATTGCATTTTTCCTTGAATTTTCAAGGCTTTTTTTTCTCCAAATCCTCCAAGCATCCCAGTACCTGTCTATAACCATAGACTTAATTAAGAAGAAAGAATTTTAGATCATTAGTCTAGATCTGCTTAGAAAAATTGTTACAAAATTGTTACTGAAGTTTTCAATGACTATTTTTCTTCCCCAGAGATAAGGCAATTAAAGTCATTTCGCATAAAATCAACCTTCTCCCCACTGCCATGGTGTAGGTGTGCAGAAGTAAGAACAAATCAATACAAGAATCTATTCACAGGGAAAAAGGAACAAATATATCTTTATAATTACAATATGTTACACGTTCCGCAGCTGCAAGCCTCTTGTGAATAGTTCTGATCTGAATGTAAATACAGGCTTTAAACTGAGAATAATTCTAAAGAGGAAATGGGAACACACACAGAATAAGGCAATGTTTTATGTCTGCTTTATAATATATGAGCCAAGTTGTGCCTATTTCCTCCCTGTTCCCATGATATACAGAAGAGTAGCCTACGTTATAATGTATGGTGCAGTGGAAATATAAAACAAGAACCTATTAACTTACCAAGAACCCACAGCCTCTATTTAAATCCACACTCTTTATAGGCCTACCAACATTACCTAATTTAATTATTAGTTGAGACAGATAACGTATCAGTTAGGAAAGATATCTAGATTTAAAATGAGGTTTGCCAAATTTTTGGAGTCCAAAGACAAAAATTTCTACTGATTATACGTGTTCCTTTACACTGAAACAAGCCTATGATTCTTCTTTCCTTGGCCTTGCTGCACAGTATTTAACACATGTAAGTCAACAGAAGGAGTCTAGGAAAAGAAAATAAGTAAAACAGGGGAGCAAGCCCCAAATACAGAGGCAGATGAGCAGATCACACTACTGTTAGGATAGAGACAGGTGTTTGGTTACTCCTGCAGTCCTTTGAGGAAAATATCCTTTTAGTCCCATTTTCACTGAAGCCATATTACTCTGATTATGCCCATTTGCAATGGCCTCGGAGTTATCTGGTGAGTGTGTGAGTTTGCAGAGTCCCCAGGGCTGTCCTTGAAGGACAGCATGACTGAGGCTGCTTGGCATATGGAGAACACTCAGACTCTAAGTCTGAAAAACTTATTCAGATTTCTTCTGTGTTCACTCAGGTGGGCAAATATTGCGTGTAGCCATTCCTTCAAAACTGAATTTGTTCTATCTGTGAAAGCACAAAATGAACAAAAACAGAGTTGGCTGCTTCTGTCAGGAATTCTTTATCCTTTCCTTCTCAGCAGCTCCTAAGCCACACCACAGTTGGTTTCAGGAAAGCTTTCAGAGCAGTGTGAGCTGGAGGAGACACACTCAATGGACTGCATTGGGTTGCTGTAAGAAAAAATGCAAGTGAAACATACCCAGACCACATCCTGAAACACTGTGTCATCCACAGAAAAAATAGCTATGGAAAAAATATGCAAGACATTGCATACTTTGAGAGAAATTTCTATTCCTTGTAATTATTTTTCAATTTGCTCCCTGCTGGATGAGAACTGGAGCTCTTCTTGTCTGCTAGTCAGCACAAACTTTGCATATCTTGATCTGCATCTGAGGCTTACTGAAACATGAATATGCTGATTACAACTCTCTCCCTCCTCAGCTCAGCCCCAGCTGCTGCTCACTTCATGAACTTCTGACTAAAATGCAAAACTATTTTTTGTTGTTGTTTTTTAACTTATATGAGTCCTCAGCTCCTTTTTCAGCTCTCTGAAAGTCACTGATATGTGCAAGCACTACACTTTTATTTGTCATTATGCATCCTAAGGCATTTGCCCTACAGAGAGAAGCACCACTGGGGCAGTGTCACCACAAACTAATGACAATGACACACTCAAGAGCCCCAACTTTTATAGCTCTCTACTCTCACTTCTTGCTGACAAAATTATTAGAATCTCTGAGGAGAGAAAATTGGGGATGGCGAGGTAAGAGACAACTATTCTCTTTGCTCTCAGTGACCCTCATCCTTTGTAATGATATTCTATCTTGAGTGAGGCATACATAAAACTGTAAGGCCTCCCTAGAGTATTCCAGGGGAACTCAGCTGTACACATGCCATGGAAGGCAAACTATATTTTCCTGTTCAGTCAACATGCAGATATCTTCCAACCCTTCATTCACATGAAGAGAGGTCTTATTGTGCTCCTGCTTCCTTTCATTTTTGTTCTTGAGATACAGCCACAACTAACATGATGTAGGGAACCAACTTACCTGATCTGTAGATAATTATTCCGCAATGAAAGGTCAATATTTAATCTGACTGAAACAGGTTGAAAAAGAGCATAAACAATCTGAAACAAAGAAACAAAAAAATCAGATTGAAATATTTATCTTACCTTTCATCTCAAATTATTCTAATAACTTTGATACTTTATGACAGCACATGGATCATAAACAAACATAAAAATAGCAGAGCAACCACTTGATGGAGAAATCCATTTCAAAAAAAATGTTTCAGGGAAGTTGTTTTCGGTTTTGTCTTTGGACGTAGATAATTTACTTCTAGGTTGCCGGTAAGAGCAGCTCCCAGTTTGCAGATGCTTCATCTTCACTGGGAAAGTTTTGTGCATTAGACAGCATCAGCCAAGAGGATTTTCTGAATAGTAAAAAATACCAACTTGTGATTTAGTTAGCAGTGGATTGACTAAAGATGGTGGTGCTTCAGTGGTACTATTTCCTCTGACATCTCTCTCCAGACCCAGAACAGGTGAGAAGTCCATAATCTTCAACTCAAGAAATACTATATCCGTAGACTAGGTTAAAAGTCTTACCTAGTCTCTCACTGATCAGCTCAGCGTAGAAGACTTCTGTTGCATTTTCTATGCTATTTCTCCTCACAAAGATGGAAACATCCTACAGCATTGACCTCTGGTAGATATTTCAGTTCCAGAGGACCCAGTTTACCTGCATGTTGTTTCAAGTCCCAGAAAGGTGTCTGACTTGTAGTAAGTCACCTGGTAGAGCTTTCCTTTAGGATTTTCCCTTATGATGAAAAGTGGGAAGGAGCAAAGCTACCAATACCTTTGTAACTAATTAGAGATTAAAGTGCAATATGAATTACACAGACCTCAAGACACTGCCGTTAGAATTTTCAGCAAAGCACACAGGTTAAGACATGCACTGTGTATTTGGCTAATAGAATTATTAGCCACTGTCCCAGAGAGTTTTTTCCAATGTTTGAAAGTAACCTTCGTAAACTATGATATGGGATTTTCTGTCTTTAACTGCAATGCATAGTTTGTGAATTGTAGGAAATGCGGTACTCAATAAATTTATATATCATAGAAACCTGGTACAGAGCAACAGAAAAGTCAAATATAACAGTTTTTCAAACCAAGCACTCAGATTTTTTTTTAATGAAAGTGAAGTAGGAGAAAGTGCCACTGAGCACATTAATTTGCAGCAGAGGATAGCTTGACAGACAACTGCAACTCTTGCAAATTTATCAACAATTACCACCACAGCTTTTAACATCTCTTCCTGCTAGATCTTTTGCAGATCCATCTCATTGTTCACACCACAGCAAGAGACAATTAGTTAATACGTATCGCTATCATAAGCAATACTTCAAAGGTGTTAAATCCCCCCATATGTGCCAATTTCACAGAGTCTAATGAGACTCACTTTGTTTCACTTCTTACAAAGTACTTTCAAACTCAGAGAAGAAAACTCTACTAAAACAAATGAACAAACAAACAACAACAACAGCAAAAACATATTAAACACACTACTTCACCTAAATAGTAATCTATTTTATTATAAGTAATTAGGAACAATGCTAGAATAACAAATCCAGCCTTAGAATATTGTCTGCTACAGCAAGTAAGTATTTTCCTGTGCTGCCCACAAATTCATCCATGGACTGCACTCCTAAAAATGGGATCCATGTGGAAACAACCTGAAATATACCTCTTGAGAAGGAAGAAACATCTGTGATATGGTCACTGTAGGTTACCTTCAAGATGTGCAAAGCAACATATAAAATACCAATATGGAATCATTTGGTGACTGAATAAAGTTTTTTCAAAACTATTTCATTTTTAAGAAGGCTTTGAGGAACATTAGAAGGAAATCAAACACTTCCTTAATGGAGTGTTACAGAGTGACAATTAAGTATGTCCCTCTGGATCATTGTTCAGTCCAGATCAGATTTCAAAGACTGAGTGACTGAGGTTGCCACTTCTTGGTAAGAATAAAATAACTTTATTATATTAAAATCTAAGACTTCATGAAAAAAAAAAAAAAAATTTAAAAAAAAATTGTTTTGTACTAACAGATATATTCATTATTTTAAAACTTATATCAATATTTTCTCTAAATTCTTCCAGAATTAACTAGATTTTTCTAACAAAAAGATAAGTTTGATTTCTTTTTAATTTATAGAAATCTTACAGAGTAATTTAAATAACAAGTTTTGACAATTTCTATTACTTTTTCAAAAAGAAAAACAATTAGGAAGATTCAGTACGATCAGCTATGCTAGCAGACAGCTTGGTCCTCAGAAAAATCAACTTGTTTTTTTTTTTTTGCATTGCTATGGCACCAAAAACAATTGCCAAGACCTTCAGGTTTTAAAGCTTACAAACTTCCCACTGCTCTGAGCTACTATATTCTTTCCCCTGAAATGAGCTGGGCTACGAAGGAGGGATCTTGCACAAATAAGTTATTAAATGATTTGTATCCTGAGCTCAGGGCAGTTGTTTTAATAACCTAAGGAAGTACATTCTCCATTTGCAAGTACTCATCATAACAACAGGTATGCATGACACATTACTCATACACATTTCGTGATTGCCTCCTATCCTCTTTGGTTGATACTGTAAGAGTGATCTGTGGGTGTTCTTACCTTCTTTTCACCAAAATCTGAACAAAAATTTCATCAGTTTGTAGAGGGAAAAAAAAAGGGGGGGGGGGGGTGGAGAGGAGGAAAGGGAAGGGAAGGGAAGGGAAGGGAAGGGAAGGGAAGGGAAGGGAAGGGAAGGGAAGGGAAGGGAAGGGAAGGGAAGGGAAGGGAAGGGAAGGGAAGGGAAGGGAAGGGAAGGGAAGGGAAGGGAAGGGAAGGGAAGGGAAGGGAAGGGAAGGGAAGGGAAGGGAAGGGAAGGGAAGGGAAGGATTTCAAGCTTATTTTGCTCTGTCCAGGCAGAAGAGGTGGCGTGGGAGGGCCACTCCTTTCAGGAGACAGATGTGGAAAAGTCCGTCTCCAACCCTGGGCTGGACTAGCCAGAGTACCCCACAGATGCTCCAGATAACACTGGGTGATCTGGCTTTCCACATGCATGTACCCTCAGCATTACAGGTAGTACGATGCAGAAGCATGGCTGCAGGCCGTGAATGTGGGCCAGTCTCAGTGTGCACACAAACTTACAAGAAGTTTTTGCAGCCCATGATGAGCTCTGGGCTAACCACTACTGAGTAAATTCAGTTAGATCTTTACAATAGATACCACCAGACTGCATCTGGAGGCACACTCTGAGTCTTATGTGATGCCTAAATACCTTCTATGTGAATGAAAGTGACTTGATGACTAATGTTTCTGGATCACACCATAGCTCAATGATTACTGCAAGTGTTGTTGGTGATGCTGCAAATGCAGTGACCGTGTTTTGCTAGTTTTGTTGTGAGCCATTCTATGTATGGTTACATTTGATGATTCTCTTCTTTCCAGAAACAACAAATGAGATATTTTTGTTTGCATCCCCTCCCAAGAGGATACCAGTAAATCTGAGGCCAGAGTAATGTTGTCTCAGATTCAAAACCTCAGCTATAAGCCACAGCTATTTTGCTTTACAAAAGTACCCACTGACAGATCATATCCAGCTCTTGTCAATGCTGCTAACCTATCTCCAAAGGACCACAGATTAATCTTCTCTTTTCTAAGGACTAATAGGAAAGGGCATTTGGGACTGATAGATTCAGTTTTTTTGCAAAAACAAGTTATTTTCCAAGCTCTTCCAATACAACCCATCAATTTGCCTAATATGCCCAGGTAAGTGAGATGCCTTCTGTTGTGCATTTCCTGCACAACAGGAAACCCAGATATTGTACTAACCAGAGTAATGCAAATAAACAGAATTCTTAAGAGTGAGTTCTATTAGTTAAGGTGCCCAGGAAAATAAAAAGCCAAATATGACAGCAAAATAAATTATTATTTGTCTTCTGGCAGTAGTTATACAGCAAGCAAGTCTATAAAATTTGCTGTAATGCAGTTTGTTGTGTTTTTCCTCTTTTTAGGATCTGCTCTTTTCCATCTGTTTCCTTTTTAATGTGTCCTCAATATCACTGATCAGTGATCAGTATAAGAGGTAAATAACCAGGTTGAACAATAGTCCTCCCCTCACTAGCCAAAATATGATAGTGCTAGTGGAAGAAAATAGAGAAAATCACCAAGGAAATAAAATCTCAGCAAGTGTTTTCACTTGTGAGATTTGCTTAGCAAAAAGTCCTTGGAAAAGAAAATACAATCTATAAAGCCAGCATCAAATAACACAGATTATAGGCACCAAACTTCATTTGTTCTTAATTTCTGCTAACCGGAAGGTGATGATTACACTTACTCTACCAACAAGGGAGCTGTGAATTCATAAAAATGGCAAGAATCCCCACCACTTGCTGGGCTTTCTGGTAGCCTATGAAAATCTGCAAACCTGTAAAACTGTGAGATGAAACACTAAGCTGAATGAATCCAGATCACTGACTCACTAGTAATAGAACAGCTGATGTTTCAGGAAAATAAGTGGAAGTAAGATGCCTTGTTAACTGCATTCATTCTTGTCATAGATATGTCCTTCATGACCTTTTGTCTCCTAATTGGTTTTCACTCTGTAAAGTGCACTTATATTTGCCCTGGCCTTGAGCCTTTCAGTGCAAATATTGTTACGGATGCTGTTCTCGGGCTGTATACATTAATTCTCCTTAAATGAGTATATCAACCAGAACTAGTAAGAAAGAAAATATGTGTAAAATGCCTGTTTTGAATTCTAATTTTCTCTCACTATTTGCTTAAAGCCACATTCCTGATTGCTCCTCTAGGAAAATTAATAAGTAGGATAGACAAATCCATGATTAAAACAGTCGTGCACATTATATGTAGATGCAACATGACAGATGTGGAATCATGCTGAACAGTTGTGACTTATCTGGAGCTCTTCAGTTCCAGTTACAGTAAAGCAGAGGTGTTCAATTTCAGCAAAGAATAAATGATAGACAAGAAAAAGAAGGAAGTAAATTGCAAGGTTTTAATGAAAGAGAACATACACAAAGAGATAAGAGTGGAAATTACAAGAATTATGTTACTGATTACATAAAATTCCTGGAAATTGCTAAAAGAAATACATATATTCAGAGACCTATAAGCATCTTAGGAAATCTCAAAAGCTCAGAAGTTTTTGATCATTTCTTGGCTAAAATTAAGCTAAGAACTCAAGGAGCTTTAGCCATGACTAATGGCTTTTTGGAGTATGCCTTCATTTCCCCTCCCTCTTTAGAACACACACATCTCCTCAAGTGCCATCAAACAAACAGTGGAAGTCATTCCACTCACTCTAAAATAGATTAAGAATACTTAAATATGTGGCTGTGACAATGAAATGCAATTCAAAATTGTTCAAACATTCATTTATCAACATTGGAGGCACAGGCTGCTACTGAAATACAAAGACTTACAGAATGCATCATATGTTGAAATATACTACTGTCAGTATTTCCAGAAGAGCTTACTAATGTACTAGAAATGAGCTGCATGCTTGCTGCTTTCCTCAGCTGTGGTAATCCACTTCACACTGACCTTCAGATCCAATTAATTTGCAGTTAATGGAATGTTATGTTCAAAGGAATTCTGCGTACTACTTGAAATTCCCAAATGATGTTGTTAGCCAACTGTCTTGGAAGGATTGATAAGTAGCACATACACGGAGGCTACTAGTAGTGCATAATTGAGTTTTATTTCTAACATATGCTGCCTGTATTTTGCACAAAAATTGTATTTTAAGTTTCTTAGCAGATAGGCTTTTTTTTTTTTTTTTTTCTTTTGGTACAAAGACCTCTGTGACACTTCTTAATGTAAAATGGTCCCCAGAGAGTGCGTTGACTTGACCCTAAAATGACCCTGAACATCTTAATTGCTTCAGACCTAAATTCTCTTCTGAGTTTTCCCAACTGCAGAGTCATTGTGAGGTCAGTGTTCATTGCAATGCAGCAAGTAGGCTTCCTCAACGCTTTATCTTAGAGAAAATGTGACGATCCATGAATGTCTGTACATCGCAGAGTACCCACAGCACAAACTGCTACACCGTCAACTGCAAAACTCTTAATACACTATACCTACCGATTACCATCTTCCTTTTTCCTTCTTCCCTTTCATTCAGAGTGTGAGGAGCAAATACGCTCTTTAGACAGCGAAGCAGCTATGAGGTTGCTCTGCAGATATAAAGCAAAGCTCTGCTGTACCATCAGAGAAATCAATGTAGAAAGATATATACAGAAACAGCTGCTACCTGCACTGAGTCATCTCCTGTACTCTGGTGCTCAAAAAATCTCTCTTAATACTATCTTCTTGCAAGCTCAGTATTAACCATTCACAGTTTTTTCTTTCTTTTTTTTTTTTTTTTTTTTTGTAAAAGAGGTGTTTTATCTCCTAGAGTAAGATTTACCCAAAGACCCAAAGGAAAACTTACACTGAACATGAAGCATTACAATTCTTCAGCTGCGTATGTTAAACCTAGTTTCGAAGTAGTCAAGTCATTATAAATCCCCTGACTTCAGCAGAGCTGTGTAGAGTTATGCCAGCCATGAATCTAACTATTCTCTATTTAAGTGCTTTCGAGACATTAAAATTCTTTTAAAAATAAGTCATCCAAGTGATGCTTTCCCACATATAAATCAATTAAGACATGAAAGGTTGTATGCATAAGAAGGGAACAAGGGGGAAGAGGAATGAATATTTCCCTTTTTCATTTTGTAAGTTGTTTTCCTTCCATTGTGTCCTGTCTTCTGTCCACTTTGTTCTGTGTGCCCAGAGCTACCCATTTTGTAACACACTGTCATTAAAGGTTCATCAGGATTTATAGCATACATCCTTAAGGTCATATTAATAGCATATAGCTTCATGAAATGGAAACTTTGCTACCTGAGGGTACTTATGTGATGAACAGCCTTTGTTAGACTCTAGTGCAAATACAATTCTGAATCACCTCCATATAGTCTTTCTAATGAAGTAACTGCTTTTTTTTTTTTTTTTCCCTTGGTTTTCTGTGAGAACATGTGCGCATTCTGTTTTGTTTTGTTTTCTAAAAAGGTCTATTAAAGGCCTTTTGGTGCAAAAGGTCTTTTAAAAATCTACTCATCCTCATACTCTTATACATCAGTAATGTCATCAGAAGTGATGATTACCAAGTGATTGCTGCACATTTTTTGCTTTTCTGGGCTAAATCTCAAAACAAGATGTTGCAGTTCCACATTTAATCTCAGGGTTTGGGCGATGACACCACCAGAAATTAAAGTTTTTCTGCTGTTTTTATTAACTGTGCTTATAAACCCAGAGAATCATTACTATTTGTTCAGGCACCATCAAAACACTTTTTCCTATGTGAAATACTGTTAATGGGAAATATCCTATAAGGCTTGTGCTAAATTGACTGACACAGTTAACAAATGTTAATACTGGGTCACGTTTGAGCTGATCAATCCCATCACCATAAAGACAAAAGAGCTGGTTTTAGACCCTAGCTCAGACTAACTAACATTGAAACATAATTTTTGATTTGTCTTAAAGGATTAATACAGGCTTTTCTCAACAACAGAAATAATTTGGCATTGTGGCCAGACTGTGACTGGCCAAAAGCCTGGTTCTCTGTGCAAGAATCCACAGGGATAAGGCACAAAGCCAAGTCAGGGACCAGGTTTGGGTCAGAATCAGAGTGATGCATGGCCCTGCACATGCCTAGCTTTGGCATGACTCAGGCAGTGAGCAAGGTGAGGGCCTGAGCTGAATCCAGGCTCTTAACAGAGTTGGAGAAACTCTTCTACTTCTTACACCTTCATTCCACTGTTCTCTGTAGTGTGGTCCAAGGCCTCTGTTCTCAGCACAGTAGTATGGTCTAAGGCTTCCTAGATGCTCTATGCCAGAACTGTCCCAGTCCAGGCAGCCTAATCCATAAGAAATGGAGAGCATTTTTGATCTTGGTTTGCACTGTGTGCTCGTGAACCATGAACCTAAGATTTGAAAATCACCCTTTTCCAAAGGTTACTGAGACTAACAGAACATATCTGTTCATACATACAACATACTAATATTTCATCTGTAATCAGAGTTTGAAAATGCACTTAAATGTAGAGAATTCTGAAAGAAAACAGTAGCTTTGATTTAGGCCTGGAGTACATACATCTGAGTTGAATAGTGGCAATCATGGTTTCATGAGAAGGCAGTTTCCTTCTAGTAGGTAACTGCTTACTTTGACTCAAAATCAAGAAGAATGGGATTTCAAAACATGATTTATAACTGAATCTTTATGATACTCCAAATAATGTTAGGGCTGTGTTCTACTGTATGTTCACCCTTACTCTCCTACTTCTTGGTTCTAGCAAGCCTCAAGTGAAGGCAGCTCTACAGCAGCCCTCAGCAACTGGGGTACACTTGGCAGAGATGATGTCAAAACGCTGCACTCAAGAACAGCACTTAATTGAAAGTTACAGATTTCCTTGCAACTCTAAAATCACACCTGCAGACAAGCAACTGGAACATCAGAACCTTCAAATAACTTGCAAGTTAAAATTCGGTGACTTTAGATACTCAGCGCCTTAATAATGAGTATAGAAGCATGGAGAAGGTGAGGAAAGATAAAAGAGAAATTTATGAACATATTTTTGGTTTAGAAATTTTTATGTCATAAATAAAGACTGTTGCTTTTTCTGAGTTCTGCTTTTAACCCAATTCTGAGTAACTTGAGACAAAAGGAGGGCTTGAAAAAGGAGGAAGTATTCTCTGAGGTTTCAGATTTATCTTGTAGAGAACCTACTCAACCAAAAAAAACCAACAACAGAGGAACACATCACAAGCCTTAGCTGTGTGCCGTTCATATTGATTCAGCTCACACAAAACTGCAGTTAACTCCTTCATTCCTCAGCAGTGTTGGCCCGGCCAAGCTCTTTTGTGACAGCTGGCTCTTAAAGCTTTCATTTCAGGAATCTGTGAATAGATTGGTCTTATTTTATCAAAATGGCCTTACTAACACTGATAGTTGCAGAGAAAAGCTTCAAAATGTGACCCAAGTGAATTCTAAAGTGTTCTGAATCTAACAACAAATAAAAAGGCTTGGCAACTTTATTAGATTCCATCATTCTTCAACGTTTGGGTTCAGCAATGTCATAAGCATAAAACAGACAGTAACAGAGCTTATATAAAATGAAGGTAGGTTGCTTTATGAAAAGATGAGGACATCCGGCTCTCACCTTTTCTTCAGCTTCCTCCACATCCACAACCATGTACATGCTTTAAATCAGGTTCTTGATACAATTTAATTAAAGTCTGTCCACTGTAGGGACAGGATAGTGTTATCAGAAGCCATAAACTGCTGCACCTCAGCACTCATTCCTGCTAGTTTGAGTGAGTGACCTTTCTGATGGTTATGACAATCTCAGGACCCTTTCACTGATTTATGAATGATTTATCAGGAGCAGTGTCAATTGCCCATTCAGTTTACCAAATCCAACCTTTGGTTTCCTTTGAGTTCTTCATTAAAACATAGTATTTGTATATAGCATTTCTTCTGCAAGTGCAAATGCCAGTAAGGATGCAAACTTCACGTTTAAAATGATATCTCCTTTTTACCACTATTCATAAACTCTTATTTGGGAGCAACCCTCCTGGCCAGGGGCTGCTTTTTATTGCACCCTTAACATGAGCAATGAAGTCAGGAGGGGGGTGAGCGTGATATCTCTAAGCGCTTCTGTAAAGCAACATTCAATTAACAGAAATGTATTCTACCTCAGAAATAGCATTAACTTTGCATAACAACTCCCATATGTTTTTTTTTATCTTTGCCTCTCAGGAATGTGTCTGGGAAGTTTCTACTTCAATACTTTGGGAGAGCCTGCTTCCAAATTCGCTGCTCAGGTTTTTTGCCCACCAAGGTTTGAGTGGTTCACACCCATTCAGAGGTGCAAAGAAAGTTGAATGCACCCCTCTAAACCCACAACTCACGTATTACTAGTTTTAAATTCATAATAATGCTAGTTTGAATTCTGGGAGCATCTCTACCTGGAATGATACTTGCTGATCTCAAAGGAGTTCTGAAAGTAATAATTATTGTGATTGTCTGTAGGAGTCTGTCTGTTGAAGCAGGAGCACTGCAGCCCATACAGCAGGATTTCTTTGTCAACACCGCCATCTGCCTCTAATAATCGAACACTGGAGCAGGCACTACTTTACTGGGGCTCCCTTGCACCACTTGTTCTTTCTCCACCCTAAGGTTATGTTTCTGGAAGGTTCCTTCTGTATGCAAACCAAGGCTTGGAAACTTATAGCCAAGTTTCTTCAATTTCTTCAGCTTGTAAGCAACTCGGAAATGGCCAGCACAGTATGTTTATCAGATAATACTGGTAAATTGGCTGCTCTAATCAGGCGCTGCAAAAATTGTGGCTTTGTTGTAGTATGTTACTGGGTGAAAAGCATGCACAAGCACTGTGTTGCAAAAACAAATCCTAGTTGTCTTTCTGTGTGATCGTTAGAGGATATAAATGTGTAATCTGTTATTATGCTGGGCTTTTCATAGACAGTATCTGTGCTTCACAACCCTCCTCCAACAGCACAGAAGCAATATTCCAGCAGCAAAATTACCAGGCTGATCTTTAGCATGGAGATAGCACAAAACACTGTGGTGAGATTGCAGAGGCACCACTACAGTAATAAAAAATGCAGCAATGTCTCTGGGTGGGACTGAAGGCTGGATAAGTCTGTCGGGGACCTGAAGTATTCGTGAGGTTGTCAGTCTGCACTGCAGCCAGAGGTCATCATATGACCTGTGCTGTTAGAAGAAATGCAGATGAGCCATGCTTTCCATTTAGCCACATCAGAGGCTTGGCATGGGAACCAAACCAAACTAAACCAAACCAAACAAACAAAGAAAAGATTAGCTGAAAATTCATACAAAATACCCACAGGGAATACTGAAAAGTAACTTTGTAAGAATAGTTTATTCATAGTATTTCCAAAACTCCAATGATCAGACAATATTTAAGTGTGCATTCTGCAAAATCCTTCTCTTATTTTATCAAAATGGCCTGTAAACACTCTGTGTTTACAGAGCAATTTGCTGGGTTGGAATAATGAGAGTTCTATGATTTTGACTTGCTACATTATTTGTCAGAATGTTGGAGATTTTGAAGGAAGACACAGCTCCTTTGACTTCCTCCCTTAGCTTAAGTATAAACATGTGAACAGAGGAGATCAGCATAGAAAGACACACCGGTTCTTGGTGCCTGCTGAAAGCCAAATCCTGAATCAATGGTAAGGTCCCATGGGAGGAGTGGACTTTGGCCCCTGAAAGCAGGAAAAAAGGGGAAAGCTGAACAAAAGTGTGAATGAATACATTAATGAGAGACCTGAATATTTACATGAAGTTCAGTGCAGTGTTAATAAACAGATAAGCTAATAAAAGCTGAACTCATATCAATCTTATCAGCAGCCACCTAGTTGCAATACTCTACCATGCAGACTGCAGTTACGGCTTAGTAACCTGGCACAGTACAAGCTGTATGTCAAAAATTACAAACTGATTGCTTGACATCTTTAGATTTCAAACATTAATGTGCTTTCCAGCTTGCAGGAAACATTGATGGAAAGCAAACATAACCAAGATCTAGTCATGACATGTTGTGTGGCAAAGAAGACAACAATAGTGCCTTCTACTGGGATATAAATGCATTGCATTTATAGAAGATGATGAAGCGTTGCAATAGAAGATAATAAAGGAAGAGTGAGCTCATTGTTTCTAATACCCAGCGACAGCTCAACAGGAGTGCAGTCTCTATCCAGAAAGATGCTGCTCCCCTGGCACCTAACTCTCACATGAGGTGCAAAAGGTGCTCAGGCCTGGCTGTGCATCTGCTGCTTAGCACTGCTACAAATCAAAGGGAACAATGTGCCTAAATACTTAAAAATATATTAATTTCCAAGAGCTTTAAGCCACATTTGAAATGCAGACTTTGCGTTGTAGATTAGCATAAGCTAAAGGACTTTAACACTGATGCCACCTTTAAAATTCTGGACTTTTCTCTATTACCAGGAAGGCTCAAGCACCCTGCAGAACTGAGCTGCATTTGTCCAACACAGGACAGACCCTTTGGCAGACTATTAGTACCCACTCATCAAATATCAACTTTTGTTTTTTTTAACTGAGTACATTGAAATACCTTCATGTGGTTTTAGTTTTGTTTCCTCAAAGATTGTGGCTCACCCCTTATCTTAATCATGATGCTTTCGTCTCATAATGAAACATTAAAAAACCTGATCATGTTATCCTTCATTTCATTTTGTTTAATTGGGATTCTGAACGTTTTAACTGCTTAAAGAGGGCTTTTCTGTACAAGGAGGCCTAGAAGACCTTAAATTACATGCTTTCACCTTCAGCTCCCACCTTGTGTTTTCCTTATGGTCGATACAACTCTCCCTCCCCATTTTCTATGGCCTTGGACTTCAGGACAGTTACCTGGTTACCTGCCCCAAAGGTCTCTGCAAGTGATGGGTGCAAACAGCTGCCTTGATATGTCTTTTTCGGGGAGAATTTGTTCAGGGGAGATCTGCAGGTGCAGACACTTTCTGTATCTCTTGCCCCCTACATGAGCAAGCAGGGGTGAGATATCTCCTTGTTTCAGCTGCTTGTTTCTGCTGAGCTGAAACACATTATGTATTTCTCTTGCTGGTACCCACCCTGTTTTGAAAAACAGCAGCAGCAACTACAACAACAAAAAAGAATGTGTTGCTACTTTAACATCCTTGAGAACTGTACTTAGAGAAACCACCTAAAGCTGAATATACTTAGAGATACTAAATTATACTGGAGAAAAAAAAGCAAAAGGAAGGAAGGAAGGAAGGAAGGAAGGAAGGAAGGAAGGAAGGAAGGAAGGAAGGAAGGAAGGAAGGAAGGAAGGAAGGAAGGAAGGAAGGAAGGAAGGAAGGAAGGAAGGAAGGAAGGAAGGAAGGAAGGAAGGAAGGAAGGAAGGAAGGAAGGAAGGAAGGAAGGAAGGAAGGAAGGAAGGAAGGAAGGAAGGAAGGAAGGAAGGAAGGAAGGAAGGAAGGAAGGAAGGAAGGGAGGAAGGGAGGAAGGGAGGAAGGGAGGGAGGGAGGGAGGGAGGGAGGGAGGGAGGGAGGGAGGGAGGGAGGGAGGGAGGGAGGGAGGGAGGGAGGGAGGGAGGGAGGGAGGGAGGGAGGAAAGCAAACATGCAGAGATTAAGGAAGATACTAAGGAAGATCCTGCACCATTTGCGGAGTTACTTGTTTGAATTCCCAGCCACTGGTATGCTCTTTGGGTCTACAAGAATGGCAATTACAGGTTCAGCACCAGCACTTGCTAGGAAGGTAGTGTGCAGAGGGAAGGGACATTACTACCTACCCAGCGAACACTATGATGTGTTTCCTTTCCCTGCAAAATGGATTTCTTGAAGCTGCTGATCTGCTTTAAAATGATGGCAGGTGTTACACAAATCAGCAGCCTCTGCTTCTTACTTAGCACAATGCCAGCCTGGTGGAATAGCACAGACAGTGTGAAATAAATAAATAATGCAAGAGGGCAACATTGTCCTGTGCTACTGAAAAAGGGAAAATCAGAAGAATACAATGAAAAAATGCCCCGTGCTGTTGTTATTAAGACACTGGGAGAGACACTGTGGCAATTTTAGCATAGTGAATATCTACATCCACTATGCATATTTTCAATTACAACACCCTGATCTGGACATGGAGGAGGAACTGTCATTTACCTATTGTTGCTATCGTATTTTTTCCCAATGCCTGTATAATATTCTGGATAGATTTTAACAGAGGTCTTGGAAAATGGTGAAATCTTTTCACCTAGGAGGAGAAAATCTGCAAGGATTTTTCAGCTGTGAAAAAATCTCAGCCAGCAGTTCTGCTGTCGTGTTCTTACATTTGCATGCTGTCTACACTGTAGAGCCTGGATTCTTTTTTCACTGACAGACAAAGACTGATTAAAAAAAAATCATGGGCAGCAGAGAGGACTGGCACAGAGCCACTAGATCACACTAGATCGTGTGCCCCGGTGGCACAGTGGTAGGAATGCCGCATTGCAACACCGGAGGCCCTGGGTTCGAATCCCCCCTGTGGTGCAAGTGTTAGAAGTGCCGCTCTGCTACACAGAGGCTTGAATCCCGGGGGGTTGGACTCGATGTTCTCTAAGGTCCCTTCCAACCCGCACAAGACTATGATGATGGTATGATCTGCACCTGTGAGGTGCATGGGGTTTGATCAGCCCAGCATCAGAAACTGGTGTCAGAAGTAAGACACACATCAGCACTCTCTAAACATATTCTTATATAAGCACATGATTATAGTGGTATTACCCACAGACTTTTGAGTTGGCATGTCCTTCGGTAGCTTGTTGGATTAGGGCCTCAGGCTGCTGACACGAGTACCTTCGGTCAGAGGATGCAATAAAGCAGATGGATAGCAGACTCCTCTCCAGCCATTTTCAGCACACAGAGCAAGTAGGACTGGATGTAAAGCCCTGTTCACTCCCTTGCCAAGCTCGTACATCAGGCTGCACCAAGGGAAATGGAAGAAATGAGGGAGAAATAAGCAGAGCATCATCCCACTACAGGGTGTAGTGGGATCTCTTCCATGGGATACTGCCATGAAGAGGGCATTGGAAATGCAGCACTGTCCCAGGCAGTAGCTACAGAAGATATCTACAGACTGAGGCTTTATCTGTCCTCCTAAATCACCTTTTTTTCTACTGAAGAAATAGCAGCCTCAATTGTCAATAGCACTGTGCTCGTATGGCAAAGTCCTCAGAAATCAGCACAGTGCGTTTGTCTGAATGCACTTAACCGAGACCAGGAGAAGCTCCCTATGGCACACAAAGCTATTTTACCATGTGGGTTTTAGTTTTCCTGTTCAAATTTCTTATATCAGAAAGTGGGTTTTTGAGCCCACTGTGGCTCATCTGCAGTGCTTTTAGTAACAGTTTTTCACATCCTCCTTCCTAATTAAAGAACTGTTCACATAACTAATAGTACCTGTAGTAAATGGGCCTGTTTTCTATTTCAAAGTAACTATTCTTACCCGTTTAAACACTTCAGTGAAAAACAACTGTTGAAGAATTATTTTGTGGTTCATTTCCTAAAATGGGATGTGATGCACTGTATTTATTTGGCATGACAGAGAGGAAGGGAGTGATAAAATTTTGGGCACAGCACCCACTGCCCTGAACTGGTTCTCTAAACCTTACAGGGTGAGCTGGGACCCTGGAGCTATTAGCTCTCTCCTCTTTTGTCCTTCTTAGCATGGTGAGGCAAGCTTATTCTATAATCTTGACACAGACATCCAGAAAAAAGCATATTTAAAAGTACATTAAAAATATCAAATCTGTTAGTGCTGTTAAGTGCTCTTTAGCATACTGAGAGGGACTAAAATCGTTGGTTATTGTTAAGAAAGTGCAGCATAACTTACCATATTTGCCTGAGAGGCTGCTGTTGTCTTAAAGCTCCCCTGGCTTCCCACAGGAAGCTGCAGCAATTTAGAGTAACAGTCACTGAAAAACTCCATGGTTTTCTTGAAAACAGCAACTTGTAAATTCAGTCTCTGTCCCTCGGGTCACTACTGGTGCCAATATAGCTCAGTGGCTTTATTAAAAGACCTGGATGACAAGATAGAATCATAGAATCATTAAATGGCTTGAGTTGGAAAGGACATTAAATGTCGTCTAGTTTCAACCAGGGCAGGATTGTCAGTCACTAAACCAGGCACCAGCTCAGACTGTCCGGTACCCCACCCAAATGTGTCCCTGAGAACCCTCTGGGATGGGGCACCCACAGATTCTCTGGGCAGCCTGTGCCAATGCCTCACCTCCCTCTGAGTGAAACATTTCCCCCGACATCTAATCTAAATCTCCTTTCTTTTAGTTCAAAACCATTCCTCCTTGTGCAATCACTATCAGACAATATTAAAAGTCAGTTTTCCTCCTACTTGTAAGCTCCCTTTAAGCATTTGAAGGATGCAGAGAGTTCTCCTCAGTCTTCTCTTCTTCAGGCTGAACAACACGAGATCCCTCAGCCTGCCTTTTGTACTGAGGTGCTGCAGCGGCCCTCCTCTGATCATCTTTGCGGCCCTCCTCTGGACCTTGCATCAAATTCACCAACAACACCTATCTGTGGAGAGATGTTCTAGAGAGCAGTTTGGAAGAGAAGCACCTGGGAACACAGTATTAAACACAAGCCAGCAATGTGCACTTGCAACAAGTAAGTATCCTTGCCATAATAGAATATCTTCTCTCCCTGAGAAGATATTTTCCAATGAGTCAAGGGAGGTGTCCCTGTGCATTGCAGGGAAGTTGAAGTTGGACTAAATGACCTTTAAATGTCCCTTCTGTCTCTAAGGACTTTGTGATTCTATGAACGTATGATTCAGTGATACCTACAAAGCATTTCTGAAAATCTTTCCAAGCATTTTATATGTTTTTACATGTCTTAAAATTTGGATTCTGTGGGTCTGTATTTATAAATCCACAACAGTGGCATTAAGGTCTAATTGATTATTTTAGGAAAAACACTAATCCTCCAAGTAATCATCCTTTATGACCACAGTTATCTAGGAAATTTTTTTTCTACCTTTTAATGGGAAGGGTAGATTTGGTTATTAGCTCACAAACAAATATTTTCCCAAATGAAGTGGATGAACTGTCAATTCAGATGCAACAATCTGTGCTCTACCACATTGACTTTTGCCTAGTTGTCCCCTAAGCACCCACCTTTTTTGTCTGTTAAACACTGTGATATATTTCAGTCCACTTCTGTCTTAGTCCTGTGACATGACAGAAACGAATCTTAGAGAATGAATGTTCTCAGTAGTGAAAGGAGATCAGGTGCCACGCTCAGTCAGGAAGAACAGTTCAGTAACTGGAATGCCAAACAAAACAACGAAAAAAAGAGAGAGAGAGAGAAAGGGAGAAAGACATCCCTACATATGTGTTCACAATGAGCTAAATTAGTTCAGATTTAACACACTGGCTCTATGTTCTCTTGACCCAAAACCACTCAAGATATGTAGTTATGAATATTTCAGTTTAATTTTGCATCATCAAGTGGCAAATTTCCTCAAGAAGCCACAAGTACCTGCTCAAAAGGAAAAGGAAAGACAGAAACATACCATACAAAGACAACTCCCTGAATGCTGCCCAGCTCTCATTATCAGTTCTCTTTGTGTTTCTGTCTCTTCAAAGCTAAGAATACCAATCAGCTTTAATGGTTGAACAGGATTATTCAGCCTATTTAATAAAACTACCTTCAGTCCACATATAGGCTGTGACAAAGTTTTCTAATTAAACAGTTTCATTAAGCACCAGAGCACACCTTTCGAAATCCCAAAGCTGCTAGCTCGCTACCTCAGGGCGTGATCCTCCTCCCACTGAACTCCAGAGGAGCAAGATTCCTGTATTTACATCTCCCTGTTCTGGACATTTTTGGACTCAATAAGTAAAAGTTATTCTGTGTCTCAAAATCCACACATTCTCTTTGGGATTCTATGGGTAAATTACTTATTGATTTTTTTTTCTCAGCACAAACTGCTGATTTTCATAGATCTCAGATTGTCTTTTATTTTATTTTTTTTTCCTGGCATCTTGTCATGTAATCATAAAAATTTTCCTCTGATAATATGGATATAACCTGAACTTATAATGTGTTCAAGTCAATATTAGCTTCAGCTGTCTGAGAACACAAGGTTGTAAAGTTAGAGCACCTAGAGAGCAAACATTATTGCTAGACACGTGTCAGTCACTTCGGAAGAGCATAGATTTTGACAGGGGTCTCCTGAGACAGATGTACAGCCAGAATGTAACTGGCAGGTCTGGGAGGGAGGAAGGTGAGGTTCCTGGTGGTAGCATGAAGGCTTTTGAGTAGTAGAGGATCAACAGGCTCTGTTGTACACAGCTCTGTACCTGTGTATCTTTGTAAAGATTTTCAGACAACTTGGAATCATAGGAGCATTTGAGAACCTTTAAAGACCAATTAGTCCAACTCCCCCTACAATGCACAGGGACATCTACAGCTCTATCAGGTTGCTCAGAGCGCGGTCCAGCAAATTTGTAGTTCTGGATTCAAAAAACACACTCTGTGTGTTGCTAAGAATCTCCCTCACAGTTCTTCAGAAAGTCCAAGAAAAGCCCATCAAAAAACTACCATCAGACAACTGTAGCAGAGACTGTAAGAATATGATGTGAAATAATTTAATTTAAAAGAAGAGTCTCAACCTAGAAACCTCAATCACTCAAATTAAGCTTCCAGGATTCTCTTCCCTCTGTTCTTAAAATAGATAGGAACAGCACAAAGGTCAATGGCAATCTTCCTGGTGGACAGGGAAGTCTGTGTGACTCAGGGAGAATTTTAGGCCACAAGTGAGAGTATGTACCAGGTTGAATGAAAGAGGGAAAAAGAAAATCATGTCTTTCTGCATCTGTTGACAATCAGCAAGACTCGGGAGAGCAGGATCTGATTTATCAGCATTGCATCTTTCCACAACACTGCTCAAAGCTGTGCAATATGGTAATTCAATGGTGCTTAATTATTTCTCTAGGAAAAATATACCAAGTTTTTTGCCAGCAAGGAAATTTCCTATTTAAGGACATTGTTTCCACCTCTCTCATTTAAAAAGAAAGATATATTATTATTTTTTCTGTAACAACTAATTCGGTGTGGTCCTCCAGCAAGCATGGGGCTACCCCCTGCTTTAGCTAGAGAGAGGAGATACACTGTACAAGACAAAAACAAGCTGCAGCAACCCATACACTCATGCGTATAAATAATATAGACTGTGAGACATTTGTGGGAGCACAGAGATTTCTGGAGGGCACTTTAATATTTTGTTTACATCTAAAAATAAATATAGTTCCTTAAGCAGCTGCCTCTTGATCCCCAGCTGTTCATAAATACAAAAAGAAAGTGACACTTGCTTCAAAACAGCTAGTAACTTATATATCTAGAACAGAATCTAGCAACTCAGATTTATAGCACAGAGAAAGCTTCCGCCAGATTACAGAACCACACTGTGCACTAATGGAAAATACACCAGCTTTCCCACTGGTGTCTGGTCTAGAGCTTGGGCTGGGAAGAGAATGGAATTTTCTTTGCTGAGTTTTTGCAGCAGCCAACACCTGCAAAGGGACAGTCAGTCCTGAGCTCAGGTCTTCCACGAGTGAGCTGTGTCTACATGTCCCACTGGAAGGACCATGGAGCTGATGATATTAGAACAAAGTCAATTTGAGTGAGGTGATTTGACACGGTATCTAGATCATTCTCAAGCCTCTTCATTATTTACCATTTCACCATCCCTCTGCCATCTGTATGCTTCATCAGCAAAGATTTTGCAGTGCTTCTGGATAAAAATACTGAATAGTTTCTGCCTGCTTTTCATCTACACAGACCTTCATAAACATACACAGCATAAAAACAAAATAAAATAAAAAATAGAAGGGAAAAAAAAATGGTAACTACAGTAACTACATCTTCAGCTGTCAGTCAATTTTTATTCCAATTAATGTGAATTTCTTTCTCCTGTATTGTATCATTAATTATTTTATGGAATATAATGCAGTCTAGGTTAGATGCTCTACAAAAGCCCACTGGACTGAGTATGTCACACTCACAACTTCCTGCATCACCCAAATTCGTAATCTCATTGTGATTAAATAAGTCTTGCTTGATAAGAGCCATTGTCTATAACCCATGATTTCTGGCATTTATTCTATTCCTATCCTTTCTGCATTAATTGAACATCATATCAGCTCTTGCATTACCTGCAACTGATGTTGTGCTAAGCAAGCTGAAAATATTCAGATGTCTTGTGAACACTGATATGGATGGTTGTTCTTTTCAAATTTGTAACCATGCTGCAATTTTGTGTCACTGTTAAAGATTTTATCATCATCTGCCACTGAGCCTGTAACGCTGAAAACTCTTTTTTCTTTTAAAGCTACATCAGGAAATCCTTCTGCCACACATGGTTCTTTACCAGTATCTTCAGGTTCTATATTATATTTCCACTGAATTCCAGTATTTGCCCCTTTTTGTAATTATTATTATTATTTCAATTTATTTTTTTTTCCTTTTCCGTTGTACTGGGATGGACTTTAATCTAGCCATGGATCTTTTATTCTGTGAGTTTTTTTCTCCCAGATTGCTGAACTGTAGCATTTTGAGGGTAACCCCTCCGAGCTCCATTCACAGTTTGCTTTTTGTTTCTTTTTCTGGTGGACTTGCATTGAGAGACATCTAGATGATGACCATACCTCTCCCTCACGCTCCCTCATCCTCCCTTCTTATCAAGACAGGGAGATAATTTGATAAAAAAGCTCATGGATCAGGATAAATACATGGAGACCACATACCAACATGGGCAAAATAAACTTTAAATGGGTAAGATTAATTTATTGGCAGTTAATAACACAGTGGACTAATAAGAAACAAAGCAAACTAAAAGCACTTTTCACCTCCCCCATTATTCCAGATTTATATTTCTGTCTTGATTTCTCTTTCCAAACAGTGCAAGGGGACTGGGAATTGTGTTGTGGTCAGATATAAGCACCCTATATCAGATGCTCCTCACACACTCCCTCTGCTCCAACATGAGCTCCTTGCCATGGGAAGAATTCCTTCCCAAAATGATCCAGCATGGTTTTGTTTGATGGGGTACAGCCCTTCAGGAACAGACTGCTCCAGTGCAGGTCCCTCACAGGCTCAGTTCCCAACAGAAATCCTGCCCAATGGTTACTATATTCTAGTCATGGTCAATGATCAGTCCTTAAGTAAATACCAACTTCCATTTCACAGACTACTTTAGCTTCATCACAATGAGATACAGCATGTTGTGAAAGACACAATATTTTTTATTTATTTATTTGGTAGTAAAATCATTACTGATACTTTTAGAAGCTCTATCAAAGCAGCAGGAGTTAACCAACTTGTCATTCAGCTTAAGGAATATTTCTTTTTTTGCTGTAAAATAGTTTTACATCATTCCTCAGTGCATCACACGCTGGTATCTCTGAGACAGGAAACTGAGCTAGATTGTTCACAGGTCTGAACCTGAAAACATCGATTTCTTATATTTCACAATTTGCAGGTAGATTTCTATTTGATTCATTGTATGGTCATTACCTATTTTGACATCCCATCAGTTAAGTCACTAACACCTGAGCTAAACTGAAAGAAAGAAGGCTTACAGTTCACTTAGTTTAGAGATTTCTGTAATTCCAAGCCTTTATGCAGTTTCTCAGTGTTCCTATCTATCATCTTTAACCATAGTCTAGTATGTGCACAGGGCTCCCATGTGGGGCTTGACTGGTGGATCACCATGTCCATCTCCTGAATATCATGGAGGTATAGTACAACTATCTTCACCACCTTTAAGTTGGCACAAGCTATTGTCAATACATTTTGGACAATGAGGGACTTGTGTGTTGTGTGTGCATAAGTTCAATCCATTCTACAGCTCACCAGCATACTCCATCTTCTAAACACAGCATTGCAACCCAAGCCAAGCCAGGCAAACAGCAAGCAAAATCAAAGTTAAAAAAAAAAAAAAAAAAAAAAAAAAATTTAGAATTCACTATCCTGAAATTCACTTTCATGTTCCTGCAGATGAGACCTTCTGTAGATATCTTTATATTCTCAGGAGAAAATAAAATCAGTTAATCCGTAAGATGACAGCTCATTAATGTGTAGAGGACTCATAGACTCTCACTGCAGTCAGCACGTAAGGAGATGCTACTGTCTCATCCTGTCTTCTGCTTATGATTCTTGTAAGATCATCTGTGTCAAAGTGAAATCCCACCTTACACTAAGTTTGCTAAATTAGGCTGATATCTTGAAAATGGTTGGAAGCTTTTCCCTTTTTCTTCTTTATCTGTAGCCACAGAGACAGCCTGCAAGAGTAGATTTCATTTCTGAAGCTGGCCAACAGTAAGTTTTGTCCTGAACTATATTTATTTTTGTGTTTCCAAAAGTTTCCAGATTGAGTATCAAGTTAGTTCTTATCAGATAATTACACAGCGCTTGCCTCCTGAGGCAATTTTAAATCAATCTCAGGAAAGGCAGTAACTATACAGTGTAGATAATTATAGTCTATTAAAGTACCTTACGATTAGATTCAGAGATCACTAATCACACAAGGTCATAAATGTACTGCACCTTTCTGAGGTGGTTTCTGAATTTTGATATATAGCCCGTTGCCAGAATATATAGATATATGTATATAATTTATTTTTCCTAGGGTTTTTATTGGACAAAATGTCAGAGGCAAATAACAGAAAGCTAATTAAAAACATGTCTAGCTATTGTCCTAAAAGACGTGCTTTCATTTCTAACCAGTCACAGAAAGAAAACCTGAGCATAAAGCAAGACTGTCATTTTAAAGATACTCTTGACAAAACATGTCATATTTTATATTTAAAACATTGTCTAACTGAACACCTTCCTTACTTCAGGAAAATGGCTTCTTTAATTGCTATGAGGATGTGTGAAGTGTGCTTGACAAGCATTTGATTAAATGAAGAAGCTTCCTTGTGAGTCACACTGAACTGAAATTCTCCATATAAGTGTTTTCCCTACAGAAAAATATCATTTTTTGCTCAAAACATACAAAAGCCATTAAGAAGATCAAAACAAATCTACCTGAAATCAGCTTGTCCCAGTTTGAAATATTCCCTTTTTATTCTCTGGTAGCACAGTGAATTACACTTAAGATGTACCATAACCTTTATATGTCCTTTCTCACAGTCCTTCCTTCCTTCCTTCCTTCCTTCCTTCCTTCCTTCCTTCCTTCCTTCCTTCCTTCCTTCCTTCCTTCCTTCCTTCCTTCCTTCCTTCCTTCCTTCCTTCCTTCCTTCCTTCCTTCCTTCCTTCCTTCCTTCCTTCCTTCCTTCCTTCCTTCCTTCCTTCCTTCCTTCCTTCCTTCCTTCCTTCCTCCCTCCCTCCCTCCCTCCCTCCCTCCCTCCCTCCCTCCCTCCCTCCCTCTCTCCCTTCTTAATTGGAAATGCCATCTGCAGGTCAATAGAATAGACGCTTTGCCACATTAGATTTTCTCCAGTATAATTTAGTATCTCTAAGTATATTCAGCTTTAGGTGGTTTCCCCAAAACATTCACATTCTTTGAAGGATGAGGCAGATGAAAGATAAAAAAAAAGATAAAAGTCACCATTAAATAATAAGTAGATAGGAGGTTTGTGATAAAATCAGGAGTAGAACTGAGTCTCCCACACCCTAATTCAGTGCCTCAAACACAAAATCATTACCTTCTAATTAAAAATCTTTGTCACGGTTAAATGAAAGCAGTATAGATGTGCAGTGTGTCTGGTTTCTATGAGAATATTGTCTAAAAATATTATTCTGAAAAAAATTTTAAGCACAAGGAGGAAAGTCTCCTGAGAAAAAAAAAAATTTATTATGGAACATATCCCCATTTTCTGAACATGAAAGAAATTAGCACTGTGATATGAATGAGGCTCCGCTGAAGTGAACAGAAAGCCTCACGCTGAAAGCTGCTGTGTCCAGCTCTTTACAGACAAAGGCAAACATGGCTTTTTCATTACTTTTATTACATCGTATTGTATAAGTACACTTGAATCACATTTGGAAAGTTTTCTCTGTGACACTTTAGCCATTTCCAAACTGCAGTCAAGACAGTCAAGACAGGGATCAACAGAGAAGTTTATCACTTCAGAAACCATCATATTGGAGTAAATACTATCTCAGTACCTTTCTGTGAACAAATGCATTCATTCATGTGACAATTCAAATCAATCAGGGAAAATGATCCACTTCATATTATGAATTACCCATTTGTCATCCTACAGTTTCAAGTAATGTGGGGTATGTGGCCTGTGATTGATCCACGCACCCATTTAGAACACTGGAAATCACCGCAAACACTTAAAAATTTTACATTAAATAAATAAATAAAAAGGCTCTCTATTGAAATAGGAACATTGGGTATAGTCACTGCAGTGCATGGAGATATGCAGTGAGGTATCTGGAGTGAGAGGAGCACTGAGAGACCTAAGAGGCCCTGGAAGAAATCCAACCCAGCTTCAGCAGTGCTTACAGTCTCACAGTCTCACATGGGTTAGAAGGGACCTTAGAGATCATTGAGTCCAGCTCCCGGGATTCGAGCCTCCTGTGTAGCAGAGCAGCACTTCTACCACTTGCACCACAGAGGGGATTCATGTAGAAACATCTAAGAAAGAAACTGAGGACAAACAAAGTCCAGTCATCATCCCATGCCTTTACTCAAGAGTGGAGAAATACTCACATCTGTGACCCAAAGAAGAAAATATGCAGGATATGACTATATACAATATATATGACTATATACAATAACAATTTACCCAGAAATGTAAACATCCAATTTTCTACTCCATTTAAGTGAAATCAAATTCATTTCCTTAGGAAATAACTGGGGAAAAATAAATAAATAAATGGATTTCACCTAGTCCAATAATAAGCAGGAAAAAACCCAGAGATTACACAAAGAGAAAAGAAGAAAAAGATGGAACCTGACTTTGCAAGTTACTGACTGACACATTCATATGAGTCCTGGTTCCTGTCCTTGCACCAAAGGCTATTTAAGTATTTCAGTTAATTGCTGTTCAATTTGAAGGGCTTTTACAGGGAAGAAACACATTTTCTTCCCTGCACTTGTCTGAGCCACAGCCACAGCAGAGAATATTACTGAGCTCTGCAGAGTTCTCATGTTTCTATAATAATATTCATGTTTGCTGAGGCTGCATTAAAGGGGGTTTGCTAGCTTTGCTGCCTGTTTGCCTGCTGAAAGGCAAGCAACAATCTAACACTGCAGAAAAATAACATAGTATGGACACCTTTAATTTTAAACTGTGTGTATTTCCTGCAGTGGGTTATACAATCTCCATTTCCTTAATATTTCATTTAAATACATCCAATGTAATGGGATCTTGGAATTTTAATACCACATCACTTGTAAATGGAACTTCATCTCATTCCAGAAGAGCAGTGTTTGCATTTGGCCCAGAGCAGAGGACAGTGACTAGGGCACTTGAGAATCTAAAAGCACTTTGGAATGAGTCATTATGGCTGCACTCTCCTTCAGAAAAAAACCACGAACAATCCCAGTCTGTGGGGTATGGTTTTATAAAGGGTGCACGAGCAGTTGTCAGGAACCAAATATGTGCCTAAAGGAAGGAATAATTAGGAATACATCTGGCAAATTGACACAAATTGTAAACATTAATAACAATTGTCTCAACAAGTATTTCCAACTTCCTTTCACTTTGTTAGAGGCAAAGCCCTGCAAAGATCAATGCAGGACCAATTTTCAAAGTTTTTATTCACTCTGATTGGATCATTCATACTGTTCTTGATCCACTTTAGTTCCATCAGCAGCAACATTTCCCCCTGTACAACACAGTGACGTTGACAATAAAGAGTCATCATTAAAAACAATGGTGGTCTAGAGAACAGAAAAAGGAAAGGGAGATGTTACAGACAGACGCTGGGAAAACACACACCACATTTAGCCATATTGCAACAAATTGTAGGAAAAGATGGAGATCATTTGTCAGTTATCATGATGACATTCTCTGTGCTAGAGAATTTGGAGAAGTTTGAACTACACCAGCTTACAGATTACAGTGCTCATATCCACAGTGCAATCTACAGGAATTCTTCAATCTGAACAAATCTCAAAGATTTGTGAGCAGTACAACAGATTCTTCCCATTGTTATGTTGTAGGCAAAGTAATACTTTGCAGAGATCCATTACCATACTTAGAGAAGGTCACTATATAAAGAACATTTGGACTTGTCTTACCTCAGTCCATCGCCTAGAAGTGTTCTCATGGCCAAAGACGTGCCAGACCTATTAAAAGACAGCCTATAAAGCTGTAGCTGGTTGTCACTGAGCCTTCCCTTCTTATCCAGAAAAAGATGAAGCCTTACTTCATTTCAAAGCCAAGTGAAGGGAAATTGCTCATGTGATGTTTATTCTGCTTAAATACACCCTCAGAGTTCCCTGCTTTATTGCTCAAGTACTCACACTTACGCTCTTGCACAGTGGGAGTTTTGAGGAATAAAAGTATAATTAAAAGTAGTAGCACATTAACTGAAGAGTTTACAATTGAAAAGCTGGTACCAAAGTGAGTCTAATCCCTTTCTGAAAGTGCATGAAAGAACGTATAAATTACATCCTACATAGATTAATTTACCTTTAGAGGGCCACAAAGATGATCAGGGGGCTGGAGCACCTCCCCTATGAAGACAGGCTGAAGGAGTTGGGCTTGTTCAGACTGGAGAAGAGAAGGTTGTGAGGTGACCTCATTGCAGCCTTTCAGTACCTGAAGGGAACTTATACCCAGAAGGGGAGTAAACTCTTCGAAAGGGCTGACAATAGCAGGACTAGGGGAAATGGTTTTAAGTTGAAAGAGGGAAGATTTAGGTTGTATGTTAGGGGGAAGTTCTTCACTAGGAGAGTGGTTAGGTCCTGGAACAGGCTGCCCAGGGAGGTTGTGGATGCCCCATCCTTGGAGGTGTTCAAGACCAGGTTGGACGGGGCCCTGGGCAACCTGATCTAGTATAGATGTATGTTTGGTGGCTCTGCTAGGCAGGGGGGTTGGAACTACATGATCCTTGAGGTCCCTTCCAACCCGGGTCATTCTGTGATTCTGTGATTCTGTGATTAAGCAGCTAAAGAAAATTAGCAGCTACTCAGTACAGACTCTTTACTGAATAAGTGTAGGTTGCTTAATACCAGTTCCAAGTATCTTCAGTGTCTAGGAGTGACTGGCTGACCAAAATTTATTGCAAATAATGAAGAAGGAGCTAAGGACATTCCAAGTGCTCATCAACAACAGAAACCACCAACATGAGACCTCTATGATCATCCAGTCCAACCATTCACCTACCACCAGCATTTCTCCACTAAACCATGTCCCTTAATACAACATCTAAACGTTTCTTCAAGACCTCCAAAGACAGTGACTCCATCACTTCCCTGGGCATCAGTGCTATCTTAATATCCAAACTGAACCTCCCCTGTTGCAGCATGAGGCCATTCCCTCCCTTCCTGTCACTAGATACACACAAGAAGAGGCTGAACCCCACCTCGCCACAATCTCCCTTCAGGTAGCTGTGAAGTGTGATGAGCTCTCCCCGGAGCCTCCTCTTCTCCAGACTAAAAAATTCCACTTTCCTCAGACGCTCCCTATAAGAATTTTGATATTAGATAAATTTCACCCAACTGGCTACAGATTCAGACATCTAAAGGTGTATAAAATGCTATATAAATGTCCAGAAAAGTCTGCAATTTTTTTTTTTATTTAATTGTCTAAACATTGAAATCTAATATGGTCATCTGAATATGGTCATTTTTTTCCAGTGGAAATTTAGCCGCAGCTCATTACCATTCAAGATGCTGAAAAAGTATCTATTTTTAATACTGTGAGGCTTTATCTCAAGAAAACTGAATTTAAAGGATTTGTTCATTCTGTTTTTCATTTTAGTAACTGCTTAGTTAAGTTTTTTAGGACAAAATGTTGACCAGTTTAGCATTACAGTAAATAAATTGCTTCTTACTATGAAGAAATATTCAGAATTTGTGAATAATTCCCTGTTCTGTAATTGTTTTTCCTTTCTATTGAAAACTTTAAGAAACTTGATGAGAAATCATATATGAATATGTACATACATATGATAAGGAAAGGTTTTCAGAAGACACAACTGCTTGTAGATTAATGGAGTGGTGTAGACATTGCTGCCCCTAGATGTTTTTTCTTCCTCTCTTTGCAGATTGCAGCCCCACACTGCCCCAGATTGCCCCACATTGCCTTGTGGGTTCTAGGAAAGCTCCCAGCATCCTAAAGTCATGTCTGTACTGACTTTCCACCAAGGCAGAGTAAGAGCCCTCAGAAGGGTTGCTGATACAGCTGAGCCCTGGAGAGAAGATCTAATACAAGGGCAAGAGTGAAGGTAGAGGTCGATCATGCTCTACTCTTGTACATCAATTTGCAAAGTGATGACCTATCTCTATTCTAAAGATCACAGGTGTCAAGTCATAGGCATGATAAAAGAGTTCTGTTGTCTTAGGACTCAGCACTTTCTACAAAGGAGAACCTTGCTTGTACCTTATAGCGGACACTTCAAGTTTTGCTTGTCAAAACAGATATTGGCTTTGCAGGGCAGTCAGCAGTCTTCTGCTCTCACAGCATAACTGGTAATGGTTTTAAACCCATATGTATTAGTAATCAGTTGTTCAGTGTGCTCTTTATATGCCATGTATTTTTGTCTTCAGATGAGTTTTGAACTTCAGCGAGATATACCAACATCTCTGGAACTTTCACAAAACAAAAAAGCAGAAAACACTGTATGCCAGGTTACTTTCTTGTGCACAATTATAGCAATCATGATAACAACTCACTACAATTCACATTTTTTTTAAGGGCATCAGATTGATTATGTAAACAAAACACTACACAACAGGCTTGAAAAGAAAATGATTTAAAAGGAGGAATGAAATCTAAGACACATAAGGTATGTGTTCACTAAAAATACTCCTCTCTTGACTGCTTCCTATAGAGACTCATTTTTCTCATCTAACCTAAGGAATGCGTGATGAATACAGCTAAAACTGCACGTCCAAAATAGAAACAAAAAATCTAAAAGCAAGAACCAAACAGCCCCTTCAAAGTGTCATAACTTCAAAGTATCATAACTGAGAGCACACAAAAACTGTATGTATATTTTTTTAAGAAGATAATAAATTACATATATAATACTGTTCTGTCTTTTGAGGGGCTGGAGGGTAAACTCCTTGTAGTTATAAACTGTGAATTAAAGATAAATGAGAAGCAATCTAACTATTACAGTGGCCTCAGGTAGTGTTATTTATTTATTTTTTATATATTTTCTGTAATACACCTAACAATGTCTAAATGAAACATTCATTAAAAGCTAATGGCATTAATTCTTAATGAAAAAAAAAAAATTCAATGGCACCAGAAGATGTTCAGCTAACATTCAGAATTTAACACCTCTCTCCCTTTCCCTTTCTGCTCATCTCAGCAGCGTGTGCACTCCCTAACCAACTTGGCTTCAGCATTAGAATAAGGTCTCTGATTTTTGGACACTCTCATTTTATTTGATTCACTAGCCTCAATTCCAATTATACTGTACTATACTGTGTTACCTTGTATTTCAGTACCCTGTTTAGTGAATTGTTTTGTTTCTCCTCACATCATTGCTGCTGCTTTGTTTTCAGGCATATCTCCCTATCCTTTTTCCCTTCTCCCCTTCTCCCTTTCCAGGGGTGTGGGCCTGTGTGTCTGTGGGTCCCTCCGCCCCTTTAGTCACGGAACTGGGCTGAACTGGACTATAAACCATTGACAAAAAACATGTCACACTACTCATCTGAATCCTAATTAGTCAATATGAGGCAAGCAGTTGGGAAGATAAATTTTCAAAGCATAAATAAGTTATCCATCCTGTCTTAAGCTTTCAGAGCCACTATTAAACCAGTGCTTATGTGAGTGGCTTCTGTCTACAAATGCATCACATGGACAAGTAATCTTATGTTTTTAGAGGCATAACAGGTTGTAGATTTTCCATTCTTGGATATATTCAGACAGGAAATGGTCAAGGCACTGAGCAAGCTAAAGTACCTTCTATGTCAGCTATGCTCTGAGTGAGGGAAGGACTAGGTGACCTCTGGGGTCCACATCCAGCATCAATGGTTGAAATGAATAGAATGGAAATAGAAAAGAAATAGAAATAAAATTAGAATGATTCAATTTAACAGATTAATATATTTAATTTACTAACTAAATGTTAAGCTTGATGTAGATAAAATGTATATAATTGAATAAAGTAAAATTCTATTATTCAGAAAAGCAGCTATAAAATTATGTGCTCGTTGAAGTAAAAAATTGAGCATTACTATGGGAAACAACTCAATTTTCATGTAGGTTACAAATCATATTCCTAAGTGTCTAAGATATTTGGTGACAAATTAAATACCCACTCTTGCTTTCCATTCTTCCATAAAGCAGTAGGCATTTATTTTTAAAATGCTTTATTTCAAGCATGGATTTATTGTCAATGTTTGAAAAGAATGTGTCCTAGTATAAAGTAATATAAACTTTTTGTTGTTGTTGTTGCTGGGGGGGATGGATAAGCTGAGGAGAAAATTACAATATTGGATTTTAAGATACAAAATCTGAGATGCAATAGAACTTAAGAATGCAAAATTAGAGCAGCTAGTGAAAATCTTTTAAGGCCTATAGGGCAGTGAAACACAACTGTAGAGTGTCTCACTCTGAAGGACAGGCTTTCTTCTACTCGTGAGAGCCTCTAAACTCTGTCTTTGTGCAAACAGTGAGCCCTGAGGAGTTATAAGAAAGAAAACTGACTGCACAAATGACGTTTCCTAGATTGAGTTTGCAATCTCTTTGTGCTTGGGTAATCTTCCTCCCAAATCTCATCGCTTCATTTAACTAAAAGTCACTGTGTTTACAAATATTTGTTCACTAACGTGATTAACATACTTACATAAGGCTATTGTTTTTTATTCCTATTGCCTGAGATGTACACTTGCATGAAATTCAACCACCATTCATAGAAAAAATGCTCTAGGATATTTTTCAGTCCTCTAAAGTAATGTTCTACCTGGACTGAATAAAATAACCTGAATCCTTCAAATTACTGTTGTTGGTATTTTGGTTTTTTTGTGGTTTTTGTTTTTTTTTTTTCCCTCTGGGTTATTGCATACTTTATAAGAAGAATTCCATAGCAAGATTGTAACTGTTTGTGAATAAAGAATGATGATATTGATCTAGTTCCCATAGTTATAAAATATAAACCAATTACCAAAGAATAACCGTTCCCAATTTTTAGTTTCTATATTTTGTATTCCATTGCATGTTCCCAGTCTTGTCCAATAAATCCATTTACTCTGATGGTAAAAATCAGCGTTGTATCATGGGAGTACATTATGGATGTTTTCAAGATACCATCTATGATAACCTCCCCAATGGATTTATAATTAATCAATAAACATAAGTGATTACTCCCATGATGATATGTACATGTTTTGACTTTTCAGTATGTGTCATTGTTTATCACTCATGTATGAGGAGTAGCCTGCACTCAAGCAGATCATCCCATGGTCTTAGACTGAGGCATTTTGCCATTTATTTGCTGTACTTCAAAATGAAAACTTTTAAAGTTGAAAAAACAACAACAACAACAACAACAACAAAACACCCACAACACATTTAGATTCTATTTTAAAATGAAGAAGATATAAAATCATATTTCACAGCCTTTTTATGAGCTAAAGCCAGTTAGGCTAAATACATTCCTAGGGAATTCAGTAAAAATTACTTTCTGTAATCCATTTGCTTCTTGTACCAACCAATCTATTTTGAATAAATGTGTAATTCACAAATTCATTTCCTTTAGCCAACAAAATGGGAGTTGGCAGCCCCAGCCCTTCTGACCTCTGGCTGTCCATGGATTCTGCAGTGGAAAAGAATGGGACATGTAAGAAGGCTACAGCAGGATGGACTCCCCAGGAGATGCCACCACATTCTTCGCTATTTCTTACAGAAACATAAAACTCTTCCCAGGTTTTTCCTGTGATGTTACCAGTTTTCATCATTCTTCTTGCACAAATGCAGGTTTATCCCCATTTTTTCTTATATTCTGAGTCCTTTCTCAGTATCCTGGGACCAGTGAGACCAGATACTAAGGCAGATTTAGACTTAGATAACTGCATGAGCAGCAAATATGGAAATGAGATCCTTTCCTTCCACCTTGCAATCTCACCAGTTCCAGCAAATATGTTTCACCAATACTGAATTCTCCAAGCTCTTTCCAGACCCAGTTACTCCCTGAGCCTTCCTGTCTCTTCCCCTCAAATCTTCACATCCCTCTCCAAGTGCTTGTTTTGCTGCCCTACCAAAGCTGAATTTTATCTACACAATGACTTCTTCTCATTTTAGGCTCACTAATACTAGGCAAAAGACAATAAATAAGGAAATGAATAAATGATAGATAGATAGATAGATAGATAGATAGATAGATAGATAGATAGATAGATAGATAGATAGATGATAGATAGATAAACTCTATGTTGGCTTCAGAAGCCTGACTTCTACCTCATAATCATACACCTGCAGCTCTGTAACAGACAAATGCAAAAGACAATCCTACATTCTTAGACTGTAAGCAGGAAAAGACTATTTTTTAATGGCCAAAATGAGTGCATCAGCAAGGATTGCCATACTCCTTGATCACTTTAACAAGCAACTCTCATCAAGTAATTCTTCACCGTTGGGATCTGTGAGTTATTTCACTAGAACTAGTAAGAAAAGCACTAATCGCTGAAAGAAAAGGAAATCAAATCACTACAAACCTATCAAAAAACCATTTCCATTACCAGTAAAAACTGAAGACATAGAATAGAAAGTTAACACAACCCATGTAACTGGATCCTCTCTTATTGTGATGAACTTTTCTGCAGACAGAGAAAGGAGCAAAAGCGAAATTGAGACTATGGGCAAAAATAAGTCACTCGAAGTCTGAATGCTGAATTTTCTACCAAAGCAATGCTTAACATCAGCTTTATTCTAATATTAAAAAAAAAAAAAAAAAAAAAAAAAAAAAAGGATAAAAATAATTGAACCTTCTACCAAAGTCAAAAGTAATAGCTTACATTAAGATATTGATTTGTGGTTGTTTGTGCTCTACAGCATACACTGAGGATGTGAAACAAAATGAATTTCAGAAAAACTGAACCCAGTTTACAGAACACTTGTCCTTTAGATGAAGAAAAAAAAAAAAGAAGAAAAAAAAAAAAGATGTGTCAATTTCTCTTTTTTTCTTTTTAATGGTAGTTAACGTTTCAGTTTTTCTTTTATGTACCTCTCATAATAAGAGGGATGGAAAATCATGTCAAACATTGGAATCTAAGTTTTCCAGGCCCACTTGCCAAAAATGTCAGAAAGTTGTCAGGTTTTATGTCTGCTTAAAAACAAAACAGTAATAATACAGCTTCTACAGGAGCGCTGATTTTCATCTGACATGTTGATAAGGCAGGTTGAGCAGAAATTAGACAGGTCTGGAAATGACGGGGGAGCAACAAACTCTAGCACGCATCACAGTTTTCAACAACCAACATCCCTTCTGCATAGTTATTAAGAGATGATTTAATTAATAGGACCACAGTACATTCAAATCTATTCTTTTGAAACAGTCCTGCCCAGTCAGTTGCATTTATCCAGGTGTTCTCAGGAGGCTCGAAATAATACAATTGTAACTGTGATTCTGTTATTTTGTTTTGTTTGTGTTTTTAATGTTATGCACAGAATTATTGTTCTAATGCTTTTCACCTCAATGGTTTAATTGAATATCAAATGCTTCTGAAAATTTTAGAAATATTATACCTACCAAAAAAAAAGATCCTGCTTTAACATCATTTTGCTTACAGGAGAAAAAAATCATAAAATGAATATAATATCAATTTATCTGAGGGATGCCTTATCTAGGGTTTTCCACTGATCACCAGCCAGCAGTAGCCCCTGACACCTGCATTCAGTGACAATTGTGAAGATGGCTCTGTCTGTTTTGGTTGGTTTTTGTTGTTGTTGTTTTTGTCTGTCTGTTTTTTTACCAGTGACTGCAGTAATTGCAAACTGATGTGAAGTTCATGGACCTGAATCATATTGGATTTTTTAATTGTACACTTCATTAGCATAATTCTCAAAGGAATTAATTGTCATGTGAATGATGCTGTTTCCATCCAGGTATATATATTCTCATCAGTAATGACTGTTAAAGACCCCATGTGGAAATGTGAACTCTAAGTCCCCAGCTTCTGTCTTGGAGCTGCCATTTATGTGGGTCTGCATCATCTCCTGTAATTTTTCATCAGGTGATTATACATTTTTAAAGGGAATTTAAGATATGACATTTAATAGCGTAGGACCGTTAAAATAAGCTTTTAAAGGTAAACATTTTAATGAAAATCTCACAACATCATACAGCAGCAAAGAAAGAAAAGGGAGGCAGTGTCTTTTGACAAAATTACTCTGTGAGGATGGAGAGAAATAATGGTAATTTTGCAGAATGTGACTGTTTTTAAAGCTTATACCCCAAAGACAGAATGGAAAAATCTTTCCCTTAGTAGAGGAAATGTCTTATCTGGATGAGACAGGATGCTTTACACGCTTTGTGAGCAGCACGCTGAGGAGTGGTACATGCTTGGGCTGTAGATGAGAGAAGCAAAAAAAGGAAGTGTGAGAGGTACTCAAACTGCTGGCAGTTTAGAATCCAGATTTATGCTCTGAATTTCCGTAAGGGAACAATGGAACAATGTTGCTCCTGAAAATCTCTGATGGCATAAATTTTCCCAACCACCTGTAGCTCTGCCTGCATTTTCTACCAAATCTGCCTCCAAGCAGGTGGGCACCACACTTCCGTAATAACTTGGGAAACAAGCAGACCACCTGCCTCAGATAACTAGTGCAATCTGGCATGTCTAGACTAAGATCCAGTCTCTGGCAGGGCTGAAGATTTCCTTAAGTGTGGGAAAACTCCCACCCCTCTGACTTTTAGCCTACGAGTGTAATAAGATGCTAATAGGGGACAGCTGCAGAGAGGTTGTCTGCCATGATATACAGACTTGTATAACCTCCTCTTCCTCCCTAAAACAGAAGCCAACTTGTGTTGGATGGTAGGCCACTCCTCTTGTATTCAAATGCTATGCAAGATATGTAGCATTGTAGGCGATTGTTGATGGGGTTACACAGAAGGGAGGTAAAACGCCTTCCAACTACTTACTTGAAAGGGGTGGAAAGAGATAACTAGTGCAATGGTTTCTGTCTCTGATCTCCCAGCAGAACAGATGGTACAAAATCAATGTTTTTATTGAAAGGTGAAAATAAACCGCAACCTTCCCTTCTGCACTCAGGTAAATTACAAGCCATGGAAGAAGGATGCTGCATGGTATTTTCATAAGCATACACTGATAATTGGCTGAATAAGGACTTAAAACTCATCAGAATAGGTTTTCTCTACTCCTAATTTTAATTTTTAAGGGTAGGTTAAAAGTCAATATTCACATACACCAGCACAGCAAACATTTAGGTGTGTGCATAGATTGAAAGACAGTAGATTACAGCACACAGGAACTGCCATTCAGATGAGTTTTTTGTGGTTGTTGGAATATAGCCTTTAATAGAGTTAGAAACACTACTTGAATTATTTGTCAGTCATGATTAGCACTGACACAACCATACAATCAACAAGCTAACAAGTGCAACCTCTTCAGTGCTGTATTATGCTAAAACTATTTAAGCAATATAAATAATGCCTTGACTGAATACCTTCAGTGAAGAAAGGGTAAGCTAGTTCAAACTTTCATTTTTATGTATTATGGACTCCATTCAACAATGCTCATTTATATAACTCAGTCATGCTACTTTTAATATCTTCAGAATTAAGTTCATGTTCATTGAAATCCTCTAACCTATCCAGTTAAGTAAATGAGGCTGAAAAATGTGTTTTTACTATAAACTGCGGCCTTTACTATGGTTATTACAGTCCATTAAACCAATTTGGTGCCTCTTTGTCAGGAAAGACTTGTACATACTGTTACGCAGAAGTCTGCTCTGAATGGCAGCAAAAGCTTAACTTTTTTGTGTGAATTCTCAAGCTGAGTACTTTGGTCACATGTAGAGTAAGTGTAAAAATGAATTACTCAAGGTAGCCAATCTCCTCTTTTAAGTGTTATGTTTTCAAATGAAAAGCAAATGAGAAAGTAATAGGATAGAATTATGACCAAATAGAAATCAGACTAAGTTACTTTCCATTCACATAGAGACATGAAGGACTGAGGCCAGGTGGGCCTCAGTAGCCGTAGTAATTGCAGGAAATGCTAAAAGGCTCACAATGGTAGATTTCCAGGATGGTGGTAATATGAAGATTTTTACATACAAAAAAATTGCCAGGGTAAAAAAATAAAACATTTCATCACTACAAATGATTATTAGCAAGATAATTATTACAGAGATTACAGGCCTCTTAAATTTAATAATAGGTGAATCATAAAATCACAGAATCACCGAGATTGGAAAAGACCTGCAAGATCATCCAGTTCAACCATCCACCTATCACCAATACAACCCCACTAAGCTATGTACATTCATACAACATCTAAACTTTTCTTGAACTTTTCATGGATGAGGACTCCACCATCTCCATTCCAGTGCCTGACCACTGTTTTGGAGAATAAATTTTCTCCTAATATCCAACCTGAACCTCCCCCGGTGCAACTTGAGGCCATTCCATCTCATCCCTATCACCAGTTACATGTGAGAAGAGGCCAACCCCTCTTTACCACAACCTCCTTTCAGGCAGTTGTAGAGAGCTGTAATGTCTCCCCTGGGCCTCCTCTTCTTCAGACTGAACAATCCCAGTTCCCTCAGCTGCACCTCATAAGACTTGTGCTCCAGACCCCTCATAGTTTTGCTGCCCAAAGAACTAGACCAAAGTTAGAAGAGCAGCAGGTTCTTAAAGGATAACAGCACCAACACTGGCCTTTCTTGGATTTAAGAAACACTGCAAACTCTGAAGTGCTAATCAAGATCATCAGATCACATTAAGGGCCTGGGTCCCAAACTTAATTCTCCACATCGGATAGATTTCCCACCATAAAACAGCATTCTTTTTCCCAAGAGATATATCACAGTCAGAACTACCAAACTCTCCTAGAAGTAAAGGAGAATGTCACACTTTGAAATTTTCTGGGTTCATGTCTTTCACAGTTTTCCAAAATATCGTGAAGTAGACTTACACCTACAGTTAAAAGTGCTATTTTAAAGTAACTCTTAATCTGACACTGAACTGTTCCACATTAAATATGTTTCAGTGATACTGAGAATGATCTTGCTCAGTCTGCAAGTAATGAGATATTTTCTTCCCATTGGTCAGAGACCAGCAAATTATGCGAGCAGTGCTTTCCTGTCTCTTGTCATCAGCAACAAGGAGCAATGTGTAACACAAAACTCTGCCTTTATAATTACCTTATAAATATGTTCAGCTTAAAAGGTCTTCACATATTCCCTTTTCAAAACCAGCAACCCTTGGGCAGCAAAATACACCCAGTTCTGGTATATTTTTTCCCATGCATGCACTTGGAATGTCCCTGTTTCTCCTTGCTCCCTTCAAAAGCCCAAAACTGATGTGACAAGTTCACTGGAGCTTGCAGTGCCTCAGCATTAATTGCATCTGAAAGACTCGGCATGGCTCACTGAGGACACCAAGCTGCCAGGGGAAGACTGGAAGATCTGTGCTTGCTTCTGCTAGTCACTAACAAATACAATCCTGAAAATGATGAGTAGTGGGGAAAAAAACACCAGCTCCTTTATCTCCTTCACCTGTTCAGGAGCTTAAACAAAGCTACATGTTGGAAAACACCCTCATGTCATGTTAACCTCCCAAAATGATCCCAACTGCAGTTACAAGTAAGGGACCACTCCTTTGTAGGTATGCTATGGCTGGAACCAAGTTGCCTCCAGGTCCTTAAATCAAAAGCCGTGTGGAACACAAATAATTTTGAGAGAGCTGTTCAGTAAAGAAATCTGTTCTCTGAGGATCCGTGCTGCCTTTCAGCTGGACGCTCTGTTCTCTGCAGCTCCTTTTCGGTGCAGTGCAGCTGAAAACCCAGCAGGCAGCCCAGGAGCAGCACCCTTGTTGCCAGCCTTGAGATAGTCAGCAGTCACCAAAGAGTCCTTTGGCTAGTGCTTTTCATTCTTCAAATGCGCTGGAGTCCTACTTTCCTACTAAGTGTCACTCTTGACTGTAGAGAATGGCAGGGAAAGCAGCCTTCAATGTACAGTAGGTTTACACGGTGATGAACACTGCCACAAAGTGCATGTGCTGGGAATAACGCTTTAGCTACATTCCTGAACACACACATACGCACCTTTTGGAGCCCTTTGGAAAATACATTTCTATTGGCTCATCAACAAGGAAAATAAAATTGCTGGCAGCAAGAACTTTACATACTCTAAAAACAAGAAGTGCATTAGCATCTTTATTACAAGCGTAATTGTTGTTTTTTAATTTGTGATTGTGGTAAGGGTCACCAGTTAAAATACACCACTGTAAAATCTGCAATTTAAATTTCATTTCACTCTGGAATATAGAAACAATTTACATAAATAGTATCCATTAATCATTAAAAAAAAAAAAAGTTAGATGTAAGTTAGGCTCATACTTTTCTTGTGATTATTTATAGATTTGTGAAGAAATTTGTTTTCCCACAGAAGAATTAAAGCTTTTCTGAAAACAAAATCACATTCTTTCACAGGGTATGAACTCAAGCAAGTAAAACAGAGGACTTATTATTATTTGATCCTCAGTGGTAACCTCAGAAATGCGGGTTTAACTGTTTGCCTTTAAGGCAGAAGACTTTCACTTCAACCAAGTCCAAGGTAAGACCTTATGTATCCCAAGATTAAGCCTCTGCTCAGAATACCAGTTTCAACTAATCTGATTTACATGTCCTACTTTACATTCAGGGAAGGGGGCGGGGATGAAAGAAGGAAAGAAAAAGGAAAAGAAAAAAATAGAAACAACAACAACAAAAAACATTCTGAGAATACTGAGTGCTACTTCAACATCCTCTGTAGATTGACTTTGTGCCTCCGCGATTAACACAGATAATAACCACCAGCAATTTACTCCAGACTTTCAGCACAGCCTTTTGAAGACAGCTGGTTCCAGAAGCAGAAACAATCCTTCCTTTTCTAATGAAAGACTAAGAATAAATCTGCATACTCTTTCTGAAGAACATATCCAGTCAGCAAAGATGCAAGATATTCTATGTCCTCTGCAAAACCATTCACACAGATTATCTGTCTATAAAATCCAAAGAAAAAGTACTTTACCCTCCCAGGTTATTCATCTTGAACTCTGGGATACCATGTAAGGTGTATCATATATACGATATGCCAGCATGATATATCATACCATGATATAGAATGTTACTGGCAGGAGCTTGTTCTATAGCAGTGGAAAGAGTTAGTTACTGTAAGCTGTGCATTCGTGCATTCTAAGATGATACTTTGGAATCACAAAAAAAAAAACAAAAAACAACAACAACAACAACAAAAACCACATGATTTTTTTGCTAGATCTGAATTCAAGAGGAGACCTTTCTGTTACACAACAATTTCTTGTTACTCCCAGAAAGCAAGGCACACACTCTGTCATTTGCAAGTAGGTAAGCAAAAGCAATTCTCTCTCATCCATTTGCACAACAGAAGAGATCAGCGGTATCTGCTGAGGACAGCATCCTTAGCTACTCAGATTTTCTCTGATTTTTAATTCAGTAGATCCTTGTTTGTAAGAATATTCACCATTTATTTTAAAGAATTACCTTTTCTGTGCCTTCTACTTGTTTCTCCATTCCAATTTCTCTCAGCAGTCAGTCTATATAAATTCATCTCTCTTGCACAGCTGAGGAATCAATACAAAATGTGCTTCCTCAATTCAAAGAGAAATCTTATCTTCTCCCATCTTTTTTTCTGTAGAAAAAAAGAAACTGTCATCCTCTGATTAGCTGAAGGCTATTGTTTTATACAAGCATAGCTTACCTCTTTATTGACTGTGGGGTTCTCTAACAGATGTTGTCAATGACATTTCCAGGCTCTGGGGTAAAATCCCATATCAAATTATATGACACAACAGCACTTCAAGTTGTGACTTTAAGTTCCTTCTACAGAAGACTTTGCTGTAAGGATCGTTGGACTGGATTCAAGTTTCTCATATGGATCAGGCAGATCCCAGAGAGAGCACCAGTGGGAGTTAGTCTGTGAATCCTTCCTTTTCTTCAGAGAAAACTGAAAGAACACAGGAGGAGTGCAGCTCAACACCCAATTTCTGGATCTTCTTGAAAACTGAGCCTGGTGCGCATCAGTAGGACACTGTCCTGTGACCAGAAAGTCCCCTCCAAAAGCCAAATGAGGAAGGATGATTTTTGGTTTCAGGGCTGCAACTTCTAGCTCTTACTTCACTTGGAAGTTTCATATCTCAACACGCCAGAATGAACTGCTGACTGTTTAAAATCTCAAATTTTAAATAATTCAATAATTCGATGTTCAAAGCATAAAAAATACACTTTAAAAAAAAATTCCTTTGTAATCTACTACTTTTGAGGTTGATTCTTTATCTCTTCATAGAATGCCCATGGTAACATGATCTTAAGATGCACTTCAGCCCCACACTGTTAAGGCTTACAATAACACATTTTGTAAAGCCTGGAATACCATAGTATCTGTTCCCATTTTCTCACTGTTTTGTTATACTAATTGTCACCACATTAATATGTGTTATTGTATAAACCATAAAAGTTTATTAATGCATCTGCCAGGATCCCTGTACGTGCTGCAGAGCACCCCAGGGATCTTTAGAGTGAAGCAATTTAAACATCAGCCTTTGCTCAAGGCTATATTCAAAACCACAGCCAAGGCCTTGTCAGCAGAAACATTTAGTTATTTCACCTGCGTATTAAAAACAGCAAGGAGACAGAAAACTTAATGGCTTTTGTAATCTCATTGCAAATGCATACAGGAGAGATGCTTAAGTTTTAATACATTTTTTTGCTAGGTCATTGACCTTAACTTGTTTGAACTTCTTTTTCTCCCCTCCATTTAAGATGGAAAATCAGCTTAAACTTTATTTTGTGGCCTCAGCTGAAGGGAAAAACACTAATAATGGGCCTTGTATAAACAGGGATCAAGTGAACAATCTCATTTAAAATTTCAAGAACAACTGTCAGACAAAAAAAGTTTCTGATGCTATTCCTGAAGGACAAGAGTCAGCCCTTGAACTCTCTGTATGTGGTCTTCATTATGGTGTCTTGGCATACACCCAGATGCTGTGCCCTATAGATACCTCTTAAAAATGTATGAGGGCCTAGAGAGCACAGCAGGGCAGCAGAAACCTCCCGAATTCTGCATATCAACATATTCATTAAGCACAATCAATAATTAATATGTCATTCCAATGTAACATATGAGTTAAATTATTTTTGGCCAAGACTGTTCTGAAAAGGTTCAAAAATATTCAGCCTTCAGTTTATTGTTCAAAGTTAATCTCAAAACAAACATCTTAGTAGTAACTGGTAAGCAGTTTTCAACCTCTTTTCAACATAAGACATCAAGAACTTCCCAGTAAGAAAGAGAGATCCCACAACTGAAAATTTAAGCCTGTTGTTGATATTCTCCTCTTCTTAGCTTGTGTGGGTCTCATATAGGGTCAAGAGGAGGGCAGTGCAGCATACAGGCTGCAGACAAATACTGAGTTCCACCAAGTGTAATTCCTGATGATGGTCCACTTCTTGGACCTCCAGGAGTATAACTATGACTTAGAAAAAGACCATCTCTATAAAAGGAAAGCTGTATTCCAGAAAAATACAAAACAAACCCTGCTTTTGTCATTTGAGTGCAGTGCAACACTGACAGTGTAAAGCAAGCAGAAATCTTAATGAGAAGAACCTGTACCATCAGAATATGCAAGAACTGTGAAATAACTTTGTTATGGGGCAGCAAAGTTTCTATTCATTTTAGAAGTGTTCATTTGAAAGCATTATTATAATTTTGAAACAAAATGATGAATCAACAATTAATTACAATTAATTAAAAGCTGAACATACCCTTAAAGTAAAATATATTACAAACAATTGATGGAATAGAAGTCCAAAGCCAGACTTTCTCTTCTAAGTACAACAGCTCTCTTGATTCTGTCTGCAGTACATGAGCCTTTTTCTCACTCATTTCTTGGCCATGAGCTATCTAGTACTGACAGCAGAAAAGTTAAAAATAAATATGCTTTTAATGCATTTTCTGTCCTCCATTAAATCTTCATCTCTCTTGGTATGAAGTGAGAAGGGTAACAGAACAGTAAATTGCAAATTATTTTGGAGAAATGGTCAGTTTCTCTGCTATCAAGTAGAATAGAGGGAGGGAAAAGAAGAGATAAAAATGTCATTGCAAACATGATAATTTCCTGTTCTCTATTTGTTGCTTCCTCTGCATTTGTCTCAGTAGGATTAAAATGATGTTCTCTCAAGTATCCAAATCATATTATTACCACTTCAGAAATGTTACAGGACTTTGACATTCATAACAACAGTGTAAACTATTTTTCAACAAATCCTGATTTAAATGGAGTTTGAAATGTTAAAATATGAGATGCAGAACCCTACAAAATGATTACATAATACGCTCGGGGGTTTTTTTTGTAAAAATCTATCTCCATTGAACTATTAGATTTTGAGAATGAAATGGTCTGAAAGACAATTTAATTTCCACAAGAATTATTGGTCTTTGCTTGAAATTGGATATTGGGTTCTGTCACTGATGATTAATTTAGGATGTGATGAATAGCATCAGATGTGGAAGTTATACTTTGCATAAATAATATCAGAAGTTAGATATTCTTTTCCATTAAATGTATAGGTATTTGACAACTAAAAAACAAGAATACAAGTGTATTATTTAAAAGTGTGATTTATGACCAAAAAAAAAAAAGCAAAATAATAGTCTAGTCCTGTACCTGCTAAACAAGGCTATGCCCTACAATGGCTCTGCACTAAAATGTTTGCATGAATAAACATTTTGGACTTGGATGTAAATTATCTTTTCTTCTTCTTCTTCTTTTTTTTTTTTTAAGAATTTTATACTCTTATTTCGCTATTAGCAAAGTATTTTCAGTCATTTAACAAGATGCTGCCAATCAACACTGGATCATGAAACAGGGTAAATCATCACATATATCCAGACTCATATACCATATTCCTAAACGTTAACTAAAATAACAAAAGCCTTCAGATCAGGAATTTTATTGTCATGCTAAAAACACCTTCTATTTGACAGATATTCCTTTTCAGTTGGCTGCAACTGACAGTGTTAGCACATTTTATATTTTTGTCACAGCACATTCAGTATCTAATCACACAAAAAAAAGGTAATTAGATAAAAAACACTGCAATTTATCTTAAATTAAAAAAAATCAAAAGAATAACCTACTAAAAGAAATTTGCTCTCCATGCCTTCTCCAGAATAAATTCCCCCATCTCATTCTCTTGTTCTACTTAATACACACTTTGCATATCAATGAAAAGCAAGAATCAATCAATAGCTCATTCCTGTCTCTATTAGTTTCATTATTATGACTTACTGCCTTTAAGGCCAGAGTAGACTCATTTTTATAACCCAAATGGCACTTCATACATACTGCAGATCACAGTGTCACCAAGTAATTTCCTTCCTGTAATCATAACTTTTTAAATGACTTATATTTATTTATTAGCCAAATATTCAATTGTGACTTAAAGATTTCAAGTTGCAGAAGTTTTACCAGATCCCACGATAAGCTGTTCCCATGGTAAGGTGTCACACTTGGTAAAATCTTGGATCTTATTCTTAAGGCTGAAGTTGCCCAGCTTCAGCACTTGAAATAAACAAAAAACATGTCTAGAGGAGGATTATAAGCTGGGAATTTTAATGTATATGCACTGGGAATAGATCTAGATGAAGCTTCTATAAAGAAAACAGACAGAATTACAGATGTCAATTTCAGTAAATAACATATATGAAGGGGGAAAAAAAAAAAAAAAAAAAAGGAGAAAAATATCCTGAATGCAAAGTAGTTAAAAGTAGTTATTCTTGTCCAATTTTCCCCACTACTCCCAGAGAGCCAGATTCATCATCTTTGGTGTCCTTTAAGTCAGAAGTAGAAGCCTACAGACCTTTTCCATCCCCCGACCCTTTGGTACTTCCTTTTCAATTTTTCTTGGAAAACTGACAGATAGTCCCCTCTGTAAGCAACCCACAAGTAGTAGCAGTATCCAAAGTCATTGGCTGCTATCAGAAAATAACAAGAAGATCCACAACCATGCCGGTAAAAAGCTTCATCATCCCATTTTCAGGTAACAGAAAGAGCCCAAGCTGAATGCAGGAGCTACTGCATGAGAATGCTGCACTCGATTTCTGCAGAGCCAGAGGGTCATTGATTCATTCCAATGAATCCACCTAGAAAGTTTCAGATTCACTTATTTGGAGCAAAATTCCCAGTGAGCAAACTTTTGGTCTCCACTTCATGTTGGCATTTAACTTTGTGCAGAATCTTTTGCACAGGCCGTCACAGAGATAGTCACAACAGAGGACAAGCTGCATAGCCATAGAGCTATAAATACATCCATACATAAATATATAAAAATGTGGTGATGTCATGACAGTGTAAATTCACTTTTCTCCCACCCTGAATGTGACCTCTCATGCATGCCACACGAGAGACCAGGACAAAGAGTTTGGAATCTGGAGCAGAAATGCATCCATGACATTAAGAGTTTCCATCAACACGATGCCTGATTAACAGAGAGGTGTAACAGATCCCATGGCATGGAACTGAGACGTAGAGCATTTATGCCATCAGATTCTTCAGAGACTGAGTCAAACAAAGATATTTGTTAGTTACCTTCCTCAGAAACATCTATATAGAAAAACTGTAGTACTTAGATTAAATAATTATACATGAGGTGTTGTCTTGTTCTGTTTTGTTTTCCAAAAGCCATAGCTACAAAATATAACTGTTTTGGTATAAAGAGAAAGATAAACTGTTCAATTGCTTTAGACTTTTACAGTCACCCCATTCAAAATTTCTGTCACATTCATTCATACATGTGTTTCCATCTGGCTCTCACCCACATTTCTGGGGAAAACACATCTTTAATTTAAACATGAGGGCTAGCACTCAACATGTATTTTTCATGGACCTTCATGAGCCATTAAGCTTTCTTCAGACATATTAGCATTTAATGTATCTGACTGTTTAATGTATTTGACTGGTTCCCACAGCATTTACCTAACTGTCGCTAGGTACTTTACAAGCAAAGTCCATTGACTCTTTTATTCTATCTGTAAGGGCAGATGCTCTTTTGCAATTCCAGAAATGCTTCTCTCATTTTCCCAGATAGGGCACCTGGGATTTTCTTCTGCTAGTGATGCAAAAATTTCAAACATCGATACCAGAAAGTCATTATCGCCTCTGTGTATTTTTTATATATAAATATTGCAGATAGTTAAAGATATAAATTAGGGAATTAAATTTTCAAGTGGTAACTAGGAAAATTATTATATTAGATCTCTGTAATTCAGTTAATAATCCCACTACTTTTTCTTAGCATAAATTTGATAGTTATTTTCCAGTTATATTTTAGTCTCTTTCACTCCTTAATTAAACATTATGCAGCAATATATAGCAGTGCAAAACTCTGAGTTGTAATGATAATTGTAATTCAGATTGCTTGGATGCCATTCATTTGCTGAATATAAAATAAAATTCCATAACATACAAATATCTCAGTATCTGTATACGCAAACTAATAAAACATGAAGGCGTAATATTCTTAGGGAAAAAGAAAATAGTTTTACTTAAATTAAAAACTGTAATTTGGACACGATGATGATTCCTGATACTGCCCTTGAAAACTTGCTATTGGACTTCTGTCACCAGCAGCTTAATTTAGAATGCAGTGTAAAAAACCCATACACAAATGCTTCATCTGCACTTCAGAATTAGTAAGTCCATATCAAACATCTGATTTTTGCAGACATGAGATTACATGTACCATTTCATGCAGAGGCCCCTTGCAGTTACCAAATGTTTCACATTTTAGTGTAATCATTGCACCTTCCTGTGTGCAAGCATCTGATCTAAGACCCACGGAGCAGAGAGTCTCCTGGTGTTTGCATTCTGATCAGGCTGCTGAGCCTTGAACTGTATATTCTTACACCTACTGATGGCAGTGCTAAAGTCTAAGGAAGAACAGAGGATATTAGCAGCTCTATTTGTTGAACATCAGTTTCTTCCTTCTGCTTAGATTTCTGCCTGGGATCCCTTCAGTGGGTAGGTCAATGCTGGCATTCTCATGGGATTTACCAACCAGTGAGAACCTTCCAGCCTCCAGTGTGACTCATAAGATAGTGCTGCATACAATGGTTCATAGGACAGGCAGGGCAAGATGATCATTCTTTTTTCCAGGACCCGTATATTGCTCCCACAATGGAGCAATAGCCATTCCAGTGGCAGCTGTGCACCTATCTTGCCTTTATTCGCCTCACTCACCCACTGGTATTGGAATGTCACACTGCTTCTTTTCCTACCATTTTTCCATTACCTGAAAATTGTTTAGCTTTGCCTAATTTAAGAGCCCTGTGCAAAAACCCACTGATTGTGCCTCCTGTGGCGCAGTGGTTAAGAACACCGCTTTGCAATACCGGAGACCTGGGTTTGAATCCCCCCTGTGGCGCAAGTGGTAGAACTGCTGCTCTGCTACACAGGAGGCTCGAATCCTGGGGGTTGGACTCAATGATCTCTAAGGTCCCTTCCAACCCGCACAAGACTGTGATACTGTGAGATCTTAAAAGTAGTGTCACAGAAGAAGGAATATTATTATATATTATTCTTTCTATGATAAAGGATGCTATATATAATATATATATATTATAGCATATATATAATATATATATGCTACATATAATATTATATATATATATATATATATATTATATACTATATTATATATAGCATCCTTTATCATAAACATTTCTTCAGATTTTCTGGAAACATTTGTTACTGGCATTAAACAGAAAGAAAAACTAAAAATAATATATTGTCCAGCTTGTATAATTTGGGAATTTATGATCCTGTATTCTTTTTTGAGAGTGTGTTCATATAAACAGATATTACTCAAAAATAAACTGAGGAGAAATAGAGAGTGAGAAGGAACTGACCATCATGACAATTTTCAATGTATGACATAATTACATGCAGCTGAAGTGTCCTAGAGGAAATGTTATTATTATTATTATTTTGCTTGTTGCTCGTAAATTCATTGTGGAGGTATAGCAAAGTTAGACTTGAAATTTGGGTCATTCTTTCCTTTTCAGAAGGTAATCAAACCCTTGTGGACAACAGAAACCTTCCTTTGAGAAGGTCACAATTCAGTATGCATTGAACAAAACAACACTCTTTTGAAATACACTTTCTCAGAAATACTCTGTCAGCTCTTATGATTTACTGCTTGGAAGCCTCAAACTCATATTTACTATAAAAAGAAGGAAAATAAGGGAATCCAAGCATGCTATTGTACAGGATAACACACAAACCTACTGTATCAATGGCTGACTCATTTTATCTATAAAGATAGGTGCTGTCTGTGTTGTGTTTTTTTATTTCTTTCTTAAGAAAGGAGCAATATGAACCAATGCTGATGACATCTGCTTCCTATTCAGTACTTCTATCCTTCTTTGGAATAGCACATGTGAAAGTCTTCAACATGTTCCCTGGGATGATTTATCAGTCTGCATGGGAAAGGACACCTTTTGAATGCATGATGCTGACTTTGATGCGAGCTGCGCTTCTTGAATAACAGAGACATGGCAACGGGCCCTCTGTTCTCTCAATTCAGATGCTTCACCTTCATGCTGTCTTCACAGACAGTTTATATTCCTGATCCCTAGCAGGGCTACCAGTGTTTTGAGCAAAGGCCAAGTCTATCTGATCTGCATAACTGTTTACACACTTGCAGCAGTGGCCATTTTCCTCATCTAAGTTTATTTATGTTGTTCCTTTTCCTGGCACATTTAAAGTTTGATGATAGCACAAAGCCAACACTCTGGTGTTTCAGTTAGATTTTGCTGAGTCAAGACAAGTGTGAGATTTAAATCAAAAGCAGCTCTTGCCAAGGGAACCAGATGGATAGGGATGCTTAGTCAGCACGTGATACAGAGAGAGCCAGGACTTCAACAAAAAAGACCCCAAAAGCATGCTCTTAAGGATTCATTTACATTGCGTGCAATATATAACTGGGGCATATTCAGTAATGATATCCCCTTTTGTAAAGGTGAGGGGCTGTAGATGAGCAATAGTAGTACAGAAATATGTAGCAATACAGCTAGATCCAGCCTCTGCCATGAGCGATTCATCCGGCTCCGATGCTCCCTTTTGCATAGAGCCTTGGGATGAGGGAATTTTAGGTTGAGCCCAAAAAGAATTTCAGGCAGTGTTCCTGTTGTAGCAATTGCTTTGAGGAATCAATGGTCCTGAAATCTTCCTAAGATGAAAGGTTGTTCATAAGAGGCCCACCCCATAGTTGGGAGTAGGGATGTTCTGTGCTGAAGGCAGAAGAGCAGCTGGCAGGGCTGAGCAACCAGCATACACAGCAGGAGCAGTCAATGGGGAGTGTGAAAGATGAGCAGTAAGTATGTGAATGGTGAGCCAATTTTATAAAAAGTCAAGTTTGGTAGTGGGAATGACAAGCACATGCACAATGAGAGTTCCTGAAAGAAAAATGCTCGGTTGTTAGGCAAAATAGCATCTCCGGTGCATCTCCTTTCTAGCAGCCTACTGCTGGGACTGGCAGTTGAAACAACAATCTTCACATTTTTATTTTTTCTTTAACTGAGAAATTTTTAAGGAATTATTTCAGTTTATTTCCTTGCAGTTTTCATCAGTGATTCTGTGCCGAGCACAAATATTCAACACCTAGAGCAAAACCTCATCATCCTCAAACATTTTAACACAGATTTAATAGCCAATATTATGGAATGGAAAAATAAGATGTCAAGAAATTAATGTTTACATTATAAATCATTTTCAAAATCTATATCAATTGCTGTTATACAGAATTTTACAGAGCTGTGACTATGGCAGACTTGTACCTACCTATAGGGCAGGTAATAAGACAGAGGTGATACAACAGATTTGTGTGCAATGTCTTGAGCTCTGAATCAAAATTATTTTCTTGTTGGAAATTTGTATGAACAATCACCAATACAACCTGCTTCTCAGAACAACAATTACATTTTAAAAATCCCAGATTCTTATTACAAATGTATAGTGGATTACCAAAAAAACCTCAAGTCTGCAACTTACCTTTGCTGTGAAATGTTGTAGGTACTGGGTAGCATTTTTTAAGTTTAATTATACACAATGGGAAATAGGATATCTTTATAACAGAAGATAAACTTTATTAACTAAGGCGTTTCTATAGGCTAAGTCATATGGCCTGATTCTTGTTTACACCGTGGACTATTTGTTTTATACTGACAGCAGATGCAATAAGTACTATAACAGATCCTCGAATACTAGTAGGAATAATACTCACACTGACTACAGTCCTGGTTAACATAGGGCTAAGTCATCTTTTGCAATTATAATAGATTACCAAAGCAGGTAACAGTAAGGTTGAATTAACTGTGACCATGGCCCAGTCAAGCTGAGTATGATATCAGGAATGCACCGAGGTACATAATTTAGATAATGTATCAGTGTGACATACAGACAGAGGAGTACTAATTCCATACCAATAATGAAACAAAGCCTACCAATAAATTTTCAGTCTAGGAAAAACACTGCTTTGAATTTTGTTACTTTGAAAAGTTTTTTGTTTTTTTTTTTAAATCTCAGTTAAACTCATAGGCATATAGTAGATTTCTAAGGAACACCTCTCGAGGGCTTTAACTGGCCTTCCGTAGAGTTTATTGGTTGTATATGCATCTTTTTTTTTTTCTTTTCTTTTCTTTTTCTTTTTTTTTCAGGGATTTTTCAAGTGGTGTTCCGAGAAAGATAATGCCTATTAAGGTCTCTAAGAACTGCCAACTCCTCCCTTTCCTCTAACTTTCAAAGTTGGAATCATTTTCCAGTGCATTCTTGCCTTACTTTCTACCTTCTTCAGTGCTCTTTTAAGTGTTACATTATTTTCTGTTATTTCCCTTGCTACTAGAGGTGAAAGAAAAATGAAGAGATTTCAGTGAAGAAACATTTTTAAAGCTCACCTTTATTAATAGCACAGATTATCTCACCAGGTTAACAATGTTCAACATCATTGTTTTGATTAAACATCATTCTAACATTCAATGACAATAAAATACATTTTTGCAAGACATCATTCTGTGGGTAATAGATAGAAATTCTAGAAATAGTTAATGGCTGGGTAGTGTCATCTGTTTCATACAGATTTTCCAGAGCCGCAGTATTGTGACATGTCGGATGATACATTGATGCCACTGTTGTTAAGTAAGCATTTATGCCCTCAGAAAGTACTGGCTCATGTTTATCGTTCACTGTAGTCTAAGAGGGTAATGGCAGACAGGTAATCTAACATGCATTAAACACATAAATTAAGTAGTCATTTACAGACAAATCTGTTCAGCACTTTGGAAGACCATAATTTAAAAGCCATGACATAATCAAACTTTTCCACTGTTCACCATAGCTAATGCATTCAAATCCCAAACAGTAAATCTGTTAATATTGTCACATCATGTTTATTCAATGCTGTTTATCTGCCAGGGGCAAATCTTTACTCTATCAAACCCACTGAGGCATCCCAGTTGTTTAAGGGGTAGGGAGGATGTTACCCTCATAACAGGGAACAGAAATATCTGAAATTTTAGCACTTTTTGAAAGAAAGAAAAAAGAACAGATTGTTCAGTTTTACTTTCCATGAGCAAGTTATAAATGCTGACAGGGGAAGGCTCAGTAATTTAAATAACATTTCAATCATTAATCACTCAAAATTATGGATAAGAGAGATGAGGGTTGCATGAGGAAGAATGTAGATGAAATTTGTGCACAATTTGGTAAAACTTCCATGCAACAAGGGGAGCATATGTGGGATCATGAACATTTCCATTTTTACATATATTTTTTTCTAAGCCACCATTTTAAATTTAAATATGACAAATTTAGCAAGCTTTCTAATGCTTATGTAAGCTGAATAAATACATGATCATTTCATATTTAAAATCCAGTTGTTCAAATTATTCTATACTTTCAGCAACCTTGAAAAACCCAGGTTATCTTTTCTTTCAGAAAAGTACTTCAAGTTCAAGTGAAAAACAAACAAACAAAACAACCCAACAGTTAACTAGCTCATCTAGTGAAAAAAGCCTTGGAAGACAAGTGTGTGTTTTAACCCTGCAGGTGCTGAGTATCACACAGTCGTTTCCTCGCTTTCCCTCTTCCCAATGGGATGCGGGAAGAATTGGAAAAAGTAAATAATTAGAACCTGTGCGTTGAGATAGAACTATTTACTAAGGTAGAGAAAATGAAAAGGATAATAATTACGAGTAATATATGTTTATAACAGATGATGCACAAGCATCTCACCACCCCCCAACAGCTGCCCAGCTAGCCCTTAAACAGCAGAAGAGAGCTGATGAACTCTCACCCCCTTCAAAACTCCTTCCACATGATGTCAAATGGCATGGCCAGTGTAAGTCAGCAGCCCTCCCTCTGTTACCTTCCAGCTCCTTGGGCCCTTTGCTGCAAATGGCCTTGGCTCTGTGAAGCACTGCTCAGCAGCAGCTATAAACATTGGTGTGTTATCAGTATTGGTTTTCTCCTAGAACCAAAACACAGTGTTAGACCAGGCACTCTGAAGAAAACAATTCCATCCTAGTTGAAATTAAGACATTTGTGTGTTAAACTCTTCTCTATGCAGGTACTGAAGCCGGTGTGTGGTAACTTTAACTCTTCTCCCTCTTTATCCCTAAATATAAAGGGTACTTCCCAGTAGGTTATAATTTTCTCTGTCAACTGAAATATCCAGTTTTTTCTGTCTGCTCACATTAGCATCCAAATCACTCCCCTGTAATGGCTAAAGTAAATTTCCTCTGCCTGGTATTTCCAGTCTGTGTATCAGACAAAACAGCAGCATTTATAAGTCTGTTTTCTAACTATTAGAATATTCTATAGTCAGAGCAAATAACCATTATAAATACAACTTATTGAGTTTGCCTACAGTCCTTCAGAAGGACTACATGTAAAATCAGTAGTACTGCTTCTGCTTAAGGGTGCTTAGCCAAATACTCTTACCTATAAGCAATTTCCAAAGCTTAGGCTACCACAATGGCTACGTTTTTTCCTGTTTACCTATGGATTTTTCTAGGATGAAGGGGTATGTTTTTTGTTTGCTTCTTCTTCTTCTTCTTCTTTTTTTTTTTTTTTTTTTTTTTTTCCCCACTGAAAGTGAATAGAAGAAAGCAAATACAGTTTCAGAACTGAGTATGGATTGAGTCTCCTGGAGAGTCTTCTTACCCAGTAAAGCAATTCCTTTTGGTGAAGATATCTCACTTTTAGTGTAGAAAGATATAAATTTCAGTTTTGATTCTTGCTATTACATTCACAAAAGGTACACATGCATCCACTAAATGTAACAATTATTCCTTGCAAGTCTGGAACCTAAACTGATGAAAGCATTACTGATGATGTGGTCATAGTTGTAATCTCAAGCTTAGTGTAGAATGTGTGATGCTATATAACTAAACTTACTTCCAATACAAGTGGGTTTCTAATGAACATGAGTTTTTTGACTTCCAAGGACTCTTGAGGCGATCAGAGATCCTCAGTACACTTTTTAAAAATAGTCAGAGTTCTTCTCAATATATTAGGAATATGCCATTAACTTATTTCTCAGGATGCTTTCCAAAGGTTTCACTTTAACACTAAATCTGAAGGTCTTCCTCATTTTTTTATCATCTGATAGTTAAGTTAGTATACTAATAAGTGAAATGAACAGACCAAACCTCTGAATATCCTTCTTTTATTGTTGGCTATTAAGAAAGAGCCCCAGAAGACCTACTTCAAAAGAAATAACAACTCTACATCATTAAAATCTACAGAAAGCGTTCACTGGGAGAACAGGAGCTATCAGTGAGAAATTAAAGCTCTCAAATATTTTTCCTCTCACTTTCCAATCACATACCAATATTTAAGCATCTTCCAGATAGCAGGTGGTTTGTAAATCATTATCTTTTTAAATTATGTTGCTAATGGCATGTGTGAAATGACTGAAAAATTATGTTTCCCCTTCTCCTCCATTGAAGTAAAATAAATTGCTGCAATACATTATCTCAAGTTCAAGAGCCATCAAGCACACACAAACCTGTGTTTCCTGCATTCCACCCTACTTTCTGATAGAGTTGCCTTCCCTATTAATGGTGGACAATACATTATGTGACATTTGAATTTAATGACTTCCCTCTACAAGGAATAACTAAAGACAACAAAAAGCATCAACAACAATTGCTGTCTCAAATGGAACTTGGCCTATTAATTAGGAATGATCAGCAAATTCTTTGAACGGTATTGGCAGACAGCAGATGCAGTCTGTCTATGACTAGAGAAAAAGATCACTTCAATAATATATGGACTTCAATACAGAAATGAATATACCAAGTGGTTAAATAACACATAAATAGAACTGCCATTTTTGTTTACATCAGAGTGGTGAAGAATCTAATTAGTAAAATATCAAAATATGGTCAAATCTCTTGATTTTTGCACAAAGTTCACAATGTTCACAATTGCTCCTTACATGGCAAATGAGGAGTCTGCAAATCTCTGTTTCTGCGAACTCAGTACAAAAAACATATATTTTGGAAACTTTCTTTCACTTGTGCTGTCAACTGCTGAAACTTCTGAGGATTAAACAGCTTCAGAAGTCCTTAGTTTGACTGTTCAGATGATAAGCATGGAAGCTTCTGTTTTACTTTTCCAAACTATCCTGTTGGAAACACATATGTTTGAGAAGAGAAAGAAATCATCCAGGACTGACCTTTCTTCCTCATCCAGAAGAAAACACATCTGGAGCCATGGAAGTCTCCCTGATGAAACTGGGAGAATGGTGCTTGGAAGTCTGGTATATATTATGTATAAACATATAGAACTGGGGAGAAACCTGCTGCAGTGTATAACCATTCTGTTAGGAAACAGTCTAACAGTCTTAAGAAATAGATGGTTTTGGAGGTCTCCACGTATTATGAATAAAAATGGCAGAACGGAAAGAGGGTCAAACATAAAACTAAGTAGCTAGTAATTAAGGATTTGAACAGCAGGCTGACTTGGTTTTCTGTTGGTAAAAAGTTTTCTGAAATAAACTTTAGACACTTCATTTATTTTCCCCATTCTAACTTCGTATCACTACTATTAAATGAATAGTTGCTTCAAAAATTCATTCCATTTCCAGATTCTGAGTATTCTAGTTGATTCACATCTCCCAGATGTTTTACATCAAGATTACTGCCAGTTAATGTGACAGATGAGGAAAGCAAAAGTGTTCATAAGTACTGGAGAATACTTGTCATGTGTTTTAGCTCCGTTTCCTTCTGGCACAGCCAATAAAGACTAAACAATAGAAAAGATTTATTTCAGAAAGTGACGTCAGTCAATGAAAAAAGGGTGCTGCAGTGCAGACACAAACTCAAGTACCACACAACAGAGGGGCGTCTCTATTTTGCCATCCAAAACAAACAGACAAAAATCACAGACAGTTCAGAATAGATTTATTTATTTATTTATTTATTTATTTTAGAGGGCAGGACTATTGCATTAGCAAAATCCTTGAAGTTTCTAATAACTTCATACAGATTTCACAACGTGAGTTAAAATAGCACAGCACCATCACTGATTGCCATTATTTTTTTTACTGTGTCCATCCTTCATTGCTTTCTCCTTATTACCCGGCAGCAATCACAAGATCTGCTTCATTTACTTTAATCAAAAGTTCTCTACAAAAATCTCCAGTTAGTATTTAGTTTAAATGAAGCACCCTGTCAAAATCTCTGATGACTCCACTAAACACAGCCCACACAGCTGAAAGGCAAATAAACAGCAAAAACATAAAACTGCTCTAATAAATCACAGAAAATGGGTTTTCTTCTAAATATTTCCAGCTTTGTTAATTAAGTGAGCTTGGTTCAAGCTTGTTGAAAGTCTTCAGTGAATTTTAGAGTAAATCCATATATATTGCTTTTCTCAGGCTAGCTGCATCACCGTGCATATTGAATTATTTATCTGGAAAGGCACAAAGGAGTTCAATATCAGAAATGATGTGTTTTAAGAGTTTTCTACAGTGCTTGGGTTCAGATTTTATGTCTAAAACCCAAAGTTAATCATGGCGAAAGTCCTCTAATTTGTTTTCTTCACAATACTATAATAAAGGAATGTGGATGGCCAATTCAGTTCTTGCACCATAACAAAAAAAAAAAAAAAAACCAACAACAACAACAACAAAAAAAGAATCTGCAAAGTGCATATTCATTTTATTTCTGCATAGCCTTTACCATGGTTTCAAACAAAGTGGTTATGAATAGTGAATGCATATCTGGATTTGAGCATGGAGATACCACATATTAAGTACATATATACAATCCAGTAGTATCAAGAGGGAGCCACTATTCTATTAAATCCCATTAACTAAAAAAGAATGAAAATATGAATAGAAGATTCAGGAAAATAATCATTATGAAATCTTGCTACTGAGACAGTCCCATTTAACTCTTGCACTACAGTGCTGTTAGCAAATGCAGTAATTCTGGAGATTTTTTTTGAGGTGCGACTCCTGGCTTTTCTTCCTATTTACATACATGATCCTGAAAGCAGGTGGCATCATGCAAGCCAGCAATATATATAGATGGACGGATAGATAGATAGATAGATAGATAGATAGATAGATAGATAGATAGATAGATAGATAGATAGATAGATAGATTTTGGCATGTCAGTTACAGTCTTTTCAGAAAGTCCTCTTTACATTTCTGCTGTGTGCAAAATTAACCTTTATTTCCCATCTAAGGCTGTAAGTTAACATTGTTGATTACATTCAGGAGCTTTTCTTCATGGTTGATAATAGAAATACTCTTTTTAAAAAGTAGATTTTTCTTCCAGAAAACAGTCACTACAGAGGACAAGCAGCTAAAGGTTATGCTTTTAGAGTCACTTACTGAACAAAATACGCACACAGATTTTAGGGTAGGTACCTAGATTTTCCACGTGTATCTAAATTTGTATCTTTATTCACATGAACACCTGCAAAATCTTCTCCTGTATCATGTTAGAGAACATAATTTCAGTTCCCATTTGTTGAAGCTCTCTGAAATGGGTACCTGCTGTGAAGAGCACTTGTAAAGTAGTTTAAAATGTAGTTATACAAACTAAAACAAGTAATGCTATAACAAGTACAACAAGATTGTTATTTAAGCTAAAATCACTGGCAGTATTACATTTTTACAAATGGTTTCAAATTCTTGTATGTCTAAGATGGAATGCACCTTAATATTTTCATCTTGAAGTTCTTCATGAGGTCTTTATATTTACTCTGATGGACTGTTTCACCTTTAACTTTGAAGTTCCCTCAAAATGCTTGAAACATTTCAGTAAGACAACCTTCACAGGGAGGAGGACCAATATGAAATCACCCTCAAGTACAACATATTACCTGCAACTGAGAACTGAGCCATGACATCATGGACTACTACAGCCTAGGTGCTGATGGTACTTGTCACTGGAAGCTACCAAAAAAATGCCAGTATTTTTCAAATAGGGAAACCCTGATTGGCAACAAGAATCAGATTTGGTATCTAAGGGTGAAAGACCATTATAATCATTAAAGAAGTGAAGCCCTTGATCCATGTGTTAAGCATAGTGATTAATAACATAATTTGCTCAAACTAAAGACAATTTGTACTTATTTCAGCCTACAGGCTTCTCTTTTGTATATCCGAAATTCTACTAACTCATTCCAGTTGCAGAGAAAGCAAAAAGCGCATGGCAACAACATCACATTTTACCACATCTATTCCAAAGCTGAATTATTTTCAGAGAAAACACAAGAAGTAGGGCGTCAGGGGATAGTCAGGAAGGTTAAAATACTGAAAATAATAGTGCATAGAACTGGGCTTATCCAGCAACACTGTCAATTTTCATCATTCATCACTCACATTATAGAATCACAGAATTGATTAGGTTGGAAAAAATGTTAAAGATCATCAAGTCCAACCACTTAGACCATACTATGCTAACTCTAACATGCTCAACCATCTCCCTGAGCACCACAACCAAATGGTTTTTAAACACATCCAGGGATGGTGACACAACCAGCTCTCTGGGGAGCCTATTCTACATTAAACAACTCTTTCTTGTAAAGAAGATATCCAACCTAAGCCTACCATGGTGTAACTTGAGGCTATTTCCCCTTGTCCTGTTACCCATCACCAGTGAGAAGAGACCAACCCCACTCTCACTGTAAGCACCTTTCAGGTATTGGAAGAGAGCAATAGGGTCTCCCCTCAGCCTCCTTTTTTTCCAGACTGAACAGCTCCAGTTCCTTCAGTCTCTCCTCGTTGGGCATATTCTCCAAGTCCTTCCCCAGCCTTCTTGCCCTTCTTTGGACCTGCTCCAGCACCTCAGTGTCCTTTCTGAATTGACATGCCACAAACTGAACACAGTACTTGAGGTGGGGCCTCACCAATGCCGAGTAGACAGGCAGGATGACTTCCCTAGTGCTGCTCACCACACCACTCCTGATACAAGCCAGGATGCCATTGGCCTTCTTGACCACCTGAGCACACTGCTGGCTTATATTCAGCAGCTACACTGACCACAACTCTTTGGGTCCAGCCATCCAGCCAGTGTTTCACCCAGTGGAGTGTATGCCCATCCAAATTGTGGACAATCAGCTTCTCCACGAGGATGCTGTGTGTGACAGTGTCAAAAGTTTTTCTGAATTCCAGGGAAACCACATCGACAGCCTTACCCACATCCACTAAGTGGGTCACCTTGTCATAGAATGAAGTCAGGTTTGTCAGACAGGATCTACCATTCGTAAACCTATGCTGACAGGGCCTGATCCCCGTGTTGACATTTAACTGGTCCGTGATGGCTTCCAACACTATCCATTCTATAACCTCTCCTGGCACCGAGGTGAGACTCATAGGTCTGTAGCTACCAGGATCATCTTTCAGGCCCTTTTTGAAGATGAGCATCACGTCTGCCAGCCTCCAGTCTGACAGGACATCCCCAGTTAGCCAGGACTGCCAAAGGATGATGGAAAGTGGATTGGCAACCACATCTACTAACACCCTCAGTGCACTGAGGGGCAATCCATCTGGCCCCATGGACTTGTGAGTGTCCAGCTTTCAGAGCAGGTCCAAAACCATCTCATCATGGATTATGCAGGGCCTATTCTGTTCTCCATCCCCATCTTCCAGTGCAAGGGGCTGTGTGCCCAGGGAGCAACTAGTCTTACTACTAAAGACTGAGGCAAAGAAGGCATCAAGTATGTCAGCCTTATCCTGATCCTGGGTCACCATGCTCCCCTCTACGTCCAACAAGGGATGGAGATTCTCTTGCTGTTGATGTATTTGTAGAAATATTTATTATTGTCCTTTACCTTAATGTCCAGGCTCACTTCTAGCTGGGCTTTGGCCTTCCATTCTCCCTGTACAGCTTCACTATGTATTTGTAATCCTCATAAGTTACTTGCCCCTTCATCCAAAGACCATAAACTTTCCTTTTATTCCTGAGGTCCAGCCAAAGTTCCCTGTTCAGCCAGACCTGTCTCCTTCCCCATCAACTTGCCTTCCGTCACCTGGGGATCGTCAGCTCCTGTACCTTTAAAATTACTACCTTAAAGTATTCCTGGGCTCCAACACTCTCCAACACTACCTCCCATGGGAACCATTCAACCATGGTTCTAAAAAGGTTAAGGTCTGCCCTCCAGAAGTCCAAGGTGGGAGTTCTTCTGTCTCCTCTCCATGATTCAACAAGGATCAAGAAATCTAGCATCTCATGATCACTATGCCCCAGACAGCCTCCAGCCTTTACATCCCACCCCCCACAAGACCTTCTTTGTTAACAAACAGCAGGTCCAGGATTTTGCTTCCCCTCCTTGGCTCCCTCACCAGCTGTGTCAGGAAGTTATCTCCCACACGCTCTAGGAACCTCCGGGACTGTTTCCCTTCTGCTGCATTATAATCCAGTGGATGTCTGGGAAGCTGAAGTCCCCCGCCAGAACAAGAGGGTGGGATCTCATGCAACTGTATAAAGTATTTTGTCCACCTAATCATCCTGGTTGCATGACCTGTAGCAGACTCCCATGATAATGCCAGTCTTATCAGCCTTCTCTTTTACTCTGACCCATAAGCTCTCAACTCTATCACCACCATCATTAATTTCCATACATTCACATTCTTCCTTAACACAGAGGGCCACACCTTCCCTTCCTTGCCTATCTCTTTTGAAAAGTTGGTAGCCATCAACCACAGCACTCTAGCACTGTGAGTCATCCCACCACATTTCTGTGGCAGCGACTATATCACATAGTTTTCCAACTGCACAATGGCCTCCAGCTCCTCCTGTTTGTTACCCATGCTGCATTCATGAATGTACGTGCACCTGGGTTGGGCCACCTTTTGAGTGGAAGAAACCTTAATATGCTCTTGATCACACTCAGTTGTTTCCATAGTAACCAACCTCACATCAATCCTTCCTGCAAAAAGGTGAGTCATCCTCAGCAAGCAGTGAGTCGGCTTCAGCAAGACACAAGACTGTGGGATCTTACTAGCACATCTCTCTCCAACAAGCACTAGCATGCTACGTACAGAGTCATTTCTAGTGACCCTAGTTTCACCGCCAATGCTCTTCACACCTAGTTTAAAAAGCCAACAATGAGCGTTGTCAACTCCGATCATAAAATCCCTTTCCACCAGTAGGATAAGCTACTCCCATTGCTGCCACAAGGCCTGGTCTCATGGAAATCAAACCAAGGTCAAAAAACCCACACTCCTGCTGAGCACATCAGGCTTGGAGCCAAATGCAAATCTGTTGGCCCATCGCATTCAGTCCATCATTTCCCATAGCTGGAGGGATAGAAGAGAACACACTCTTGTTCCCGAGCCCCTGACCAGTCGCCCCAAGGCTTTGAAGTCCTTCTTCATAATCCTAAGGGAAGTTCTTCCTATTTCATCACTGCCTGCTGGAAACAACAGTAGGGGATAAAAACCAAAGGGCCGTACTAGAGAAAAAAGATTCTTCCTTACATCTTTAACCTCGGTCCCCAGGAGGCAGTAGACCACCATGTGTAGTGGGTCTGGTCCGCACATTGGCCCATCTGCTCCCTTCAGCAGAGTCACCAATGACAACAACCCTTCTTTTTTCTTTCCTGAGGAGTTTTTAATGCTAAGGGCAGTCTGGCTAGACTGTGGGGACACCTCCAAGTGGGAAGAACCATCATCCCCACCGTTGTCCAGCTGCCTCCACAGAGCACTGTACCTGCTTCACAGGGGCAGCTGGGGAAGCAGGGGAATGGCTGGGCAGGTGTGCCTGCATCACCAAGCAGGGACCGTTTGCCACTGTCCCTGTCCCCCACTTCATCACCATTATATTCAAATTTACTTCACTTGCTGAAATTTAAACACTAAAAGTAGCAGTAGACTAATATGGAGCACTCCAAGTAAATCTCTGCTTCTCATTTTTCAGCTGGTGTCATGCATTTTACTTCGAGATCACAAACTTCACAGTTGATTCCTTGTCTCCAGCACTACATTTAGAGCCCTCTGTTCAGCCTGACAGAGTTCATCTTGAATGCTGTCTGAAACTCATTCTAGCAGAGTTTTCATTAAGATGTACATGAAATAAATGAAATGGAAAGGCTAAAACTTTTTTTTTTTTTTTTTTCCTCTGAAATACAGCAAAATTTGATCCTTGCATAGCTGAAGGCATCAAGGTTCAGGATTAAAAAAAAAAAAAAAAAAAAAAAAAAGACTCAGAAGAGACATTACCAAAGAATTTAAGAGAGGTCTTGTTGATAAATTGAAAGACTCCTTGGTTTGGGTTTCTTTTTCAGTTCAGAGGAACTGTAAGACCCTCTCCTCCAAGAAAAAACATTTTAAGTCATTCTTCCATACTAACAGATGCTTACAGCACATTCTCAATGCTCTCCTGAAATGTGGAAGAATGATTTTTAAGAGCTCAATTTTGATAATCTATAATACTATGCATTAATTATAAATAGTTTAACAGAGCGATTATTTTATAACTAAAATTTGTGCCACAGAGAAATAACGAAATAACACAAATAATTTCAGTTGTAATGAGAAAATATTTTATTAAAAAAACACAAATATTTCAATAGGTAATCATGTATTTCATAAACAGAAAAGAAGCTGTTTTTGCACATTTCAATACTTCATCTGAAACAACACCTTGTGTGGAATAAAGAACAGAAAGAAAAAGTTTAGTATACAATTTTCCTTCTTTTAGTAAAAAGCAAACTTGTCTCAAAAATCATCACATTCAATAACTGAAATAAATGGCTGTAGAACAGAATGTGAGTCTAATTACGTACCACAGGTAGTAAATGTCATATTATGTTTCAGTGATTTTGCAGATAAAAGATTCATTTGTGTACTATTTCCAGTATGATTTTATTACTTACACTAACAAATAAGAGAAAGTACGTTCTTTTAACAAAATACAGCTTCTTAGAGCAGCAGTTCATTTTGGTTAATACAAAATCTTCTAACTAGGGGCAAGATTAAAGTTTAGAATGTGAGGAAGCAATATTACTTCTCCTCAAACCACTGCATAAATACACACTGTATTCTTTAAATGCTTACCACCACTGTATTCCTTCCCGTAAAGTTAATTGGCAATAAACTTTCCTGATGATTGTAAGATAAATTTAAAAGAAGAATTTTTTATTTTTTTTTAAAAAAAAAGCTTCCAGTGACTTTCCATCCTTTTTGAGGGAGGAGTCACTCTTCCCTTGCAGCCAACAAACTATTGTTACAATAGTACAGCTTCTCCTTTCTTAATCTACTTTTTCTTCTTACCATGAGGAATGTCTTCACCATTAGCTACAAGTTAGTCTCCAAGGTTACATAAACGAATATAGCAGCATTGCCTTTTACAGAGCTAAGTCAGTTCACAATTGATGATTTCCCACTTGCCTGTACACCTACTTCAGTATTAAAACAAAAAAAAAATAAATTAAAAAAACAATCCCAATAAAAAATTTGACATTCTCTCCAGTATTATGTTATTTTTACTGACAATAGGGGCATTACAGATGAAAGTCTGACACTTAAGAAGAGTGACCTCAGCTAGAGGAAGGAAGAGGTCAGAAAGAAGGCTACAAGGATGTTCAGAGGACTGGAGCACCTCTCCTATGAGGAAAGATTGAGGGAGTTGGGATTGTTTAGAATGGAGAGGAGAAGGCATCAGGGAGACCTTATTGACATCTTTCAGTGCTTGAAAGAAGCTTACAAGGAGTGGAACCAACCTTTTCTGCAGGTAGATAGCTGTAGGGCAAGGGGGAATGGATTTTAACTGAAAGAACAGTGATTTAGATTGTATTTCAGGAAACAGTTCAGAGCACTGCAACAGACTGCCCAGAGAATCAGTGTATGTCCCATTCCTGGAAGCATTCTAGGCAAAGCTTGAAGGATTCAGCACTGCTAAGTTACTCCGGAATCCTGGCCATCCCAAATTCCCAGTGACCATTGTATTGGTGGTATTCTGATTTTTCTCCCTCACATAAACGTGCATTATCTGCTCTCTAATAAATGTATCTTCCCAAATGCACCAATATTCTCTACCAAGAGAAAACAAAAAAAAAACAGTCTCCCTTCCCTTCCCCTCTCCTGGAGTGCACGTGGTCGGGCCGCACCATGCCATGCCGCACTGCACTGTTAGAGAAAGGAGGTGCTTTTGTTCCTTCTTTCCCTGGGTTTGTTCCCGCTATCACAGAGTGAGCTCTAGAGAGAACTCTGTGACACACACACACACACACCAGCTCGGCTGGCTTGCGCTTTGCTAGCCTTGCATGCCCACACTCTCTGCACTTGCTGGCACCACTGAAATGGATCCTACACCTTGTCCTCTGACTCCAGTAGCTGCACTCAGAGTCTGAACATGCACAAGCGCTCAGATCAGACAGCACTCAGCCAGGAAAGAGGTAAGACAATTTAATCAGAATTCCCTATGCACAGATGGAATCAGACATCTCTGGGGAGCTGCCTGGTGTTTGCAGCCTCCTGCCTCTCCTCTTGTTGTCGCCTGATGGAGCTGCAGATGAAAGCCCTGTGCCGAACCCGAAGTGCATTCCTGAATGCAGCTGGCATCTGGTGGTGAGCCACTGTGTGTGTGAGGCAGCAGTACCTGTGGGGGACAGAGAGATGTAGGCAAGGGGCAGAGGCACGGCCCTGCCTGACACCCACCACCATGGAATTTCCCTGGGAGGACTGCACTGCATGTGGCAGGGCACGGAACGTTGCCAGCCTCCGTGCCACTTGGTGGGCCACCTGAGCTCGGTAGGTCCCTCCCTGGGATGGCTTTCTGCCCGGGGACATACCTGAATCATCCTCCAGTGAATCTCTCATGCACAAGGACTTCTCTGTATCTCTTCTGCTCCTCTACAGGAGCAGGCTCACCCCTTTCTGGCTGCTGTTGATGTCGATGACAGGTTTTTTATTGTCCCCTTGAGGAAGGCGGAGGACAGTCAGTTTGCATTTACTTGGGGGGACTGCAGTGCACATTCAGCTGATTACCCCAGGGGTACAAACACTCGCCCACTCTGGCGCTCAGAGCATAGGCACGGAGGATGGAGAAGGTTATGTTGGACCACGGTGTCCGGGTTTGTCTGTATGCTGATGACATCCTCATATGGGGGAATGATGTCTTTGTGGGAATACCCAAGACTACACAGTGTGGCACCTGGAGCCCCGATCCAGCTGGGACACTCTTGGTCTCCTCTAGCCAGGGCTTCAGAGACCTTCAACCCTTTCATCACAGGCCACCTCACACACACACCAGCTCAGCCAGCTCACACTTTGCAAGCGAGAAATCACCGTGCCTTGCACGCCCACGCTCTCTGCACTTGCTGCCATCACTGACACGGGGATCCACTGCTCCATTCTCTGATCCCAGTAGCTGCACAGAGACCAAACATGCACAGACCAGACAGCACTCAGCCAGGATAGGGTTAAGGGATAATGTTTAATCAGATTTCTACATATACAGGATTGGGTGTTTCATCTCTGGGAGCTATTCTACAACTACAGGACAAGGGGAAATGGACTTAAGATGAAAGAGGGTAAATTTAGGTTGGATGTTAGGGGGAAGTTCTTTACTAGGGGCGTTGTGAGGCCCTGGAACAGGCTGCCCAGGGAGGTTGTGGATGCCCCGTCCTTGGAGGTGTTCAAGGCCAGGTTGGATGGGGCCTTGGGCAACCTGATCTAGTAATTGTGGAAGGTTGGTGGCCCTGCCAGGCAGGGGGGTTGGAACTTCATGATCCTTGGGGTCCCTTCCAACCCAGGTCATTCTTTGATTCTGTGATTTAGTTTGTTGTCTCCTGGAGCTGCCTGGTGTTTGCAGCCTCCTGCCTTTCCTCTTGCTGTCCCCTGATGCAGCAGCAGCAGCAGCTGCAAACTCTGCACAGAGCCCGAAGTGCCATCCTGATGACAGCTGGCATCCGGCGGCGAGCCGCTGCGTGTGGTGCGGCAGCGGTACCTGTGGGGGACAGAGAGCTGTAGGCAAGGGGCAGAGGCACGGCCCTGCCTGCCACCCACCACCATGGAATTTCCCTGGGAAGACTGCACTGCATGTGGCAGGGCACAGAACATCGCCAGGCTCCGTGCCACTTGGTGGGCCACCTGAGCTCGGTAGGCCCCTCCCTGGGATGGCTTTCTGCCCGGGGACGTACCTGGATCATCCTCCAGTGGATCTCTGAAGGACACAGACTTCTCTGTATCTCTTCTGCCCTCTGCAGAAACCTGTGTGGGGACAGCAAAACCACAGCCCTGTAGGCTCCTGCGCAGCAACATTCCAGATGCCAGGGCCCCATGGAAGAAGGATACCTCCCTCCTGGCTTGTCAAACATGCCCCTGGCTTGAGGGAGATGTTATGGAGCTGATGTCCACCCTTGTGCACAGAAGATGGCTTGAAAGGGGACAGCACCAGGCATCGCCCCACAGTGTACACTCTAGCATAGCTCCTGCCTGTGCTCTGATTTCACACCTGGTGCTGACCAAGTGCACTTTCCTCACCTTCTGTTCATCGCCTGTAGTTTCTGGTCCTTCGCATGCATCCACAGGGGAAGTTGAAGGCGTGGTCTTGACTTCATCAGATGAGGAACCTGAAATGCTTGGTGGTACACTTACTTCTCCCTCACACTCTGGCAGGAAGAAGGGTGTTTCACTGGCCACCTCTTCGTCCTCAGGAACTGATGCAGGGAAAGGCTCAAGCAGTCCTGCAGGCCCATGACCTGCGTCCAGAACAGAAGCTGAATGCCCTGTTTCTGCACTGTCCTGTGCTGCTTCGGGCATGCTCCTGTTTGGCCAGCAGATGTTCCAGGTGGACAAGATCTGTTCCTTCCTCACGTCAACAGAAATTCTCAAGGTTGCTGGGTGTACTGGAGAACGCCCATAGGCCTTAATGCTGATCTCTATGGGATCTTGCATTTTTGGTGCTCCTCCCAGATCTTGTGTGGATGATTCCGGAACAGCCATTGCTGCTGCTTCTTTTTCTTCTTCCTCACATGCTGACAGCAGTGGTTCTGTGTTGGCCTCCTCTAAACAGTGCTCAGTCTCAAAAGAATCTGACTTATCCAGATCTGCTGGCACCGATGCATGCAGAGGCTCAAGGTATCCTGAAGGCCCAGAAGCTGCATCCAGAACAGAAGCTGAACACACCTTTTCGGCATCAACAGATGCGGCAAGACACGCACTCTGCAGGTCACCACATGACTGTCCTGCAGTTTCTGTCTCAGCAATCTCTTCCACATCATGCTGTGCATCCCGCACTCCAGCATCCCAGGACTGGAACAGCAGGGCAGGAAACCAGCCCTCCACCCTCGATGTTGTGGTACAGAGGTTCAGCATTCCCTGGGCAGTGTCAGTGGCATCAGCACTGTCTTCGGTTGCTTGAGGCCTAAGCAGCCTGGGCATGGTCATGCTGTTTGGCTGGAATGCGTTCCAACTGGACAGCATCTGTTCCTTCTTTGCTTCATCCCGGATTCTCCGGATTGCTGGATGAACTGGAGGACATCCATACTCCTTCCCATACACCTCTCTGGAATCTTGTAATCTCTGTGCTTCTCCCAGAGATTGGTTGGAGAACTCAGGCATGGGTTCTGCCACGTTGCTCTCCTCTGGAAAGCATTCAGCCTTGGAAGAAGTTGAGTTCTCCCCATCTTCAGGATTGGTTGCTGGGAAGGGCTCGAGGTGTCCTTCAGGCTCAAGGTCTGCAGCCAGAGAAGCTGCACATACAGTGTCTGCCTCAACAGATAAGGCAAGAGATGCGCTCCACAGGTTGCCAGATGACCGTCCCGTGGACTCCTTCTGAGCAGCATCTTCCAGCTCCTGCAGCTCAACCAGCACTCCAGCATTGCTGGTTTGGGAACCACCGGGGGCAGGAATCTGTCCCTCAGCCCTGGATGTCACAGAGCATATGCCCAGTCTTCCCTGAGCAGCGCCGGCAGCGCTGGCACCGTCTGCTGCCGCTCGGGGCACGAGAAGCCTGGGCACGCTCACAGGGTTTGTCCAGCCGGTGTTGCGACTGGACACCTGAGGTCTTCGGGGAAGTGTTGGGAGTCTGACGCTGCTAATGCTCATGGCCCATTCTCTGCCTCGCGCAGCAGGTGCGCAGGCTGCTGCTTCCAGAGCACTAGAACGCCGGGGTGCAGCTGCCGGCATCCCTGGCCGCAATAAGTGAGGCAGCAAGGATGGCTGAGGCTGTCTCCGTTGCCCGCCGGCACTGCTGCGGGTCACCGACAGCGTGAACTGCCACCCGCCCGCCTGCAAGAGAAGCCGAGGAGAAACACCAGGTGAGCGCGGTCCGTCCCGCTCCCGCCCCACGGAGCACCGAGGGCAGCGCTCATGTGGGCGGTCCCCGCGCCACGCGGGAAGACGTTCGGCCTCGCCTCCCTCGGGCTCCCTACCTGTGCGCGGCGGCTCCCGGAGGCCCGCGAGCTCTCCGGGCCGGGCAGCGGCGGCAGATGGACGCCGTGGAGGGACGAGCCCGGGCTCCGGCTGCCCGGCGGCACCGCTCGCGGCGCCGTGCGGCCCACCTGTGGGGAGAAGGAGGCGTGAGATGGAGGTGGCCAGGTCGCCACCGGCGGCCCGGCCGAGCCCGGCCCCGCTGCTCTCCGCCTGCCTCACCTGGCGGCGTTCCTGCACGCGTGGCAGCCCTGCGTTGGGCTGGGAGTCGTCCTTCTCGCGCTTCTCGCTCATCTCCGCGTCCTCGCACAGAGGCACAGGGAAGCACCCAGGAGCTGCTGCCTCCTCACGGAGCCGCTGTCCTGAGAGTGAGCGGCACTCCCTCCAGGGGACGCTGACCCCTCAAGGCAGCCCCGCGTCACAACGGCCTTCGGGTTCGATGCCGGCCCGCGTCACAAAGCCCTGGCGGTTACGACAGCCCACTGTGACAGCCCTCCGCACGTGCCTGGCAGCCGGCTGCCTGTGACTCAGCGTGGTCCTGATGACGGGCCACGAGCGGTGAGTGGCAGCATGTCGGGGACAGATGGCTATAGGCAAGGGACAGGGCAAGCACTGGGCAATGCCTTGCATGCTCCCCGCCACCACAGCTAGTTGAACTCAGTTGTTCCTTTCTGTGATGTCTCTCCACCCAGTTGTGGACATATCTGGGCCATCTCCTGACGTTCTGTGCTCCTCCTGTGGACTCTGCAGAAACCTGTGAGGCAAGAGCAAATCCACAGCTCTGTAGGTTCCTGGCCAGCAACACTCCACAAGTTCCATGTTATCTTCTGGCTTGTCAGACATGCCCTTCACATGAAGGCAAGCCAAGTGTTATGGAGAGGATGTCCACCTTTGTGCATGGAACTGGATGGAAAGTAGATATGACCAGGCATCTCCTCACAGTGCACACTCCAGCGTAGCTCCTGGAGTCTGTGCCTTCATTTCACACCTGGTACTGACCACATGGATATTTCTCACCTCGTGCTGATGGCCTTTTACGCTCTTTTGCGTGCAGATGAATGTTCCTCCGGTCTGAGATGTGCAACCAGAGGGGAAGCTGAAGGCACGGTCTTTGCCTCAGCAGATGAAGCATCTGATATGCTTGGTGGGACACTGACTGCTTCAGCAGCATCTTGAGATTGTCTTTCTTCCTCTACAGCCTGCAAGTATAGAGTTTATTAGAGTAAAAACTACAGGGTAAGGGCAGCTGTCAGTGCAGTGTCTCTGGCATCCAGTTGGCTGTGATCTGTGCCAGCAGCATTGGCATCTTGGTCTGTCATCTGTGGTCTGTCCCTGCGCATCGTGCACTCTTAATATACCGAGTACGGGAAGGACCAGAGGCAGGAAACTGGCCATCAGCCCTCGCTGTTGTGATGGAGATACCTTGCATGCCCTGAGCAGTGTTGGCAGCACTGGCACCATCATCAGCTGCTTGGGGCTAAGAAGCCTGGGCTTGCTCGTTCTGTATGCCCTGGACCCATTCCAGCAGGACAACATCTGTTCCTTCCTTGCCCCATCACGGATCCCCAGTTTGCTGGGTGAACTGGAAGATATCCATAGGCCTCCCAGTAGATCTCTCTGGGATCTTACAGCGTTTGTGGTTCTCCCAGAGCTTGTATGGAGAACCCAGACATGGCCACAGCTGTTTGTTCTCTTCCCCCTCCCTCACATGCTGTCGGCGCACTAGCCTCCTCTGGACAGTGTGCAGTCTTGGGAGAAGTTGAGTGTTTTGCACCTCTGGTGACTGAGGCAGACAGACTCAAGTTGCCCTGCAGGCCCTGGGCCTGAGTCCAGAAGAGAAGCTGAACGCGCTGTTTCTGCCTCTTCAGATGGGGCAAGACCTGTGCAACAACAAATCACCAGAAACTGTCCTGCAGTTTCTCCCTCAGTGGGCTCTTCCAGCTCTTGCTGCACAGCCTGCACGCTTATGTCTGAGGTCTGGGAATCACCAGATACCAGAAACTGGCCCTCAGCATTCGCTGTTGTGGTAGAGATGCCAAGCGTGCCCTGAGCAGTGCCGGAAGTGTTGGCATCATCATCTGCTGCTTGGGATCTCCAGTGCCCTGGCCCTTTCACGCTGTTTGGCCAGGACACATTCCATCTGGACAACATCTGGTCCTTTTTCTCCTCATCACGAATTCTGCGGATTGCTGGGATCGTGGCAGAATATCCACAGGCCATCCTGGTGATTTCTCTGGGATCTTGTCTCTTTGGAATAAGTGCAGCCTTGGAAGAAGCTGAATTTTCCACATCTTCAGGCACAGATGGGACAGAGTCTCCTTGTTTGCTCTTTGCCATGACGTGCCTCCCCTTCTGAGCCCTTCTTTGCAGATGGGGAACGTGGTGTAGAGGCTGCACCAGTGCCTCGGGTGCCCTCCCGAGCGTCTGTCCAAGCCATGGGGATCTTACCAGCATTAGTGGCTTGCACCTGGGCAGTTGTTGCTGGTGCTCCCAGGCTGCTGGTGCATGCACCATGCCCCGGTACTGCCAGCTGCACGCCAACTCTTGGGCTTCTGGCTGCAGCGCACAGGGTGCCCTTGCTTGGCTCTAGCGTGCAGAGGCATGAGAACAGTTAGAGTCTTTGAGGGCTGGCGCCCTGCTCTCAGATCTCACTGCCAGGTCTTGGACATGCAAGGTTCCCTGAAGGACCTGGAGAAACTTCTGGGAGTCTGCCGCCTCTAATGCCTATGGCACGTGCTCTGCCTCTTGCAGCAGGTGCGCAGGTTGCTGCTTGCAGAGCAAGCAGCTTATGGGCATTAGAAGATGCTGCTGCATGCTGGGGGTGCAGCTGCCGGCATCCCTGCTCACCTTAAGTGAGGCAGCAAGGATGGCTGAGGCTGTCTCCTTTGCCCGCAGGCACTGCTGCGGGTCACTGACAGCGTGAACTCCCACCAGCCTGCAAGAGAAGCCGAGTTAGAAACACCAAGTGAGCGCGGTCCTTCCAGCTCACGCCCCACAGAACGCTCAGCCACGGGCATCTGCTGCCCGGCTCCCCATAGCCAAACCGGCAGAGGACGGTCCCCATATGGCAGCCCCCACGGCCCTACTGTGGCAGCTCTGCTCACATGCCTGGGCAGCTGGCTGGCTGCGGCTCAGCCTCATCCTGATGACAGCTGGCCACCAGCAGCAAGTTGCAGTGTGTGATGCGGCAGTGGCTCCTGTGGAGGACAGAGAGCTGTAGGCAGGGGGCAGATACCTGTAGGCTAGGGGCAGGGCAAGCACCAGGCAAGGCCCTACCTGCCTCCAGTCACCACAGCTTTCCCCTGGGAGAGGTGGCCTTGGCACAGCAGTACTCTGTACACAGAGCTGCTCACTGGGCTGGTTGGGGTCGGCAGGCCCTCACTGGGATGTCTCTTCACTTGGGGACATACCTTGGCTTGCTCATGCTATGCAGCCAGGATGTGTTCCTACTGGACAACAATATCCTCCCCCCTGCTTCCCGCCATGTCCTATCACTACACTTGGAATAAGTTTATTCACCTGAAGTTTCTAAACTCCCTTGAAATATCGGAAGTTCACAATGAGGTCTCCCTGCAGCCTTCCCTTTTCTGGGCTGAACAATCCTGGAAAACGCATGTATATGTATATATATGCGTATGTATGTATGTGTATATACATGCATATTTACAAAACAAGTGATTTCTTCCCCCCCACCAAGTTACGCGCAGCCTGTCCCTGAGCAGTGTCTGCCCCCTCCCTGGCCAGATCCGCACAGTTTTATTTGCTTTTGTATGATGTCATATGGTGTGAGTGCCCCTTCCTGTTCCTTGTCCCCTCCCAGCCCCCTCGCTGGCAGGACAGTAGGAGAAGCTGAGGAACAGAAACATCCTTGGCTCTGTACATCATGGCTCAGCAACAACCAAAGCTCTGATGCGCTATCGGCATTCTTCTCCTAAAGCCAAAACATGGCATCACACCAGACACTGTTAAGAAAATCAGCTTCTTAATTTTAGTCTAGACAGATCAACAGGAGGAAAGGAAGATTTGCTTTTCCAGAATAAGCAACAGAGGAAAGGTCAAGAACAAGTGAAGAAACAAACAAGCTAAAGCTATCAACCATTTCCAAAAACATTTTGATGAATTAAAACCTACACCACCGAAAACACGTGACTTGAGTCTAACTTCATTTCTGCTCTGAAAAAATCACTCTGTCTTTTTCTAGTTCCTTCTTAAGTTTCTTGTTTTATTGTACCCTGCTCTCAGCCTTAAACTCATTTATTCTCACTAACAAGGAAGGACATGTTAAGGAAGTAAAGGTTGGGGGCACCTTGGGTTGTAGTGACCACGAGATGGTGGAGTTCAAGATCCAGAGTGGAAGAAGCAAGGTAAAAAGTAGGATTGCTACCCTGGACTTCAGGAGAGCCAACACTGGTCTCTTCCGGGACCTGCTTGGCGCTATCCCGTGGGCTAGGTGTTAGAAGGTAAGGGGGCCTTTGAGAGCTGGTCAGCATTTAAACAGCGCTACTTCCAAGCTCAGGATCAGTACATCCATCTGACTACGAAATCGGGAAGGGGTGGCAGGAGACCTGTGTGGATGAGCAAGGAGCTCATGCACAAACTCAAAGGGAAGAAGAAGGTCCATGAATGTGGAAAAAGGGTCTGACCACTTGGGAATAATATAGGAATGTTGTCATGGACTGCAGGGATGTGATGAGGAAAGCTAAAGCCACCTGGAATTGAATCTGCCTAAAGTGATAACGGATAATAAAAAAGGCTTTTTAAAGTAAGTTAACAGCAAAAGGAAGACTAGGGAGAACGAGGTTCCCCTACTAAGTGAGGGGGGTGTTCTTGTAACAGGGGGATGCTGAGAAGGCAGAGTTACTGAATACCTCCTTTGCTTCTGTCTTCAGTGAAAAGGCTCTCCCTCTGGAATCCCAGACCCTGGAGGTTAGTGAGAGGGTCTGGGGAATGGGAGACTTCCCTTTAGTCAGGGAAGAGGTGGTCCGTGAGCTCCTAGGTGACACTGAGTTCCATAAATCCATGGGGCCTGATGGGTTGCATCCACAGGTGCTGAGGGAGCTGGCGGAAGTGATTGCTGAACCGCTCTCTCCATCATCTTAGAGAGGTCTTGGAGAATGGGGGAGGTCCCTGAAGACTGGAGGATAGCCAGTGTCACTCCAGTCTTCAAAAAGGGCAGGAAGGATGATCCAGGTAGTTATAGGCCAGTCAGCCTCACCTCTGTCCCTGGAAAGGTGATGGAACAGGTTGTGCTGGATGCCATCTCCAAACAATTGGAAGAAAAGGAGGTTATCAGGAGTAGCCATCATGGGTTCACCAGGGGGAAGTCATGCTCAACCAACGTGGTAGCCTTCTATGACATTGTCACTGGCTGGGTGGGGAGAGGGCGGTAGATGTAGTCTACCTTGATTTCAGCATGGCATTTGATACTCTTTCCCACAGCATCCTTATAACAAAGCTGAGGAAGTGTGGGCTAGATGAGTGGACGGTGAAGTGGTTTGAGAGCTGGCCGAATGGCAGAGCTCAGAGGATTGTCATTGGTGGTGCAAAGTCTGTTTGGAAACCTGTAACTAGCGGCGTTCCCTAGGGGTTGGTGCTGAGTCTGGTCTTGTTCAACACCTTCATCAATGACCTTGACAAGGGGATAGTGACCACCCTCAGCAAGTTTGCTGGTGATACGAAGCTGGGAGGATTGGCTGACATGCCTGAAGGCTGTGCTGCCATTCAGTGAGACCTGGACAGGCTGGAGAGCTGGGCAGTAAGAAACCGGATGAGGTTTAACAAATGCAAGTGAGGAGTCTTGCACCTAGGGAGAAATAATTGCATGCACCGGTACAGGCTGGGGGAAGACCTGCTGGAGAGGAGCTCTGCTGAGAGGGACCTGGGCGTCCTGGTGGACGACAGGTTGGCCATGAGCCAGCAGTGTGCCCTTGTAGCCAAACAGGCCAATGGCATTCTGGGGTGCATTAAAAAGAGCGTGTCCAGCAGGTTGAGGGAGGTGATCCTCCTTATCTACTCTGCCTGGTGAGGCCTCATCTGGAATACTGTGTCTAGTTCTGGGCTGCTCAGTACAAAGAAGACAGGGATCTCTTGGAAAGAGTCCAGCGGAGGGCCACAGAGATGGTGAAGGGCCCAGAGCATCTCCCCTATGAGGAGAGACTAAGTGAACTGGGTCTGTTTAGCCTTGAGTTAAGAATGCTGAGAGGGGGTTTGATCCAGGTCTATAAATACCTGAGATGTGGGGTCATAGTTGCGATGCTGGTCCCCTTTCGGTAGTGTGCGGGGACAGGACTAGGGGTAATGGGAAGAAACTACAGCATAGGAAGTTCTGCACGAATGTGTGGAAGAACTTCTTTATGGTGAGGGTGACAGAGCACTGGAACAGGCTGCCCAGGGAGGTGGTGGACCCTCCTCTGGAGATATTCAAGACCCGACTGGATGCCTACATGTGCAACGTGGTGTAGGGAGCCTGCTTTGGCAGGGGGATTGGACTCGATGATCTCTAGAAGTCCCTTGCAACCCCTACAATTCTGTGATTCTGTGAGATGTGGATCCTCTGGGGGACAGATGGCCATAGGTATGGGACAGGACGGGCACTGTATTCTGAAAATGTCAAGGGACTTCTCCTGGTGTGGAAGCCTAATGGGAAGTGGGAGACTTATAGGCACCTGGATGCCAACACTGCCCCTTCAGCAACAGCTGTCCCAAATGTTTCAGAATTGATTGCTGCTCTACAGAAACAGGCTCCTGCCTTTCTGGCTGCTCTTGATGTCTAAGACAGGTTTCTTATTGTCCCCTTGAGGAAGGCAGAGGACAGTCAGTTTGCATTTACTTGGAGGGACTGCAGTGCACATTCAGCTGATTACCCCAGGGGTACAAACACTCGCCCACTCTGGCGCTCAGAGCATAGGCACGGAGGATGGAGAAGGTTATGTTGGACCACGGTGTCCGGGTTTGTCCCTATGCTGATGACATCCTCATATGGGGGAATGATGTCTTTGTGGGAATACCCAAGACTACACAGTGTGGCACCTGAGGAGCCCCGATCCAGCTGGGACACTCTTGGTCTCCTCTAGCCAGGGCTTCAGAGACCTTCAACCCTTTCATCACAGGCCACCTCACACACACACAGCAGCTCAGCCAGCTCACACTTTGCAAGCGAGAAATCACCGTGCCTTGCACGCCCACGCTCTCTGCACTTGCTGCCATCACTGACACGGGGATCCACTGCTCCATTCTCTGATCCCAGTAGCTGCACAGAGACCAAACGTGCACAGACCAGACAGCACTCAGCCAGGATAGGGTTAAGGGATAAGGTTTAATCAGATTTCTACATATACAGGATTGGGTGTTTCATCTCTGGGAGCTATTCTACAACTACAGGACAAGGGGAAATGGACTTAAGATGAAAGAGGGTAAATTTAGGTTGGATGTTAGGGGGAAGTTCTTTACTAGGAGCGTTGTGAGGCCCTGGAACAGGCTGCCCAGGGAGGTTGTGGATGCCCCGTCCTTAGAGGTGTTCAAGGCCAGGTTGGATGGGACCTTGGGCAACCTGATCTAGTAATTGTGGAAGGTTGGTGGCCCTGCCAGGCAGGGGGGTTTGGAACTTCATGATCCCTGAAGTCCCTTGCAATCCAGGTCATTCTTCAATTCTGTGATTTAGTTTGTTGTCTCTGGGAGCTGCCTGGTGTTTGCAGCCTCGTGCCTTTCCTCTTCCTGTCCCCTGATGCAGCTGCAGGTGCAAACTCTGCGCAGAGCCCGAAGCGCCATCCTGATGACAGCTGGCATCCGGCGGCGAGCCGCTGCGTGTGGTGCGTCAGTGGTACCTGTTGGGGACAGAGAGCTGTAGGCAAGAGGCAGAGGCACGGCCCTGCCTGCCACCCACCACCATGGAATTTCCCTGGGAGGACTGCACTGCATGTGGCAGGGCACAGAACGCCGCTGGCCTCCGTGCCACTTGGTGGGCATGGCTTTCTGCCCGGGGACGTACCTGGGCCATCCTCCGGTGCATCTCTGAAGCACACGGAGCTCTGTGCACGTTTTCTGGCCTCTGCAGAAACCTGTGTGGAGAGAACAAAACCACAACCCAGTCTGTCACTGCCCGGTGATGCTGTGGGTGCCACGCGCCCAAGGAACGGATTGCCTTTCCAGGCCCCTTTGCTTGAAGGTAAGGCAGGGGTAACAGAAGGGTTCTCCACCCTAATGCGTGGAGCTGGCTGGAAAGGAGACAGCACCAGGCATCTTGCCACAGCGCAAGCTGCAGGCACCTCTCCTGCCTCTGCCTCAATTTCACGCCTGGTACCAACCACACACGCCTTGCTCACCTCGTCCTGAGGGCCCACATCTGCTCTCACACATGCTGACACCTGCTCCTCAGGCCTGGGATCTGCAGCCACAGATGATGCTGAAGATGTGGTCTCCACATCAACTGATGAATTATCAGATGTGCTGGGTGTTAAACTGACTGCCTCTGATGAAGTATCTTCCTCAGAGTAATAATCCCAGTCTTCCTCCACAGCATCCACTTTTGAAGTGCAAAGACGGGAGGGCAGGTGGATGCCCTCATCTGTCTCTGCAGTGTCTCTGGTATTCAGCATGCTCTCAGCAGTGCTAGAAGAACTGCTGCTGTCATCGCTGGAGTCTTCTTGCACAAGTGGCAGTCTACCAGCCAACAATTGGAAATCACCAATTTCATGCCTGGTACCAACCACACACGCCTTGCTCACCTCATGCTGAGGGCCCACATCTGATCCCACACATGCTGACACCTGCTCCTCAGGCCTCGGATCTGCAGCCACAGATGATGCTGAAGATGTGGTCTCCACATCAACTGATGAATTATCAGATGTGCTGGGTGTTAAACTGACTGCCTCTGATGAAGTATCTTCCTCAGAGTAATAATCCCAGTCTTCCTCCACAGCATCCACTTTTGAAGTGCAAAGACGGTAGAGCAGGTGGATGCCCTCATCTGTCTCTGCAGTGTCTCTGGTATTCAGCATGCTCTCAGCAGTGCTAGAAGAACTGCTGCTGTCATCGCTGGAGTCTTCTTGCACAAGTGGCAGTCTACCAGCCAACAATTGGAAATCACCAATTTCATGCCTGGTACCAACCACACACGCCTTGCTCACCTCATGCTGAGGGCCCACATCTGATCCCACATATGCTGACACCTGCTCCTCAGGCCTGGGATCTGCAGCCACAGATGTTGCTGAAGATGTGTCCTCCACCTCAGCAGATGAATTATCAGATGTGCCGAGTGTGACACTGACTGCCTCTGATGCAGCATCAGAGTCACACTCCCAGTCTTCCTCCACAGCCTCTGATGTCGAAGGGCAAAGACAGGAGGGCAGGTGCACACCCCCATCTGTCTCTGCAGTGTCTCTGCTATCCTGCTTGCTCTCTGCAGTAGCACTGCTGCTGTCGTTGCTTGACTCTTCCTGCTCAACTGGCCATCTAATAGCCCACATTCGGGAATCAGCAGAGTCAAGAAACCAGCCATCAGCCCATGATGTTGTGGGCTGCGTGTCCGGCACGTCCTGAGCAGCACCAGCAGTGTTGGAAGCATTATCTCTTGCCTGGAGGCTTTGCTGCCCGCAGCTTCTCAGACTCTTTGGCCAGGAAATATTCCAGCGTGACATGATGTGCTCATTTCCATCCTCGTCAAGAATTCTCCAGCGTACTGGGATCATAGGATACCCACGGGCCTGCCAGTTGATCACTCTGGGATCTTCCGATCTCTCTGCTTCTCCCAGAGCTTCTGCAGAGGAGTTAGGCGTGACAGTAGCTAGTCCTTCACTTCCTCCTCTCTGAGACACTGACAAGAACAATATTGTTGCATTGGAGTCCACTGCAGACAACGCAACCTCAGAATATGAGCTTTCTGTATCTTCCGGCACTGATGCAGGCAGAGGCTCAAGGAGTTCTGCAAGCCCAGGACCAAAACGCAGAGGAGATCGTGAACACACAGTATGTGCCTTAGAAGGGACAAGTGAGGCAGCCTGCAGGGTGCCAGATAACTGTCCTGAAATTTCTCTCCCAGCGCTCTCTTCCAGTTCTTGCTGCAAATCCTGGACTAATACATCCCTGGCTGGGGAATCATCAGAGGCAGAGGAGCATTCAGTGTTGGAAGAAGTTGAGTTCTCCCCATCTTCAGTACCGGTTACTGCCAAACTCTCGAGGTGTCCTCCAGGCCCAGGCTGTGCAGCCAGAAGAGAAGCTGCACATACAGTGTCTGCCTCAACAGATGAGGCAAGAGATGCGCTGCACAGGTTGCCAGATGACTGTCCCGTGGATTCCTTCTCAGCAGCCTCTTCCAGCTCCTGCAGCTCAACCTGCACTCCAGCATCACTGGTTCGGGAACCACCAGAGGCAGGAATCTGTCCCTCAGCCCTGGTTGTCACAGAGCCTATGCCCAGTCTTCCCTGAGCAGTGCTGGCAGCGCTGGCACCGTCTGCTGCCGCTTGGGGCATGAGAAGCCTGGGCACACTCACAGGGTTTGCCCAGCTGGTATTGCGACTGGATACGTGTGGTGTTTGCCGAGGTCTTCGGGGAAGTCTTGGGAGTCTGACGCTTCTAATGCCGATGGTGCATTCTCTGCCTCGCGCAGCAGGTGCGCAAGCTGCTGCACCAGAACGCCGGGGTGCAGCTGCCGGCATCCCTGGCCGCCTTAAGTGAGGCAGCAAGGATGGCTGAGGCTGTCTCCGTTGCCCGCCGGCACTGCTGCGGGTCACCGACAGCGTGAACTGCCACCCGCCCGCCTGCAAGAGAAGCCGAGGAGAAACACCAGGTGAGCGCGGTCCGTCCCGCTCCCGCCCCACGGAGCACCGAGGGCAGCGCTCATGTGGGCGGTCCCCGCGCCACGCGGGAAGACGTTCGGCCTCGCCTCCCTCGGGCTCCCTACCTGTGCGCGGCGGCTCCCGGAGGCCCGCGAGCTCTCCGGGCCGGGCAGCGGCGGCAGATGGACGCCGTGGAGGGACGAGCCCGGGCTCCGGCTGCCCGGCGGCACCGCTCGCGGCGCCGTGCGGCCCACCTGTGGGGAGAAGGAGGCGTGAGATGGAGGTGGCCAGGTCGCCACCGGCGGCCCGGCCGAGCCCGGCCCCGCTGCTCTCCGCCTGCCTCACCTGGCGGCGTTCCTGCACGCGTGGCAGCCCTGCGTTGGGCTGGGAGTCGTCCTTCTCGCGCTTCTCGCTCATCTCCGCGTCCTCGCACAGAGGCACAGGGAAGCACCCAGGAGCTGCTGCCTCCTCACGGAGCCGCTGTCCTGAGAGTGAGCGGCACTCCCTCCAGGGGACGCTGACCCCTCAAGGCAGCCCCGCGTCACAACGGCCTTCGGGTTCGATGCCGGCCCGCGTCACAAAGCCCTGGCGGTTACGACAGCCCACTGTGACAGCCCTCCGCACGTGCCTGGCAGCCGGCTGCCTGTGACTCAGCGTGGTCCTGATGACGGGCCACGAGCGGTGAGTGGCAGCATGTCGGGGACAGATGGCTATAGGCAAGGGACAGGGCAAGCACTGGGCAATGCCTTGCATGCTCCCCGCCACCACAGCTAGTTGAACTCAGTAGGTCCTTTCTGCGATGTCTCTCCACCCAGTTGTGGACATATCTGGGCCATCTCCTGACGTTCTGTGCTCCTCCTGTGGACTCTGCAGAAACCTGTGAGGGAAGAGCAAATCCACAGCTCTGTAGGTTCCTGGCCAGCAACACTCCACAAGTTCCATGTTATCTTCTGGCTTGTCAGACGTGCCCTTCACATGAAGGAAAGCCAGGTGTTATGGAGGGCATGTCCACCTTTGTGCATGGATCTGGATGGAAAGTAGATATGACCAGGCATCTCCTCACAGTGCACACTCCAGCGTAGCTCCTGGAGTCTGTGCCTTCATTTCACACCTGGTACTGACCACATGGATTTTTCTCACCTCGTGCTGATGGCCTTTTACGCTCTTTTGCGTGCAGATGAATGTTCCTCCGGTCTGAGATGTGCAACCAGAGGGGAAGCTGAAGGCACGGTCTTTGCCTCAGCAGATGAAACGTCTGATATGCTTGGTGGGACACTGACTGCTTCAGCAGCATCTTGAGATTGTCTTCTCTTTCTTCCTCTACAGCCTGCAAGTATAGAGTTTATTAGAGTAAAAACTACAGGGTAAGGACAGCCATCAGTGCAGTGTCTCTGGCATCCAGTTGGCTGTGATCTGTGCCAGCAGCATTGGCAGTGTCATCTGTGGTCTGTCCTTGCGCATCGTGCACTCTTAATATACTGAGTACGGGAAGGACCAGAGGCAGGAAACTGGCCATCAGCCCTCGCTGTTGTGATGGAGATACCTTGCATGCCCTGAGCAGTGTTGGCAGCACTGGCACCATCATCAGCTGCTTGGGGCTAAGAAGCCTGGGCTTGCTTGTTCTGTATGCCCTGGACCCATTCCAGCAGGACAACATCTATTCCTTCCTTGCCCCATCACGGATCCCCAGTTTGCTGGGTGAACTGGAAGATATCCATAGGCCTCCCAGTAGATCTCTCTGGGATCTCACAGTGTTTGTGGTTCTCCCAGAGCTTGTATGGAGAACCCAGACATGGCCACAGCTGTTTGTTCTCTTCCCCCTCCCTCACATGCTGTCGGCGCACTAGCCTCCTCTGGACAGTGTGCAGTCTTGGGAGAAGTTGAGTGTGTTGCACCTCTGGTGACTGAGGCAGACAGACTCAAGTTGCCCTGCAGGCCCTGGGCCTGAGTCCAGAAGAGAAGCTGAACGCGCTGTTTCTGCCTCTTCAGATGGGGCAAGACCTGTGCAACAACAAATCACCAGAAACTGTCCTGCAGTTTCTCCCTCAGTGGGCTCTTCCAGCTCTTGCTGCACAGCCTGCACGCTTATGTCTGAGGTCTGGGAATCACCAGATACCAGAAACTGGCCCTCAGCATTCGCTGTTGTGGTAGAGATGCCAAGCGTGCCCTGAGCAGTGCCGGAAGTGTTGGCATCATCATCTGCTGCTTGGGATCTCCAGTGCCCTGGCCCTTTCACGCTGTTTGGCCAGGACACATTCCATCTGGACAACATCTGGTCCTTTTTCTCCTCATCACGAATTCTGCGGATTGCTGGGATCGTGGCAGAATATCCACAGGCCATCCTGGTGATTTCTCTGGGATCTTGTCTCTTTGGAATAAGTGCAGCCTTGGAAGAAGCTGAATTTTCCACATCTTCAGGCACAGATGGGACAGAGTCTCCTTGTTTGCTCTTTGCCATGACGTGCCTCCCCTTCTGAGCCCTTCTTTGCAGATGGGGAACGTGGTGTAGAGGCTGCACCAGTGCCTCGGGTGCCCTCCCGAGCGTCTGTCCAAGCCATGGGGATCTTACCAGCATTAGTGGCTTGCACCTGGGCAGTTGTTGCTGGTGCTCCCAGGCTGCTGGTGCATGCACCATGCCCCGGTACTGCTAGCTGCATGCCAACTCTTGGGCTTCTGGCTGCAGCGCACAGGGTACCCTTGCTTGGCTCTAGCGTGCAGAGGCATGAGAACAGTTAGAGTCTTTGAGGGCTGGCGCCCTGCTCTCAGATCTCACTGCCAGGTCTTGGACATGCAAGGTTCCCTGAAGGACCTGGAGAAACTTCTGGGAGTCTGCCGCCTCTAATGCCTATGGCACGTGCTCTGCCTCTTGCAGCAGGTGCGCAGGTTGTTGCTTGCAGAGCAAGCAGCTTATGGGCATTAGATGTTGCTGCATGCTGGGGTGCAGCTGCCGGCATCCCTGCTAACCTTAAGTGAGGCAGCAAGGATGGCTGAGGCTGTCTCCTTTGCCCGCAGGCACTGCTGCGGGTCACTGACAGCGTGAACTCCCACCTGCCTGCAAGAGAAGCCGAGTTAGACACACCAAGTGAGCGCGGTCCTTCCAGCTCACGCCCCACAGAACGCTCAGCCACGGGCATCTGCTGCCCGGCTTCCCATAGCCAAACCGGCAGAGGACGGTCCCCATATGGCAGCCCCCACGGCCCTACTGTGGCAGCTCTGCTCACATGCCTGGGCAGCTGGCTGGCTGCGGCTCAGCCTCATCCTGATGACAGCTGGCCACCGGCAACAAGTTGCAGTGTGTGATGCGGCAGTGGCTCCTGTGGAGGACAGAGAGCTGTAGGCAGGGGGCAGATACCTGTAGGCTAGGGGCAGGGCAAGCACCAGGCAAGGCCCTACCTGCCTCCAGTCACCACAGCTTTCCCCTGGGAGAGGTGGCCTTGGCACAGCAGTACTCTGTACACAGAGCTGCTCACTGGGCTGGTTGGGGTCGGCAGGCCCTCACTGGGATGTCTCTTCACTTGGGGACATACCTTGGCTTGCTCATGCTATGCAGCCAGGATGTGTTCCTACTGGACAACAATATCCTCCCCCCTGCTTCCCGCCACGTCCTATCACTACACTTGCAATAAGTTTATTCACCTGAAGTTTCTAAACTCTCTTGAAATATCGGAAGTTCACAATGAGGTCTCCCTGCAGCCTTCCCTTTTCTGGGCTGAACAATCCTGGAAAACGCATGTATATGTATATATATGCGTATGTATGTATGTGTATATACATGCATATTTACAAAACAAGTGATTTCTTCCCCCCCACCAAGTTACGCGCAGCCTGTCCCTGAGCAGTGTCTGCCCCCTCCCTGGCCAGATCCGCACAGTTTTATTTGCTTTTGTATGATGTCATATGGTGTGAGTGCCCCTTCCTGTTCCTTGTCCCCTCCCAGCCCCCTCGCTGGCAGGACAGTAGGAGAAGCTGAGGAACAGAAACATCCTTGGCTCTGTACATCATGGCTCAGCAACAACCAAAGCTCTGATGCGCTATCGGCATTCTTCTCCTAAAGCCAAAACATGGCATCACACCAGACACTGTTAAGAAAATCAGCTTCTTAATTTTAGTCTAGACAGATCAACAGGAGGAAAGGAAGATCTGCTTTTCCAGAATAAGCAACAGGGGAAAGGTCAAGAACAAGTGAAGAAACAAATAAGCTAAAGCTATCAACCATTTCCAAAAACATTTTGATGAATTAAAACCTACACCACTGAAAACACGTGACTTGAGTCTAACTTCATTTCTGCTCTGAAAAAATCACTCTGTCTTTTTCTAGTTCCTTCTTAAGTTTCTTGTTTTATTGTACCCTGCTCTCAGCCTTAAACTCATTTATTCTCACTAACAAGGAAGGACATGTTAAGGAAGTAAAGGTTGGGGGCACCTTGGGTTGTAGTGACCACGAGATGGTGGAGTTCAAGATCCAGAGTGGAAGAAGCAAGGTAAAAAGTAGGATTGCTACCCTGGACTTCAGGAGAGCCAACACTGGTCTCTTCCGGGACCTGCTTGGAGCTATCCCGTGGGCTAGGTGTTAGAAGGTAAGGGGGCCTTTGAGAGCTGGTCAGCATTTAAACAGCGCTACTTCCAAGCTCAGGATCAGTACATCCATCTGACTACGAAATCGGGAAGGGGTGGCAGGAGACCTGTGTGGATGAGCAAGGAGCTCATGCACAAACTCAAAGGGAAGAAGAAGGTCCATGAATGTGGAAAAAGGGTCTGACCACTTGGGAATAATATAGGAATGTTGTCATGGCCTGCAGGGATGTGATGAGGAAAGCTAAAGCCACCTGGAATTGAATCTGCCTAAAGTGATAACGGATAATAAAAAAGGCTTTTTAAAGTAAGTTAACAGCAAAAGGAAGACTAGGGAGAACGAGGTTCCCCTACTAAGTGAGGGGGGTGTTCTTGTAACAGGGGGATGCTGAGAAGGCAGAGTTACTGAATACCTCCTTTGCTTCTGTCTTCAGTGAAAAGGCTCTCCCTCTGGAATCCCAGACCCTGGAGGTTAGTGAGAGGGTCTGGGGAATGGGAGACTTCCCTTTAGTCAGGGAAGAGGTGGTCCGTGAGCTCCTAGGTGACACTGAGTTCCATAAATCCATGGGGCCCGATGGGTTGCATCCACAGGTGCTGAGGGAGCTGGCGGAAGTGATTGCTGAACCGCTCTCTCCATCATCTTAGAGAGGTCTTGGAGAATGGGGGAGGTCCCTGAAGACTGGAGGATAGCCAGTGTCACTCCAGTCTTCAAAAAGGGCAGGAAGGATGATCCAGGTAGTTATAGGCCAGTCAGCCTCACCTCTGTCCCTGGAAAGGTGATGGAACAGGTTGTGCTGGATGCCATCTCCAAACAATTGGAAGAAAAGGAGGTTATCAGGAGTAGCCATCATGGGTTCACCAGGGGGAAGTCATGCTCAACCAACATGGTAGCCTTCTATGACATTGTCACTGGCTGGGTGGGGAGAGGGCGGTAGATGTAGTCTACCTTGTTTTCAGCATGGCATTTGATACTCTTTCCCACAGCATCCTTATAACAAAGCTGAGGAAGTGTGGGCTAGATGAGTGGACGGTGAAGTGGTTTGAGAGCTGGCTGAATGGCAGAGCTCAGAGGATTGTCATTGGTGGTGCAAAGTCTGTTTGGAAACCTGTAACTAGCGGCGTTCCCCTGGGGCTGGTGCTGAGTCTGGTCTTGTTCAACACCTTCATCAATGACCTTGACAAGGGGATAGTGACCACCCTCAGCAAGTTTGCTGGTGATACGAAGCTGGGAGGATTGGCTGACACACCTGAAGGCTGTGCTGCCATTCAGTGAGACCTGGACAGGCTGGAGAGCTGGGCAGTAAGAAACCGGATGAGGTTTAACAAATGCAAGTGAGGAGTCTTGCACCTAGGGAGAAATAATGGCATGCACCGGTACAGGCTGGGGGAAGACCTGCTGGAGAGGAGCTCTGCTGAGAGGGACCTGGGCGTCCTGGTGGACGACAGGTTGGCCATGAGCCAGCAGTGTGCCCTTGTAGCCAAACAGGCCAATGGCATTCTGGGGTGCATTAAAAAGAGCGTGTCCAGCAGGTTGAGGGAGGTGATCCTCCTCATCTACTCTGCCTGGTGAGGCCTCATCTGGAATACTGTGTCTAGTTCTGGGCTGCTCAGTACAAAGAAGACAGGGATCTCTTGGAAAGAGTCCAGCGGAGGGCCACAGAGATGGTGAAGGGCCCGGAGCATCTCCCCTATGAGGAGAGACTAAGTGAACTGGGTCTGTTTAGCCTTGAGTTAAGAATGCTGAGAGGGGGTTTGATCCAGGTCTATAAATACCTGAGATGTGGGGCCATAGTTGCGATGCTGGTCCCTTTTCGGTAGTGTGTGGGGACAGGACTAGGGGTAATGGGAAGAAACTACAGCATAGGAAGTTCCGCACGAATGTGTGGAAGAACTTCTTTATGGTGAGGGTGACAGAGCACTGGAACAGGCTGCCCAGGGAGGTGGTGGACTCTCCTCTGGAGATATTCAAGACCCGACTGGATGCCTACGTGTGCAACGTGGTGTAGGGAGCCTGCTTTGGCAGGGGGATTGGACTCGATGATCTCTAGAAGTCCCTTGCAACCCCTACAATTCTGTGATTCTGTGATTCTGTGAGATGTGGATCCTCTGGGGGACAGATGGCCATAGGTATGGGACAGGACGGGCACTGTATTCTGAAAATGTCAAGGGACTTCTCCTGGTGTGGAAGCCTAATGGGAAGTGGGAGACTTATAGGCACCTGGATGCCAACACTGCCCCTTCAGCAACAGCTGTCCCAAATGTTTCAGAATTGATTGCTGCTCTACAGGAACAGGCTCGCTCCTTTCTGGCTGCTGTTGATGTCGACGACAGGTTTTTTATTGTCCCCTTGAGGAAGGCGGAGGACAGTCAGTTTGCACTTACTTGGAGGGACTGCAGTGCACATTCAGCTGATTACCCCAGGGGTACAAACACTCGCCCACTCTGGAGCTCAGAGCATAGGCACGGAGGATGGAGAAGGTTATGTTGGACCACGGTGTCCGGGTTTGTCTGTATGCTGATGACATCCTCATATGGGGGAATGATGTCTTTGTGGGAATACCCAAGACTACACAGTGTGGCACCTGAGGAGCCCCGATCCAGCTGGGACACTCTTGGTCTCCTCTAGCCAGGGCTTCAGAGACCTTCAACCCTTTCATCACAGGCCACCTCACACACACACCAGCTCAGCCAGCTCACACTTTGCAAGCGAGAAATCACCGTGCCTTGCACGCCCACGCTCTCTGCACTTGCTGCCATCACTGACACGGGGATCCACTGCTCCATTCTCTGATCCCAGTAGCTGCACAGAGACCAAACATGCACAGACCAGACAGCACTCAGCCAGGATAGGGTTAAGGGATAATGTTTAATCAGATTTCTACATATACAGGATTGGGTGTTTCATCTCTGGGAGCTATTCTACAACTACAGGACAAGGGGAAATGGACTTAAGATGAAAGAGGGTAAATTTAGGTTGGATGTTAGGGGGAAGTTCTTTACTAGGGGCGTTGTGAGGCCCTGGAAGAGGCTGCCCAGGTGTTCAAGGCCAGGTTGGATGGGGCCCTGGGCAACCTGATCTAGTAATTGTGGAAGGTTGGTGGCCCTGCCAGGCAGGGGGGTTGGAACTTCATGATCCTTGGGGTCCCTTCCAACCCAGGTTATTCTTTGATTCTGTGATTTAGTTTGTTGTCTCCTGGAGCTGCCTGGTGTTTGCAGCCTCCTGCCTTTCCTCTTGCTGTCCCCTGATGCAGCAGCAGCAGCAGCTGCAAACTCTGCACAGAGCCCGAAGTGCCATCCTGATGACAGCTGGCATCCGGCGGCGAGCCGCTGCGTGTGGTGCGGCAGCGGTACCTGTGGGGGACAGAGAGCTGTAGGCAAGGGGCAGAGGCACGGCCCTGCCTGCCACCCACCACCATGGAATTTCCCTGGGAAGACTGCACTGCATGTGGCAGGGCACAGAACATCGCCAGGCTCCGTGCCACTTGGTGGGCCACCTGAGCTCGGTAGGCCCCTCCCTGGGATGGCTTTCTGCCCGGGGACGTACCTGGATCATCCTCCAGTGGATCTCTGAAGGACACAGACTTCTCTGTATCTCTTCTGCCCTCTGCAGAAACCTGTGTGGGGACAGCAAAACCACAGCCCTGTAGGCTCCTGCGCAGCAACATTCCAGATGCCAGGGCCCCATGGAAGAAGGATACCTCCCTCCTGGCTTGTCAAACATGCCCCTGGCTTGAGGGAGATGTTATGGAGCTGATGTCCACCCTTGTGCACAGAAGATGGCTTGAAAGGGGACAGCACCAGGCATCGCCCCACAGTGTACACTCTAGCATAGCTCCTGCCTGTGCTCTGATTTCACACCTGGTGCTGACCAAGTGCACTTTCCTCACCTTCTGTTCATCGCCTGTAGTTTCTGCTCCTTCGCATGCATCCACAGGGGAAGTTGAAGGCGTGGTCTTGACTTCATCAGATGAGGAACCTGAAATGCTTGGTGGTACACTTACTTCTCCCTCACACTCTGGCAGGAAGAAGGGTGTTTCACTGGCCACCTCTTCGTCCTCAGGAACTGATGCAGGGAAAGGCTCAAGCAGTCCTGCAGGCCCATGACCTGCGTCCAGAACAGAAGCTGAATGCCCTGTTTCTGCACTGTCCTGTGCTGCTTTGGGCATGCTCCTGTTTGGCCAGCAGATGTTCCAGGTGGACAAGATCTGTTCCTTCCTCACGTCAACAGAAATTCTCAAGGTTGCTGGGTGTACTGGAGAACGCCCATAGGCCTTAATGCTGATCTCTATGGGATCTTGCATTTTTGGTGCTCCTCCCAGATCTTGTGTGGATGATTCCGGAACAGCCATTGCTGCTCCTTCTTTTTCTTCTTCCTCACATGCTGACAGCAGTGGTTCTGTGTTGGCCTCCTCTAAACAGTGCTCAGTCTCAAAAGAATCTGACTTATCCAGATCTGCTGGCACCGATGCATGCAGAGGCTCAAGGTATCCTGAAGGCCCAGAAGCTGCATCCAGAACAGAAGCTGAACACACCTTTTCGGCATCAACAGATGCGGCAAGACATGCACTCTGCAGGTCACCAGATGACTGTCCTGCAGTTTCTGTCTCAGCAATCTCTTCCACATCATGCTGTGCATCCCGCACTCCAGCATCCCAGGACTGGAACAGCAGGGCAGGAAACCAGCCCTCCACCCTCGATGTTGTGGTACAGAGGTTCAGCATTCCCTGGGCAGTGTCAGTGGCATCAGCACTGTCTTCGGTTGCTTGAGGCCTAAGCAGCCTGGGCATGGTCATGCTGTTTGGCTGGAATGCGTTCCAACTGGACAGCATCTGTTCCTTCTTTGCTTCATCCCGGATTCTCCGGATTGCTGGATGAACTGGAGGACATCCATACTCCTTCCCATACACCTCTCTGGAATCTTGTAATCTCTGTGCTTCTCCCAGAGATTGGTTGGAGAACTCAGGCATGGGTTCTGCCACGTTGCTCTCCTCTGGAAAGCATTCAGCCTTGGAAGAAGTTGAGTTCTCCCCATCTTCAGGATTGGTTGCTGGGAAGGGCTCGAGGTGTCCTTCAGGCTCAAGGTCTGCAGCCAGAGAAGCTGCACATACAGTGTCTGCCTCAACAGATAAGGCAAGAGATGCGCTCCACAGGTTGCCAGATGACCGTCCCGTGGACTCCTTCTGAGCAGCGTCTTCCAGCTCCTGCAGCTCAACCAACACTCCAGCATTGCTGGTTTGGGAACCACCGGGGGCAGGAATCTGTCCCTCAGCCCTGGATGTCACAGAGCATATGCCCAGTCTTCCCTGAGCAGCGCCGGCAGCGCTGGCACCGTCTGCTGCCGCTCGGGGCACGAGAAGCCTGGGCACGCTCACAGGGTTTGTCCAGCCGGTGTTGCGACTGGACACCTGAGGTCTTCGGGGAAGTGTTGGGAGTCTGACGCTGCTAATGCTCATGGCCCATTCTCTGCCTCGCGCAGCAGGTGCGCAGGCTGCTGCTTCCAGAGCACTAGAACGCCGGGGTGCAGCTGCCGGCATCCCTGGCCGCAATAAGTGAGGCAGCAAGGATGGCTGAGGCTGTCTCCGTTGCCCGCCGGCGCTGTTGGTCACCGACAGCGTGAACTGCCACCCGCCCGCCTGCAAGAGAAGCCGAGGAGAAACACCAGGTGAGCGCGGTCCGTCCCGCTCCCGCCCCACGGAGCACCGAGGGCAGCGCTCATGTGGGCGGTCCCCGCGCCACGCGGGAAGACGTTCGGCCTCGCCTCCCTCGGGCTCCCTACCTGTGCGCGGCGGCTCCCGGAGGCCCGCGAGCTCTCCGGGCCGGGCAGCGGCGGCAGATGGACGCCGTGGAGGGACGAGCCCGGGCTCCGGCTGCCCGGCGGCACCGCTCGCGGCGCCGTGCGGCCCACCTGTGGGGAGAAGGAGGCGTGAGATGGAGGTGGCCAGGTCGCCACCGGCGGCCCGGCCGAGCCCGGCCCCGCTGCTCTCCGCCTGCCTCACCTGGCGGCGTTCCTGCACGCGTGGCAGCCCTGCGTTGGGCTGGGAGTCGTCCTTCTCGCGCTTCTCGCTCATCTCCGCGTCCTCGCACAGAGGCACAGGGAAGCACCCAGGAGCTGCTGCCTCCTCACGGAGCCGCTGTCCTGAGAGTGAGCGGCACTCCCTCCAGGGGACGCTGACCCCTCAAGGCAGCCCCGCGTCACAACGGCCTTCGGGTTCGATGCCGGCCCGCGTCACAAAGCCCCGGCGCGGGGCTTCCCTCGGGCATCTCCACGGCCGCCACCGGATCTTTCCCAGCGGCGCCATCGCTGTCGCTGACGGGCTCGCCCTCGGCTGCGCTGGGGCCGTGGAACCGGCTGGAAACGGCCGCGTCCGGCACGGAGCGGCCCCTGTCCTCGTCTCGTTGCCCAGCCTGGCCAAGTACCCCCGGCCCAAGCGGCTCGTCCGCACCTCAGCCCTTTTTTCGTGTTGCAGCTCTCCAGACCCCGTTTCAAGCACAGATCTGCCATTTGGGCCAGTTGTACTTGTTCCAGAAAGGAGCAATCACATTAAAAGTTCCATTCAAGATCCCATGTTACATCTGGTGCCTCAATAAAAATGTGAAAGTCTTATTAACTGGAGACAGTTTGCTGAGTAGCACTTAAGTACCCATCTGCTGCCCAGGTAACTTCTCTGGAGATGTTTTCTACCTTCCAGGAGTCCTCATTCAGGAGGACCATCCACTGCGAACCCTGAAATGAGGTCTGGGAAGGGGTACGGTCAGGATCCACTGCTTGTATCTGAGCTCCCCTGGTTTGGCTTTGCCTTCCTACCAGGTGCTCAATCTGATTCAGGCTGTGATTTAGAATTTCCTCTACAGACACTAAGCTGAGTGGTCAGTACCACAAAATGAAGAGATGCTATTCAGAGGGACCTGGACAAGCTTGAGAAGATGGCCCATCTCTCCTCTGCCCTTGTGAGGTCCCATGTGGAGTAATGTGCCCAGGCCTGAGTCCCCCAGTACAAGAAAGATGTGGAGCAGTTTTCCAGAGGAGGGCCACAAAGATGAGGTTTGGAGCACCTCTCCTATGAAGAAAGATTGAGGGAGTTGGGATTGTTTAGAATGGAGAGGAGAAGGCTTCAGGGAGATCTTGCCATCTTTCAGTACTTGAAAGGAGCTTACAAAAGGAATGGAACCAACCTTTTCTGCAGGAGGGTAGTGGTAGGACAAGGGGGAATGGATTTAAACTGAAAGAGTTTAGATTTTAGGAGGAAATTATCTACTCAGAGGATGGTGAGGCACTGCAACAGGCTACCCAGAGAAGTTATAGATGTCCCATTCCTGGAGGTTTTCTAGGCCAAGGTTCCTGATGGTTTCTGGGATGGTCTGATCTAGTGGTTGGCACAGTGGGAAGGTTAGAACTAGATGCTCCTTGAGATCCCTTCAAACCCATTCTGTAATTTTTATGATTTTATGATGTAACATCTCTGTACAACCCAGTACCCAGAACACTGAAAATATTCCTCTTCTCTGAATTGTAAGATCTCTCAAGGATATACTTGTTAAGTGTGCAGCAAAGTGCTGTCCATTTTCTGGTCACATATCTGATTTATAGCAGCCCAAGGACACTGGATTTACCACATCATATGAGGGTGATCGTCTCCCAAGTACCTAATCTATCACTGGAGAGAAAGCAGAGACCTGGATGAATTTTAGGACACCACAAGGTGCCTGTCTTGGAGAGAATGGCAATTTACACTAGAAAGTCTTGAATGCCACCACTTCACCAGTCCTCTTACATGCATCATAAATCCAGAGATGGTGGATGATTCCTTTCGTTTGCTGATAAAAGAAACTGTCACTATTTTACTGTGCCTCAAGTTTAGACAGTCACACCAATATCTTTGTATACTATTCCATAGTATGGAGGACACCGTGGTACAAGCTGCACATCTGTGTCCTTCAGGATCTCAGGTCTTTTGCCTCTCTTGGACAGTAAGAATTTCACATGAAACTAATTACAGAAGCTTATAAGATGAAACATACAGAATGTGGCTCCTTAGCAAAAAAAACCCAACAGTATCCAAGTTAAGAATTATTGATCCAGACACTCCCATTTTACATAAACTGTCTGTTACTGAAAACTATCCTACCAGGTTAAGCAACAATTCTTCCCCATTGGGACTCCCACAAAGTTGGTGTGAATCTAATCCTAGCAGTGAGAAAAAAAGCACATCTAGGATTACAAGGAAAGATTTCAAAACCTTATTTTGTAAAAATAAGCTTTTCTTTCTTTGATTATTGCTTTTATTCTGAATTTTTACAGACTACGGCAGAAATTGTTTTGCAGCCTGACAGATCAATACAGACCTTACCCCAAGTTCCAGACTTGTCTCAGGACTCTTTCCTCTGCTTCGTCCTGCAGAACTGGAGCTAATGAAGCATGCCCAAACAGGGCTGCAGATAGCAGAAAACAAAGTGGTTTTCTGCCAGATTATGAGATCCCACATACACATTTGTGAATTACCTTTCAGTCATTAAAGCAGTATTCACACATGTAGAGCACTTTAACATTAGAATTATTTAAAATATCACCTTAATCGCAAACATGCTTAAATCCTGTCTTTTTAAAAGCTGGTGTCTCAGATTTATTTTCCCTTCTTGATTATGTATTCTGTGTGAGAAGTATATACTGCTCTAAGCTCATCATTGTCAGTAAAAGTCTCATTCATGTAAACAAGAGCTGAACTTGCCTGTTATTTAAGAACAGAGCTCAAGTCTCTTTTTTGATCCAAGCACATGCTACTCTTAAATTCCTGAAGGTTACTACCAGCCTGCTCTTAAAAAATAATAATAAAAAAAAAAATTAAAGAAGTGACACAAAATCAAATTCTGATTGCAGAATTTGTCTCTAAATTGACAATTTAATTTAGCTGTTTTTCATAACTGTCCTGCTTATGCCATGATACACAGTAATGTCCTTGCATACCAACTAGGAGGTCATTTTAAAAGAAAAACATTAAAGTGAAGAAGAAAGTGACAAAAAAAATAGATAAACAACTATGCTTGTTCTACTGCTGCTACCCCCTCCTTTAATTCAAGCTGAAACTCATCTGTGGTTCAGATAGAGCCTTAAACATTAAGACACAGTCAGTCATAGCAAGATGGTGATTAACAAAGAATGCAGAAAATCACAAATCCAGATGCACTCAAACCAGTCTGGTAGGCTCATTCATGCTACCTCAAACCTGGGGCTGCTCTTTCTAGAAGCAGTTCATGAGCATCTTTCATTTCCCCATTTCTAGAATTAGCCTGAAAGCAATTTCTACTGCTTAAGAGAAACTGAGTGCTCAATCAAATCACAGGTACAAAGAACTGAGGTTCTGCATTTATCTGTAGGCTTGCTATAGGCCAATAATTCACATCTCTATATCATGTCATACGCCTGAGCTGTGCTACAGTGGAGAAGCTACAGTGAGCCATAGCACTTCCACACTGCAATAAGAATTTACATTAGTCAAAGAATGCCTACTCCTTTACAGATAATTTTTTCTCCAGAGTCTTTGTACACTTAAATTTTCAGAACAGTCTTACAGAATAGGATTTTGTAGTTTTGGAGTTTGAAGATTTTGTGAATGTTTGAAAGTAGATGATGTCCACATCCTCTGCTCATCAGCACCACAGTACAAAGAAGGACGAACAGAAGACCAAAAGCAGAGAAAGCTCAGTTGCAGCATGGCCTCCTCCATCCTCATCATCAATGCTATGTGCAGACCAGCATTAAGAATCATAGCCCCAATTGTAAAAAATGGAAATTGAAAAATATTAAGCACCCCTTAGGGTATTTCACATGTAAAAGTGGAAGAAACTAGCCCCAAATTACTTGCACAAAATTACTGTGGTAGATGCAGAACAGCAACTGCACATTTCAGACTCTCAAAATGGCTCTAGCATGCTTTTCATTTAGCAGGATTTTTTTTTCACTGTCTCTTGGAAACTGTATCAAGCTCTGAAGATTCAAATGTGGCAATCTATATTCTCTCCATTCTTTCCAAATTCTATAACTAAGGCCAGTTGTATAGAAAACTTGAATTTCAGCTGTTTGTAAACAGTATTGTGCCAACAAAAGTGAATATACCCAAGTGCATTACTCAGGAATATAAAAAGAAATGTATTTTTAAAGACGCATGTTTCTAAACTGAAATTTTCTAATCTTCTTTAAAGGACAAAAGGTACCTTTGTGATACACAATTTAAATTAAAAATTGGATCCAAGAGAAAGTGATATTATTGTATTAATAAATATTTTACAATCTTCATGGCAGCTCGTCATCTTACTACTGTCTCAAACTTGCAGCACTGCTGAAATGGTTTTCCTACAAATATATTTACAGCGTAGAGATTGAAATAAGAAAGAAAAAGTCACCTACATCTTTTCAACATTAACTTATGACTAAGCTTTTGAGAATATTTTCTGTCATCAAGGTCAAAACATATGCATACAGCTGAACAGTGACTGAAAGCAAACATCCTGGCATAATATTAAGCATAGCAATCATGTAAACAGCCAATAAAAAGTAGATATTCTTTATCTCATTGTTCTTAAACATTTATATGTCATAATTGGAGGTCTGCACTGCTGTTGCTGAAGCAGAGACATTGCTCTGTCCTGAACAGAGCTACTGATAGTTGCCAGAGGGGCACTGAGATATCTTTTTTGTTCTGTCCTTCTTCAGCAACAAGCATAGTGCTCATTTGTGATTTGAGAGGAACTCAAGTGCTCCATTTCTCTAAAACACACAGAAATGTTTTCAGGAAATCCAAGACTGTGCATCTCCTGAACCAGTTTTTTATGATCTCCTCATACAGACAGTATTAAAAACCTAACATTCTAAATTCCAGCCTACTTAAAATGGTAGGTGCTTCAAGTATTTTTGTGATAGTGAAAAATCATTTATGTTGTATAACATCATGTTAGAAAGCTTATTTACAGATGTTGATGGCTATTTTAATAAGGCATGTAATTTAATGAGGCATTTACTCTCCTTCATGAAAGAGTAATTGAAATGTTAATTTAAATTGGATTGGACAGAACCAAAAACTGGCTAATTGAATGTAAACCAATGATAGTAGGGACTAGCATTATGCCAGGCTGACATTTTTTGCAATAACAAGGGAATCGTGATCGTTTCTATTCTTCAATATTTTCCTAAATGAGCTGGAAGAATGAGAAATAACATATTAAGAAAGATGGCAAATGTTTCTATATTGGGAGGCAAAAAGAGAAGTGAAGCGAAACAAGGAGGAAAAACAAGGAAAAGAAAAAAAGGGAAGGGACGGGAAAAAGCAAAGCAAGGAAATTACCTTATTTGGACATGACTAAAAGACATAGTGAATAATAAAGTATGTATCCCCCAACTAAAGGAGGAAGTAGGGAAGAAGTAGTAAGGAAAAAAAGCATCTGTTAATAATGGCAACCTAGTTAGAGATGTCTGGAAATACAAAGTTGGACATAGGTATATGCATAGAATAAAAAGTGCACACAAGAATCACAGGCCCGCTTAGTGTAGGAATACCTGTTATCCAAGACACTGTCTAGAGCTGATGTCCATGAGCAGTGTGGAGGAATTACAACTGAAGAAAAACATGGGAGTACACTGACCAGCTGAGATGCTTGCACGTGTAAAGATAACAAGTCATATGCCCAGGTGATGTCTAAAAAGGAGCCTATGGGATCAAAATACATCCATCCAGTTAAGAGAACTAGTCTTCATGAGCCCACATATCATTTTTTTTCAGGTCAGTCAACAGCTGGTCCTTTATGCCAGTGGAAGGTGGGCGCTAATATAAAATACTACAATAATAGACTGAAGTTACTATTAAAAACACATGATCTGGGTCTGTGAAAGGAAAATGAGTCATTCAGCATGGTGAGCTGAACCGTATGATTACTGGAGAAAGAATAAAAAATGAGAAGAGATTAATGGGCTGAATATCTATAAAATCTGCGTGAAAGTCTTCTAAAGGAACACTGGAAACTTAAAGAAGGATTAAAGAGGCCCTAGAAAATGGGCGGTCCTTTCGATCAGAAATGGGCTAGCTTGCATAATAGATACACCTTCCATCTATAAATTATGATTTAATATTAAACAAGTTAAAAAAGAAAATTCAAACATCTTCCTCTATTTTCTGTTGCTGGCATCTCAACAAACAAATGAGTTTTATAAATTATATTCCTCTTTAACTGTAATTTTCAGCAAAAGCATTGCTTTATCCTCCTCGTTTTTGAAGCTGACATGTTATTAACATCATACTTTAAGTTTAATTGTCATTGGAGGAAATTGAATTGATAAAACAGAAATAGAAAGTGTCCAAAAATGAAAAAGTAAAATAATAGCATCAAAGCATATTAGCAATAAATTTTAATCAAGAGTATGTCGCTTCCCATTGAGCAAAAACAGACATGCTATGCTATTTGCAATTACTGACACAATATAGCCCAAGTTACAGAAAAACTGGTTATCATCAGTTGAACTTTCAACTAAAATCATTGGAAAGAAGCAGGATGAAATGAAATTGAAATGGGGGAAGTCAAGGCAAAGGAGTGCAGAGCAGTGTTCAAGTCCAAGAAACAAATTGTTAAAAGAAGGTATGCTGCAAAAGGTGTGTTAAAGGCCTGAAAAAAGTCTGTCTGCATCAAGTAAACTGATTTCTTTCCAGCAGCTTAAGGCACCTGGTCTGCCCTAAGACAGGCATACTAATTTGCCTTTGTGAGGCTTACTTCTAATGAGCACATCCAGTCAACCATGAGAAGTGGAATACCCTGAGACATATAATCCAGTCAGCAATGACCTTCCTACCTGGGGTACCAACCATCTAAATTTGTCCATAGCTTAAAAACCCATCACAAAAGAAGAGAGAGCTGCATAGAGAGCTCAGCTTTGCCACAACAATAGAATCTGTCATAGTATACTGACAACACACCTGAAAGCTGCTACTGACTCCTACTAGATCAGAATCTGTTTCCTTAGTCTGCACTTTATTATTCCAGTAACATGGGAAAGATACTCAAGGATATCTGGAGAATTCCAATTGCAGATTATTAATCAAGAGCCAGGCCTCTTGCCCACACAACACAGATGATTTGTGTCTAATAACTGTAACATGAAGAAACTACCAGAGATACTAGTATTAAATTGCAAACAAGGGTTACAAAAATAATCTCAGAATCTGTAAAATGCTGTTGGAATATATTAACAGTTTGCATGTTGAACTCCAACATTTGGAGAGAAGATGTGGCAAACACTAACGCAGCAAAGCAAAGGATGTTCTGCCCTTACCATCTAACAACCTAATGGTAAGATTTTAGGAATGGTGGAACAAAACACGTATTACCACTAAGGATTCCATGATCTCAGCAGAAATAAATCATATTTCACTGTGGAACTGAGGAATATTATTTTAACACTTCTCAAGTTTTGACACCTATAGCATCACTCTGACAGTCAAAGCTCTCCTGATGCATGAGAATTAAACCAACGAAAAATGTTCACTATCCCTCAAGACATCCTTCCTATAAAATCCTGTGCAGTAAAGCATGTTCTGACACCATCTAAGTTTATGTCTAGATACAGAGATTTTGAACAGCATCTATATAGTCAATCCAGACATCATATAACATCAAATTTTCATGTTCTTAATTATATTCTTTTGAATGACACATTTCTAGTATTTACTCAAAAATAATAACTCACACTTGTACTCAAAATCCTGTCACCTAAACTCACATGTGCTTACACACTGACAAGTACAAAACAATGAACATGGCCTGCTATCTTAGTGTCATCTAACTGTTTTGCTCTGCTATCTGCTCTCTATGTGAAAAAGTTTTATCAATTAAAGGAAAGGAGCTGTCTGCACTGGATTACAGTAGAGTCCCAACATCAAACCTAAGAGATCTGATGGAGAACTGCATATTTTTCTTATTCTGAAAATGTTAGAACAATCTCTCCTTTGTCAGACTTCATCAAATACTCTTTGCATTCTTTCCTGTATCTATTCGCTATGCAGTTAAAATATCTAATTAATAAAATAAGTTTTAAAAAAAAGTTAATAATGGCATTCTAAAACTGCTGATTAAAAGCACAAATATCCCTTCTTAGGTTGAATGGCTCACTGTATTTCTCAAGGCAAATAAGAATACTGAGATCCAAAGCAATACATTCTCAGTGACTACCATTCCTTGTCTTGTGATTGCCTTGACACAGCAGATAAATTTAAAGGGCCTTCTGTCCAATTTGAGGCATATGAATGTGAAGAGCACAGTGATAATAAAACCAATTGACTCAAACTGACTCTGCTTCTGGAAGTGACTACAGGTGATATTCTTTCTTCTGCTTAATGCTTCTCTAATGAAGAAAAGCAGATTATGTCATAGTATCAAGGTCAGTAATTAAAAAAGAATTAAAAATAATCTACAGATACCTAGAAATAGAGCTTAAATATATGTGTCATAAACTGATTAGCTGTAAGTTGCTGTGAGGTAATGTAATTCAGCAACAATACATTCCAAGGTACAAGGGTTCATTCAAACACTGTACCAACGCATTAATTAAATAAGTTCATCCTAAACAAAATGATACAATTTATTCTTCTGCTGAAGAATACATCTAAAAATGACACTGAAATTAATGCAAACAAAACTAAGAGCAAATAGCAGATGACAAGACAGTACAGAAATTTGCAGCAAGAAAAAAAATAAAAAGAATAAAGCACAAAACCAATGCAAAACAAAAGCAAGAAAGATAGCTTATTAACAGAAACACCCCAAAATAAAGGCTAATGAACAGTGAAAAGCTTTTATCTTTACCCTACAGTGAAATCAACTTTAAAACACCTCTTGCAGAAGAAAGGACTGCAGCTGTGGCAATCCCACTTCACATTAAATTCTCTCTTTCAAAAATTCTTGACTCCCCAAGGCAACTCATCTCAAATTATGGCTAATGTAAAAGTCAATGAATTTGAAAGGGACGTTCTTTTTTCATCAGGATAAGTCAAAGACAAAGTCTCAAGGGAAAAAAATATTCTGACCCATTGCATATGAGAAGGTCTCATGCATATTCAAGCAAATGCTGTATCACAGCTTACACCTTCAGGAGATGTATTTGGAACAGACAACATTCTTACTGCGTTTCAGTCTTTCCATAATCCTATGACTGAAAGCTAAGTGAAGATCAAAAATTATCCATATAACTTCTCAGCTGAGGATGCTTTAACTTCAGTTAATGCATATCGTATCTGAATAAGACATTTACATCTTGGGGCCCCGTAGGAGTTTGTGGAGATAATGATTAAGAGAGCTCTGGAGATACCACACTGGAGTGTCAAATCTGTAAGAAAAAAAGGAGAAAATACTTCATTCTAGATCTGTAGTAGGGAAATTGCATGGAAATACTGGAGCACAAAAAGTGTTGAGCAAGTACACAAGAACTGCTAAGACGACAACAGCCAAAGCAACTGAAGCAGAACCATGGAATGGGGATATGATGAAGCATCTTGCCGAGTGCCCCATGATGAGGTGATTTATGCAAGGGAGGACTCTGGGAGTGGGAAGGGTCATGGGGGCGTGGGGTTGCGCTATTGGGTGTACAAGATGACCCTGTGTGGAAGACATTGCTGGTATATAAACTGTGTGACACAGCAGTAAATTGAGAGCAAGCTCCGTGGCATCCGTGTATGTGTCTCTCTCCCCAGACAGGGTCTGGCCTAGGGTCATTTGTCGGAGTCGACACAAAGTCAGTATTACCTCTCTTTAATAAAACTTCAGTACTTTTAAAGGCTGCACTATTGGGATATTAGCTCTAAGTGTCTGGAATTCAGCTTGGATTTCAAAACATTTGTGAGGACTCATGGTTTTGACCTTCATACCCTAATGTAAATATTGTCTCAGATATGCCGGTTCCCATGTTCACATCCCTGAAGTTTTAGCAGAACACAAGGTTTTCATTCACTGTTGGTCACAATCTGCTGCAAGTCACTCTTTCCTGTAACAGTCCTTCTGCCCCTTCCTACTTTCAGAAGGCTGCAAATTGAGTTGAAACTAAAGCTCAATAAAATCCAGTATTGGTGTATAAATCCACAGCCTACTGAATAGAGAGCAGTTTGAAAACAATTAATCATCATTTTTAGAGTCTTCTGGAAGCAGGAAATGAGTTCATTTTACGTGTGGAATGTAAGATTTCCTATTTATTCTTGTTTAATTTTTCATCCCTCTAGCTGAGGTCCCCTGAGTCTAAAACAAAGTTTTTTACACTTTTTGATGCTCCAGTATATCACCATCTGGGGATGAAAATTTCTACCAAGTCTTCTAAATGATTTTGCTCTGTACTGCAACATTTTTACTACATGAGTTGAGTGCTGAAAGGAGTTTGGCCAGCTTGTACAATTATAGCAATGTAGCATAGTGCTCTTTACCATGCGGATATGAGAAAAATCAGATATCACAATAAAACTCTGCAGACCACTCCATCAGGCCAGCTTGAACTGCTGTCTTCATCTCCACAAACCTCTTTTAAAATCTCTTCTTATTTCTGTCATCAGCTGGAGCGAGTATTGAAAGCCAACACCTTCCTAGACACCACAAGCTGTGAGAGCTGTATTGGTCACCAGCTCTGGCAATGCCAGGTCTCCTCACTCAAGCAGAAAGGTGCCCATCTGAGTTAGCCCAGGGACACAAGATATTTCATTTACAAGGCAATTTTTCCATTTTTTTAGCCTGTTGATTTGTTTGAATACTGCCATTGCTTGCGTAAAAACTGTATGCTTCACAGTCAGTGGGAATTTAATGAGCTCTCTCTAAGGACTGAATTTCCTTAACTTTCATGATGGGACATGTCTGTTCTTCCTTGGCCCATGTCTGTGTTCGCTGAAATCAATAGAAGCTGGCCCAAACTGTTTCAGTAAAACTTCAGAGGAATTATTGCAGGAGAGCTTGATTACTTGTGAAACTTTATTTCAGTCATTCATTAGTTCATATGCATTTTTCTTAAAAATCAGATAACCACATCCAGTATACAGAGATATGGAACAAATCCCAACAGTCTTAATAAAGAAAGAGAAAAAAAGAAAGGAAGAAAGAAGAAAAGAGAGGAAAAAACAAGGAAGAAAAAAAGAAAAAGAAAAATATTTTTAAAAAGGATGGAAAGAAAAGGTAAGAAATGAAAAGGAAAGAGAAAGAAAGGAATGAAAGGAGGATAACTTTAAAAACAAATGAGCTCTGCTTAATTAAGTTACCAGGGAAAAAAAGTACAGAAACCGGGGTGAACATCAGTTTTGTTCAGACACAGTATGAACAAATCACATAACTGCTAGTAATCATATAGATGCTAACTAGAAGGACACCATACATGAGAAAATCAATTTATTCTTTTACTCATCAGCTAGTGTTAGCTACTCTCCCCTTCTATCATTGCTTCTCAAAACTTTGTTGTCCAGTGTCAGCAGAGCACTGCCTATTTCCCTTTCAAACTCTCGCCTTTACCTGTGCACCTTATGCAACAGCTCCAAAAACCACTGTGATCAGTTTAATGATATTTCTGCACCTGCAGTGCAGTTCTTTCACAATTTTTTTCTATCTAACGATCCAAAAGTACTGACCTACAAATTCAGAATGAATCTTTATAGAAGGGACACAAGATGTCACAAACCACGATGGCACTGCATCCAAATCTATCCTTCTGTTTCCATAAGCCAACAAATGACAGCATTTTGACCATGTAGAAGTTAACCTGTCCATCTCTGGAGACCCCTGAAAAATTGCCTTACCCAGCTGACACAAAGAGTAGCATAATTTCAATTTTCTTTTCAAGAAACGAGCAAAAAATATTATGAAAACACATAAAGAGAGTATAACACCAAATTTAATGTATTGTCGCCATCACTTTGGAAATGAAATAGTCCAAGGGCAGAAAATGACAAGTTTAAACATTCCCAGTACGCCTTTACACAGTTTTTTTTCATAGGGGTTGAGGCCTGAAAAGTTGATTCAGATTGTCCAGATACAGTCCTGAAGGGGAAGGAAAAAGATATGTATTTATTCCTTGCAAGTACAAAAGAGTTTGGATTTCTTCCTCTGAAAAGTTTTGATTCTTGTCTTCTCTAAAAGCATGAATGCTTTGGCATAGCCTCCGATGCATTTGTGTGCAGAGAGACTACTGCTACTTCCCCCAGTAGACAAGAAGAATTAGCATTTTGATGATACCTTTAGTATATCTTCAAGCTTTCAAAAGGGAGGATTTCAGTGTTTCGCAGTCATGAAGCTAGGATGATGCCACCTCCAGGATCATCAACTTGCCTCATCTCTGCTGAGAGCATAACTGGGTCTTCTTAACCTCATAGTGAGCCATGGGCAGGGATTTCATGAAGGTGACAAAGGTAATTAGGAAGTGTTAGTGCTCTCTGTGTTATCTTTGCAGATGACATGCATATATTAAATCATCTGTTACAGATTTGATTTACTTACAAAGGGAGATACCATCTTTTTGTCAGAAAATTTATACATTTTTGTAGAAGTCTGGTTTTCATTCAATTACAAATTTCCTGTCAACTTCCATGGGATCAGGAGTTTAGCTTTATGTAAAATGAAAGTGATTATTACCAAGCAGAACAGGATGGTATTCTGAATGGATTACAGTGAGCGCCACATTCATTTTTGTAGATGAAAAGTAATTATTGCTTTAGGAGTGAAACACTGATCTGTGCATAGTTTTAATATTAAAAAAACATAGATTTTAAGATAAATTCGATAGGAAAAAAAATTGTGGTAGGAAAAATGAGCTAATCCTAATATTACCACAGGGTTAATGTTCAGACATGTATCTGCATATACTGCAGCAGAACAGGCTGAGACGACTAAATACCTTAGGAGACAGCTCTGCAATATGCTGAAGTCAGATATGAGGCAGAGTCTGGAAATAATAAGAAGAAGTAATAGGTTTTATCTTTCAAATTACTTTAGGACTTGTAGCTTCCATAAAGAGTAAGTACTTATTTTATTTTTTCTAGGTAAGACCATTTAAAGCAATTGACCCTGGTAAGACTGTAGATTTCTGCTACGATCAACTTCCAGGGTCCAGACTCAAAGCAATTGAACTTCAAGATTCAGTTTCACCTATTACAAAGTTAAAGAGAATCTTCAAAGGAGAAATCACTGATCATGAGCAGGAGTGTGAAAACCACATTATTCCATGTCCTCTGATCAAGGTTTTGTGAGGCTCAGAGGTGAGCGTTTTTATTGGATGTATGATATGTCTGTGAAATGAAATCAAAGGAAATCAAGAACAATAAATATGCCTTATAGTAGTACTATAGGTGAAAATTACTCTACTCTTGGGGGTTTTTTAAGTTCACTAATTCAGGTTTATTCTTTAGGAGCACATTGCCTGAAGAAAAGCTATATCTATGCCTGTGCAATTTGCAGCTGAATTATGGTGCTCGAAATGGGCTCCAATATTTGCTTGCAGGAGAGATCACATACTGGCCAGAAGTTTGAAACCACTAAATTTATATTTTGGCAATCCATATCTTGGGCGTAGGAAGGATGCTGAGCCTGGGAGTAGCATTTACCTACTCTTCATACCAGCCAAGTGCCAAACATGGTGGTTTCTTCATGAGCTTACTTGGACCTGAATATACTTCGTTTTCAGTAGCTGAACTGAAGATATCAAGGGAAGAAAGTAAATAAAATATATTTTTAAAAGGAAAAATAATTGAAAATATGACAGTCAAGAAATATGCATTGAAAATTGGGAGCTGCAAATGTAGAAGTGCTGTATTTGTCACATTCTTATCCCTCTGAAACCTTTGTAGTCTTATGCTCAAAGAGTACAATTTTCTGATATAAAATATATATATATATTTTCATTTTTATATGAGTAAAGTACAAAAAATAAATAGAGGATTTGTTGTTTTTAAATTTAGGATTTAATTTAGGATTTTTTATTTTTTTTTTGGTCTTGATTTGTTTTTTCAGACTGGCCCACAAAAGGGAAGGGGAAAAAAAAAAAAAGAAAAAAAAAAACAAGGAGAACTTAGAATTTTATCTAAGACCAAAACAACATAAGTGGTACCATATTTCCTTCCTCATCTGAAGATGAAATTCTGCATTGTTTGTAACTCGCCCATTTTCACAAGAAATTCTTCACAAATTTTTAGTTGATTTTTCTCTTTCTTACTCTTCAAAATACCTTTCTTTATTCACCTTGTAGAATAAATGGAGTGTAGCTTGAAATTCAGGTCATACAATTGAAGCAGAAGGTTTTGTATGAAATCAAACTTTTTGAACCAAATTCCTCAGTATCTAGCTAGCTTCACACACACATATATATACATGAAAATAGAGATGGAAGTTCAGGGGAACCTCTCTAACTATTTTTTCCAACCCCTACAAGCCCCTCTCATACCAAAAGAGCAAAGCTTCAAACAATTTCTGTCCTTTTCCTGTAAGTCTTTCATTTCTTAGTACTTCACACAGTGATTAGAGAAGCTGCAGCAATTGATGCCCTTTGGTGGCCTGTGTCTTCTCTGCACATGTTAGATGGGCTCTCCTTCATGTCAGTGGGTTATGTCCTATTAGGAACTAATAAGACTATGACCACCAGGAATCCAGGCTCCCTGTCAGGAATGATGGCTCTCCATGTGTGTTGCTTTGATATGTGGCTGAAAAAGTGTCTGCCAGGCTCGACCTCATCTCTGTTTTGGCATTTTATTCTCTCTTCATAGCCTCTTGTATCACAAAAAATACATCATCCCCTGCCTTTCCACCCACAGTGGAGGGCCAGATGCTCTATTTCATTTTTTAAAAGGAGGTTATAAATACATTCTTGGAAGATTTTGCACATTTGGCTAGCAGAGTTTCATTTGGCTCTGCATCTTTCACTATCAATTGTTTGCCTTTTTTGGTCTGTTTGAGTCTTTCTTGCAAAATGACAGTGCTGGATGATTCCAGCACCTGGGGCGACCTCCCACTTTATTTGATTCATCTGTTGCTCAGTCCCTCTGCATTCCAATTATCACTTCAAATCTGCCTCCCTGTACTTCTCTCTAGCCACCTACTGCATCCACTTTTGCTTTTCAAATCCTTTTCTGGAACCCGTGATCCTCATTCCATTCCACCTCTTGCACTTCCACACCACAGTAGGGAAGCTTTCTTATTCAGGAAAGCACTGGAGCGTTTGATTTTACCACAAGGGTTTTTTTGAACCAGAGCCTCTATTTAATCCACTTAGTTTTGTTATTGATGAGCTCCACTGCCCAGAGGCTCAAGTCAGCAAAGCTTTTATGCATGTTTAGCTGATTCTGGTGGATTGCTTAGAGTTAAGCACATGCTTAGATGTTTCTCTGAATTGGAGCCAAGATGTTTTTCTTCCACAGCAACACAGCAGTAGAACTGTGAAACAGTTTATCATGCACAGCAAATCTTAAAAGGCCAGTGGCATCACAAACCAGTTTCACAAATAGAAAACCAGTATCACTGCTCAGTTCTGTGTTCTGCGTGTGAGAACAGGATATCATGCTAAAAAATAAGCCATTTGAGCTGGCCACAAAGCACAAATGTAGCACCATATGTGAATAGATCTTGGTCAGTAGACTTCATATTTCTGTTCTTAGTTAGAAGCATTTATGTTAAATATCTTTCTGAAATGGTATTATCTAAGTTAATATATTTAATAAGAATTGAGAATTTTGATTGATTATGAGATAGAACATGAACATATACATTGATTTTCCTTTGGTACTGCTCTAAAGTTAAATCCCCAGATAAGAGAGACGATCAGTGCTGACTCTGAATAATAACCTGACACGAAGGACCACCTTATCTGCAAAGTGGAAAGATTTATTTAATGTAGGAATTCCACATCTACATACAACTGCTTTGAATTAAATTCCGATCACTTTGCCAACATGGGTAAAGCCTGCACACTCTGATTGCAGAAAATAAGGCTCTTCAGGGAAACTCTAAAGCATACAATGAAAGCAAAGCAGAAGTGCCAACTGTGGCACTGTTATAGAAGTCCTCAGTTAACTGAAATATTCTTCAGCCCTTGTTGCACAGCCTGGAAAAATACACCTACGCACTTTGTCAGTGCTAAGCATCTCAGTAACTTCAGCAAAACACAGAGAAATTCATATGTTCTTCAAGATATTTCCATGACCAAAATCTTCATGTCTAAAATAGATTACAGAGATTACAGTAATCAGATCACATTTGAGCTGGTGTCTTAGAAATGTTATGGCTTGCAGTGCTTTGTGAACTGATTCCCTTACTCCACAACTGTTCTCTATTATTCTTCAATTCCTGTTGTATTGACTTACTGCCCAATTTCCTATAAAACTAATTGCATTTCAACACTATTAAAAGAACTTTGGAAATAATACTTTAGACTTTCTAAAATGTCTCCCAAAATGATCTGCAGTCACTGCACAGGTAGCTTGGGAAGGCTTTTCTGTCATTAGGGTCTAACATAACTACCTTAATAGGAGAGACAATGAAAGAAATAACTAACAAATAGAAACAGAAGTAGAAACAAGCAATTACACCTGAAGTAGGTATGCTAGCTTGGACTGCAGTGTGACCCAGCATGCAACATTTCCAACACCCAAGCATAAACGACAGATCAGATTTCTATAGGATGGCACTGATAGGTCTGCAGCAGGGATTATTTATGGTTCCTCATCCACAATGAAAAAGTCAGGAGCTGCCCTTTGTATTTCATCTCTCTCTCACTTTGCTGAAGACAGGTGAGAATGGGATCTGGCATGTGGTGGGGTTGCAGGAACAGCTCAGCCTCAGATGCAGCTGGTAGCTGTGTGGATTTGTCGCCTTTGGGTTCAAGGCTGTCCAAGCCATCAATAGAGAGAGAGGTTTTGTGTCAGCTGAGACCTCTAGTTGCTGGGTTTACCCCTAGCCCTCACATGTGATTTAACAGGGGGACTTCATAAGGACAATTTGACATAGCCAATTACTTTGATTCTCTAGATACCTACATTTAGATGTTTGAAACTTCCCCATAGCTCACACTTTGTTTCTGTCTCTGCTGTTTAAAAGTTGTCTTATCTGACCTCTTGAGTTGATAGAAAATAGTCATTGAGATTATTATTTTTTTCATTAATATCACCTATCACTCATGGGAATGAGTTTGGAAAATGGTGGTTGAAGTCATATCAGCCAGCATTCACTGAGGTGAATGTGATTTGCCATTTTAATTCCACTTCTCTAGATTGAGTGCAAAATTCCACTCTGAAGAAGGAGATTATAAAGATTACATAACGTACGTAACATAGAAAAATAATACTGATGCTAAAGAGAACATGCAGAAATAATTTCTATGAGGCTTTGCTATTCCGAATAAAATGATGTGATAAAATACAAGAAAAGAAACATGGCCAAAAGCAACTGAGCATTACATTTTGTGGAGCCTCAGTCCATCACCACTGCAGGATGCATGACAACGATACACCACTTATTCCTTACCAAAAATTATCTTTACTCAGCAGGACATCTGTTGTGCACAAAACTCACATTAATGCTCACGGAAGAGCCATGTATTTTGGCCTCCTAAGGCTGAGGCCCTTTTGTCACTCTCAACAATTTAGTGACATTATTAGGATATTTCATGCACTTGCTGGTGGCATTATGCCAGCATTACACTGATGTAACTCTTTACACACTGACCATTTTGATGCAGACTGATTTGCTGCAGAAAAAGCAGTGTGTTGTAAAATGAATTTATGGCATAGTGAGAACTCTTCATTTATATCACATACAGACTACCTTTGTGGGCATGAAAGTCCCAGATTCCAGCTATTGATCATTTAGCTGTCTATGTAATTTATTCCACTTTTAAAGAGAGACAACATGGGTTGAGTGGGATAGATTCCCATAATAACCTAATACATATTTTCTCATGTAGACAGGCCTTCAGGCAGACAGACTGGATGTGGAACAACAAATGTGAAACCCTGCGGGTGGATTTCATCTAGAATACAAAGCTACCAGGTCTTCTTTCATAGGAAAACAAACAAAACATAGAAACAAAAAACTTATCTTAGGAACAACTACTTGTCATTCTAACATTCCTAGAAACCGATACCAAGGCCAGTTAGACTTGTAGCAAAGCCTGTACTTGGCTTGAGATTGGGTAATTTGTTTTTCATTCAGTACTCAAGTCATGTATGCTAGAGAGTTTGCTAGAGAGTACATCCACGAAAAGTTGTACTGAGCAATTACAATTTCCCATTCAAGACCCCCAAGAACTATTTTATATTCTTTGCCAAATTATCAAAGCAGAAATAATAGAAAGTAGGTAGTTATTAGAATGTTCACCAGATATCTAATCTGCCCCCATCTCAAAGCAGAATGAGTTCAATTAAACTTTTGATGTCATATACAAAATAGGAACAAGTCATAGGAAGATGAAATCCCATGCAGGTTATCCCCCTGCCACTGTCTTTCTGCACCAAGTAGTTGCGCAACTGCAGAGCACAAAAATTGCTGTTTCAATGACCAATGTTATTAAAAACAGCAAGAATCTGGCTGCTTTGATTATTCTCTTGTTAAACATATATGAAAAGAAATCCAAATCAGAAAGCGGTATAGTGCAAAGGTCAAACTGTCTTTCTTCCACTAGATATTGCATGGAATATTAAACAATGGAAAATTTGATAATTTATGCTCACGACAAAGGTTGTAACAAAAATGAGAAACTGAAGCAACTAATTCTTCATATGGGAAACAGTAAAATTATAATTCATTGTAATTGCTGCCTTTAGATTATAATTTTCTGGTTCCCTTGGGTCCCACAGCAGGATAAATGGATGAAGGATGTAGAAGGACTTTAAAGAAATTTATATCAGTGGGAGAAATTAACTCATAAATAGTTATGGAATATATCATAAGTTCTTCAGCAGAGCTGCTATAACCAAAGCAGAAAGTCTTATCTAGTTAGTCAGATTTTTTTATACTTGGTCTTTTCAATTAAAAATTCAATAAATATATAAAAGGAAACATTTTCAGTAAACAAACTTGCAAGGTGCTGATGGAAAAAAATACGCCAACACTTCTTGCATCCTATCAGTTTTACTCTCCAATTTTACATAGCTTTGATCTCATCTTTATCTGAAACAAGGGAACAGAAATTGTCACCAGCCCACCATTAGGATGCACAGCATGTCATGTGAAGCCTGGCTTCCTGCCAGCACATATCAGGAACACTGCCCTGTCGACGTCCAGCTGAGACAGCACAGAAAGCTTATGTGTTCTGCCCTTTCTCTTCAAAATGTAGCTCGCAGTGATGGCAGGAGAGACCACAGAGCCAGGCAGGTTTTTGAACTTGCTATTAGGGTAGAATTTTGGCACTTGTGCACACATAAATCATACTTGGTCTGCAATCGGTGGCTGTAGACGAAGGAAAGGGAGTGAAAAGAAGTGAGTGGCACAACACCTTTGAATTCCTGACAGTGCAAAGTAACACCATTTTTCAACTTCAGCCTTTCTATCGTCTTCCCCACACTGAAAAATAAAGACTATTTGGCGAAGCTGCTTTGGTTGTTGAAGTCAATTTCCCAAGAACAATCTTCAGTTCTGAAGCCAAATGAATCATCACTCACCTCAGTGAGCATCCTTTTCACTCGTAGGCAAGATTGTTGTCTTTCCAAGCAGAATCCCCAAGAAATTCAGAGTAGACACTATGAAATTCAAAGTCTCGCTATGGGGGCAGAACTCACAAGTGCTCTGCCATGAAATTCTGCTTTGCTGCTTGCAGGGGGTCTGGTTTCATCAGAAGGCAGTGGGAAAGATGCTCTTGTTTTATTCATACACAGAGCAGGACGATTCACTAACATTTTTAGCAAAAAAAAAAAAAGAAGAAGGAGAGAGAGAGAGATTTTAGTGAAAATCAATGCAATTTCTCATTTATTACCAAAGCATGTTAATTAGGTATGTGTTCACTCCTGGAGAACAACATGAAAGTCATTTGGCATGAAAGGGCTGCAATCTCTAGGTAAAGCCATGCAAAGTCAGAACAAAGATGAGAGTGCTCAGAAGCATACTCTCCCAGAAGTCTCCTAATGCTTTGGACGTTTCTGTCTTCTCCACTTTTACCAAAATAGATTCATGAAAAAAAGAGAGAGTAGGTTTGCTTTGGGTACCATCAGTGTCTGAGCAGGATGGCTGCCCTCAGGAAAGAATGGAGCATTAAATACGTATATTGAAATGAGAGAGAGCAGCACCCAGCTTCTTCACTTTCTAATAAATAAAGTCAGATTTTCAGTTAAGAGTCTACATAACACATTTCTGTTTTTCCACCCAAAATGTTCCTAAGGACATCCATTCTGTCCTTAACATCTATGAAATGAAATATTTGAGCTTCTCCTGCAGTATGCTCTAATACCAGTTTACCAGCTACTCAGCCAGCAGAAAGGAGAAAGGCATCCTTATGCACTAGGTGGTCCGAAGCCTTCCTGTTCCATGTCTCCTTTTCATTGCAGCCCACCACAGACTGTCTGACAGACAGACACCTATTACAACAGCCAGTGCAGCTGATGAAAACAAAGCTATCCAGAAGCACTGGAGAGCTTGAGAGAATGTATAAAAGCATTCTTTTTGCTGAGCAAAAAGAATGATGATTGTTCTTGGGAGGGTAGATTTCTGGATTAAAAATGTGTTTTTCTCTCTCATGCTTGAGCTAGCAGGGAAAATGGAAAAAGAATCATTAAGCTCCATCTTTACTGGGTTTTTTTTGGTGTATGGGGGAGCTTCACTGACAATTGTTGATCATGCTTTGCTGAAACTGTGTTTTTTTTAGCATATCTGTCTAATAAGCCTGAGTAGTTTACATCATCTGTTTTTTGTGTGTGCACATTGGATAAAATCACACTTTACACAGTTTCAAACTACTCTACAAAACCAAACGCATCTTTCTGTACTTTTTCTTTATTGTGTAGCAACTCAGTGTAGGGTATAGCCAGCTGCCTTGGTGACTTAAAACCAGGTGGTTCTCCCTGACTCCATCCTGTTACTCCATGGCACAGCTGGGCTGAGCAGACCTCCATCGAATCGCAACATCACAGAATTTCCTGAGCTGGAGGGGGTCTACAAGCTTGGAGTCCAACTCCCATCCCCACACAAGACCACCAAAAACCCAAAGCCCATGTCTGATAGCAGTGACCCAATGCTCCATGATGGCTCAGAGCCATGACCACTGCCCTGGCAGCCTGGCCTGTGCTTTACCACCCCCTGGTGCAGACACTTTTTCTAATGCACACTGCCATGTGGCTCCATGTTATAGTTCAATGTAATTTTCTCTCTGTCTTCAAGAAGCTACAGAGCTTGGTTCCTTCCTGGTATAAATCACTGCAGTGAACCATAATTTACCTCAAGTCCAACTGAACAATATTGTTTATTCCACGATATGATTTCACTTTAAAGACGTACACATTTAATAATGAGTATCATAGCATTAAAAAGGCCATGAAAGTAAATTCATGCTCTTTTCTAAAATGTTGTGGCATGTTTATCACTGTCAAAACATTGCATCATTATGGTTGGTTCTTAACCTGCAGTGTTGTCTCTTCCCCAGCATGAGTGTTACCTGATAAGCTGTAGGCAAAAACCATTTATTTATTTTTATGTGTAGAGAAGATGGTTTGTATTCAGATGTGGTCTTCTAGACACTTCATCTCCCAGGCTAAATATTTGCACCAAGAAAAAAGGATGGAACCAATATACAAGACTATACACCTTCCTAAAAAATCATCCCAATTAGGTCATTATTTACAGCTACTTATAGGCAGATTGGAGTTATTTTCTGTAATACGTTACAGAGAAAAGAAGTTCTTTTTCATGTTTCAATTTGCACTGATATAAAGATACATCTTTGTTTTAAAAAAAAAACCCACAACCTTATTTTCCTACTTCAAACAAATCCTTTTATCTAAGGGTGAGCCCAGGTTGTTACTTGAGATTGTTTGCATAAAATCTCATTAGCCTATTGATTCTACTTCTAACACCTAAGGTAATACTTCATTACCATGCAAATAAAGACAGACATTTTACTTGTAGCTTAATACGGGACTGATTGTTCTCTTTTACATAGTCCAACAACAAAGCACTGTTAATGAAAGTCATCAATAATTGTTCAACAGGTGGAAAAGATTAGAGTCAAACAGAACCTTTTTTTTTTTACCAGCAGGAACCTCCCTTTCCTATCTAAAATACAAATTCTGTTGATTACCACCCTTCAGGAACTGCATGACTCAAAGTTTCATCTTTTTTCTCCCCCATGCAGATATTCTGCTCAGCAGAGCAAGATATTCTAAAATTCACAAAGTGAAATCCTGACCCTTCACTGAAGACAGTGAGACAGTCAGCTCCTGCTTGCTCCTCAAAATCCCAGCTCTGTCTTTTGGTCTGGGTATGGCTCTGTATACTGCTTTTGCTTCTGATTTAGACGTTTTTGGTGTGGAAGGTCACTTCTTTAATGCAGCACACAATCTGTGAAAAAAAATTACATTGCCTGAGTACTCACAAAGTCTAATGATTTCGTCTATAAAAATAATAGCCAAATAGGCTGTTACAGAGATTTCAAGCCTTTACAAATAAAATTACCATGTGATTTGGGATGGACAGTATGTCCAGAGAAATGAGAAGAGGCTGAGGTTTTGGACAACCTGCTACAAATCTTATTTTATATAGGAAGTCTTCAGATACTCAGGGATAATGCCTTTAACAATGTTATCTATTTACTCCTTCTATTTATTTACTCTTTTTACACTATCTGGTAAATGCTAAGGAGAGAGCAAAGCTATAACAGACCATTGCTTCTCTTCTGAGAGAAGACAGATAGACAGGGAGAGAGCTGCAAAATAGGGATGTTTTAACTGCTTAAAATTACGTGTTTGTGAAGCTAAACTGTTAAATGGTGACTGGTTTAAACAGCACAGACCTTCACAGGGAACTACCACTGATCTCATCCTATAAAAAGGTATTTCTTTTCCAAAGCTATATTAAACTTAAGCATAACTGCCCTCCAGGAGGTAATAAAAATGTCACTGTGGCACCCCTTGGGACACATATTGTGAGTGCACAAGCTGAAAAGGAGAACAGATGAGGGCAAAAGTATCCTTTCAGATCTCATGAGCAAAGGTGTTCCTGCAAGCAGGCTTGCCAAGGGTAAACCAGCTTGTCTTCAGAAAGCCCTCAACACAGATCCTGCAGGTAGTAGGAAAGAAACCAGGCAAGGCAGAAAATAATTCCCTGAAGGACACTGGAATGGCAGTAAAATACAGCTGGGTTCATGGGAGAAAAAATGTCTGGAGAGGAAACCCTGAACAAAGAGTGTAAACTGCTAGATCTGCTCAAAAGCTAATTTTATTGCTTTCTCTTTGAGCTGAATAGACACAGGAAAACAAGATTAATAGGGATGGACACTGTTAATGAGATAAAATGTGAGTAAAGCCTTGCTGAAGTCTAAAATCTCTTCAATTCTCCATCTACGTAAGGAAACAAAGGTAGCTGGCAACAACAACAAAAAATAATAATAATAATAATAAATAAATTGGACCCACAATGCTAAGCTTACATGTGAATTCAGGTCATGTAGAAGCAGAGGTACATGGAAAACCAAAATAGATGGGCCACAAACATCCTAGAAGTACCTTCGGGCAAGTTTTCAGTATCCTGTACAAATGCATAAAATAACAGAATCACTCATGTTGGAAAAAACCTTAAAGATCATCAAGTCCAACCACAAACTGACCATACTACACTAACTAACATGCTCAACCATGTCCCTGAGTACCACATCCAAATTGTTTTTAAACACATCCAGGGATGGTGACACAACCACCTCTCTGCGGAGCCTATTCCATCATTAAACAACCCTTTCTGTAAATAAGTTTTTCCTGATATCCAACCTAAACCTACCATGGTGTAACTTGAGGCCACTTCCCCTTGTCCTGACACCCATCACCAGTGAGAAGAGACCAACCCCACTCTCACTGTAAGCTGTAAATCCAGTCTATCCAAATCCCTCTGTAGCACCTTTCTCCCCTGAGGCAGATCAACATTCCCTCCCAGCTTGGTGTCATCTGTAAACTTACTGAGGGTGCACTCAATCCCCTCATCAAAATTATCAATGAAGATGTTAAACAGAAGCGGCCCCAGCACTGAACCCTGGGGACGCTGCTCGTGACTGGCTGCCAACTGGATTCAACTCCATTGATCACGACTGTTTGGGTCCAGCCATCCAGCCAGTGTTTCACCCAGCAGAGCATATGCCCATCCAAATTGTGGACAACCAGCTTCTCCACGAGGATGCTGTGTGTGACAGTGTCAAAGGCCTTTCTGAAGTCCAGGCAGACCACATCGACAGCCTTCTCCTCATCCACTAAGTGGGTCACCTTGTCATAGAATGAAATCAGGTTTGTCAGACAGGATCTACCATTTGTAAACCTATGCTGACAGGGCCTGATCCCCTGGTTGACATTTAATTGGTGCATGATGGCTCCCAACACTATCCGTTCCATAAGCACTCCTGGCACTGAGATGAGACTCATAGGTCTGTAGCTACCAGGATTGTCTTTCAGGCCCTTTTGTAGATGGGCGTCACATCTGCCTGTCTCTAGTCTGTCAGGACATCCCCAGTTTGCCAGGACTGCCAAAGGATGATGGAAAGTGGATTGGCAACCACATCCACTAACTCTCTCAGCACAATGAGGGGCAATCCATCTGGCCCCATGGACTTGTGAGTGTCCATCTTTCAGTGCGGTTCCAAAAACATCTCATCATGGATTACACAGGGCCTATTCTGTTCTCCATCCCCATCTTCCAGTGCAAGGGGCTGTGTGCCCAGGGAGCAACTAGTCTTACTATTAAAGACTGAGGCAAAGAAGACATTAAGTACCTCAGCCTTACCCTGATCCTGAGTCACCATGCTCCCCTCTGCGTTCTACAAGGGATGGAGATTTTCTTGCTGTTGATCTATTTATAGAAATATTTATTGTTGTCCTTTACCATAATGTCCAGGCTCACTTCTAGCTGGGCTTGGACCTTCCTTTCTCCCTGTACAGCTTTGCTACGATTTTTAATCCTCACAATTTACTTGCCCCTTCTTCCAAAGACCATAAACTTTCCTTTTATTCCTGAGGTCCAGCCAAAGTTCCCTGTTCAGCCAGACCTGTCTCCTTCCCCATCAGCTTGCCTTCTGTCACCTGGGGATCGGCAGCTCCTGCACCTTTAAAATTACTACCTTAAATTATTCCTGGGCTCCCATCACAGAATCACAGAATCACAGAATTGTAGGGGTTGGAAAGGACCTCTAGAGATCATCGAGTCCAACCCCCCTGCCAAAGCAGGCTCCCTACACCATGTCACACAGGTAGGCGTCCAGGCGGGTCTTAAATATCTCCAGAGAAGGAGACTCCACCACCTCCCTGGGCAGGGATGCCCTCCCATGCCCTTCCAGTACTACCTCCCAAGGGAACTTTTCAACCATGGTCCTAAAGAGGTTAAGGTCTGCCCTCCAGAAGTCCAAGGTGGGAGTTCTGTCTCCTCTCCATGATTCAACAAGTATCAAGAAATCTGGCATTTCATGATCACTATGCCCCAGACAGCCTCCAGCCTTTACATCCCGCCCCCCACAAGACCTCTGTTAACAAACAGCAGGTCCTGGATTTTGCTTCCCCTCCTTGGCTCCCTCACCAGCTGTGTCAGGAAGTTATCTCCCATGCACTCTAGGAACCTCCAGGACTGTTTCACTTCTGCTGTATTATAAATCCAGTGGATGTCTGGGAAGCTGAAGTCCCCCACCAGAACAAGAGGGTGAGAGCAAGAGATCTCATGCAACTCTATATAAGGTATTTCATCCACTTCATCATCCTGGTTGTGTGGCCTGTAGCAGACTCCCATGATAATGTCAGTCTTATTGGCCTTCTCTTTTAGTCTTACCCACGAGCTCTCAACCCACCACCATCATTAATTTCCATACATTCGCATTCTTACTTAACATAGAGGGCTACACCACCAGCTTCCCTTCCTTGTGTATCTCGTTTGAAAAGTCTTTTCATTTTACATGCACAAAGCAGCAGACTGCAGCATTACCAGCATGGCAAATATGGTTGTAAGAGATAGTAAGAGGGACCTTTTTTTTAGCAGAAAGCTAACTGGGAAAAGAAGAATTTAAAAAATGGAAGAAGAAAAACAGAAAAAAGAAAAAAGCACTCTAGCTGGCTTTTTTTTTTTTTGTGAAGTTAATGGCAACCACACCTCCTGTGGAAGCACACAGTATCTGGATATTAATTTCTCTTGTAAAAGCATGTTCAAAATAGAAAACATCAAACAACTGGACAAATCAAAAAGAGAAAACAAATTTGGACTCATACTTAAAAGTATATCCACTGTATTTTTTTTGTTGGTGTGTTTTTTGTTGTTTTGGGTTTTTTTTCTAACAGTTGCAATATGTTGTTCATTATATCTACTTCTTATTAGCCCTGAAAATATAATCTAAGGTAAAGCAAGATGCAGGCACTTATTGTATTTGTTGGTGCTGCCTCTATCCCATCTAGTTCTTCAACAATCTCCTGCAGCTCAGCAGAAATTCTGGTAATTACCTGATGAGCTTCTTCTTTAATTAAGGATACGAGATACATGGTATTTTGGGATTAAGTTTATGAAAAGAAAAAAAGAAAAAAAAAGAAAGAAAAAAAAAAAAGAAAAGAAAAAAGGAAATTTCAATTACAAGTACATACAGTATATAATGAGTTGAGCTCAATTTCTGTAGCAATTGCTAGCTGAAAGCCAAGGCTTTATTATAATTCAGGTTGATTACTATTGTTGATTTCTTTTTCATTACGTTTTCCAAAAGAGACAGTTTCTATTTAGAAGCAGTAGCAAAAGCTAAGAACTGATTATCAAGAAGTAAAGCAAAGGGGAAGGATTGAATCCATAAAATAACAAAAAAGTTAGGTCTTTTGAGCAGAATCTCCTGCTTGAAAGTAAAGGATTTTACTGTGCAGGCAAATGGTGCTTAATTGGCTAGAAATAACAAGCAAAAGGGTAAAAAAGAAATATGAAAGAAAGGCTGTTCTGCGCAGTTAAAAGTAAACCCAATCAATTGTGTAAGTATTTATAAAATACTGGTATTATACAGCTCAAGCAAAACCTGCTAATGAATGCCACTGACTACAAATGGCTAGTTCAGCCATTAGCATTCCAGTCACAGCCACCACTACTTCCACTTACACAGTCAGAAAACAGAGAAAGCATTAAAAAAATCCACATTAGTAATGCATGTATCACATTTACTAATCACCAAAATTCATAAGGATTTAAGGATTCATATGCCTTGCAATATCAAATATTGTCTGCAAGGTTTTAATATGCTTGAAGACCCTCACTGTCCTTTGCCTTGCAAATTTTATAGGCAGGATTATGTTCTTCTGTTGGGATTGTTTTGCACAAAAAAACTATACTGACTGCAAGAAAAAATACTGGATGATTAACACCGATCGGAGATGAGCAATAACATCAGTAGTGCAAAATCAGTATGTGATTCCTATGTAAGAAAGGAAATAATTGTTGTGTTCCTTTTATTATTGACTGGCTGCAGCTTATGTATTCAATCTGTCAGACAATACATCTGATTGACAGACATCACAGCACATGTACCAATCTCTTTAGCAGAAGAGATACTAATGCTTTTATCATTAAGAAGTCCTGTCCCCAAAACATTCAAACATAAATCTGCTCTGCTACCAATTCAAGCAGGTGTTGATCTCAGCTAGCCTTCTCCATACTCACCTCTTTGATGCACATTAGCAAACAAAAAAATTAGCAAGCAGATGAAAAATTCAGTTCCAGAGGTTACTGCAAAAGGTGAGGAGGTTTTTGTTGTTTTAATTTGCTTTCTATCTTTTTCAGAGCAGTTACATATGTATTTTTATTTGATTGGTCAAAATCCAACACATATTTTTGAATATTGTTAGCACAGGGTCACAGAATCCCAGAACTGCAGGTGTTGGAAGGGACCTCAAGAGGTCATTTAGTCCAACCTCCTTGCTAATGCAGGTTCTTATTGTAAGTCACATTTACATGCCCAGGTGGGTCTTGAATATTTCCACAGAAGACTCCATCACCTCTCTGGACAGCCTGTTCCAGTGCTCTGTCACTCTGATTGTAATGAAGTTTGCCTGAATGTTTGTATGGAACTTTCTGTGCTCAAGGTTTAGGCCATTACTCCTTGTCCTATCACTACACACCACTGAGAAGAGCTTGGCCTTATCCTTTTGCCTTCCACCTCCCTTTAGATATCAACATTAATCAAATCCTCTCTCAGTCTTCTCTTCTTACGGCTGAATAGACCCAGGTTACTTGGCCTTTCCTCACACAGGAGATGCTCCAGGCCCTTCATCATCTTTGTGGCCCTCCACTGGACTCCTTCTAGGAGATCCATGTCTATTTTGAACAGGGGAGCCAAGAACTGGACACAGCATTCTAAATTTGGCCTCACCAGGACAGAGCAGACTGGGAGGATCACCTCCCTCAACCTACTGGCCGAGCTCTTTTTAATGCACTGCAGGATACCATCGGCCTACCTGGCCAACAGGGCACACTGTTGGCTCATGGGCCAACCTTTTGTCCACCAGAACACCCAGGCCCTTCTCCACAGAGCTCTTCTCCAGCAGGTCAGCCCCCAGGCTGTACTGATCTATGTGGTTATTCTTCCCCAGGTACAGGACTCTACACTTGCTCTTGTTAAACATCATCTGGTTCCTCCCTGCCCAGCACTCCAGTCTGCTCAGTCTTTTTGAATGATAGCTCAGCCTCTTTCTGATGGGAAGAAAGGAAAAAGAAGCCCACAGATTCTGATAGCTGAAGGTAGTTCCTTGTCCTTGTAAGTGTTACAGTTCTCCCTCGATGCAACTACTTGCATGGTAATCTTAGTTGTTTCTTTTACATGTCACCTTTGAAGCTATTAGGCTAAACTGAACCACTACAAATTGTGAGACAATTTGCATTCCTGTTTAAAAAAATCTATAGTCTGAGTAAATCACCCTCTCAGTTAAACTAAAATATAAGACAACAGTAAAGAGCAAAACTTATCTGTTGACAGCAGTGATAGACCATCTTTGCTTAAAACACATTGTTTAATTAAAAACAAATGGAGTTAACATGAATTAAACCTACCAGCGCAAGTACAATCAACAGTCAAGTCAATCTAAGAATGGTCTGACCTTTAAAAGGGAATGTTTTCACTCGTTAAACACATTGCTGACTTTTTGGAAAGAAATAAAGTGGGGGGGAAAAAGGAGAGGAGAGAATGTTAATAGGCTGTTAGAAAAGAATCTAAAGAAATGTAATCTTACATTCTGTGTTTCAGAGTTAAGGCAAAGTCCTATATTTTTAATGAATATTTTGTGTATGCTTTTACTTGTCTTTTCTCTAGGTGAAGAAAAAACAAGAAGAGCTTAACAACAATGCAGGTGAAGTACTATTATCCGCAGGGATGGCATAGCTGCTAAGAAAAAAAGAAAAGTGAGAAACATTAATAAGAAAATTAGATCCAACCAAGCTAGAAAGTCTCACTTTCCTGTGTAAAATGGGATTGTTCCTGCTCTGGACTCTCGGAGGCATTTAGTGATACCAATGATGGAGAAAGTTAGGAAGGTTCAACTAGAAAGTAATTTTCCACACTGCAAGGCAGCGTCAGAAGAATTAGCAAATGAAATTCACTCCTCTGCACCAACACCTACCAACAACTCGGAGCTGAGCTGCAGGGTTGGGGGTACAGTAGGTGAGCATTCCTGGAGCAGAGTGAGCAAAGGTGTCCTACAGACTAGCTCTGACTCCCCACAGACACCATCACCTGATGAAGCAGAGCGACAAGTGTTAGTCCACTCTGGATGTACAGGCATGCTTTATTTCTGCTATTTTATTTTGTTTTGTGGAAGAGAAAGTAGTGTCCCTATAAGGCATTTTTCCTATACTTATTTCACTCCCCAAGCTCTTTTTTTATTTAAATCTCTCTTTCTCCCCATGACCTGCTGAGGAGTGGGGATTGAGAGGGTAGGTCAGTGGGCACCTTGCCACACCACATGCTGTTTACCCTCAATAATTCCAAAATGCCTGGAAGAAGGATATTTCCCTCCTTTCTATGAACTGCTAATAAAAGAGCCAAACAGAGCCACGGTCCTGCCCATTTGGGAACTCTTGATAGGACTGAGACATAAGTCTTTTAGAATCTTCCCATGCAGTGAATACAATTATAATATTGATCTCTGCAGAAAAGTTATCTTTTGTTTTAGAACTGTCTTGACTGCTTTTCCCTCTCACTATTAGAAAGCTATTCCCGAACCTCATTTCCTCTATCTGTTAGCAAGCTTCCAAAGTCCAGCTTGAATTTATGAGTAGACTGTTTGAAACCATTCTTTCTTATGCTAACATTTTCCTATAACTTTCTCCATTTATTACATTTTTCTCTCAAGTACTTATAAAGAGAAAGTATATCACCTGTCAACCTTAATTTCACAAGGTATCATCATATAAAATAGATCTCTATTTCTTTGGTCAATCTAATCACTTTAGAAAAATATGAGGTATTCTGCAAGATAAATGTTGGAGAGTTGGGATTTAATGTGAGTAACAGGGCTTTTAGTTAGAGAGCCTCGAGGCAGGAGGCGTTTTTTGTCCTCTCTCTGCCTTCTTAAAGTGACATCTCCACATGATGCTTTAATGAGCCCAAAATATGCAGCAGCACTGTACATGTCACCTACAAATAAAATAAACCGGGAGATGTCCTCACTAACCCCTGAATTTTCATGAGGCTGATGCGTATAATTCTTTCATCATAGTTTCAATAGCTTCTGCCCCTACTTTTTACTTTTTTTTTCCACTCTTCCTACATTTGAACTTGCTCTCAAATATATTTGAGCATGGGCAAACAGTGTCATCCAGTTCTCTTGAAGAAGCTCTGCTCTCCAGAGTACCCTTGCTACCTTTAACAAGTTCATCTTAGTTGCAGACTGAAAGTAATTTTTCCCAGAAAGTACATGAGCTACCCCAAGTGCAGCAGCCAAAACATGGGTGTATGTGCATCTTTCCTTTCTCCATTAAAGAACAACTCAAGATGGTTTTCCAAGGAATACAAAAGGCTGCAAGAGTCATACAGACTAGTAATTCATTTTCTCTAAAATATTAACATAATTGTCAGCAACATGGACAGTGAGACTGAATGCACTCTCAGCAAGTTTACAGACAACACCAGGCTGTGTGGTGTGGTAGACATGCTGAAGGGAAATGGTTGCCATCCAGAGAAAACTAGACAGGCACAAGATGGGTCTTCTAAATTCTCCCTGATGCCAGGAGCTAGAATTCATCCGCTGTCTTGCCAAGTGTAAACTAAGTAAAAGCAACAGTGTTTGCTGTGATCTGAGATGTGCTACTTTCCCTTCCATCTTTCTTTTTTCAGGCATGTTTTATATGTTTCAGAGAAATAAAACTGAGGAAGAAAGCAGAATAACTTACTCAACCAGAGGGATTCAGATCCCCCTTGATTTTAACACAACAACAGTAGCTTTCACTGCCTGTAAAAAGAAAACCGGGGAGCTCAGCACTCTACAATGGCCAAGTTTAAGCTTCTGTTGATTCTTGCAGATTCTTTGAAGAGAACACATGAAAACAAGCAACTACACTGAGTCAGGACAAGGAGACAGAGATTGAACAGAAACTACCAAAAGGAATAAATAAGCACCAAATACTCCTGTGTGGAGTCAGAGTTGAAATAAGGAGTTTAAAAGAAGCACTTGCTGCTGACAGTTTCAACAAATCTGACAGGACAGCTCTTCTGAACCTGGGGCTCAGGTGGACTTTGGGGAACCAGGAGGAAAGTCCAGGCTCCTAAAACCAGGCTGCCTACCTCCACCTTGCTGCTTTGAAAATGTTTTGAAGTGCTTACTTCACTGAGGTGCTTGGCTCTGAACTGCTACTTCAACAAGCATCTCCCACAGCTTTGGGAGAGCTTCTGCCCTTTGCGAGTATTCCTGTGGTTAGCAGTGGTGCTCGTTAACCTTCTCTCTGCCAGGAGAGGAGGAAAACAAACATCTGGGTGTGTTGGTCAGCACAGTTGTCTTGTTTGGCAGATATCCAGCAAGATGGGAGAGGAGATCTCACACAGTGAGAGCTGAGGAAGATCATCCTTTGAATTGAATACAGGCCTGTTTTGCAAAGTCAGATGTACACTGGGATTCCCTCTACAGACCAGCAGCCTGCTGTCTCCCACAACTGTCTCATAACAATGAAGATGGCATGTGATTTACTGGTATTGCTATTTTTGCCCTAAGCACTGATAAAAAGTTAGCCAGGAAATAGTATCAGTAAAGGAAACAGAAATAAAATACTATGGGTATTTTTATTATCATCACTGCCCTTATTTCAAAGGAAGTCAGAAGAGAGATCTTCCACAAAACACTGGTTTTCTTAAAGACCTACTGATATCACATCAGAACTATATCAAATATCCACCACTATGAGACTACAAAGAAAGTAACGGGTATAAGGAAATTGTGGACGCTTCAGTTTTATCATTATAACCTTCTCATCAGGTAGGAAGGAAATGCTTGGTTTTCTGGTCATTGCTCTCACAGAGCTAATACAGCAAACACTTGCCGGAACACTCAATGTCTATGGTATTACTGGGACAAAAAGTGCTTTCAGGATGGTCTTGTATATAGTGTGGGGTAACATATTTCCCTTTGGCAAGTTTGAAGTCTACTAAATTGGTGGAAGAATATGTGCCTGACATGTTGTCATTACTAATCTTCACTTTAGTGAGCCAGCTTAGTCTATAGGTAATACACAAGGAGTGGAAACAGAGCACAAATGCTCACGCTTTCCTGCTAATCAGTAACAGAATTAATGAAGTCTTTTACAGGGGCAAAGAAGACAATTGAACAGCAAAATCTTAATTTATTACTCCAAGACGTCTTGAAGCCCTAACACAAACCTTTTCCAAAGAATATCTTACACCAGAGAAAAATAAAGTAGAATTTCAAATAAGATGGGGAAAACACTGAGTTTAAAGCCTATTTAATGCATTGGTAACAGGGTTTTGTGATGGAGTAGCCATAGCAACATAATGTACTAGTGCTGCTGTAAGGAAAACAACACAAAATATCACGTAAGACTGGATAACGGCTGGCACTCTTTCACAGGACTGTGATGTCAGGGGGCTCCGAAGCCACTCACTGAGTATATTCCATTTGAAAACACGTGTCTATCTGAATGCACATGTTAACTTTTAGTATCTTAAATAATAAAAAAATAGTTTGATTGCAAGTATGAATATTCCAAATTAATACATGTAAATGAATTAACATTGAACTTGTCTACATGTACATAGAGTGAGCATTATCTATGTTACATATGAGACAACTACTTAGCAAACTGCTTTTTCTCTGTGAGTAGTAATTTTTATTACTGTAGTTCCCAGATCCATGGTAAGAACCTGCAGCCAAATTAGAAGCTCTCCAAATCATAAATTTATGACTCAGGATATAATTAATATTAGTTCATATCAAATCAATATTAGCTTGCCCAGAATGCAGACATAAACATGCTGAAATAGAGTGATCTGTTGTAGGGATGTATTTTGTAACACTGTGAAGATGTAACCAGGCACAAAACATAGGAATGTGAGCAATGTGACCGTGAAAAGTATAAAGAGATGTGTGCAGCTGCAGACTTTGTTGGGAAAAGGACAAGATATGCACAGGGGGTATTCAAACTGCTAAATAAAAAACAAGGATTACTGGCAAGATGGCCGAAAACAAGATAAGCTGCATCAGCAGCACATTCTCCTTTGCAGGAGGAAAAATATAGCATAAACATATCTGTGTAAGCAAGGAAAAGGGGAGAACAAAGACTGGTTTGGCCTTTTCACTTGAATGAGCTCTCTGGACTGTTGGCCTAAATCTCAGCCACCAGCACTAACAGGCACCAAGGCCACCAGCACAAGAGAGCACTGCCTTCCTGCTCCTTTGTAATCACAGCCAGATTAGAGAATAATTGTGAAGACAGTGGCTTTGTGTGCATAGCACTAACAGTTAATGTTGTGCAAAAAAAATGTTTACTATCCAGGAATATGCTTTTACCGTGCTGTTAATGAACAAATTTAGTAAGATCCTGATTTGTCACTGTTTGAAGCAGCCCATGACTGTAACCCTTTATTGCCTAATTTAAACCTGTGCACAACAAAAGCTGTTGATCTCTTACCAAAACACTGTACTTAGGAAATGTTTTGCACTCAGTCCCTCCCTTCCTCTTTCCTCTTCTCCAAAATGAGGAGTAAAGAATCTTCATTTTCCTACCACTCGTACATCTCATCCATTTTTATTTGAACTGTTCCTTACAAAGTGTGTGCTAGCCACAGTTCTTTTGAGTTGAATATGCAAAATCATCATGCTGAAGTAGCAACCCGGTGTAATTTCAATATGCCACTGAAATTAGAGTTAATAGACAGTAGGAGTCCTTCTGAGGCAGCTTAGAAACTCCATCTAAGAAATGACAATGGGATATTATCATCTCTTGGTAAAGATAAAAGCTGGGCTCATGCTGTGGCCATCATAAAATCTTTCTCTCTTTTGGTTTCTGATGTTATTCCACACATTTCTAAAGAAATTTTCTAACAGTTCTTCATCTCTCAGTTTCCTCTTGGTTCCCTCTCCAACTTTTATTTGTCTAAATTTTATCACAGAGGGACATGAATGACATTTCTAGCTGAGTAGCAATCTTTCTGGATATGTGCTGCCAGATAAATGAGCACATAAATGTGCTCTCTGAGGCTGCTGAAAATCCAGGTGAATTCCTCATGGGCAATTTGCACATGCATCACAGAGTGACATGTTGGAGGTGCATCTAAAGCAATATTTAAGAGTAAGAAAGGAGCTGGTAGACCACCTGCAGAAACAGCAGCAAGAAATCTAAATGCCAGTGCCTGCAGTTTGTTGAGGAAACTTTAGATTAAAACAGTTGTAATAAAATGATGTTCTTTACTTTAAGACTAAATAAAACATCATACTAAGACTTACAAAATCAGCTGAAGAATGTAGGTGTATATATAGGTTTCTATCAGTGGAAAAGTTATTTCTGTATTTGGTAGTATGGTCTGAAAACCTGTAGTAGAGTGACATCAGCTTGTGCAGGAATGAGCATCTAGATGCACACTCATGGTCTGGAAAATTGCCCATGAAAGGGACACTACTGGCAAACAGTATGTAAACACCATCATAGACAAAAAGGGGTATCATGTTTGAAAGCCACCATGTTTCTCACAGCAACATTCTGACATCCTTTACAATGACATTTATTTGACCATAGTGCCATACTCTCCAGTTCTGTCTGTATAACTTGGTAGGAAACATTTTTCCCATGCAAGCAAGAGAAGGGTCAAATCAACTACTGCATATGAAGTTATATTCATAATTGTAGCATTTTTGAAGGAGCTGGATATCTGGGAACTTGTCAAAGAGAAACCTGCCTGACAAAAGCAGGTGATTTGTATAGTGAAAATTGTCACCTGTTTAATTGTAATTATGGTTCACTAAAGAGAGTCTGCAAAGTCAAACCACTGTCCAGTGGGGTAAACTGGAGTTATTAAAACACATTTATTGCCTATTTATACTGACAAAGAATCTGACTCCAGCACTAGCTGTCAAAAAAATAAAATAAAAGCAGAGGTAGTGGAATGATGTAATTTCACAAAAAGCAGTTCATTAATAGTGATGTGCTGAGAGTGAAATATCTAATTATCCAGTGCTGTAGTTATCTCCTCACTCACAGAGGTCAAAGTGTGAAAGGGGAGAGGCACATCCAGCACAGTGAGATGTTCCCTGAGCCCTCATCAATGTGGAATGTTATCAGCTGCCTCCAGCAGACAACATTTTAGTTTGCTGTGAAGGTTCTGCTCTGTAAAAAACCCTGAAATGTTAACTGGAGGTTTCTGCAACAAAAATATGTAAAGGCAGAAATATTTTAGAGCAAGGGAAAAACAGAAAGAGCTTCAGCTGCTTGAGAACAAGTTAGGATAACATGAAACCCAAGGTACCCCAGACCTCTGAGGTGAGGAAACTCTAACGCAGATCACCTCTCCTGTGTCCAGACTCTGATACACTGAATCTTAAGTGCTCTTTCTCTTCCTATATTTCCCGGGGGGAAAGAATTATGATTGAGTGCTAAAACATTCACAAGAACCCAGGATTACTTTAACTGGTAAAGACCTTGTCAATTTTTTAACTATAGCAACATTTCTAAAATTCTGATATTTTATTGAGATTTGAGGGACAGAACTTGTTGTTTTGATTTTATTTTTTTTTTGGGTGGGGGGGGGGGGAGGGTGTTGTTGTTTTTTAATTAAACAAGCAGACAATGTGCCCTTATTCTGTAATTTCTGCCTATGGCTTTGTATTACAATTGCTTCTTACAGTTCTCTCCAATTTGCCTGTGAACTCAAAGCTGACTTTCCTTCATTACTAACAAAGTGAACTTGAGCAGTGGGAAGCCAGTAAATCTCTTACAGCAGTGACGCTTTATGTACCTTAAGTACTGCAAGATTAAAAATGTAGTTTTATCACAGTATGATACCAATGTTAATAACTAGTCCGGAGAAAAAATTCAAGAATTCAAAGCTTTCAATAGTCTGTAATTGAAAGTAACCTGGTTGCAGATGGATTCTAGCATTGAAACTGCTCGGATCTTAGCCAGTATTTCATGTAATCACCAAACCTGTGTAGGGCAGTGAAGCCTCCCATCCCTCAGCTGTGCGTTATCAGCACCGACACGCTAAACTTGGCTTTCGCGTTTGCCAGTGAAGCTACATGCAAGTAACAGCCTGACACCGTCTAATTACAAAGAAGGTCAGGCATGCAGAAAGAATCACTCACGGCACTTAGTGAAAGCAGAGCGAGCACTAAAATTCTAGAGTTCCAGCCCTCCAACCTTAGATTTTACCTAGAGGTACATCATCAATTGTCATATTAGTAAGCAATTCTTTTTCTTTTCAGCTCCTTTATTGTTTCTCCTTTCCAATACCTTTTTGTTAAAGACAATAATTTCATAAATGTTAATTGTTTTTTCATTTTAAATCTTGACTGAAATCAAGAGCTAATAACTACTCCATGTTATGGATTGCCTGTCCCTCACAAGCACAGAAATGGATGCTGCGTATTGCACAACAGAGCTGGCCTGCAGCTGAAATACTTGCATGCCTAATGCAATGTGATAAGAGGAACAGGAGCAAGGGAGACCTTGAAGAACCATACAGGAGGGCAAAGGGCCACCTGGCCCATGTGTACCCACAGCCAGGGAAGCATGAGGAGGAAATACAGCCCTGTGTGTAAGCATGAAACTGCAGCACCAGCAGAACAGGGGCAGGCTGGAATACTGTGAGAAGTCGAGCAACTCATCAGTGAAAGGGTGATGAGTAAGGAAAGGAGTTCTGTCTCCACCACACTGTACAACATCCATCAATGGTATTGTTGCATCTCTTTTTAAGAAGCTGCTGTTACTAAATTCAGTACAAAAGACAACATCTGAAATGATTTCCACAAAAACAATACTTTGGTTTCTGTCCTCTAATTCCATTAAATTGTAGCCACTTTCAGTGATGGGGACTTCAAGTTAATTTTTTTGTTTTCTTTTGCTTAATTCCCTAACAGGTTACATCTGGAAAACAAGCTGTGCTCCGCATGCCTTGTGCACTGTGCTCAGCGGCGTGCAATGCAGCATGCAATGCAGTCCTCTGCTCACACTATTGTTCCAAAAACACTCTCAGCCTGGCACATGTTTCTTCCTCAGACTTTTCTGGAACTCATACTGCTATTACATCTTTTGTTTCTTCCTCACTCTCTAGTCCTTGTGCTATAGGAGAAGTGCATCTACTTCTGCGTTGAAAGATTAACTAAAACAACTGGGAGCCTAAACACTGTTATTTCACAGCTGCAACAATCTGGAAGCTGTTGACTCTTTAAAAAGTCTCCTGTTGCAAACTATCACCTTTTTTACTTTGTAAATCATAGATGCATGTAAGCCCATGTAAATGTCTCTCTGCACTCTTCACTCCCCATGTTTTGTCTGGTATTCCATTGCATTTGGGCAGAGAAGATAAGTTTCATAGTTTCGTGTGGGTTGGAAGGGACCTTAGAGATCATCCAGTCCAGCCCCCGGGATTCGAGCCTCTGTGTAGCAGAGTGGCACTTCTACCACTTGCGCCACAGGGGGGATTCGAACTCCGGGCCCCAGTGTTGCAAGGCGGCGTCTTTAACCACTGCGCCACCGGGGCACAGTGTCTGTGTTCTTGTTGCACATCAGTTTACAGTGGAACAGGGTGCAGACAAGAGGGCTTCAGCACAGAGGGGAAAAGAATTTCAATCCACCCTCATACACTGTGATGAAATGGGATTGTTATAATGCAAAATAAACTAAGACAAATTCCAGTATTTCTGGTGAAAAAAGCCTAAGGGCATCATTCAAAAATTTTTCAGAGATCCACAGTAATAAGAAATAAAAATAAAAGTCAACTTATGCACACAATTATACGTTTTTTTAAATTCTGTAAAATTGCTTAAATGAAGTGGGCAAAAAAAGTCCTAAAGTGGAATTACAGGAATATTACCATTCAGCTATAATTTGAATAAAAAGTCTCTCTGTTTTCATTTTACAACTTCTAAACACACCTTCAAACCAAACTACTACACTACATGCCATTTCTAGCTGTATGTGTTTATGTTTTATAGTTACCTTATCCCAAGGCATTACCAGAGATATAAAAAAAGCACTACTTTCAATTTCAAAACTGTCTAAGAATTTATGCTCATTTTCTGTTAGAAGCGTTTGACTTGGTCTATGAAAAGCCAGATGGAAAAATTTCAATCCTTTATGAGCAGGAAAATATCTTTCTGAGTAGTTTTAGACCATGAGATAGATAAGATTCAAATACCTCTTCCATACAGAAGGAACTGACTTGCAGGTGCACGTGCAGTTCTAATGAACTGTTTTACATGCAGCCTGCAGCAGCCTCACCCTTAGGGCAGCTTGGGTTAGGAGAAATGAGCTGTCCTGGCCAGGAGAATCCTTTCCTGCATGAACATCTCTTAGGAAGCTCTCTAAGTTCTCAGCTTTTGTCAGCTTCCACAGGAGTGCTCTGCCCTCAGCCTCTGGCAGACTCCTCCCCAAAGTCACATTTTCTTTTCCAATGGTTAAGATCTCTTCTATTGTCCATTTGCAACAAGAATTCCCATCAGGGATCATGAGAAAAGGTAAACGTGTTCCAGACAAAATATTTCCTCTTTAGTAACGCTGATGATTGTATAAATACTGAATGCAGTTTCTGTGCATTCAACAACAACAACAACAAAGAAAAACTGATGTGAAACCTTAGAAACATTTTCATGTATATTTACTACTGTACCTTACATTTATGGATCAACATCTTTTCAAAGTAGGTAAAGAAATAACAGCCATGGTCACTCCTGCCAAAAGAAAGTGAGAAGGATGGTGAAAAGCTCTTGCCTGATGGTCTAAAAGGGAAAGAATTTAGTCAGCATGGCAGAAACACACAGATTTGTATAAAAGTGTGGGTACAGGATATGAACTTGAATTTAGGTCAAGTTTAGCAGTTAGCTCTTTTGCTAAATCCATAGCACGCCTGCTGTTAGTGAAGGTCAGGAGTCTGGAAAAGTTGCAAGGTATTGTCACAAAACAGTTCATTCCATGTTATTTGACCATTTTACAGCCTTAAAAGTTAAAAGAATTCAAAGCTATTTTACTTCCCTTTGCTCTTTCCTTTCACAAGTGAAACAATTAATTAAAGCTTTGAGCGAGTGGAAGTAAGAAAGAACAAAATCTCTTCTGACCATCAATAAAACAGAGTCATACTGCCAAAATGTTCAAAAATGGATCCTAATTCCTTATTCTAGTTTGTCTGTGACCAAGTTCAGGGGTTAGCTACCTGCTGAGAGTGACAGGCCAGGAGTGCCTGGAACTGTCCATATAAAGCCTATTCTCCCTCTTTTTAGATGAAAGTACAGTGACCAAATCAAAGAAGCTGCTATTTAGCAAGCACTGTGATATTATATACATACATATATATATATATATATATACACACACACATATATATAATAAAATTAAACAACAACAATGACAACAACAAAAAAAAACAGCTGGATTTTCTATATTTTCCCTACAAAAGAAATAGACTATCAAAATTAAACATCAGTCTTATAAAAAAAAATATTTAAAAATCCATCCCAGCTGCAAGGAGTTTTCTCTCTCAACTCAGCCTTGCATGGAAAAAAATAAAACAACACATCCCAATCTCAACACATCCTTAAAAACTTAGCCCCTGCCAGACTCAGCTGTGCCAGTGAGGTTACCACCTTTTGCTCTCCCCATCACAACATCATGCAGGTGGAGAACAATATCTTCAACACAGAGACTTCTCACGATGGAGAGCTGCACTACAGATGCCACATTGAGAACAAGGTCAAAAAGTCACCTCCTCCTGTTTAAGCCATTAACTTGAAAATCAACATCAAAATCAAATGACGTATGGCACAATTTGTGATAGTCTACAGGTATGGAAGGTACTGCCCATGCAGTCAGGAAGAAGGACTGCCCCCAAAAATGCTGGTAGGTGAAAGAATCTGGAAAAGTATTTGTAGATGATCTGCCTTTTTGTTTGCTTGTTTTTGTAAGCACTTAGATTCTACCCTACATTCTGATCATCTAAAAGACTGGGGAGAGAAATAAGGAACTTCACTGCAAAGGGGGAGAGTATTTTTCTAAGATTATTCTTTAAATTGCTTTACTTTTAATGCACTGGCTGAAATTAAAAAGCCAAATGTATGGTTCGAGAAGTATTTCATGAGCTTGAGTGATCTGCTCTTTCACAGGTATAGCTCAGCTATTTGGAGAGGGGAGATGAAAAACCGCTGAAGTGAAAAAGTTATTCCGACACTTTCTTCACTTGTTTTTGACAGTAGAATTCTTAGAGGACACAGGAAAAACTCAAATCCACACCTAAAGCCAAGGGCAAAGTGAGATACCCATGGGCTATAGTATTTTCACAAGGAATCCTCCTTTGTTAGAAAGTGCAGCCCTTCCTCTCCCTTTCCTTGGGCACAACACTCAGCACACATATTCCCACCTCACTGGTTTTGCACACTCAAATATTATGGCATAAATATGCTGACAAAGGAAACAAGGAAATAACCCCACCACTGAATGGCCTGGAGAAATATAGTTACTTTACCCGCAGAAATAATTCATTTGGATTTCTTTATTAATAAACTAGAAACCCTCATGTTTTCATTACCTGTTTTCTGTTGCTGTCATTGCCTGGCCAAACTTTCATGGCTATCACCAACAAAACACATCTGCCAACTTTTAATCATAGACAGTTAACTGACAAAATTCAAGACTTTTGAGACTAAATCTAATATAAAATAAATTGAAGTAAATTTCCAAATATGTTTGGGCAAAGTTACTGTTTGTCTCTTTATCCTACTTACATGTTTCTGGCATTTTCTGTGCTGTTTCAATTACTGTTTTATGAGACGAGAAGGCAGCCATCATTTAAAGGTTACCATGCAAGTATATTTTCATTTATCCAGTTGAACTTTGAAGGATACCACAAAGCTGCTAATAATCCATTTATAGAAGCTGAATGTTGTCTGTAAAAATTAAATTGTTTGCAGTCACTATGTCATAAAGTAAATATAAATATTCATTATTTAAAATGTACGTCTCTTCACAGCGTATTTACATCACTGCAAATTTTATGTTTTCCCTACTCAGCTTTGCCTAACCAGTGCTGTAGATACATCAGCACCATCTTTTGGTTAAACTGTATCCAGGCCTACATTTATATCTTTTTATTATAAAATGTCTTACAATTAGGGTTTTTCTATGGGGAAGGAGTAGGAGTCTGCATACAAATTCATGTTGCTGCCACAAGCATTTAGCAAGAGTTAGGGAAAACTTTGGTAGCAAAGGTCCGTATTATCTCCCCAAATGGAAAATTTAACCTGGGCCACGAAACAAGGACTGACATATGAGCAGCTATTCACCATACCTCCATCTCTGATATTTCCACAGAGATCATCTTTTGAACAGGGAAAAGAGACAAAATGAATGGTGAAGCTGCTCTCTGTGGCACTGACCATTACAGAACACTCCACCAAACTTCACTGGGGAGCAATCTAGAATTGTGTAAAGGAGAACTTTTGTATAAATGGAAATCAAGTCTGCTTAATCAGATACAGATCCTTCCTTGTATGTATCACATAATTTTCATAAACCACATAATTTTCATAAACCACATAACTCTTGTGATTTGCTGTTAATTTGCCATTCATTTGTACTTTGCATTTTTTATTAACTAGTAGGAATATCTCTAAATTCACACCAAAGCTGACTCAGAAAAACTAGTTTTCCTTCCCTATTTTTTTTCTGCTGTTAAGAAAAAGTGTTTATTGAAATCAGTTAGAAAGGGAAATGAAAACATTTCAATGGAAAACTCCATTCTTATATCAATATCATCCTTTTCTCAACTGATATCACATTATGAAAATGACCTGTAGTGTGTCATAACTCACTGATGGATCTTTCAACTGCATCACACAGCAGAATGGATGCCTACTTGATAATGCATGATTTCAGGACTCTGAGACACTGTACATGTGGAACTGATTGAATTTGCTAGATTTTTTGAGAATATTCTGAAAGAGATAAAATAAATTACTGTTTTAAAAACAGTTTTTCCTCTTCCATACCTGGGGTGATTCTGAACAACTTGTATTTTCCCAGCTCTAAAAATTAGTACTTATGTAATGAAGGCTGAAAAGCACAAAAAAAACATCATAAAATGCAAAATCTCCTTGCTGTCATGAAGGCAGAGAGCCATCCCAGTGCAATCCTAGTATATCATCAAAGTGAGATGTAGCTTCTGATTTTGATGTGTTAACTGGAGTTTCCTCAGCATGAAAAAGTGTGGGCTAATCTGAACCTGCAAAACACAAGTATAATTAAGGTCCTTAACTGCTTGATTAGGCTTAAGGATTCTATTCTCTGTATACAAATGGAAAGATATACTCAACTGAATGTACAGGTTTTTGTATGGAAGGAAGTGCAATTTTAGAACAAGGCAAAGGCTATAAACTGCAAACAGTTGATTTCTGGATAGACAAGGACAGAATTTGGCTTAGTGTTCTGCTGAGTTCATATCATCTGCAGAGCCACTCATGCCATCAGAATCCCTTTTACCTCACTTGCTAAAACAATATTCTCCCAGGGCAAAACAACATTAAGTGTTATGACTTTTTACTATGATGATTTTTATTCCAACTACTGCAATATGTAATCAGTTTGGCATTCTGCTTTGCAAAGCAGTCATCATTCATTGCCATACTGATCTGTAAGCGTAGATACATCACAATTTGCCCATGGCATCGAGTATTGCAGCTTTGTTAATTTATAGCAGAAAGACAATTTAGTGCATGACAGTAGAAATACCAGTGCAAAACTTAAAACAGGAGTAATAGCACTCTGAGAGAAAAACATGCTACTTATATATTTAGTATGGCCCTTTTAAGTATATATATTTACCAGCATCTATCACTGGCACAAGTTCAGATTCTGGCAGCAGTACTACTTTGGATTAGCGCCTTAACACACAACTAAGGTAGACTAAACAAGACTGAATGATTGCAGTGAAATTGTTCTTTGTACATTACTCACTGCAAGTCACAACACAGTCTGATTGCCTGGGCAGCTTTGCCCCAGTCTGCAACATGGCTATGTTCACAGTGAAGAGCCATTTTACATAAAACTGTCTGAAGGTGTCCAATCTAATGGCACTTTACCTTCTTCAAGTTCTTCCTTTAGAGTTATTTAGAGAAAATACTACAAGAAAAACTGTAACTAATTTGGGAAATTATAAAGCCTGCGTAAATCCATGCAATTTGATAATCTCCTTTATTCCTTTTGTAGTTCTATACTTGTGCTTGGAGACAGCTATTGTAACCAAGCACAACAAAATAGCCAGAAAGCCTAGACAAGGGTTCTGTACTCCAAAGGAAGTCAAATGAATTTCAGAAAGGAGATTTAATAACTACTGATAATGTTGCCACCACCAGCTGTCTGCTAATGTATGGATAACAAGTACTTAGAAAGGTATTCTATGTATAATAACTCTATGTGGTACACTATGTGATATACTATAAAGTATAACGTATTTATATCAGAAGACAATCTTTATCTTTTATTTCTTTTTCAGGGGCTAGGAAGTCTGGGAGACCTGAAATAAGAACATACCCATGAACTAGACCTTCTTGCATGGTCTGGTTGCCTGACCATTAGATGAGTCCATTAGATCTGGGTGCTACAAGAAACTTTTCAGTTCCTTGGGAATTGTAAAATACCATTACTGGAAATTAAGAGGTCTAAAAGAGTTTAGCTTGAAATCATGAAGGTGGAGGAGTTTTGATCTCCCATTATTCACTAAATAACGGTGAGGAGTGGTTACATTGTACATATGCTTATATTGCTTTTGTTTTCAATTAAAGGAAAAAAACCTTCAACGAACAAGTAGCTTTCTGCTTGCCCATTAAAGAATCAGCATACTGTAACTCTGCATCATTGACTCAAAATAAAATGGTTATCAGGGGACCCAAACTAGCTGAATCTCATTCTGGTTTCTTCTAACCACATCTAACAGAAAAGCTGCCCTGAAAACATACACAAACAGTAAAGCCCACTACTGCAAAATTTTATGTTAGAGAAGAACAAAAGGGAAGAAAAACGTTTATCGCTATATGGTCAACATAGAGGCAAGACTTGAAATCACTTAAGGTGACATAAAGCTGCTAAAAGTGAAAAATCAGGTTTTTCTGTGAATTTTGCAAGCCTGTAAATCCTTCACGATACAGTGGTGAAACCACTTGGAAGGTCTCCTTAAAATTGAGTGGAGTGGCATCTGGCAGTTGAGAGGTAAAGCAGCATAGTGTAAAGCAAAGGCTTATTTACACTGAAATGTTCAAGGAGAGATTTTGGGAGATAAAAAGAGATATTAAAACATACATGTTTAAAGGTATTGCAAGTTGTCATAAATAAACAGCTTTACTACATTAAAAAAAAAAAGGTTCTAAATAGAAATACACTGGAACAAAGAGGAGAAATACTTTGAAATTACAAGAGTGATTTCTCTTCTGTGTTACACTGACTTTACTGGTTATTTCTGAAGACTGCTGTGAGGCTATCTATAGCTCATCCCTGTTAATTTTTTGTGTGAAAGCTTTGAAGGTACAAAACAGAACCCTTTTTCCCCTTCCTAGTTAATATTTGATAATTGGCTATGAAAACACATATTTGAACAGAATCCAGACAATCTCAAGTACTTTGAGTATTGGGGAAAAAAAAAAAAAAAAAGCAGCAGCATTGTTTTGCAACTTAGAAATGGCAATTTTCCAATGCCAAAAGCAAACTATTTTTAACAGCCATTTGGCACAGTGTGTCAGCTGTATCATTATCATGGTAAATGTTTTGTTTATTGAAAACCCACTCTCTGAGAACAAGTAAACCAACTAATATTAGGAATTAAATATCACTCTTTACATTGGTCCCTCAGCATTTGCTATTGCACTAATGTATTCAACTAGATAATTGCAAGCAGCAGAATATTTGCTAGTGCCAAACAGTTAAGTATTCTTAAACCAGCTATGAGTATCTTGCAGGAGCTGTCCCATCTGAAAAATTCAATGTCACTATTACTGTTGAGATGATTTGTCATTGCCACTGTCTTCTTTGCATGGAGAGTCACAGCCTAGGGAGACACAAAGCAAAGTCTGTGACTTGAGATGCTGCAGTTCTCAACGAGTACACAGCCTTCAGCTGAGGGGGGCACTGATACAGAGAACTGACTTCATCCTCTGCTCGCCATCATCCTTCCCAGATTAATTCAGCAAGAGAGAAAGGTGGGAGAGGGAGCTTATCTTTCTGGACAAGACAGAGAGAATTACCGCATTTTTCATGAGATGGAAGAAGGGCTTGTCCTTCTACTACATCCTCTGTAATTAATGTAATTAAAAAAATAAAATAAAATAAAAGGAAAGGAGAGGACTGGAAAACCTTAAAAAAAATCAACTCACAGAAATCACTACTTCCCCTTCAGACAAAAAAATAAATAAATAAAAAGGATCCTTACAGACATCCCTAGCAGATATGTCTCACTGCTCAACACAGGTGTTCCTACCGCATAAAAGCATCTAACACAGTTCAGTGAAGACCAAGGAAAAGATGAAATAGTAAGTGGGATGAGCTGATGAGCTCTCCCCTGCTTTTAAAAATCAAACTAAACACGAAGAAAGGCATCAAACTGCTCCCAACTCTGCATTTCACATGCTTAAACGATAAATGTATTCAACCAAGTCAGTCTTTGGAACTTTTCATTTAGCTCTGTGAAGATAAAGAGCAGATCAGCATTTCCATTAAAAAAAAAATTTAAAAAAATGTCATGGCTCATTCCTCTCTGTTATTGAAGAGGAGGCAGCAACATCTTTCAAAACTCAAGAGAGAAACATGTGTTTGTAATAAAAATATATATAAAAATGTGATTGTTGTTCCATTAAATGTTTCAGTCTGTGATTCTAATTACTTCCTCATTGGGAAGAATTCTTTGGTGAAGTGACTGATTCAAATGGAGGGCTGATAGAGAAAATGAAGAAGATGAAGGACAAACCCCCCAGCAGCACCCAGCAACCCCCCAGCAGTCTAGTTTTTATCATGACTCCAAACTATAAGACATATGAAACATGAAAAGCAGGAAATGTAGCACTCTGCCTTACAGATGACACACAACTGCTCCTCCAGCATCCAAGGCAGGATGGCCTAAAAGATAACATGGACAGATGGCTTCAGCTACCCTCTTGCAGCTCTCCAAAATGTAACCCCATGGGATTTAGCAGCAGCAAATCTCTGTGCCTGTTGTCCAACACAGCCCAGGGCTGAAAATCCAGCACTTAAGCTGCTGGATATCAAGATGGACACTTTTAGTTCTCTTATTCAGAGTGAAACACAGGGTCAAACAGCCAGGACTAATGGTCCACCTGGAAGCTATACAGGAGCTTCTAGTTGTGTGCTGTGTCACTAGAACAAGTCGGAAGGTAGTGAAAGGAAACAGAAGCTGCATCTGTAGATCACTGGGAGAGAGAGAAGCAGTAGGACTGTGGCAGGTGTTAGACAGAAGACTGAAAATAAACTCTCTGCTTGTTAAATCTTGCTTTTCAGAAAGTGGGACTCCTGGGAATTTGGGAATTCAGAACACACAGAAAATGTCTCAGCTTTTCTATCATTGAATGGATGCTCCCTGCTGAAACAAAGGCATCCAAATTCCTGCTCTTGAGAAGAAGTAAAACAAACCCTGGTTACTGATCAAGCATTGCAAAACTGGGATCATTCAGAGCAATCTCAGTCCAGAAGGAAGTTTTTGTAGTATAGTATATTTGCATTAAAAAGCAGAAAATACTTGTAATATTCAGAAAGCCTTTGTTTGCAGGAGTCAGAGCCCACATTTGCAAAGAGAAGGCAAAAACGAGTTTGGAATGTTTACAAAGGATTGTCCTCCAACAAGTTAGTACAATAATGTAGCATATTAGTAATTTAACATAAATATACAAATGTAAATAAGAGGTATCTACAGTGACACATAAAAGCATTCAATAAAATTAAAGACAAGGTATTGGAAATCTCTGGTGTCGATCATGACTACTTTCTTTGTGTTAGCTTTAAAATAGTAATGACTTCCTTTTATCTTAAATACATGAACAATGAAATAAAACAATGTCAAGTCAGATGAGAAAAACCTGTCACTTCAAACAACTGAGATCTGATGCATGCTGTAGAGCACTGTTCTGCTTTCAACAGATTAGACTTTAAAGGACTCTCAGATCTATTTTTTGTCCTACTCAAAGGAAGACACGTTGCATAAAACATCAGGGGGCTTTCTTTGATCAGATACATATCTTTACATTTCTTGTTAAACAGTTATAAAAAAAAATAAAGAAAAAATTAAAGGTGTAAACTCAGTGGATACTTATACTTTCAGAATGGCATATCAGTCATGCTCCGGAATTTAGTGCCACTCTCAATATGTGTAAACATTTATTTGTACAGTAAGTTTGGAGCTGCATCTCTAGAGGAGATAAAGAAATAACATACCACTCTGTGCAAAACAAGGTCCACTTGGAGAGGGTCATTACCTTCATTGAAATAAACCTCTCAGTATCACTGGATTAGAATAGTGAGAGTTTCTGAGCATTAACAGGGCCTTTTTGTGCCACTCTAGAAGTTCACAGGAATGATAAAACTGTCTTAATTAAGTCTAAAGATTTCCTCGGCATAAGGGATTATCCCTCTGAGAGACAGTCAAATAGTTCTTTGTCTTGTACAATTAGATCAGATCTTAGCTATGAACTGCAAAGCCCAGAACAGGAGCTTCTAAAAATAAAGCATTACAAGGATGGGATGGATTTCAGCCTTATCCGATAGCCTCATTTATCATCTTTTTAAGATTTTACAAAACTAAGATTGAATTTGAGCCTTCAGGTTTTCTTCAACTGATTCTCTGCAATATGTATGTGCCCTGGTGGCACAGTGGTAGGAATGCCGCCTTGCAGCACTGGGGCCCGGAGTTCCCCAGTGGTGCAAGTGGTAGAAGTGCCGTTCTGCTACACAGAGGCTTGAATCCCCGGGGTTGGACTCGATGATCTCTAAGGTCCCTTCCAACTCGCACAAGACTATGATACTATGATACTATGAATATATTATATTTAAAGATTAAAAAATAAATAAATAAAAAAAAATTAAACAACTGTTGAGCAATTGGAAAGAGATTAACTGTAGAAAAGTACTTATAATGGCTGTTGTCATGGAGTTATCTAGATCAGCCTGTGTCCATGATAGGGGGGCAGTAGGCCCGTGGGGCCCCCAGCCCCTGAAAATGGGAAGGGAAAAGCAGAAGGGGGAGGGAGATGGGAGCTGGGCTCAAGGAAACAAAGAGTGCAGCGGCAGTGATCTAAGGAGGAAAACTTATTTTACTAACTATGGTATCAGAATGCAAGATAACACACAATACTAATTGAAACTGAGGCTAATAAATCAAGTAAAATAAGAGAGAGAATATTCTGAAGACCAAGAAACCTACTTTGAAATTGAAGACGCCACGGCTTGGAAGCACACCCACACCCGCTGCCAGAAGTGAGAGAGCGAGCCAGCATCACTTCCATGACGTATTTCCCTCTCTGACTGTGAGGTCCTCTGGGACGTGTAGTTCTTCTCTGTGCTCCATGTGATGTTATAATGTGGAATACCAATAGCAAAAATTACAAAACCATGACAGCTGTAAAGACCATGATGCCTACACTGAGTTAAAGTATCTTGCTGCTTCATAGGCCTCAGCACCCAGAAAATAAATCTAACCACACAATAGAAGACTATCTTTCCTTGAAACATATTTGTTTGTCAGAGCACTGTTACATGGAGCACCACAAATGCATCATAACAGTTTTCTTGTTCTGTGTTACCTAGGCAACTTGCTTTTAACAGCCAGTGGAAAGTGGAAAGAATCTTCTTAAAACATCAATCAAATAACATTCTAATAGATTAAAGAACTTTTATCCTCATTTGTCTAAACTACTTGTCAGAGTACTTAAAGATGATGTAGGTCAGCATGATTTTCTGTCCTTTATTGAGTTATATCTGAAACCATGACAGTGCAGTCTCTTTGAATGTCTTCCCCATGTCTGCTTGCCAGTCCCACCCCTCATACTAGGAATTACAGCTTTTAGCATTTGAGACACTCACAGATTTTTCAGGAGGGCCCTGCTTTTGTTTTTGAAAGTGTGTTTCTGTCTTTCAATAGCAAGATGCTGACCACCAGATAAAGGCTCGATTTTTCAAGAGAATGCTACTCCCTATGCAGCTCAAAAACATATGTTTTGGGTTAACAAAAACAGAGAAATATATATGAATAAGAAATTTGTTCAGACTGCAGAAAGCAAGAACATCATGATTTGAAAGACCACAAGTAAGAGCTATGTAGCTTCATTACATTTGTCCACTCTGCATAATTTCTGTATTTGTTTTAACATGTGTGAAGACATGGTATTAGACCTATATGTTAGAATTCCAAATATACATGTAGAAAAACTGCATGCATTAACCACATACATGTAATACAGCTCAAGCAATGCTAGAATTTTCAATTTTTCTCGAATTGCCTGCAACTTCTGCACCTCAGGCAGGCTTTCTATTAAACTCATGTAAGAAGTGAGAAATAATTATTCCAAGTTGCCTGTATGTGGCCATTATTCTCCATATCACTATAGCACTCGAATTTGTATGGTCTACTAAAATTCATAGAGATATTGAAAAGCCATAGGAAGATATTTTTTCTGTGCAGGTGATGCTTTGAACCCACAACCAAGACTGTGGATGAAATGGTCAATTCATAGCATATATTGCTGTATGTTCGTGTGTGTTATGAAGTGAACATTTCATAAGTGCCCACTGATACTTTTGACTCATCATTCAATGGCACTTCAAGCATTTAATGATAAACAAACACCTTCAGAAGCACAGGCTGAGAAAAAAAAAGCTTCATCATGACTACTTCCAATATTAGACAGTCTTCTCCACCTTTGTCCAAAATAATTTGCAGATACCAGGTACAAGGAATAGAGAGGTAAATGATGAGGAAAACTCTTTTATACATTCATAGGCTTCAATGTATTCTTTTCAAGTAGTTCAACATGGCTATGTGTTAAAATGCTAATGCCAACCATTTGCATGTTCTTCTCTGAATAATAAATAACAGAGACTCACCTAGTAAGAATCAAAGAGTAAATTCCTTGTCTGCACAGACACACCATTGGTACTACAGTTTCCTATGCCAATTTCAGGATATTTTCTTGATTCTTCTCCTTCAGAAACCTTGATTGATATTTTGCTTCTAATTTAATGCTTATATATAATGATTTATTCCTTTCTGATCCCCACTACTTGTGTTTGTCTTGGAAAATGTCCTTCCATTCTCTGTGCCTTGGTTTTCACACTGGGTTTGACAGTTCTTTTACAAATGTCCAATACAGTTCCATTTCGAAGCAGCAATAAATGCCCAAAGAAGAAATTCTGTCCAACTTAGCCAGTGACCTCTGGAGGACACAAGGAAGAGATGCCATCCATCTGATGAGAATGCATGCGTCCAGAGTGTGAAATGAGAGCATTCTGGCAAATCAATTCATATTTGGAAACAATAACTGTTTAGCCAATTCTCATTTTTGCCAGTTGGCTTTTTGGGACAGCTTTTTGACTATTTACATCAAGGAAGTAATCTATTCAGTCCTTCAATTAAGAAAAAAAAGAAAAATCTTCACAGAAAAGTGATTTTCCCTCTGGCTCCAATTTTGATGTCAGAGAAAAATAGTAAGAAACCATGGCAGAGACAGAAAACCTAACTTTATTTTGGAGGGAAAAGAACTGCCTTTAGGATAATTAACATTTTATAGTTGCCTCTCTTCCAAACTAGTTGCCTTTGAGGCAATGCAAAATAAGAATGCAAGAAAAGCAAATTGCACAGCTCTTTAGTTGCAGCTTCAGTTCATTCCCAGCCTCCAGTCCTGCACAATGCACATGGACACTTCTTGTACAAGAGAAGCTTGCCTGATCTCTGCAGGGCATGTGGGATGTGCTCCCTAATAGCACACTGCCAGAGGACATGCTGTTTTGCAATGTTGGGCTGATATCATGGAGAATCAGATTTCAGGAACACATTTCAGGTCAGATACAGATTTGCGTCTCAACAGATAGAACCTCGCAGCTGCAGCCACATAACATAACCCAGAGGCAATTTAACTGTACTAATTACAGCTAATGAAGCAACGCAGATAAAAATCACTTAGACAACTGTTGCACATACACACCCTCCAGTAGATCTTTTCATAAAGACTGAAACACAGTCTTAAGTCTATAGCACATCCTTCATAGATGCGAGTAAGCCAGGACAGGGTATCATCCTGAATCTCTTGTCTTCACATCAAAAATTTCATTGCAAAGTAAATCTTGTGTCATGCCTCAAAACTATAGGAAGTATTGTTGCTCTGAAGGTTCTGGGGGGTGGGGCACTCCCTGTTTTCTAAAGACCGTTTTTGTGTATGTCCACCAGGTTAGAGGAAGGTGTGGTCACTAATCCAGGATGATCAGCTCTTATTCCACTAATTATATATCAGAGAGTATGGAAGCACAGACACAGGATCTAAAGTAAAGCAGAAGAAGAAGGAAAACAAAGAATGGAAATAGTGAACTGTCAGGGTATTAAGTAGGAAGATTTTATTTTTTTTTCCTACCTGCGCACGGATTTCCGTGCTCTCAGACATTATCTTCAGCTTCCTCTTATCTGAGTCTCAGATGTCAATATTTATGCACTCCATAGGAGTGCTGGAAGATGCAGTTGTAACTGAAGTATCCGCATATTGTCAGAAAGTTTTGATTAAGTACCACGTATGGCTTTATAAAGTAACTTGTACTACACAAAAATCACCATGGCAGCTGCTACATCACTACCTGGCAGCCCTGGAAATGTGCCTTTAAAGGGGGAAGGACACAGAATTGAGTAGGAATGTATTCAGAGGAATCCCACAAGGATGAATTCTCACTGTTCATGTTTTTTAATAATGGTGGTGATTAGATTCAGCATTAGTATGATGAGAAGCCCTTACATCAAACCACTACAAGCATTTTCAGAAGAAATAGAGAACAGGAATGGGAGAAATCACTGAAGTACAGTTACAGACAAAGAATGACTTTACAAGGTGGAACTCATAAGAAATGCCATTCTTTCCTATAAAAAATGTGGCATAACCAACCTGAAGGTTGCAAATCTACTACTGTCACCATCTAAAGTATTTTAAATATAAATATAATCAAATTTTCCCTATAAAATATGAGAAGGAATAGCAAGCTATATGAGAGAGACCATCAAGATACTTCAAAGGAGTTCTAAATACAGAACCAAGAGTTGCTGAAGTTTGCAGTCAGGTTTTAACTACTTAGGATGATCTTAAGTAGAGGTGTCAGTACAGCCTAAAGTTCTCATTTCAGGCAGAAAGTGAGTCGTTATAAAAGGAAGGAGAAAGAAAATAAAATAACACCTTGACTGACATTCAGATTGAACTCTGGTTAATTTATATACAGATATTACCTTTCAGAGGATATAGAAGTTATTTCTGACACTGACACATTAAAGCCAAATGTACACAAATCCCAGAACTGGTAGCATGCTCAATATTGCCTGAATGAGGGAACAGAAATTACAAATGGCCAGCACCTGCTTTATCACTGATTTGGATTCTCCTCTAAGCCTGTGGGAATCATTCGAAATTTCAGTTCCATTTATTCTAGAACAAAATTTTCTGTCAAGGCACCATCTGCAGAGATGAAAGTTTCGTCCAATTTCAACTCCTAACACAAACCAAACCAAAGGAAAATCATATTTGTAAAACAGCTCGATGACAGCACACTACTCCAAAATGTCAAAGTCCTTTCTCATAAACAAGAATATTATTCATCAGATCTTCTATTTACTGTGAATACAATGCCCTCTGGGATGGTTTGGAACAACCACTTGCAGTAAAATCCTCCACTAAAGCAGAAGAAAAACAGTGTCCCCGTTCTGCATTCCCAAGGCACTGTCTCTAAAGTATTTCTTTTTTACCTTTGGGAGCAATTCTGAATCTGTTGGTCACTTTGGCAACTGTGAGACAAATAGTTGGAGGACAAGACCAAAAAAAAAAATTCTCATATAAAAGAGCATTTCTGAATTGTTCTCCTCCATTTTTTCCATGCTTTTCTGGAGAAAGTACATGACTGCTGATGATGAGAATGAGATCCAGAAGCTTTGCATATATTTTTCCTGGGAGCATTCAGAAAGGAACTGAGTTCTCAGCCAGCTGGCAAAACAGGAATGATTGTCTTAGGAAAGAAGAAATTGAAGGGCTTTCAACACTTTTCTTATTTTAACAAGGCATACCACTGGGTTTAAACATAAAGTATAAGCAAAGAAACTTGTTCATATTCTTGGTTCTTTCTTATAGACTTGTGGTAGTGAACAGTGAAACAAGAAGCAGAGGCTCTGCTGGAATTTAGAATAAAGGGGGGCTAAAGGGGGATAGTTAAATATAGTTTGTAGGTGGGAAAAGGAATGGTCTAGTTAGTTAGAATAACAAGAAATGGAGACAATGGGTCTGGGAGAGCAGGAAGGAGGCAGATAAGGAATGAGATCTCCCTGAGACACCTGACCAGGAGGGGATTAGATGTTTTAAATATCAGAAGAGGAGTTGCATCTCCCTGATAAGATGGGTGATAACAAGAGGGGGTCTGCATGCTAAAGAACTATTGAATATGTATCTGAATTCCAGGAAATCATTGACTATGTATTAGGTGTACCTATATCTGTGTCATGATTTTACAAGTTGGGGTGCATGTTTGGTGGAGCTATCCCCCTTGCACCCGGCACTGCGCAACACTGGAATAAACATACCTGCTTTATAACCAACCTCTGGATTATAGAGTTTGATTCTGCAAGTCAGTAGTGTGGAAGTAAAGATATTACAACATGAATCTGAGTTCCTGCATGTTGTTCAATGTTTCTCTATGGGGCTGAAATCAAGAAGGTCTCTAACCAGCAAGGTCACACTCAGTGCTTCTCTCATCCAAGTAAATATAAAATAATATTTAGGGCTGGTAAGCCACATGCATGTGCATTTTTTCTGATGCATTAAAAAGAATTTAAGAACTTAGATGTCTATGAAATAGGCTGTAGTGGTGAGCATTAGGTAATATTCTTTTTCAGCTTCCATTAAAAGATAGAGACAATGTACCTGTGTAGGTACTTTTCTTGGAAGCATGAGATAAAATCATTCAGACAGAAAGTGATGCTCTACACTCTGCACACCAGAGGAGCATGAATCCTGACACATTTTTATACTGGATGAGTTTTACAGGAAAGAGATCCCACAGGCCCCTCATATCCAAAGACAGTTTAAGTTTATGGTGCTGCTGTGACCCTTCTCTGCCCAGCACAGCCTAAGTGTTCCCCAGATGCTCTACTTGCCTTCTACCAAGACCAACCTGCCAAACTATCTGCCAGTGACCCTGCTCCAATGTTACCAGATGTTCTGTAGTTTCTGGTGAAGATACAGTTGACTCGGTGAAGGCAATTAATTGGACTGTTAGTACAGACAGTGAAAACTTATGAACAGCTTTGGAGTAATTACACTATTTATAGACATCTTAAAATAAGGCACAAAGAAAAAAATAACTAGGAATGGGAGCAAAAGCCTCTAGGATTTCTTGTGAGAGATAAACAGTTTTCTGCACAAAGTATATATGAGGGACCCCAGGCTTTGTGCCACATAGATGTCATGGCTACTCAGGGAGGTTTTGTGGCTTTTGTTCTAAGTTGTTCTGAAGCAGTTCTGAAACACCCACCATTCCCTGAGGACCTGAATGAAGGGTTTGTTTTACATATGCCTTTTCTGGCCTTTGAAAAGAACATTCAAATTTGTTCAGAACCAGCTTCAGCACAGCACAGGTTGTCTATCAATAATTAACGTTGGTACCGTGCTCAGTTGAACACACAAGACCGTTTCCCTGGTGATAATGACAGGGACAGGCTGGCACGGTGATTAACAAGTGAGTTTGGGTAAGCCTGAGGTCACCTATCAGGTCACTGATCGACATAGGAGTGCAATGCAGGCTGTAAGCAGTCAGACTGAGGCCAGTATCTCCCTGCACATCAAGGCCTGGAACAAGCTGAGAAAGCCCCTGCTGTGCCTTAGTTCTTTGGTTACTGAGCAAACCACGGCTTTGTGATGCAAATACGGGCAGCGCAAGGTCACTTTCCTGAGTTTGCAGAGAGCCAGAACCCACCTCTGGGCCATTAAACAGGCAAGATGGAGAGACAATCCTTCCTAACACCCAACTGCATAGCAAGAATGTGTCAGCATGTTTTACCGAGTACCTCCTGACCAAATAACTTAGGTAGAAGTAAAGTTTGTGATATAAGACTCAGGAATTAAGGTGAGATGGCTGAGCTGTCAGTACAGGAAGCTACTGCTTCCACCTTGCTCCTGTAGCTCCTTCCTGCTGTTCCCAAGCACTGGCATTCCTCAAAGGCCAGGGGAGGACAAAATCCCACAGGAGGTAGGAGATGGGATTATGTCCCCCCACCTCTGAGTGTTTGTCTCACGACCAATTTCACTTCTTCAACAGAAAGATTGGATTTTTGCTTTATTTTATTTTATTTTTTTTTAGATCTGCTGTGTATTTTTTTATCAGGGTTGTTTTTGTTGTTTGTTTTTCTTTTATTATTTTTATTATTAACAACAGCATGAGTGAAGTATTGAATCTGATGGAGCGTTGAAGCATGTCTGCACTGCAGTAAGTGGATAAGCTTGCACTAGCCCTACTCATGTGGTCATATTCTTACATGAGGAGAGAAAAGGAGAATAAACACTGAAGAAGAGATAAAATGGCACAATATTTTTTCTAAAATCATTTTTCCTAAGTGCTAATACAGCAAAATAAAACCAATTAAAAAACAAAACAAAACAAAAACAAAGTTGAAATGTTGACAACCAAAGTCAAAAATGCTGACAAATTTTGCAATTTATTCCCCTAAACCTTGTACTGACAACAGAAAGTTTAGTGATTTTTAGTAATCCTTTGTAGGACTGAAGCCACAGAAGAGTTAAAAAAGATATACTTAGTTTCTGTTGTTTTGCTTCTTAAAGTGTTGCCATGTACTAGATGCATTTAATGTGCTTAGAAAAAGGGCAAAAAGGGTCTCCACAACTAGGAGATTTAGAAGGAAATTGTCACTTTCTACTCTTAAGTGACAATTTCATAAATTCTAGATGTGACAGTAACAATTGGAAAAGTAAATTATGGATGGGGAAGAGGTTGTAGGTGATGGGTAAAGGTTTGGTACAGAAAAAGCTACTCACATACAGTTACAGAGGTTGTTCAGGAATTCAGTAACTTATGTAATGTGCTTCCACAGAGCAACAGTAGCATCTAGTGGATGCAGGGGAAAATTCCCCAGCAGAAAATTGCAGCTCTGCTCTCACCATTAGGAATGTAAAAAGACTTAAGAAGAAACTCAGGCAGTGCCCTTTCCCAAGTTTCCTTTTTCTTCTCCTTTTTCTATTCTTTTTTCTTTTCTTTTTCCTTTATTTTCCTGCAAACACCACAACACCTGGAGAATGGACTGTGTCATCCTCATATACTGTATGAAAAATGAGCAACGTGACAGATCCTGTGACAAGCCTCTGCATTTGCTCTAATCCCTGCAGCAGGCCCTGTGGATGCCCCAAGCCCTGTGAATGGGCCCCGCAGGTGCTCCAATCCTTTTGATGGACATCTGCTGTTGTGACGGAAATAAATTACCTACATGCACCCCAAAACAAAATGCAAACCCTATAGCATCTGGGGAGATGACTGTATGCTGCAGGACAAGAGAGCTCAAAGGAGATGCTAAAATTAGTTCATTTACTACTGTACTAAGCATTGCAAAACAAGATCATAGCTGCCACAACATGCAGCAAGGTGAGCAGAATCACTCAGCTTTGCTCTCAGTTGCTCTAACCCTACAGTGAGAGAGAAAGCCTGCCCTCTTAAAAAAGGCAATAAGCACACTGGTTGGAGCAGGGAGGGCCTGTACAACTCAAATCAGGTCTGAAGGCATTAGAATCTTTTCAAGCCTTTCAGTATTCTTACCCATGTCCCAGAGATGCCCACTCATTACAGCTGTCTGACATCCTGAATTTTCACAAAATTTGTTGATGTTTTTCTTCTGTCTTCCAGTTGTTCTTTACAACAAAGTAGTTTCAAAGTTGTTTCCTGTTTGCTGGCCTGCACAACAAGTGTTACTATATTCTTTTAGAAGCTTTGCCCTGGCTAGCCTTAGGATCTTCCTGTTTTAGAGGAATGGGTCACAAATATTAGCATTTTCAAGAATAACTATTTCATTAGTAGTGACATATCTATCCAGCTTTAATAACCTCTTTTTATCACCACCTGTTTATTCTGAAAGATCGCAGAAAGACCCTTTATACAATCACAGAATCACAAGGTTGGAAAGGACATACAAGATCATCTAATCCAACCATCCTCTTATCAGCATCACCACCACTAAGCTTCTAAAGCATATCTAGCATATAAAGCATATACTAGCATCCAGAAGCTTCTTGAACACTGCCTCCCTGGGCAGCCATTCCAGTGCCTGACCATTCTTTGAGAGAAAAAGTTTTTCCTTATGTCTAACTTGTGGCCATTTCCTCAGATCCTCTTTGTGCCTGTTCTCAATCGTACATTTTGCTGTATCCAGAATTTACAACAGTTTTTAAGAAAACAGCTGAACACTTCACTTGTGTGAGCCAAAGGAATGCGCTTGATAGGCAGAGTCAAGAATTTATTGATAATCTAATTAAAGTCTTGACAGTCTAATCTAAGATTAATTATTAGCACAATTACAAGGATATGAACCTTTATAGTCAAAAAAATCCAATTATAATGGCTCTTTTACAATAATGATATGATTAAAACTGATACACACAAAGCTTTCAGATAGCCATTGCCTTCCCTGATGCTATGCCTACCGAATGTTGTTAAATTTGCATGAAGATTCCATGCTCCTCTCACCAGTACAATTAGAAAGCAGATAGTGACATTTCTTCCTCTTCACTCTTGGATCTGCATCATTTATTTTTATGTCATGCCTAGCGTGGTTTTCTCAAGAGGAATCACATAAAGCACACTGGCACATAAATCCCATGTTATAACAAGAGATGGCAGAGATACCTTATGTGGGAAACTTGTTCTTCACTATACCTAAAATCAGCTTTACCCAGTATTCATGGTTACAACACTTAAGGAACAGTTATGACCTCTTATGGCATGTTTATAACTGGCAACATATGATGAAAACATGTTTATAACTAGTTATCATCCTGTGCTCCTCACTCTCAAGGCTTTTGTAGTATCTTCTGCTTGCATTTTTTGGGTCCTCTGCTGTAGCCTCCTTCTTTTTGCTACATACATATATAGCCTTGCTCACCTCATTTTTCACCCAGAGGGTGGTGACGCACTGGAACAGGTTGCCCAAGGAGGCTGTGGATTCCCCATCCCTGCAGGCATTCAAGGCCAGGATGGATGTGGTTCTGAGCAGACTGGTCTGGTGGTTGGTGACCCTGCACACAGCAGGGGGTTGGAACCAAATGATCATTGTGGCCCTTTTCAACCCAGGTTATTCTATGATTCTATGATTAAAATAGTGATCTATTAGAAAGGCCCCAGGACGCCACAAATCTTAGAGCAAATATTACATTTCTCTCATTTTCAAATTAAATCCAACATCTCTAAATTACCACAAACACACCCTACAATTGGGATCTTCAGTCTTCTGGCAAATTAAGACTTCATTTCTACTTAATCCAGATCATTCCCCAGATCTTTCAACCAACCCTTGTTTATGGCTACTGGCAATCTTAAAGATCTAAAGAAACAAATCTGAATAACTTAAGTTGCTTTCTTCAAGAAAGCTTCTGCAGGATCTTTAGATTTAGGTTCATATGTTCATCTTCCAGCATATTCATTATTGCCTAATTTAAGTTTTGCTCTAAATTCCAAAGTTTCTGACACTGCTCAAGGAAGCATCCAGAAGGATTTGCATTTGTTCCATACATTTTAACAAGGTTACCAACTTCTAAGCCTTTCTCTTGAAAACTAGATCCCATTTATACTTGCTTGTTCCAGTTCTTAAATATAGCTACAATTGTCAGCCGATTTTGTCAGGGGTCAGTTTGTAGTTGGGATGCATTACTTATTGGTAGTTTTTTATTGGAGAGGTTAGACCTCCGCAGTCTAGTTTCCCCTACAAGCCTTCTAAGCAAGTGGACTGTCTAGAAAGCCAACAAAGGACATGCCACCATATCCTTAACTTGTTTTCTTCTTACAATAGCAGTCTGAGGTCCGATGAGCTATTTTGGCTGGTTTTAAAGAGTTATTAGTTTTCTCTCTTCCATTTTGCTTCAATTGAAAGCAGTGAAATGGAAGACCAAAGGCACTCCCCCCATTTACCTGGCCTGTAAACAATCAAGCTTAACAATCCCAGAATCTGATTTTTCTTTTGGATTAGGGAAATTTCATCAGTTTTTTTGTTGCTGTTATTTTTTGGTTTGTTTGTTTGTTTGTTTTTTGCCTCTACCTTTCCTTTCTGTGACATAGTGAACCCATTATCAACATTTTAGATAGTTTTTCATATCTTCACTCTGATGTTTTCTACATAAATAACATGTTAGGTACCATCCTCTCCCTGCCCTTCATGCAAATATATTAAACAGGAAGAAAAACCTCATTAAGTTGGCCACATGCATTTTACCATTGGGATAAACATGAAGTGGCAATCAGAAATAGTAATCATCTTTGTCAGCAAGCAGCCCTTTAGGGAAAATCCTGCTGTCATCCCATTGTAATATATTTGGTCCCCATGTGTTTAGGAACACGGATGTTCCAGGCCTGGCAAGCTCCTGAGGAGCTACCAAAAAAGGGATCCAGAACAGCACTAAGGCTACCTGCAGCGAGAGGCACCCAGAAGAGTCAGCACAGTCTTAGTTTCCACAGAAAAATCGTGTGCTGCAGCATGTTAGCCAAGGACACTGCAACTAAATAAGTTCCTACTGGGAATTTCTCTACAGCTCCATCAACTGGGAAAGTCATAAAGCTTTATCTGATCTTGGAGGCAGCCCCAGGTACTTAGGCCTGACTGATAGTACAGCTGTGAAAGTAAAATTCACTAACACTCTATTTGAGGACTATCCACCTTAATATTCAGGATTTAAAGCTAAAATGCTTTAAAGCCCCGAAGGATAACAGTGTGTCACATTTTACTCCTTTAGCTTTAGAGATCAATGCACTGTCTAGGCTAGGCCAAATTTTCATGCAATGTAGCAACCTGAAGGGCTCTGTGCGAGTAAGAACTCCAATGGCATCAATATCCCAGTATTCAGGGCAGTCTTGAGAGGCCCCAGAGAGACATATTAACATCATTCCCATACTAATCCCTCTGCCTCTGCCTCCCTTTAAGAAATAAAAACTTTAAACAAGATGTTATGAATTGATATTACTGATAAAAGAAAAGGTTTCTAAAAACAATTCCATTTGTTACTTATTTCTTACTTGGCCAACAAATTGCTTGTTTCAGTGCTAATTCGTTTTTTTTCATTTATCCCTTTTATTACAATACTGACCTATGGCCAAAACAGAGGTCAAAATTAAGAAGGCACTTTCATAGCATTTTCATTGTGTTTAGGTCATTTGCAGAGCTGCTGGTGGACCAATGACGGGTTCTACCACTGCACTGAAGTGTCCGAGAGGCTTTACTTTATAATAGAGACCTGTGCAATGCCTACACAAGACTGTAGTGTCACGGAGTTCTCTCTAGAACTCACTCCGGGACAGTGAGAACAAACCCAGGGGAGCAGGAACAAAAGTGCCCCCCTTTCTCTAGCGGCACGGCACGGCACGGCGCGGCCACGTGCGTTTCGGGAGAGGGGAAGGGAAGGGAGATTGCGATTGGGTCTAACAAAAAATGAAGGAGAAAAAAAGGTGATCTGAGAACGAACGGCAGTTTAATAACCTAATAACGCTAAACAACAACAAGAGAGTTTCAACAAAGAGAATACCAAGTCCCCAATCTCACCAATGGAACTGTGGAAGGCAGGAAGCTCCGACTGCGTGGTCTCCTCGCAGGGAGCCGTCCCGTGCCCCACTTCCTCTCCAGTGCCCCTCCCCACATGCCCATTTAAGGCAGTCCACAGAAAAAAACTTGTCCCCTTTACTCCCATTATTAGGCATGGTGTTCTGATGTGGAATACCAACACCAACCAAATTGCAAAACCATAACATGTAGGCTTGCCATGCTGGTGGCTGGCCATCACCAAAAAGCCAGAGCTGAAAAAATAAAAACATCCAGCTTCTTGCCTTGGGATATTTCTAATAGCATCCCATCATATCTCAGATGTGTGAGATTGTATCAGAGCACTAATCAATACAGCCATTTTCTTTTTCCCTGAAATATTACAGAATAAGTTAGTGGAAGTTTCATTTTGCACTGGGCCCAGCATACATATCCAAACTTTCAAAATCCTGTCTTACCTAATTTACTCAGTCTGGGCTTTGACTTACACTTCTTTCTCCCCCCTGCCCCCAACCCTCTCCCTCTGCCTCCACTACATCCCCAGAAGGAAAAAACAAAAAAAACCAAACAAACAAAAAAAAAACCCAACAAACAAACAAAAAAAACTGTTAGGAGAAAAGAAAAAATACAGAAGAGGAGATGAGATGGAATAATTCCAGTTTTAGTGCCTCACCATAAAGGAACTAAAGGAGGATAAGCCAAATATTAAAAAAAAAATAAATACTATGGCAGCAGAAGCTTTGTGAGTAGGTGGGTAGACAGAAAGAAAGATCCCAGCAAACCTAACAACTTTTGCAGTTATCAGCAAGACAATGAGAATATACTTCCTTGAGATACTATATGTAAAATGGGCAATTCCATGTCCCCTAATAGAGGAGGAAGCAGGAGTGGTTGAGTGGTTCTCTAAGACAACACTGCAGAACACATCCTGATATTTGTTCCTCATAAATATTTTGTAACTATATAAATTCCCTGCACTGCTCAAGAACATGTCAATATATATCATCAATATGTGCATCAGTATTCAACAACAAAAAAATTAAATTCATCAGGGTATACTGTGTTCCCTTCAAACATGTCTGTGATGGTGAAAACCAGTCTGCAGTCCAATGCAACACCAAACATTACCCATTCTCAACAATTTCACTTTTTACACTGGGACATTGAACAAATTTGGTTGCTGAAATTATGAGTGAACTACAACAAAATGAATAAGACAATTATAGAGGTCTTCTGACTGAGAACTTGAAATAATCCCTGTGCATGTTTGCAGAAGGAACAGGGACAAAGGTCAATCCTTTTCATTTCTTAAAGAAAAAAAATAGGATGAAAAAAATCAAATCTTTTCACTTCATCCCCCAGTGTTTTGATCTTACCATGCTGGTGCTGCTGTTCTACTTAATTCAGGTTGTAATGAGAATAAACGATCAATAGTCAGACAAGTACTGATTTCTGATTTCTTTCCTTTTTAATGACTGTGCTCTCTGGGCATACATTGAGCTGAGATCTGCTAAGTGCATTCTGAAAGAGAAATACCCCAAAAAGGAATTGCTGCCACTGCAAACTATGTATGTAAATGGTGGGCTTTTGCTGTGACATCCTGTCCCATTCTCTTGGAGGCTCAGGCCAAACCTCTGAGGAGAATTACAACTATATGGGGACAGGGAACCTTTAAACTAGTATTTCACTGGTGAATACTGCTTAATCCTGTGGGTTTTTTTGCTTGGACTTCATTGGCTGTACATTCCAATCTACCCTTCAAAAATGTGTAGGTCTTGCTCCAGGTGTTTAGAGGTTACTCTTGCTTCTTTTGAAGTTTGGTTAAAAAAGTCTGATGTGAAGGCATGTCTGCATGCTTCTCCAAACCAACCCACTGTCCTACAGACTTGTGTAGTTAATAGTCAAGCTGTTCTCTCTCTACTTCCTGGCAATTAATATTGTCCCCCACAGCTAGAGCCAAACTGCAAATAAAGAGGAGTATTAAAATGTCAAAGTCCTATTTGTAACAAAATGCAATGTTGGCACCCCTTGTTACTGCAATTTATGTTCTGCTTTTTATTTTTATCATTTTATCTTCTTTTAATGGCAAAATCAGTTATTCCTGGGTGGCATCGTAAAACTTGCAAACAGAGGCAGCACAAATCCCTGCTGTAAAAAGCAGCAACAGTTAACTCCTTCAATTTCTGTTGCTCTTGCAAGGCTGCAAAACTGTTATTTACCTAATTAGCACCACCGACAGTGCTGCAGCTCCTGCTGCTGCACCCTTCAGTGGAGGAAAATGGTCTAAAGACACAGGTCCCTTAATTAGTAAGGAAAGTGTGTTTCTTTTTAGAATGTGGAGGTGAAACTGTTTGATGAGAAACTGAATGTCTCGGATCCTGTGACAGCTTGGATGCAGGGTTCTTATAAAACTAAAATAATTTTATGGCACATCTTCCACCCTGCTGTAATTGTGGAGAATCCCTTCATTTGCAGTGCCTCATGTAATGCCACAAGAACCACTCAAACACTCCGCAATAAGGAACTAACAAATGTGATTTTCATCCAAATGTCATCATGGGACCCCATGGGAAAGACACCTCCATCTGCTTTGCATTCTCTCCACATGCCACCAGAGGCTCACAGGCTGTCATAGAAACATTCAAACTTGCACCACGATGGTGTGTTTCTGTTTTCACAGTTCTGATTCTTCCACAGGTGCTCGTATCAGAGATTTTCTGAGCACAGATGAAGGACGCAGCAATATTAACCCCAATTAGCAGCACAGAAAACATCCTGTAAACCCACCCCGTGATTTCATCAAGGGAAAGGAGCTTAGTCTGAAGCAATTTTTAATAACTTTATTAAGCTGTTTCTGTCCAAATTCATAGCAGTCTTTCTGATTGCTGTCTCATGCTGAAATAAATGAGCAAATGGGGGGTTCCCTGTATTTAAATATGCTTCTGAGCTAATCTCCAAAATTTCACCCTGTATGGAGCCCAGTGGACCATCTTCTCTTGAAGAAAGAAAAAGAGCCCTGGAGGTTTCACAGTATATAGACCTGCTTTAAAGCTGTGTTCCATCTGGAGTGCTGCAAGGGCTTTAATTAAGCGTTTTTCATGGTATAATAGTAAGACAACAGAGCAGCGAAGCCAAATACCGCTTCACTGTCTTCTTGCTTTTCAGATAATTCATATAATGTCTATAGTTTCTTTACAACCCCAGCATAGTCTTTTTCTCTGTCAACATGACACACATTTTCTTCCTTCCTTTTCCCCTTCTTTTGCTCTCTACTTAACAGCAGAATGGCAAAAGAGTCAAAAGCCATTAGCAAAGCAGGCAGTGTTCTTGTGACTATGGTAAAAACCAACACAGATATAAGTAGCTGCTTTACCAGTTAGGTGCTGATTTAACTAGAAACTCCACAGGCTGAAGAATGCATTCATTCTTCCCATTTAGCTGAAAAATACAGTTAAATTATTTATCTTAAAAAAAAAGAGTCTTCAAAGTGTCTATTAATACAGTTAAAACTTTTCTATTCTTCCATTATTTATAGCATACTTTTTGGCTTATTTCTAAAGTCACCTCAAGCTGCTTTTGTAACTTGCTTGATCTTCTTACTGATAAGCAAGTAAGAGTGGAAAACTCAGTTGTTTTTTGTGCCATGTTTTACTCCTAAGCATAAATTACTTCAGAAGAGCACTTTCCATCTTCACTATGAGATTTCAAGCACAGGAAAATTAGCCTCTCATACAACATAGTGCATGTTCTGTATTTATTTACACCATTTATTGTGAGTGCCAAGCAGTGCAGCAGATAAACAAATTTCTTCAAAGTACTTGCAAAAATGACATTTGAATTTAGATGCTTCACATACCTTGATAAAGAGTCTTTAGAGAGGCTTGACTGCTGGGGCTTCACCCTATACAACTGCCCCCTTCTGTATTTCAGGGTTTGCCTTGTTTTTCATATTACAGTGATTTAGATGACAACATACAGTGGAGAGCAGAACACTTGTGGAAAGGTCAACAGGATGGATTTTGGAGCTAAATAGTATGACTGAATTGTTTTGTTTAAGAGGAAAAGAAGCAAAATGGACAAATTGCTGCAAACAGGATCTGACAGAGCTTACAAAGAAAAGAGTAAAAAAGTTGGATGTCTGGATAGATCTTTATTTCCACGGTGATGAAGTACTTGAAGTGGAGCTACAAATGGCATGAGTAGTTGTTGGAATAGCACCAGTTTCCCCCATGCAGACCAAAGGAGGGAAAAGATCTGGGGCTCCACTTGGTGACACAGCAGCAGTTCTTGTCTAATGAGACATAGGGCACGGCCCCAGATTCACCATGCATATAACCCCTCTGATCTCTTGTCCTATCCTCAACAAAAATGATAAACAACACTTACAGGAGCAAGCTGATTTCTTTGCTAGCCACAGGATCACAGAATGGTAGGGGCTGGAAGGTATCTCCAGAGGTCATTGAGTCCAAATTTCCTTCAGACTCCCAACAGTCAGTTGTGCAGGAAAGTACCCAGATCAGCCCCAGATATCTCCACAGAAGGAGACTCCACAACTTCCCTGGGCAGCCTGTTCCAATGCTCTGTCACTCAGACAATGAAGAAGTTCTTCCTCATTCACCAGTTCCCTCAAAACCTGTGGATGGATCGCACTGGGTCCCATGGACCTGTTCACCTTCAAGTTCTTTAGATGATCTCATTCAGTGTATTCCAAAACAAATCAAGCTATTAACGAGAGACAAACTGTTTTGCATACAAATATAGATCCCAGCATGACTATCCTTAAACAGAAATCCAGATGAAAATGAGCTACGGTTTGATAGATATTTTATTGTCGTGCAGACTCAGGATTTTGTAATTCATTGTCAAGAAGAGAAAATATAAACAGAATACTATTACAAGACACACTGGGAAATAATCAATGACTTATTTGCGCAGGTAAATATTAACTAAGAAGGAACTGAAAGTTTGTTTGGTTCTGGGTTGGAGACTCAAAACAATGCTATACACACCTGGAAATAACTTGATGGCAAATTAGTATTTCTGCTTGGCTGAGGAGTAGGGGATATTGTAAGTGTTACTAGGTAGCAACCAGAAAAATATAGCAGGATTAATTTCTTTAGTCTTCTGGTGGATGTCCAGATACTGTAGATACTGAGGCAGGTACACAGATCAGTGAATATCCAAACACATACCTGTACGCATACATGCACTCAATGAAGTGTGCACATAGGGTTTGAACAGCGCTGAGTTAGGTCTGCTGCTGAAGATACCTCTGCCTTGTAAAGGGAGTTAAGGAGAGCCACAGCAGCCAAATCCAGTCTGAAACTAAGCAGAAATCGGCTCTGATTGAAGGCAATGTTTTCTAAGTTCATTTACTGTTGTTTATGTCAGTGTGTTCCATATCCCTCTCCTGATGCGCCAACAGGCTTACAGCAAAGCCTTGGTCATTTAGCCAACAATTTTTCCTACACCTATGAATTTTCTTTTTTCTTTCTTTTTCCTTTTTTTTTTTTCTTTTCTCTTTTTCCTTTTTTCCTTTTTCTTTTTTCTTTTTCCTTTTTTTCTTTTTTCTTTCTTTTTTCTTTTTTCGTTTTTTCTTTTTCTTTTTTCTTTTTTTCTTTTTTATTTATTTTTTACCCTATGAATTTTATGTATGTAAATATGGCATATCAATGACTGCAGTTGAAGATGTCAAAAGCTGCAGTAAGATCATGCCCAAAGTGCACAAAGAGCTGAGGATCTTTCCACCGTCCGATATTTAAAGTGACACATCTTGAATAGCGTTGGATCTATACTTTCTAAAGAACATCTGTTATATTCATATGAGTTTGCATGTACATATGTGTATATATATGTATAAACTTATAAAATTGTCATAGGTAAAAATTAGCAATTTCAGCTACCACCTCATTGTCTTTTTTGCCCACTCAAAAAAGAGTGATACATAATAACGTATTTGCAACCTGTCTCGCTCCAATTTAGGAGTGAGGCAAAGGTTCTTTTAATAATGTTATGCCCGGCGTGAGATTAAGAAGAAGAAGCATTCAAATGTTGATCCGACCAGTTTATTGGAAATAATAGACAATTGAGGGGATGGGGAAGGGAGAGTGACGAATGCCAAAATTAGGGTGATGGGGAAGGGAAAGTAGGCGATAGAAAAAGGTGGAAAAGAGCAAGAATTACGTTAAAGCGGGGAATAGTCACCTCCTGGATGCAGCAGCGTCCCGTAGCACGTTGTTAACGTTGGTCCGGGGCAGGGGAGAGCAGCAACGGAGTAGCAGGCTGCAAGCAGCAGATCGGTGAATCGCAGAAAAGACGGTCAGAGTACCGTGGTCTCTAGAAGCAGAGTCTCGGGCAGCGAGGTCCCTCGGAGCAGAGTCTCGAGCGGCAATCCCAGAAGAGATAATAGGCAGCAGTAGGACAACGGTGGAGGAATCTGAGATCGGATACCTAGATGCCCAAAAAGGTTCTTCAGCATGCAGCCATCTTCTTCAGCATGCAGGCGCTCGCGTAGAGAGGCATCTGGTGTCAGAAAACCTCTCCCCAAAATTCGGGGTTTGTCCGTGCCCTTTTTATCCTTCTTTCCAGCCTTCGAGACATTTCGGGACGGCTCGGGTCAGTCTTGTGACTTCCTCAGAGCTGTCAATCTTCCTTGAGATGGGCCAACAGGAAAGACCACTTAAGGGCCATTAGTCCTCAGGGATGGCCATCTTCCTTGAGATAGGCCAACACAAAAAGACCACTCAAGGGCCATTGATCAGTATCTTATCTCCCTTTCGTAGCTCCCGGACTTGTTCCATTTCAGCAAACTTTGAGACAGTAATGTAAAAAGCATGGCTTCTTACACAACCTGATAGCTCTTCACAGATGAAAGACCTAAAAGCAAGAAAAGTGATAGGATACAAAGCAGAACAGTAGCATGCCTGTGAAGGAAATCCTATTCTGCATGGACTTGTCTCCCACTCATAATTATTAAGATCAAATCCTCATCGGGGTCTGATCATAGTAGTTGATTTATTTGATGTATGGATGCCCTACATTTTCTTTATTTTGTTGCTTATGTCTTAAGTTCACTCCAAACTATTATAAGATAACAGTGGCAGTGGCCTAAGAGTTTAATAGACCTAAAACACAAGCACAAACCCCACATGATACAGCTGTCCTTCAATAGCCTACGTACAGATATGGCAAAACCTCAGACACGTGTACAGTGACTGTCCCTGGGGAAAAAACATGCGGCTGCCACAGGCTGCAGTTATCAACAGCACAGCCAAGGCCACACTCTCACGTGGATAACAACTCATCCTAGAGAAGAAAAACAGCTCACATTTCTCCTTGATTTGTCAGTGCTGTAAAATTGTTGCTGTAAAAAAATTTGAATTTTTCTATGTTTGTAGGCAGAGGCTTATTAGGGTTTTTGCTTCTTTTTTTCTTTACATGCAGTTTTCCGTAAGTTGTAGGATGACATTTTTTTATAGCTACTGACAACTAATGAAGCAAGTGGACTGAAGTGTAAAGTACTTGGCTAATAACTATAAATAACTGACTAAACTAACTGTCTCCAGAAGTTTTACAGGCAGTAGAACATGGCTAAGGTCAGAGTCTCAGCTCATGGAGGCACTGCGAGTATCTCCTCCTTAAGCACAATTAGAATTAAAGAAAAACCCAAACACTCTTCAATAATTTATTCATGAATGTCTTAACCATATCATAATCAGCCATTCAAATAACTGAACTTACAATTATTGTGATACCACCAAGAAGCACAATATTTGAGGGGATAAGATTCCTGTAAAGGATTTTGAGACAAACTGGCAGACTTGCCCTGCCATAGAAAGATGGAAAGCTGTTCACTCTTTCCTCTGAAATAATTTCTATTCCTAGAGTAACTTTTCCTAGCTTCATGGATTGGCTGTGTGGGGCCACTTTGGTACAGCAGGTTATATCCCTCATACCTGAAATGAACAGATCACTTGGAGGCAGTCAGCACTGATATCCTGCAAAAGTCTGTGCATCAAGGAGAAATTAAATCTCCATTTACTGAGCTAATAAATGACAACACCTAATTCTGCTCGTGGCTCCCTGCCTAGGGAAGGGTTCGCCACCTCTATGGGAGGCATGAGCCTTGCCTTTGCCCAGGCCTGCTAGGGAGTAGTGTGTCATTGCTGGGATGTCCTCACCGTGTCACTTCCAGGATGGCCTCATTGCTCTGCTAAAACCTCCAGCCCACAGCTATGAGGAGAGGACACTGTAGCAGTACAGACACTGAGGGACTCAAAGGTGGACTTGCAAAGGCACTCGAGCACTGTTCCCTCCTGCTGGGAGCTGAAGGCTAGATTTCTATTACTTTATTTTTCCTAAACAACATTATCTATCAAGCCATCATTTGGGCATTAACTGTGGCCTTTTGAGACAAAGGTTTGTATTTCACAAGAACTTTCCTCACTTTCCTGGCACACAGAGAACATGGAAATTATTAGCAAGGGATATTTTTCACTGTGGTTTGCCATCAGAAAGTGGTGATTCAATTGCATCCATCAAGTCAACACATTTTGCTAAGCGCATCTTACAACATCACAACATACAGAACATTTCAGTGAAGCTGAATTTTTCACTTTGACATCTATTTAATTACACAGCATAGTGGAAAAGCTGGCCTTCATCATACTGTGTAACACACCAATGTTGAAATTTCACATTTGAGTGCAATGTTAAAACTTTACCAAAGGGAATGATTTAGTAGTTCAGCTCCTGGAATCTGAATTCTTGTTCTGATCTGAGAGAAAACCAAATCTAAAACAGCAAATTCCCTTTTAGCTCTATGTGCAAGGATCAAGTGAGCAGCTTTTTGTGCACAGTTATCATATTTTTCCTACTTAGCAGTCACACATTTTTGCATTAACAATTTCCCTTCTTTCCACACATGGAAGGAACTGATATGTTTTAATCTTGTTCTTGTTGCTTGTTTTGTTTTATTCTCTTCTGTGTGTTTTTTTGTTTTGGTTTTGGGTGTTTTTTGTTTGTTATTTTGTTTTGTTTTGTTTTTTGTTCCTCTGTTTGTTTTTGCATTCACTTCTTTGTGTTAACACTTGTTTGAGGAAATAAAATAATGCCTGCCAAAAATTTAGGTGACATACATTCTCTGATGACCAAATTGCGCTGATTGGTTGATTAAAGGTATGGGCCTTTCCACCATTCATTACATGCTCTTATCCACCTGTCAGAACCCAGGCTGAAGATCCACAGACTAAATCCTGTGCTTTTGAGTTGTCATTCAAATTGAATGAAATTTGGATAGGCAGCCATTTACTGTTGCCCATAAGGAAAACAGCTAAGTTACAGCGTATGCTGTATGAAGCAGCTGAGGTTGCAGACTCAGAGATGCTTTCTGCCCATTTTCCTGCATGAAATCAACATAAGGAAAATCAGTCTTTCCGTTTACCTGTTTTTTACATCATTGCAGTTTTACTCACTTTATTCACACTAAAGCACAATAGTCATGCTTTGCTGCTCTTTTCACTACTGGTGATACACAAGCAAAAAGCCAGAGCTTGACCTCATCACTGCTGCCTGCGTGAATGCACCAATGGAGCAATGATCATTTTTATTTTTAATGTTACTTTTAGATGAAACGTGCTGTGCTCCATATGAATGAGAAGTGAGCTTTGTTTGCTTCTGATCAAAAGCAGTTCATTAAGTTGGATATAAATTCTAAACCTGTATGTTTATCTGTACAAATATGCTTTTGCTTTCTTCATCTAGAAGACTGCATTTCTTGACCAGACGGTGGAAGCCTGTTTGGAATATCTTCTTGCTTCATTGCAGCTGGGTATAAAGGAATATTTTCTATTATTCTGACATTGCTTAAAAGAAAAAAGCAGGTTGGGAAGAAGTAGGATTTTAAAAAAATCCAGTTGTCTTGCCCTCAGTTATTTACTCTCTTTTATATATACAAGCTGATACAAATCACAGTTTCTGCTTTTTATTTTACACCTGGATGAAACTGTTGTCCATTGGTGAGTTAACAAATCCTACTAATTACACAAATCTCACCAATCAAGGTGTCACTTCTGTATCTAATCTCAAAAGCGCCTACAAGAGCAGTGAGGTAGAAAGAGTACAAATTTTACCCTTGGGGAACCAAGACCACCCAATGCTCTGGAGCATCCTCTGTGTCTTGCTGAGCATAGACCTGGCAAGCAAAATGTGTCTGAGACCCATCCAACCCCGTGGAGCAAGGAGCCAGCAGTGCCTGTGCATCTCACACTGGCAGGTCTTAAGCAGGTTTCAATAACCACTGCATCAGAGACTGCTTTCACTTACTTATTTTGTGCCCATTCTGCGGTTTCTTCATTCAGGTGATGAGGGGCTGCCAAATGCCTCGCAGATTATAGTTTGATGGCTCTTGTTTTGAGCACACCTGTATCAGCCATTTCCTTCTCTTCTTTTACTTTGGCACCAGAGCTCTGTGCTCTTTTTCTGAGTGTACTCTGCATAACGCTCTGCATTACTGCTCCTCTGGAGCTTGACCTGTGTTTCACATGCTAAGTCCAGCACATGCTGCTCAGCAGAAGGCAGGCGGTGACTCTGGCATGCTGGCATGCTGGTGGCAGGGGTTGGATGGGGCTCAGACACATTTTGCTTGCTCCCCTGGGGCTGCCAGCGACAGCATGTTGCCAAAAAGCTGGACATCCATGTCTGTATCAGCCAACACAGAGGTACTATCTTAGCCATTCAGGCTTAATCTAACATCAGTTACTTAGTGTCATAAACCGTGTTTGTCCATAAGTCATAAATGTCCTGCAGTAAATCCCTGGGATCTGGCAAAACCGGATCAGAAGGAAGCACTTGTATTAAATCTGAGCAACTGCAAAGCATCCATGTTTCTAGTTCCCAGCCACACTGGTAGAATACTTGCCTCAATTTCTTTTAATGTCATCATGTTAATTCCTTCTCATGCTTTCCATAGCACACCCTAAACAATGCATTAGCAGACAAATGTTTGAATGTGTGATGGGGAACATGCCTCTGATGTTACCTCCTCCTCCCTAATGCTTACCAACCTGCTGTGCTCCAGGGACAACTGCTTGCATTCCTGTGGAGCAACTGATCCCAGCAGACATCAGGTTAGCAACAGATATAGTGATAAAGTAGAAAATGGGAAGAAGGAAACTGCATAAATTTTGTATTCTGCAACAGCAGAAATTATTGTTTCATTCTGAATAAAAACATTACCTCCTATTTTTCACTGGTCAATCACCTTATAGGTAGGTAGATGGATAAATAGATACACACTCTGTATATATATATACATATATATAGGGAATGAGAGGAACAGAAAGGCCAAAAGTCACCCCAAAGCACTTGTGTTTCTGTTTCTAGCTCAGCCACAAGCTTCAAGGACAAGGCACCAGAAGAGAACTGCTCTGACCTAGAGTGGCAGGCTTTTAAACAGCATGTTGTGTCAGCCACCCATTCCCCAAGAAAGTGGAAGAAAAACAAAGGCATAACAGCTTGATGCAGCTCTTTCCATCTCCTCTTCTGTTCCAACATCTCTTCTAACGAGCCCTAGAGGAAGCAGGAGTCTTTTGGCACAGGTTTCCATCCCTAATTTCCACATGCAAATTTGCAGCACGGCACTCAGGAATTAAACAATCACATGAGAAATTGCTAATTCTATTGTATTGAAAACTGGCATTATTTTGCTTAGCCAGAAGGCGAATGGGTCACTCTTCCAACTGTATCTTTTCACTGCCTTTTCTTTGCATGCAAGCAGTCATGTGTTTTTGTTGTCATGGGGAATTCTTTGCTATGATGACCTTTTACCTAGCGTGAGAAGGACCCATGTATAACAACTTAATTGGGTGAGTCAGATTAATACACAAATCTAACCTGCATGTGAAGTGAAAAGCACTAAGAGTGATGGGTGAATTTACAGCTTCAGGAAATGTCTACATGCTTTTGGTTTGAGTGAGTATCAGCAAACACGTGGCATGTAAGTGGCTGGTTGCACAACCTGCTTCTCCATGCTGTTAAAATCATATCCATTTGCTTGTGCAGAACAGTTGAACCTCAGAAACAAGCCTGCTGCTGCTCCAAAAGCTGAGATCTGTGGGTGATCCAGTCTGTTAGAGAATCCCTGAGCCTGTTTACTCTTCTCAAGTTGTAGCCTATCGACAAAATAGGCTGGGTCAAAACAGAAAGCACATTTTCTGTGACCCGGTTCCCTACCAAAACTAATTTTCCCTTTGCTGATGCAAACAATCTTGAGGTCAACATCTTTGCCCCCTCATGCTTTCCAGGTTAACAGGATTTTTTCTGAGGATTCACTTCCAGTGCTGAAAGATAATTAAAAAACAAGTTTCCAGTGCCATCCCTCAAAATCAGAGAACCACAGAATGGTTTGTGTTGGAAGGGACCTTAGAGATCATCCAGTTCCAACCCCCTGCTATAGGCAGGGACACATTGCACCAGACCAGGCTACTCACAGTCCCATCCAGCCTGGCCTTTAGTGCTTCCTGGGAGGGTGCATCCACAATCTCACTGAGAAACCTGTGCCAACGTCTCAACATCCTCACAGTAAGGAATATCTTACTAACTTCTAGTCTAAATCTACCCTCTTCCTGTTTAAAGCCATTTCCCCTTGTCCTGTCACTGCCTATCCTTATAAGAAGTCCCTCTCCATCCTTCCATCAGGTACTGGTAGGCCACTAAAATGTCCCCCTGGGGCCTTCTCTTCTCCAGGATGAACAACACCAACTCTCTCAGCCTGTGAAAAGTTCTTTTTCCTCTTTCCACAATTCAACATCTATAGTCTTCTCACTAGATATTGAGAGAATCTGCCTCCAAACATACATACATTTGAGAAGAACCTCATCCAAACATATGGTAATGATAAATAAGGAGAAGGCTGAGGTACTCAACGACTTTTTTGCCTCAGTCTTCTCTAGTAACTGCTCATTGCACAGCCCTCAAAAGATTGGTTTGGAAGGAAGCGACTGAGGAAGCCACATCCCTCTTATTGTGAGCAAGATCAGGTTCGTGACCACCAGAGGAATCTGAACACACACCAGTCTATGGGTCCTGATGAGACACATCCCAGAGGCCTGAGAGAATTGGCTGATGTAGTCACCAAGACTCTCTCAATGATATTTGAGAAGTCATGGCAATCAGGTGAAGTCCCTGGTGACTGGGAACAAGGAAACATCACGCCCATTTTTAAGAAGGGTAAAAAGGATGACACTGGGAACTACTAACATGTCAGTCTCACCTGTGTGACAGGGAAGACCATGGAAGAGATCCTCCTGGAAGCTATGCTGACACATGGAAGGCAGGGAGGAGAAACAGGAGAGCCAGATGAGTGGCCTTCTATGATGGTGTAACTGCATCAATGGACAAGAAAAGAGCTGCTGATGTCATCTAAGTGGAATGCAGTAAGGCCTTTGACACAGTACCTTTGACAACATCCTTCTCTCCAAACTGATACATATTTGATGGATGGACTACTGAATAAATGAAGAACTGGCTGCAGGATTGAGTCCAGAGCCTGGTGGTCAATAACTCCATGTTTGGATGGAGATCAGTGATAAGGGTCAGTGCTGGGACAGGTAGTTTTTTCAGTGACATTGACAGTGGGGTTAAGTGCACCTTCAGAACGTTTGCAGATGCCACCAAGCTGTGGAGTGCAGTCACTGTGCCTGAGAGATGGGATGCCATCCAGAGAGACCTAGATGGGCTGACTATTGGGCCAAAGAGAACATTATGAGCTTCAGTAAATCCAAGTGCAAGGTCTTGCACCTGGGTTGTGGCAACACCTACTATCAGTACAAGTTGGGGGATGAAAGAACTGAGTCCTTTTAGACTGGTGGAAGGCAGCTGGACATGAACCAGCCATGTACCCTCACAGTCCAGAAAGCCAACTGTATCCTGTGCTGCATCAAAAGCAGCGTGGCCAGCAGGGCGAGGGAAGTGATCCTGCCCCTCTGCTCTGTGCTGGAGAGACCTCACCTGGAGCACTGCATCCAGATGTGGAGTGCAATGTGGACCTGTTGGAGTGCAGCCAGAAGAAGGCCAAAAAAGTGATCCAAGGGATGGAACACCTCATCTATGAGGATAGGCTGAGAGAGCTGGGGCTGCTCAGCCTGGAGAAGGGAAGGCTCCAGGGAGACCTGAGAGTGGCCTGTCCTTCGAAGGAGAGATACAGGAAATAAGGGGACAGAATCTTTAGCATGGTCTGTGGTGATTGGACAAGGGGAAATGGCTTTAAGCTTAAAGAGGAGAGACTGGATATAAGGAAAAAGTCTTTTACAGTGATGGTGGTAAGGCATTGACACAGGTTGCCCAGAGATGTGGTGGGAGCCCCATACCTGCAGACTTTCAGGGCCAGGTTAGATCACATTCTGAGCACCTGGTGGTGCTGTGGATGCTTCATAGCATGTTCACTGCAGGGGAGCTGATGTGATGACCTTTAAAGATCCCTTCCAAGTATCACAGGGATAGAACAGATCAAGAAAGGTCAGGAGAAGGAAGGGGGAGTGGTAACAACTACACTTTCAGGCTAAGCAAAATGTTGTGTATGTTATTGGTTTCAAACCACTTGTCAGAAATGGAAGGGTTTTGTATGGTTTATTTTTTCTATTCCCCCTTGACATAATTTTTAATGTACTGGGTAAGACTATAAGACTGATCTGTCTGCTGTTACAGCTGACCAGAAACAGGTTTCAATCTGCAAACTGCTCATCATAACATGATGGATTCTTCTACTCGAAGTTTATACGCATAAAATTCAAAGAGCTTTTATTGAGACTGCTGTGAAATTACAATTATGAACTTGGCAATGAGCTTCTGGGCAGTCAAAGACATTTCAAATGTTTGAAAATGCTGGAACAAGGTTTTGTTCTGATGACTTCAGGTTCAGCAGAGAAACCACTATCCTTGCAGACAGACAACATGATCCCCAATGAGAAAACAATGCCCTTGTGTTTGTGAAGTACCTGAAGGTGAGGGTGCTCTCAGGTTTCAGAAAACAGAAGCAACAAACCAGCAGCTATTTGGGGCTTAACAAGCAAAGCCTTGAATTTCTTGCACGTGAGCACGAGAGCTTCCAGATACAGAGCTGTTCCACAGCCTTCACCAAAAAGTAAAGTGAAAACACCACATAAATGATCAAAGTCAAAACAGCAGACACAAGAAGTGTTACTTTTTGTCTGATAACACTGCAATAACATAAACTGTATCACGCATGATAAAACTCTGCCATAAAATATAGAAAGTACATACTATAAAATACAAAATATAAAAATTATCATGTTAACAGAAGGAAAAAATACAAAGGAAATATTACAATAAAATCACTGTACCATTTTCTTCACGTACTGTAAAATTTATTGGAAAAAATATTTAAATTATGCAGCACTAAGACAAGTTACTTTTATTCTTGTTCTTGATTTTAAACATGCATTAACTCAAACAGAAACAAAACCTTAATTGATGCAGAAAATGTTATTAATCACCAAGCATTGCATGCAGATTTAAGGAGGGATGATGCAGTACCTATTACACATTATAATTACTTCCCTTCCTACAGGCTTAGAGACTTTAGCAATTAAAAAATTTCTCAGTTATTCTCAATAAAATGAGCAGTCACTGAATTAGCACGAATTGTGATAAATGAGCCATTACTGTAAAAGTTGTTTTGACTACCAAACAAGGTCAGACTTGCTTCAAATAGTCTTTACTCAAAGTGATACTATTCCTCATGACCATTGCCTCTGTGTCTGCTAGGGTACTGAAGGCCCTCTCAGAATGATAAGAGTGTCTGTTAGTATCAACAGAAATCTTCAGACCAAAATTTCCCTTACAGCTTTTGCAAGGAAACACTTGTGCTTCTGACCACACTCCTGCAAACAATTTTAATTAACATGCCTTGTTTTCACTACAGTGAAATTCCTAAAGAGTGTTTTCCTTCTCCATCTGCTGCTGATCAAGCAACTCACAGCATTGCTGAGGATGGTTTTTGTCCAAATCTCTACAAATATCTTTTTATGTTCTTCACTGGCTCTCAGAGACAGTCACCTTTAATGACACTGTTCAGTCCCCGCCACCTTCTCCAAACTCCACAAGAGAACAGATGACAAACAATTGCTGGTACTGCCAGGTACAGCTGAGCGTTAATCCCACAGAATTAACTTATGAACTTATGAAGAGAAGCCAATTAAGCACTCCCCAGATGTTCAGCTCTCACATCTTGCTCCCATATGTGCCACCCAGTGCCTCTATCATCTCCTTCTGCTCTTTTCTATGTCACATACAAGCTGATTGCATTATTTCAGAGGAGGTTGGATGGGTTCTAAGTGTGAGTGTATTTTTCTCTATATTTGCTCTTTAACTACGATTACTATGAAGAGTTCCATCACTTACTCAGACAGTATTAAAGTAATCTATGTCTAACTTGCAGTCTTTCATTATTGAAAGTACTAAAAATAGACTTGAAGAAACAGCCCTTAGCAAATTAACTACTTCACATTCTTACCAAGGAACATTTTATTTATCCCTAGTAAACACTGCCACTGTTCCCTTGCAGAAATATTATGTTTTTAATCACGACCAAATGGAAAATCATTTTTAATTTATCTGGAAACATTTTGTGTAGAAATATGTGAACTAACAACTACATAACACACAGGTGCTACCAGCTAAAAAAAACCTCAAGCAATGTAATTTTGTGGAACAAAAGAAAAAAAAGGAAATGAAAAAAGGCAGGGGGTTTTTTGTTGCTCTTTTTGTTTGTTTTGTTTTGAGTTTTTTTGCTTGATGGATTCATAACATTCTTAAATGTCAGCAAAGCAGACTTTTTGTGAACACATTTGCAACTCGAAGATTCGAGAGTAGGTCCTTTTTAATAACAGTTACAAAACCTCTACTGACATTAACAACCAGCTGAAGACCCTACTTGTAACCTCAAAGTTGTATAGATCTCATTTTTTGATAGGCGTTTGTTACCAAGTGTTTGTTGTTTACCACTCAGTCAAGACAAGCAACACATGAAACACAGCTTGATGATGGCGTCTTGGTTAGGTCAATACAGCCAATGGTTATGGGAAAACAAAACCCCTTCCAGCATAAGAAACCAATCTTAACAGAGATAACAAACAACCTTACATTGACTTACATTGAACTGATTTACATTCAAGAGAAATGCACTGAATAGTAGTAGCAATTAATAACTTTTCAAAGTAAAGCTGAAGGAAATCTCTCTGATGCAAGCTAAATGGAATCAGGGCCCATGGTAAGGAATGCATCTGTATTATCTCTGCTAGTAAACTTTTATTCTATTGTGTTTCTAATTCCATCTCACATTTCAGGAGATGCCAGTTTATATTAATTAAAAATGAGACAATTGTCCGACTAAGAGAGACCAGTGTTTACACTTTCCTAAGATAAAAAATAAAGACAATGAACTCGGTGACTTTGTAGTTGTAACAACCTAAGTACATAGCTGTTAAAATAAGGATATCAATATACTGAAATGCTTTGAATGTTTAAAAAAAAAAAAAAAAAAAAAAAAAGGAGATACAAAATAATATTGAAAATTCACAGGAAAATGTTTTCCGGAGTTGTGCACAGCCCTATTTTTCAAGAGCAGTGATGCTTTCAGACTGTCTTTGTGAATCCAGTTATAAAGATAGAATCAGTTTCTTGAAGCAGCGGACCTGTGACACATTCTCTACGTGTGGCTGTTGTTATGATTGTTCTTGTTGAAGAATCTCCTTGCTTCAACACTGCTAAGTGACACAGAGCAGCGAGACGGATTTTCCTTTCTGTATTCAATGCTTTCCATCATAGCCTGCTTGATCACCTGCAAAACATTTAACAACATGTCATTCAGGAAAAAACAACTAAGCTTTAATGATTTATTAATTGATGAAATTCATAGAAAAGACTCCTTCAGATCTTAATACACGCTACTCCTAACTTAATCTCCGCTCCAAAATTCAACAAAGTGATTTCTGAGTATCATTATGAGTTCAGTTGGACAACACACAGATGGAAATGTTATGAACAGATAAATGTATGATGGGATTCCACCTATGTTAAAGTCACTTTGGAACATAAACCATCTGAAGCAAGTGCCAAAACAATGCTGAAGGGTAAATCAAAACAATGCAAAAATTCATTGTTAAATAATGTACGAAATCATGATTATCTTGAAAGATTATATCCTCACTTTTGCTTTCTTGATCCCAAAGTAGCAAAGTTTGCTCAATACAATGAAAAAAAAAAATGATACATCTGTGAGTACGGAAATCTCCTCTACAGATAATGTGATAAGTGGGTTATCAGTCATGGTCCCATGTTACATCTAGTATCAATTAAAAAGTATAATTAATTGTATGTGCTGTGGAGTTAACGGGGGAATAAATTTCTTTATAAAAGAAGTTTCATGTCCCCTTTTTTTTACGCTTGGAAAATCTCCATCCATAAAGGCCTGAATAAAAAACCCTGAACATAATATTCCACATCCTACACAATCACCTTTGTTCAGTTACCCTGCAGGGCTTTGGATCTTCAAATGACAAAAACATCACAGAAGCCAAAGTAGAAAGGAACATGAATGGGAACAGGTCCTGACAAGCACAGGGTCAAGCACTACAGGAAACACATAGATGACACTTCAGCAGTTCTATTTGGAAGACAGCCACAATATTAGCTCAATCTTCCTAGCCCTGAAAATATTTAGACTTTTTTGTCTGTTCAGCAGCACCTCCTGACCTTTTCAGCAGCATATTTGCCTTGCAGTTTATTGACAGAGGATCACATACAATAATGCTTCCTATAAAACTGATATTGCAGTACTTCAGAAATAGAGGTTAAGTGAGAAGACCAAATTCTGTTCATCCAGTTCTCACTGTGCATCCCATCCAACTTTCTTCGTGTAACTCCAGTCACTGTTACCTACAGCGACTGGATTCTCCACTTTCCTTCGCATGCCAGAAGGACACAAGTCAACCATACCTCAGTTTGTTATGGGTGCACCCAAAATCAGCACACTCCTACACAAGCTCATACAGAACCTACCCTGAGTTTACTCCAACCCCACTGATCATAACAAGCTTTGATCCAGCCTCAACTTTGTGAATAATAACTGAATAGAGGGAGCACTTTGTACGTCAAAATTATCAGGTAGATACTAAATAAAAACTCTCTACCTTCAGTATGGATGACATAGGGTGGTACTCAGATCACCTATTCCCCTCTTTTAACAATCTAGATTCCTTAAGACCCTTCGACATTGGCATACATACATCTAAGTTATTGAGGGTGTTGAACTCCATTAAATCATGAAGCCTCTTGAAAGCCTCATTGGGATACTGGAAGTTGAAGGTAGAGAATGGTGTATTTGGATCATCAAAAATGTCAAAGTCGGCAAAATCCTTGTCTTCCTTTGTCTCTCTTGGAACACCTGCATACAAAAGCAAAACAAGCACAATCTAAGACTTACCATCTTACTTTTTAAAGGTTCTCTCAAAATTCCTAATCATAACAGACTTAGGAGACTTTTCAAAGACAAAAAACTTCTGGGCTATCATCACTTTGTCACTAAACATTTTTAAAGGAACAGCTGGATACAGCATCCCAAACTATTCGCTCACCTGGAGCTTTGTACTTCCGGAAGTTGATGTTTGCCAGTACAAAATGGATTATGGTTGGGCAATCCTTCTCTGAAGAGGTATCCTTTGGTTTAAAAACATAGCATTCCTTCAAGCCCTCTCGATCAAATACATTTGGATCTATTTTTGGGAAAGGAAGCTTGTTCATTTTGGCCCATTTTTCAGCAAGTAAAATTTCCTGGAGAGAAAGAAGATGTGTATAAGCACTCATTGAAAAGTAGTATTTTTCTTTAGAATGATACAGTTCAACCAGGTGCCAGTACTAGCAGCAATTTTATTAACTCATACTTCTTTACTGCAGAAGAACTGATCAAGTTGATCTTTGCACAGAAGACCCAGTATGGCAAAATGAGCAACTAATTCAGCCTTCCCAATCTTCATCACCTGGGATGATTCACAGGATGGAAAGAATTGGTCTGTCAAATAAATCTTTGGGTGAATTTATAAGTTGACAGGTAGAAAAAAAACATTTCTAATTCTACTTGCAAACTGAGTATCAGCACTATGGAAACCAATGAGAGTTAATAAACAGAAGTCCATGCATTGTTTTGTTCCCAGTCACATCACAACACTGGAGCATTTGAAAGCACGCTAAGCAAAAGAGTCTAGAAACCAGTCTTTTTTTCCTTGTAACAACTCAGTAAACAAAATAATTTGTAAATAATGACTCAAAAGCGTTTAATGAAGGTGTGTGAAAGGGAGGGGAAGGAAGGTCAACACGTTCAGTCTTGGTTTTGAATGAAATGGATTGAGATAGAAAGCTTAATGCTTAGGAAGAGTAATAGATATAGCCTTCTAGATAGACCCCATTTGCAGAACATAAAAGAGAGCGTAATAAATGTTTCAGAGGAGATGACAGAATTGCATCAGTAAATCCAGCTGATACGGAAGATAGTGATGACAAATAAGGAAAGAAATTTTAAATGAATAAAAACTTAGAGTAAGAAAGACTCTGGGATTAGTTCCTCTCAGAGTTCTACTTCCCATCAGCCCCCAAGAGACCTGGAGACTATGGGATTTATTCTTTTCTAGTCCTCTTGTTTTTCTTTGCATTTGAGAACAGTGATCTGGAGTTACAGATGTTATTTTTTATGCCGTTCTGAGGTTTTGTTCCTTAATAGTCAGAAGGGGGAAAAAAGCTCTTTCTTTGTTCTAACTGAAATTTGCCTATAAACCAACAAAGAACACCAGGTGTTTCTCAATTAGCATGCTTTCTTGGTTTCCTTAAAAATTATTTATTAAGATTCACTCAGGTTTCCAACAAACATTGCTTCTTCTTTAAGACCCTCACAATAGACTCTTAAGTGCTGCTGTTTCTTTATCAGCTACCAAATCATTCAAGATTAACCTTTTCTGATCAGCTGGAGCTGCCTGGATACAGAACATGTACAGACTGCGCAGCCTGACTGCTGTGCTTTCTACACCTGTTACAGAAAGTAAGCAGGTCATTTAAAACATATTTTTCTGTGGTTTTGCTCTGGCACAAACACATTTAGGAGTAGTACTTAAAACAGCACTGGGATTATCCTGGAGAGACGAAAATGAACAGAACAGTTACTTTCATTTTCAAAATGTTATATATTTAGGAATACATGAGTAGCTGAATGAAAACCCATTTCTACAAGGCAATGACAGAAAAACATTAGAGAACAGCTGTACAGAGCTAGAGCACTAGCACCACCATAAACTTGTTAACGATATAAAATCTGCAATTCAGCATGACGGCAAGACTTTCATAAAAAGCAACACAGCTACTACTCCAAACTGTGGTTACAGAGATGCAAATTACATTTTTCTACTTTGTGTCACTTGTCTTGCATGAGTCATGTAAACAGGAACTGAGGCAGAGTGGAATATTCTGCCTTGATGTGGAAACAAGTTCCTTTCATGCTGTAGGCAGACAGAATGGCCAGATGTAATCACTAAGCGTACAACCAGCCCAACTGGAACAATAAAATTTAACTTAAATTTATTAATACAAGTGAAAGAATGGCCTATCTTACTTTGAAAGGAGGACTGGAATCACTTGGCCTTGCTGAAAAATCAAAAGAGATGATGAGATCAACTCCTCTTTGAGGTCTTAGGATAAGTGGATATGGAAGGTTAAATGTAAGACCACTGTCCACAATGTGAATCTTCTTGCTCTTCACATCTAGTGGCTCATATATCCTCTCAAATTCATCTGGATCTACGCAGAAAAAATGAAAACAAAATAGAACAGGAATACACCAATTGAATACTGCAATTCTGATTGTGTTTTTAGTTTCCCCAAGTAATGAAGAATCTACGGACTTTAAAATGCTCAGTATTCCAGCTAACCATTCAAAGAACACATATATAACCTTAAATCTCATCTTAACAACTAGAGAAGGAAAAAAAGAAACAGAGCTGGGGTGGGCTGAGTAGGTCATGTACAGCAATACACTGCCTCAAGGCAGAAGCAGAGGTGGCTTGAGGTATAACTGATGAGGACAGAGGCTCAGCTTTAACCCTAGCCTTAACAGCTTTATCCCTTCACCTGACAAGAGACACAAAGGAAAGTGTTTATGGGATGCTAAGATAGATAGAATCCCAACACGTATCCAGTGCCCTATAATCCCTGCCTAACCTTCTCTCCAAGTTTCTCACCTAAACTTTTTGTTCTTCCCAGCTCCTCTTCACCCAACTAACTGGAATTCACCCACAGAGCTCTGAAGTGGATCTGCTCTGGGGCACTGCTTGTCTATGTCTGTTTCTGACTATTAATATTGGGGCTAACAAGTCAAACAACTCACTTTTCAACTCACTCCATACTTCACCTCATTACTGTAACCCATATTCATATCTGACATTAAGCAGTGGACAGAACTAGAATATTACTGCCATTGTAAGATAGTTCCTATGCCTAATGTTTTCAAACTAGCCAGTCCAATTTAAGATTCCTTCTGAGTCAAGTCATTCCATGAATGTTCAAACTGAGGGCTGAGGAAGATGATGTTTCCTTTTCAATCCCAATTTTCCCTGGGTGCAACTCAGGAAAAATCAAATAAGTTTCGGAAGGTGTTTTTGTGCTTATCCAATTCTCTAGATACTGTTAAACCACCCCTGCAAGTAGTTAAAAATTTGCTCCTGAGCCATTTCTAGCTCTAGATTTTAAAAATGTTTCTGATTTGTGGTTTAGCTTTTTGACTAAAAACTAATGAAAATATCTATAGAGGGCAGTGTAATCTAAGCAGTGCTGAGTAGAACGCTGTAACTATTTCTTGTATAATTAAATTTACTATCATCATCTACCTATTAGTGGTAGAAATTATCTGAAAGAAAGATATTTTAACGTGGGGAAAAAAAAAAAAAAAAAGAAAGAAAAAAGATGAAACTGATTCAAATTCCAGTTTGAAAGAACAAACTTCTTTCTTCACTTCAGGATCCATGACAAAAATGTATTGTTATGAGCAGTGAAACATCTCTGATCATATATTTTGACTTTTTATTTCTGTTATTACTATTCACTGAAGGGCACTTGGATAACATTTGATCCACCAGTTTCCTAATATTTGTTCCAGTTTCTATAAGAAACATCTTCAAATTACTGCTTGTTGCTAAAAAGCTAAATAAGAGACTTATTTTAAAAACAGGTCTATTTCAAACTCATTAATTAGCATAAATGAAAATACATTATTGTTTATTGAATTCCTTACACTCCTAAGTCTGCCATTAAAAAGATACACACACTACTAGCACAATTAAAACAGTTCTGATCTCTCCCTCCTTTTTTGAAGACTGTATTTCAAACAATTTATAATTTATTTTAGTCCTTTGTTCTCGATAGAATTCCCAAAACTTGCAAAAATGTTTTTGGTCACGTTTTGTATTATATTTCTTTATAAAACTTGAATTTGAAGCCAAAATCAAGTCAACAGAGATCTTTTAAATAAAACTTGTACCACTTCCTGTATTTTTTATGCTACTACATCTCCTGACAAAAATAAGACAGCTCTATGGGGACAGTGTTCATGATTCTATCTCCCAAATTAGCATAATTGTTAAGATATTTAATAAGATAAAGCACTGTAATATCATCACTGAATTTATAATGACCACATGAATTGGTTTCATTATTTATGGACTCCTGTAATTTCTTTTATCACAGTATCTTTTAGAAGTGCATTTGGTTTTTGAACTGAATAGTTCCAAAACATAACCCACATCCATGTTGTGTGCCCAGAATTAAAAACGCAGTGAAGATTATCCAGTAGTTAGTTACTTATTTTAACGTCCTGAACTTAAAGGCAGACTCAGCATGTAGTTTGGATTTACACAAGGTATGGAGACAGAGGCCAGCTCTAGCACCACTGAGAGAAGACTGAACTGTGCAGAAAGAAGCACTGCCTACTTTATCCCCTGTGCTGCAGTTATTTTAAAGGACTGGTTAAGAAACCTTTATTCTTTTTATATTTTACAACATGCTCCCAGGGCAGTCACACTACGTACTTCAGCAGCCCCACTATGCCAGTCCACCATTACGCACCGGAGTGAAGGGTGAAAGGAATATTTATGCTTTGAGAGCCTGGGATGTGAATTTTCAGATCAGGCAGACTGCTCTTCTGAAAGATGTATCTGTATGAAGAGAAGCGTTCAATTCATGGAACAGCCAACAGAGAGAAGCATGAGATGCTTGCCTGGTCTGTAGCAATTGGATACACAGCCAGCTTGGAAATAAACAAGAACTGCTTGAAATAAAGAAGACTGTGCTCTAGAGACCAAACTTTGTCACAGATGGCAGCTTCAATGAAAGTAAGGGGAATGAAAAGGGCATTTGCTATTGACGTGCATCTACTATAGCAGAGTTTCCATAAATAATGAAGCAAGGAAGTGGAGATTATAAGTAAGGAAGTGAAGATTGTAAATTTGTTGTGGTTTTTTTTGGTTGTGGTTTTTTTCCTTATTGTTATTCATATGGCATTTTCTCAAGGAATTTTAGTGTGTTGTAATATTAAGGCACAGAAATAAAACAGCTCTGAGCTCACAATGAAACTACTCAAGAGGCGTAGACTTTTAAAGCATATTTGAAGTCAGTTAAGAAAACTCCCAGCACAAATGGAATCCATAGCAAAATGATGCCAAGTATTTTCATTACAAAAGCTGGGAATGTAAATACCAAAGAGACAGAATTCCCAAACTACAGCACACAGATGAAAAAGACAACAAAAACACAACACAGTTCAAATACAGGTGCTAAACTGGCATTTTCACCAATTTACAACTCTTAATGAAGCACACTGCAAGAACAGTTTTCTCATGTGCACTCTCTGCTGCAGCGCTTAAGGAGCTGCTGACCCACTGACTTAGGCAGCAGTAATTGCACTGTCAGAAAAACAGCATCTGGTCTGTAGGAGAGTTTCTTTCTAAGCAAACTGCACGCCCATGCTGAACTCCCAGAGCATGATTTGTGCCTGTGAAAGGCTTGAGACTATTGGAGATGTAAAACATTACTTATATCAATTTTGATTCATTTACCTTTGCATTTGGGGTCTATTAATAGTCTAAGCAATCCAGACATCTCTCTGTAGTGAAGCTGCTAGGTAAATTCTTGTTGATAAGAATAAATATGCAACGCTTAAATGCATCCAGTGCCGTGGTAATACATGGCATTCTAAATTTATTTCTAAGTTTCCTTTCTATCTATTCCTCTGAATTCCCAGGTTCTTACATCTATTAGCAAAATTCACCAACAGCATTACAATGTGGACATATGCTCTGAACTACTGAGTGATTAATTTTTTTATTAACTACTAACATTTTGTGTTTTGCTTTGGCTTTTTACTACTCCTGGCTACACTGGGACAATTCACAGCTGTTAGATTTTAGTTGTTAATTCAGGTTTACAAGTGTGGGCTCCCAAAAACACAAAAAACTTGCAGCTATAGCAAACTTCTACCATACATTTTAGCCTGAGGATTTTCAGGTGACAGACGGTCAAGTAATTGTCTCAGAGGAACAGATTAATGCTGTCAAACCTGCATTTTACTTCAACTGACACTAAAATACAGGAAGCTGATAGTTGATGTTGAAGATTATCCACGTGTCTTAATTATGCAAAATTCTCATCAACTGTCACTTTTTCCAAACATAAATTTATTACCCGCTTTCCTTCCTCTTTTAGAGCCACTATAAATATTAAGATTACCCAGTTGTAAACACCTCTGAGATGGTAAAAATATTTAGAAAGCGGAGCACAGATGGAAATTACTATGCAACCACTCAAAGGGATTTGTTACATTAACAAATACACATTTAGGCAGTGCCTGCTCCTTAAGCTTTTAAACGATATCTGGTATTTACTATTGCTTAATGACGGACTGGGACAATCTATTTCCTCTAGATAGAAAATGGGCTGAAGTGACTGTTATAATGTGGGTCGTTTGACAGTGCTGTGTAGTTTGTACCACAAAAACTCTACACTCTATCTTGACTGTGACTTAACTTTTCTATAGAGAAAACCACATTTATAATGCAATGCTCTGTTGTCTACTAAGGAAGAAAAAAAGTGCACCAGAGACTAAAGAATACTCAGAAATTCAGAGGCTTTCACTGTTTAGAGTGTAATTAACACTGCCTATAGGAAGTCTTCAAAATGCTAATCAAATGTGATACCTAATTCTCTGCACCTACCGTCCTATGCACCACGTATTTCATGCAGGGGAGTGGGGAAAGATGCTACACAACTTCTGAAAATCAATTTTTTCTTACATTCTTGTTTTCCACCAGCATGCTTGCTTCCTGCTTACGAAAAGATGAAACTGGGCAGGGAGGACACTCATGAGGTTTAACAAGAGCAAGTGTAGAGTCTTGCACCAGGGGAGGAATAACCACATACATCAGTACAGGTTGGGTGCCAATCTGCTGGAAAGGAGCTCTGTGGAGAAGGGCCTGGGTGCTCTGGTAGACAAAAGGTTGGCCAATGAGCCAGTAGTGTGCCCTGCTGGCCAAGTAAGCCAATGATATCCTGCAGTGTATTAAAAAGTGTGTGACCAGAAGCTTGAGGGAGGTGATCCTCCCAGTCTGCTCTGTCCTGACAATGCCATATTTAGACTACTGCATTCAGTTCTGGGCGCCATGTTCAAAATATACAGGGATCTCCTAGAAGGAGTCCAGTGGAGGGCCACAAAGACGATGAAGGGCCTGGAGCATCTCCTGTGTGAGGAAATTCTGAGAGACCACTGTCTGTTTAGCATGGGGAAAAGAAGATTGGGGGTGGATCAGATGAATGTTAATAAATATCTAAAGGGAGGTGGGAGACAAATGGATGAGGCCAGGCTCTTCTCAGTGGTGTGTAGTAACAGGGCAAGGAATAATGGCCTAAACCCTGAACTTGAAAGTTCTGTACTAACATGCAGACAAACTTCTTTGCAGTGACAAAGCACTGAAACAGGCTGCTCAGAGAGGTTGTGGAGTCCTTCTATGAAGATATTCAAGCCCACTCTGGATGCTGACCTGTACCACCTATTGTAGGGTGACTACTTTAGCAAGCGACTTGGACTCAGTGATCTCTTGGGGTCCCTTCCAATCTCTGTTGTTCTTTGAAATGCAGACAGGTATGACAAATCAGTCACACTGGGAGGAATGTGGAGTCAGGAAAGCAAGGATGTACAAATAAGAAGTGCACTGCCTCCACAGGATTGTCAGAGGAAGACAAAGGTGTCAGAGAAGCCACAGAAAAGCACTGTAGAAAGATAAGGTCTTACTTCTATCTAAAGGCTTAACCGGTGAAAAGAACATAGACCATTCCTTAGAGCAGCCCAAATGAGTGAGAAGCAGCCTTAATGAAGGGTGCCGTACACAAAAGCAGCTTGATCAACTCGGTCAGCATCTCCTTGAAAACAAAGAGCTGAAATGCCAGCAGTTGTGCTATAGAGCTTGTCAGGGGATTCAGGAAGTAGGTGACAGGCAGAAATCGTTGCGCACTGCTGTTTGTGACACCCTGTCATCTGACAACCTTCAGCACTGGTCGGTACTCATGACTGCTTATAGAGAAATGTTGTCCCACCTTTGTTCAAGGGCAGCTGTAAGCCTTGCAGTTTGAGTAAATGTTACCACACTGAGGAAATCACAGTTTAACCAATGAATATGCAGTAACACAGGCTTTCTGCAAACTAACCTGCCACAGCTGCATCTAGTTCGTCTTCCTCCACAGATTCCTGAGTCATAAGGTCTGCCAGAGGAGACAGTGGGTAACAGCTGTTGAGGTTCAATCCCAGCATGAAGTTGTGCACTTTCCCAGCACGCCCTTCCCTGGTATTGAAAAGGGCACTATCACCCACCAAAGCCATCAGCATTCGCTGCACCCAGCTTTCTTGGCTGCTGTTCTGATACTCTTCATTTGCCTCTGAATTTTCAGTGCCTGTAAAGGACAAAGAAAAGAAATCAGTGGTGATATAATTAATGTGTGAAGTTCTAAACCAAAATTTCTGCATCTTTTAAAATAAGGGACCGATTAAAACTAGGCCATTGCTTCCTTTCAAAGAGCCATGGATTGAATGAAGGAGCTCTGCTGCAACCACTTTATGGAGATAATGGATAGAAATCATGCTCTCACCTTCACAAGTCAGCAAATGTTCTCATTCGCACTACAGTGTGGATATGTCCAACAGGAAAACATGCTGGGAATATTAGATGATGTGAGCTGTATTTTAGCTAGTCTGGATGGCCAAAGCAATTGAAAACATGACTTTACCTGTCCTGGACTCAGGCGACAAACTTGAGTCACCAATATATGTATACTGTGGACTCAGATTGGTTTGGATGTATATTGACAACCTCCTTCATCCTTTGCTCACTGCTAGAAATCAAGCTTTCCTTAAGGAAACAAAGCTGGGCCTCTGAATCTTCATAAAATCTTTGTATGGTTCTTCTTAGCACATCCCTTTACTGTGTCCTTGGAAAATAACACTCTCAGGTAGAGATACAATATTTATGATGGCTTTGGGTGGCCTCTGCTCAAAAAGAAGTAATTTCTGTTTCATTTTTATTGCAGACAATCACAGACTTAGATGTCAGTGAATATGGGAGTGTGCATAAAACTGTAGACATTAAATTAAAATTCTGTGATATCTGCATAAATGAGAATGCTATCACACAGAAGTTCTAAAATATCTGAAAATATAAATTCACTAAACTACACTCAATAACCAATATTTAATTTTAATTAAGTAGTACAATCTTTGTCCAAACTCTGATATCTACATCTAGACGTTATAAACGCTAAAATGACTTGGACTGGTGTGACCTGACACTTAAAACCTGCCATAACTCAGCTTTTCGATTGCTTTATACATGGAGATAACTCAGGCTCAGGCTCTTTATACAAGTAGAAAGAAAACAAACATAAAACACCACAGAGTTCTGACGTCCAATATCCATCGACAGATATCCTATAGAAGATAACCAGGTGCACAGAGAACAGATCTATAGGTTGTCCTCCACTTTGGCTACAAACTATGAAAGAAATGTAGTGTTTCTTGCTGGCTTAAACAGAGCTTCTAGTACTTAACAGGAAATCTGTAGTATAAAAAGTGGCATCACACGCTCCCTGTTATTTTACACATAAGGGGAAATGAAGAAGCAATCATTCAGCTCAGCTAGTGACCCAATCAAAGATTGGGTTTTCTTTTCTTCCTGCAGACTTTAAAATTACAAATGAGCACAGAGAGCCACATTCCCATCCTTGCTTAAGTTGTTAAAAAATAATTCAATTTTTCAGATTAAAAATCACTATTATCCCTAGAAGTGTCTTCATGTACAGAAAATGTTATTAGGATAAGACCAGTACCCAGACTAAAATCTCAGACATCCGCAGGTGGTTCAGGTTCCTGAAATTTTCAGTAGGATCTTTTTTACCACATGTGGCTGTGCTTGTTCTGGGAAACTGGATTTGGGCACTGCTTAAAGCACTACGCCAGCCACTAGGAATTTCCTGTGCCAGATATTGTTTGTACAGGTGCTGGAAGATATCTGTGAATACTGGAAACACAAAGTAAAACATTCTCAAGTAAATATTTGATAAGGAACCCTTCATAACAATGGGTAGTTCTTGTTTGCTATGCTGTTAACAATTCAAGCATGCCTCTGAGCTCAGCAGCTTGCTGAACTTCAGGAGATCACTGGCTCAGAAAGTCTGATTTTTGGATGTAAATGAAATGTACATGAAAGTGGAGATCACTGTGAAGCCTTGCTGGGTGTATGCTAAGACTAATGGCATACAAGAGAGTCATTTACTCATGGACTTGAGCAGGAAACACAAGGTCAAGCCAAAGCCTTTTGAGCAAGATATCTCTGTTTTCCTGAGCCAGTAGCTCCTTTAAAACCCTTGTTGCTAAATAGTTAAGTTTTGCCACTGCTATCATTTGCAAGGGACTGATAAGACTAAGGAAAATGGGATTTTGTAACATCCGGTCAATTTGAACACATTACGAGAAAGCAGATGAATAAAGTAAAGTATGAAATAAAATGTGTCAATTTCCTTACCTTTTGGATGCTGTGATTCATCTTCACTATCTGAGCTGTCATTACTTACAAGGTGCTTTAGCCTAATGTTTTCTGTTAAAAGAAATACAAAATTACTTGGAACTACTACAGAATAGCTAAGAATTTCCTACCAATTTGAGGCATAAAACTGTGACATATTTCATAATAGAAAATACAGCTAAGAGATTTTATCTGTTGTGAACATCCCTGCATTCAGAATCTGATCAGAATACGTTGGTGTTAGTTTGCAATAAGCAGATTAACCAAAAGGCTAAAAAAAAAAAAAAAAAGAAAAAAAGAAAAAAAACACAAAAGGAAAAGCTAAAGCAGGACACACTACCTGCTACTGCATCACATTTGACACACCTCAATTACCTGAAGTAAAATTCAGATGTATAGCCTCTATTGTGTCAGTAATCCCTAGCAAACTAGGAAGACAACAGGAGATCTACTAATCCACTGCTAATATTCAAACAGAGGAACACCGCCGCAGCTCAAGGAGAGCTGGGACACTGCTCTCAGATGCAGCATTTGGGTTTTGGGTGGTCCTGTGTGGAGCCAATGGTTGGACTCTGTGACCCACTGGTGTCCCTTCCAACTTGGAATATTCCATTATCATATTCTATGACGGTACACTCATTTTTTAGGTTGTCATTTCTGTATATACCATATTAAGAAATGTCAATTTCGCTCTGTTATTTTAGCTCAAGGTTAGAATCTATTTTCTATAACCAGAGTAGACTAAAAGGAGAGAGATTTACCATAATGCCATCTGTAAAAAAAATACAGCTTTATTAACCTCTGTAAAGAATAACAAATACAGATGACTACCATTGTTGCTTTTTTCTGAAGATGTTTATGTTCTCCTATAGCTATATAAAATCACATAACAAAACAAAAGAGCTTTCATCATCATGGATTTTTCCTTAAACACTATTTAATACTCAGGGATCCTCAATCACTATCCAAAAAATGCCAATAACATGCACACACATACCAAAGACAAACATGTACAGATTCTGAAGCCATGCCATAGAAAACAGGTGAAAACTGACATCAGTGACAAAAAAAAAAAAAAGGAAGGTAACAAAAGTAACAAACCCAATTTTAGGACATCACATCATCTCTTTAAAGCAAACCCTAAGAAAAATTGCTTGTTTACTGCTGTTAAGTATGACTAATGGACTATCTGTACAACTGTGGCTCCTCTGATGCCCACTGGTATTTTGCCATACACTCTAGTGGTACTGAGATTTTACTGGGACATCTGCAGCTCTGATAACAGACTGTGGTCCTCCTCTAATCAGTATTTTAAAATCTTAGAGTACAGTTTTCAAATTACATGTGAAATAAATACAGACGTTAGCTGGGGGTAGGGGATAAAAACCTGTCTCAACATCATAAGCAATTACACAGACCCTTCCACTAACAAATTCATTAACAGATACCCTCCACGGGTGTTAACAATCCTGAGGTGTATTAGGTATATGAACCTGAAGGCACGGGTCCATTTTCTTTCATAAAGAAGTACAGTATCAAACAGCTGAGTAACAACTATTGGAACAGAGATACAGAGAAGGGGTTTAGGGATTTGGTTTTTAATCATCTTCATCTGCATTCTAAAAAAATTCATCTACTGTTTTAGATAAATTTCCCTGTAATGCCTTCTTAACAGGAAAAAAAGTGTTAAAAAGCTATTTCCTTATCAACAGCATTCTCAAATAAAACACAGCAGTCTAATCCAAGCAAACTACAACCCTTTTGTTACAGTTATTTGCCATTTGTACATTAGGAATGGAAACACAATCACTGAATTATTAAGTGAAGGATCACATACCAGCAGCTGAATTGTAATTAGAAATAATTAATCTAACAACTCAGAAGTGATAAAATTTATGTTAACTTGACTAATTTCTAGAATAATGCAGCACTGTGTTAAGAAATTATAAAAGTAACTATAAAGTATTTGTCATCTTTCAATCTGTAAAAACTAGCATAAGAAAGAGTGGTAGATTCTTACACCTCTATGAAAATATGAGGTAGGTATAGGCATGTGATGTGATCAGAAGAAAAAGTGAAAGTAAGACAAGTTCTAGTTTTCTTTCACTGTCCTCACTAGGATCTAGCAATGTCAGCAGGTCAGCTTGCTTGCATTACACATTCTTACAGTCACTACCATTTTTCTACAAAGAGTCCATGGAATCTTGTTAGGAATTGTTCTGCCTAGTAGTATAACTATTTACTAAAGTTACCTAGTTCTTCTTCCATGGTGGGACCTTTATTTTGAGAGTTGGAGACGCCGAGCACTCTGTTAAATAATATAGAAAATGCACTGCCCCAGACACCTGTAAAGTGGAAACAAAAAATGAATGGAGGCTCCTGGAAGATGAAAAAAGAAATAATAAAAACAAAAACCAACCACATACTACAATATTTTAGTGGTTGCTTTAATTCTAAACAGACTTGTGATTATGGAACACATTATGTCAAACTCAGATTTAGCAGAATCTCAAAGGTAGGAACTGACAATCCATGTCTGTAAAATCTTCCAAATGTACGTCTTCCCACCAACTAAAATGGTACTTTCTGCTTCCCGTATTTGTGCTTGCCTTTATAAGCACCTGTGAGTGAACTATTAAAATTAGTTTTAAGTTTCCATCCATCACATACTTACCCATTAAGAAATGCAAAGGATTTTCACTGTACTTCTTCACCACTGTTCCCATAAAAAATTTGCTTCCAAACAAATCAGGTGACATAAAAGTGCCGTACTTTGCCATACCAATCTCATATGGACTGAATTCCACCCAGTCTACAAAATAAGAAATTTGCATCACAGTGTTGATCTGATTAGAAGCAGAGGATGTAATGGCTGAGGCTCTCATCCAAGGAGACAAATAAGAATTGAACAGGTTCTAAACCCACAGTAATGTCTCTTATATTGTGCAGAATTGAAAGATATGTTTACAGCAAAGGAGGAATTGTCATTTCCATTCCCTCTTATCACAACATTTGGAGGAGGAATGTAAGGTTGGAAGAACAAAAATAAAAAAGCAGCAATCACAGACAAGAAAAACAAAATGTCACCTCGTTTTCACATGGTCCCATATGATTCCCTATTACATAAAGCACCAATATGGGACTTAGTTCCAGGTTTCTTTTCCTTCACTGTGATCCTACCATATTTATGCTATTCAAATTGTGGATGACAACGACAAAGGCAGCAGAAAAATTATCTAACGTGGCAAGAAAGATTGTGATGTTGTGAAAGATTATAGCAGAGGCATTAAGGTTACACCACTAATGTTTCCTGAGAAATGCAACAAGATAAGTCAAAGCTGAGAGGCACTTGAGAAAGTTATTAGTACAAACTATGTTAATACATTTTTTAACATATACGCCAGCTTGACAAACACAGAACTCATTCAAACATGAAGCAAAATATTCTAATGCATTTTCTATCCTCAGAAGAAAATTCCAGAAGTGATTCACATTCTACAGCTTATGTCTTTAGAAAATGTATTTCAGTTGATTTTGAACTATTGTTTTTGTACAAGTGGAACTGCTTCTATTCAGAGAATATGCTTCATCTTTGAGCAAAAGGGAACAAAAAATACCCTATATTTTCACTACTTTGTTCATCTGCTTGATCTTCCATACTTTTAGTAGTGATCAATTTGGCTGCTTCTTTAACTATAGACTAGAAATAACCCTGAAGCAGAAAGTCAAAAGAAAGAGCTTTCAGAAATCCCCACAGGTCACAGGATGCTATCCACTTATGCAGGTATTCAGTGTTTCTATTGAAACAGTAAGAGGAAAGTTAACCATCTGTCCCAAAATGGAAAGATTTAATCATGACGACTATGAGTTTCGTTTCGTGGGGCAATGCTTAACTACATGAGTCAAATACAACATCCTACTTTCCAAATTAACCATCCACAAATAAATTTTCAGTTATTAGAAGGAAATTCTTTTACATATGCAGTCCAGGAACTTAAAGCTATTTGCCTTTCGTGGGCTTTGTCAAGTATGTATTTTAGAATCACACTGAGAGTGAAACAATTTAGAATTAGAATTAACCTAAATCTGTGATTGCCAGCTTTCATTTTCCTATTTGCACTAACGATGATGATTTCTGAAAATATACCCTGTTCACAGAAATAAGGCATCTGTCTTAAAAAGAAAGGCCTTCTGCCTTAGCTTCTGCCATTCCTGAAGCTCCCTTAGACAGCAGCCATTCAAATCACTGTCCCAAGAGACAAGTCTCACAATGAAGGACAGAGAGTGAGACTGGAACCTTATACCACGAGAAACACTGTCATGTTTCTAGGAGTTTCTATCCCAGTCAAGAAGGTGGAATACAAGAAAAGAATCTTCTTAGTGGCTTATTCCAAAACGTATGGATGTCTGAATTCTCTCCACTCTTCTCTTTAACACTGGATATCAGTATCTTTTTGTCATTTAGAAAGATATCTTAATAAAAAAAATAGTAATAATAATTAATTTAAAAAGCTGTCTTCAAGTGGATCATTGTAATTCTGTTCAGTTACAATGATTACTGCAGTTCTAGGTACAGCAAGTGTAGCCAGGGTCAGGAGTACTGGGAAAGCATGCAGAGTTTGGGGCACGAGAGCAATTAGCAGCTGCAGGAAATCTTGCACTATCATTCCTCAAAGTAATGCTACCTGAGGTAATTAACACATCTCAACTCTGAAACAACATGAAAGTTGTCTAGAATCTAGTAATAAGAAAGTGTAAATATTTTAGTTCAAAGCCTGCTCAGTTCTAAAAGGAGAAAGGAATCTTAGAATAGAAACAATCAAGATCATCCTCTACGATGACAAAGATGATAGTCTCAAAAAATGAAAAACAAGACCCATAGACACAGGTAGTATTTTTTCTAACCTAATTAGTAAGGCTGGAGAAATCAACCAGCCTTCAGCTGCTTCTGGGCTTCCTTTGAGAAGGTTGCTCTTAATGACAGATTATTTTACTTTTAGAAATAGTAAAGAAGGAACCAAAACAAAATTCCTCATAAAACAGAAAGTCATCAGGAAACAAAACACTTGTATGTTAAGCTGATGAGCTTACAGGCTTTTGAGGAGAAAAGCAGAAATTCTCCTATGAAAACAGTAAACTTACAACAGAATCACCGAATCACCAAGGTTGGAAAAGACCCACAAGATCACCCAGTCCAACCATCCACCCATCACCAACAGTTCTCACTAAACCATGTCCCCCAACACAACACCTTGAACACCTCCAGGGTCAGTGACTCCACCACCTCCCTTGGCAGCCCATTCCACTGCCTGACCACTCTTTCACAGAAGCAGCATTTCCTAACGTCCAGCCTGAACCTCTCCTGGCACAGCCTGATGTCATTCCCTCTAGTCCTATCATGAGTTACACGAGAGAAGAGGACGACCCCCAGCTCACTCAACCTCCCTTCAGGTAGTTATAGAGAACAATAAGGTCTCCTCTGAGCCTCCTCTTCTCTAGACTGCACAATCCCAGCTCCTCATACGGCCTGTGCTCCAGACCCCTCACCAGCTTTGTAGCCCTTCTTTGAACACGTTCCAGGGCCTCAATGTCTTTCTTGCAGTGAGGGGCCCAAAACTGGACACAGTACTTGAGGTGCGACCTCACCAGTGCTGAGTACAGGGGAACAATCACCTCTCTGCTCCTGCTGGCAGCACTGTTTCTGATGCAAGCCAGGATGCCATTGGCCTTCTTGGCCACCTGGGCACACTGCTGGCTTATATTCAGCCAAGCATCAATCAATACCCCTACATCCATTTCCTCTACACAGCCTTCCAACCACTCCGCCCCACACCTGCAGTGCTGCCTGGTTTGTTGTGGCCAAAGTGCAGGACCCGGCATTTGTCTGTTGAACTTCATCCCATTGGCTTCAGCCCAGCAGATCAACACTTCCAGCCAATTTGGTGTCATCTGCAAACTTACTGAGGGTGCACTCAATGCCCTCATCCAGGTCATCATAAAGATATTGAAGAGGACAGGCCCCAGCACCGACCCCTGGGGAACACCACTCGTGACTGGTCGCCAGATGGATTTAGCTCCATTTACCACCACTGTCTGAGCCCAGCCCTCCAGCAAGATCCTTACCCAGCCAAGGGTGTACCTGTCCAAGCCACGGGCTGTCAATTTCTACCTAATTTTCTATTATGAACAAATCTTTGACAGTAACTTTTCCAAATGCTTTTTGGGAAATCTGGATGTAATTTAACTTCTTAACCTCTGCCAAGCCACTCAGTGCTTCCTTTCTTAGTCACATTATTACCTAGGCACAGAGATCCCTTTGATTGTACAGCAGCTAGTGCCAGCAAACCCTCACTCTAATCAGGTTACCAGATGAGTCTACAAACTATGAATAAAAGCAAAAGCCTCTTTTAAGTCACCAACAGTACTATACACAGTGCAAGAAATAAAAAGGAGTACATCTGTTGGAATAACCCTGCCTGACTGAAAATGTTTACCTCTACCTTTAGACAGAGAACAGAACGTATAATTCCACTGTCCCTACATTCAACCCCAACCAACCGAGTGCTTGCTGATCACTGAAATGTTTTGTTAGCAGATTCTACTGTTAGATTCCCAGCAGACACTGAGCACAAACACACCTATTTTCCAATCATCTTTTTAACAGAATTGTTGTGATGTTTTGCTTAAGTACCTTCTTTATCACAGGTTTCTATTCTTGTTTTAAATGAAAGCTCCCTGTAGTTGGTTCACAGCACTGTGAATTTTGTTAAACTCAAAAGAATGTTTAATAAAATGCCAGGTTCTTACCTAGTCCTTGCCAGAAGGAAAATGAAGTGCAGTCAAGTTACATGACACAATTATTGTCAGAGGTTAGGAAAAAGAAAGAAAAAAACAAAACAAAACAAAACAAAACAGGTTTTTTCTTTTTTTAATCATGCACTCCTCATTCCTTTTTGCAAATGATTCCGCAGACAGATTGAAAACATACCTGCAAACATAAGCTCTGAGACATCTGGTTTGACATGGAGACATGTAAAGAGTGGAAGAGCACACTGTGCTTCATTGACTTTCTCCTTCATGTCACTCAGAGTGGTGTCCATCCTCTGTGTGAAAAGAAAGAAGTTATATCCAATGAGATCCTGTCACAACCTGCTGATATTTTGGAGACTAAAAGTTTCTCTCAAAAATGGACAAATTATTCCAATAAAACAGACTTGTAAAAGGAAACAATTTGTTTGAACGCCTTTTATCTGCATAACTCAGGAGCGAAGGAATGGGCGAAGAGTTGACAGAAAGATTATACAAGCATGAGTTATATGAAGGCTGCTCTAAAAGTAATGCCTCCTATGTTATGATGTTGGTCCATGAGATCAAATGCAGATGTTGGTGGGATGGCACTAGAGGCTGAACCTTTTCACCAGTATCCCATTACATGTTGTTGCTGGGTGATAGATGGCAGCAGAGGGTCAGTCTGACAAAATGGTGCCCGACGTGGATGTATGTAGAAAACAAAGGAGTGGAACTGAACTCTTCCATGCAGAAAAAATGGCACCCACTGACATTAACTGGCACTTGTAAACGTTTATTGAGACTAAAAAGTGGATGTGAGCACAGTGAGGTGGTGGTGACAGAGATGTGAAAGACAAGTCATGTTCAAGATAGCCATGCAGATTTTTACCATTGCAGCACACAGGCATCATTTCGTCACTGGTGAAAATGCACAGCTAATAGTGGCGAAATGCAGAAAGAGTACTTTGTAGCTGAGAATTTGTTCTGTCAAATGGTGTTATTATGCTCTTTGTATCTGTTGTAGGTTCCATGGAAATAAATAGGTGCTGTTTATCTTGCTCCACAGGTGCTGCTCTGAGCAGCTTTTCTTGTATTCCCACAAATAGGCCTCACTTTCACTGCAGTCTGCCTAGAATCCAACACAACTTAACCACAAAGGAAACAGTATTATTGGTCAATGCAGGTTCTTCCCCTCTGCTATTGCAAACCACTAAACGAAAAACCTTCTCTCATTCAAAACAGCCATTAACTATCAGGTAATGTTTTTCAGTCTGTGCTGTTCCTAGCAGCTCAGGAAATGCTAGGAAAAGCAAACAGAATATTAAGAGGCTAACTTAACCAGCATCTCCCTCGGACAGTATTCTCGACACTGGGATCAAGAAAAGAATGAAAATAGTTATGGCACAAAAGGACTAGGACTTGTTACCTGCACAAAAAACCCAAGAGCTTTATATTCTTTACTCACTGACACTGTCAGGTTCAAAATACAGCTGAACATCTGTGCATTTGCTTAACTCCTTAACATAGAGGGACTTCCAGCCAGCCTTACAGGATCATCAACATTCCTTTGTTGTGTTACTTGTTTTTCAGTATTTTATGTTTAAAACTAACATATATGCTTATGAAATGAATATGTGCATAAAAAAGTCTGTGAATCTATTAACACATTTCAATCTTACGATAAGATCAAATTCAATTTCTGCTTACTTGGCTCATTTCAACTTATAGTCTGTGCCTGATTCAGTCAAATAGGATTTGTCAATAATAAAATACAACAGTGTGAAACACTGCTACTGTCTCATTTCTCTAAAAAATAATTAGTATTATAATTGTGGATCTGGTCTTTCACATTGAAAAGAATATTTTCTTAAGTATCTGCTGCTTCTCTCATAGCAGAATGCATGTAAAAATGTTGCAACATTGCCTAACTTGTGAAAATGCTTGACAGCAACTTCTATGGATGATATGCTAAAAGCATGCTGCAATTATCCAGCAGTTGAGTTCACTTCCGTTGCACATGAATGTACGTTTTCCTAGCACTTAATAAAATGAGAACCATTCCAAAACACACCCCAGAGCATGGAAGGCATTTTACAAGCTTCTTACCCAGTATCTGCTCTGCTCACCTATCACTTCAAATATTCCTATTGCTAAATATGCTTTGTAAAATGTTACCAAGGTCATTTAAAACAAACAAACAAACAAGAAGACAGCAGCAGACCAACTAGCAATAGTTTCACAGCATAAATATTCATTTAAAAAAATACACTCACATTATGAATAAGAGTTTCACCTATTAGCATTCCAAAGATATCAGTGAAGGTGACTGGCTGCCCTGAGCTTTTCTTATTCCACAGTGCTTCAATGTAGCGTTTCACCTTCTGAGGAGTGAGCAGCAGAAGTGGGTTGTGACTCACGGAGTTCATCAATTCTTCATTAATCTCCTTTGGTCCTTTTTCTGGAAAATCCGGGTGGGAATATAAAGTTGACATGTACCTGCAATGGAGAACAGGCTCTGTAAGAGTCAAAGACTCTTGTTCACTTGCTGATTACTTTACTCACTGTAAATTTTTTTCCCCTCAAAGTATAGAAAGCTACATAATTTGTTATAAGTGGAAACGTACAAGAAGGTACTCAACAAACACTTCCATAATATTTAAGATGTAAAATTCTAACGTGTTTATCATTTACTTGTTTAAAGGACACTGGACAGAATTGTGGAAGATAGAAAACCAGGAGGACTAGATATTCTATGAGAATGCACAGATTCAAAAAACCCTAAAATATACCACTGTACCAGCATATTTTCCAGGATGCAGATGTTTTCATAATAGGAGGAAGCGTAATAACTACAACCTGTGCAGGGATTTAACTGGGGATTTAGTAAAGGCCTATTGGGCAAATTGTAATTTTGTCATTGAGTAACTCTGGAAACTGAGGTTTTGTTTACTCAAAACAAAGTTTAGATTGAGATGTAGACAACTGTGGTTTTTGCTTGGCTGACTCAAGTAAAACTATGGTTGAAGACTCTAGATATGCCATCCAAACCTAGCAGAGGCTCCTTTCACTATTATTTATTCAATTAGATGGCTAATGTATACATACCATGCTTCACACATAATTCTGCATAGCAGTTTCACACACACTGTGTAATCTTGGCCCTGAGGTCACTACTCTGCAATTTAGTTGACAGCATGATGAACTCCGTCACATGCAAGATGTAAGAACTTGATTCACTAAGCCCGTGTGCAGTCTCTAAAGCTCAACAAGCACGTCAGCCCGTGGGTGGAACAAATACAGCAGCAAGCTTCCATCCGATCAGAGAAAGGAAAATGCAGGATGAAGAATTCAGCACAAGGCTGAAGCAAGAAGACAGATGAAACAGTCAAGTAGGTGAATGCATTGCTCCAAGGTTCGGCACGCATCTGAGTAAACAAGTGAAAACCTGACTCTCCCTCCAGGAAAGGGATACTCCACCCTTCAAAAAATACAGAAAGAAAAGAACATTATTCCAAACTACCAGAATGCGTGGGGAAAAAAAAAAAAAAAGAATGGAAAGAGTGCCAAAGTGTCCATTTATTTATTCATCATGCAAGGAAATTCTGAATAGGTGACATCATAAAGACAGCAAAAGCAAATATGTTTAAATACAATTGTTTTCAAATATGGTTCTGACTGAATCAGTTCAGATAATCCTGCCATTTTAATATACATTCTATAGGTTTACATTGGGTGGCCTCTGTATTCACACCTAGGCTTTCTAGAGAAATTACCACAGGCCCAGCTGACATTTTTTCAGATCATGGACTGCATATCACTGCCCAGAAACACAGGCAAGCCTTCACAATATGCCACACAATTCAAGTGTTCGCCATTCAGTCAAAGAAGACCTCCTTTTGCTGCAGATAGGAAAAGGTAAATCCACATCACTTAACAGAGAACGGTAATCTGCCACACCAACCAGATAATCCAGCAGAAACACGTTCCTGGGTGCGAACCTCTTACAGTTAAATCTGAATCACAAATTCTTATTTTTAGTTCAGAAACTTTTCTGGCATTTCAAGATTCAGAAACTTCCTGTATGGTATGGGAGTGAGATAAAGCTTCACCCCAAAGCTGAAAATAATTGAAAACAATAACAAGGAATTGAACAGATCATTATCTATTTCAAATAGCAACTTTCAGAGTGTTTCCTTAGAACGTGTAACCAAAATTCATGTACTTGCTTAGACCAGTGGATAAAACTCATCTCAGGTACATCTCCCACTCATGGATATTTCACTTTTCCAAAAAGAGCCATTTTCCTTCAGTCTTATAGAAAACAGACATTCATATAATCCTGTTATTTAGACTAGGAGGAAGGAACCTTAAGACCTCTAGTCCAAGCTTCTTCTCAATGCAGAGCCAGCTAAAAAGTCAGATCAAGTTGCTCAGGGCTTTGTTCAGCCAAGTTCTGCTTCCACAGCAATCATTCACTGAGTCAGACATCCTACCCAGCCCAGTCAAGTAACGATAGAGCAATTCATTCCAGTGCTTGACCATTCTCACTGCAAAACAATTTTCATAGTAGCTAACCAAATTTCTCTTCTCATAGCTTACAGACATTAATCCTGGTCCCTTCTTTGTATACCTCCAAAGATCCTGCTTCCTTTACTCATTAGGTTGTTGAAGACAGCAGCAAGACCTCCCCATACCACTACCTTTGCCTTCCCTCCCCAAGGTTGAAAAAATCCATCCACCTCAGCCTTCCAAGAACTTCACTCCCTTTATTTCCTAGGTGGGACTCTGGTAGAATTCATTCAATCTGTGGGCATCCTTCTTGTATCAGGTAACCCTAAACTGATTCAGATTGAGTTCTAGCATTCAAAGTGGAACATACAGAAAGAAACAGTTATGTTAAAATCATTTATTGTGACATTTGAGATACTTCCTTGAAAAGTTCAACATTTTCTTAAGACACAACATCCTCTACTGCAAAGTGACCAACCAACATTAAAACTGAGTTTTAGTTATACAATAAAAAAACACAGGTTTCACTTAACAAAGAAAACGTAGTGCTAAGGACGTCAAACAGTTAAGAAACTTGGCTTGTATTTGCCAAATGTCTTTGGCTGATGCAAATTACGCAGCCTTTTAAAATGTTACATCATTTCATTTAAGAAATGTGAAAACAAATAGTTTCAACATTTGTAATAAATGTAATTTGGGATAACTTTTACAAAAACCCAGAAGACAAAAGGCTGCAAATCCACAACACTGGTCAGGGAGACTAGCAACCCTCTTATTCAGAGAACAGATCAAAGCAGATGTAACAACGGGGTTCAAATTATTCAGTGGCCTACAAAGCCCTGAGCCTGTAACACCCACAGAGTGACTTTCATAGTGTTGTCAATCTGATTTTCTCCTGTTACTGGCATGAAGTCAGTTACACTGAGTCAGAAGGACATCACAGCTACCTGATGAGGGCATTCTCAAGTTGAGACATCTCGGAAGATCTTTTCTCCCATCTGATTGCCATATTTCTTAAAATAAAATCTTAAAATCTTAAAATATCACCTGCAGCATAGCAAACTGTAACCTTTCCTAAAAGCTGAAATACACCTACTCCAACTTCCTTATGCCAAGAAATGATTCCCAATTAGACCCTGGATATCACAAGTAGAAAAAGAAAAAGAAAAAGAAAAAGAAAAAGAAAAAGAAAAAGAAAAAGAAAAAGAAAAAGAAAAAGAAAAAGAAAAAGAAAAAGAAAAAGAAAAAGAAAAAGAAAAAGAAAAAGGAAAAGGAAAAGAAAAATCCTTTACCACGTGGATCCAGAAAGACCAGCGATGTATGTTGCACAGTCTAACACTCCTGATTCATAAAGCGCTTTCATGACTCCAGCAAATCCAACCATGGCACGAAATCCACCTCCTGAACCCAATACTGCTATCACTGGTACCTGCAGAGATTAAAGAATAGTCTGTCATCACATCAGCTCTGTTACAATCTTAGGTAGTAAACAAATATTATTCACTAATCACAGGGCAAACACAGTAACTTTCTGCAATAAATAATGTCACCACATAGTGAGCCTCACAGCAGACACAAGACCTACACTTTTCCATGCATGACAAGTTCTAAAAAGAGAAACAGAAGGTATTTTGCAGTTTCTTAGAGGCACGTGTATGGGAATGGAAAATAACTTCAATAAAGCGCTCTAAGATATGATATCTAAGTAGGAACACGAATGCACCATGAGGCTAACTGTCCACCTTAGCATTACCGGGCCCAGGAGTGATGTACAGCTTCTGTATATCATTTGTTCAGTCTCTTCTGCTTCACCAAGAACTGTACAGCAGAAGTACTTACAGGCTGCTGCATGGGACCACAAGCAAGAGCAACCAGGAATCAGCCAGAAGCACAAGATCCAAGGTTCTGCCAAGGTGAAAATCGCATGTAAGGGCAGACTTCCTTTCAGCTTCCTATTTACCTGGTACCAAGGGACCATTGGTAACCAGGAGGCATAAATGAAAGGCACCGCCTAGCATGAAAGGATGTCAAGGGAGGTTACTAGGGCCTAGCTCCCAGGTGAGCAAGGAAGAAGACACACAATTGAAGAAACACAAGGGTAGAAGGAAGCACGAGCTTCAAGAATGGGCAATAGCAAACCTGCTAGTTAAGGTGGTGAGAGAAGTCCCCCCTGCCACCTCCAGCTCGCTGCCTTAGTTCAGAGTTCTGTCTCAGAGACAGAGAGCGACGAACAAATGCTGTCAGGGAGGATTTTGGACTGGTTACTCTCTAAGAAACAAGGTTACAAAGCAACAAGCAGCTAGTTACTCCATCCCCTCTGGGACACAGAACAACCGCACAGACAGAGCAGCTTGTACAGGGAGGTCTGCTGCTTGTTCAGCCTCAGGATCCAGGGCAGCACACAGAGAAGGCTGAGTCCCATTTGGCCTTCCACTTCCTCACTGCTCACCCATATCACAGAATCACAGAATCACAGAATTACCCGGGTTGGAAGGGACCTCAAGGATCATGTAGTTCCAACCCCCCTGCCTAGCAGGGCCACCAAACATACACATTTACTAGATCAGGTTGCCCAGGGCCCTGTCCAACCTGGTCTTGAACACCTCCAAGGACGGGGCATCCACAACCTCACTGGGCAGCCTGTTCCAGGACCTAACCACCCTTCTAGTAAAGAACTTTCCCCTAACATCCAACCTAAATCTTCCCTCCTTCAACTTAAAACCATTTCCCCTAGTCCTGCTATTATCCGCCCTTTCGAAGAGTTTACTCCCCTCCTGGGAGTAAGTTCCCTTCAGGTATTGAAAGACTGCAATGAGGTCACCTCGCAACCTTCTCTTCTCCAGGCTGAACAAACCCAACTCCCTCAGCCTGTCCTCATAGGGGAGGTGCTCCAGCCCCCTGATCATCTTTGTGGCCCTCCTCTGGACCCTTTCCAAAATCTCCATATCTTTTTTGTACTGAGGGCTCCACACCTGGACACAGTACTCCAGATGGGGCCTCACAAGAGCAGAGTAGAGAGGGACGATCACCTCCCTATCCCTGCTGACCACCCCTCTCCTGACGGAGCCCAGGATCCCATTTGCTTTCCGGGCTGCCAGAGCGCACTGCTGGCTCATGTTAAGTTTCTCATCTATCAGGACCCCCAGGTCTTTTTCAGCCGAGCTGCTCTCAAGGACAACTCCTCCCAGCCTGTACAGGTGCCTGGGGTTCTTCCGGCCCAAGTGCAAAACCTTGCACTTTGCCGTGTTGAACCTCATTAGGTTCACCCAAGCCCAGCTTTCCAGCCTGTCAAGGTCCCTCTGAATGGCATCTGTTCCCTCCACCGTATCGACTGCACCACTCAGCTTGGTGTCATCAGCAAACTTGCTGAGGGTGCACTCCATTCCCTCATCGATGTCATTAATAAAGATGTTAAAGAGCACCGGTCCCAAGACAGACCCTTGAGGGACGCCGCTCGTTACCGGCCTCCACCTGGACATAGAGCCATTGACCACCACCCTCTGTCTGCGGCCTTTCAACCAATTGCTTATCCATCTAGTTGTCCACCCATCAAATCCACCTCCCTCCAATTTGGAGATGAGGATGTGATGGGGGACCATGTCAAAGGCCTTGCTCAGGTCCAGGTAAATGACATCGGTCGCCTTCCCTTCATCCACCAACGCCGTCACTCCATCATAGAAGGCCACAAGATTAGTTAAGCATGACCTTCCCCTGGTGAAGCCATGCTGGCTGTCTCGGATCACATGCTTGTTCTTTATGCGATCAAGCATGTTGTCCAGGAGGATCTGTTCCATAATCTTCCCAGGCACAGAGGTGAGACTCACCGGCCTGTAGTTACCCGGGTCGTCCCTGCTCCCCTTCTTGTAAATGGGAGTGACGTGACCCTTCCTCCAATCATCCGGGACCTCACCTGACAGCCACGACTTCTCAAATATGATGGAGAGCGGCTCAGCAACCACCTCAGCCAGCTCCTTCAGGACCCTGGGATGCACGCCATCTGGCCCCATAGACTTATACTCATTCAGTCTAAGGAGGCACTCTCGGACTTGCTCTACCCTTACAGTGGGGAGGGATTTACCTCCTTGGTCCCCACATAGAGGTATGGGGGTGCAAGACTTAGGGACGTGAAAAAGACTAGAATCCTGGCCACCAGTGAAGACCGAGGTGAAGAACTCATTCAGCACCTCAGCTTTCTCTTCATCTGTTGAAGCCATTTCTCCTTTTAAATTTACCAGAGTAGGCACGCCCATTTTGGCCTGTCTCTTCTGGCCAATGTACCTGTAGAAGGTTTTCTTGTTGTTTTTCACATCCCTCGCCAAGTTCAGTTCTACCTGCGCCTTGGCTTTCCTGATCCCACATCTGCAAGTTCGGACGGCATCCCTGTATTCTTCCCGGGTGACACAGCCTTGTTTCCAGAGCTTGTACACCCCTTTCTTCACCCTCAGTTCTCTTAGCAGGTCCTTGCTGAGCCATGCCGGTTTTCTACCTCTCCTGCCCACTTTCTTAATCAGGGGAATGGAGACCTCTTGTGCTGCCAGGAGGGCATCCTTGAACAGTAGCCAGCTCTCCTCAACGTCCTTATCTTTGAGGGCAGCGTGCCAGGGGATCTTGGCCAGCATTCCATTGAGTAGCTTGAAGTCTGCTCTTCTAAAGTTGAGCATCCTGGTCCTGCTCTTTGCCAGGCCCACATCGCTTGAGATCACAAACTCAACCAGGGCATGATCGCTGGAGCCCAGGCAGCCTCCAACCTTGACGCCTTTGATGATCTCCTCAGCGTTGGTGAGCAGCAGGTCCAGCAACGCTTGACCTCTGGTCGGTCTGTCCAATACCTGAACCAGAAAGCTATCATCAATGGATTCCAAGAGCCTTCTGGAGCTCTTGCAGCTCGCCGTGTGGTTTTCCCAACAGATGTCAGGATGGTTGAAGTCCCCCACCAGGACAAGAGCCCGTGAGCCAGACGCCTCACGCATCTGGAGCAAGAAAGCCTCATCAGCAGCCTCCCCTTGATCAGGTGGCCTGTAGTATACCCCTAATACCAGCTGACCTTTATTAGTCCCATCTCTAATCCTAACCCACAGGCTCTCAACCTGTTCTTGACTGTTTCTCATGGGGAGCTCCTCACAGTTTATCCAATCTCTGACATAAAGGGCGACTCCCCCACCCTTCCTACCTCGCCTATCTCTCCTAAAGAGCCTATAGCCATCGATGGTAGTATCCCAATTGTGGGAGTCATCCCACCATGTTTCTGTGATAGCAACAATGTCATAATTTTCAGAGTGCATCACAGTTTCCAGTTCCTCCTGCTTGTTACTCAGGCTCCGTGCATTAGTATAAAGGCACTTCAGCCGGGCTGTCCGTCTCACCACCTTCATAAGCGATCCAGGATCCACTAGAACAGTGGCATCCCCAGCATCCCCCTGCCCTACTCCCTCCTTTTGCACTCTGCAATCTTTGCCCACAGAGTTTGGTACAATCCCTCGAATGCACCGTTCAACCCCAGTAGCCCTTATTTTGCCCCCTTCCCCCTTCGTTCCTAGTTTAAAGACCTATCAATGAGTCCCGCTAATTCTTCAGCTAATACCCTCTTACCCCTCAGGGACAGGCTGCTTGCATCAGCAGCCATCATTCCAGGTGCAGTGTAGATTGCCCCATGGTCAAAATAGCCGAAATTCTTGTGTCTGCACCAGCTCTTAAGCCATCTGTTTAAGAGATGGGTTTTTTGGATCCTCCCTGTATCTTTTCCTGACACCACGGGCATAGAAGAAAAGATCACCTGCACCCCAGCTCCTTCAAGTATTCGCCCCATTCCCCTGAAGTCTTTCTTGATGGACCTCAGGCTTTGCTTGCCAACTTCCTCACTGCCAGCCTGAATTATTAAAAGTGGGTAGTAGTCTGAAGGATGAATCAGTCTAGAAATTTTCTTTGAAATGTCCCTGACCCGTGCCCCAGGAAGGCAGCACACTATGCCACCCATGTGGCATTACTGATATAGATGAAGATGAGAAGGGCTTTGACTCCTCTCTAAGGAGGAATAAGGGACACAAGACCCCAAGCCTGTGGCCTGTGTACTTGATCTTTTCAGCCTGGAAGAGGAATTTAAGTTCCTTACTGGCACACAAAGTGCCTGACTTTTCTGATTCCTCAGGTCAAGCATTAAAATATAGTATAGTGGAAGTCAAATACTACTGTTATGACCCTCCTTTGCTTCCTGCCAATTGAAATAATGTGTAGAACTTTCAGTTCACTTCACTAATACAGACTCAAAATACCATCAGTACATCTACAGACTGCCTGAATAAACCAAGGTAGGTCTTGGTAACAGTAAGCCGCTGGACCTGCAATATCCTGTAACTTAGAACACTAATTGCCCAATATCTTAATAATCAGAATTTATTTGAAGAAGACTCCAGTTGTAGCAAGACATCTTAATAAAAACATACTCCAAATTTCTTTAGACTGTTGGTTCTGATTTTGTATAAGCTAGGAAATAAACAAAATAGAAAAGACATTAAATGCAGTTATTCGGTAACTTCTTAGTCACAAAGCCACAGAAATTTTTTAAGCAATCCAAAGACCAGCTCTAATCCAAATGACATCTAAGTGACAGAGCCAAAGGCAGGAAGAGTTAGTAATAAAAACCAGAAGACAAACAAATATATTTTGGTTCGGAGATTGAAACCACATTTGATAATAATAATAATTAAAAAAAAAAAAAAAGGATATTAAATGATGGGCTTGAAGCCCGTCTCAAATTTACACCAACCTTACAAAAGCTACTGGTGAGATGAGGAGAATTTATAGGCAACTGTTTACCTAATTAGCTACTAGGAGATAGCAAACCGAGCAAAAGCAGACTCAGTTACAAGTGATGCCATATTCAAAATGTAACCACAGGAGTCTTATGTTATACTTCTTTCCTTCCTGCTTTCCCAGTCCTGACATGAAAATCATTCACTCTACTGCATAGCTTCCCACAGTATCTGTAAAGAAGAAAAAATAGAACACAAGCACAACTGCTACCATTATCAAGAATTTTAGACTAAGCAAGAGTCCCACCTGGCTCCCGCTTTCAGACATCTAGAATTTTCCACTGTTCAGTGTGATTAGACAAATTCCTGGCTGTTACTCGGTGTAAAAAACTCACACAGCTGTGTACAAAGTCTGTATCTGATCAAACTGGTAATCAGTCAAAAATGTCACTGAAACTCAAGCTGACAATGGATGGGATGAGTTAGAAGAAAAGGAACCATGTGACAACTGAGTTGGGTTTCTTTCTGTAGACTCCATATTCCAAGTAGTGAAACTCCCATGCAGAACAAAACTGTACAGCCCAATGGAAATGATCATGCACAGTGACCAGTAAGTTGAGACATTTCCTGAGGCTTACATTCTGCAAAACTACTTATTCTTGATGCAACCAGGTTATTCAATCATCTTCTTTATAAGTGTTAAGCTTTAGTAATATAAACCACAGGTATTTACTGGCATCAGCATTCATAAGGCACATTCAGAGATAGCTATCTACCCAAAAATGACAAAGCAAAGGTAAAGATTTAGGACATGCCTTGTTTTGTTAAGCCAACACCTCAGTAACGGAGCAGTAGCTTTGAACGGAAGAGCCATATTACTAATCAGAAATTTAATAACGTAAGTTAGGCTTTGAAAGCTCTTTACACTACCTAATTAACCTACATAGACAAATCCCGACAGGATGAAGAGGGTGGTTTGCAGGTGCAAGGTTGGAAAAAAGTATGTGAGAATACTTCCAAAGCACTACTATTCAACAAATCTATTCATCAGTAAAGTGGCAAGAGCACAAGGGAAAATTTGAGCTTCCTCCAGAATGCAGAGAAGTCTGCAAGTAGGATCAACAAAGCATGTCAAGAAGAGTCACTACCACCCAAATGCAAATGTTTACATATACTTAATCCACAGACATCCTGATAATCAGATATTCCTATACTGGGGAAGGAGTAATGTGCAAAGAGGAATGTGTACGTACAGGGATCTCAATTTTCACTAGTGAAATCAATTCATGAAGAATTGAATTTACTACTTTGTTTCCAGAAATGCACTGGAAGAGCTCTAGAGCAGAGGGCAGTAGCTGAAGCAAGCATCCCACAGCAAACAACTTCTTTAAATACTGAAAAAATAACTGGAGAGAAGCATCTACTGCATAACTACATCCATTTATTTTGATCAATCTAATATTAATCGACATGGAGACATAAGCAAGGTGATGAAGGTGTGAGTCCTTTCCTGCTATGCAGAAGAACACAAAGAGCCTTTTTACTACTACCAAGTAAGTAGGTTTGTTAAAGCAGCACTTCAGCCACATTTCAATTTCTAGCAGGTTTAAGAGTAAGTAATGGCAAATCTGAAATCATATACAGCCATCCTGCAAGCTCTGTTCTAGGATAAATAGGGCAGAAGTAGGGTCAAAGTAGCTTCAGACAGAGGACAAAGGGAAAAGAAGATGCCACCTTAGCACTGGGAAAGAACAGAGGAGAATAAGGCATGCATACATTTCCATGCACAGGGCCTGCTGCTAAGCACTCTTTTCTTTTGAGGGTCTCTATTCAAGCAGATTAGCAACCTAGACCAAAAAGGCAAGGTACTCACAAGAATGACATGCAGTGAGTCAATGGCAACATTGTGAGCTGAATTCAAAAGTCTTCTTAAAAAAAAGCCCATTGCTCTGATCTCTGGCCATACTGTCACACCTACTTACAATCACAGAACAGCTTGAGTGGAAGGAACCTTAAAGATCACTGAGCTCCAACCCCCCCATTGTGAGCAGGGCTGTCATGCACCAGATCAGGCTGCCCAGGCCCATCCAACCTAATTTTGAACACCTACTTCTATTTCACAGGAATTTAAGCCTCCTAGCATCCTTGCAAAGCACATGCTGCCATTGACAGATGAAGAAGCTCACATGAACTCTAAGCTGGGTGACTGGTTTAAAGCCATAGACAGCTAAGAACATTCATGTCTCTTGATTCCTGAAGCCACATGAAGACTTCAAACATACTATAAATCCTCCTGTTATCTCACATTTCTAGCAATAAAAAGAGAAATGACAAGCTATAAGGACACAACTGTACTTTAATTTGATCAAAAAAGATTTTTCATCGCTGGAAGCATCTAAAATATCTGACGTGTCAGCTCAGAAATATATACTTGGCAAATGAAAAAGGGGGTGACTGCATTACCTCAGTCCTTCTAGGGCTGATAAGCCTACAAATACTCTTCGGTCGTGGTAGATGCAGCTTAACTGATGAACTTTGAGACAGTGAGGGATACCAAGGGATGATGATGATAAAAATAATATGAAAGCTTACCTAGCTTTTTCAGTAATTAGATTAACTTATGCACATATGCCACCTGCATAGAACTGATACTTCGGGAACTAAGCTTCACTCCAATTTTACCTGGAACTTGGCAGAACATCTTTGCATCTTTTCTGACAAAGATATGCCTGCTAGAGAAGACCAGACCAGTATCATCCACAGGTATCAACCCTGGTATGTGTGAACAGTAAAATAACTGCACCACATTAAAAATAATAATAATAATAATAAAATAATAAAAAAGATCCTATATAAACAATATTCCTATACAAAGTGTGTGATATATATCACTACAAATAAAATATGCACAACACTTACTCATCTTACTCAGTAAAATCACACAAGTACATTTTACTAAGAAGGAACAAGTTCAAAGCTGTACACCCATAACACAGTCACTCCCTATCAAAACTCCACAGAAATTTAGAAGGAAATTCTTCTGTGTTGGTTCTGGTTTCTGCAAAATACTGTCACATTCTGCTTATGCTAAGCAGCACAAGTGGAATCAATATTTTAAAGCCAGATAAATTTACCAGTTTTGTTCATTGCTATTGCAAGCTTGGGAGTAAAACAAAATAGGGAACAAGCAGGGAACAAGCATTTCTGCAGTCCTGCCCGTTTGCATTCCATTGATAAATTTTATTTAAGTGCAGATTCACTTTGGCACAGGATTTTATCCCTTTAAACTTTTATCTATAAACTTAGGGCATGAGAAAAATCACTCCTCATCCTAAGCACAGAAGGAAAACAATTGTTTTGCTTTTGTCATCTGTCACCACATTGGACCATTCTACCCAATGCTTCTCACTCCTTCAGCTGAGACACAAATGCAGGACTCCCCTAGGGGCATTTATTTTTACGTGGATTCTCCACACTTACGTCACGGGAAGTGGTCAAGTTCTTGCTGTTTTCCTCTCCTAGGAATGACTTCATACTCTGCATGATATTATCCTTCCGCTGCTGCCGGAATTTCTTCTCCTCATCACACAGAGCCATGCTGAACCGGAGGTCAGTTGAAGAGCTGTTTTTTAAAACAGACAGGAATTAGCAAAAGGCCCTATTCAAAATGAAATTTTAAAGACAATCTATGAGATCAAAATAAACAGAAAATAAAATAAACACATACTCATGCAACAATGGCATAATGTGACAAAACAGTGAAGGAAGTACAAAACGACGCGCTGTGTTACTGGGATATGTATTTCATATAGCAACCTCACTGTTCACATCCTAGAGTAAAAGGCACAAAACAAGTAGCTTCTTGTGGTGTATTACCTAGTCTTAAACAGTAACATTAAGTTAATATATATGACTATATATACAACTACAAAATTTTAGCCTAGAAGTTTGAATTCTCTATTTATGCACCAAAAAAAAAAAAAAAAATCCAACCACAATGAAAAAAGATACACATGTGCTCTTAAGGGGAGGAGAGGGCAATTCTGAAACCATATCCATTCAGTCTTACTATCAAAAGCTATATGGATCTCAATAGGGATTGTACTGACTGGAGACAGAAAAAACAAAACCTCTTTTCCAGCTGTTTTCCTACCCCATACAATCAGAAGCATGCAAAGGGCTGTGTAAAGACCTCAGTCCCCTATCTGAATAACAGCCACAGCTTCAGCTCCCACTTCTCATTTCAGATAACAAGGCAGGAACTGAGTCAGCATGTCACCCCATGGGCCTAAACTACAGCACTGCCAGTTTTCAGAGCCTGACAGATCTTTTCTCCTTTTACAAGACTTACAAAATAGTCTTCAGAAGAAGTCTCACTACTGCCAGCCCAGAAGTCACCTCCTGCTTAAGGCCCATTTTGTGAATGTGCATCACTGAACTCAGCAAGAGCTTGTTCTCAGGAATCATTTCTAGACTTAAAAGGCATTTTTCTGAGTATAGCTCAAGGTGATTTTTGTCTTTCACCTGGATGGGCTGAGAAAGAGGGAGAAAGACACTGAAAGAAAGAAGATGAAAACAAAACAAGAGAGCAGGTATATGCTCAGCTTCATGAGAAATCCTGGTCAGAATGAGATATTCCATTTTCACTTCAATACTACGCCAAGGTACACTTTGGGGCAGTTTTGTAATGAGTACACACACACAATGAAAGCTACCACGAGATGCAAAGTCACTACAGAAGGTAAAATAACAAGCTGAAGCTGATGTCAAAGAGTTCATTAGGGAGAGCCCTTGAAAAGGAAAGTACTTAACACAAGCCAAGACGAGAGGGCCATGTACAATAGCCTTGATCCTACAAGTATCTGAAAAAGGAAAAACTATTCAGAAAAGTAATGCCATTAATGTCAATGAAATAACTGCTGTTCAAAAACAACCTTTAATTTTCAAGTCTTTGATTTTTCAGACCCTGGTATTTCAACATTAAAAAGTGTTGTATTCCACACGGCATCTTTCTTTCCTTGAAAGAAAATGATAACAAATGGAATCAAATTTTAAAAGGTCTTTGTTGCCAGTGTATTTTCCTTTTATTTGTTTAGCTCCGGGTTTCAATAGGAGATACTTACCACACCTCAAGAGAGAGATCCAAAGTCATTTCTGTAACCTACACAAGAGAGATTTACATCAAATTACAACACTTTCAGCAGAAAAAAACCCAAAAAGCACACATGCACGTGGAATATGAAATCAGCAGTTACGGGCTTTTTTAGATCACTTCATTGAAAAAAGAAGAAGCTCCTAAAATGTGTCAGTGAGTTTACTTTTGGCACAGCACCAAAACCACAAGAAAAAGCTGCTAGGTGCAGCTGGGTGCTGGCTTTCACTGGTTAGATGCCATTATCTTCCATTCTTTCACTGACAATCATTTTTTGACAGTCACTCCTGTTTGGCATAAAGGGATCTGACTGTCTTCATACACTGAAGATGCAGCTGCAATCCACCCACTACACTCAGCTCTCATTTGAAACTTGTGCTCCACACAAGCCACCCAGGGCTTTCTACAGGTAAATAAATATGCTTAAATTATCAGTCAGGAGGAGTGACTGCCTAGAAACACCTGTAAGATGCAAGTCAATTAATGAGCATCACTACATCATGTTTTCACTTCCATTAAATTCCAGCTATGGAATACACTGAGAAGACCAAACCAAAGAAGACCAAAGATTTCTCCCACCTCTTTAGAATAATCGGTGTGACAAAATGCTGGTTCACTGTCAGTACTAAAAAGAACAATTCAACTGATTTTTAGCAAGTGTAACAGCCCTGGAAGTAGGTAGCTGATCAACTGCACATGCAGAAGATAACATTCACACACCGAGGGATGGGAATCTTACAGCACTCCTGCAGCCTACAAGGATCTACCTGGCCATAGCTATAGCTTGTTTCTCTCTGCCTCCTTCATACAGCACTTAAAGGGGTTCCCTGCAAGCAAAAGTTTACAAAAAGATGGTTACAGCACTGATCACACTTGTTAGGCCCAATCCGAGAGTACTAGGTTGCCAGACCAAAGATAGATAAGCATGTTCATCTTCCAAAGTTCTCACAGGAAACGGCCACTGTACCATCAGTACAGCCCTGCAGGCATGTAATACATACTGTTTTCTCTCACTCTGCCTCTTGCTGTACACAGATTCTCCTCCCTGCCTGCAGTATGTGATCAGAGGGTGAACATGAAGGAATGGTGCAGAGTCATTTATGGAAACACATCAAAGGCAGAGTAACAATTACGTTATTCCAGCACCTGACATTATTAATTTAGAAAGCACTTCATAAAACACGCAGTGATTCAATGGTTGAAGAAATGTATGCACTCAGTACTAAATAAACCCTTGAAGGGAAATGTTCCAGCAGGGAAGGAGCGTGGTGCCTTTTTTACCTTACACAGACTGCCCAGGAAATCTCAGGGATATGCGCTGTGCATGCAAACTGCCTGCACAGGACTCAGCCTGATTTGGCAACCCCTAGTTAAACGCTAATGCATGCATGCTCATGCATGCAGTTTCCTGCTTCCCAACAAACAGGCTTTAATCAGTTATTGGCTGCAACTAAACCTACTTTTAAAGTTGTATCACACTGAAAATAGCAGAGCAGTCACAAATCAGGAGCTCTCACCACATAATAGGCCACAGCCCCAAGCAGGAATGCATACAGTACTGATAATACATATAATACAAGCACACGGTATATAGATGAGCAGACATGAGGGATGTCATGAGGGATTCAGAATGGCCTCCAGTACTGCAATGCTTTAATACGTGTAAAACAAATTAAACTATTAACAGATTTAACAACAATTTCCAGGAGTTACTGTGCAGACAGGCAATCCTTGTTAAACTGACACCATTTGTTTTGTTTACAAGTTTAAAGAAAATAATCAAACTAGAACTCGTATTTTTATTTATTTATTTATTTATTCAGCACTGCATGCAGTAATGCATCATTAATGTTAACTGGGGCTGTGTTACAACAAACCATACATTACAACTGCAATGCATACTAATGAAGGAATTTCTGTTAGCTTCCTGGAGTCCAAAAGCTTCAAGTAGTAGAGATAATACACAATAAAATCCATATAACAAAGACCATTAAACTAAATCAAAACAAGTGGTGCAGAAACCAGTTTGGAGTACAAATGTTTGATACTAGGCTTTTAAAGAGGATTGTCTCCATGCCTATTCAAAAAGGAAAGCATTCAGTGCTACTCAGTTTCTTCATTCTCCTCTCAGCAGGAGTGCAGAGAGATCCAGTGCCAGTAGGCAGCCCAGTGTTTAACCACGGCCAACAGCCAATGCTCAGGAAACCCACTTCAGGACCAGGCGTGCAACCCTCAGCTGAAATCTCCCCAGCGCCCAAAGCCCCCGAAGATGTAGCTATTTCCTGACCAATAGGCTGCCATTATTCAATGAGGGATATAATAGCTCATTCTGCATTTTAAATTCAAAACTATGTTCTTAAAATATAGAATCTTAAAATCCAAGAAGCCTTGGATTTTCATCTGGGTTGCAAGTGCAGGCTACATGTTTTTCTTATGAAGTGACTAAGGGTAAACTCTGAGTAACATCAGACTCAGTGAGATTCCTTAAGAAACATCACTCAGGCTTCCTAAACACCAACTTCTACGTGATTTGTGAAGAAGCTGTATCATAGAACCAAAGAATCACCGAGGTTGGAAAAGACCTAAAAGATCATCCAGTCCAACCATATCTAACCAGGTATATTCAGATCTACATAGCGGTTTAGGTGCTCTCAGTTAAGACACTGATTACAAACTTCCCAACACGTTTACAGTCACATAGCAAATACAAAGCCACAAATGTAGCAACTCACATTGTTGAAAGTTAACTGGACCTCCTTCTTCTCTCCCAGTTTCAGGGAGGATATAGGAAATGAAGCCATACCAAGAGTCTCATCCATAACATAGTTGGCATCCATCAGAGTAACCTAAAAAGATAAACAGCATTCAATTCAATACTGATAAATCCCTTTTTAGGTCCATATAGATTATGCCTAAATTAACTTAAAAAGAGATATGGAAAAGCTTTTGATACTGTCCCCCATGACATCCTTATAATAAAGCTGAGGAAGAATGGGATAGATGAGTGGATGGTGAAGTGGGTTGAGAATTGGCTGACTGGCAGAGTGCAGAGGGTTGTCGTTGGCGGTGCGGTGTCTGGCTGGAGGCCTGTAACTAGCGGCGTCCCCCAGGGGTCTGTACTGGGTCCAGTCTTGTTCAACATCTTCATCAACGACCTTGATGAGGGGATAGTGACCACCCTCAGCAAGTTTGCTGATGACATGAAGTTGGGAGGATTGGCTGACATGCCTGAAGGCTGTGCTGCCATTCAGCGAGACCTGGACAGGCTGGAGAGCTGGGCAGTAAGAAACCGGATGAGGTTTAACAAAAGCAAGTGAAGAATCTTGCACCTGGGTAGAAATAATTGCATGCACCAGTACAGGCTGGGGGAAGACCTGCTGGAGAGGAGCTCTGCTGAGAGGGACCTGGGCGTCCTGGTGGACAACAGATTGACCATGAGCCAGCAGTGTGCCCTTGTAGCCAAAAAGGCCAATGGCATACTGGGGTGTATTAAAAAGAACGTGTCCAGCAGGTCAAAGGAGGTGATCCTCCCCCTCTACTCTGCCCTGGTGAGGCCTCATCTGGAATACTGTGTCCAGTTCTGGGCTCCCCAGTACAAAAAAGACAGGGATCTCTTGGAAAGAGTCCAGCAGAGGGCCACTAAGATGGTGAAGGGCCTGGAGCATTTCCCCTATGAGGAGAGACTAAGTGAACTGGGTCTGTTTAGCTTTGAAAAAAGAAAGCTGAGAGGGGACTTGATCCAGGTTTATTAATACCTGAGGTGTGGGAGCCATAGTGGCGAGTCTGGTCTCTTTTCAGTAGTGTGTGGGGATAGGACTAGGGGTAATGGGATGAAAGAACAGCATAGGAAGTTCCGCACAAATGTGCGGAAGAACTTCTTTACAGTGAGGGTGACAGAGCACTGGAACAGGCTGCCCAGGGAGGTGGTGGAGTCTCCTTCTCTGGAGATATTTAAGACCCACCTGGACGCCTACCTGTGTGACATGGTGTAGGGAGCCTGCTTTGGCAGGGGGGTTGGACTCGATGATCTCTAGAGGTCCCTTCCAACCCCTACAATTCTGTGATTCTGTGATTCTGTGAAAAGAATGTAACTAACCCAACCTAGTCAACACCCAAGGATATCCTCTTTAAGCAGGATAAGCTAGCATACAGCATAGGTGGCTTTTTTAAGGCAGTCAATGGAGTGAGTATGACAGTATCATTCACAAAACATTTTTCATTTGAGTACCTTTACTGTCAGTAAATCTCATCATATTTCTAAACAGATCTAATTACTTTAGATTATATGCATTATATATATAATTATTTCAATTTATAGCTAGTAAACCTTCTCTGTGGAGAAGACAATAGTGTTTTAAATATCATATGCCAAAAAAACGTAAAGCAAGTTTTCAGCTAAGACAGAATCCATATGTCCTAATCTTCCATTCACAGACCAAGAATTTCATAGCAATGATTTGGAATAAAACACAGCATTCCAAATAGCACAAAGCTCTTCCCTGTATCAAACCAGACCTTCAAGTCTCTTCTCATCTTCCATATCAGAGCCTATGCCCTTTCAAATGCAATATCATCCAAGCACTGATACAGATAGCAGAGAACACTGTCCAATGCATTTGCTCTAATGCTCCTGTGCCTCTATCTAGCTGTCTTTTTTCTCAGAGGCAGCCTTTCAGTTCTCAAGTAAGACGTTCACAAAGAGTTTCAAAATACTGTTTCCATGGTTTCTAATAAATGAGCTCTCCAAACTCATCTGGCTTTGTGGATTAGTTTCTTCTGAAGTACCGTGTTTGTGCATTGGAGCATGCATTTTGTGTAAAACAAATGCAATCAAGACACAGACACTTGCATGACTATTTGCTATATCTGAGTTCAACCTTTTCTCAGCTGCGGAGAATTCGTCTCATCCTATGTCACTACTGACTCTTTGGAATGAACTGTATTTTAGTGACATCAGTATTCTAACATCATCTGTGTTCTTCACAGAACTTGATGCTCATAACCTCTGAGGGCTGACTTCTGAAACCAGCAGCAACAGTAAGAACTTCATAGCAGGATTCTGGCGAGCTTCTTATACTTCAAAGTAAAAACTGCACTTGAGACAGTGTTGTAAATTTAAACAGCCAGAGGAGCAGAAGGGGTTGTGGTATCTGCATGAGCCTGGGAATTCACTTAAGTTCACCTAAAGCTTTAGGTGGGTTTTGATTTGAATTCTGATGCTGTCCTCCACACAGAATCCAAAGGCTCTGCTATGGACACTGCGTGTACCACAATGGCAGAACAAAAGTACCAGCCTTAATCTGAGAACATGTTTTTCACGGGGAATAGAAGGTTTACCATGAACAGCATACATATGCTTATGCAGATATAAATCAAACTGGTCAAAAATTCACCATTATTACATGGCATTGATGGCTATTTGCAGGCCATTTCCATGACATACTACAGCATTTGCCTCGTAAAACAGCAATGATTTTTAGTTACTGTAAAGATACATTTCCAAATTCTACTTCTAATGAAATCTGCTGCATTCTCTCTAACAGGACAATCTTTTTGGCTTGCCTGGGCCACACTGCATGAAAATGAGCTGATTTGGGCATAAGTCTCTCCAAAAGTAATGACTCCTACATAAAATATATACAGCAATAAAGGCGGGTCAATGAACCCAAATTCTTATTTCCTTCTTCCTATTTCCACAAATGATCACTCCGTTCCCCTTTCTAAGTCCTGATTACTATTCACCTATATTTTCATGAAAAAAATACCTACGGTTAGATATTCCCACCTTTTCGCAGGTGCCACTTGGCCAGGCTGTGTGCCTCATACCAAAACATTCAGTGAGGATCAACTCAGGTGAGTGCTGCACAAGATAAAATGTCGGAAGCTGTTTTGCATAATCTCTTTTCTGCAAAACAATTGTGAAGTTACTCTGACTTCCCTATGGTGTAGTCACACAGGCAGGATGGACATGAAGGTTATTCATGCTCCAGTAGACTGACCACACCATTCTTCTTCCTTGAACGGCAAATCTGGTCCTCACACCAGGAGCAGAGAGAGCATTGTTGGAAGCACAGTTTGTTTTCTTCCAACATATATCCAGTAATTTAAAGCTTCCCAGGCTTTAAATTCTGCCCTTGCTGTTCATTTAATTCAGACTGAAAACCTGTATGCTTGTGTCAGAGCAGTTTACATGTTAGGGCCATGTCCTTTGAAGAAACAAGCACCACAGAAGAACTTACATTCTTACTAGAGCACCACAGAAGAACTTAACATTCTTACTGTATGGACTGATAAATTAATTATACGTAATATTCACCTTTTGTATACAACCCAGGAAGGCATAACTTATTGATATAAGACAATGGCTCAGACAGCAAGCCTGGACATAGACTAAGAGTTTCAAATCATCACTGTGTGTGCTCTGAGGATAAAACAAAACCACACTTCTGCTTTTTGACTGCTGAGGGACAAGCAGGGAATGGGCAGAGACTTGACTTAACATTCCCATGTATTCACTGTCTGTAATTGTAGAATCAGTGAAGGAAGCAACAAGAAAATAATGTATGGCTGATGTGAAGAACAGTAAGGTACCAGCCTCCAGGAGCAGCGTGAAGGATAACACAGAGGCATATCTTACAATGACTCTCAAGGCTATTTATTCATTGAATACAATACCTCTTGCCTAGCACCATGACTAAAGGCAAAATCCAGCCTTTAATGTTAAAAAAAATAAATCAATCAAAACAACAACAACAAAAAAACTCCAAAATCTTATAACAACAGATGAACAAAGTAACTGCCAGACATTTTTTTTACTTCCATTTCCACACAGGCAGCTCAGTCACTTTATTTACCTCAAGAACATTCTCCTGGTTGGGGTCCAGAATGAACTCAAAGGTCTCATTCCACACGGGATTCACATCATTATTAAAATGTTTAGTTCTCTTCCTGCAGTCGGGAGCAGAGGGGATGAACAGCTCCACATAGGGGTCTGGAGTGTCAACTAAAGAGCAAAACAATGCAAGATTCCATGTAACTCAAATCCGAGTTGTAACAGTTACGTAAAACCACTGATTATCTCATGATCTATGGCAGAATTACGTTTAAATTTAACTACACAAATTCTACGAATATAATGAAAAAAGTGATAAAACAATATTACTGGTATCTCAGAAGGAAACAGAAGTTATCCTGTTAGGTGGAGAGAGCTTTGAGCAAACAGAAGGGCACTGGGAAAGATTCCTGTTTATTGGAAATATGTCTACTTCTACCTAGCAATGGTAATTATTTTTAAAAGCTCTTACCCCTTCCTTGTCCAAGTGTTACAGCAGTGACATAAGAACATTCCACACAAATGGTCTTCAATTAGAAATGAAAACAAGCAATGGGGCATCTAGCTTTGGATTCTCTGTTCGACTTCACAGAGGTCAGCACAGAACCAAAACCTTACTGGCACATTATTTGAAAAACAACTGCAGAACCCTGACAGAAAATACAGTAACATATGACAACTTTATCTAATCAGAATTACTAGTGGGAGAAAAAGTACACCTTGAAAAAATTCATCTGACGTTCAATAAAAGCCATTCCCTCCTGAAAGCAAAGAATGCATTGCTGGCAGCCCAACAAATCCTACATTTCCAATCCATTAAAGCCAGTAATTTTCTTTTGACAAATAAGATTTTTCTCTCAAAGGAGATTATTTTCTGTCTGATATTTAACCATCACCAGTGTCAGCATCTCTATTATGAATGACAGCTCATTCCGAAATGAAAAATTTCAGTTGGCATGATCCATGAATTGTGTTGCACTGTATCTGCAGAAAAGATTCTATCATGTTTTCACATTGAAGTCCAGCTCTTTAAAAAGAGCACTGTGGAAATAGAACATGATCAGTGTGTTGTATCAACAGAAGAAATTCAGCCAAGCTGTTACAGAAAGCACTAGGTAAGATTACAAGTACACACACTGTCAGCATCAGAGCTGCACTAGCTTCTTCTGACTTATTTTCTTCTAACTCCATATCAGTTTGTTTTCTTCCAACATATATCCAGTAATAGTATGGATTTCCCTTAATCTCACCATTGTCAATCAAGGTTTTAGAAAAAGTATTTTTTACAATTTCTTGTCCTACAAATAGAAGAAACAGGCTGATGTTGACCTTACCATACAAAGCCACCAGCTGTAACATGGTAAAATACATACATCTTCCCAGCCTCACTGCAAAGATTGTTCCCTGCTCTTGGGAAATGCTTTCAATGAAACGCTCAGCTCACTATAAACAAGAATCCTTTTATTAAAGATGTCTTTAGGAAAGAGATTAAAATCCATCACTAGGTCAAACAGGTCTGAACATTCCTCCATGTATAAACTTCAAGTCTAAAGATACTTTTTTCAACAAAGCCAGATGTGTTCAGACGTTCCTGATTTCAGTGAAACATTATCAGAGAGTGCTGAAGCCAAGAGCCGTGGGGTCACTACAGCCAGGGGGGAGAGTAAACAAAAAGTATATGTCAGTGCTTCCAGGAGTCAATCTTCTTTTGGAAAACACAAAGGCGGTTTTGTGTACCAAGGCAGAACGGAGTCAAAACATTTTGGCCTCAGTTTCATAGTTTCGTGCGGGTTGGAAGGGACCTTAGAGATCATCGAGTCCAGCCCCCGGGATTCGAGCCTCTGTGTAGCAGAGCGGCATTTCTACCACTTGCGCCGCAGGGGGGATTCGAACTCCGGGCCCCAGTGTTGCAAGGCAGCGTCTTTAACCACTGCGCCACGGGGGCAGTGGCCTCCTGCCGCTTCTATTTGGGAACATCAGCTGGAGCCAATGTGCTTTCTGACACTACCAACAGAGAAAGCACCGAACCCACACAAAAAAGCACTTACAATCTCTGTGAAGGAGCAGAACAACATGCATGACTCAGTCAGATTTGCATGTCGTGCTCTGTACCTGTAGGTCTCAGCTAATTGCTACAACTTGGCAGGTCACACTGTTACCTGTTAATTAATGAGCAGCTATTTAAAGCTGGGGAATGGCGTGACAAGCCTTTAAATAGCATTCTTCATTAGCTCCTGATAATTTTTGTTCTAGCTTGTCTCTTAGCTGAAGTCAGGGGAAGAGATGGGATCAAACCCCAGGTGTCTTTTACATCTTCTTTCATTTTCCACTGATAGATGTAACTAATTGCCAGCTTCTACTGGCTGCATTACCTCTCTTGAATTACAACCCAAATCTGTGCCTGAAGGCAGGGAATTCAAAGCCCCATGAGTCTGCATAGCAAAATACCTACTGCAGTGAGCAGTGACAAGATCACATCTGTAAGTCTGGACATCAAGCGATACTTAGGCAACAAGCCCTAGAGATGCACAATGCAAAGAGCCTGAACACACCCCCAGAAGTTTGGTTTTTAATAAAAATACCAACAGTAAGCAACAATCTGAACAAAACTTTGATGCCTCTCCTTCTGTTCAATTTTTACGTGACTATGGGGTTGGCTCTAATTGGAAGTTACAAAACTTTGACTTTTGTATTAAACACAAAAAGCCAGTGGCTCCCCATCTGCATTCCAAACCCCAAAGCATGTGGGAAGGTCAGGCCTCTGCACAGCTGGAAGCCAGCTCCCATTGCTGACTCCCCACCAGAGAGAATCCAAGTGAGTGCTGAAACAGAAACTCATCCAAGGCACGGAGAAGCTAAACTTAGAAAATTAGCAACTAAAATAAATAAAAGAAATACCTTGGTAACTGAGCAATGCCCAAGCCTCCCCCTCACTCCCTGCCTTTATTATGTTTCTTAACCCGAGGCTAGGAGTTAATCATCCACCCTTTCATGTTTGAAAGTTTATTTTGTGCTATTTTCAATTAAGAAAATGAAAATCTATCTTTACAAACTTTCTTATTCAGCTGAAGAGGAAAAATACTGGAAGACTGCGTGCTCTGACTAAGATATTGCTACAAGCCATCCTATATAAACAAAAATTACTCCTTTTTATCACTTGGGGATGGCACTCATGAAGTAGCTACCAGCAAGTAACACAAAGTTGCTTAATGTATTTAATGTGCAGGTAAAATAGATGGTGTGTGCATCCTCTTGCACAGTGCATCCTCTTGCACAGATCTGTTTATTCCTGTACATGTTTTTGCCAGTTGATTTCCCAGGTATGTTTTAAGAAAAAAATGAATCTCAAAACACCAATGAAAAACAGCTTGATCACTGCTGTTATCTGTATTTTATGTTCAAAAAAAAGCACCTTAATGAAATGGTTTGTGGGGCAAAAGCTGTTGCTTTAAAACTGTAATCATTTGTAAGAGAACTACTTTTGCATACATAGGGGCAATACTGTTAGAGAATTTTTCCTTGACTGAAGTGAAGCAAAGCTGGAAAGAAACACAGCCAACTTTGAAGACTCCCCAGGAGAGGCAATATCTAAGTATTCATACTACTTCCTCAGGGCACTTCTGCAGAAAGCAGCAGTTCGATGAAGCTCCAATGGACTCTAGGCTGTTCCCAGACACAGCTTCCTGCATCTCTCCTTTGTTATTTGTTGTCTAGCAATCTGCTCCACATCTGTATTTTTTCATGCAGCTGAAATACTTGCAAAGGTTGCAAATGACAGACCTATGGACACATGAACTATTGTCAGACAGTGACTGCAGTATACGACTTCATATCCCTCCCTTCCTGGCACTGTGACTCTACAGTAAGAGCCTCAGAATGTGCAGGCAGCTAACACAATGCTCTTCCAGCAGCGACTAAGAGCTGCACGCACGGTGGCACAGATCTGCTACAGAACAGAGGCACCAGACACCAGTAGCATCAATCAGAGAATGAAGGAATATGAACTCACATACAAATGTAGCCAAAAAAATCCACCTTTACACGAAGTACTAAAATTCGTTTCAGCGCTGATTTCAATGAGTCCTACATTTATTAGCTTAGAGTGGGATGAATTTTAGGTTTTAATGAATTCTCTTCTATCTTCACATATATAAACCCTACAGAATACTACCACTAAACAGCACCATGAATCATAAAGCAAGACACAAAGTGGACACTAATTACAGCCAGTTGTTCTCACAGAAAAATGAATAATGCTTAAAGCAATACATTAAAAAAAACTGTAAAATTCTCTGCAATGACTGGAAACCATTTTATATTGTACTGTCCATTTGGCAGGATATTAATATAACAATATATATTTCAATCATTCCAATTTCAATTATTTCAATACTATATGAAACTCAGAATAAATAGAAAAGTTGTTCAAAACTAAATCAGAATGGATAAAGCCACCTCTATTATACATTAAAATTTATCTAATTGGTCCATCAAAGCTTGAAGGAAATGCAAAGCCTTTAAAACATTAAAAAATCCAGTTTGTTACAAAAGAATCTGTCTCCTTTATCCCACTTACCATAAGCTTATTATAAACATTTGTTATCATTGGATGCTAATCTTGGATTATTATACAAACTATTAATGGATTATTAAATAAAACTGGTGAGACCACATTTAGACTACTGTGTCCAATTCTGGGCTCCACTGTTCAAAATAGACAGGGATCTCCTATAAGGAGTCCAGTGGAGGGCCACAAAGATGATGAAGGGTCTGGAGCATCTCCTGTGTGAGGAAACTCTGAGAGACCAGGTTCAGTTTAACATGGGGGAAAGAAGATTGGGGGTGGATCAGATGAACATTAATAAACATCTACAGGGAGGTGGGAGGCAAATGAATGAGGCCAGGCTCTTCTCAGTGGTGCACAGTGATAGGACAAGGACTAATGGCCTAAACCTTGAACACAAGAAGTTCTGCACTAACAGGAGACAAAACTTTACAGTAAGGGTGCCAGAGCACTGGAACAGGCTGCTCAGAGGGGTGGTGGAGTAATGGCACAAATTTAAGGGAAACCTAAGCGTGGCCATTGGTAGGATCACAGAATGGCATGAGTTGGAAAGGACCTCAAGGATCATTAAATTCCAACCTCCCTGCCACTGGCAGGGTTGCCAAACACTGGATCAAATACTAGATGAGCTTTCCCAAGGCCCCATCCAACCTGCGATTCAGTGCCTCCAGGGATGAGGCACCGACAGCATCTCTGGGCAGCCTGTGCCAGTGCATCACCACCCTCTGAGTGAAGAATTTCTTCCTAACATCTAACCTACATCTCCTCTCTTTTAGTTTAAAGCCACTCCCCCTTGTCCTATTACTATTAGACAATATCAAAAGTCTGTTTATAAACTACCATCAAGTAATGGTAGGCTGCAGTGAGGCTCCTAGGAGCCTTCTATTCTCCAAGGCGAACAAGCCTAACTCATTCAACCTTTCTTCATAAAAAAAGGACTGAAAGGGTGGAGAACATCCTTGTTGGTGCTCCACCAGATGAACTCCAACATCCTTCTTGTGCAGGGAGCCCCGGGCCTAAATGCAGTACTCCAGCTGGGGCCTCAGCAGAGCAGAAGAGTGGGGGGCAATGACTTCCCTCTCCCTGCTGCCACCTCTTTTTGAATGCAGCCCAGGGTACCACTGGCCTTCTGGGCTGCAAGTGCACACTGCTGGCTCCTGTCCAACATTCTGTTCTGCAGGACCACTAAGTCCTTCTCGGCAGGGCCATTCCATGAGTTCTTCCCCCACTCTGTACTCTGGAATTGTCCCAGCCCAAGTGCAACACCTTGCACTTGGCCTTGTGGAACCCCACTGGATTCAAATGGACTGGAGGTGCAACTCTGAAAACCAAACAGTTCTTCTCCCACTTGGGGAAGTGGAGCCAGGCACACAGTGCAGCAGAACTGGCTGTGTCAGGCTGCAACACCAAGAAGCATCTTATGACTCTACTGGGTAATCTTTACATTAAAACCTCCAGCAGCCAATAGCAGAATCTGAAAAGCAACAAGGACATGATCTGTCTTCTCAAGTTTGTTCTGAATTCCCCACTTTTCAAGAGGACTATGGCTTAGCACACTCCTCCCAGGCTAACAGTGGTGGCCTTCAACCCTCTGTGTCACTCATACTTCAGATGAGACTGTTTCCACTATTTTAGCTTTTTAAAATTGGTTGACTTGAACTAACAAAACAAATACAATTAACATGCAAAACATATTAGCTAAGTTTAATTAAATCCCTATGTAGGCCCTCTCATAAATCAATTTAATTTCAGTGATGCTAATTCTCAAAGAGTATTCACAATAGGTACTAATGCGGTCTAGTTACTACATTTAAATTCAATCTTCCCATTAATTTGGAGCAGTTGCTTCTGAGAGCCCTTAAACAAATTAATGGTCTGTCAGCAAGGGGCCACAAGCAGGAGGCATGAGGTCATTTGCTGCATGTGTTCCAGGTACAATAAGGACTGCCAAGGTTTCTGGTCTCATCAGACAGAGATGTTGCAAAGAAGATGATGTAGGACTGGATTCCATTTGTGGAAGGTGACTGCAAGTGAGGTAAGGCTGGTCCCAAAACAGCAGCTGTGCTCTGAGAAATCCTGCCATGGAGTAACTGATTTGTTAGAGATAATTAATGACTTGCATTACAATTCTTTTAGGCTTTGGCACTCTTTAGGTGAGGGAAAGGACTGTGCTCCCAGCTCAGTGAGTGCATTACTACCTACTTCACTGGCAGAAGGGACACCACCACAAGCTTTCCTGATGCAGCCTTGACAAAAAAATTAAAATAAAACTGCCACCTGAACCTTTTAATAGGTTCACAACAGATTCATCGAAGTGCCAAGAGAAAAAATTCCCTTCTCTCGGTTCTCTCTCCAGCTGCTTTTGTACAGAGACAGCAGCGAAAAGCAACTAAAACATCAGCTTATAATGGTCTGGATAAAAATCTATTTTTCTGGTGGTACAGTAGAATCCAAAGTGTTGTTTGTTTTTTCCTTCTTCAATTGAAATGCTTAGTTCTCATGAGCACTGCTAGTGCCACATCTATGAACCCTTTCCCTCTGTCACTGTCGGATGCCCCATGCAGCTGTGGGTCCGTGCTGATGCCAAGCCTGGGCAGCGATAACTGGGGCTGGTGCAGGCTTAGATATATCATCACATTCCTGGTGAATTACTCAAAGCACAACATGTAACTTCTACGTGTTGATGAGTATAGCTTAGTTCTAGCCTGGCATAAAGTCTGCTAATGCTAACTGAAACTGTCAGCAATTTATGAATCCGCAGAACAAGTTTATACTGGATCTGTGCTAGGTATCGTGGGGTTTTAGAGGTTTTGGTCTTTTACCAGTGGCTACAGAGCTCTATGCACAGTGATACCAAAGCACAGCCTCAGAACCTCTGTGTAAGAGATGCTCTTCCTCTGGCTTTCTGACTCTGACAACTGCTGTCAGTGGGACTTCAAAAGCCTGGAGCTGCCCAGACCTGACAGGACCACAGACGAGTGCAGGCTGAGGCTGGTTACACAAACTTCATGCTTCAGTAAAACCTCAATCGTTGCTACTGCAAGCAGTTACAGGAAATTGTAAAATCAAGTGACACCTGTGAACAGATTCTGCACATCGCAGGCAATTCACTTATGGTACGGAGGAGTGTATGTGCTGAGTCAGAACAGCAGACATACACCAACATCATAGGTTCACAGACATATGAGTTTGTCTGTCCAGCTAAGCATGGCACAGCCTAGCACTGACTAAACAGGCGTTCCATCCTAGTATTTCAACAAATCAGCACTTCTTCAGCTCAGACTAGTATGTGGGAAAGTTAACAATCAACAAATGCAAGAGAGTAATCAGGGGAAACTTCACATTTCACTTCCAAAACACAGTTGCAGAACAAATCAAAGATGTGATTTTTCACACAGTAGATGCATGGTATCCTGCAGAAATCCTTTTCAGAGGAGCTGAGAATGAGAAGACTTTAAGGAAAACCAGTGATGTTTCTGCAAGAGAAACTTTGTGAAGGCCACTAATTTCACTTAGTGAAATCACATCCAGAACAGGGTGGTCCTTCCTGGAAACACCACAGTGCTTGGAGAGGATCAGAGCTAAGTATCACATGCTCAACTTGTTCTTGTTTTCACACAGAATCCAGCTATGATGTTCCTTCTGACTCTCTCTTGGGACCATGCCATAAAACCATGACAGACCAGGCAAAATTTCAAAGCCTTGTGGGGTAAGGAGGATGAGAGGGAGAAGAAAGCAGGAAGAAATCACACAGAATCACAGAATGACCCGGGTTGGAAGGGACCTCAAGGATCATGTAGTTCCAACCCCCCTGCCTAGCAGGGCCACCAAACATACACATTTACTAGATCAGGTTGCCCAGAGCCCTGTCCAACCTGGTCTTGAACACCTCCAGGGACGGGGCATCCACAACCCACCTGGGCAGCCTGTTCCAGGACCTAACCATTCTCCTAGTAAAGAACTTCCCGCTAACATCCAACCTAAATCTTCCCTCTTTTAACTTAAAAACCTCTCCCCTAGTCCTGCTATTGTCAGCCCTTTCGAAGAGTTTACTCCCCTCCTGGGAGTAAGTTCCCTTCAAGTATTGAAAGGCTGCAATGAGATCACCCCGCAACCTTCTCTTCCCAGGCTGAACAAACCCAACTCCCTCAGCCTGTCCTCATAGGAGAGGTGCTCCAGCCCCCTGATCATCTTTGTGGCCCTCCTCTGGACCCTTTCCAAAATCTCCATGTCTTTTTTGTACTGAGGGCTCCACACCTGGACACAGTACTCCAGATGGGGCCTCACAAGAGCAGAGTAGAGAGGGACAATCACCTCCCTATTCCTGCTGACCACCCCTCTCCTGATGGAGCCCAGGATCCCATTTGCTTTCCGGGCTGGCAGAGCGCACTGCTGGCTCATGTTAAGTTTCTCATCTATCAGGACCCCTAGGTCTTTTTCAGCCGAGCTGCTCTCAAGGACAACTCCTCCCAGCCTGTACAGGTGCCTGGGGTTCTTCCGGCCCAAGTGCAAAACCTTGCACTTTGCCGTGTTGAACCTCATTAGGTTCACCCGAGCCCAGCTTTCCAGCCTGTCAAGGTCCCTCTGAATGGCATCCATTCCCTCCACCGTATCGACTGCACCACTCAGCTTGGTGTCATCAGCAGACTTGCTGAGGGTGCACTCCATTCCCTCATCGATGTCATTAATAAAGATGTTAAAGAGCACCGGTCCCAAGACAGACCCTTGAGGGACACCGCTCGTTACCGGCCTCCACCTGGACATAGAGCCATTGACCACCACCCTCTGTCTGCGGCCTTTCAACCAATTGCTTATCCATCTAGTTGTCCACTCATCAAAACCACTTCCCTCCAATTTGGAGATGAGGATGTGATGGGGGACCATGTCAAAGGCCTTTCTACAGAGGACAAACAAGAAAAGGAGAGAGACCCATTCCTAAAAAAGAAAGGCTCAAAATGTAGAAAAAGTGGTGTCTTCAGCTCTGTGGGGGCATCCCAGGAGCTACTACGATGCTTCACCAGGAAACATGTTTGGAATCAATACTAGGATCAATGTCCTTCAAAATCTTCATCGGTGACATGAGCAGTGGGATTGAGTGCACTCTCAGCAAGTTTGTAGATGACACCAAGCCATGGGGTGCAAGATGATACATACCCAAGGGACAGGATGCCATCCAAAGAGACAGCCCAAGCAGTGAGTGCAGGAGAACCTCATGAGATTCAAGAAAGCTAAGTGCAAGGTGCGGCAGGCTAGTGGTGGCAAACCCCACTAACAGCACAAGTTAGGGGATATAATGATTGAGTACAGCCCTGACAAAAAAGGTGCTGGGGGTACTGCTGGATGGCAGCTGAATGTGAGCAAGCAAAATGCCCTCACAGAAAGGCAACTGTACCCTGGGCTGCATCAAAAGCAGAGTGACCAGCAAGTAGAAGGATGGGATCTGCCCCTCTGCTCTGTGCTGTGAGACCTCACCTGGAACACTGTATCCAGATGAAGAGTCCTCAGCACAGGAGAGACATGGACCTACTGGAGGGCATCCAGAGAAGGGCCACAAAAACAATCCAAGGGATGAAACACCTTCAGGCTGAAAGAGCTGCCAAAAACAAGCTACTGTACCTTAGCTAGTCAGATGCTGGTATGACCCAGATTCAGATCTGATTGCCAATATTTGTCAGATCACTCTACTAAGATTTTAAAGCTTACAGAGACAACAGGAAATCTCAGTGAGAAAAACAGAGGGCCTGAAGCAATCCTAGCTCCAGTTTTCTCTGTTGCTCCAGTTAGCCAGGAAACAAAGCACACATCTTGAGTCAGCAGCACTGTGTATGAACTGTTCACTTAAGAAAACATAGCCTGTGGAAGTTGCAGTATATATCCATTATTGAGTTTTAAGGATGACACATCCATTTGTAGTCTTCATTAATGAAGTGTACAGGACATCTTGAAAAGTCTGCTTAAAATTCTGCATATGTCTCCATCCTAGGCATGGGAGGATAGAGGAGTGGATAATATGCCACATGCTCTTAATGGCCAAGCACAGGCAGAACCCCATATACACCAGACACAAGGCTTCTTGGGCAGAGGCTGCCCTCAGATTTTTATAGTGGGAGTACAGCAAAATAGTAAGTTCTTCCACAATGAACTTAGATCTACCCAGATCCTTCATCACTGTTCCTGAAATCTATCAGTCTCATAAGAGATGGCAAAGATGTAAAATTAATTACATGGCTGCAAAGAACAGCAGTGTTTCAAAATACAGAGTTATGAAAAGCTGTTGGCCACCCGGGCCCTCTAAGCCACTGGATTAGAACCCTTCAGAACCCAGCACTTGGCATCCTGAAGTTACCAGCATTTGAGAAGCTCTTTCTGAAGAAGAAAGAGTTCCAGATTACACCCTGAGAAACAGAAATATAAGTGAATTGAGAATTTTCTAGCAGGAGACTCTTAGCATCTGAGACATTCACTTAGGACATAGAAAAAGGAACCAAAGCATACCATTTGATCTTCCCCAGAACCTCCATCACCATTACAAGTTAACTCTCAATTTACACAGATAGACTTACCTCATGTTACAAATCACAGACATTCTCTCTGGTATCAAATCCTATGTTTGAGGTCAGAAACCTAATTCAGGTTCAGAAATTCTTTTAACGAGTTATTTTTGACAAAACAAATGAAAAAAAATACTGGCTGCCACAACCAACTGTGACAGATCTGCACTACTCACAGCTTGCTGATACCAAAGAAAGATGCACAAGGTTACAGGTTTGATAAAATAGCTTCCAGGCTTTAATACACCAGAATTTGTACATACACGGGAAATAGAAACATTTCCAAAACAGAAACAGAAGAAACCACGTGCCTTTTGCTGGTTTTTATTTCACTCTGGGGGATTTGCCAGGACTCCCAGAACAAGCCCCAGGAACATGAAAGCTCACTGAGGTGCACCAGGCTATGGGGTGTTGGAAGGTGCCTCAGACAGGAAATCAGGCAGGTTTCAGTAGCCCCTGAGATAGTTCTGCCAGGCTGTATCCAAGTTTTTTCTGAGTAACCATTCCATTTCAATGATTCAGTAAGTTTTCAGACTTACTGAATGGAAATAAAAATTATTTATGGATAATATCTGGAATTTATAACTTAGAACCATACCTGTTCTGGTGGTCTTCTGGATTTCTTTTTAAACTTTCCATACTCTCTTTCATATTACCTATACTTCAAGCCCCTCATTCTTTCTTCCCATCTCCTGTTCCAGGATCCTGTGTCCTTCCACTGAACCCATCTTCTCCTACACACAAATTTATGAAGCCCTTGTTGTAGTTTTTACAGCACTTCTCCCAAGTTTTTTGTTTTGAGTGAAAACCCTTTCAGAGATCACAAGGATAACCTCTTACAGCATCTTCTGTACATGCTCCTTTCCTTCACTCCACAGTAGATGCAAACAGATTCCCAAGTCCTCCCCTGCCAGGGCTCCCTGACATCTCTCCCCACCTACCTGCCATGTTAAATAATCAATGCTGGCAACTGAGTATATAAGAATCATTCACTTGCCAAAGCAAATCTGTGTATGAGAGCAGCTGCTGTAGTCTAACCTGAAAGCAGCTTCCAAGAATGCACTGGGAGAGAAATGACTGCCTCTCAAACAAGCCCAACCAAAGAGCAGAAGCAAGGTACCACCATGCTCCTCCTCCTCAGATGCCATTCCAGGCTAAGTAAGGGAAGAAGAGCCAGAGAAAAATGATGACAACCTGAGAGACAAACACTCATAATAAAGGAAGCAGGAATAGTCTTCTCACAGACTGAGCCAGTATATTATTATCTCCTTTCCTCCTTAAGAACAGGCAAAAGTTTTCATGAGTCCTTCCCAGTGGCTTCCTGTTCAGCTGCTAAGTCTGGAGACTCAGAAGTCTAACTGAAAGGGGAAGAAGCAGTGGTGTATTATGTAGCTCTCCATCGTGAGATCTGCTTACTCTTTCCCTCCCCCCCTTTCTTTTTCTATTGCATTGACTCAGCAGAGCTCTAGGCCTATTTCTTTTCAACTTTTGAAGATACAAGAGCCAGATTCACTATCCTCAGAACAGCACTTCTGATTAAGCCAAAAAACTAAACGTAGGTGTGTTTGCTCATGGGCAAATTGTTTACAACACACTCATCTTCTCTGGATCAGTGGAAAGAAGGAGCGGCAAATCTGAATTCTAATTTGAAATGAGCAAGCAGCACAATGGGTACACTGCTCTCACCTTAACAAGACAGACAGAAAAGACAAAACAACCAATCTTTCATTGCATGACAAACGTGTTGTGGCATCACCCGTCCCTCTGCCTACAGAATAGTCTCCTAGAAAAAAAAAAGCGAAACAGAAAGAGAGATACTCACGCATGTCACCAATGGCTCCTTTCGTGACATTAGTGGCTTTCCTTACTGTCACGGTGAATATGTGTGAGTACTGGTGTTCCACCTAAGAAGTCAGAGAGTTAAATGTGATTAAACTCCAGAACCAAAAAGCAGCTATTAAAATCACCTTTCACTTCATCTGAGAACTGAAAGAAAGAAAGAAATTCCCACATCAAAACATAAAAGAAAAAGAAGAATACATACTGGATAGAGCATCATAAAGCTGAACTGCACCCTGTAGCTTTACTGAAAGGTCAGACCTTATACTGGGGTTGCTTGATTTTCCTGCAGCCACACCTACTGATCTCAGTGAATAATACTCCTCCTCTACAGAATCTGCTTTAAGGCATTTAGTCAGTCAAGGACAACCCGGTTTGATAAGAAGAAAATAGTGGGGGGTACTATTTTACCATGCACTCACGTTTATAATTACTTCCCTCCAGTAAAAATGAGTGGGGGGGGGGGGGAGGGGGATTAAAAAAAACAGTAATTAAATCAGTAAAACAGTATAGCTTTTAGTACACAACAACACTCAAAGCACAAGTGTTCCCAGCACAGTGGAGTAAACGTGCAAAGCAAGCTGTTACAATGACCATAAGCAAACTGCACACAGTTTTTGGAGCTTCCTGTTTCCTGCAAAGACCGAGCAACAGCAGGAGCCTTTCTAAGAGCAGCATGAACACAAGTCCCAAATGAAATAGGGAAGTAGAAGAGGATGTAAAATTAAGAAACAAAAGTAAAAACCTCAATGGGAAGAGCTCCCATCTACTTCTAATTATCTATGTAGTCACAATTTTGACCAACCCACTGAATGCTGCTGAGCACCATCCCGGTGCCACCAGGTGCCAAGGCTTTCCTTCCACACGAAGGGCTCGAGGGCATGCAGGCAACAAGCAGCCTGCAGCCAGGAGCAGGGCATACCAACTGCTCCCAGCACTACACCTACACTGCCTGCTTGGTGCCCAGCCTTACCTTGGCTGCCTACACACCCAGTACAACTCAGTCTCCTGGCAAGAAACACAGGCACCTCCTCAGCCCTGAGCTCTTCTGTGCAGAGAGCACCATGTCCCAGCTGCTGGGCTCTGCAGCCCCAGGCACGGAGACTGCACATGGGCCTGCACAACTCCCGGGATCCCAGGTGCTCCCCTGCCATCCACACTGACACACCTGTGCCCCAGGTCTCGACCTGGGGTATTCTTGCTTTCAGCATCCGCCAGCTTTGTGAAATATATTCAGATAAACACTGCTTGTGAATCATTAAAACCAGAGCAACTAACCAGATTATCTTGCAAGGGTTTCCAATCGGAATTAAAAGAGGAACTATGGATATCAGGAAATTCCTTGAAGCTTGTTTAAAATGACAGACAGTACCTCTGACAAGGAACGTGTCCATTCAAGCTGTATCTGGTGCTTTCCTGCTATGTTTTCTTCTGGACACATTAAAATAAATAAATAACACATCTTTTTTAAAGGAATAAGCTGAAGAGTCAAAAAAAAAAAAAAACAAAAAAAAAAACAAACCCACAAAAAACTTACATGCAGACAGCCCAGTAACTTCAAAATACCCACATGATGTACTGCAACTTGCATGAGCTGCATGAATGGTAAAGAGGATGGAACCTCTCCCTGAATGCACTTTCCACAAGAGCAGAGAAAAAGGGGGTTGGTGGATAGCTGGGACTGCTGTGAGCTATGTGGGGCTGCCCCAGCTCTGTCATTTATGTGCTTTTGTGAATTTCCAGATGCTCTCAATCTCCAGAAAGCAGCTTCTCCCATCGGCCCATTTCCCGTTCACTTTATGAGCGCTCAGGACTGTTTTATTGGTGTGTGCCACGTCCACATGCATGTCAGACTGCTGAAGGTTTCACAACACGGTGTTGGCCCAATGTTTGCTCACACAAACTGGTGTCGTTGCTTTGTTATACACAACCTTATAATTAAAAAGAAATGTCCAAAGTGCAAACACATCGCCCTTCCCCTTGTTCTGTTAGGTAAGATCCTGTCCTCGCTTGAGACTTTGAACCAGCATTTAGCACTGAGCATTTAGCAACAAAGAGGAGGATCAAACTGTCATTAAGTTACAAGTACAGGACATCTGAGTGCTGGATTTAGTTCTCAGCTGCCGTGTGTAACTCAAGTGCAGTTCTGGTGCCCCACAGTGCTGTAAAGGTGCTCCCTTACAGACAGCACCTCTGGAAGGCAGCCTGCCTGCACCTTGGTCCTACTCATCTAACTAACTGTTAAATCACAGAACAACCGGATTGGAAAGGGACTTTCAGCCCCAGCCCCTGCCACAGGCTGGCTGCCCCCACCAGAGTGGGTTGCAAACTGTTAACTGAGGCATAACGTTTGGTACCCTCCAAAATGAATGTGCACATAACAATGACAAAACAACATAAAAACATTATCTTCATGCCCCACACCTCACCCAAAATAATGCAGTGAGGTTTATAATTATAGAGTTATTAATACCTGGCTATAATCACATGCTTAGGAGAATTTTGCAACAGCACAGTACTAAAATAAACTATCTCCCTCTTAGAAAAATGTACACAAGGAAACACAGGAAGCTCGAAAGTTCAGTTCTTTTCTTATCCCAAAATAAATGTTTTCAATGCAACTCAGCGCAATTGGAAATTAAGACTTTTTCCACTTTGGATCCTGTTTCTAAGAGTAATAAATATCCACATCAACAGCTAGCACATCTTTGGGGATCATTCCTTTGTTGGCTTTTGGAAAGACCAACCTCTAGAAGTGAGAAGCCCTGAAAATACAGCATATTGACTCTGAATGCCCTTGTAAATCCAGCCCTTAATAATTTAGACGACAAAGATTCATTTTCAAGTGATTTATGTTTGTCTTAAGTCTTGATAAAAATCTGTACATTGTCAACTTCTCAATTACTCTTGAAAAAAACAAGACTGCATATAAATCACTTAAACATTGCAACACCGAGTGGAGCAACATCTGTGTACCTTTAGAAACACAGGTTGGGTTAAAATTTCAGAAGCTCCCAGAACTCAAAAGCCTAAATACCCTCTCCTGTTGAGGCCTGGCTTTAAGTATTTGTTTCACTTTATTTACTCTTTCTCTATAAATAGGGAGAAGGAAGAAGTTAAAATACAAATGACCTTCAATTTGCCTCCTCCAAAGATGGGTTTTCTGAATGAAGGACACTCCCACGGACAGCACTTGCTCTCTCCTCATTCCCTTGTTTGATCTCCCCCTCTGAGATACAAGCACAAGGTTTTCCAAGTATGCTGAGCATCCACTGTTCAGTATCTCCTGCCCTCACACAACTCTCAATCTGTTTGGTTAAAACCCACTTCTTCCTTCTTCCTTTCTCTTCCACCTTTAGCTGTTCTCCCCATAAAATTTCCCTTGTTATCCGAGTCCCTTTAATTTTCACCTATTGTTGCATTCATATTTGCATAAAGCCATTACTTTCCCATCACAGATGATGCTCTAAAAATCTTCTGTAAGACAGACGGGTTTTGCCTATGAACTTCCCACACTTACAAAGAAAGCAAGGAATTTGCATGTACTGAATACAGCATTTTTCATCCTCCAGAATGCTGAGTCACGAAATGTAACTCAATCTGGAGAAACACACAAAACACAAACCAGGAAGGTCTGGTATACGTTGTGTAATAAGGGCTTACTGCTTGCCAACTTCCTCAGCTTCAATGCTGACAGTTAGGTTGGACAGAGGAAAATGTTGGCCTATCTTCTTAAATAACGGATTTCCATGAAGATCACACTCTGCTTTTACACAGATGTCACAAATTAAGACAGTTCTGCGTGCAAATCTTGAAATAACTTCATTCATTATTTTAGCATTTAACCTCAATAACAATTTAACAAGGTGCATTAAGTTGCAGCTATTTATTCATCTGACAGTATCTCTGGTGCAGTCAGATCTACCCATACCTGCAGTGACTTTGTGAATGCCCGCTTTCATTCTCTCGGCTTTCATAAAGCAGAGAAGGGAGAAGATAAAGAGAGGAGAAAACACACGGTATTTAGCAGGACTTTGGAAAATGATGATTTCTGAGTCTTTTAATGTCAGCTGTTATTAAAAACACATTGTTTCTGCCTGCTGCCCTAGATGTTCCAATTTTAGTGCAACTTTCCTTGCAATTTAAATTCATATGAAAAGGAAAAGAAGAAAGTCTCTTGCATTAACAGTGTTCCTGTAACAACATTCCATAATTAGAATTCGGCACTAAGGATAGAGGATTAAAATTACTTATGCTTCTAAAGCTGTGTCCTCCTCACTACAGTGTCATAACAAATCTTTTAAGTGCTTCCATAGAGGTGCAGAGCAGAGCAAACATTCCATCCAGGAGAGGGCACTAACACGGAAAGGAATAAGTTCAGGTATTGTTTTGAACGCTGTTAAATACAGGCATCAATGACCCTGAAGCTTGTCTGTACAGTGGTCTTCACAGAGCTACAGATCAAGTACAACATGGCTTTCACATCTGTAGGCTGCTAACTCATATAAAGAATGTGACTGTGTAGGGTGGAAACCACAAAACCGATAAGAGATCATTTCAAGGAAGCACACATTCCATTTTTAGTAATGTAAAAAGTTCGACTTCATGACAAGTGTATGGTAACTATCTTTGAGTATGTATCTCATTTCCTGCCAGGAGATTGTTACAAAAACGTGCTGATAGGAATAGACTGGCCTGCTCCAAGATTTTGGTTGGGACGGAAACGATGATCTTTATTCTGGAAAGTTGTTCAAACAGAGACACATGAGAGCACACACTACAGCCAGAAGCCCATGTCCAGCCATCTTCTGAGCCATCCTGCTGCCTTTTACCACACAGCAGGCAGTGCTGCTCCCATTTCCCATTTCACCCCCTAGCTCCTACTTCTCCACTGACACAGCCCGTGCTCACGTGGTTCTGCACTTCCCTTGGGCCAGCTCTGACAACACACAACTGAGCTTTTGCACTGAACTAGTTTCCTCCCAGTTCAGCAAGGTCAGGACTTGCTTATAAGCTGCAATGGAGGGTGCAGGGAGAACACTGGGAGGCTATGGGGAGAATGGAGCACAGTGGCATCAATATGTTGTTGAGTGGCACAGGTCGTCTCACCGATCTTTACCTGGAGCCTACAGGCTGTATACTTAAGAGTCTCTGAACAATCATCACTGACAGACACTTTTCTAGGACCTGTGCATCCAAAACAGCCAATTCACCTCTCTACCCACTTTCACGGGAAGGGGAAAATGTGACTCAGTATATAGAATAGTACAGAAAAATTGTATTGGAAAGGAAAAAGATAGTAATGCAGGGTGTTACTTCCGTAGGAGACAGTTCTGACTGCCCATCAGTTATGAGAAAACAGCCAAATACAAGCACTTTGATGAAACACATCAAACAGGCAGTTCCCTCAGAACACCATCATGACACCACACCCATTAGTTCAGGTAGGACCCTGTACTCTGCTGCAACTTATACTGAAATCACTCCCCAATACACTGCCTGCTTTAGAGAAGCTGACTGTCTTTCATATTTCATTCAAACAAGTTTCTTCATAAATTTGCTCTAGTCACACTTAACATTACTTAAACAAATGTAAGGTAATTATAATGCAGCGTGTGTCTTCAGAATAAGTTATTACAGAATACAAGACAGTACACAAGAAATCACATACAGAAGATCCATAGCTACTTACCACAATGTGTTGATAAGGATCTATGAAGGACATCTCTGTCTCAACTTTTATTCAAGACAACTGCCAAACGTCTCGTGCAGTTCCACACCAAAGAGGCTTTTCAGTCATCCAAAGCAGAATTCAGTATGACCTCTAATTATTAAATAACAAAAAATGAAAGTCAAATATCAGACTCTTTATGTTCCTTTTAAATAGTGTGTTGCAACAGAACAAATGAGTTCCTTCATTTTAAAAAAGGTTCCCACAGTTCATTAGTTAAGCAAAATCTTAACTTCATACATGCCATGGAAGTGTACCTACTTGCATGAACTAGAGAAATTTCTTGTACTTATTTGTTCTTCTTCAGCATAAGAGCATAAAAAAAGTATCTTGAATTCCAGACATCCAAGTGCTTCTGTCAGTTCTACAGATAAACAAAAGACAGTTTAAGCTCCACACACTACAATGCTAGGAAGTAACAAAAATCGCTGTTTCATTAATTGCCTTTTTATTGTAATGATCCATTCTGTGTTCCTGTAGTTTACCTGCACACAATTGCGCTCACACAGTCAGGGCACACAGAGCTGAAGCTCCTCTTTGTGTTCCCTCCTCTCACACTATGATGCACAAGGCTACGACCTGCACTCACCAAGCTGCCAAACTCGGACTAACAGGCTCAGGCATGGCAGGCAGCATCCTGCCTCACACAGCTCTGGGTGCTACCAGCCCAGGGTGGCTTATCAAGTTGCTTTCGCTACGTGATAAACCAACAGCAGCAGTGCCCTCTGTACAGCTGCAGAGGCGGTTCCAGCAGAGCAGTGTCCTCAGCCCTGAGCAGCCAGCGGCCTGCAGAGATACACAGGTGGGCAGGCTGGGAATGAGAAGGAACAAAGCACTACTTGGGAGGACTGGTCTCAAGGAAAAGCTGCCTTACCTTCCATTTCAAAAGGACAGGATAAGCCCTAAAGAACAATGGCTGACATAATTCCCAGAAAAGTCACTCTGAAGCAACTTTGTGAATGCTTTTCCATAAAACTTGTAGTAATTAGAATATACTGCATCCATTCTTCGATCCTTTCAGCTCCAACAGGAGCTGGAGGCTAGAAATAGCACTGGCTTTATTAACTTAATCGCAGTCTAAGGAAGTCTGAATAAAAACTTCACTGCGCCTTTAACGCACAGTTTTCATCCAAAGCAGCTCAGTGTCAGGGTATGAGGAATAAGTCACCTTCCTTACATGGAGCAGAACAGCACCTCAGACTTAAAGGAAGCTCCCTAACCCAAAAATGGCCTACTGCAACACTGTTTCACCCTACTGCGATCACAACTGCAAGGACTGTTTCTTATTAAAATGATTTCAGCCAAGTTCAGCAACGCTATAAGCAGGCAGATGGGAACGAAGCGTTTGCAAACGTATCATGTAGTTGATTTGCCACAGTCAAGTTTACTCTGGCTGACATCCTAGTTAAAGAAGGATGCTGGAATCTTGATAAACAAGTTGTGCTGTATCAGTTGCACAGGAATCAGGAAAAAGGAACAGTGAGAAATACCCAGTCATTGTGATGCTGAAGGAATCTATAAGTCAATAAAACTGAAAACATGCCTTTTCCCCAAGCGCACAATGAAACCTCCAGCAGGTTACCACAATCGTTTTGGGAGGATCCACCAGGCACTGGCGGTGGCTGCTGCCTGCAAGCTGAAAGGCTTGTCCTGAAGGCAGGGATCCAGCTCCCCAGATCATTACTCTGCTGTTCATCTGCCTTAGACATGAGATCATCCTTGCTGCTTCTACAACCCCCTGCCTCATTTATTTCAACATCTGGAGGAAACATGTTTGGGATCCTACAAACAACAGCCTCTTTGAGTACCGCGCAACAATGACTCCCCAAGTGTCATCTGTCCTCCATGTCGAATGAGGCAAGGATCATGCAAACAGACAAATATGCAATCACGTAATTAGCAGCTCTATCAAAAACACAGACACACAAGACTTCAGATCAGGAAAAAAAAAAAAAAAATTGATCTTTAAAAAATGAGAAAAAAACAGCCATGAGTACGTAGGGCCTGATGCAATACACAAGTGGGAAAACAAACACAGCATCTTGAACAGACCACCGTTTAGCATGACCATACAAAAGAGACAGCTTTCTGTTCAGCTCCCAAGTCTCACTTGCACTCAAAAATTAACTATTTTGTCGGCACAAGGGCAATTGTTAAGCACAGTTTCAGACATTGACAGTAACACGGTACTAATACAGGACAGGTGCTGTCCTGTTTAAAACAAGACTTTCTTGAACTTTTTCTTGAACATTTTCACATGAGATAATGAAGTGAAAAGGATAAAGGGAAGCAACAGTGAAGATCAACAATAAACAGAGCCCTTCCCCAAAAAGAAGTTGACACACACACAGATCATTACTGGAAGTGCTTTACATCTCAGTGTTGATCCAGTAACACTGCTTACCGCTACCTCACAGTTGTGCAGAATGAAACACAGGAAGAATAACGAGGTTTTCCTACTCCATGCTGAGTGTTGCGTTACTGCACAGACAGACCCACTGAGAAGAAAATAACCTCCAAAAATGAGTAAAGTATAACACAGTATAAATACCACCACCACAGTAAGTCTCCAAGATTCAAAGACAATCACAAAGGGACGCCATTTATATCAAGTTGAAAAATTCTCTTTAAAAATCAAAGACACAAGTATAAGACAGTGAATAAGTGTGACTCGCTAATACAGTCATTAATGCTCATTAATGATATGATAAAGGTACCAGAAAAACCTCGATACTGTCTCAGGGTTTTGGTATGAATGTCACCATCCGCTTTTATCAGATCAGACAGTAGAATTTTATTTGGTTACAGATTGATCTTGTGATTGTACAGTAGAAATAAATAATCTGTTTCTACATGATTTAGTCAAGCATCCTGGAAAATCACTGAAACGTTATTTCTTAATTTAGGTCTTCCCACACAAGAAAGGATTACCGTTTACTCTCTGCAGGGCACTCATCACTCGGTTTTCATCACAAGTAAAAAATTATATGCTTCAACATTTAACGAGCATTCTTCCCATGCCTTGCTGAGAGCATGGGTGGAAGGAAAGATCCTGAGCAGTAAAGCGAAAAGCTTGACCTCTGTGCCACATTTTTGGAGGATGCCGTGGGGCAAAGTTTGGAAAGGAAGTTGACTGAGGAAAAGATTTTAAGATTGGGAAACCACATCTGACTTCCTGCTAGAGAGGACAGAGATGAAAGGATTGTGAATCTCTTTGAAAGATAACCTGTTGGTCTACAAGCAATTACTGACACTACAGGTAGCACCGAGAGCAAGAGCTCCTCTCAGTGCAAGAGAGATACCAAGCACACCAGAAGGGCTGAAACTCCAGAAACTTCTCCACAGACTTCAGTGAGGTAAATTTACACCTTATCTAGTGCTGGAGGCTACTTGAGAAGACTTGAGTGAGGATGGCTGAACCGCTGTCAGGCCAGTTCTCTAGGTACAAGCTGACCAGCATCTCCCAGAGATCTCCAAGCTACAGCAACCTCCTGTAACAGGAGACAGAACGATGAGTCAGGGGGAAGTAGACACACTCCCGTAACCAACTTAATTGGGCTGGGCTTAACCCAGCTGAAAAACTCGCTATGTTCAGCAAGTAAATACCTAACGAACAAATACTCACTAGGCTGGAAACACTTCTGCCTAAATACCTGACACACATTACACAGTAGTCGTAGGAGTTCCCAGTACATTTCCTCTCCAGCCAAATATTGCATTTTCACCATGGTCACTAACTACAGGCCTGAAAGGAAGAGGTGACTGATTCAGTGCATTCTGATTTATCCTACAATTATACCACTTACACAAGGAAGGGTTAATGAGAAACACACACTGCAACGGTTCACAAGAGGTTACAAAAAGAGCCATGTCATCATATGTGATTTTACTATACATCCAACTCACTGAGAAGTCAGAAAATGGAACAGAACTGGATCTTCCCAGAAGAACTTAAGGAATGAATTCAGATCTGAAAATGAAAGACCATCTTAATACCTTTACGCAACTTTTCTCCAGTGCTAAATATTTTAGTCCCAGTGAAATAACAAACAAAAAACAGAACTCAGCCCTGAATATAACTAATTTCAGCTGATGGAAGCCAAGGAAAGAGAAATCCCTGTCTTTTCCTGCATATAGCCAAGTCACAAATTGCTTAACCCATTTCAAGGGGATCATCTATGCAGACTATCTGTTATGTGAGCATTACAGTTCAAAGGAAGTGAGATTTAAAATTAACTGTTATATAACTCAATTGCAATACTGGAAAACCTGGACAGATTCGTTTTGTTGACTATAACCTATTAAAACTCACATGGGAAGGAAAGAAAAAACAACAAAACAAGATTCAACATTTAGCTTCCATCTGGATCTTGAAGAAAATTTTCTATTTCTCTCCATTTTCCCTTGCTGAGAGCTGTCGTTTGCCAGAATGCCCAGGACCTGTCTGTAAGAAGTGCTGCAGCAATAACTACTGCTGAACATTCTACAGGTGGAGCACTAGATTTAGAATCCAGGTATATCAACCCAAGTCCTTCACTCAGCCTTCGTGATGACAGTGATGTCATTGTACATGTAAATGCTTCTGTCCAATGCCTCTTAAAAATTCATTAGAATTATGAACTACAATAATGAATTACAGTTTGGTTCTTACATATCTTTAATCTTTCTACACCTTCATTCTTCTACCTTTCTGTAAAATAGGGATGGTTCAATTTCAATCTTAAAACATTATTCTCATGTTCTCCATAAGTTTTTACAGTTTAAATTGGGGAAGAGTTTGTCTGCTGCACTGCAGGCCAAGCACTGCAATGCTCTCAGGTTTCAATTGCAAAGGAAAGTGCCTCTGCACTACAGATATGCATCAGTTACACACAAAAGAACAACTGCAATAATAGCGAAAAATGCAAATTGCTAGTGAAATTAACAGCTGGCTTCTGTCATGGTCAAACGTCAGCAACAAAACAAATACAGCTGAAAGTCAGGCAAACACTTCCTTTTAAACTCCTTTTTGCATCCAGTCTTCCAAACTGTTGGCTTTTTTCCCCATCAGTTTCCTGGCACTAGAGTGTAACAAACTGCACGCAGCCCACAAGGCAGGCTGGTGCCCCACTGGCACGGCCTGACTGGAGCAGAAGCAAGGTGCACTTCGTCAGCACCACTCAGCACGGCCGTACATGACTCAACGTTACAACTGTCATGCCCTGGCTTTGGACTATTTATTGAAAACACAAGCTCTGGCCACTGTCTGCAATAAAGGGGACAATTGTGTGGCATTTCCTCTGGTCTGCATGGTGATCATGTTAAAAGCATGACAAAGTAGTTGGGGCCCGATGGGTGTGCCCTCACGGAAATTGGTCAGGACTTTCTAGTAAAAGTACTTATGAATAAACTTCTGATGACGAGATTTCTCAGTGGCTTTTAAACTACGTGAGTAAAATCTATATGGAAATGTTTTATGATTTTTGCCAAGCTGGAGTCTGAATATTGCAGGTCTTGCATATGAACAAATACACTGAGGCATCCCTGCTTCATATGCTGTAGTCTTAAGGAAACAGACAAGGTGGCAGGTGAATTTGTACTGTGAAAGATCTCTGGCTCTTTTCAGTAGTTTTATAAGTAAACAACTGAAACAGAAAATGTACCAACATCCGTGTTACTGATCTGCACCTGGCACATGGCTGTCACACAAAACAGAACAACACAAGTCAAAGCACGCCTGACCCCATGCAGCTCAAAATCTGGGCAGTTACCAAAGGAACACCCGACTTACTAGCTGATCTGAAGCCAGAGTTACATCAGCAGTGCAAAATCATGAACTCATTCATCCTGGAAAAGACCGCAAAGATCATCTAGTCCAACTGTCGACCAACCACCACCTTGCCCACTAATCCCCGTCCTTATGTGCCACATCTTCGCGTTTCTCTAACACTTCCAAGGATGGCAACACTGTCACCTCTACAGGCAGCCTGTTCCAGTGAATTGCCACTTCTCTTCAGAATAAGCTTTTCCCAGTATCCAAGTGAACATCCCCTGGAAGAACTTAAGGCCATTACCTCACATCCTAACGCTGTTATGTGTGAGAAGAGGCTGACCCACACCTCAAGACAACCTCCTTTCAGGGAGCAGTAGAGAGTGATAAGGTCTTCCCTGACACTCCTCTTAACCAAAGTAACTATTGACTCCGAAGTTTTGCTTTTCCATGCACACTGAAAGGAGCCTGCCCCACAGCCCCACTTGCTGCACACACATCTTCCTCCTGGGCAGCTGCGCAAAGGAGCGGTACGTCCTTCCACCCTTCCTCAGCTTCCTCTTTCTGCTCCATGTCCCTCAGGGCTCTGAGGCTCCTTCCATTCCCCAGTCATTTACCACTTTCTCTTCTATCTCCCTCCCAGGGCTCTAGCAGCTGCAGAACTGCTTCCATTTTTTGCTCCACCACTTCCACCAAGCTCAGAGGAACAACACTAAGAATGCTGATTTAAGAAGAAAGTTTTGAACTGGACTATGTTTGCTTCACTTTTAGACAACAATCACAAGCGCTGTCACGAACAATGTAGCCAAATGTCGAATGGCTGAGAAGGAGATTGTAAGCCACCCTGAACGTGTGCACACCATCATCAAACAGGGCTTTGCATACAGGTCAGAACTAAAAATAGCATTTTGATTTCATACAGGTACTGGAAAGTTTCCTGTTCATCACAAGCCATCATGAGATATGCCAGGCCTTACTGCAATTTGATTCTACCACTACTAAGAGGTTAGCAATGCCAGTGGTTTCATAACAGAAATAGGGAACTACCAGAGGAGCACTAACTGCTAGGTACCCAGACCTTAAATGGGACTGGCCTACAGGAATGCGGGACAGCCTAATTCACTGAGGAGCCACAGATGATGACTAAAGAAAAATAATCACGAGCAATCAAACTCAAGAAGAAACCGAAGTTACATATCTTCTTGTTAAAACTGCTTTGCAAAATCAGGGACATGAGAGGGACTTTCTTGTTTTTCCTCTGATGCATCAAGACTGGTCAGTCAGAGAAAGTTCAGCAGAGTTTTGCATGAACTATGACTATGCTCTTACAAATTTGCCTAAACTACTCATTCACTGTTTTCTTAAGACACCAGAGACTTAGAACCTCCCTCACTAACTCAGCTCTCTGCGCATCAAAGCTGTCTGTTGTGCCTACATTGTACTGAGATGATAGCTACAAAGTACACAACAGAGGCATGAACACAGCAAAGATGTTTAAGCACTTTGCTCAGCAAAGAAGTTTTTGGTTAAAAAATGTCAACTTGCCAAAGCTAGAAGCTATCATTACCAGATCAGTTTTGGTAATGCTCTTTTTGGCAAGAGAGCACCACATGTAAGTCTCCCCGCAGCCATCGGTTATGGACATGGAACAATGCCAAGAACTGATGGTCCCACAGCCAACCAAACCGCATACAAGAACTCCAGGGACAGGTTTTTCAGCAGAACCCTTTGGCAAAGATCCTGGGCGCTGCCCTCACCCCCCCACACCAAGTTGGCAGCCAACAGTTCTCCTCAGCTTCCTTCAGAAGCACCTCTCTGTGCCACCGCTGACCACAGACACACCTGCGCACCATAGGGAAAAGCCAAACTTGGTTCAGCTCTGCCTCCTTTTTTCCTCCACTAGTAAATGCGAAGGAAGTTTTGCAAGCAACAAAACCTGTTTTCCTTTATTTCAGCCATATCAAACATCTTTTTCAAGCGTTCCAATATTTCAGTTTCTAAGTCACAAGAGAATCTCAGTAACACTCAAAACAAAAAACAGTAATAAAAAGAGAAAGCCACATGTTGGTATAACAGTACGGATCCAAAATTGACTTTAACCAGGATGAAGTTACTTTGTTTTGTATCAGAAAAAATTCCTTATAAAAATGAAATCTAGGCTCACTTGGCCACAGGAGAGTTGAAGATCTCTCTAAGCTCATAAATCTAGAATCCTTGGACCAAAAGGAATCCAAGTATGAAAAACAAAATTACTGTGGCAGTATGTCCCAGCCAAGTCCAATTGGTCAGTTACCAAGGTCTGTGCGAGCATGTGCATTTCAAAGTGGAAAATGCCAGAAATGCAAGGGATGGGCAGATGTCTGCCATTAGAAAATAACTTTCCAGGTCTCCTGTCAGTCTTGCCAGCACACACAGCACACCAGCAGCCCACACAAACCCTGCTCTGCCTGGCAAAAAAAACACAAGACTGCAAGTATCCTCAGTGAACACACTGCACAAACCCAGAGAAACAAACCAGGTGTGAGTCAAGTGAGGGTTTGCTTTCTTGAATCCTCTCTTTAGATGCTGTACAAGCTATTCTCATTTATCTCCAAGTTTTCCACCAGTGTTGCTCTTGACCCATAGTTGTTTGCTCATGTGAGGAAGAAGCATTTCTTCACATATCAAGATGGCCTTTATCAAAATACAAAGGGGCAGTGCTTGTAGCCTAATGGTTAGAAATTCATCGACTCACTTTGATTACGAGGAGAAAGGATCCAAACAAAACAGAATGAGAATGGCTGGCTTCATATTACATGGCAATTGTCTAGGTCGTCATTATTCCAGATGTTAATTTATACAGGCATTCATACCCATAAGTCTTTTAAGAACAGAAGTGTGTCAAAAGCCATCACCTTAGGAATTCTCCATTGTGGATTGTTAAGGGACGGCACGCAGGAGTACCAGCCAGAAGTGTTCTAATTAGTAGCATTCCAAGGGTCCGTAGAGACACCTTTCCCTAGAAGTACCTTAGGTTCCACATGTTTTCTCCAGCAGGATGGCAACATTACACAGCAGCTGCTGATTCTGCATACACTTTTGCATGTCGAGGCCAGCAGCACAATGTCCCTCACAGAGCATGCAAAGCAATGGCTTGGGTCATGGCGAGAGTTTCTCCATGTCTGGCAGAAGTCACACAGGAGTGTTGTTTGCTTTCTCACCAAAGTTAAGGCCAAAGCCAAACATTCTATTGAGGGCATTTGTTTTTACTGCACAACTGACAACACATTAAGTTAAATGAATGAGAAATACAGTTCTAATAGTGAAGTCCCATTCACCATCTCTATCCTGGAGACACATACAGCCACAGCATACATACAAAACAAACAAACAAAACAAAACCACCTCATCAGGCTTTCCAAAAGCCACATCTTTCTTTTAACAGCCTGGCAAACTCAGTTAGCCATGGGGAATGGCACAGCCCACACAACTGCACCCACCACTCCGCTGATCCCGTATCCATAGGTGCAGCATCCCACTTCTTAGTGTTGTCTGCCATCCACACCTTCCAAAACACAATCTTCCAAGGGCTATGATGGTCACTTCTTAAATAAATGCACAATCTTAAGATCTGTGTCTGTGTGTGTGCATATAAATATGTATACACACAACGATCGGAAAGCTGTGTATGCAAGGATTAATTTATATATATACAAACACATATTTAAATGTTAACAAATCATTGTGTTCATATATATAAGTCTACTCAAACTGTAGCTGACAATATAAGCACAGTTAGATATTACTCATAGGAAAACAAATAAAAGTTTCAGCATTTTATGCTGAGATCATTTAACGAAAATATGAGATAAATATCAGCTTGAATTTGATGGGTCCGTTATCAGTTAACCACAGAAACACACAAATACAACAGAGTCAAGTTCAGAGTCAGTACAGCTCTGAACTTCCATACGTGAAAGCTAAGTTTCTCCTTCATTAATCTGTGCTTTTAGGGATGAGAGCTACAGCAATTATAGAAGAGAGGTAAAAAATGTGCTTTCACCATCACAAGATGGTGAAAAATAACAATAAGCAGCATTTATTAGTAATTAATATAAATGTCTGCCCAACTAGTTTTGTTACCCAACAGATAAAGAAGCACGACATTCTTAGCTCTTAGTCACAGCATGCAGCACTACCATCCATTCCAAGGAGCCTGTACATCAAAACTGAGAAACAAGAGCTTTCCTGCAGCACTGTGTGGGCTGCACAAGACTCCCCTCACCTAACTCCAAATGCCCGCCATGCGCAGGTGTTCACCTGTCTTCAGCCCACAGGGAGAAGCGTGAACTCATGGCACATAACTTGTGTGGATAGCTGCTTTTGGATTACACTAATTTTACCCTGGGATTGCATTTGCTTCCCCCAGGGATTGCCTGGAGAGCCTGGACATCTCACTCACATATCAGCTCCCTCATCTGTTTGCCTTCATTGCAATGCATGAAGCCAGCATAGGCAGACGGGCTCCCACTGCTGACAGCTGCTGGGATCCAGCAGGAAATGTATGGCACGTGCACACAGCCCATACAGGACAGCTCCATCCTTACCAGCGCTTTCCTCTTACCAACACCATAGCCTTATTTTTATAGAAAACATCTCATGGAATGCAGTACCCATAAGATGAATGACTCGCTGTCTTTCTAAGCAAAGTCAAGCAGCACTTCTGCAGCATCACTACAACCCTTTTCATTCATAGCACTCAAGCTGAAGCTTAAATGTTGGTTAATTACTGCAACTTTCCCCACAAGTGAGTAAGGATGAATTGTTTTGGGCCAATACAGACAATGATACACAATATAGCTAACATATGTAATAAAACTTTTTTGGTTTTTGTATTTTTATTGAAACATTAAAGAAAGGGCAACAAAAACATAAGAGCAGCGGGTCGGCCATGTGTGACATACAGCTCCTTGCTGCTGTTTGCCCCGGCCTTGCAGAGCACTGTCCATGCCTTCGAGCCCACCTCCCACCCCTGCACCATGGGCTGAGTAATTCTGCTCCAGACATTGACACACAGGCTACTGGAAGTCCACACAGACAGGAAATTCCTATCCTTTCTCTGAGGTAAGAAGCAAAGGAAAGCCCTCAGGAAAGTCTGAATAACAGTTTTAAGAAAATAAAATAAAATAGTTATTTTCAAAGCATTCTGTTATTACATCACATTATCATAACCCAGATGAGCTCATTTCCATTACTAAAACATGTTCTAAAACTTGTTTTTCAGCCTGGAGAGATGGAGTTATATCACCAAGTGATAGGAAGCACAGGGGCAGAGTTCACTGCCTTACAGCAATGCTGCCATGGACGAGGAAAGTAGACAGAATTCCTTCCAAAGATGACAAGGAGCTCTTAGTTAGAAAGAGAAGAATAAAATAACAGCAGGTCAGCCCACGAACCCAGTCTAAAAGCATGTCTGGTGATCAGCCTCCTCCCAGGCTCTCTGCCAGTGTAACCAGAACTGTAGGAAAACGTGCCTGTGTTCTTTAACATTTATCAGTCTTCAGAATAACCGCTGAAATGTGGCCTTCCCCATCAGTATGAAGCAAGTGCTTAGACACAACTTCATTTCTGCTCCCCTCAGAGTCACCGCTGTTTTTCAGACACCGTCCTGAAGGATGAGGAGACTGATCCACCATGTTTTACACCGGGTAAGAAATAAAACATGAACACACTCTCCCATCTCTCAGGGCTGTGCATCAGTGCTGGCTGTGGGCTCAGCCCCAACCCATGCTAAGGGTCAGCAGCCTGTCAGCAAGTCACCACAGCCATGAAGCAGAAGCTGGGCCCCAGCTCTGTGGGCTATGATCAAGCTGAGTACCTTCTGCATTGTGTGGACAGATTTCCTATGCCTGCCTGGACATGTGAAGGACGGGATGCGCATCCTCCTCTGGCTGCTACACAACCTGCCCCTGATGCTCTCCAGCCCATGCCAGGCAGCAACCTGCTCTCAGTGTGAGCTCAGTCCCTAATCACCAAGAGCAGCTCCAGCCCCACGGCAAAGACTGCATCCAGCTGGGCCACACACCAACCCGTGCCTTCACACAGACCCATCTCCATTATCCCCAAGATGCACGTGCCTGGCAGACATGGCTGGGTAGGGCCGACTGAGAAGGCCCCAAAGGGCTCACAGCCCCAGGCTGCAGGCAGAGCTCCAGACTGACACGTCCTAATGCAAACAGCTGGGCCAAAGAACCTCAGTGTGGCAGCTTCAGGGCAGAGGGTAGAGCTGCCTACGGGACTAAGGAAATACAAGAGGGGCATCTCAGGATAACTGTGTTAAGGAAAAAGCAGGGGAAAAAAAAAAAAAACCCAAAAAACACCATTCAAGTTGATTAGAAGCAAAGTATGCCGCCTCAGTGAAGCAATAACATCGGCATTCCTCCCCCTGATGTCTGTTTCAACAGGCCACGGGCAGCACCGCCGCCAGGAGATGGAGTTGCGTGATTCAGGTGTGAGTGAGAGTTTCCACGTCCCTCCTGCTACGTGTCTTCAAACACGACCGCGGCAGGACGGCGGTACACGGACACGGCACTGCACGGACACGGCAGACGACCGCCTCACGCCGCGCACACACACAGACACAGACACACACACACACACACACACACGTACAGCCCCGTCCCGTAACGTAGGGCCGATCCCCGCGCACGTCCCCAGTCCGGCCGCAGTGGGTGTGTCGGCTGGGCACGCAGGCGGCGACGCCCCGGTGCAGCGGGAGCCGCCACTCGCCGTCAGTGCGCAGCTCTGGCCGCAGCCTCGGCCGCGGGCAGTGCCGGGCTCGCCGCGTGAGCAACGCGCCTGACGCGGCTCCCGCCTCCCACGTGCTCGTGTACAGCCCCGCGCGGCGCGGGGTCCCCCCGCCTCCGCCCCCGCCGTGCAGCGCCGTGCCGTGCAGCGCCGGGCAGAGCTCGCCCCGCTCGGCTCCGTGCCGCCCTCCGAGGCGAGGGGCAAAAGCGTCGGACGGCAGCCGCCGCCGCCCCGGGAGGGGTCTCCTCCCCGACGATTCCCGGCAGCCCGAGCCCCGCCGTCCCCCCGCCCGGCCCGAGGCGCTTACGGCTGCGCGAGATCCCGCGCGCTGGGCTGTCGCCGCCGGTCCCGCTGCCGTCGCGCTCGGTGCGGGCATTCGGCACCTCGCAGCCGAGCGGCGGGGGAGGCGCCTGCCGTCAGCTGACCGCCGCTCTTAAGGAGGCGAGCCGAGCTCCGGGGCCTGTGGGGATGGGGTGCGTTGCGGGCGGGCGGACCGACCGCACCAGGAGTCGGGGACGGCCGCGCCGAGCTGCGTCCGGGCCCTGCCGGCTGCGAGGCCCTGCGTGGAGGAGCGGCCCGAAATCCACCTCTGGATTTCGGGCTCCATCTCTGGACGTGCAGCCCGTGTTTCACTTCCACAGCCCGAAGCTCACAGGGACGAAGCAGCTCACGCCCACATAGAGTCCCTCCTGTTGCTGCGCCTCAGACCAGTGCGCCTCAAGCTTCAGTGCTATTAAAAGATTTGAGTCTGAAATACTCCCCAGTCGTGCCTTAGCCAAACTACACCTCCTGTGGTGCAGATCGAGCTCAAATCTCTACATTTCAGGTGTGTGCAATGGTCTTTTCTGGAGGAAGAACGTGAGGGAAGGAAGGGACTCATGGAAGCGGCTGCTGCTTTGGGCTGGTTTTAATGGCAACACACCGGTTTTCATTAATTCGGTCACTTCTGCGAAGATGTAAAATGTGTTTAAATTTCCCTTCCACATTTGTCGTTTTTATTTAAAGGATTTTAAAATGACACATTTTGAAGCATGTTAACATACATTTGTAAACAAGTATTTACTGCATCATTATCATGAGATTAAAAACGAAAGTCCAGCTTGGGTTTGTGTACTTTATTGTGGGTCAGCAGGAGAACCTGCTGGGCTTCAGTTGCCGCTCACCCAGCACCAACTTCAGCATGCCCCACAAAGCTCGTTCTTCCTTACGTACCAAAAGACAAGATTGGATTAAGGAGAAAAATGCCTTGAATGGTTCAAAGCACAGAAAACCGAAGGATATAGGCTTCCACAAGTGAGAGGTAAGTGAGCAGCATTCAGATCGCATTAACAAAGTTCCTAGTGGTGTGGTAAGCTGGTACCCACAATGAGGGGGAATTGAGCTGCTCCTCCCTGCAAAGCATTGCTGGCCAGAACTTCATTTTCTCCATAATCTTAGTAGTCTTCTGCTATGATGCACTGCAAGAGCTGAGCAACTCTGACCATTACTTTTAACTTCATTTTCTGTCTCATCTTGTAAGGAAAAAAGGCATGGCATGAAAGTACTGTCCTGTGGGCACTGTTACAAAAATGGGCAAGGTTGTGTTTGGAAAGCAGCCCTAGGACTGCCAGCTCAGAAAGCACTTATTTGATGTGGACAGTCTCTTCACCCATTTCTTCATTGTGCATATTTGAGGGAACATTAGCCAGAAAAAGGCAGCAAAACCACCATGATGTCATTATTTGGGTACTTTTGACTTCCAAGTCAACTGCTCTCTGCAGATCACCCTCCACTCATCTTTTGATAGGAAAGGACGCTTCAAAATGTGTCAGTAGATCTCAGTAACAGTTTTAAGACACACAGACATGACAGATGGCATGAATGTGATTGCTCTTAGGAAATGCTACTTTCTTCCCTTTTCCCTGCTGGCAAAGCTGAGGGTATTACCAGCTTTGCTCTTAACTACTTGCCCAAACTCTTATTTTGAACTGCTGAAGAAACATACCGCATCCTGCAGAGCACTGCAGAGGCAGTGTTCCCAGAAGCTGTGTTCATCTCAGAGGTCACCATCAGTGGCCACCATGCTGGGTATGACTCAAAGGTCTTGTTCCCCGACTTGTTCCCTGACATCTCCACCCTGTCATGGTCCCGCTCTGCTTATGCACAAGCATCTGAAGTCACATGCAGTCCACAGGCTTCATCAGCTGTCCCACAGCTGTGGCGAGCCCACGTTTCATCTCCAATCTCACATTTTAAACACATGCAAAATGTTAATGCCAGGGTATGGTTCTGGATATCAACAACAAATGGGGGAACTCCAGCATTTCCATTGAAAATCCCCCATTTAGTTCTCAGTAGCAACAATGATTTTTCCCTGCCCAAGGAAGCAACACAGACTCTTGATAAGGAGCTGACTAATGAGGGGAGAAAACATTCCTTTGGTGCTTCTGACAGACAGAAGAAATGAAAAGCTTCCATTTACATTTGGACTGTTCCTGTTATTGCTCATCATAATTATGAAAGTTATTTTTGGTTTTCATCCCATTTCTTCAAGAAAATGATGGGTAGGATTTGTCCTTTTTTTTTTTTTTTTTTTTTTTTTTTTTTTTTTTTTTTTGATGTGGCCAAACCAGCCAAACAGATGCCCTCCCTGCTCCCATGCTCTACCCCCTACATGGCAGCCCATTACTCACCCCACTGCATCCTTGTAATCTTTTGTGGGTGCCTGGCCAAACAATGTCTGAACGATCTGGTTTAGGAAACCTCCTTCCACTCTCTTTCATGTGAAGGGTATTGTTGGTTTTTATTTTGTTGTTTCAGACTACTCCAGCCCACTAACAACTACCTGCTGATGCTGCCATTCATTCTAGGATGCCCTACAAGGTCCTGCCCTCCCTGGCCTGACTTGTCTCTGTCTCTGTGTTTGTCCAGAGCCTTCAGACCCAGAGCCACCTCTTCAGCTTCTCCCTATGACAGTGGCAAATCAGCTCTTGGTGTGGCCCACAGTGGAAACAAGCCATAAGCTGCAGTGAGGCAATTAGAGGGTGTGGGGATGGCATTGTGAAGCACCAAGCAGACAAAGGTCTTTTCTGAAGCAGACTTGTAAAGGAAGCTATGACAAATTACAGAGGGCATTTTAAGTGTGCTGCTCTTGAGCATCAAGGCCCAGACAAAACTGTAGGCAAAACCACTGAAAAGCAAGACTGGTCATATCAGGACAATCATCTAAGGAAACAAAAAGGGATATTTTGTCAGATGCTTAACACAACCCTGGAATTTTCTTTTAGTCACAAACACCTCACAATGCATCAGGAAAAAGAAAGAAAGAAAGAAAGAAAGAAAGAAAGAAAGAAAGAAAGAAAGAAAGAAAGAAAGAAAGAAAGAAAGAAAGAAAGAAAGAAAGAAAGAAAGAAAGAAAGAAAGAAAGAAAGAAAGAAAGAAAGAAAGAAAGAAAGAAAGAAAGAAAGAAAGAAAGAAAGAAAGAAAGGAAGAAAGGAAGAAAGGAAGAGAGGAAGAGAGGAAGAGAGGAAGAGAGGAAGAGAGGAAGAGAGGAAGAGAGGAAGGGAGGAAGGGAGGAAGGGAGGAAGGGAGGAAGGGAGGGAGGGAGGGAGGGAGGAAGGGAGGGAGGAAGGGAGGGAGGAAGGGAGGGAGGAAGGAAGGAAGGAAGAAAAGAAAAGAAAAAGTCACTCTTTGGTTAGGTCTCCAAAGTCCAGCTATTGAAGGATGACCCCCTGCTGCACCTCCGCCATCTTATCACAGACAATCTGCAGAACACATGCACTCCGTGTTGGCTCCTCTGTGGCAGTTTATCAGACACATCGTCCTGGTGGAAAACTGAAATTTCTTTTTCATTGCTCTGCACTCACTCCCCCGTATACACGTGCAACCATTCCTCCTCAACACTTAAAAGATAAAAACTCTGGCTGACTTTCCACTACCAATGAGGAAAATTTGCACTCAGAGTGAGTTCTGCTCAGGTGCCCAATGCTTTGGCAGAGCCCTTCTTTCTGTCAATCCTCCCACCTACATGGTGGTTTGCTCAGGCTGTGGCCGTCACCCATGGCAGTTAGGGAAACAAACACAAAGGGCTGAAATAACAGCAGGTCTGAGACACAATGCTGCAATCCCAAAATATCTTCTGAGAGCTTGAAGTGCAGCATGTTGGGTGAAACCTTCATATTTAGGACAAAGTTAGTCTCTGTAATTGTCTGCTATTATATCTGTAACGTCTGACCTCATAAAATGGTAGGATTGTAGGATAACTCAGGCTGGAAAGAGATCTCAGGAGGATTCTGGTCCAACCTCCAGCTCAAAGCTGGGGAAGCTCTGTGTTCAGGGCAGGTTTCCCAGGGCTTGATCAAGTCAGGACTTGGAAACCTCCAAGGATGGAGGGAGCACAGCATCTCAGGGCCAGCCCTGCTGCTACCAGCCTGCCCTCCAGGGCAACTAGTTTCTCCAAATACCCACTCCATACCTTTCCTGATAGGGACTCCACTGCCGTGCTTCACATTCTACCCTGAGCTGCCCAACAGTCACATCTGCCACAAAGTAAGGTGGCACTTGGATTTCTTCTAAATTAGTGCGAGCTGCATGGCCAGAACAATGCCCCTGATAGCTGGCTTGTGAACTACCAGACCAGATGAAGTAATCTCACAGCAGTTGGCACTTCAAGGTAGTTTTACATCAATGAAAAATCCTTTGTGGTATTAGCAGTTTCTCTGCGACAAAACAGGAAAATCACACGACTTGCCAGCAAAGTACAATAATTATACAACTAAGGCTGATCATATTTATACCACGACCACTTAAGAACATTCATTTTTAAAAGAGATTAATACCGGACTGAAGTTGGGATTAAAGTATATCCCAGAGTACTATTTATACTGTAGAAGTCAACAAAGCTGCCTGAGTCTAAACAAAAATCAATCATAAAAAAAAAGCGTCAGACCAAAAGCAAAAAAAATCATTAGCAGTTTACATCTGAGTGGTCTGCAGTTAATTATTCTAAAGATCTGCTGTCCTGGCTGTAATTGCTCACTTTCCCTCTTCCCCATAGCTTGTCTCCATCAGTGATGACCAGCAGAAACATAATGAAAAAAGCACTGGAACCAGAAATCATGTAATATGCTCCTCTCTCTGGCACCAGCAGCACACTGGGACTTCCTTCCCTTGGGTAGCACTGGAACCGTGACTTTTCAGTAACTGCTTTTGGACATGACTTGCTGTCTCTGCTTACTCATTTTGAAGGAATACCCTCAATCCCTGCACCTCCCTGTGACTACAAATCCCACAGTTTGAGCCAACAGAAAACTTACATTCTTTTGTTTGTTTGTGCACAGGTTGCCCATCATACTGGCTGCAGCTGGACCTTTGTGCTCCAAGTAACTGCAATTTCCTGTAGACACTTCCCAAACTGTCGATTACTTACAGATATCTATTACTCATCTCTTTTCCAACCTCTGTTGATTTAGTTTTGTTTCTTGAGACATGCCACTTCTCTCACTTACATTTTCTGTTTTCTATGTTCTTCATAAGATAGGCGAGTAGAATGACACACATCGTTCAAAACATGGGCTGTGAGTTCACAGGCTAACAATGGGTTTGCTTGTGTTCTATTTCTCTCCTGTTTTTCACTTCTTAGTTGCCTTTTGTGTGCTGCTGAGCTATCCACAAGATGACCAGCTCTTCTTCCTAAAAAGTAATGCCAGCTTATGATCTGTGGCTGTGCATATGCTCTGCAGTTGCAGCTAGTTGGAATAATTCTGCTAGCTAGAAAGCTGACTCCTCCACTATTCAACCTTTTATTTTCCTGTTCATTTCTGCACGTAAAAGATAGCACTGCTTCCAGCAAGAGATTCCACTGGTTATTGCTCTCAGTTATGAAAACTGAGCACATATTCCAACCCTTCCTCCCCAGCCTCTTTTAACCACTTATTAATTCATGAGAGGATTGGAGGCATTTTACCATCTTTTTCAAACATTCCAGTTTATCAGATTGTATCACCCTCACCTGCCCCTTGATGAGTGTCTCCACTGTGGTAATCTCACTGACTTCTTTTGCTGTACAAAAGATGGATGCAATTAACTTATGTAGGTTTCCTACAATTTGCTATCCTTCTTGAGTGTTCCTGTCACATCTTACATTCACTGAAAGAAATAAAAGGACAGTGTAAGCAGGAAGCCATATGAAATACACTTCTGTTTGAAATGTAACCTACAAATCAGCAACTCAGGAAGACTGTGATCTGAAAAAAAGAACCTGAATTAAGGGAATTCACACGAAGTCAGCTTCACTAATTACATTAAAGAGGTTCACAATACTCGAAGCAAAATATCTAAGAGCTTGGAAGGCCACATCAGTGAAAAGCAGAGGAGTATGTAGTGGGGCTGTGCTCTGTCCATCACAGCAAGAACCAGAACATGCGTAAGGCATTTGGGGACTTGATCATGTCCCATCCTTAACAGTCATTTTCCTCCCAACACACCTTCATTCATGGAAGTTGTTCAAATAAAGCAAATGGCAATAGCACTATTCATGGAAGTATTTGCAGGACTCGGTGGTTATTCTTTTTTGTAAGCATTTTCTGTGCAATGAGACTTATGGAAAAACTTTGCACAGTGCAAAATAAAAAAAGTATTTTTATTAATAACTTTGCAACTTTGACAGTATGGAGCAGCTCAGATACTGACTGTGCTGAAGTTAGTATGCCAGGAGAGGGCAAGGGCTTTGATGATTAAATGGAGTTTTCTAGGAAGAACCCACACAAGTATCACAAGAAAAATGAAATGAACACACATATCACAATGTACAGAGTCTAATAGTAATAAGCACGGTTTGTGTTTGAGAGACACTTTTCAGGAGATAAATACTTCTGTTAAGAAGCTCAGTGTAGTGTTTGAACAACCTTGTTTGCCCTTTTGAAAATTACCACATAATAACCATCCTCTCCTATTACTTCCATCGTAGGTCATTGGTTTTCTGCACACTTCATTCAAGTTCTTCATTCAGATTCTTCACTTGGTTAAAGAGTAACTTGCCCATTTCCGCTCCTCAACGAGTGCCTTTCTGCTACAATGACTTCTTTATTTTATTTTTTGCAATGTATTTTCAGTGTTTCATTTAAGACACAATTTCCACTTCTGTACCACAGCACCATAAGCAAATCTGCAACCTCTCACTTTTTGCTTTCGCTTTCCTTTTAAAATACTGAAAAGAATCTTTCCTCTTTTGTGGCCATAAGGTCTATTTAAATATTTTAAATACACCAGAAACGTCTTTGTTACGCAGATTACCACAGTTCTGTTTAGTGCTGCTATTGCCCTACAGCAACTCCTTACTCAGGCAGCAAAGAAAGCAGCAATGCATGGTGATAAAAAGGTTAAGCATTTTCCCAGTTGCCCCAACTTCAATGAACATTTTGCCTTCAGCCTTCCCTGCTCTCTCTGTTATTCTAAATAGATATTAGAAATTTTTTTAAAAGGAGATTTGGAATTTTTTAAAATTATTTTTTCTTAAATAATTGAAAGAAAAAAAAAAGATTTCCAGTTTACTCTGCATTGTTTTCTTCTTATTATTATTTTCACAATGCCCATCTTGATTCTGCTTCTCTTTTGACTGCAATCAATCTGACCTTTGCTCTGACCACAAGAAATGTTTCAGTGCCCAAATCAGAATTATACAGGAAAACCAGATGTAGTAAAAATCTCCAGAGCCATTTCCAAAGACTTCCTCCTGCTACTATAGAGCAGGGAGCTCTACAGGGAATGCTCTTCAACCAGGAATTTAGACAGAAAAGTCTACTTCAGTCTCCTTGGGTTACTTTGACATCCTTCTCCTGAATGTTTATTCTTTGGTTTCATGTCCACAAACTAAGCTAAACTTAAAATACCTGCATCAAAGGCCACGAGAAACTACTCGAGGAAGAGAAATGACTGCATGTTTTGTATGTCTAAGATTCAGCATTGTTCCCGGCTACCATTACAGAGTCTTTACATAACAAGGAACCTCGTCCCCCAGTGTCCTAAATCTATATTACTACAACAAAAGCAAAGCGCATAAAATAACCACAAAGAAACACCCTGTAGAACAAGATAAATTCAATGGGGATTTGTCCTACCAAGGAGAACTAAGGGCTCAAGAATAAGAATAAACCTGAAGACCTCTCAGCATTTGCAAGCTGAGTTCTTCTGTTGATACTTATGAAATTTATCCAGGAGGTTGATTTGATGTATTGCTATGAATGCTTTCCTTATTAATTTATTTCCAAAGTAAAGCACTCTAATGAAGAAAAACATCATTCCAGAAATGACTGGAACACACTAAGACCAAACAAACGCTACCAACACCACCACACACAGCAGCAATGATGAGCGGATGGTCTGATTTGCGAGGAGGAGCTGAGACATGGCAGCAAAACTCAGACACATCTGAGGCGATCAACACGGACTGCTTTTGTTTCTGTTGTTACGATTATTGGCTATCTTGTTACCCTGCGACCCGGAGATCAGAGAAATACATGAAGGATATGTCCATTTTTAGCCATTAACTGCAATGTTATGGACATTATCTCAACTTGAGCAAGACCAGAATAACTGCTTTATTGCCTGGAAAAGAACAGGATGTAAACCCCCGTTTTAGTAAATACTGCCTAAATGCAGCAGAGGATAGTGTTGCAATTTTTGGAACACCCTTCAGCTTAGCAGTTATTCTCCCCACCCCTCAGAGTATTGCTGTCTATTGGAAAAGAATTAACATAATTTGCCAAATAAAACAAACTTTATACAGGAATTAGTAGAGCATGTTTCTATTATCATCTGACAAGGCATAATCCCTTTCTTTAATGATTAAGTGGGTGAAACACCTCAGTCTCCAGTGAATATGCTTCCTTATAGTCCTTCATATTCCCAAATTAAATTCTCTTAAGGGACATAACCCCACATTTACCATCAGCAAAGCAGAGCTTACTCCTGCAAATCTGCCAAGTAAAGCAGCTAAAGAATAAACAATTAAAGATGGATGTATAAACAATATTTTTGTTAATATGGGACACTGGGATGTTTCAAGAGAAACCAGCCCATTTCTGGCAGGACATGGTCTTCTATGAGGGTGCTTGGAAAGGGAGTCAGTTGAATGAGAGACATGTAAAGAACAGCAGACAGACAGTATTTCTACTTTATTATGAAGAATGAAGAGTGGTTTTGGTAACAAGAAAAACAAGTGTGCAAGTTAGCAGAAATAGTAAAGAAGAGGAAATTAAAATAGAGCAGAATGGTACATATGCACAAGGTGCCTGTGGAGCTTGTCTTGTCTCTGGCAGAGCCCTGCACAGTAGTACTTGCAAAGGCAGCTCAAGAGAAAACCCCACTGGGTAGAAACCAGGTCTCTCAACTACTGTTGCACACTTCACTTTGGCGCTTACAAACCCTGACCTTTCTTCTTTTGTTCTGACATGAACTGGCAGATTTCAACAAGCAGTCAGTGCACAAATCCTAGCTAGCAGAACTTTTCCTGCTAAACAGCAAACTGGACTCAACAGCAACTTGGGCACTTCCATCAGTGCCACCTCCAATTTGAAGCCAAGAGCAAAGAACTTGTTGCAGCATTATGCTCATCTCTCAACTGTGCTTCCTTGCTCGTTACTTCTTTCCCTTCTCACATGGCAGGACTACATCTAATTCAATGAATGGAAAATGATTCCCCGCTGCCTTTCCCCATGCAAAAATATCTTTCTGTACACTCCCAAACCAAGCTCCCTGTGTAGAAGATGGTGCAAAACCTGTACAAAAACTTGCAGCAAATACTCCGGATAGTTCTGGTTCTGAATATCACTTCTCAATGCATTTTTATTCCACTGAGTGTATAGCTGAAAAAGTGGAACAGTACCACCACCTGAAATGGCACCAAGGCTTTAAGGACTCCTGTTAAGGCCCAGTTTTAAAATAAGCAGAAGCAGGAGGTGATGGAAGCTTTGCTAATCAGGACACCTCTTAAGCCCTGCTGAAGGCACACTGACGTCAAGGAAACATAAGCATACACTTTAATTGTATGCTTAAGGGCTGCTCTGAAATGGGTCATAGATGGCCAACTTCTGCTTTCATTAAAAATCTTATGGGGTCATGCTTCTCCCTCAGGGGAATTATTTCTTGTATTCTGTATGTGCAAACCATCCTAAGCCTAACCAGAAGAAATTTCTAAAGCTTGAATAATAATTCTCAGACATGACATTAAAACACCGTTTTTCCTATAATAAACTCTTGAAAACAAAACATTACTGCTGCTAATGATTAACTTGCTACGTCTTTGGTTTTAAGTTTTCCCTTAGGCTGCAAACTGCTCTTTCAAGCCATTGATTGTTTAAAACAACCAATTTCCTCGGTGTATTTCCTTAGAATGTATTTTAATACCACCGTCAGGTCAAGGTCACTGAACAAATCTGCTGGCCATTCGCCATCTCTCCATTCTCCATATTCCCAGTTTTCTTCTCAGACTTTCTGTTTTCTCTTCTGTTGGCCCATCAGGAATAAAATGCATTGCTGCAGACCTGGAATATTATCACTTCTGAAATGACTCCCTGATTAGTTGGTGCCACTGCAGACATCTCTTGCTCTGACTTCTCTGGATGGGCATGCATCCCGTCTGGTCCATTCACATTAGAGCATCTTACTGGATCCTTGCTACCAGTCACTTGAGAAAAGTCAATTAAGGTGCGTGCTGCTAACTAAAAGCCCACTGTCATTCACATGGAATGTATGCTCTCAGCAGGACTGAGTGAATTCTCGGTCACTGAGATCAATCGTTCAAACATGCTGGGCCTGGAATGTCAGCACTGGGGGAAGCTGTCCTCCTGAAATCCATTCCAGCACAGCAGTGGGAGGACCAGCTGGCCATGGTTATACAGTGAAGAGAACAAGACATTGCTCTTCTTCCCCCTCTTCTGCCCCTCATTTGTGCCTGCTTTACTTCTTGCTGCCACCTCCCCACCCCTTGTTCAACATCCTCAAGATTGTTTCCACTGCTTCCCAGAGCGAGGATGCCGTGGCCTGTCAGAGATCACTGTTAAAGGGAGCCTCTCCTTTCATCCAGATGAAATGTTTCCTCTGTTACTTTGCCTATTATTTTTAAAGACACTTGAAACTTTTCTGTCATCCTCCTGTATATGTCCTTCCAGTGTCTGCAGATAGTTAGCTGTCCAGCGAGTTGTCATATAGCCAAGTTATGGTGCATATTTACCTTTTGTTACATCCTCTCATAATCCAAACCTTCCAGCCACTTATCTTTTTTATTTCTGGGTTCTCTCTCAACTTCACCCAAGTGCCTTCTGCTTAGAAGGGGATGCCACAATCTGGATATTATTGCACTAACAACGCTTGGATGTTGCTTTTGTAAGTAAATCATTGCCATTGATCATCTTTTATTTACTACTGTGCATAGCCCATTATCAGTCTATAGCAATTCCAAGTTGTTTTGAACTCGAGATTGCAGGACTTCTATTTTATTCCTTTTGTCAGCTTTCTACGATATGCTGCTGTCTCTTCAGCCACTGAAAAACTCCCTTAAGAAGGAATGTTGGAATTCTGGAGGGGCAGAGAGGGAAAGGGTTTGGGGAGGCCTGCAGTCATAGATGGATTTCTTTTCCTGGGCCTAAAGTGGCATAAACAACACCTGAATTGTTTAAAATGTGGTTCACTATAGAGATAGAGACAGAGAAATAAAGACAGACAACTTGGACTAAGACTCTTTTTTCAAATAACTTAATTTTTTAACACTTTCTTCCTTCAGCATACAATATCCAGATGTATATCTGTAACTAAGAACTAAGCAATGATTCAAAGATCTTCAACACTCCAAATTATCACATTTGAAACTCAGGTTAACAATCTTTGCTTTTCTTCTCCGAAAACACTGTTTGCCAAAAGTGAACTCATTCCTGCTGACACGCTCACTGAAATTGAGGAAAAGCTGGAGTGGAAGTAAGCAACTCCTGCTGTCCACACAGCACCCTTATTTCTCACTGGGAATAACTGTTATCAGTAGATTTATAAGATGTAACGTACAAAGTACGTTTTAATCATCTTTCAGATGGGTGTAATGAGTCGGAGAAAAAGCACCCTTAGGTGCTTGGAACATGGAGGGTCATTAGCAAGGAAAGATTAGGATGAAAATCCTAACCGTTCCTTTCCTAATTATTAAATGGAAACAATATTTCCAGTTTAAATTTAGCACAGTGGTAAAAGCTGTACAAAATGACAAGTATGCCACGCACACCTCTGTGTTTGCAATATATCTTACTTAATAGGGAAGTGTTTGTTCATCCAAGCACACTGTTCCTCTTTGATGCCAACTTTAACAACACTGGAGCAGCTCCATGTGCTGTTCTTGGAGTTATGTAATGCCTCAGATTATGCTGCGCATAGTGCGCACACATACAGTACTGAGCTTCCTTCTTAAATTAGAGAAATACCTGTGCCATTTTCTCAGTCACAGATTAAAGTAATTGTACAGAAATGCAAGGGGAAAGGATGAGAAGGGAGGCCTGGAAACTGATCTGCCATCACTGTTCTTCCCCTATATGAGTGCGACATTTGTATTGATATATCAGTACAGTATAAACAGTATGTTGAGCAACCTGCATCATTGCATGTAATACCAACAGCAAAGAGAAAAACAACCAAGCAGCATTAGAAGAAATCAAAAGAGAAATCCTTACCAGCTGAGTTTTCTCCATAGAGGTGAATCCACCGCTGTTTAGAAAAATGCTCTAGGAATGACACTCATCCTTCTCTGGCAGCCAAATAATCATCAGCATCAACAGTAACCCCTTGTCTTCAGCTGACTCATCATTTTGTGCCTCCTACTGATTCCAGATTTTCACCAAATAGCACGTATCTTGAGTATTTTCACAGGATGCAAGTCTGTCTAGCTCCTCACCATGTGGAAAAATGGCTTAACTATGTTATCAGGTTTAATTCTTAGCTCTTCTCTCAGATGATCCATACACTACTTCCTAGCTATGGCCCTACTCAGCCACCCCTTTCTTTGGTAGTCTGAAGGATGGGGAAAATCTGATTTTTCTGATGACAACAGGCACAGAGTTGACTTTCTTCATAGCATATGGTATGATGCTGTGTTTAGGCTTTAGGAGAAAAACAATGTCAATAAAACACCAACGTTTCAGTTGTTGCTGAGCAGTGCTGCATGGAGCCAAGGATGTTTTGGATCTCAGCTTACCCCACTGTCCTGCCAGTGAGGGACTGGGAACACACAAGGAGCTGGAAGGGGACAGAACCAGGACAGCTGCCCTCAACTGGTCACAGGGATATTCCACCCCACAAGGCATCATGCAAAATAAATAAATAAATACATCAGTTGGCACATGGTGAGCAATTGCTTCTGCATTGCTTGTCTTAAGTAAATATATAAATACAAATGGCACCCACTGACATTCATCAACACTTGCTTATGTTTATGGAGACCAAACAGTGGATGCAACCTGTAAATATTACTATCATTACTATTATCATATTTTGTTTTCCTTTTCTGTCTCAGTAAAACTTAGTTTGTATCTCAGCCCACACGTTCTACTTTGTTGTTTATTTTCCATTCTCTCTACAATCCCCTTTATGGTGTTGAGCTGCTCAACAGGTTAAATCACAACACATGAGCCATAAATGTCACTGTGCTGGCTGTAGCTAAAAGGGATACCAAGCACAGCTAAAACATTTACTGGAAGGGAGACAGTTTGATAGGCAGATGGATCGATATCATTATCACCCAAACTTTGGTTAGAAATATGCTGGCCACGTCCCAAAACTATGTAACAGAGATCATACTTAGCCAGCAAGATGTAAAGCAGTAGAGAGCAAACAACTACATGATCCTTGAGGTCCCTTCCAACCCGGGTCATTCTGTGATTCTGTGACAGAACATTTTTCACTTTAACCTCTGTGCTGTTCAAATGTGTAGTACGCCTGACCACCCTTCACAAGTTAGATTCTCCAAATGCTGCCACCTGCAAGTGTGCAACAGCTCTGAACAAATCAAGTTTGTGAATTTGAATCTTGCTGACAGTTGAAGTATAGCAAGAGTGGGCCCTAGATATGGGTTTTCAAATTGCAGATAAAAGGGCAAATTTTGTGCAATATGTGAAAGCTACCAAGACCTTCAAAGTACACAGATGACTCCAAAAAGATCAGGGTGAGCATTTATATCCACAGTGAGGTATGTTCACATTTTTTAAGCCTGTCTATGACAAGCTGACCTACTTAGCAGATAAGGGTAAGGCCTCACCTCAAGTACTGTGTTCGGTTTTGGGCACCTCAGCACAGAAAAGACATGGAGGTACTGGAGCAGGTCCAGAGAAGGGCAACAAGGCTTGTGAAGGGCTTGGAAAATCAGCCCTATGAGGAGAGGCTGAGGGAGCTGGGGCTGTTGAGTCTGGGGAAAAGGAGGCTGAGGGGAGACTTTATTGCTCTCTTCCAGTATCTGAAAGGTGCTTACAGAGAGAGCAGGGCGAGTCTCTTCTCACTGCTGAGGACAAGGGGAAAGGGCCTCAAGTTGCACCAAGATAAGTTTAGGTTGGACATTAGGAAACATGTCTTCAGAGAAAGGGTAGTTAAACACTGGAACAGGCTCCCTAGGGAGGTGGTTGAGTCACCATCCCTGAATGTGTTTAAGAGCCATTTGGATGTGGTGCTGAGAGAGATGATTTAGCAGAGGGTTGTTAGAGTTAGGGTACTATGGTTAGGCTGCAGTTGGTCTTGATGATCTTTGAGGTCTTTTCCAACCTGAATTATTCTATGAAATAAGCAGAGGCACCCTTTGGTGCTTTCCTGTCTGGAAAATCATCAGGCTGGGTCTAAGCACTGATACACCTAAATAACCATTCATAGACATATGAATTAGTGTACATTCATGTGTCAGGAACTCACTTCAGTCTGAACAACATTTTCAATTCTCCTTGTGGCTTTGAAGATTTAAACAAAACATGGGAGTTCCACATTGTCTGCCTCATGGACCTGCTTTAGCATTGAACAACTGATTATCCAAGGAGCGTTTCTCCTTGGATGCTTTACTTTGAATTTCACACACTACTTTTTTCCAAATAATGAAAAATTCTTTACAACTTCACATGCAGGTTTTGATCCAGCACACCCGAGTAATCAAAATACCTGCAACCTTTGGTTCTTCACCATCAGGTCCCTCCCATTGTTCATGAGTACTGAAGCATAGACCTCTATGGTAGAGAGATAAGAATGTGACCTGGCCTTGTGTGCTACGCAGTGCTGCTGGTAGAAAAAAAAAATACCCATGTTAGGCAGAAAGCTGAGTCATGGAATCACTCCTGTCCCAGTCAGAGGGCTAAATGCATATAAGTCATCGAATTCAGCTACATTTTAACGTAAACTATTTGAGCACATCATGAATATTTTTCTCCAGAGACAACTATGTTTGCAGATCCCTTCTCACTATGCATAAGAACCTGAAAACTTAAAATGCACAAAGAGGTTCAATTTAATGAGCATAAATCATGTTCACATTCAGCCTCTGCAAGCCCAAATCCCAAACTTTCAGTCCTCCTTGTTTTGGGGATTATTTGCAATTTCTGCCACCTGAGACTCCCACTGTCACTGCAATCCAGACATCACATTTTGTAGGAGCACAGAAGGGTGCCCCTGCCCAGAAGGAAAGACATAGGTGACAAGTTCTGCTGCTGCTCCAGTTAGGAGCTGGCACAAGAGCCTGAACAAGTCTCAGCACTTTACACGTGAAGCTTATGGCCTTATTTTACTTTCAAAGTCACTCTTCTTCCAGCTTGAGAAGAACTGGTTCATTTATCCGGGCCATATTTCTTCAGGATTTCTTTCTGATATGTGATGAGACAGTGCCTTGCCAAAAAAAGGCAAACATGGAAATGTGCAATAAACCAGGAACACACAAAAAATACTTCCTATTGTTATGCTTTCACTGAAATAAAACCCCATTGTTTTTGGGTTTTTTTCCATGTTCTATAGGAATAAATGAGATTCTTGACCACAAATGACAGAAGCTCTGAGCCTGTAATTAGGCCAAGACCTGAGAAAGTGACTATGATTCACATGTGCATTCTTATGCTATCAGTGGAGAAGATAGCAATGCTTTTGATCCTAAGAACACACATCTTCTGAAGAACTTTCTCTACTGATAAAGACAGGCTTTAAATGACTACAGCTGGTGTATGGAAATACAGATGGGTCTTTCCCCTCCTGTAAATGGAATGGTCACCATTTGGACAAGCATTATCACAGAAAAATCATTAGCATAATACATACATTTACATTATGTATTTTCTAAGTTTTGTATTAGTAGCTTAAAAACAAACAATGAACTCAATTTTTTTGGTGTTTATAAAGCTTTCCCAGGAGGATGCCACTTGCATTAACTCCTCCTTTGTTACCCTTACAGAGAACTGTGACTGTTCAGAGCTATGTCTGTTAAAGTCACAATTAATCAGGCTCAGCAAAGCAGTAACACGTTCGCGGACTGTATGTATTGTACACACCGTTACAATGGTAATCTCACGACTGGCCACTTTTCCTATATAATTTGAACTTTAAGTAAAATTTGCAATCTGATTTGCATAACGGTATTTCATTCAGTAACTGAATAGAACAGTAACTAAGTAGAACATTTACTGCTGGTAGGGTTGTTTGCCTGTTTGTAAATTATTACATTTTACTTCTGAGGTTAGCAAATGCTGTGGGTATTCAGAGGTCTTCCGCTTAGCTGCTGTAGCCCGAAGATTCAGTAGCTCTCAAAGTTTTTGTTTTGTCTTCCCACTAGAAAAGGATGAGGGCAGTAATTAAAAGGAGGGAGAAAAGGAGATTTTGGTTACGCATTCCTTTCTGTACACAAGTCAACAAAACAGTGCCTGATGTTCCCAAATTATCAGGCATAGAACGAATACGCTTTTGAAGTGGTATTTAATTCAGGAAATAAGTCAGTCGTTGTCCAATGAAACCCAGAAAATTAACTGGGCACAAATGAACATTAAATACATTGTCAGTTTCTTCTTTCATGACTTTTGTCAGCCAGGAAAAGCTTCAAATACTCCATACAGTGCAAAACATAATGAAATACTATTCATGTGGGTACTTACACAAACCCATGAAAGCCAATTTGGAAGCTCTCCTGCAGTGGTTCATCTCATATCAAGAAACCGTGCAGTACAACCATACCATGATAATTCTGCTCTAGATATGCTTTGAGACAAAAAACATTAAGTTTTCTTCCAGAACTGTCTTCCCAAATTCTGCTTGACACATTTTCCTAGTGGTCTGTTGTCTTCCAAAACCAATAAAATAAAAAAAACCAACCAACTCCAGGGAGCCACAGCCTGATGTATGACAGACACAGTGGATGAGCAGAGGAACACATCCATATGACAGATGGGGCTGAAACAGTCTGCTATTGTTATAAGGATATCATAGAATCACAGAGTTATCAAGGTTGGAAAAGACCTAGAAGATCATCCAGTCCAACCATCAATATAGAAGAAACAAATTGTTGCAGAACAGCGGGAGAAAAGCAGACGACCACACCTGTCATTGACATATGATCAGCTATTCTCGCTTATTCCTTGGCTGCGTGTACATTTATAATACGGATAATTAGCTCATACATATTGCAAAAGTGGAGCTCATCATTGGTTCCCAATTACATACCATCCCCGAGTATCTTAACGGCTTGTTGTTATCAACTGAAAGCTACTCTCTTGCTGAGTTCCCAAAACCATGGCTAGTTTCTCACCATCCCAGGGCATCTTGTTATTCTAACTGCCCTTGCAGGTGGCATGGCTGCTTGATAAACTGCACCGTGTTTATGACCCTTCTCAGCTAACTAGCTGTAAAAAACACGCTCTACATCAAGTGCTTTGTGTATGTCCAGCAGAGGACGTGGTACTGTATTTTAAACCAAAATTATGCAGCTGTGGAACACATGGTTTGAGGCAAGCCTGAAGGTGGCCTTTCAGTCCTGGGTATGAATATGGATATAGCAAGCATCACTACACGTAAGTTGCTCTGAAAGTAATGCCTCCTATTTATTTTGATGGAAATTACAAAAGATACAGAGAGCAATAGCACTGCTTGATAGAGCAAGTTCTCAGCAACACACACTATTTTTCAATACAGTCACCACTACTAGCCAATCTGTGCAGATGAGTTGATTGAGATGCTCTTCATTTTGTGGCATGACAGCTGTGTATGGCTCTCCAGAATGTGGCTTGCATTTCACATCACTGTCACCACTGTTTAAATGCATGACTGACCATCTCACCGTGCTCACATGCGCTGTTTGGTCCCCATACATGCTTAGCAGGTGTCAGTGAATGTCAGTAGGTGCCCTTTTTTCCTCACTGAAGAATTTAATGACACTCCTTTATTTCATACATGCTTCCATGTCAGACACCATTCTGTCAGAGTGCCCCTCTGCTGCCATCTGTCGTATGGCAACAATGGGACATTGGTGGGAAGGTTTGACCTCTACTGCCAAATCGCCAACATCTGCCTCCTACATCATGGGCTAACATCATTAAAATAGGAGGCATCACACTTGTAGTCCTTGTATTTAAAGCCAGAGAAAGAAGAGATTCTCCTTAAGACAAGGGCGTGGCTATGCCAGTTGACAAGGACTGGTTTCAATCCAAAGTAGGTTAAAAACTCATTAATATTTTGGTTAAGTATCTGAGCAACAAAGAATAGTTTAGCAAAAAGAAACTGAAAGTGAATTCCTAGTTAAGCTAGAATCAGAACACCCAGGAAGGGGAGATTTTGAGATTTTCATCTGGATAAAATCCAAACAGGCTCAGGGTATAAAATGAAACCTTTCTATCTCAATCAATGTTATTTTTCATGACAGCAAACCCACAGAAACAAATTTTGTAAAGGAGCTGGTTCCCCAGTTGAACAGTTACACAGGTCCTATCCACCTATCGGTTACACTGTAAGAAACCTTCTGGATTTGATCTCAAGTCAGATTTATGCATATGGGCTTCTTTTTCTCCTGTTTGCCACAACAGTTCAGCTGTCCAAATGTTGACGATGTAAGTTCTTTGTTTCACATTAATCTTACACTGATTTGTATTGAGAAGGGCTTCCAGGTATCAGGAGGACACTGAAATATTCCATCCCCAGGACAGTTCTGGTAGAGTATCCACAACATTGCTATGTAAATCCCCAGGGAGCTGCACAGACTTGTTGGGGAGCGGATAACCATAAGCACACACCGTAGTACTGCTGCACAGCGTGGTGCAGCAAAGAATGTTACCCACACTACCTAGACATTCCTGCTCTGCAATGTGCTTTGCATTTGCTGGGGATTTTTTTCCCATTCAGTATTGCTCACAGTGTGACAATAATATATGACTTCTCACAGCACAGTACCGCCGTGTCATTTACATTAATTTGTGTTAGAGCAGGGGACAAGGAGCCTCAAGTAGGAGCATGAATCATTCTCACCAGCCAAAGAAAACGACAAAGTGTTCTACAAATAAATATTTTTCCTTTTCATTCCCTCTGGAAAGCGTATAAACATTTCAAATCCCCAAGAGCAAAAATATAACACTCAAGAACTACTTTGGATGCTTAATTGACACAGGCAAGAGTGCTCTAATGAGTACACTGAAAGGAAGTTCACAAGGCCGTGCTTGCCCCCTCCATGCTCCATTCACAGTGCCCTGAGGTGCCTGTGTGCCTCACCCAGAGGCACCCGAGGGCAGCAAGGGCAGAGAGTAGGTTGGGATGCTCTGGGGGTGTCCTGCAGTGAGGGTGTTGGGAGAGCTGTTTGCACAGCAGCCGCAGGCAACTGCAGCAAGGCAAGTGCTGCAGAGAGCCAGCCCTTCCTGTCCTAGCAGGAGCTAAAAGCCTTAAATGCAGTCTGTCCCTGTTCCAGTAAAAGGAGCAGCAGGCAGGGAAGTAAAGCTCACAGCTAGTAACCCTTGGTACCAGCTGTTGACCCAGGAGCTCATCAGCTGCATCACAAGATGCTGACAGCCTCTGCAATAGCTGGAAACCAGTCCTTTCAGAGGAACTGATGGTGGCCCAGAGAAGCAACAGCTCCGGCACAGAGCCAGCTCCCAAGACAAGCCCCGTGCTGATGAGGTGCTCTGCCATTTCCTTCCAGACCTGGCCTCCAGAGAAGCCAAGGGCTGGCAACCCTGAGGTCTCTGGCAACTCTCTCCAAACAACCTTGGGAAAACTGCCACACAAAGCAATGACCCAAAATAACACGCATTGCCATAGCACGCTGGAAAGCCCTCAGTTACTTAATGAGTGGCCTGTAAGCAAAAGCAGTGATAGCACTCAGCCCACTTCTCCTCGAGACACAGGATGAGAAATAAACCAACAAATATTTGAGTGGATAACTGTATAAACAAACACTGTATAAACAAATAGTGAGAGTCACAGCAGTATCAAACTAACAGACAAATTGCTTCAGGTCCACCAAGAAACACCATCAACATTTGTGATATAAGGTGTTCTGATATAATCAGAACTAATCACAGGATCACATGCGTTGCACTTACTAATGGTAATGATATTACCAGCTAGACCTGAGTTAGTCCTTCAGACTGTGTGCTGATAATTCAGCACCTGGAATCCTGCTACATCTGAACGAAAGAAGCACATTCCCTTTCCTGAAAATATCCCCTCTCAGGAGGCAGGCCTGCCTCTGCTTTGCAAAAGGATGTTTCTACTGGCAGAAATTATATTTTAGCAGTGGAATTTGCTGTGTTTTGGTACACTAATGAACTAAGATAGAGTTTATAAGTAGACGACATTCCTTTTGCAGTAAGCAGGCTAAGACCTCTAAACACAGTTCAAGCAACAACAGATATTTTCCCTGGCAGATACTAGACTAGACAGGCTGTGAGTCTGATCTAGTACAGCCACTGCAACGTTTATCTCTCCTTAATTATTTTGTGTTTTAACATAATTTTGATTGTTACACACTTCCCTTAATTGAAAATTCTAGGGAAAAGAAATTAAAGACCTTCAGAGAGTAAACAGTGAGACTTCATTTCCTTCAGGGGCTTGGTTTTCAGCCCAGAGAACAAGTCAGTTGTGAGTACCATTACATAATTGGCCGTCTTTTAAAGCATAAAAGCATTTGAACAATTTCTAAATTATTTTTCTTTGGTTAGGATCATATGTCTGGCAAGACATAACATGATGTGACGTCTCCTGCACAATCATCCAATCTCACTTTGAAAAAAGCAGGACTTTCTCCAGATTTTCTCTCCTGAGCCTCATATTTTGCTGGCAGAATCATCCTGCATTACAGTTCCTGTTCTGACCTAAGCAATGCAACTCATGATATTCCCCAGTGCCTTCAGATCACATTGCTAACTGCAAGAAATTATAGCAAGTTACCCAGCTAGCTCCAGTTTCCAAAGGAAAACGATCACATGGAACAGTTTTTCTCTGGTGTCTGAGTCTTTTTCAGCCTTTTTCGTTCATAACTTCCTTTTTTTTGTTGTTGTTTTGTTTTGCTGTTGTTTTGTTGTTGCTGGTTTGTTTGTTTGTGTGTGTGTGTGTATGTGTGTGTCATAAGAACATGTTGAAGCTGAGGCAAAACAACAAGCAATTACAAGGACACTGGGACTCTGGAAAACTCTGCTGACTTAAACCTGGGAGCAGGGATAACCAGCAAGAATACACGGAGTGTGGGCAGCCCACGCTGGGAGGCCAGCCTGGAGCACAACCTCCCCAGACACCTCATGAGACACTGCTGCAATTTGTGCCTGCACGGTCCCTGCCCATCACAAAGCACTGCCACCAGATCTGTGTCATGGAACATTTTTGCCTGACACCTAGTGACTCCTCCAGCCTCTGCAATGGGAAGAGTCAGTTTTAATGAACTCAACATCTTAACACCAGCACCTTAATCCACATCTAACGAGAAGGCACCATGACGGCACGTGATCACATGGGCTCTGTGTGAATTCTTACAGTGGGAATGTCATTATACAGACTGGAGGTGTACCAATCTCCTGAGATTTTGCTCCTGTCCCATATTAAACATGTTGCAGCCCCGACCAAAAGCCTACCTTACTGCACTGCACATGTCAAGTGTCCCAGTTATTACTCACCCTGGAGATTCACATACAGACAGCCTGTTGTGGTAACCTGATGATCCTCATGGGGCCTTTCCAAGTCAGTATATTCTATTCTATAATGCATTAGATTAGAGAATGGCAAGTCAGGATGAGACATCACACTTGTGCATTTAAGGTAGCAAAAAATAAAATATCCCAGTATATACAGAAAGCACTGCTTTAGGGAACAGAGGCTTGCAGTGAACCACTAGGCTGGTGAGTCCATCCCTGCACATACACTGACAGCCATGGAGTGTTTAAGATGCTTGTGCTGCAGTCCTGCATAGCTGCTCTGCATACCTGCCAGCCTCAAATTTGTTGAGCTACGATTGGGGTTTGAATGCTCTGCTATGCCATTCTGTTAGTTTCAGATTATTCCTACTTTTCCTAGTTATATAAGGGGAGTATTTATATAGCATACATATATGGATAAATGCTTTACACTAAATTAGATTTAATCTTTTATTCAGGTAACCCTATCACAGTCCATTTTACATAGTTTATGCCAAAGTTTATGCTCCTTTTCTTCCCCTTGTTAGTGATGGAAAATTCCAAGATAAAACATTCACTGCTGTAACACGACTGGTTTTCAGCTGCACGACAAAAAGAGCATGTGTACTATATTCTGTGTTTAACTTTGATATTTAATCATTTGATGAACACACCTGTGGATTTTGTACCAATAGGACCCATTAGCTCCTTTGAATGAATAAAGGCAGCTCACCTTACAGAACTTTATTCAGTCTTCAAAGCCCTTACAAAACTTTGCACAGTAGAAGTTAGTAGGTGGCAAAGGAGTTTCTTCATTGCTACAAACTGATCTGCTAAAAGCTCCTGTAGGAAAAAATATTTCTCTTCTTTGTCAAAATGTTTACTTCCTCAAAAAGGAATGAGAAAAGGCATTCATGAATAAAATGAAACAAACTTTATTACCCAAAGCTTGTTTTATATAAGAAAGCATTATGATGAAGTGATTTTCTACTCAATAAAACCTACAGTAGCTCCCCTTGTGCAGTTTAATGTGTGTGTGGAAAATTAGAAAACACAGCACTCACCGTGCAACTGCAGAGAAGCTTCCAGCTACAACAAAAGAGTGTGAGATTGCATGAAAGAATTCACTGAAGTTAAGCAGGAAGTAGCTAAGAGAAAATTCCAGCATCTGCAATAAGGAAGGGAGCAGCATTTGCAAACGTTCTCTCTATGGATGGATTTTCCACAGAAAGGTAACCTTTTGATTGTTTTGATCTAAAATGCTTATTATAAATGGCATAACACGATCAATTACCCTAATACAATTTACAGCTTTGTGAGATGACAAAGCAGACAAAATGCCAGCTGATGCTTCTTTATGTAAGAAAGTTATAAAATCTCATGACATGTTTGTCACAGCTAATAGATCAAGTGCCTGCATAGGAAATAGAAAACACATTGAGGCTGCATGGAGGAAAAATGGAAACTACTAAACAAAAACCAAAATCACACGCAAATAAAATCACACCAGCAGAGAAGTTGGGTGCTGATTGCCAATAACGAACATCTATTTCTTTTCATTCAAGTAACAATGAAAAATGTTTTCCATTCTCACAGGCAATGTTAAAATAGGAAGAAAGTCTCAAAGGCAAGGGTGTCAAAACAAGGCTTCCTGAAAAATTAACAACAATGTGGGAAACAAACAAACAAACAAACAAACAAACAAAAAACAACAAAAAAAACAAGCAAAGATTTGATGCATTCAGGCTGACAAAAAAACTGCTGGCTTTCAATTATGGCCTTTTCCTTTAAATTCACCCAGAAAAGAAATTAAGTCTTGCAACCTAAACAAAGCAAGACAGATAGCAGTGAGGTTGAAATATCCAGGGCAGCCTTTGCCACAAACTCAAACTACTCCATAGGATAAAAATGTTCTGTTTCATACGCCATTGCCTACACTCCTTGGAAAAAATTCATCCTAGAGTGCTTCCAGCTGAGTTTAAGTCATTAAGGGTTTGTTTCTCAGGAACTAGTTGGGCAGGACTGAATTTGTGACTACCAAGTTTGCAAATGAGGAAAAGAGCAACGCTGGCTAATACACTCCATCTGAAAAATAGAATACGTGGTTCTGGAAGCCATTTTTGCAGAAGAATCATGGATTAACTTTCATTTAAAACAACGCGAAACCCACATCTAGTCACTTCTCAAAGTAGACAGCTCACCCTCGCACTTTGAATAAAGCAGATACTCAATTTTTATTTGGGAATTCTTATTTTCTGTTTGGTTGTGTGACAAACCGCTGTTTGTCAAGCACCAAGAAATGCACAGTCTCCCTACAGCTGTGTTATAACACATGCAAATAATTTACAAAGCAAGCAAACAGCAGTGGGAAATACCTGGCCAGGATGCCACACAATGAGGTGTCTCATTTCACACCTCGTCTCACTGGTTAAATCTGACATTAAGTCATTCTTTTCAACTTAGTTTCAGTCTGGCCTTTCACTCTTTATTGCATCTGTCCAGAATGATTCAGAGGATTAAAACAAGAAATCAGACATTAATAAAACAGAAGCAAGGAAAGAGTTACTTGAGAAGATGTTAATGATAGAAACTGCCTAAAGAATCTTCCCATATTGGAAAGCATCATCCAAAACTGCTCCTGGCTTCCAAATGAAAAACATGCAGTGGATTTGTTTCTTTTTCAGTAGATTAAGTGCACAGGTAAGTTTCCTTAAACAGAAAACAAAAATTAATTAAAGACCACATTCACTCAGCTCTTCCCTAAATTAGCAGTAGCTTTTTCTCCCACCTACCCATTAGTGCTGCTAATTTATTTCTGGGGTAACTCTGGAAAAAATAACTGATTTGGGTTTAAGTTACATCTCTACTTTCCTAAGCAATGTCCACACCTGACTGGCCTCTCATCTCAACTCACTTCACTCCCTGAAGCAGATCTATGCTGGCAGGCAGGGCCCACGTGCTGTCCATGGCATTGTGCTTCAGAGAGCAGCCGCCCATATCCTGGAGCTCACAAATTTCCCATTCATACGCAGCTTTCACTGGAACACATTTCTTGTGCATTCCAGATGTAAAAAAAGCAAAACTAAAGCAGTCCAGGAGCTCCAGTAATTGTTTTTACCATTATTATTTTTTTTTTAACCTGGAAAAAAAATAAATCTCCTTTGATTGAAACCAGGTAACGCCTGCAGAATGCAGAAACAGAGACCCAAAGTACCAGAGTTCTCCAGGAGGACACAGAGAAATGGCAGACAAACTGTCTGTTTCATGAGGGTTTAAAGCAAGTACACAGCCACGCATTTCTGCTAACACATCTCTGATGAGCAGAAGGCAGCAAAAGAAGTACAAAGACCTCCTCACGTCCTTCACTTCTCAAGAATGTTTTCAGAACACGCAGATTCGTTATCATATCTTTGTACCCATCAATTCTGCAGAGTGTTTTTGCTGCAACATATTAAACATAATGGTGATAGGGAGCTTCAGATCAAGCACATTTTGCAATAAAAGAGCAGAAAAGTACAGGCTGAAGAAATGAAACAGGTCCATTTGCCAGGAAATAACTGTGTTAATAAACATAACGATGAGACTCCCACAGTCACAAAGGAAAACATCTTAAACATATTAAAAAAGAAGTGAAAATAAATTCACTGCTGGCTTCAGTGCAAGCAGCCCCTCTAATTTCAATACCAGCTGATGCAACAAGTCTTTGGCTTTACCATTTTTACCATGCAATGAGCATCCCACACAAGCCATTGGTCAGACTGTTTCTCTATTTTATTAGAAAACCATAAAGGCAAGCAGTGAATAGGAAAAAAAATGCACTTTGTTTCATTCCATTCTTTAGAGCGTCTATAAATATTTGATTCATGTTTCCATGAGTGTGCCACAAATGCCACACTTAATTTGGAACAGTTGTAGCACATGTTAGATTTGGAGCTCACGACGGACACAAAGCTGTTACATGTTCAGACGTGGATCTTTGTGATCACAAACAGAAACGTGCCCTTACTTGACACCATGCATTGTGTAGTTATTCATTTATAAAAATGCAATCAGTTCATTAAAAGAGCTGAACAGCACACGGCATCAGCACCTCACTGGGGAACACAAGCAGCCTTTGGAGACTGATGCTCCCTCTCCAGAACATTCCCAACAGAAAAGAGTCTTTCTGCTACCCATATCTTGGAAGCAACAAGAAAACCCACCACACAAATGAACATGGCAGAGGTCTAAATCATCTGGAATTCGGGCAGCTTATCATGCTCTATTTCACTTCTGTCGGGTGGACAACAAGAAGAAAAGGAAAAAGGCATTCAGAAGCTATTCTTAATACTTGATTCTTAAACCAAGTAAGAAAGGTGATTTATGATCATAAAGTGGCAATATTATAAACACCTTATGTTTACCACTTCTCTTTTTTTCCCAGCAAGTTATAAATCCCAGCTCATATCGCTTCTCAACTGAACTCACCTCTCTGACACGCAGCGTCCAGCTCAGCGTGGCAGCCCGTGGCAGCCGTGCCCTTCCCAGGCATCCTACAACAAAGGCAGCATATTTGGGCAGAACAAATATAATCTGCTACCTCAACAAATATAATCTACTACCTCAAGCATTTCTTCAGTTCCACTTTGAAAAGTTACGGCTTGAAATTTTGCAAGACCAAAAATTCTAATTATGCATTTCACTGCTTACAGTGAAGTTACTTAAAATTAATATTTTTATTTGTCTTTTGTTTAAGAATCTAATGACAACTTTGTCTTGTGGAGTTCAATAACAAAACAGAACAGAGTGTGGCATGCATTGTAAATGACTGACTCATTAGAGCTCACCTTGAAAATAAAGTGCTGTTTAAATGGCAAGAGCACCCCAAACATCTTGACGATATGAGTATCATCATTTATCATGCCATGCAATAGAAAAGAACCAGGGGGCAGTAACATTCAGTGAATCCTTCTGCATTTCCTGGCTATACAAACCATGGAGTGAGACACTGAACAGCAGCCCCACTGAAAGGGACTCGGTCAATAGCAAGTTGAACGTAAGTCAACATTGCACCCAGGCAGCCAGGAAGGCCAACTGTATCCTGAGGTGCATCAAGCAGAGCATTGCTAACTGGCCAAGGGAAGTGACTGTCCCACCTTACACTGCACCAGTGCAGCTTTGCGTACCATGTGCAGTTGTGGGTACCACAGTACAAAAAGGAACAGAACTGCTCAAGAATGTCCAAAGGAGGTCTACAAAGATGATAAAGGGTCTGGAGGGGAAGAGATGTGAGGTGTGGCTGAGAGCCCTCAGTATGTCCAGCCCAGAGAAGATGAGGCTATCTCATGAGGGGGAGTAGAGGGGGAGCTCCAAGCTCTGCTCTCTGTGACAATGACAGGGCCTAGAGGAATGGCATGGAGCAATCGGGGAGGGGCTGGTGGGGGTTAGGGAAGGAGTCTGTACCAGTGGCTGGTTGGGCACAGAGCAGGCTGCCCAGGGCAGTGGGCACAACATTCTCAGACATAGGGTTCAGATTTTGGGTGGTCCTGTGTGGAGCTGAGAGCTGGACTAAGTGATGTCTATAGGTCCCTTCCAAGCTAGGATATTCTGTGATTCAGACACTTTCTGCTTCTTTAAACAGAGCCATCATGAACAGGCCAGGTGGAGTTCTGTCTACTAACATGGGGGAAATCTGTGTTACTTTATATTCCACTATATATAAAACAATATCATCAGGAGCCAGCAAACTGACCTCAGTAAAGAACTGGGAATCTAGCAGATGTTCTAGAAAGAACCACACGGAACAGAAACAGGACATAAGGGAAACATACGGGAACCACCATCTCCAGAAATTTCAGTCTAAGTGAAAATGTTCAGGTGGAGGAAGTTATTCTGTTCCACACTCTGCTTCATCTGGAGCAAAGGATATTTGAAACAATCACTGCCGAAGTAAAAATAATGGTGATTTTTTTTTTCATGGACATTTTATATGTTAAACGCATAACAAACTTGTTAGTTAATGCAAAGACCCTCCACCTGGTGCTGAATACTGCCACAGCAAAAGAAAAGTTTATTTATAAGAAAAAATCTCATTCAATAATGTGATCAGATCTTGGTTACGAGCAGTCCCAAAACAACACATGAGGGTGAAGGACACCCTTTGGAAAAACAACCATTCCCCATCCCCTTATTTTCCATCATCCTGCTTCAACCCGCAGGGACAGGCTCCCAGCAGCCACACTGCTCTCCAGATGTGTGGCTGAGGCAAAGCAGTGCTTTGCATGGACACCTACACATATCTCCGTGTGTGTGAGCATAAAATCAGATGTGCCTTTTGCTATTGCAGAAGAATCACGCAATGACAGACCTTTGTGCGCTGCTCTCTCAAACATCTTGGATGACCTATTACTGGTGTGCACAAATCATTCAGCCTGTTTCTTCAGAGTCAAAAATAAGATTTTGTTTAAGTCGGACTAAATCCCTTCTCAAGGCAACAATTTGCAATGTAAACACCATCACCTCAAAACTCAAGCTGCATTGTTATGGACCCAATTATGGCTTTCAGCTCACGGAGTGTGCAGGCGGCGGGGGAAGCAGCAGCGGGCCCAGCACCGTGCAGCCCTTACACAACTCCACAACGTTCGTCCTTGCTGTTTCGTAACCTTCCATGCGCAACAACGAGTAAAAATAGAGGTAACGTGTGCGGGTTAGAAATCTGTGACAAGAAGCATCCCGTCTGCGCGCTGCTGGGAGGAAATGAGCTAAGATTTGTTTACAGTGTGGCCGTGCTCTGCAGCAGGGGCATTGTAAGGCAAAGGAAAGGGAAAAAAAAAACAAACCACCAGCATTGCTCGTTTTGAGGTAAGATTCCTAATAACGGGAATGGCAAAGGTGCAAAAACTAAGCGAAGTACGCCCGAACACCCGCCTCATCACGCAGCATCCATCTGCAGCACCACGTCCAGTGACAGGCGCTGCTTCGCGTGAGGAAACGCGCTTCACCAAAAGAAACTGCCCAGATGACCTCATTGAAAGCGAACGAAGCGAACGAAATTGAACTCTCCAAGGCCGGGTCAGCGGGGGGTCAGCGGCGTCCGGCGGGGGGAGCCCGGAGCACACGGTGTCCTGGCCGCCCGCTCCGCTCGCTCACGGCTCAGGGGCACCTCGCAGCAGCCCCGCACCGCTCCGCACCGCCCCGAGCCCGGCGCTCTCCCCCAGCGCCCCCTCGCGTCCCGCACAGAAGCGCGGCGCGCAGCAGGTGGGAGCGGGGGCCGGGCCGGGGCGGGGCAAGGCGTGCGAAATCCCCCACGCGTTGCGTTAGTTTCCGGGCCGGGGGGGGAGAGGGGTGAGTCACGGCGGGATGTATAAATGAGGTTGAGTACCTGCCTGCTGTAGGATTTCTGCCATTTCCAGCGTCCTTGGGATTTCTGTAGCTGCGAGGAAAGAGTAGAGAGGCTCGCCGGGATATGCTTCTACCCTGTGCATTGCTGGCCGCTCTCCTGGCTGCCGGCCACGCAGGTGAGTGGGGGGCGCGATGGGGGCGGGGGACTTCGGCTTTGGCTCTGCGTCCCGGCGGCGCGGAGAGCTCCCAGACAGAAGACAGCGGGCCGGGCCCGCCGCGATGCTCACAGCAGGAGCGCAGGTCTTCCGCTTTACGCACCGTATAGCTCCGAAGGCAGTGCAGCAGGAGGGGCTGTCGGACTGTGTCCCACTGTGTGTGGAGCTGGTTCGTTGCAGCCCGCACGGTGCACTTTCCAACTTGTGTCACTGGTGTTGCCCAGAGCTGCCCGGAGCCTCGTGCGTGTGGAACTCGTTCTGCTGCCCGCCCTGTGAGCACTGATGCACCTAAGATGCAACGCAGTACAGGGGCAGTGCTGACCCAGTAGAGAAGGTGCTCTTTTAACTGTTTGATTTTATTCCAGCCAACCCTTGCTGCTCCCTCCCGTGTCAGAACAGAGGTGTGTGCATGACAACAGGATTTGATCGGTATGAATGTGACTGCACAAGGACTGGCTATTATGGGGAAAACTGTACGACACGTAAGTACCTCTGATCTCTCTGCATGGAAATGGAGTCTGAGAACTCAATTACAGAATTGCAGGTTATAATGAATAGTGACTTCAAATCTTTCTGTCTTTGCTCACAGCGGAATTCTTCACGTGGCTGAAACTAACACTGAAACCTACGCCAAATACTGTCCACTACATTCTCACTCACTTCAAAGGAGTCTGGAACATCATCAACAATATTTCCTTCTTACGAGATACTATTATGAGATACGTGTTGACGTGTAAGTATACTTTCATGCTTGCAGTACTTCTAACTGACAGGAGCTACGTGTAGGACATTAAATTCCCTATTTGATTAGTTTACTGATAAAACAGCAAGCTAAAATATGTTATGGGAAAAGCACTCCAAAGGGAACTTAGGATCTAAGGGTATTTATGCTTGGTATGAAATAAGCATTCAGACAAATGCATTTTTTTCCTTATCTTAAATACTGACTCAAATTTTGCTAATGCAACCTGCCCCATTTGTTATAAATTTGGTAGCTGGATCCATCTGGTAACTGGGACTTATTTGTATTATTTAGTAGCCATAAGTTACTGAAGTTAAATGGGATTATGCGTGTGGAGTTTGTGGATGCAATGGCTGCCAGAAGTACAGGGAAACCATCTAGTACTTCTTGATGGACTTCTTGTACTTCTTAGTCTCCATATATTAATATATGCCAAATACACACACACACACACACACACACACATATATATATTTATATTTTTTTTTTTCTTCCAGCAAGATCACACTTGATTGACAGCCCACCAACATACAATAGTGACTATAATTACAAATCCTGGGAAGCTTATTCCAATCTTTCCTATTACACAAGAAGCCTTCCACCAATAGGACATGACTGTCCAACACCGATGGGTGTTAAAGGTAAGGAATAAAACAGATACCTTGTGTTCATTTCCAGGGTTTTCATTTATCTTTTTGTCCTAGAAAACACCAACAGATCTCGTCTACATCTTAATGCACTGTTGGCTTTGAGAATAGCAACAAATGAGATAGATTGTGTAATGAGCTAAAAGATAACCATTCTGGTACTCATTATTGAACTGTGTTCTAAAACCAGGAATTAGAAAGCTTCTAATAAATTCAAAAATGTAAGCATGGGAAAACTGTGACTATAGCAAACAAAAAGAAGATAGTTCCCCTTGTTAGTAAGCTGCTATTCTTTGTTAGAGATTTGAAAATGGGAAACGTATTTGGTTGTGAGGAGCAAAAATAAGTACTAAGCATAATTGCCATGAATATCTTGCTATAAGAAAACTCTTCTTCTAGGTAAGAAAGAGCTCCCAGATTCAAAGCTGATTGTGGAGAAATTCTTGCTGCGGAGAAAATTTATTCCTGACCCACAAGGCACAAACGTGATGTTCACTTTCTTTGCCCAGCACTTCACTCATCAGTTCTTTAAGACAGACCATAAGAAAGGACCTGGCTTCACTAAAGCTTATGGCCATGGGGTAAGATCATAGCTTTGGAACTTGAACGCAGTGCTAAAGCTCTTAGGAGCTACCAAGCACTTAGAATGATATTTTACAGGTAGTCAGGATGTGCAGACACTCGTGGATATGCTGTGCAACACAGCAAGAAATTTTTGACCTTATGTGGCTGCTCTTTGGGCAAAAATCCAGCAACATGTTAGCACCTCTTAGGTCAGAAATGTCTGTACCAAGAACATAATTCTGCTTAAGATCTCTGTAGAGTGAGGACTGTGATTTCTTCAAAGAATCTGCTTTTTACCTAAAGCGTGCTAGATGCAATGGGTATTTAGAACTATTCTGGACTCCTTCCGCAACTGATGGAGATGCTTTGTACAGTATTTTGTTTTGTGCTGCTAATTAGGCAGTTTTAGAAGAACTTGAAAAGCAAATTTAGATTTTAAGATATTTATCTGCAAAAAGACAGTTTTGGGGTAAAGAAATTGTCCATATAAATACAACGTGCATGTCTAAAACAGATCTGTAACATCTCTGTATATATAAAGAGCTGTCTGCTTAATAAAATGCCATTGACACTCTAAACAGAGTCCTCCTAAATTGCCAGTCTGATTTAAAAACTTAATGCAGAGATTGCTGCAGTTGCCAGGAAATAATTTGGCTTCATCTTAAATATCAGTGTGTGATACTTATAAGGTAACAGTACTGTAATCACAAGGTAAACATCTGTGGATGCCAGATCATCTGTTAGAAATAGGACCTGTCCTAAAATAGGAAAAAATGTTATCTTGTCTTCATGTTCTCAATATTATTTTACAGGTTGACTTGAACCACATTTATGGAGAGACCCTGGAGAGACAACTTAAGTTAAGACTTCGCAAGGATGGAAAACTAAAGTACCAGGTATGTCTTACATTAATTCCTTAAAATTAGCTCTTATTTTACAGCATAGCTTGCCTAAAGTTGGCGCTAGTGGAGTCAATGCATTGTGACTTATAAGCATTTTAGCTTATAATTCTTTCTTGCTTTTTCCTGTGCCTCCTCCCTGGCAGATGATTAATGGAGAAATGTATCCACCAACTGTAAAGGACACTCAAGCAGAGATGATCTACCCTCCTCATGTTCCTGAGCACCTACAGTTTTCTGTTGGGCAGGAGGTGTTTGGCTTGGTCCCAGGCTTAATGATGTATGCAACAATATGGCTGAGAGAACACAATAGAGTCTGTGACATCTTGAAACAGGAGCATCCAGAGTGGGATGATGAGCAGCTATTTCAGACTACAAGACTCATATTGATAGGTGTGTCACTTTTGCATGTGCAACTCTTAACATTCTCTTGAGCTTAACACTTCTACCCATTTTTCTGTGGTAGCTGCGGTAGATTTAATAAGAGGAAGAACTGTTTAATTGATATGTGAAGGAATAAATCCGAACCTTCATGACCCCACACTGGAACTGTATTTAAATACAGCTTTTTCCTGCCTATGTTAAACACCAAAATGAAGAAAATGAAGTCAAGTGATAGATAGTTCCCTTTATCTGAGAGAAGCAGAACTAAAAAGACAGGAAGCTAAGGTTAGTTTTTCAGAGTGAAACCCTGTGAAGTTAGGTGACCAGTTGCTCCCAAACGGTGGTAATTTCCTTTTCTTCTGGGACTGGCTCAATTCAGGTATACTTTGAGATGGGCTGTAGTGAAGTCAGGAAGCGGCGTAGAATAAAATTCTACATGTTTCTTAAGTTTTAACTTTCTGTGAAGTGGCATTATATCTTGTTAATGTTGATACACAGTTGGAAAAAGTCTGTGCCCAAATAGCAAATGAAACAGTAAACCAAGAGAAAGCAATTACGTGAAACAGCTCAGAAGCTGAAAGATTGCCTTTAGATGCTGACTTCCTTTTTCTCCTACCTTTATCCTAGGTTATTACTGTTTATGTTGTGTTTGATTATACAATATTAATGGTTTTCTACAGATTTGGTAGAAAACCAAAGGAGGTGTAGTTTGGGAGAGGATAAGCAGAGTGGAGGAAGCTTTGCAGGTGGTAGGGAGGAAAGCTTTTCTCCCAAAATATAAATCTACATTCCGTAAGATACTACAGGATGCTAATGAGTGTACTATTCTTGATTTCTATAGTTCTGTAGGTTTTCTGTTTGTTTCCTTCCATAGAGAAGCCTAGAAATATGTCCTCAGAGCAGGGTAACTGCCTGGTGTTTCTTAGGGTAAGTGGTACTGACTTTGTATCCTGTTTATTCTCCAACAGGAGAAACGATCAAGATAGTTATTGAAGATTACGTGCAGCACTTGAGTGGCTACCACTTCAAACTGAAGTTTGATCCTGAGCTTCTGTTCAACCAGCGTTTTCAATACCAGAACCGAATTGCAGCTGAATTCAATACTCTGTACCACTGGCACCCACTTCTGCCTGACACTTTTCAGATCCATGACCAGGAGTACACTTTCCAGCAGTTCCTCTACAACAACTCCATAATGCTGGAACATGGTCTTTCCCATATGGTGAAATCTTTCTCCAAGCAAAGTGCTGGCAGGGTAGGTACATTCTCAAGTTACTAGTTAACAGAAACATAACTTGGGGGCATTGACCAGCAGAGCAATACATTTATCCAGAGCTAGTAACATAAAGATACAACTTTCTCAGCTTTCATCTGGAGGTCTTACTACTTTTTTTTTGTTGTTATTGTTTCTATCAAATAGGTTGCTGGTGGGAAAAATGTTCCAGCTGCAGTACAGAAAGTAGCAAAGGCTTCAATTGACCAAAGTAGACAAATGAGATACCAGTCCTTGAATGAGTACAGGAAACGCTTCATGTTGAAACCATTCAAATCATTTGAGGAACTTACAGGTAACAGTTTTTTAATTTTTCCTTATATACAAGTTCCATTTTTCCATAAAGTGGGTAATTGAAGCCTGCAACACTATTTCTGAACTTCAGCAGGATATTGTTGCTGTTTTTAAAAAAAGGACTTTCCACTTATGGGTTATTCATTAATAATTACAGGAGAAAAAGAAATGGCTGCTGAACTAGAAGAACTTTATGGAGACATAGATGCTATGGAACTGTATCCCGGCCTTCTTGTAGAAAAGCCACGACCAGGTGCCATCTTTGGTGAAACAATGGTAGAAATTGGTGCACCGTTCTCTCTGAAAGGACTGATGGGAAATACAATATGCTCCCCTGAGTACTGGAAGCCAAGCACCTTTGGTGGAAAAGTGGGGTTTGAAATAATCAATACTGCCTCCTTACAGAAGCTCATCTGCAACAATGTGAAAGGCTGTCCTTTCACTGCTTTCCATGTCTTAAATCCTGAACCCACAGAGGCAACCATTAATGTTAGTACCTCAAACACAGCAATGGAAGATATCAACCCCACACTGCTACTGAAAGAGCGATCTGCTGAGTTGTAAATTAGCCATCTAATTTATTTATTTATCTAAGTTATTCTATTTATAGCTCTAGTATTTAGAAAACAAAAAGCAACCCTCTGCATCCTCACTTTGAGGGTTGCCCTAGATTCCTTACTCAGGTAAGGCTTCATTTTAGAAAAAGGGATTTTCTGCATTTCTGTTCTGCAGTAGTGAATCCCTTGTTTAAAGCCTTCTGTAGCAGAACTACGTATTCCAAAATGGACCAAATTCCAGGTTTTTTTTTTACTTGTTTTAATACTTGACAAAAGGGTGTTAGGGTTGTTGTTTGTTTGTTGTTTTGTCTTCTCACTTTGATAGGTCACATAACACTAAAAAATCAAGTTATTGCCTCAGCAATTTTTTAAACTTGAAAATAGACCTTCAAACTAAAAAATGAGAATTTGATTTAATGAAAACTGCCAAAAGAGATTCTGAGTTCTGTATGAGCAATCCAAGATTAACAAATACCTTTGAGACTTGCTTGTTTATAGTCAGAAAATGCATTGCATTTATCAATGACACTACCTCTCCCTCATGCAAATAAGGCACTTTGTATAGTAATTTACATGATTGGGTTTTTTTTGTAAGTCTGTCCTTTTGTGTGGCATTACATTTCTTCATTTTTTTAATTTAATTATTAATTTAATTATTTAATGATTATAATAGAGCTTGTCTATTACTTGTTTTCGAAGCATGTCACTGAAGTATTATTTATGAGATGATGTTAACAGTGGTACTGAGCTTAGATATGACTGTCAGGCAAGAAAACAAGGCTGCTTGTATATCAGTAGACATTTTATTTTGTGAGTTTGGGGGAGATCTTAAAGTTTATTATTAGTATACTATAATACTAATTATTATTAGTATTAGTGTGTGTGGGGGGGCAGGGTTCTTGTTGGTTTTTATTTTTGTAGCTATAATTCTCTGGTCAATCTAAATTCTCTAAATGATATAAATCTGTCATTCTAAATAAAACTATACATTTCTTTTGTCCCTAGGGACATGACTGTGATATAGGTTTATTTAGCCAAACTGAAATTTATTGGGGAATAATTTAGGAAATTAAAAATTGTGACACCATGTAAACAAAAGCAGTACTGACTTCAAGGCACCAAGGCTTTGTTAGTCAAAGTCTGTATAAATAGAGCTCTAACTCGTGACTATAAACTGTTTATTGGGTTGGGGGGGGAGGTTAATGTTTTATTTATTAAAGTATAAACAAAGGCATTTTAAAGGAGTGACTTAAGCTCTAAGGAGAAAAAAAAATAATAGCTAGCTAAGCACAAAATATCCCAGACGCATTTGTCCTGGTCTAGTACTAATCTAGTCTTACTGGGGCACGTAAGAACTTAAGTGAGATCTTGTACCAGCTCTTCAACCTTTGCCTATAAGGGTATCTTTTTTTAATTTCTAGAGAGGAAATGTAGAAGATGATCTTCCCATAAAATCAGCTGGGGAACTGTAGATAAAAAGAATGTTACTTCAGACTGGAGTAGAGCAGCAACCTGGTATTCTGTGCCCCCAGCCAAAATTCCTTGGCTACTTGTGGAAAAGGACTTGTTTTATATTTTCATCTGAATCTCTTGAATGCTTGTAGAGGCTTGTGATGTGGTACTAGTATAGTTTGATTGTGATTTCTGTATTTCTTTTGATTTGTTTAAATATGCTGATTATGTTCTACATTGTGAACTTGTAACTGGTAGCACAAATGGCTGATTCCAGATCTCCCACAGCAGTTGATACCAGTGACTGATTTTGGTATAAATGCTTTGGGAAATGGAAGGGTGCTTTGTTTTTATATTTGAGGCACAAAGAAGGAAGAAAATTCAATAACCTCATACAAAAAAGAGGCCAGTACTGTGTTCAATTAATGAAAATTACTTAATTAAAAGTTAAGCTTGTAGCTGTCATTCAGACCACTTTTGGAACACACTTTGGGGCACTTACATACCATTTGCAAGGAAAACTGTATGGCTTAAAATCAAAGGAAGACGAGTCTGGGCAGGTTTAGTTATTTTGAGGTAGGTTAAAAAAGAATTCATGAAAATAAGTTCATTTCAGCTGAGTCCTTACAAGCTGCTTTGGAAAGGAATCCAGTTTGCTCTACACTTTGTCCTCTGAAGCTGTGTTTTAACGCTTTCTGTCACCCAACCTGCTGGGCTTGGCTGGGTTCAAGTTGCTCGTGATAAATGTGTATGTTTGAGATTATTTATTTAAAATTCTGTGAATTGTTTTTCACTCTATTTTTATAGGTCAAGAATGGGGTTTTTTTAAATGCAATTGTTTATATAAATAAACTGAAAACATTATATTGATGGGCTCCTTTGTTTTATGCCAAGTATTGTTGAAGGAAATTGTACATCATCCAACTACCAGTTTCTTTCTCTTTTGCCACTCATTAAAAGAGACTTCACTATGAAGCCCATAGAGCACTCACCATGCTATACAGCAGTGATGCTGTCTTGTGTATGGAAGTATTTTGGAGGGAGGGGTCACTGGTCAATTCATGCACCAGTGTGGTGGTGTAACTAATAATCCTTTGTGACTGCATTCAAGCTCTCCAAAGCACAAATAGTTCATAGTTGTTTCCCTCTGGGCTTAATAAACTTCAAAAGGGAAAGATGCTTTGGGATAGTAGTAATCAGAAACAGCCTCTTGTGTAGTACTTTGCCACTGCTGTCAGAGAGATACAGCACTGTTGAGAAGAGGCTCAATCAGCTGTGATGTTCTCTATGAACACCACTGATCATATGTCTTCCCTTTGCTTGAGGTGGAAAAATAGCGAAGGTATCTTTTGCTGGCTTTTGCAAAGGATTCTGCAAGTTGGAATGGTGGGTGATGGGATTAGGTTAAGAGAAGTAGTACAGTTAATAAAATCCTGAGGCAAAATTGGTTGCAGTGGTTCTTCTCCTCCAGAAAAGACCTTGAGTAACCTAGTTTCTTCTCTTAATTTTCATTTCACTAAGGAAAGCTATAAAAGGCATCCCTGAGGAGATCAGGTACCTCATACTGCCTACCACCTCCACACAGCCACTGACCAAATGCTACTTCCAGCACCTATAGCATCCTGCTGTAACCGTCTCTGTTAGTTACCCAGCTCTGTATTGGCAGTGCTCCCTATAGCCCCTTCCTAGCGCCTTCCTTTACCTAGTCACCTTCCTCACAGCCATTCAAAATCTCTGAGGCTCAACCCAGTGACTCACAAGTCCATACTCCCATATGACTGTCTTCCTGCCTCTGCTCTGTAGCTTTCCATTTCTAATAACATGTAGAGAAAAGAAACCTTCAGCAACTCTTAATAAATTCAAAACCAGTCCTCATCACTTTTGCCCTGAAAAGACATCTTGAGAACCCTTTCAAAGGTCTCTCTCCAGTCCCTCTCCTGGCCTCAGACAGAGGGAATGGAATCACATGAAGAGCTTGTGTGAGCAATGTGGGTTAATTTTTCTTTATACCCATTAGTGCTATGATTTAACTCGCATCTGGCACATTTCTTAAGGCCTTCTAATGTGAGGGGAGATAAATATTTCCCTACCTGCTCATGGGAGATGTGGCTGCTGCCAGTTCCTTCAGGGAAACCACTGCTCCTCTCACACATCTGCCCCAGTCCCTTAAACATCAAAGTACTTTGGTGAAGGTGGCGAGAGTGAGCAGGGTCTGTGGCCATGTCTTGCAGGCAGGTTCCTGTTGGTGGCTGCTCTGACTCAGCAAGGGAGGGTTCAGAGCCTGTCCTACAGCTTTGCTTGAGCATTCCAAGAAACAAAGTGTGCAGTGGAAGGGAAGCAAGGGAGTATACATCGGCATGCTGTGCTCTCATCTTGAGTAAAAATAATGCAGAAATGCCACACATCTGGGGCCCAGTAGTTGTACTTAGTCAGTCTCAAGCATATCTGGGGGATTTGCTCAGTCATTATGTTAGGGAAAAAGAGGTTATTATAGGTCTCCCAAGTAAATGTAGGTCAACACAGCAATTCCCAAGGCCCAGAGCAGGGAAAAGTGGCCATTACCCCTGCAAACATTGATCCCAAAAGTGCAATAGGCATGTCCTGAAAAGAGTGGTGTGGCACGACCAGGCCCAGCACTTCAGAGGGCAGTGGTGGGCCAGCTCTTCTGTGAGCCTGGAGCAGCAGGGTGCTCCATGAGGGGGCATGGCAAAGAGGTCATCTATGCAAAAAGCGTTTCAGGTGAGCGCTGCCCTAATTAGGGATGGGTCCATGATGGATAGAGCATGATGGATGAGATAGCTCAATCATGGAGGAGCTCCTCCTTCCCTCTGAGCAGGGGCATGTCCTGATGATACAAGAGGCAAGAATGTTCCCCAAGGGAAACCTGCCCTGTGAAAAATGCTTTCTCTTGGGACTGGGCTGAGGTAACTGTTTCACCCAGAAAAATGCCAAAAATGGGAGGGGAAGGAGAGGGTCAGCATATGAGCCACACCTTGAAGGCAAGTCCCTCAAGGAGCACAAGAATTGAACACTTCTGTAAGCAGGTCACCATACGTGATCACCTTCATTGAGGGCTTTGGCTGTACATCATTTCTCACTTGCCCACTGCGTAAGAGCTCTTTATGGGCAGTGATTCGGAGCCTCGTGGGTATCTGACCAAGTTCATTACTTCTGATGCAGTCACTAGACTTGTGCTTACCTTTATGCTGGAGCACCAATTCTCCCAAGACAACTGCCTTAAACCCTAACACACATTACCTGCCTCCCAAGAGGCATTTGTAGCAGAAACAGCTCCAGCTTTCCTAGAAAGTGCTCCTTTAGCTTTCTGCATAATCCACAGAAAAATCAGCCAGGTAGTTTGACCAACCTGTAGGAAGAGCATGAACGACAGAGGAGGCACAGGCAGAAGAGATGCCTCTGACAAAAAGACGGACATCGTTTCTTGTGCCTTGCACTGCCACAGACACTGACACTGTGGAACAGTGCTGGAAAAGGCTTTGGCAAAGACATGCTGCTTCCCTCCAGAAGTCAGAAAGAAAAAGGCTTGGAAGATGTAAGGCTATATGCTGGGCAGAAAGGCTGTAGAAAAGTATTCTAAATATGGAAAAGTAGATGAGTAGAAAAATCCTAACCTTGTTTTTCCTAAAAGACATACAAAAACCTGAAACCACACAATGCAGAAACACAGCGTCATCACAAGAAACATCACAATGAGAAAACCTCTCCTTGGCAAGAGCTGAGTACTCATCTTACCTCAGTTAGGGGCTTCAGTTCTAAAATAATGTTGTATTTTGATATAATTGGTACAGCTATTTTAATTAATATTGACTACAAGAGACTTTCACAACCAAAAAATTCACTACTTTCCTCATGTGCTGTTCAAGACTGGGATGTACATGCACATAGAAGTCAAGAAAGAGAAACAGAAAGGGGTGAGACAACGAATGCACAAATATTCCTTTTGGGGATTTTTTTTTTTTTTTCTGGCAGAGAAACCAAAGACTGCACTGAAAATCTCAGCATTCCCTCACAGCCACAGTAAGGCTATTTACCTCCACATAGAGGTAAAAATCAAACAGTTGGATGTGGTCTGGCCAAGTCAAGAACTGAACACAACCAGTACAAGATGATATTACAGTTTATGAGGTCTCACTGGTTTTCCATTGGGAGAGGGCTTGCCCAATGCTTATCATAGAATCATAGAAGGGCTTGGGTTGGAAGGGCCCCCAAAGACAATCAAGCTCCAACCCCTCTGCCAAAGGCAGGGCCAGCAACCTCCAGAACTAATATTAGACCAGGCTGCCCAGGGCCGCATCCAACCTAACTTTGAACACCTCCAGGACCGGGTTATCCACAGCTTCTCTGAGCAGCCTGTTCCAGCATCTCACCACTGTCTGTGCGAAGAACTTCCCCATGATATCCAATCTAAACCTTCCACCCTTGGGCTTAAAATAATTTCTCCTTGTCTTATCACTATCTGAATAAAAAGTTGATTCCCCTCCTCCTGATTCCTCAGTGCTGGCAAGCCGCACCATATGAAGAAAGTACTTATTTGCCATCAGGCAAGTAGCAAAGCACAAAATTACTAATTTTTGGGAGGAAGGCAAATAATGTTCAAAATGACTATTTGCAAACTACTATGTACCATTTGAGTATTTGGTCCATAGTAGGGTACATTACACAGAAACTCTGACTTTCACACCTAGTTTTTTAGATTACTTCATTCTGTAGCCATTTTCAGTATCCTACTCAAGCACATAGTGAAAATCCTCTTCTTCCCCTTGCTTCTTACTTTTGGTCACAAAAGTAAAATTTGAAAGTTTTTTAAAGAAACAAAACAACAGCAACAACAACAAAAACCTCTCAAAATGTGTATGAAAAGGAAGGGGTCTTAAGAAGTTTGCCAAAATTGAGAATTTATTTATTACATCTGCTAACCAACTCTAATCCTTATATTCTTTTTTCCCCCCCGTTAATTAATAGGTCTTCCAAGAAAAACACTGTGAAATTACAGTGTCACACAACTAGGAGCTCCCTGCTTCCAAGTGCTCAGTTCTTTACATATTACAGTAGCAACCTATTAATGCTTCTGTATAAGGACAACAAGAAAATACTCAAAAAAATAAGGGAGGATCTTTTGCAAAAGGCACTCTATTTTTTCATGGTAACCAGGTGTAGCTCATTACTTTGGGCTTACACAGTAGTGGATGTAGGTGTGTGCAAGAATCCTTGTTGAAACCTGCCCTGCTGACAAGGAAATTTAACACCCATTCATTTTCTGTAAAATGACTGCATTTGTGGTAGACATTTCTATGAGAGCACATGAAACTTTTTACCATTTTCTTCCCCACAAAGGTGAGCAAGAGGAAGAGTTGGTTGAAAGCAATCTCACTGAGCATCATGTTTCAAGCAGCACCTTGCCTTGTCTTGTTTTGTGCCATATGCAAAAGATCTACCCAAAGAAAATATTTTCATAAGTATTCATCAATGAACCACATTGCATGTCTTGCAGCTTCAACATAACACTCTAATGCGTGACTGCTACTCAGGATATTTGATATTTACGAATTTATGCTGGCATGTCTTCAGATATAGATAAGACCATAACTCCCAGAAGTAACAAGACTGTGGAATAACACCCAGCCAGGCATCAGTTGTTCTGTATGATTTTAAGCCCTGAAAACCTTCAGTGAACTCTGTCAGAACAATAAAACATGGCTAAAGGCAGAAGTGCCAGTTCCAGATACATTCTCGAGCACTTTCAAAACTTTACCCTGAGAACTGACACTGCTCAATGTCCTTTCAGTTGCAGCTATAAAGCCTGTTGCCTGGACAATATTAATTAATCCTACTTTACTAATAATGGCATAGTTGCTAAGTGGCAGTCATAGGTAATAATTAAAATAAAAATTTGTTGAGGTTGTTCAGCTGTGAAATACAATCTTACGTAAGATTGTGATGTAACGTTGGTGATCTGATCATATCTTAGAGGAGCTGTTAAAAAGGTATTATTTCCTCTGACTCAGGAAAGTAGAGTCTGTTCCATGTAAGTCAAGGTTAAGATTTCATTACATAGAACTTCAGTGAAAGTAGCAAAAAATGCATTTTGAAATTAGAAATTGACTGAATTTGCTCAGTGTAATAAAACAACACAATTTCAGGCAAATAGTTGATTGAATATATGGCAAATTTTTATCCACAGAGCAACTAAATCAGATTCTTTTCACTATTTTCTAGGTGAAATATTTCAATATTTGACATTATACCTTGATTTTTGATGGTAAACAGCAGACTTCTTTACATGACAACGAAATGCAGGTTCTTTTATAAATTAAAAAAAAAAAAAAAGATACAAATTAATTCAAAACACAACTTGGCATCAGTGTATAGCAAATTCATTTAGACAGACTCTTTAATCTTCATTCTAATCTGATATTAAGCTTATGGTGAAACTTCATTGGGCTATCCCAGCCCTTGCTAGCATGACACAGCTCTCCTGTGTTCAATCAGAGACAGGGCAGTAAGTAGCATTGGGCTGGGGAGATGCTAGCTCTGAAACCAAGGGCACCTGTTTATAGGCCACCTACGCCACCACTCCAATCCAGTTATTTGTGGATTGGCAGAGTAACCAAATGTCAGGACTTCTGCAATGCCTGTTAATGAGGTTGCTATGTACTATGACAGATCTCACCTTTACACCTTTTTGAGAGGTTTCAGCAGCATGTTTAGTGCTTCTTTATTATTCTTTTCTGGCTTTGCAGTTTCATTCTTGCAACAGCTTTCCAGATTCTGATATGCTTAGGCAAGTCACAAGGATTCTGCATCTTAGCCATCAGTTCTCAGCAGCGGAAATGATAGGAACTAACTCCCATTCAACACCAAGAATGAATCAACCACCTCTCCATCATACAACTTCAAACTCAGCTGCTGCTTTTTCACTTCCTGCATGTCATACTGGATAAAAGCTCACAAGTTCCTTCGCCTTTGGAGCGCATCCCAGGACAGCACCTTCCCAAGCAATTCACTTTCTGTATCACCAAACCTGCATGCCTTCCCAAAGTAGGTGGTTGGGACAGGCAGAGCTGCACTCTGACACACTGATTATTTTTCTAAATAGTGATTATTTGGAAACACATTAAAGGACTCCAATTATCATTACTCTTCAATATCCCCTGCCATGCCCTACCCTCTGTCAGGGCTGACTAAGAGCTGCCTCCCCAGGGGGAAGATTTTTGTTTTCTCCCAGGGAACAAGACATGAACGGAGGAGGGAAAAATCAATTTCCAACATATCCTTTTAGAAGACACTGTTGGCAGATGCTCCAATTGTTTTAGCACAGAAATATGTTACATGGAAACAACCATTAAAGATAAAAGCTATTTGCTTAGGGTAGATTCTTTGTGAAGCAGAAGCACAGGAGTTGTGCAGAAGTGTTGTAGTGATTGCAAGATTTCTCAAGACTCCTCATTGCTCACCTCACTGGAAAAAATATGCCAGAAACCTGCTAATCAAGTTCACAATCAGCAGCCCTAGGAGGTGAGAGTCTGTGAGGCTGCATTTGTCAATGGCCATCTGATTCATATAACATAGAGGGGAACACAAGTGTTTTTCCACACCAGTATTATGATAACTTACTTAGAACTACCTAGACCAAGTCAAATACCATGTAAAAATAAATTTTCCACAGCACTTCTGGAAATAACCTCCAGAACAGGCTTAGCAAGTCCCAGCAACAAACACATCTCCTGCAAATAATTCCAGCAAAAACATGAAAGATTGGCGGTAACAAATTTTACGCACATCTGTGTTTTAATCTGCATTTCTTCCTTCAGACATCCGTGACTACTCTTAGTCATTGCTCCTTTTAATGAGTTGCAGGGGAAGCACCAGCTTCATCCCACTTTGGCTGGGGAGAACTGGCCTAGTCTCCAGCTCCAGCTTCTAGAGAATTAGAATCTCTCAATTTCCTCTTTTTGAGGAAAGATTATTTCCACTTTAAAATCTCTTACTCAGTCATACTTAGTTGCAAATATTCCTCAGAACTCTCTTAAAGCCTTTTATGCAAGTAGAGAATACTAACCACAATCTTCTTAAATACTTGCTTGTTCAACGGTTGATTCTACAATTCCACCAGCTATTCTAATCAACACTGACATCATAGAAGTTGCACGTGCTTTAAATAATGTCATTCTGCTGAAAACACCATCTGCAAATGTATGCCCTTTCCAAGGAGGAACTGTTCTAGCAGAATCCATATTCAGAAGGATGCAATGGATAGACAGGTACAAAGCCATTGTTCGACTTACAAGTAATTTGTTAGAGGACAGAAAAAAAAACCTATCAGGTGTTATTAAACATAAACCAGCACCTTTGGGCTCTCAGTACAGTGAAACAACCTGAAAAATTCTTCTAGTAACTCAGTATCAGCTTTAGAAGTTAATTTAGAAAAGCAGAAGAGTCTGTTTGCACCTCTGACTTTGAAAAGAATGGACAGGCAAGCATCCTAGAAATTGTTCCCATGGCATTTCTGACACTTCAGCTTTCAGTTATAATATGAACCTACAAGAGTAGCCTATACCCCAGATCTTCAACCCCTCACCCCCTTACTGACCAAGGCGGACTGAACAATTATTTGCTTCAACATTTTCATAATGGTTGGTTTGAAAAAAGATTTGATTTTGAAAAAAAGGATATACTGTCTTCCAAGATATAAAAACTGTCTGCTCATTCTCTGTAATAAAATATACCGGGAGAACTGAAATTCAGAAGATGTAAATTTTCTTAAGTGTCTAATATATATGTTTATATATATATATCTGCTCCAAGCCGCATTTCCACAGGAAATCCCTTACTTCAGAAATTAAGTTACATTACTTATGATTCAGTCCATGAATGGGTAGGCAGCATGGGAGATTATGAATAAGATTCCATGCTGTTAAATGGCCATAAATGCACCTATCTGAATAAAGCTTTGAAAGAGCAATCCATCATCAGATTTTGGACTAGTCTAGATTTGTATGACTTGCTGTACAGTTGGAATAATCCAAGAATAATTGTAAATAGATAGCCAGAGGGTATCTATGGGGAAAAATTCGCCAATTCTGAGGCCTTCAGTAAAGATGGAAAATATTGAAGCTTGCCACTAGAACTCCACAAAGAAACTATCTCCAGAAAGAGATGCTGCCTTAGTGGTGGTCAGCCCTTAAATGACATCTAGGAGAGGTGAAGTCAAGCTCCACCTCTTCCAGGAGCACAGCTGAATTACCTTCACCTGTGCTCCCGCAGCTGACCCAACACTTGCCTCAGTGGTTTAATCAGAGGTTCAGGCTACAGTTAACAGTTTCCCATATACTTGCATAAAGTAAGTCCAACCTTCAAGTTCATAGCCATGCTTGATTTTTCTCATGTAAGGCCAAGTTCTCCTTGCTCCATTGTTGGTGTCAAATATTAAAGAATTTAATAATTAAATTTAAGTTTTTGGTTCACAAAACCCCCTCTTGATTTCCTCACTACACTACCTGTTTCTCATAAGCCTTAGGGCACAGATTCTAAGGTGATAAGAAATAGTAAAGTGAATCTATTTGAAAACTGAATTTCATAAATCATCTTCTCTGAAGATTTTCTATACTTGCTTATTGTATTCAGTCAGTTTCTAACAGTTTAAATCTGGCTCACGTTAAATACAACAAGAAGGGATTCTATAGGTACATTGGCCAGAAGAGGCAAGCCAAAGAGAGCATACCTTTTTTGGAAAATGAGAAAGGAGAACTGGCTATGACAGATACGGAGAAGGCTGAGGCAATACATTTGTTTTTTGCTTCAGTCTTCACTGGCAGCCAGGGTTCTTGTATTTCTCATGTCCTTGAAGCCTGCATCCCTGGGCTTCTAGGCGGGACCTGGGGGAGTAAATCCTCCCCACTGTAAAGGCAGAGAAAGTTCAAGATCTCCTCATGAGGCTGAATGCATACAAGTCCATGGAAGTGGATGGCATGCATCGCAGGGTCCTAAAGGAGCTGGCTGAAATGGCTGCTGTGCCACTCTCCATCATATTTGAAAAGTCCTGGCTGTCAGACAAAGGCCCTGGGAACTGGGAAAAAAGTGCCCTGGTAAAAATAATAATAATTTTTTTTAAAAGTCATATGCAAAGCCAGTTTAACTGCTTCCTATTTATTGCTTTCTGAGGTAAGAAATTCTGTGTATTAGTGAATCTAATTGTAAAAGTTATAACAAACATCTTCAAGTTTTTCTTGTCATAATTTAAAATACTCCAAAGCAGCATAAAATTTCTTTTTGGCTTCTTGTTTAGTTTTACACACAGCTATAGTATATAGATATATATGTAGGAAAAAGAACAATTTTGATTTGGAATAAAATATGACTCAGTAATGTTACGATGAATGATGTAAAGTTAATGTTTAAAAGAAATATAAACCTATTAAGATTGCCGAAGCAATATACAACTTTAGCTTTACTCTACACTGATATAAAATTACAGAATCATAGAGTCCTAAAGTCCTATAATCATGGAATCATAATATGGCTGGGGTTGGAAGGGATCCCAAGGATCATCAAGCTCCAACCCCCCTGCCACATGCAGGGCTGTCATCCTCCATATCTAGCCATCCAACCTGGTCCTGAACACATCCACGGATGCCTCTCTGGGCAGGCTGTTTCTCACCACTTCCTGTGTGAAGATCTTCCCCTTGACATCCGTCTAAGCCTTCCCTCCTTCAGCTTAAAACCATTCCCCCTTGTCCTGCCATTGACTACCAAAGTAAAAACTTGGTTCCCCTCCTGTTTATAATCCCCTTTTAAATACTGGAAGGCTGCAATGAGGTCTCTTCTCAGCCTTCTCCAGGATGAATGAGCACAGATCCCTCAGCCTGCCTTTGTAGGAGAGGTAAAGAAGTCAAAGCAAATGAAATGGATAAATTATTTATTTATGATAACAGGGCTCTGTAACGGGAAAAAATACTGTGAAAAGAGAGTGCTAAGGTTCCCCTGCTTGATCATAACACTTAGGTAAAATGCTGTATTTAACCCCCCATTATTTTTCTTAACATTTTTCCAAATTACTTATAAATACTTATATCACTAGCCAAGTTTTAATCCCTTACCCTGTCATCAACAAAAAATGAAAAAGCACTGTTTGCACACAATAATCAAGCCGTTGTTTTCAGACAAGGTGGGCCTCTGCCCATGCCATGGAAATTCACTTGTAATTCTTTTCAAACTTTTCCTGGCCTTTTCCTGATCTCATACAAAACCATCTTTAATGAGACGTTTATTTTGCTTAATAATATTGTGTTGAGTCTAGTCATAATGAGTAAGAAGTGAACATGTGGAGCCACATTTGTTCAGAACTTGGAGACATCCTGCTTAGAAAACAGAAGGTTGTTTTTACCTCTTCAGATTCTGGAAAGAGAGGAAATAATTCTGGATGGAAATTTTTGGACAATTTCATCCTTTGTTGGAAAGTTCTATTTCTGTGGATTTGAGCCAATCTCAACTAAGTCGTCCTTGGGAAGTATTTCTCAGGTCTAGCAAGGAAATTCTGGTCAAAACACAGCTGAACTCTTCCCTCTCCTCTCTATTTGATAGATCACACTGAGGCTTACCCTGGTTTCCTCTCTCATGGATGCTTTCAGACAAGTGCTCAGGATAAGCTTTTTCAATGCTTTCATCTTTGTGATAAGGGCATTAGTCACCAATATGTTCCCTATGCAGGATCACTCTTTACCCACTGATCACTTCCTTGGTTTCTCATTTAAAAAGAAATACAACTTCAAATTTTCTTTACAGTTCACCATCAAATAAGAAAAGTTTTGTAGGATGACAAAGCCTTTACTGTCTGGCACTAACCTGTGCAAATGTTTCTCACTTCATAATGGGTTTAGCACTTCAAAACATTGACAGTTTTCTCCAAAAGGTGGTTCCTGGAAAAGCACACTGTAGAGTTGCCCATTTAAGCATGAATGTTTAGATAGAGACTGTAAAGTTAACGAAACACTGCAATTAAAAAATAATGCCGCGCCAATCAGTTGAAATGCTCCAGTTAGCTGCTGACTGCTGATGAATATCTCACCATCTCTCCCTCCCCAAAATACAACACATTTAGTTGTTGACTGGATTCAGAAGACAGTAGGCAAGTAGGCAAGCAATGCCTTTACTTTTCTGTCCAGACTTGCATTTCATGTGCCTCTATTTACCATCAATAAATACTACAAGCATTTGGAATCTTTCTGTCCAAGAGGGAACTGCCCTATTTGGAGGCCTGTAGGATCCGCTGGTTTATCTCAGGTTTCCCCTCCCTTTCCTGGCTCTAAGAGTGGAAGGGAGCAGGAAACACACAGGCTACCAAGCCAGGCTCGCCCCTCTCCCATGAGGTGGTGTACTGTGAACAGAAGGGCTGAAGATCCAAGTCCAGAGATACTCATTGCTCATGCCAGTCTTGTAAGATGTCAGTGGGATCTTTGACAAAAAAGACACTATGAATGCCATGCAAAAAAAGCTTGAAACACTCTTAGGAGTGACAGAGGGCTGAGACAACATGCCAGGACAGGACTGCATACTCCCAAGCCCAACAGGCTTTTAAAAGAAGTGCTCCAGACAAAACTACATTGCATTACCTGAATGGTGGTCCTTACATCTCCGTAGAAAAAAATGTATAAAACAGCATGTATAAGTTGTCTTGGGGATGAAAGTATAAGGAAACACTGGAGATATTTTATATTGTATTCAAGTGAACTGGTATATAGAGAAAGCTCTTAAAGTTCACTACACATACAAAATACAGTCATTACCAAGCACAAAAAGATATGCTAGAGTAAAAGTGTCTCTGGGAAGCAAAATAAGTGTATTTAAATTGACTAGGAAGAAATAAAATATGTTTGTTTGTTCCAGACTACGACATCCTTTCTTACATAGACTTATGAGCAACGCAGAAACTGACCAGCCAGATGTTTACACCAAACCCATTTTAGCCATACACAGTACCTAGATATCATCGGGCACTGATGTGCCCAGTGGCCAGGCCCATTCTGAGCTAACTCGAGTCACCACAAAGCCAGCCTGACAATGTTTGTTTAATGGAAAATGGAATCTGCCTGTGTGTCTCAGATGTACTGGGAATAAACCTAAAAACGCCCATCTATGGGATGCAGTCGTCCCTGGGGCTGCCACTGTGTCAGTAGTGGGAGGCTGCAGTCAGAAAGCAGAGCAGCATCACAGCATGCAGGAGGATTGTCCCAGCCAATCCAAAGTGTAAGAAAATGTGTGGCATCTCCTGTGCACATCTCCTGAGACATGTAGCATAGGACACTAGAAGTGAAAACTTGGTTTGGTGTCAGTATGCACCACTGCAGATGAAAGAGGAAACCCAGAAATCTCTCTTTTCAGGTGGGGACATTTGTGAAGGAAGTTGCTGTGTGAGTTTGTTTCTCAGGTACTGCCAGTGGATGTAAGTTGATAGACGCTGCTGTATGGAAAAGCACTATAGCATCTGTAAGTTGTTCACTGGCTAGTAGCAGTGGGAAAAGCCTTGCAAAAACCTGGCCAATGCTCTTACTTCCATCCATGCTGTAGCTCTCCCATCCTTTTTTGTGCCTGTGCTACTCCGTTAGTTATTGCTATTTATATTGTCCTGGTGCCCAGAGGCCTCTGTGGGGAGCAGCTTTTGTGATGTAGAAGCTAAGAAAAACACAGACTTTTATGTGATGGGTTTCCTTTCTAGTAGGACAAAACACAGATGAGAAGTATCAGTGCTGTGGTATTTTCCATGTGTAGAGGGAAAAAAATAGCAAGGGAGCAGAGGCAAGGATGCAAAGGGACCAATGAGAGGAGTAAGAACATGATCAAGAGGCAGTATAGAAAAAGGAAAAAAAAAATCAACTAAGAATAAAGTAAGAGCAGAAAGGCAGTCTGTGATGGAGAAAAGCCAGTGAAAACACAGTGTGAGGTCAAGCAGACAAGCCCTCAGTGTGGGCCGTGGCAGAAGCAAGCAGTACGCCAAGGCCCAGCTGCGTGAACAGCCCGGCACCATGGCTGCTGGGACAGGGGGCTGCAGCTGTGCTGGGGCCTCCATTTGCACTGGGAGCTGCCCTGGGCCAACATGTTGGCCAGCACATCCACAGAATCTGGATGTACCCTTCACACTTCTTCTTTCCAGCACTTTCCCCCACTTCTAATTCCTTTGCCTTTTACTACAGTCACCAATTCCATTTGGTCCTGTTCTTATCTCCCCCTTCCCCGGTCCTTTATTTTTCAGCCTTTTTCCCCTTACTTTTTCCCCTGTCCCCAGCAGCAGAGTTGCCCAACAAAGTTTTAATCACTTTTTCAGAAATTTTTCCCCCCAGAAGGTGCCAGGTCAGTTCTGACCAGGAAAGCTGGGCCACAAAGACATTACATTCAAATTTACAATTCAAAAGTGACTCTCCCAACAGTTGGGGGAAAATAGGTGGTCCGCTTTATATAGCAGATGAATCCTCTCCACCTGGAGTACACATAGTGCCCCAGTGCTCAGCACATTGTCCCTGCAAGTGCTGAACCAACGGCACTCATTTTTCTCATTACAAAACGTTGCCAAAAGAGTTGGAGGAAAATGCCAACTTAGATTTTTAAGATATATTTCTGTCAGAGATAGCCAAATGTGTTTCAGATAATAACCACATGAGGGGCCTCCAGCATTTTTGACACTTTCCTGTGTGGAAAACAGATTTTCCAGCTGCTGGGAACAGCTGGAAGAGTCCAGCACATCATCCTCCTTTGGGATATAGCAGCCCCCGCGGCACACACCCACCGGATAGCCATGCAAGTCCCTGCATGGAAGGAATTTCCAGGGCTGATGCAAGGGTCTCCAGGAGCATCGCACCAACAGGTGACCTCTGTAGGCGAGCTCCATGCATTTGTCATCTCCTATCAGTCTGTCCTTGTGGAGCCCACTTGCAAATCAGCTGGATGAGACTTGCTAAAGCACACGGTGAGAAAACCTCACTGGGGGGGGTCACTGTGCTCCAACATAAGACAGAAGGGGCCACAGAGTTTTGCAGCAGGGGTTGTTGGGAGATGTTTGTCACCTTCTGGTCTCCAGAATAAGCTGGAAGAACTACTTGGGGGTGTTGCATAAGTACACAGAAAAAAATCATTATGTGTTCTTAGTGTGAAACCACATCAGGCTAGGGAGATAGGGCTTCTTTCCCAGGCAGGAGATGGGTACAGAGCTGGAAGAAGCTTTGTTTGAAACCATGTGTCTGTCCTTTAATTACACTGATTGGGAACAGGAGCCCCTGCGATCGCTTTCCACAAGAGGAAGAATTTCTGCTGTGAGCCCGGTATGGGCTGTTTTGCAATACTGGCCACTGAAATCCTCCACCATGGCAGGGCTAGCACTTTGACAATGGTAAATCCCAGGAATCTTCTCCCAAGGGGAAGAGGCAAATGGTGGTCTACCTCCTGTCCAATCCTTCTCCTCCTGCTTTAGGAATTCAACTTAGCTGTGACTTAGAGGTCCCAAAAAGGAACCTTTTCTTCTCTGTCCATGGACAGAGCTGTGTACCTACAAAGAATGGTTCAGAGCATCTCAGTTGTCTGAAGTGCTTTTATTTTTGAAAATCTTCCTAAAATTTCTGAAATCGTAACACTTGCTATAGCTTCTTGATCTATGACTTACACTGACATATAGGGGGAGAAATACGAGTCACTTGGTAGTGATGAAATAAAATGAAAATTCTAGGATTTATCTTTAAACAACCTAGAGTAGCAACCTCTCCATCTTTTAGAGGGTTTTGAATGTACAGGAAAACCAAAAGATGATACAATTTGTAAGCAGAAATGATTTCTGTCCTCTCAGCTATTAATGCTGTCATTCAAGCAACAATATACTGCCCAGAGTAAAGCATTTCATAGAGAATAATGTTATCACATTACCATAAACCTGAATTGTGAGAAATCTAATAAAATAAAACTCCTTTGCTTTTCAGCCCAAATGCCTACAACTGGAGACCAGGAAGACTATGAAAACACAGAGGCTTAGGCAGCAAGGAGCTATATTATGACACTTGAAAAGTTTTTCGTAGCCATACCTTCTCTCATCTATTTCCAGAATAGCTGCATAACAACCCGCTTATTTCAGCATTTTTTGGAATGGCAGCAATAGTTTTAAAAGATTTTTTTCCAACTCCCTGGGCTCTGACATTGTCTGGTTATTAATAGGAAAAAAAATGATGACTTATAGAAAAATGCAGCTATGCAGACTAATTGTTTTTCCATTTGCTTATTTTCTGGCTAGCACAATAGCACCCAGACATGACTGAGACTGCAAGCTCCAGTGTAGGATAAAGCTTTCAGGCCCGTTAAAACAAAACCCTTTTGTGACCTTCACTAATTCTGTTTGGTTTCATGTTATATGTTGATCATAAATTTTAACATCACTGTCCCCCTTTGAAACACTGTCTTTCACAAATGAGTATTATCATGTTGTAGTATATATCATAAACAGCACATGCACCTTATAAGCTAGCACCCAAACAAGCACTAAGATACTTCTAATGATGACACCTGAAATGTTTTTTAAAACTCTAGCATAGTTAATTATATATATAATTTACTGCTGCTGACTCACTTCATTTTTATGCACTGTTATTAGGCTGAATTTAAAGAAACTTTAACTTTCAGAGACTGTCTTTTGTGAATCTTCAATCCTGAATTTCTTTCTTTTACCAGAAAAAGACATTGGGTCAGTCTAACAGACAGTCCAAGCACCTGTGGGTGAGTACAGCAGAACAGGGTATGTCTGAATCTAAAGCCTGAAAGCCATTCATCAAATATTCCTAGTCTCATTCCTGATGGGAAACTTTATTTCCTTGGTATTTATGAGGTCATACTGCATGACAAATAAATACATAAATAAATGAACAATCCACAATCCATAAGTGCCTTTTCATAAGCTGAAATCCCTAAACAAAATGCCAAGTACTTACTGAATTTTGAAACTGAAAATAAAGTAAAAAAATAATCCTTTGGTAGCTCACCAGTTCAAAAGCAGAAGTCATTAGCGACCCAAAGTAATTCATTTCCTGGCACCACTACATGGTCTCTTGGTGCAGCTCTCCAGGTTAGCTGACTGAAGGACAAGTGTTCAGTGTGAAGCAGTGCTGTTAGGATTGAATTGTTAGAGAATATTAAAGAACTGCAAAGTTATAGATGTTGAATTTCTTCTCATAAGCACAGCTTTGCACTGTACGTTATTCAAATATGACAGCAAAACTCAGCACATCACAAAGATGGATCTGATCTTGATGTTGCCTGTTAACTAGTTTGCAGAAGAAGGCAAAAGGTCTGCAAAGAAGACATGTTCAATAGGAAAAGTAGTGCTGGGACCCTTGGACTTGTACCAGCTCCCCATCCGTTTAAAAAAGGATACATAGAAAAGAGAAAAAGTAAAAACAGAAGGATGACAAAAAACAGAACCATTTCTACAGAAAATAAATGACATAATGTAAGAGTAGCCAATTTGGAGGAGATTGGGCTGCTGGGACAAACAGGCTCTTAATGCCTCAGGAGACCTCTGTCTAAGCCACATCGTAAAAGCAGGTCGGGTTGCAGAAGTCTTGCTTCAGTCTTGCATGATGCAGGTCTGACCAGATGGCATTCAGAGGAAGCTCTGGAGTAGTCAGTGTTTCTCACAACACAGCTTGATAGCTAATCAAATTACCCAATGCAATTTTAAAGTAAATAATGGGTGTTTTTTTTTCATTGAACTTATAAAATAAAATTTTGCGATGATGTACTGGGGAAGTCTAAAACACAAACAGATTTAATAATTAGTCACAATTAATAGAAGAAAGGTCATTCAGTGATTACTAGCCATAAATAGATGCAAGACAATAAGGTCATCATTATAGTATGAAACCATACCTTATTTTAATATACGTCTTAATGTGCCAGCAAAACTAGTCACACAAGTGACAGCAAAACATCAACCCGAGGGTGTGAACTAAAGAAAAGTACTGATGTTAAAAACTGCTGGCATAAAAAAAAAAACAAAACAAAAACAGCCTATAAAATTCAAGTGTCTGCAATGTCAGCTGTGCCGATCTCCATTTTCAAGGCAGAGAAGTAAGAACTAACAGTATCACCATGCCTGGGCTGTACAGAGGATTCATTTTACTTGGCTACTTTTTGCAGACAATCCCTTCCTATATGAGAAAGCCTCCATTATCATACCTGAGGGAAAGTCCATTTTATCTCATCTAGTTATTACAGAACTTGCATTAGCTCACATTAGTTCATGTAAAAGCTTTAACAAATTTGTATATATGTTTAAGGGCTTAGCATGCTCACAAGAGTGTTGTTTATAATGTCTGCTTATAAAACTGCAATAGTCTGCCAAGGGAAATTTAGAAATATTCTCATCTGAGTCACCTCCATCGAGGTCATAAAATTTCACGGAGGTGGAAGTGACCAGCACCCACCACAGACACACATCCCAGCAGCCAAAGAGGTCCTTCGTGTCACTTACTATTATTTTCCTGCTGTTGTCACAGAACCACAGTGAGCATTGACTCAGTCTGGTTGTATTGCTGAGAGAAAAGACTGCTACATACAGCATGTCAAAACTCAGTATTTTCAATTTCCAGAAAATCTGAGCGCTTTCAGTTTGTGTTCAGCTGGGTTTTGTTACAATTCAAAGATTAATGGATTTTCAAAATTTGCCATTGACTACAGATTCTGTTGAAAAAGATTAAAAAACATCATCACCAGGAATAAGAAATAATAGTGACTGGGATCAACAGCTGTCGAAAGACTGATTTAATCATCTTGTTGCTATAGTCATACATTATAATGCAACTCTGTAGTCTCCCATGGCAAGACTCGCTGCAGAAAAAAACAGTACGTTTACTTTCCTGTTCACATTCTTGTGCACACCTCAGTTCAGAAGGACAAAGTGAGACCTAGGATGCCTTGTAATAATGAACAAGAAACTGACTGTTTTTATATGCAACTTAATTTTACACAGTATCTGTTCATCACAAATCTCCTAATTAAAATAAAGTTCAAGCCTCTCTTTACAAAGATATTGAGCCACCTTCTAAAGACATTCCACCAGTCTTATTAGGTACAAAGAGGTCAACAAAATTATCCAATTTCCAGTATTTGCACAATTTACTGTACACACAGAAATAAGTTCCATTGTGTCACCCGTGGAGCTAATAGGAATAAGTACCTGGGACTATAAAAAACATTAATTACCTTTCTGAGCACTGCATATTCATAGAAGTCTAGGAAGCTGAATGTTTGTAGCAATTAATTCTCACAACATGTTGACTGTAACAAGAGCAGGGAAAAATCTTTAATCCTTTAATCTGCTTGATGCTTGACCACATCCTTCTTGAATGCACCTTCTCTAAATACAGTAGGTATAAAAATATCACACAACAGTAGCAACACAGAGTTGTTTACCTTGAAAAAGAACTTTGCAAAGTTGTGAACATTATCTTCTTAGAGTTTTAGCACTTATCTGATGACTCACTGTATAAGAAAACATGGATTAATCAATTATCCTAGAATGCATGCAAACAGTGTTTCCTTTTCTCTACAATGCCATTAAACATAGCATGTAAAGGTCACTATGGCCCTTGAAAAAACATTCAGAGATCTGCCTGGGCCTGTGGAATATCAGCAGCATCACATAATCATTTAAGAGTCAAACTCTGCCTTCTAGAATAAACACTTTTAAAAACTTTTCTTTTTTGCGTGTAAGCAAAGTTTCCTATGTTTCTTCATTTCTATAAACATCATCAGCATCTATAAATACTCCCTCCTGGCAACTCATGATTCAGATGCACTACTCATCCAAATATTCACTTGAATATTTACCAGGCTTAACAGTCAGCTAAGAAGCTGAACACACTGCTTTTATCCACTACAATGAGAAAACAGAAGTTGAAGAGTCAGGATTTGCTCTTAGACATAAACACAGAAGGAAATAACTGTCATTGTACTTTGCATCTTAAAACTGAAAAAGTATTTACTCCTAAAAAATTAGGAAGCACCATTTGGGGATGTATGGTAGCCTCATCTGTGCTGAGGTTCAAACAAAAAGGATCTGAGAGCAGGAATAGGCTACAAGAGAGGCACTTGGAAACACGGCCTAAGTATTCAAGGTTGGTGCCAGGAAGATCTCAGCTCACCTCAAGCTGATACATATAAGGGATGCTAAGGGCCATGAGAACAGTTTCTACAACATGAGCAGTAGAAAGGTTAACACAGAAATGTGTGCCCAGTGCTAAGCAGGGTAGTTTATTAGATTGGAATAAGGTACCAATGTCTTGTCTCACATCCCACCAGGGAAGTCTCATAGGCACTTGAGTTCTGGAAGAAGGTTCAAAGAGGAAATCTAGCAGTAGGGCAAGAGGTCCAAGTTAGGGATTCTTGATGAATCTTGGTCCATAGGGGTATGTCACATACACCAGAGCTGAGAATGCTGGCTGGTGTCCTTGCAAGGTCACTCTCTGTCAGCTTTGGTACATCTTGGAAATCAGAGGAGGACACAGACAACTGAAAAGGCGAGTGTTACTCACAGGAAATCCATCTGCAGAATGGACAAAGAGTAGAATGGGGGATAATATAGGTCAGACACCATCAGTTCAATCCCCAGAAAGCCATGGAGTAAGCCTCCTTGCTGAACATGCCTGGACACATCTGGGAAAACATTACAACTGGGAACAGCATGGCCTGACCAACATGATTGTCTCCTGTGGTGAAATGCATACATCTGTGAATGCAGGGAGAACAACAGATGTCCTCCTGTCTTAAGTGATCCTTTCTTAAGATTCCTGTGGTAGGGTACTTTAATATCTGTATCAGAAACCTGGAAGAGGATAAAAAGTACTTAGCTCACTGGGTTAAGAGTGAGAAGGTGTAGCAAGGCCCTTCTCAGTGGGAACTGGCTGAAGACAAACAGTACAAACTGAAAGAACAGACATTCAGATTGCATTACCAGAATACATTTTTTAACCATGAAAGAAGTTCAAGAATGGGAGCAACTTGCCTTGAGCAGTTGCCTCACCTCCATCCTTGGATGTTTCGAAGACCCAACTAGATAAATTCATGGTCTGAATTTAGTATTGACCTTACTGTGAGCCAGAGAGACTTCTCAAGTTTCTTATACCTGGACCAGTTCTGTGAGTTACTAGGCATTCAACATTGTTTATGACCAAAGAAAGCAAAAGTGGTGGATTTGAACTCCATCTCTATTAGCAAAGCTGCCTATCCACCCCTACCTAAAAGTTGTGCCAGTCAAAAGTATCATAGTCATAGTCTCATGCGGGTTGGAAGGGACCTTAGAGATCATCGAGTCCAACCCCCCGGGATTCGAGCCTCCCGTGTAGCAGAGCGGCACTTCTACCCCTTGCGCCACAGGGGGATTCGAACCCAGGGCCTCCGGTGTTGCAATGCGGCATTTCTACCACTGCGCCACCGGGGCACACACCGGGGCAGTATACTTTACATTAAACTAGCTAATGAAAACAAAACATATCCTCATTCTTGTCTGTGTATTTTTAATACAGTTTGAATAGATTGGTTTATTTAAAAAAAAAAAAAAAAAAGGCTGAAAACAAAACCAGAAATGTCAAAGATTTTACAATTTTTTAAGTAATGTCAACATCATAAAAAACTGCAATCAGAAGAATGATTTTGACTTGAATTTCATCTCCTTGAGAAATATGTTGTAAGATTTCATTCTGTAACACTTCCTGTTAGAGTAGCTAATATAAATCACTTTTGCTTTGTTTATATTGTGCATGATCAACATTTTTCATGGAAAATAATTCTACAAAAGGGATGGAAAATATGTGGAAATCAGTTTATTCCTTGAAATAAAAGCAATAAAACTGCCTCTGAAATGATGAGTAAGAATACTTTGACTATCTCCTTGGTGTTAGGAAATCATTTTTCTTTTACATCATATCTAGACCAAGGGGAATGAATTAAGCAGTTTTTCTTGAAGATTTTAGCAGAGACTATAGGAATAACAAAGTCCATTTGTGACCTCTAAATCTGCAACCTCCTTAAAGTAAGATCTCTATAGATAAGCATTTTGTAAAGATGTTGTGACCAGGACTTCTTCTAAAGTCCTTTTTAAAATGATGTTTTTAATAAAAGTCTGTTTTAAAGAAAAGAAAATCCACACAAATCTATTTGAGTGCCATAATCTTACCATTCTCATCAACTTCAAATGAGCTTCAAACCAGCAGTCAAACTTCAAACCAGCAGTCCCATCAGGCCACACAGGGTTGTTCTGAGGTCAAAGCTACTCAAGAAATCAAGGTACTTAACTGTTCTGTTTTGCACCATAATCCTCACTCTGCATTCAGATCACTTTCAATAAAATGATAGAAGCTTTGCTGATGGATACACTGTTCTTAACACTGTAGTTGCACTTACTCTGCTTCTAGAGTTTCTGATAAGATAGAGAATACTGTTATGAAACATTTGAATTGTTTCATAAAACTCAGATCTTTCGGTAAGTTCTTCATGTTGTTCAGTACAGTTAGTGGATAAGTTTGTTCCTGGAGGCAAGACACGAGACATTAAAGGCTCTCCTTCTGTAATATCTGTATTTCAATCAAATTATTCATACAATTAAAAGTCAAACTAGCACAGCAAGATCTGTACATAAGTAGAAGTGCAGTAAATCATTTCCTGTATCTCTCTCCTTAATCAGAGCAGGCAGCATAGAGCAATGTAAGTTATTCGGGCTTTTTCAGCAATTTCTGTACTGTGCTTGCTGGTACTCAGCAAGCAAATGCATTAATGCGTGAACAACACTGTTCTCTCTCTTTTCCTAATGCAGAATATAGGAAGAATCACAGGAGGTTGATTTCATTATAAAAAGCTTTGCTGTCTCTTAAAACAAGGTAGGATCTGCTAATAAATTGACTCCATTGTGAGTCTGGATACAAATAGTCATGAGTTAAAGGTGATGTTTTACAGTCCTGAGGAAACGTAAACAGAACTTGGGTATACAGAGTGCATGTGAACAGTGACTAGAAAAAAGGAGAGAACCCCTGAATTTCTCTGACCTACAAGCAGAAAAGACATGTATGCTGTGAACAGGCTGATGCAAGATGCCTGAATCACATACGCACTGCCAGTGCACAATTAATGTGCTAAGCAAATCACCGCTGTGTGCACACACCTGCATCGGGTACTTCCAGGGCATTTCTGTAAGCTTTGCTCTTCCCAGAGAGGACAGGAGAGCTCCTTCCATTCCACTTTTAACCTGTTCATGTGGAGGGCCAGCAGCAGACTAAGGAAGTGGTGGCTGCCAGGCTGTGTGGGGCTGGCCTGAGCTGACAGCAGCATTGTGGGATGGAGGACAAGGTCAAGACATCAGGACCAGCACAGACATTGCCTACTGCAGCTATCACATGTGAGTAACCTGACCTAAAAGACAACAAGCCCTTTAAAATGGCATGATGTGGACAGATCTCGGCTTAAAAGAAAACCCCTCAGGTGAACTTGCATGAGGAAAGCAAACTGGAGAAGCCATTTTGGATATGGTCCCTCTGAACTAGTGCTAGGGGACACAGAGTTGTTATCCCTGTATATCTCCTTGAAGTGTGAGCCCTGGGCAGTGTTCCTTAGAGCATGACCCTTTTCCAAAAGGCAAACACCTTTTATTTAGGGCTTGTTTAAGGGGCCACCTAGACAAAGCAGGGCCATGAACCAGGAGCTCACCAACGAGTTGGGCACATCTAGCACTGCTGAATTTTCACTGGGTTACCAAAAAGACCTTCAGCAGCAATCAGGAGCTGCTGTGTGGAGGCCCCATGCTGGTGAATTTTGTCCTGAAGGCTGAGGAGGCTGAAACGGTGCTTTCTGTTAGTCAACATGAAACTTTGGTACTGGTTTGGTAGGAAACTGATCAAAAAAAAGTGCTGCACATCTTTCTCTCCCACACATATGGGAGAGCCCGCACAGTATCATGGAAACAGGACTCATCGAGAGCAGGAATGGTGACCTTTTGTTTTTTTTTTCCTTTCAAAAAGTCTGGTAGAGCATCAGTTGATATCTAATTTTATCTAATTCTGAAGTCATTCCTCACGGTCCCAGTGAAAAACATTCAGTATCTAATTTTCAGTCCTGAAAAGAGGTTTTTTTCTTTGTCTCCTTTCTGAGGCAGATTTAAAGGATGGAAAGTGCACAGCAATCTTCCATGTCTGTCTGTCCCGACACAGCACAGACAGGGCACTACACAGCTCCAGTACGCTTGCATCCACCCCACCTCCCTGTCCCTCCTGGAGATCGTTTCACTGACAGAAAAGTTGTTTTTCTTCAGCAAAAAAAAACAACAACAAACAAGTTGTCTTACTGTTAATAGGTGAAAATAAGGTGTGTAAAAATAGTGATTAATAAGCAAGAAAATGCACAGAGATGACCATTTATCCAGGCTGCCAGCTTTCTGGTAGAGAGGAGGCAAAAAATCAGGTAAAAAACTAGTTACTTTAGAAAAATTCTCAATATATTTAAGGAAAGCAAGGGTGTGTTGAATCCATGCATGTTTTCATTGTAGAGATGAGGCTTGCTTGCAGTGTTTTCTATTTATTAGCATTTTGGCTTGAATCTGACTTCAGACCACACACACAAATACAAATGCACATCACCAAACATTAAGCAGTGTTCAGTCCAAAATTTAACAGCCAAATGTGGATTTCAGCCAACAGCAGCTCTCTGTTGCAGATGACAACTGCAACAGCAGAGAAAGGAAGTTATTAAAATGAAGAAAGTGTTTTGGGTTTCATTATCAGTTTGCCTTCAAGCTACTTATTGAAACTGTTTCAAAATTGTGCATTCTGAACCAAAAAAAATCAAAAGATTTTACTTTTCTTTGTTTGTTTTACACATATGGGTTACCATACATTCAAAAGTGTGCTACTACATAACATCAGTGTCACCGAATAAGACCATCGCATTGCCAGTCATGGCAAGTGCTGCACAGACATCCACCCTTCATAGATTAAACAGGAGAAAAAAGGCAATCACAATGACTCTATTTCACATTCAGATTGTCCTCCTTTTCCAGAATTAGAAGCATAGGAGGAAGAAAAATCCCTTTTTGGTGCCTTTTACCTTCCAACACCGCTAGCAATCTGGATTGTATCTCACTAACAACACACATTTGAAATTGCCTCAGTTCCTTAGGCAGGTGTTCTAACAGGTCAAACCTAGTTCTACTCATTTTTGCCTTCTTAGAGAAGAAAAATCTTCCTTACATCAATGTTCCTATATGTACCAGCTACAAATGATGTTATCCCTCACTGCAAGCATCTGTGGAGCTGCACATTGTGCTTTGTATTTTATTTCTAATCTTTTGGTTTTTCATCTTAAATATCAGACATGGAATGGAGATATGTGGTGACTCTGAAGCCACAGCATGACCCTTCTCCATGAGGGATTTCTTGGAATTCACTGTGGGTGCCTTTCTTTTTTCTTCAATAGAAGCCTTCAAAAATTTTCAAAATTTCCCATGAAAACCGAGACATCCTTTTTGAAGATATTGCCCTACTCCTTGTAAAAGGAAACATTTCCAGAACTGGCTCATACAGGATGAGAGCCAAATTTAGAGAGGAGGAAACCATGCAACCTACAATCGGAAATTTGTGTTAAGCTGTTTCATGAAGTCTGAAAAGCAGGTGGTAGCAGCCCAACTTGTATTTCTTACTGACAAAAACCAAGATAAAACTCGTCAGGATGTGGCTTTTCTCTCCATCTCCTTTAAGATATAGTTTCTCTCTCCACCTCCTTTCAAAAGACACACACTTTGTAAAACAGAACTCAGAACTCTCACACCAAGGAAAACATCCAAAAATCACTCCAGGTCCAAGGGGAGCTCTAAGGAAATGAGATTTTTATTTTTTTTTTCTTGGTGAGATGTGATTTGCAAACGGCATGCAACACTCCAACCATATCTGTCCCTGACCACATCTGACTCAGAGGCACTTTGCCTTCCAGAATTCAGATAAGCCTGTCCTCAGAAAAGTGAAGCAGAGAATTCTATTTCATGACTGATAAAATAATAGCAACAGTGAAATAACCCCGCAGATGCTAACATGCTCTGTGTCTAGTATTAGCTTAAATTTCCCATGGGAAAGGAGCACAATCTCACTTACAACCTGCTACCTTTCCTTATTCAGCTCAGTAAAGAGCTAAGCATCTCATCTATCTCAACTTAGTATACAATACAAACATGACTAATGATCTAATTTAACCTAATTAAAAAATATTTGAAATGAATGATTTTACATCTTCTATCAGGACTTCAAACCACGAATTGTGCAGCTTCAACTTCAAAGATTACAGCCTAGCCAGTTACTCTCTCAGTTCCACATTAAACAAGTCTAGTTTGTCCAGTGATAACCTCAAATAACTAAATTAACTTCCCCCCCTAGAAAAATCTGAAATCAAGCTACCATGTGTCACTTTAGTGTATCCTGAATGCATTGACTCTTACACATAAGAGTTCAAGGAGAAAAGGGAGAAATTAATCAAAATATGCAGCATCTTGCAAGAGGAAACTGTTTTTGAATGCTCATCACATGAAGTATTGGTCTTAAAATATACAGAATGAGGAAACTTGGGAGCTGAAATTGCATTTCATTTCAAATATATACTTCAAGTTTCAACCATTAGTTTTGGGGGGTTTTCCCTGTACTCTAAAAGCAAAGGTCAAAGTTAGAGTTTGTTTTATTTGTGGGCTTGGGTTCTTTCTAAAGCATGTTTATGAATATAATTACGGACTAAAAAGTCTCATCACAAATGAAAGTGATTTTGGTGGATTGAGAGCTGTATGAATTCTGTGCAGCTGTCATATACCAAAATACAATCCACCTAACCCTGCCTTAAAAAACCACACAGAGCTTTGACGAGCTGCCTTCATGAGACCTAGATTTGGGCCACAGGAACAAGCAATTTTGCATGGACAAGCGCAGAAGCAATGGAGGGAACTAGATATTCAGATGAGTCTTCAAGGTCTATATTGTTTGAAACCCTGTTTAAATCCAATAGAGATACAGTCACTACATAGATAGAAGTAAGAGCCTTACAATGTCCAGATTTAACTAAGAAAAAAAAATCATTTCATGGATATTTCGACTTTGCCCTCCCCCCACCAAGATCCATCACATCTAGTTCTTCATCCCATGGTTGCAGGCCCTTCCCATGCCACAGGCAATCTGAACACAAGGAAAGATGTGCCGTAGGTGATGAGCCATGTGCCAGGAGTGCAGCACTGTTGTGTGGGATAGGTCTGGATGCACGAGGCTGCTCCTGGAGCTTCATCCCATATTGGTGAAGGGCTGCTCTCCCCCAGCACTTCAGCTGCATGGGAAGGGTTTTGGCTTCTGGGCAGGAGGAAAGTTGATTAAGGACCACTGTCTTAGTTCTATTAAGATATAATGAAGGTAGATTCACTGCCTTACTATATTCAGGTGCTTATCACATTTAATATGGTACAAAAGCAAACTTTTTAAAGGTTCACAGCATGTCTGATATTTTGTCTGCACTAGAAACTTACACACACAGTTCCCTCCATACCTCAAACAGAACATTTTTTTCCTGTGAGTTGAGCAAGTTAATTAAAAAACTATCTAAGTGGTGGGTAATGGGGGACAGATATTTTAACCCACCGCAAAATCAGCTTTTACTCTACAGGAGAGGAAGAGACCAGACAGCAAGAGGTTAATCTTTACACTGTCCAAGTCCACGGTTTCAGCCCACGTCTAACCTGGTGAGAAAAGCTCATGTCCCCCTTCCCCAGCAGCATGGTCAGCAATGATCCAGGTAATGATATTCAACACACACTTTTCCTGCTGCCCCACCTCTCTTCCCTAGTTTGCCGCATGCCTCTGGGCAGACATATGAAGCCTTCTGCTTTCCTAGAGGTCTTCTTGCCTGAGAAGAAAGGAAACTAGTCCCAGAAAGAAGCACAGTATTCTCACCAGTCTTGAATTAAAAACATGGAGCTTCTTGCCAGAAGGAGCCTCTCAGACTGCAAGATGGATCTCTACACATAGATGTAAAATTCAAGCCCCAGAGTAAAGACGAAACTTCTGTTCCAGAGAGCCAAGTTTAGCTTTTGTTACAGGCTGCCCTAATTTGTAAGTGAAGCTTCATAACTGCAGTTTTAAGAGAGTTCCTCTACAGTAACTTAAAACATCTCTCCAGTAAGCAAAGTGGCTGTAGTGCTTGGTGTCAAAATACACAAATAATAAGAAGAAATACAAAGCTGGAGCCCTTTGGCTGAGATTCTTCTCGCTTCACTTTATTGGTGTAAAAGCTGAGCAGTCTGGTCATCTGACCTCCATCTGTGGTCAGCAGATAAGAGGTGAATCTCTTCAGAGTGTGAATCCCTCCACTCAGACAGATGGATGCTCAAGATGGGTGGTACAAACCTCATTTAGGCAAGACTTTCTTAAAGACTGCTAAATTTAGAATAAGTTCATTATATTATCTATTATATATCAACTATTATCTCATCCCGAACCTGTGAAGTCTTGCCCTTCTTACTTTAATATTGCAGGAGATTTGCTCATATTTAAATGTTAGCATTTCATCATCGCTGAGCCATCTGTTCAAAGTCCATTGTTGTTTCACATCTTAATTCCAGTCATACCACACAGCATTTACATTCTGTGAACTAGTTCTCCCAAAAATTTCTATGGCAATTACCGAATTCCCCTTTTCTATACCAGCACAACCCAAACGGAACAGCCTAATGACTCTAGATTAAGATCTTTAGAAAGCATACAATTTGTTCAATTCCACAATTAGCACACATACTAAAATCACTAATAGCCATCAGCTGAGTCACCCACAGCTCACCAACAAAAAATAAAAGAAAGCTGTAGGAACTGGCCTTTTTCAAGACTAAGGTTAGGCAAATGTTTTCATCTACACTTCTGGCCCAGACGATGACAAGGCTACAGCATTCTCCTCACTACTTCAGTTAAATAAGAAAAAAGAAGAAAGTAGGGTTAATTGGGTTTCTGAAAAAGTCTTTTTTAATATCATTTTATTGACCTCAGCTATTTCATGAAAATGCTTAATTTTACAAAATTGTTCCCTGTTTTGAAGTTTCTTGATGCAGAACAGACTCTTCAAAAGAGGGGAGGGGATAAACATTTTGGGAAAGACTTATCATCAGTTTCTAGTCTTTATCTGATTCTGATTAACATTTTTCTAAGTGCCTAAACTTTCTGTGGAGCTTCCTGCAATCTCACAGACACTTTACTGTATTTGTGGAGGAGGTTCTCCATCCTCACCAGGCTTCCTCTTGGTGCAAGTTCTATCAGGTGTATAAGATCGCATTAGTGCAATTGCCTCAATATAATGCCAGGAAATGTAAGTATTTAGCCACTACTTTCTTCATAGAAGGCTTTCCATGAGATGAAAGCAAGATCCCTTTTCATTGCAGCATTATCTATCTTTCTATCTATCTATTTATTTATTTATTTATTCTCTCTTTCCTTTTTATGTTTCCCCTCAGAAGAACATAGGAAGGATGGGAAATTGACTTTCTCAGATGAGTTTTACAGAGCTCAGCTCCCTGCACGGACTTCTCCCTGCTCAGCTTCCCAGCAGCCAGACTGTGATGACCTAAACACAAGGGGTTAGTTTTGAGGTCCAAGTGAGCACAGCACAACTTGGACAACCAAGTGGAGACTGAATGATATCAGAAGACTATGTCTCCTCCTATGAGAAATTTAGGGAGAAATAGTAGATGGTAGGCAATTTATGACTTCTTACAGATGTAGTGCCTGAGCTAACATAAGGATCTGGACTGTCAATCCTCAGTCTCTCTTATCAATCACAGATCACTGCTGTATCAGTGAGCAGATGTCTATGGTCCACCTGTTGGTAACTTCACACCGCAGCGTTACAGGCTTCAAGCACATACTGATGAAGAAAATGCTTCTGGAAGGGAAGTACATCCCCTCCTTCCTTCTAGACAAAATTAAAGATGTGAAAGGCCATTAATTTCTTCAAGTGCTTAAAAATTTATTATACACTTTGAATTTAAAAAATATAAAAATGGAAGAAGGACATAGGAGCTACTGTCTTACAGACATAATCTTGGGTAAAATTAGTATCATTAGATTTCATGCTTGCTAATAAACCTATTTCTGATGCGGGACAAACCCAGGAGGAATACAGCACAAAACCCAAAGAAGCTTGCCTCTGCCAAGGCTTTGTGCATCGAGTAGAGTAAGGCACTACCAAGAGCTGCCCTTGTTGGAAGAATGCAAAAGAAAAGGTTGCTCATCACTCACGCTCAGCTCAGCACCAAGAATAGGCACAGTCCTCCTGCTGCCTCAAGCCAAAACATTTCAAGCACACAAAACAACTCTTCAAACCAACACCTCACAACGTGTGTCCACCAACATGCAGTTCTGGGGACAAAAGTCAGGAAATCTGCACCATGGCCAGGGCCTGACACCATCAGAGCCTAGGACTGATCCTCCTGCAACGGAGCATTGCCTTTCTATTTTATTCTCCATTCTGTATCCAAAAGACATCAATTTTCACACCTCTTCAGACGGCACATGTGCTTCACACCTGGATAGGGGCTGCAGTGGAGTCCATGGACTTGGCAGGTTAGGTCTCAGGTACGCCTTGGCATGTGCCACATGTGAGCACGTTTATTAGCCCTTACTTACTTTTGCCTGCTGTGGGTACATCTCAGTACCAGTGCTTCTCAGTATCTGGGTGTTTTTCTTTGTTGTTGTTTGTGTTTTTGTTATAAAAACTTCATAGAAGTTTTTAACTTAAAACATTTGTAGCGCCCACAAACATACTCTAAATTCTATTTGGCCTCTCTTTTAAAATGTATCAATAGTGATAATTTAATTACAAAATACCATTCACAGATGAGGAGCTGTAGTATAGCCAAAGCTTACAGTCCAAAAAAAGAGCACCAGGAACAGAGCACTTAATAACATGCTTGCTGCATTACTATTTACTGTGAGTTAGCCTTATAGGCAGTTTTACTGGCCAACTTTGTTTCTGAAGTCTGAACTTATTTTGTGTTTCTAATGGCCTCGTAAAACTTCAAGCCAGCAAGTTCATATTCTATAAAAATCCAGCTTCAAAGCATGGTAGGAAAATGTCTTATTCATTATCCTTCACCAGCTTGCGTCCCAGGCTGGCAGAATCCATTCTGCTCATTCTATTTGAACAGGTACTTTAAAACTTCTTTTGATTAATGGACATCTGCAGCTTCAGAGAGACCCAGAATAAATCACATGCAGGCAGCGGCTTTTCTTGGAGGATGTAATCCGAAACAGTGCTCCATTACTGCCATGCTCCACAACTATTTGTGAATGTATTGCATAGACGTGACATGCAGTGGTGCAAGGATGCTCTTGCTTCCTTCTGGTGACAGACAGCACCTGGAAACAAATTGAATGGGACATGCAAATTGATGAGTGGTGCTGGGAAAGACACCATCTTCTATTGCAGTGCCAAGGTAGTGAAGTAGCAGTTTCCAAAATTATTCTGCATTGTCTTTCTCTCTCAGACTGCAAGGGCATTTTCCTGTTTTCCTGCAATATCTCCTAGCTCAGTGTCTCTGTTTCCACTCTGTTACACAGCTTGCTCTGCCTATAGGTGTCCTTTGTCCAGTTTTCAGCCAGGAGATCTCCTTGAAGCACCATAAGAAGTGCAGTTCTGCTGGTATGTCTTTGCATAGGACAGTCATGCATGGAAGACCCTGCCTCCCATCAGAATCCAAGTGTAGGCTGATCTGGCTGACAGTAAACTTCTGGCATACCTTAATGTGTGTGCCCTGCAGAGTGAACAACTCTGGAGAGACTAAATTGGCAATGAAGGAGGGGGCAGCCCAAATACCCACATTAGCTTAACTCCAGCAGCGTAAGTTCAGAAACAGTCTTTGAGGTTATATGTCTCTGTCTTTTTGTTGCAGATCATCTGGTGTTTTAAAGGCATGTTTAAAGCCTGCTTTCATAGAAATTTTACTAAAATTTTAGATTAATTCATCTTTAGCAAGACAAAAGTGACTACATTCAACATCTAGATGCAAGCAGCACACCAGCTAATGCTCCACGTGGGTATCAGAGATCCCTTGGCACACCGCAGATCTCTGGCAACTATAGCTCTTGACTCTTTCCATCTAATGTGTACATCTCTTTCCGAGCTGTGTATATGAGGCAGACCCTGAATCATTTGTTTAGTGCTACATCTACAGAGGCTGCCTCACACAACCTAAACAGTGCCACACATGAGAGGGATTTTCTAGAAGCGGGTGATTCAGCTGAGTTGATGAACTTGCATGGAAATGCAACGTGGAGTCCGTTTTTCATCTTTCAGTAACAAAGCACAAGCAAGCATAAGATAAAAAGAGGATTTCAGAGACCCTGCTAACATTGTTCAGTGCAAGCCAGCCAGCCAGAGCTTGGGCTTCAGCCCACCAAACAGCCACACCGAGATGCTTCAAGATTAGGTTCAAGCAAAATATAACAGCAGCAGAAAAATCAAATCTCCATTGCTCTCTTAAGCACATAAAGGAAAGAAAAAAGTGCTTGGTTTATCCATTCGCTATTTCAGCAGCTATTTTTCTCTCTGCTTTTAAAATCAAATGCAATAAGCCCCTTGCAACCCACGTTTTGGCAAGCTTCATTAAACAGCTTCTGAAACAAATTCATCATTAAAATTGGAAGGCAGGGATGGGCAGAGTATTCATCTTGAAATATTAAAATATTTTTTCTTATGAGCGCTTGAATTACTTCAAAAATAGATTAAAATTATGCTTCACAAGAAGAACACAGAGAGGGCAGGCTGGAATACCAAATAATTCTTTATCAATATACTAAATATTTGATTTACTCACTAAATGTTTTACTTTTGCTGTACTTGAGTGTAGGATCCACATGAATTTGATATAAATGTTCTGATGGCAACAGGTACCTGTGAGGGAAACAAACAAGATGCTTCAGCAATGCAGAAGACGCTGTCCAAAAAAAGGTCTTTTGAAGGCAGAGTGATCCAACATTTGGTCTAAGTAGGCACCAGAAAGGAAAGAGAAAATATTACCTGCAATTAAATCTATATATAAATCAGTTATGTCAGCCATAACTCTAAAGTGGTATGGCAGGCAAAAGGAAGCAAAAGGAGCAGGCAGTATGCATAGCCCCCAGTGAAATTGCTGGATTAGAAGCAAAGCTGGCTGAGGACCCAGGCTTTTGTTTTGTGAAAATAATGCCAGGTCTCAACATTCTCCAGCAATGTGCCTGCACACGTCAGGGCGTGCGTCTGGCCCCAGTTATGGGTGAATGGGGACAGCCGCATGCTGTGCAGGCAGAGCATCTCTCAGCAGAGATGCCCTGGAAACAAGATACCCACCTCAAAGCAGAAACACCAACAGCAGTCTCTTCTCTTGTCCTGCTGAGGAAATCAAATGTACCTTTCTACGCCAGCAACCACATTTTTTGAAAACCAAGTATTTTGTTCTGAGCAGATTTCAATGTTGATTTTATGCAAAAGTTCCACTAATTCGAGAATTTTAGCAGCTACTTCTCATGAGAATCCTTTATTTAATTCAAGCTGGAGTATTGTGCAACGGACTCCAAGGTCATGAGCCTGGGAGTCTTTTTCAAAACCTCTGCCAATTAAAAAGAGTCTTGTACAGAAAATTGTTAAATTTCATTGATGTATTCAGAACAGACCACCCCATCTACAATGCTCTTTTTAATTCCTTATCCTCCCTCCTGGCAGACCTTCCAGGAAACCCATGCCCACACAAGTGTTCCCTTTTGAAGGATTTTTTTCCATTCCCCCCGCCCCCAGGCTGCTCATGGAGTACTGCATTCACTCCCCAGAATCACAGCCCACCACCGTCCCCATCTGTAGAACAGGGATGAGGCCCACCTGCCCACCAGGAGCAGAGCTACGGCCTCCATACAGCACGACCGCAGCCTTCATCCCCCTCATGGGAAACTTCCTGAGGACCTTGCACTGAGCACATTTATGGGAACTGAACATCACTGAAAAATCCCCAGACTTTTTAGCAGAAGTGATGCGCTGCCTGCGTCGCTGCAATCTACAAACATGTTTCACTAAAATACGGACAGAAAACGCCCAGGAAAACAAGACAGGATTTTTTTCAGCTTTCTCAAGTTTGACATGGTGGCTATTATGAAAAAGATGAATTTCTTGAATAATGAAAAGGCTTCCTATGCCTAATTTCCTAGAAGCAGCTACGAGAAAAACCCTTCTGAGAAAGACTTTCAAGGCATTACCACATACTGGAGAACTGAGGGCAGAGTCCAGGGCCACCAGCAGGGCTTGGGGTACTACAGCTGTCAGCCTGCTTTTGATTAGCATCGTGTCCAAGCATGAAGCTGAGGTCAGATCCTCCCAAACACCTCTTTGAGCCAAAATGCACACAGCCCAACATTTTTACATGGTACCCTGTGGAAGGCTCTCCCAAGAACAAGTGTGACTCCTGGCAGAAGAAACTGTCTCAGCAGTTCAAACCGCTGCTTTGCTGTCAGGTCAAGCCATGCAGGCAGGTCAACAGCTGTCTTGCTGCTTTCATTGCTACATATGTCCATCACCACCCTTCTTACCACTAGAGAACTTCCTCATCACAATTATGTGCACTGAGCACAGCAGGTGGTTTAGATACACATGCCCCCCAGGCTGCCCCCCAGCTGATGCTGGGGAGGGTAAAACCCCCAGAAGCCAGGCCCAGGCCTCCTTGTGTCACTCCAGGAAGGCCCCTTCCATTCACCTCTCAGCCTCCGTGCACCCAGCTCATCTGCAACACAGGGACATCCTGAACGCTCCTCCTTCAGAGAAAATACATTTGATGTTTTCCTTTCCAATTCAGAGTGAACAACAGCAGACATCATACTGCTTGTTGCATTGGTTGTTAATGTTTTTTTGTTTATCCAGTTGCAAAAAAGCCACCGGTTAAAAATATAAACGGAAACGGTTCCAGTTTGTGCTGTTAGCTGTCTTCATTTGTAAAACCTGATCAGATTAAAAGGAAAAGTATTTGGATTAATACATATGATCATAATAATGATATTAAAAAAAAAAAACCAAAAACACTGTTGCCACTAAAGCATCAGACAGAAAGAAGCATAAAAAAATGAGTAAAACAGAGAATCATATTTTCTATCAGATATGAAAGAAAATGTTTGTTGGTTTTTTTTAAGACTTCCCAGAAAATATATGCAAAATAAAATAAAATAAAATAAAATAAAATAAAATAAAATAAAATAAATAAATAAATGCTATTTCATGCCTCCCCCCAGAATAGGACAAATTAATCAGAAAAGTACGAACTTCATCACAAATTTTCAGGTTGGATTTTCAGCCTGGGACTGCCCTGATTTCATCCACTTCCCCCTGCCAACCATGTCCCTCTTGCTATGGAAGCCCTTCTGGAGCTGTGGGAGGGCAGCATTATCTCCCATGGTGGCTATAATTAAACTTCAGAGCTCCATGATACTGCCTTCCAAGCATGCCAGATAGGAATGCCACCATGGGCCCTGTGGTCTGGAGCAGCTGAAATCATATTTTTAAACAAGGCCAGGAATTTCCAGCAGAACTTACATGAAGGCCAAGGCAGCAGGCAGCTTTGCTCCAGCCAGAGCATGTTCATGGCCTCCATGGTTCTGTGCAGAGGCTGGGAGGTCAGGGCCACAGTGCTGTAGGTGGAGTGGCTTCATTTATTTATTCATTTTCAAATGGAGAGTGTGAGTCTTGAGAACACTGGGTATGATTTGCAAGTATGGAGCAAGGGAAGACGGACAGCTCAGTCCAGCCCAGGATACATCTCAATACAGTTCATAGAGCAATGTGAGGCCACTTGTAATTATGTTTTATGCATTTACATTTGTCTTCCCCGTGATTCTCTGGTTTTTGCTTTTTTTAAGTCTTGAGTGGCTTTGTGGGCAGGTAGATACAACACACTGTGTGCTGAGCACAAGGAAAATGCCAAATTTTAGGGGACATAAATAGGTGTCATAGACAGGTCTTAGCATTAGTGGTGCTTTCCAGAAAGATCAGAACAGGGCGGGAAAAGGCATTTGTCATGACTTTTCACCCCTAAAACGCTCTTTTCTGGAGAAGAGGGTTCATGAAAACAAGCACAGACTTACTGGTTACTTCACTTCCTTGCACATACTAAATACATTGTATGCATTGCCCTATTTTGACCCATTTCTAGTGCTTCTCCAAGCCTATTCAGTCCTTCCTGGACTGCAATCAATCAGGAAGTTCTGTCAAGAAATAGCTGTCGCCTGAGAGGTCTCAGAATTTCCCGTTTTCTGCTGGACAAACACCCGCCTACCCCAGCACTTCTCACGCCATCTCTCTTCCCAGCCTGCGCAGTAAGAAGCCTGGGAAAGTGCAAATTATTGTGCTTAAAAAAACAAACAAAAGCGAGGCCATACAAACATCTGAATAGATGTTTTGTTTCCAGATCATGTTTTGGGTGAAGCTTGTGGTTAAATCTGGCCACTTTATTATGCTTGAAGGTGTTACCCTGATTAAATGTGGAAATATATAATGTGCAGTCATTTGTAAGAGAGAGAAAGTCGCACACAAGGGACATGCTTTTTGGTAAGGTAAAATATAATTTTACATATTGAAATATGTAAGTATTTTATTACAATTATTTACCATCTGAATAACATTCTTGGGTATCCTGCTCTGGGTGTCCATGTTTGAGCATGGGTTGGATCAGGTGAACCCTGAAGTCCCTGCCAACTTTAGCCATTCTGCAGTGCTGTGAGTAAATGAAATGCAGACAGAAAAGCACACTGAGAAGATATGCACCTACAAAAAAATCACCCACATCAGCAGATATTTTCTGGATCTAGATAGTGAAAGTAGCAGACTCAGTGCACGGTGACCTCAGAGGCTATAGGCAACCAGACAATTCAACACAGTTTTCAAAGTCCTGGCAGCAAATGCAGTGCCTCCGCACCACGTGGTCTGCAGCAACTGCTACACACACTGTGCACACAGCATATCAACATCAAACCATTTAGTTGTTTTCCCCTATGTCCCTGTGGCCACACCACACTATTTAGAAAGAATGGTGTGATGGCCAGACTTGCAGTTGCATCTCTGTTCTGCCTAGCTGGATTTCTCCACATGGGCAGCAGGATTTTTCCTCTGACTACACGTGTCCAAGGGGGTGACTGTGAAAATGTTTTGCTGAAGATAGCCTGCACCACAGAAATCAAAGCTGGTGCTGAAAACAATCACCAACAAGCTTTCATTGTTAGCACTGGGGCTAGGTTTTCAAAACAGCCTCCTGCACCCTTGCTCAGAGAGAGTGACACCCCAGACCAAGTATCTCCAACTGGTCAGAGAGGACAGAAGCTTCAGGATGCCAAAAAGCCTGTTTCCATACAAGCCAAGTGAAGAAGCATTTCCCTTTATCTATAGCAATATTATCTATGCCACAGAAAATAAGACATCTGATTTAAGGAAAGAAATGCCTCGGAAGATGCAGCTACACAAATTTTAGGGGAGAGACTGTGCTACAGAAGAGCCACCAAACTCCTCAGGAGATGGACATTTCCCCAGACATCAATATGTACGGTTGTCATGTCTTGCCCTTCTTCTCTGTTTTCCTTCCTTCATCAGCAATCACTATCTTCACCTCACCCTCATTCCCCAGTGAGGTGCTGGAGGTCCAGGTCATTCCTCCCCACACTAACATTCACCTTCACAGCCAGGAATTCACAGACAAATGCCATCTAGTCAGAGGCACAGTAAGCTCATAGAATTCATAGAATGCACAAGGTTGGAAAATACCTCCAAGATCTCCACTTACCACCAGTTTTGCCAGCTATATTCCTGAGTACCACATCACATTTCTTGAGCACATCCAGGAACAGCGACTCTACCACCTCCCTTGGTTCCAGTGCTTGACCACTCTTTCTGAGATTTTCCCAGTGTCCAACCTGGTTCCCTCCTGGTGAAACTTGAGGCCATTCCCCTTGTAGTATCACTGTTATCTGGGAGAAGAGGCCAACCCCCACCTCACCACAACCTCCCTTCATGGAGCTGTAGAGTAATAAAGTCTACCCTGAGCCTCCTGTTCTCCAGACTGAACAATCCCAGTTTCCTCAGCAGCTCCCCATAAGACTTGTGCTGCAGACCCCTCACCAGTTCTGTTGCCCTTTTCTAGACACGCTCCAGGGCTTCAGTGTCTTTCTTATAGTGAGGGGCCTAAAACTGAACACAATGCATAAGGTGCAGCCTTACCAGTGCTGGTGTGGGGGATGAGCACCTCCCTACTCCTGTTGGCTGCACTGTTTCTGGTATAAGCCAGAATACCATTGATCTACTTGGCCACCTAGTCATGTTGCTGTCATCATTTTCTTTGGAGTGTCAGTCAACACCCTCAGATCCTTCTCCTTCACACACCCTTCTGCTCCAAGCCTGTAGTGTTGCCTGGGTTTGATGTGACCTAAGAGCAAGATGCAGCATTTTGTTTTGTTGAACTTCGGCCCACTGGCCTCAGCCCAGCAATCCAACTTGTCCAGATCCCTCTGTAGGGCCTTTCTACCCTCAGGTAGATTGACACTTCCTCCCAGCTTGGTGTTATCTGCAAACTTACTGAGGGCACACTCAGCTCCCTCATTCAGGTCATCATTAAAGATATTGAACAGGACAGACACTGGTTTTGACTCCTGAGGAACACCAATCTTGATTGCTCACCAGCTGGATGTAAATTTTTCACCCCCACTCTCTGGGCCTGGCCCTCCAGCCAGTTCTTTACCCAGAAAAGACCAACGTTTTGAAGAAAACATTAAGAACTGAAGCTAAAATGACAGATGCAGAATGAGCTTATTTCCTGTTGAGCATTTATCTTCCCAGATACATGCACACTGACACATGGCTTGCTCTGCCGCACTGCAGCTCTCAGGACTGACAGTGGCTGCCTCATGTCATGGAAAGAGGCACTTGATGCATACACTGTCCTCAAGCATATACAGCTGTGTCAGCACATGCGTTCCCCATATAGTTCCGTCTTCCCTCCTGAGAAATTAAATAGCTCTTCTTTCTTCTCTCTCTCTCTCTCTCTCTCTCTCTCTCTCTCTTTTTAATAATAATAATAAGCAGGACATGTTGGTCATGTATTTTCTTGTCAAGTCATTCAAGCAAAGCTACCTATTGTCTGTGAGGAATTAATGCTTCATTTAAAGCCATTCAGCCCATGTTCATATACTATCCATCAAGCACCATGGCAGAGATTCTCCCACATTGTTTACCCCAAAAAGCAGGCTGGTGACACATTCTGTGTATTGCAAGGCAGAGCTGGGGCAGAAGCAGGAGTCATGCAGTTCTTATTCTGTTCCTTTATCTACAAGAAGCAGTACTAGGGAGCTACCTGGGATATGTCAGGGAGCATCGTACCTGGGATGGAGCATCTCCCTGCCTTGCAGGCCTTCCTCCAGCATGCTAGGCTACTAATTAGAGAGAGGAAAAACATTGGGTGGCTGGTCACCCCTGAAACACAACCCACATACCTATTATGCCAAAGCTAGTATTTATAGTTTCCCTCAAAAAAGGTCACCAGCTACTCTGCAGAACTACACAGCATGAGACTGCATATACAAGTGGGATGTGAGAAAAGTTGCTTAAAAAAGAACATAGAAAAATGCAGAAAGCATAGAAAAATGTTCTCTGCTTTTTTTGCCCGTTCCAAAGTTAGAAGAACTGGATTTCTGCAATGCTGAAAGCTTCCCTAAAGCTACAAATTTCCTTATTCTTGCATTAAACAACCACGGAATAAATCCTAGCAGAGCAGTACAGTAGGCCAGGTCGTAGCCGCATACTCAGCAAGAGGTCTTGTGAAATATTTGATAGCTCTTCAAAACACATTTCCTCTCTCTGGTTTCTCTTCTGCCTTTGAAAGTTTCTTCTCCCAGTCTAAAACTCAAGTTTGCGTCAAGTTCACTTTTCATTTTGGTAAACTGACCTCAAAGTAGGAAGCACAGAAGGGAGGCTGGATGGTGGTACAGTATCACAGCACTTCCTCAGTTAAATTTTTAGCAAGTTTGTCCATTAACAAAAAAGAAATATTTATGTACCTCTGGACTTTATACACAGAGATATCCCAGAAGTACATGAGTGAAACCAAAGATAATCATCAGTGTACAAAAAAGAAAAGGTAGGTACCATGCTGAGCAGAATTGGCCCTCCAGCGAAACACACAGCCTTTCTTCCCCATTCTTCATGTGGTAACATTGGGAAGCAGGTTTACTTGAAGTATTTTCAAGAAGTTACACAGAATACTAAGTTAGCTTTGGACAACATCAGGCTATTGATCAGTTCATTTCGGTTGTGAAATCCAACACCCAGCAATGACATTTTTCACATTAATTTCCAGTACAATTTTGAGATCTAATAATAATATTGGCAGTCTTATACAATGATAGCTTAGAGATTGCTTTGTTGTTCTGCCAGATAAACTATACTGCTTGGCCCTGTCTGGAGCACTAAGAAATGAAAATTGCATCCAGGCTTCATAGAGCATTTCTTAATCTTTTTCCACTGCACTCATTTCCATACATGAGACTTGTAACTTGCACTCAAGAGTATCAGATCCTTTGCTGCTCTCCCATCACAGATATCCAGATATCATGTTATCCACAACAGCAGAGGCCATGTCATGGAAAGGATGTAATCAGATGATGTTCTGAATAGGAGCTACTATAGCCCTTCAAATCATTTTGACCTTTGAAAGGTCTTACACTGCATTTGTTCTCCAAATATCCTTCTGGAAGCAGCCCTGGGCAGACCATGCTTTATGTGACTATGAGACGATCTCTTTAGACATACGCTTTTAAGCTTTAATTATTTTTAGAATTTTATAGAAAATGTTTGTTTATGGTGGATTATAGCTTAAAAAGTTTAAAAATGATTCTAAACTTAAATTAGGCAAAGGATTGCCACAAATTGAACACAGACTCAGAACTGTATCATCATAATTCCACCAAAAATGTTGGCCTGATACCAGGAACGGAATTTCATAAAGTACTTTCTTTTCAATAAATCTGAACTAAGAAATAATGGCTTTTGCTATAAACATGGAAGATTAATCGGCAGTGCTGCTTACAATACAGTATTCCACTGAATCACGGAATGGCTTAGGTTGAAGGGAAAGTGAAAGATCACGTAGTTCCAACCCTGCTGCCATGGGCAGGGTTGCCATCAGAAAGCAGAGCCAAGAAGCAGAATCAGCACGACCGCAGCACAGTGCTCCAGCAGCAGTGGTCAGGATTAGCCATCTGATGAGCAAGGTCAGATTAAGTCCATCCAAAATACTTAAGTAATTAAAGGGGGGGAAAAAAAGCCAAGAGATGATGATCATTTCTGCTGACAGAACTGTATGAATTCATGTACTCAGCCCAGTGGGACCTCTACTGTGAAAAACTCCATAGAATTTTAACTAGAGCAATTTAGAAACCAAAATATTGCTCTTTTCTGCCAGCCCTCAAAACAGTGATACAGACAACTTGTTTTCCATGAGACCACTTGGAAATACCACGTTGAATCATGTCAGTAGCCAGTTTTATTATGATTATTGGTAAGGGAAATTCATTTTTAATTTTTCCTGTTAAAGACTCCAAATCTTAGTCTGATACTGAAGTCACTAACAACTATCCGCTATTAACCTATGCACTTCTAAGAAATTTCCATCAGCTTTCATGACACAGACAAGAAGCATATAAATTAAGAGGCAAATTTCAAAACTTTTGCTTGCTGTGTACTCATGAAGATGTTATTGGTACCGTACGTATGTTACTTGGAAAGTAATGCCTCCTATTTATTTCTATGGAAACTAAAATGATACAAAGATAACAATAACAATATTTCATGAGTAAATTATTTGCTACAAAGTGCAATTTTTCAACAGTCACCACCATTAGCTATGCATTTCTGCCAGCAGTGGATACAAGCCTGCATGCTGTGCTCATAAATATCTGAATGAACATCTGGAAGATGGCTTCTTTTCCATGTCACTGTCACCACTGCTGAAATTCACCATACACCTCACTCTGTGCTCACATCCACTCTTTGGTCTCCAATGTTCACAAGTGTTGATAAATGTCAACGGGTGCCATTTTTTCTGCATGGAGGATCTCAGTTCCACCCCCTTGCGTCATACACTCCCAGGTCAAATGCCACTTTGCCAGCCTGCTTATCTGCTGCCATCTGTCACACAGTAAGAAATGTAATGGAATACCGTCAGGAAGGTTCAGCCTCCACTTCCATCCCACCAACATCCATCCCAACAACACGGGCCAACATAACATGGGAAGCATTACTTTCGGAGCAACTCTCATATAACTCTCATATGTTCAAGCACCCATGTACTACCTGCAGCTAGCAGTTATCTTTATTAAATCGATAGCTACACAGGGTTAGTTGCATTGCTTGCACTCTCTTAGGGGAATACACGGTTCCTCTTTGCTTTTAAAATCTTGGCTAAACTGTGTGTGAAGCATTGATTAATCCTTGGGAAGGAGCACAGACCCTTGCAAGCTGTCTGCACATGGCTGCTGAGAGCTGCTGAACAGCAGAGTGACTTACAGGTCAGCTTACTCAGTGGTCATATTAATAATCTCCCTCTGGAATTTTATCAGAAAAATTAACAAAACTGATAGGAATGTTTGTTGCTTTGGCTTTTTTGTTTGTTTGTTTGTTTTCTAAGCACACTCACTGTCCTGTGTGTTTAAAACTAGATTGGCCCATGGAGCAAAGCATTCAGAGAACTGATAACATGGCAAGTAACATCACCAAATGTAGATATTCCCATACTTTGATGGACAAGCATCAAAAGTAACAAAACAGAACTTTCAGCACTCAGTGCTGTATGGAAAAATACTTACTGCCCTGGGGGTGATACAGCAATGTGGTTTTATTGCCTTATTTGCACATGCTGATTGGGAGCTCAGAAGCAGGTAGATAAAGCCCTGGTTAGGCCCTGGAACAGGCTGCCCAGGGAGGTTGTGGATGCCCCATCCTTGGAGGTGTTCAAGGCCAGGTTGGACAGGGCCCTGGGCAACCTGATCTAGTAAATGTGTATGTTTGGTGGCCTTGCCAGGCAGGGGGGTTGGAACTACATGATCCTTGAGGTCCCTTCCAACCCAGGTCATTCTGTGATTCTGTGATTCTATGATTCTGTGAAAGTAGCTTAGAAAGAGATGGGGTGGAGAGATTTTCCAGCATGTTGTTTTCTAAGTGGTGTTTCTGGACAAAATAAAGGCGCTTGAACTGATTCCATTAGCAGCTGTATCTGGGCCATGGGTCCTTTCCCACACATATATGTTTCACAAAGAATCACAGCCCAGAAGTAGGTGGATCCACATGTGTGTATTTGTACACCTAGGCCATCAGGAAGGAAAACAGCCCTGGGGCAATGGCTAAGGCCATGCAGGGCAGCGAGGCTCACTGTGAGCTGCATTCCCAGGAAGCGATGACACAAGATGAAGTGCATGAGAACATTCTGCAACATGAGCTGCTCTCTGAAGGTCACCACATCCTTGCAGCACGTGGCTCTGCACAGGGATCCCACCAGCTACAGACGTGCCTTGGAGGAGACTAGCACCAATATGCAGTACCCCTTGCAAATAGCAGCATCAAGAACAGTACTCACTGCAGACAGTGGCTCTCTTTGATGCTTAAAATATTTTGTCAGTAAGGTGTTAAACATTTGTGGTTTTTAAAATAAATACTAGGGAGAACAGCTTTACAACTAGTGCTGTGTTAAATAAACTCTGACACTTTTCCTAGCTGAAAAACACGATTGGAGTCATTCAGCCTTACTAAAAGGGGATTTGCTATATTTTAGGAAAGGGATTAGAGTATAAACCCTGCTATCCTCAGCAGATAGATTAATACAAGTTTATTATACTGCTTTAGTCCTGTCTTTCTCATATTCTCTCTTATTCTATTTTTTCTAATTTTGTTTCAGATCCAAATAGATGCAATAATAGCACAAATCAATCCCAGGCTAAGGAAAGCTATAAAACACACCAGAGTATGGTTTGGCAGGGCACATTCTGCCTTTAAGTGAGGATTAAAAAGAGACTGATAGCTCAAAATGAAATAAACATATGCAGCAATTAGTACAAATTCCTATAATACTGAATTATTTCTCAGTTATTATTCAGCTGAAAAAGGCCAGTTTTAACAGCAGTTTTCCTTTTTATGGGCATAATTTAGGACTTCTATTGAGACACTTAGGATAGGAAACTGCCACTGATACCAAAGTTGTATGAGGATTTTAGTTAGAATTTTAAGAAAACTTAAATCCATAGCAGTGTCTGCAAGTTAGACTGAGACTCATTCTAAAGGCCAGCAAGAAGGCCTTTAAACCAGAACTCTTGTAAGAAGTTCAGCAGAGATCAGAAGGATTTCAGGAAACTGAATCTGATACAGACTGAAATTATTAGGAGTAAGACATTTATCTTAATCCTATTTTCATAATAGGAAACAGCCCTCTGGCTGACATTTCAGAAACCAAGAGCTTCTAAGAAAATCTGAGACATTCTCTGGGAGACTACGGGTGATTAAAGCCAGTTTTCCTGTGTTCTATCAAGGTTATGGCTCTGGGACTTCCAGGCATGAGCTGCTCAGCTCAGATCTGCTGCATAGCAAGCTTACTCACCTTGGGCAAAACATCAGGGGGACAATCTGATCTGGAAAGCTGATGCAGGGCTTTTTAATATATAGAACCCTGAAGACACCATCTTTTTAGCCAGTTCTCTTACACTTGCATGCCAGGAGAGGTAGCAATACCCTTACAAGACATTTGCACATTCCCCATGCACTGATAACTGCTTGCACTGCACTTTGTTCTGACAGCTGGGATCCAAAGCAAGCCTTTGCGGTATAGCAGTGACCATGAGCAACACAACGGCCCATCACAATGGAACACAGAACAACAAAGTACCTGTCCAGCACTAGTATGTCAAGGGGAGGGGAAAAAAATGTACTTTCACTGCAGCCAGTAATGGTTTTCTATGATGCCAGTGCATTGCCTTGCCTCCTGTAACCTTTGCTGCAAGTGCAACGCTTCCTCAATACAAGGTTTAAGCGTTCAAGAGGGAGATTTACAGAACTGTTGTAGTTCCCAAGAACACAGATGAACAAATGGACAGTTTGTGTAGTTTGGGTCTCTTTCAGCTTCAGCACTGAAGGTGTAAGCTAAAGGTGAGTTATAGTTACATCTGTGCTATGATGTCTAAAGCAGGCACAAGCAGCCCAGTAGCAATGAAGCACTACCATTTTGTTTGTTTCAAAACAAAAGAAAGAGGTCTGAAATCTAAAGGAACAAAAATTTAAACTCAGTTGTACTAAAGACCAGCTCATCTAGCCATGTTTAAAGGGAAAGCAGAAGTCAGAGCTGGAAGAGCTAAGGGTCCTCTTCTATCCATTAAGTCCTGCATTGCAAAAGCCAGAAAGTGATCATTCTGCAGGGAACCCAACTGGAAAACACTGGAGGTTCCCCATGTACATTGCTGTTGGACTAACCAAGACCAGGACTTGGATCTGTGAAACGTTTCTCAATACAGTGAAAAGTCTGAAGATGAAAATATTAGGGGACACTTTAATTAAATTTAGTTCCATCAAACACTTTATAGCAGAAAAAAATTTCCGACTTCTTCATGAGTTACCTTTATGCTATCAAATATTTAAACCATTTCTTGCAACCTCACCAGCCTCATCATTTGTAAGGCAAAATGACCTACAGTAACACATTTACTTGTACTATTGCTGAAGGAGGAACAAATTTTATCTGCTATGCTGCAATGAGGCCAACAATTGGCATGAGCAATCCATACTTAAGCACTAATGATTGCATTAACTCAACTTATTTTCTTGATTCTTAGAATTAGTGTACTATGGTTAGGCTGCAGTTGATGATCTTCAAGGTCTTTTCCAACCCGGGTAATTCTATGATTTTATGATGACCAGTACACCGAAGTCCACACACTAGTCATGTTCTCTTCCATTTCTGGATATACTGTTAATGTTAAATGAACAAGTTCAAGACTATTCTCTTAAAATCCTATTACTGGTCACCATCTAGCTTGCTCATTCAGGACTCTTCTGAAAACTTGGAGATATTTTACATATCACCTTACTAATTTCAAGGAGTCATATAAATTTTTTTTCTAAAAATAAGTCATCGGTGTTTGGTCCACCATCACAGTTTCCAGAAAGGAAATTACAGCAGCTAAGACATCACGCTTTGAGTTCTTGAGATGGATATTTTAACACCTTGAATTTTTGCCATAGAAATTTCTTCCATTAAATGAATCAGAATCTGGGGGGGGAAAAATGAGTAAAAAAAATAATACTACAATAGGCTGTGATTCATGTTTTCACTGTTAAGTGGCTGCAAGCATGCACACCATGTAAGCAAGGAGAAGAAACCCAGGCTAGTATATGCAACAGCAAATATGTGACACATCCACTGGATTTCAAAGCTGCATCACCGGCAAAGTGCTTTGACTCCATCATGATGAGTCCAGTAGGAAAATATGAATGTAAAGTAAGTTAGAAGGAATAGTTGAGGAAATTCTGGCGGTAGGAATCCTTTCCTGAACATTAGGTAAAATTTTAGTGACAGAATCACAGAACTGAAGGGCTTGGAAGGGGCCTCAAGTGATCATCGAGTCCAGACCCCTGCAAAGCAGGCCCCCTACAGCAGGCTGTGCAGCTCAGTGGCCAGGCTGGTCTTGAATATTTTCAGAGGAGGAGAATCCACAGCCTCCCTGGGCATCCTGTTCCAGTGCTCTGTCACCCTCACTGTGAAGAAGTTTCTTCACATGTGGGTGCAGAACTTCCTATGCTCCAGTTTATGATCATTTCCCCTCGTCCTGTCCCCAGAGACCACTGAAAAGAAGCTGGCCAGGTCCCTTTGTCTCCCAGTGATGTTAATTGTGATGATGTTAAACACACATGGTATAGAGAATTTGCAAGAACCACTTGGCATCTAAAATCTTTCATTTCAAACCTGGAACTTGATGACAGCTGTACACTGACTTATCACTATGTAGAAACTCCATGTAGGCCAGCAAGATGCAGGGAAGTAAGGAGGCAAGCTGTAGGTAGGCATGGCAGCTAACTAATGGCACCTATGCCTGAAGTGAAATGATTCACCATTTTCCCTACTAATACCAGAGATATGGTAGTAAGGAAGGAGAGTTTAGAGAAGTGCATTGCCATAAAGAAGCAAGCATTCTGATCATGGTTTGCTTACACAATTTTGAAGCTACATATTTTAAATTGACTACTTGTGCAACTTGGCCAGTGGTTTCCAATAACAAGGTGGAAATACAGATCACATCTTTACTGCACAAAGCAATAAAACAGCAGTCGGCAGCCAGTGCTTGCAAACATCCATCTTGCCAAAACACCCAAGGTAACTGCATCAGTCACTGGCTCTGCATACACAAGCTGAGGACTGGTGGTAGCATGGTCTGACAATCAGATTGAATTAGTTTACTTATGAGTGTGCCTCAGTCTACAGAACATAATCATATCTCCTATAAATCAGCATAATGTCATTGATCTGTCCTATTTTGGGCTGAGTTTGACCTGTAATGCAGGTTCACACAGTACAGGCAGGTGCAGAACCCGTAGTTCAGACATCACACCTGAGGTCTACATTCTGGACACGCAGCACAGACCTACATGACTCCCTTGTGCTTTCCAGCACTTCCCAGAGGTCAGTTTGATTGCTTTCTGAGCCACATCTCTCTCCTATCAATTACTATAGAAAAAGGTTGTCTGAAGTCCATACAGCACATAAATGAGAGCAACTACCATTGCAAATACCACTTTCCGAAGTAGTAAGTTAGCTTAGAAGGAGGGGAAAAGAGAATTAAGTTTCTTTATTCTTAAAAATTATATGCTTTTTTAATATGCTTTTCTTCAGGAATCAGTCTGGCCTGCAAAACTGAATTTGTACCTGGTATGGACTGCGGTTTATTTTCTGAAGATTTTCAACTTGATATATACTCAACAATTTAAGAGATTAAAGTAACTATTCTTGGCCAAGTAAAATACAAAAGATGTTTTCAGAGCATGAGTGCTTCTTTTCTTTCAGAGTATGTAGTCATAGCAGATCAGTAAGAGGACGAACAAAACCAGAAATTGCTATTTTTCCTTGCGCTGGTTTCCCAAACCACTGTGATGATTCTTCACAAGCAAACAAAGCTGAAAGCTTCATTAAGGAAGTACTCCTTGGCTATAAGCATAAAGTTTTCTTTCATTGCTAAATGTCAATAACAGATCCAACGTTTACATACAAGAATGATAGGACTGAGAGTTTCTAATTTTATCTGGTGAGTTCAGGCAAATTTAAACCCCTCGTAGGAATAGCCCAAGGAGGAGGAAGGTCCCATGCACATGGCCATCTTCTGCTCATTGCCATTCAGTACTGACTGCAGCATGATGCATCGCCGCAAGGCAGACAGGCCATGCAGACGTGACTGGCTGCTGATGTGCTCCGGCTGCTTACATTCTTGAGTAGTATCATGCATGTGGTGTGGAACAGCAAAGAGAAATAGTTTGACATTTTGAGGAGCAGGGAGGAAAGGCTGTGGTTTAGTACGTTCCCTCCCACCCCTCCTGCAGCAGCCCCCCACAGCCTGACACCAAGCCTGTTTTTCTTCAGTCTGGATATCAGCACAGGAGACGTGAGTGCCGGAGTGTTTCACAGCTTTGCCTAGCAATTATCTTTTATCTTTTGATAACATGCTGTACTCTACTCCTTCACACTCAAGAGCTTTCCTGCCACAGGCATTCTGTGAAGCAGCTCTGGAAACTGCTGTCCACTTAGTTTGGTGCTTCCTCTCCTTTTAAAAATATTTATATTGGAACAACCTATTGAAATATGCAAGTGTATACAGCAAATACCTTGAAACAGGAGACAACCAATTCTGCTGCCTTCATCTACTTGTTTGCTTGCTGCAGCAGAGAGAAGCCAAAGTACAGGGCTAGTCTTCAGGCTTAGACTAAAACCACTGGAACATGGAAATGAGTTCTTCCATTATCAGATAGAGTTTTATTTAGCCATTTGGAAAAAGATTCTCAAATCACACTGGTGAGGTTAGGGAAGGTCACAAAAAATGAGAGAAAGTCTCTGTCCAAAAAAAACCACTCATCCAAATTATTTCACTGTGTAAAATTCTAAACATGGAAAAAATACAGAAAAGGATAATAATGGCAATCTTCATGAACAGCTGTAGGATACATTTAACTTGCAGAGGGATAACTCCAAAGCAGCTTTAAGCCATCTTTGCAGACCCTACAGCTGAGGCCAGATGAGCCTATTCAATCACAGAATGTATCTCATAGCATCCTGCTACAATTCAAACCAGCTATTTCTGACCCTGGGGCTACTGAAGTTTACTACAAGCAGCACGTGTTGCCTTGCAGCATCTCTCTCAGTACCTGTTAACAAGATGGAAAGAGAATGGAGAAAGAAGTTGAGGTCTTTTTAAAGCATTTAGTTCATTTTCAATTATTTATAAAACTGTGATTTTTTATTGCATTTGGAAAGATTCATTTATTCATTTATATTTATTTCACGCTAAGCATTCATTTCTCCTTCATCCTCCTTTGTACCCCTTGCATCATCTCTGCAGTATTTCCTCATTAGCTATGCCTCACTTGCTATTTAGAAGTACCATTATTTGTTGGAACTATATCTCTGTGATATAATTTTATCAGCCTTTTTCTTGAAAAAATAAAATTAAAAAAAAAATGACTGCATCAGGTGTTTCAGATAAATGGGAAGTTTACACAATTTTCTTTCAGTGTCATTTCTCCAGTAAATCAAGGCACTCTTAACACTCTTGATCCAAATGATGCTAATATCTTTTCTTTGGCTGATATGGTTGCCTTAAGTTCTCTGATAAGAACTATGTAAGTAGCTGAAAAGTGGCTTGACATGTTCCTTCTGTTCATGTCAGATGTGCAACAGAATCATAGAATATTCTGATCACTCAAAGCACAGAATCATGGGATTGGACAGGACCTCTGGAGATCATCTACTCTAACCTTCCTGCTAAAGCAGGATACCTACAGTAGGTTGCACAGGAAGGAGTCCAGGCAGCTCTTGAATATCTCCAAATGAGAGTCCACAACTTCCCTGGGCAACTTGTTCCGGTCTGGAACTTCACATGTTCCAGCTTGTGTCTACTGCACCTTATCCTGTCATAGTGCACCACTGAAAGGAGTCTGGCCACATTCACTCGACTCCCACCCTTTAGATATTTATAAGCGCTGACCAGATCATATCTCAGCCTTCTCCTCCAAGCAGTCTCAGTAAACAGAGTCAAAATCCTTGCAGAAATCAAGGTACTCTGCCCTCCACACACCTATCCAGCCAGACATGGCATCACAGAAGGCTACCTGACCAGTTTAGCAAGACTTCCCCTCAGTGAATCCATGATGACTATTCCTGATAATCTTCCTCTCTTCCAATTGCTTGGAGATGATATCCAGAACGAGCTGCTCTGTCACCTTCTCAGGAACAGAGGTGATGCTGACTTTCCTGTAATTTTCTGGCTTCTTCTTCCTGCTCTTCTTGAAGGCTGAGTATACTGTCTACCCCCATCCATTCAGACACCTCTCCCATTTTGAAGACTATAGAGAGTGGCTTGGCAATCACTTCTGCCAGCTCCCTCAGTACTCATGGGTATATCCTACCAGCATTCATGGATTTCTGTGTGTTGAATTTGTCTAGACTATCTCTGATCAGATCCTCCTCAATCAAATAGAAGTCTTCCTTTCCCCTCTCTCCTGAGAATCTCCAGGGTCTGAGGTTCCCAAGGGGTAGTCTTAGCAGTATAGACTAAAGCAAAGAAGGCATTCAGTAACTCTGCCTTTTCAGTGTCCTCTGTTACCAGGGGACTCACTTCATTTAGCAGTGGGCCCGCATTTTCAATAGTCTTCCTTTTACTATTGAGTATCCTTAAAGAAGACAACATTCCCATATTTCTCTCAAGCAGTCAGACCCTTTTTCCACATTCCATAGATTTGCTCCTTCATGATTTGAGTTTTCCCATGAGCTCCTTACTCATCCACACCAGTCTCCTGCCACCTCTGCCTGATTTCTTATTGCTAGGGATCCACCAATCTTGAGCTTAGAAGTGGCTCTTGAATGTCAACCAACTCTCTTGGACCCCCATATTCAGTGCTCTTACACATGGGAATATCTCCAAGTAGGTCCTTGAAGAGATCAGAGTTGGCTTTCCTGAAGTACGGGGTTGCAAACCTTATTGTCCTGTTTCTTCCATGTAAGATCCCGAACTTCACTATCTCAGGGTCGTTGCATCCAAAGCTGAGTGCAGACTTCACATTTCCAACCAATTCTCCCTTGTTTGTAAGAACAAGTTCCAGAAGTACATCTCCCCTCGTCAGCTCCTCCACCACCTGCGTCAGATAGTAATCCTCCATGCACTGTAGGAACCTTCTGGACTGTGTGTGCCTGCAGATATCAGGGTGGTTGAAGTTCTCCATGAGAATCAGTGCTCACCATTGTGATGCTACTTTCAGCTATCTGTGGAAGGCCTCATCAATTTCCTCCTCCCGATCAGTTGGCCTGTAACAAACACTCACAGTGCTGTCATCCACATTTGTGTGCCCCTTAATTCTCTCCCATAAGCTCTCCACTTTTTCATTATTTATCCCTTGACAGAGATCCATACATTCAAGTCATTCTCTCACGTAAGGAAAAACTCCACTGCCCCGCCTAGTTGATCTGTTTGTCCTAAAAAGTACTTACCTGACAGCATTTGAGCTGTCCCACCATGTCTTCATGATTGCAATGAAATCACAGCCCTGCAACTGCACAGATATGTCTAACTCTTCCTGTTTATTCCCCATGCTGTGTGCATTGATATTCAAGCATTTCAGAGAAGAAAACTGAGCAGAGGAAATAGGTTTCCCTAAAGGGATGCAAGACAATCCCCCATAGGTATACACACAATTGAGGTGGTTGGCCTTCGGGCTCATGCAGTACTGCAAGATATAATCTTGATTAGGCTACAGTACTGGGATATAACTGATATAAACAAATCCCTGAGAGGGTTCTGGAAAAAAATAAAAGAGAAGATCCTTCAGCACAGGCATGTTAACATCACTTGAAGTAGGCAAGAATCAGAGCCAACGAGAAATTTATTAGTTAAAATAGTACAAAAGGTGAAAGCCCCGGGACAAGGGAGAGCTCTCTCTTTCCCTTAGAGTTTAGAATCCACCCGATTATAATGTTGTTGGGCTAAATGCCATTAACACCATGTCAAACTAGACAGGAATCCTCCTCAGGCACTGACTGGTAGTATTAATAAAGGAATTCTTCAAAAGGTTAAATGAGGTAGCAAATACCCAGAGAAACAAGAAAAGGCCAGTGGTCTATTTATAGCTACTTCATATCTCTTAACTTTGCAAATCTCACGTACATGTCAGTCAGGTAAGGTAATTAGCCCATTATTTTCACTGTATAGGAGCAAAGCCAAAGAACATGTTGAAACTACTTAAATAATCGAGAACTAACACCAAAACTTTGATCAAATCACTATGCTTTGTACCAAGAATTTTGAATTCCCAAAGGAAAAACTAATTATGAATCTCATCTCCTTCTTCTTTCTTTATTTCTTACGTTTCACCATTTCAAGAATAAATTCTCAAAATTTTCACCTCCTAACTCAAATTTGCCCTATAGTGGATACTAATGGATAAATAAATAATTGTCCTCAGAAAGTAAGAAGTTTTCACCAAAAAAAAAAAAAAAAAAAAAAAGAGCAGAGCCACAGCAGAGTGACTAGAACATGAAAACAATTCTATGGCAACAATAACAGCAGAAATGGTAAATGACCAGGTTCCAGTGCCTAGATTGTAGAAGAGTGCTGATAAGGTGCTAAACCCAGGCAGGCAGGGAGATCAGATCCAGAACTTAAGAGCTGCCACCACAGCAATTCCTCAAAAAAGCCCAGAGATGCAAAGGCTGGTAGCCCAGGCTGCTCCTCCATCTCCAGGCGCACAATTAGACCAAGACTTACTAGATGACAAGAGCTCCGTTGGCTGGTACAAGAATGGATCTATATTATCTTGAGAGGATAATGAAAAACATCATTTGGAAATCATAATTCATGTCCACTGTCTTTCTTTACATTCGTTCAAGCTAATCCATAAGCAGAGAACGTAAGCAAACAGGAAAAAAAAAAAAAAAAAAAGCTAGTACCTGATAAAACAAATGTAGAACAGCATCCAAAAGGCAGAGATGGTTATTTAAACTGAGGAAAATGAACAGTTTAAACGTGGTGATTGTGAGTGGTGCTCATGACAGATTGTGCTTGGTTGAAATGCTGTGTGGGGGTTTTTTTCTGTTTCTTTCCACAGAACGATTTGTATATGAACATCATGATGCTGGGCACAGGTGATGCCTCCCAACATTCCTGGTTGCCAGAAGTTTGCTGGCATAAGCCTGTCCTGGGCCTTCCCAACAGGAAGTTACTCTTCCAGTGGAAAAAGGAATCAGATTTGTTTATTCAAGTATAAGCACTGAAATTGAATCTCAAAATACCCCAAGGAAAATGTTCACAAAGAGATAAAGTTCCTTTACAGAATTTCATCTAGGAACGCACACGAATAAGGCCCTGGCTGTTTGAAGAATTCTCTACACTGAAAGGGCAAATGTTAACTGGAAAAGTAATTTCAACTTATTAAACTTTTACAGTAATTACTCAGTTCCTCCAAGGAAACAGAATCACTTCTAAAACTCACAATCTGCCATGTCTAAACAGGTGTGGAACAGGAACATATATATGCATATAGACATATAAGACAATATAAAATACACATAAATAGAAGCCAGACACTTTAGTAAAAAGCCAAAGCAGAGAAAGCACAAACTAGCCAGAATTTCAACTGTCAGAGGATATTTTCCAGGACTCCTGTTCAAATTAAAAAAAAAAAAAAAAAAAAAAAAATTACAGGCAAGCAGTAAACGTGTAACCCAAATTATTTTTACTGTCATTTTGCAGAGTATAGGAACATTACATTTCAGTGCTTCTGTTTCTATGACAAGGATAGTGCAGCAAACTGTCCAGAAACGGACATAGCAAATGGACATAGCAACTGTCTGACAACCATCCAAAGAGGAGTGGCTTAGAATAACTGAACTCTTCCATATGACGCAGGGGAACAGACCTAATGACCAATGAAGTATTCCTTCCAAACATGCTTCTGAGATTATATGCTGATTAAATACCTGTTTGCATTGCCAGTTTATTTCCTCATTTTGCTCTCAGTTCATCAGACTTAGATCTGAATCACATGATGACGTGCATATTAGGACCTATGAATAACTGCCCACCCCCTTTGTATGTCTGCCCCAGACATTCCTAGTCCTCCTGCAACCCTTTTCCCTTAATTTTATGATAATTTACTCTCACCACATTCCAGCTGTAACCCTTATACGCAAACCTCCACCTGAGCCTTGCATGCAGAGAACAAGCATGAGCAGTAGGACATTCCTGTGGTGTGTTCCCCACAGATCTGCCAAAAAGATGCCCTTGATAGACTGCAAAAAGACAAGATTATCACATACAATTAGTTGACCAGAAAGGATCTGAGCCAGGCTTCCCTGCTACCCATGACCTTCACATTTTAAATAAACTTGGAAGAGTAACCAGCCATTAGAGACAAATCTGAGATGGAGCTTAAGGAAATGAGTAGCAGCGCACTCCCCTTGCTGTTAGAAATGGTTTGTTTGAATTTTCTTCAAGGCAGGCAAACAAAAGTCAGGTCTGAAATGCCTCTTGTGGGGCCTTGAGGACACTGCTCAGAGGAGGATGGACCATGCAGCCGTTGCAGCGCTATTGTAAGACCCAGGCACTGTCATTCTTGGAGACATCAGCCAACCCAAGGTGAGCCAGGTGCACAGCAGTAGGACAGCAACTACAGTTTCACTGCAGCCTCTTCAGACCAGGAATAATATGGGTTGCTCTGAAAGTAATGCCTCCTATTTATTTCCATGAAAACTATGACAGATCAAAAGAGAACAATAACTTATAAAATTATTTGATAGAGCAAATTCTCAGCCACAAAACACTCTTTTTTTTAGCATATTTACCACTGTACATTTTCTCCAGCAGTGGACCCAAGCACTATGTCACACTCATAAAGATCTGCACTGGCAGAAGTGGCCCACTGTGTACAGAGGAGCTCACTTCATATACACTTCTATGACATCATGGGCCAACATAATAACATCAATCAGAACTGCCATTCATTCCATTTCAGCAAGCAAAGGCTACAACTATGAGTGACTGTAAGAAAAAGAGATCTCTCAATACCTGGCAACACATTTGTACAGAGACTGTAGGTGCACTACTGAAAAATTCCATGCTCACCCTTTACCCATCGTTCTGAGTAAACAGCAGAAACTCATGGCTGAGGAGAACATTTCTTTGCCTTTAGTAAGAGTGCTCCCTTCTGGTTGCAGGTCTGAAGGAAGATGTGATGCAGTAATCTTTTGCTTAAGTGTAAGTTCAGAAAGGCTGCAACATATCTATCTTTGCAAACATTTCATTAACAAACAGCATTTATGTAAACTCCACAATAAAATGAATACTAAATATTATCCAATTATGGCAATTGTTTTGATTTTGTAGAAAAACAAGCAATCAAGCCAATTAAAGAACATAGTGAATAACAGCAGTTGTTCTTTGCTTGAGACACTGGAATTCAATGTCCATACTGCTCAAAATGATTTCCAGCTGTCACACCTGACAAAGCAAAGGAAGTCTTATTTTGGTTAAGTTTCCATTTATGGCACAGTAGGACTTTTATCCAGCCAGCAAACACTTCACATTTCTCTTTACAAAGCATCTAGATGACTACAAACTGCAACGTGCACAGCCTGGGGACAGTTTGACGTACCTGAGAAAATAAGTAAACATGAGGCAACCTATGCCATTCTTACCTCATTTACCATAAAAAAGCATATAGAAACAAACCAAAACTAATCGCTTTTCACCTGCTTAGGTAACACTGGCTGTGGTTCATTTTAATAACGTTTGAGAAGATTGTCCCTACAAAATACTGGTTTCAAAAGCTACAAAATACGTTCATTTATTCTTTTCGGATTTACATTTATACTTTCTTGATGCAGCACTACTCTGCAGACTTCATTTCCGAAAGTATCCTCCATAACCAGAAGCAAGTAGTTCACATATAACCACTTTCATGTAGGCACAACTGTTATTATCATGAACAAACCATGGTACGCAGGTCTCAGGATGAAATGGGAGAGTTTCACCCTACAAGCACATTGCTGGAAACATTCCACATGTCCAGCCAGATGACTGCATTAGATAAATGTAACGCTGTAACTACAGATATGATGGCTTCTCCCTCTAAAAGATCCCATCCCAGATAGATCTGCAAATATTTTATGATTTCTCCAAGAATACCATTGTTTGTTGTTTTTTTGTTTTTGTTTTTCCTTTAAAATGTTAGATAGCAAAATTTAAAATGTACCAACATTTGCCTTCTCGGCCACATCTTCCAATCTTAGAAAGACGCTGGTACGTAATAACCCCGAGTAATAAGTAGAAGCAGATAGGACGGCAAGCTGCATATTATGTGACTGGTATTAGCGCTTCAGACACATGATCCTCTTCCTTTTCAAGGGCTAACACTGACCTCTATGGGTCAGTATGGCACATATAATGGTGCAAAATAGATACTGCCCTCCTGTCCAAACCACTTCAAATCTCAACCTAGAGCAGCCCAGGTTGAAAGAGCCCTCAATAGATCAGGAGGACCAGACACACACTGCAGGTGGCACTGAGCATGGATAGGACCCAACAATTTCTCAGCTACACATCAACATCTGAGATGGCAGGGACACAATGGTGACGCAGCCCTTGCTGCAAGGCAACACAGAAGACACACCTTGAGCAACCAGGAGAGAGGAGTGATACAGGATGGCCACCTGAGATGAGGACAGCCTGCTCCTTGTGACTCTTCAAATAGGCTGCTACCTGTGCATGTGTGGTACTCCCTGACATGGGGACTGCACACAGCAACCCCAGGTGACAGTGGGGGAAAAGCCAATATGCAAAACAGAATACAAATGCACAAATATGAACTGATAGTGCAAGGATGGATAGCAGGAAGATGGAAGTCTCACTCCAGCAATGGAGAGCTGCTCCCAGAGAACCTGCATTGGTCTGTTGCAGTGGCCATTCTTCAGAAGAATTCAGCTTCTGTGAAGAACCTGAATGCGGGACAACATTTTCAGGCTTCTTGTGCTTTGAGCTGCAAAAGAATAACATCGCAGCTTTGTGATGAAGCAAACACAAGAAACACACTGCTCTTCTTCCTGCTCCTCATTTTAATATTCGCCACGTTAATGACAAGGATGCAAACAAGCAGTTTTCCTAATTGGTTGTGGCTGTCAGGTGAGGTCCCGGATGATTGGAGGAAGGGTCACGTCACTCCCATTTACAAGAAGGGGAGCAGGGACGACCCGGGTAACTACAGGCCGGTGAGTCTCACCTCTGTGCCTGGGAAGATTATGGAACAGATCCTCCTGGACAACATGCTTGATCACATAAAGAACGAGCATGTGATCCGAGACAGCCAGCATGGCTTCACCAGGGGAAGGTCATGCTTAACTAATCTTGTGGCCTTCTATGATGGAGTGACGGCGTTGGTGGATGAAGGGAAGGCGACCGATGTCATTTACCTGGACCTGAGCAAGGCCTTTGACATGGTCCCCCATCACATCCTCATCTCCAAATTGGAGGGAGGTGGATTTGATGGGTGGACAACTAGATGGATAAGCAATTGGTTGAAAGGCCGCAGACAGAGGGTGGTGGTCAATGGCTCTATGTCCAGGTGGAGGCCGGTAACGAGCGGCGTCCCTCAAGGGTCTGTCTTGGGACCGGTGCTCTTTAACATCTTTATTAATGACATCGATGAGGGAATGGAGTGCACCCTCAGCAAGTTTGCTGATGACACCAAGCTGAGTGGTGCAGTCGATACGGTGGAGGGAACAGATGCCATTCAGAGGGACCTTGACAGGCTGGAAAGCTGGGCTCGGGTGAACCTAATGAGGTTCAACACGGCAAAGTGCAAGGTTTTGCACTTGGGCCGGAAGAACCCCAGGCACCTGTACAGGCTGGGAGGAGTTGTCCTTGAGAGCAGCTTGGCTGAAAAAGACCTAGGGGTCCTGATAGATGAGAAACTTAACATGAGCCAGCAGTGCGCTCTGGCAGCCCGGAAAGCAAACGGGATCCTGGGCTCCATCAGGAGAGGGGTGGTCAGCAGGGATAGGGAGGTGATCGTCCCTCTCTACTCTGCTCTTGTGAGGCCCCATCTGGAGTACTGTGTCCAGGTGTGGAGCCCTCAGTACAAAAAAGATATGGAGATTTTGGAAAGGGTCCAGAGGAGGGCCACAAAGATGATCAGGGGGCTGGAGCACCTCCCCTATGAGGACAGGCTGAGGGAGTTGGGTTTGTTCAGCCTGGAGAAGAGAAGGTTGCGAGGTGACCTCATTGCAGCCTTTCAATACCTGAAGGGAACTTACTCCCAGGAGGGGAGTAAACTCTTCGAAAGGGCTGATAATAGCAGGACTAGGGGAAATGGTTTTAAGTTGAAGGAGGGAAGATTTAGGTTGGATGTTAGGGGAAAGTTCTTTACTAGAAGGGTGGTTAGGTCCTGGAACAGGCTGCCCAGTGAGGTTGTGGATGCCCCGTCCTTGGAGGTGTTCAAGACCAGGTTGGACAGGGCCCTGGGCAACCTGATCTAGTAAATGTGTATGTTTGGTGGCCCTGCTAGGCAGGGGGGTTGGAACTACATGATCCTTGAGGTCCCTTCCAACCCGGGTAATTCTGTGATTCTGTGATTCTGTGGTTTAGTATCGGTTTCCATGCCAAAACTTCATTCACCTTTTTGTAACAAAGGTCTACTTAAGCAAATGATAAACAACAATAATTTTGTAAATCTTCCTGCAAGTACTTATCACGAGGTACAAAACTATCACAAAATAACACTAGTAATCAATTTAACTGGTGTTCTTGTGAAATCATAGTATGTGCTGTACATGTTGCTAGCAAAGAAAACACAGTTCTACATTAAAGACCTCATGAGTACCTTCCAGCCTAATGCTGTAGGAGTGACATCTCATCAAAAAATAAGAAAAAAAAGAAATTCTTTGTTAAAATGAATGTTGCCTACCTGCTGTTGGCTGATTACAGTGATACTGTATGTTTCTATAAGGTGTGAATTGCTCTTTAAGTAATCGTCTTGCTTTTGCTTTTTGGAAAAAGCCAGAGAACTTTCCAATTTAATGGGATCTTCCATTAAAAAGTAACAACTATCTCATAAAAAGGCATTTAAATATCATGCAAGGAAGCGAAAAAATGAAGTACTTGAAATCTCTGAAAGCTGAAATAGCCTAGGGCAGTCTTTTAGCAGATAGAAACCTATTCAAGCAAGAAAGAAAAGTAAGTGAAGAGAAAAAGAAAAAATTGGTACAAACTTTTACATAAATACCAGAAGTCAGGGAACTAATGCCAGTGAACTGTAAGTATAACTTTAAATAGCAATACTGTTATTTAGGTTCCCTCAAACTGTTTTTGTTTCATTTTGTTTTAAAACAGAGCACAACACATATACAAAAAATCAGAATGACAGAAGCCAGCAAGCGAATGCACAAGCTTTAAGTTCACTAAGTTAAATACGGCAAAATGTATTGAAAAGATTTTCTGGGCCTCTTTGTCTCAAGTCTTTTCACCTCTAGACATCCCTTTGGCTGTTAAGGCCCCAGGTTCTCTTATCGAGCCTTTTGGCCTCCCTCTTGGTCTCTCGGCCTCTAAGTCTCTACACGTCTAGGTCAGCTTCTATGTCTTTAGTCCTCTGGGCTTCTTGGCTTTCTCCAGCCACAAAGCATCTAGGCACGCTAAATGTCAAAAATACCGCCACCATCTCAACTTCCTGCAATTAGATTTGAAGATGCGAGGAAAATCTACAGTAATGCTTTACTTTGTCCTTTCATGCAGAAATCTTGGTGGAAAGTTTTGCAGGTCCCAACACACTTCCTGTGTTATTTTTAAGGATGAACTAATCAGAGTTTGCTGATTACGTATAACGTATAAATATACTTACCACTGACTGAGCAGAGCTTGGTAGGCAATCACCTGTAAGGTGTCTGGGTGCTACAGTTCTGCTCTACTGCATAGAGAAAGCAAGACATGAGTTGAAGGGAAGAAGGAGGACTCAGTTAAGGTATCACAACACACAAACTTGGCACTTCCAGGAGACACCTGGGCATGGAAGTGTCTTCCCAGCTCCCTTCTGGGGCCATCACTTGTCTTAATTTCCACAGGACAACGCTCCTTAAGCTTGTCTGAGAAACATATTGGGTGACTGCTGGACTTTTCTGGCTGCAACGCATCCAACTGTGTGTGAGACACAGTAGCAGAGGTTTAACTACAAATTTTCCATTGAAAACTAATTCAAATTTAACCGTTTCTTACTTGTACTTGCATTTGTAGTTCCTTACAGAGTAAAATTCTGTTTCCTTCATTTAGCATTTTGAAAGTATATTTTTTACATTTATGAGTAGATAGGTGTAATTTCAGTATTAGCACAATCCTTTTTATAAACAGGAGTCCTATCACAACTCAGAAATATTTAAAAGGCAATTAGAGATGTAGAACAGCAGCTTTCCTACGTACAGAAACAGTTCTCACACTGTTTTACAATTCATCTGTATATCTTGATTATTTTAATACACCTTTCTCTGTAATACCAAGGTGCCCATTTGTATCTCTTCCTTGGGCTCAGTTGTTTTTCTCCCTTCTCAATTATATCTACGCACTAAATCCTTTAAATCTCTATCTAGCCTGCAACTTCATTGGCTCAAACTAATGAACAGAATTTTTTAATTCCCTTATGATAATCCTATTACCCGTCTGAAGCTATTTCTGCAAGGGTCATCATTATACAGAGACGTAAATCTGAGACCAGGTCTATCTACGTTCAGTTGTAATCCAGCTCCTCTCCTCGAAACCATCAAGGGCATTTGTCAACACTTGAAAAAAGAAGAGTTGAGCAACTAAACCTCTCAGGTAGAGTGATTTGTATGTTGATTGCCTTTCAAGCTTTATGTTAGTAGGGGAATAAAAAACAGTTTTTAAAAGTTTGCCACAGCTGCAAAAAGATTATTAGTAGAGTATTAAACATTCTAGTAGATAAACTTCACCAATACGGTCTGTCAGAAGAACCTCACCTTTGGCATCAGACTGAAATGTAACCGTTCATGCTTTAAATAAATGCAGGTGTTACTCTAGTTTTATGGTAAAAGGTGAATCACTCCAGATGAGAGTAATTTTGGCAAAGAGAAAGCATGTTGTAAATCTGACTTCTGAGTTGCTTCCTGTGCCCAGACTACTGGAACAGACATCTGTCTAATTTAAGGCAGCTTTTATATTCCTTGGATGGAATTGTACCTCTTTTTCTTTGATTTTGTCATCGATTTCATTGAAACTGAAGTTTTTGTATCTTTCCTATCTATCTAATTTCAGGCTTGGAATTGTTTTGTTGCAAAAGAGTTTTGTTCAATATTGATATTGGTGTAAAAATAATAAATGAAACATACTGGATTAGAATGCAGCTGGTATAACATCATTAATTTAAGGCAGGTTGCAAGTATGTAACTAAAATTATAAGTAGATGTATCATATGAAAATATGCTCCTGTTGTAGCTGCTGAACCTACCTTCTTCAAGGCCACTGCCATTGACCCCAATGGAAAACACATTAAGTTCTCCACTCAGAGGAGATGCAGAGAAGGCTTTACTTAGAATCAGTATTTTATTGTTTTTAAAGGCATGTCTTTGTCAAGACTTGGACTGGTAGTGGACTTAACAGGCACTAATATTTTTTAGGCATGTCAATCCTTAGAAAATAGCTATGGCACAAGCAAACATAGAAAACTTAGTATGTATAGCAGTTCAGTATGCCTTTATTTTTTGATGCTCCACAGCTCACGAAAAGATAAGCAGGTGTGAATTGTACCGTTCTAAGCAATTTGTTTCCAGTCAGCTTACAGAAGTAATATGCTATGACCTTCAAAAGCAATGGTTTTAAAAGCTTTGTGCAAGTACTTGAATGTTTTTTAACAGGAGGGAACAGTTAAAAAAGCCATTCTTCTGCAGCTGCCATCACATAGGTCATTAGACATGACTACTTCATCCTATTTCAAAATAGGATTTTAACCTGATCTCTGTTATAAATATTAGTGTCAAATCCTACAAACTCCAATTGCAGCACAGCTCAAATCATGGAGAGATGAAATTAGGGAATGAGAGACAGTAATAAAAATAATAAAACTTGAAAACAGGTTACACAGCTAAAGATGGTTGCTCAGCACCACTATACGCAATGACTGGATTCCAGTAATAAAGGAAACTCATTACTGGCAACAATATATCTTGACACCACTCCAAGGTTCCTAGCCTTATTTGTTCCTAATTTACAGAAACTAAAAAGCCAACAGGTATCTCACATCTTCAAGATTCTTACGATGCCAAGTGTTCATATCCTTATCACATCTGTATTTCTTTCTCCTATGCAAATTACAGACTTAAAGGACATTCCTGGCCCCTTCCAATCCCTTTAAAAAAAAAAAAACAAAACACACACACACATATATATTTTAAAAAAACTTAAAAAAAAAAAAAAAAAAGCAAAGAGAGTGTGGATTTGTGGGAAAAAAAGGGTCTGACTGATACAGTTGGAACTCCCAGCAGCAGGGAGATAACTTTCAAGAAATACTGTACCAGATACTAGACTGGACTACAGAGAACAGTCAGCTCTGTTGTGCAACTAAACATGGATATATGAGGCTGTAATTATCACCATAAGCAAAAGCTCTGCAAATGCAGAATACTTTTTTAGTGCAGAAGATTGAACTTACAAAAAAACTTCATCAGTGTTACATTTTCATCCCATTTTTAGACCTACTGTCTTCTTAGACTATTAGCAGACAGACAGTGGTATAAAACTAGAATAACAAACTTACATTCCATGAGTCACGTATAGGTGGAAAACTCTTCAGAGACTGCATAGCTGTGTGGTTAGACATTTGTGAGCAAAGAAAGGGAAGAAAAATCAAGTTGTCTCCACACAATTCAGTCTGTTTAATGTGGTGACAGGATCCAGCGAACTCAGCTGGAGAATGCAAACTAGCTTTTAGTACTAAGCCATGCTAAGCTACACAATAATCTTTGCTTTAAGGTACATAGGTAATAATATCAGTTAGACTGAATTATAACCTTGATGCCAACTTTCTTGAATGAGCAGAAGGATTATGGTCTGAATTCCCAGCAGAGTGAAATGACTCTCACAGATTTAAACACAAGCTTGAACAGCTACAAATCAATATGAAGAATTTCATTATTTTGAGTCAAGCATATGCCACAGTTTTTGCCTTTAAGTTATAATGTTCAACACCTACTGGGTTCAAGTGAAAGAGGAATTTTTACAATCAGTATTTAAGTACAGAGCATTTTCAAGAACTATGAGTTGAACATAAAATTAATGAGAGAAATGGGATCTACCCAATTATCATGCGGGAACAGCACTTGGCAAGATTAAGAGAACAGCACACTCTGGTAGAAGAACGAAAACTCAAACAAAAAATAATAATGCTTTTCAACTACTTCAAGAGAAAGACTTTGTGAATTCATGTCAACTCTTGTATTAATAAATATTTCAATTTTTCATTGGTAGTTTGACTTCAAACTGGTATGCAAGATGAGGGTAACAAGTACGGGAAGTATGATGAACCTAAAAAACAATAACTCTATATACTTGACTGCCATAACAACAAACTCTATTCGATGATCTAGAACCCCTTCCATTGTAATTGTTACAGATAATAGAAGAGAAAGAACAATAACACAAGAAATTGCACTGAGCGAAAGCCAAATAGTTTTTCTCACTGCAATCACCCAAAAGAATAGAAAGAAACCGTGTGCAAAATGTGGTTTCTGTAGAGAGCTAAGCTGAGTCCTAATGAGCTGGGTATATCTCAGACATTCCTAACTAAGTACCAACTGCAAGAGAAACCTCTGCATGGTCAAAGACCTTTACATTTTTTTTAACTATTGTTCTTGTTATTCAAGCTGGCCAACTGCATAAGGCTCTACCAACAGAGCAGCAGTAACTTCTAAGTAACCTCAACCATGTGGAGTGGTAGATTCAGATTTTTTTTCAGCCTCATACAAAACTGCTATTCTTGAACATGTTTAAGTAATGAATTAAAATGACACCTTGAAATTAAATTTGTTTTATAATGGCATATTCTTGTCATTAAACTGGTATAACAATAATTCATAATGACATCACAGCTTAAATGTTCTTCAATTATCCCATTCATGCAGTTCCTTAAGGACAGTTGTTTTGCAAGGAGCTAAGTATCTTATCTCACTTTGAGATGAAAGCATACCATAACAACAGCTTGTCGTTTTTACAAAAGGATCAAATAAAATAATTCCTCTGCAGAGACCTACCCTTCATAATTACTGAAATCCTATTTAAATAGCTAGCAGTACTCAAAGATAACCACAGATTATAGTTTCTTCTTATGGCAGGATGCTGCCCATGCTTAAACCAGTAAAGATAATAGTTATTCCTTTTCAGTGAGATCCCCCCCTAAGGAATGTCTTTGAAATTTTTAAATAAAGCAGAGTATTTAAAAAAATAAAAAAATTAAAAAATTAAAAAATAAAAAAAAAAAGATGAGATAAAGTCTTGCATTTCACCTCTCTGAAATCATGCAATGATGAAATGCCTCCATTGGCAATTTCAAATCCACACATGTCAATGCTAAATTTTATGGTGTTGTCCTTTGAACTCTCATGATGTGCAAAACTGGTCCTGGGGAAACCTTATTAATTTCTTGAAAAGAAATTCCAGAAGGCAGCATTTGACTAATGCCCATCATCACCCACATGTGTGCTGAATGCTGTCTCCATTTTGTTATATATCACTTTTGGTCACAGATAAAACACTTTTTTTGTCACAGATAAAACATACTTACAGCCTAGTTAAAAATAAGCTTGTTAAGGCTTCAGACAAACAGGATGAAACAAACCATCAGAAAGATCATAATATCACAGAATCAAGGTTGGAAAAGACTGCTAAAATCATCTAGTCCAACCAACAGCCCATCACCATCATGCCCACTAAACCACACCCCTAAGTACCACATCTCTGTGTTTCTTCCCTGCGCAGCCTGTTGCAATACCTCACCACTCTTTTTGAGAGCACGTTTTTCCTAATATTTTCCTCTACCCTCCCTGGTGCAACTTCTTGCACTACCAGTAGCTATCTGGGAAAAGAGGCTGCCCCCACCTTGCCACAGCCTCACTTCAAGTAGCTGTAAGAGGGCAATAAGGTCTGTCCTGAGCTTTCTCTTCTCTGGATTAAACGCTCCCAGTTCCCTCTGCCAATCCTCATAAGAGCTGATTTCCACACCCTTCACTAGCTTCATTGCCTATCTTTGGACACGCTCAAGGGCACCAATGTCTTTCTAGCAGTGAGCAGGGAGCCCAAAACTGAATGCAGTACTTGAGGTGTGGCTTCACCAGTGACAAGTACAGAGAGACAACCACCTCCCTGCTCGCGCTAAAGTCAGGCTGTATCCAATGAGGAAACATGCCAGCCACTTAGCCTGCTTCTAAATATAGCGCCATTAAACCTTAGGGATTTTCTCAGTGCCCTTGCAATAGCCATGTCCATGCACTATTTGGGGTCCAGTATGTCACTCCTTCCAATGAAAACAAAATTTTGTTACCATTACCCTTACCTGTTTCCTCTCAAGAATAGTTAGTGTAGCATATCTGTATATAAAAATGGGGTTCTGTCCAAAAGGGTTTCAGGCCACTGAACTGTCTTTTGAGATATCAGTAATTTTAGAACTTTATAATTTAATGATAAGCTTTAGTTCAGTATGAACTCTGATGAGCCACCTAAGACTCTCCTACAATGCATAAAATACAGGTATTACTTGCTGCCACATAGAACTATCTAGTGTTTACTGACTGAGAGAGCAGTCTAGCATGCATTCACATCTTTAACGCTGGTGAATAAAAATAAAAATAAAAAAATAAAACCCTGGAAGGCTGAAACCATGCCAAGAAGCTTTTAAACACCAAATTCACTAGAAAATCAGATTTTATTATTCCTAGAGCTTATAGAATTCTTCTCCCTTCAGACATACAGCAAGCTGCATATGGCTGCTACTCCATCCACCCCTAGTGCCTGCTGCAGTTAATTCAAAATCTACAGTCAGGTATCTACAGCAGCTCACGTTTAAACAAGTGTTACGTTCTGCTGCATCTGGAGGGAGAAGAAAAAACATCATGAGAACATTTCTACTATCACACAGTATCACAGTATCACAGTCTCGTGCAGGTTGGAAGGGACTTTAGAGATCATCGAGTCCAGCCCCTGGACTACTACAGCCCTCCTGTGTAGCAGAGGGGCACTTCTACCACTTGTGCCACAGGGGGGATTCGAACCCAGGCCCCGGTGTTGCAACGCAGCATTTCTACCACTGCGCCACCAGGGCACACACTCTTGATATCCCATCTTAGATTACTCTGACCAGCTGTTGCTATGAGAAGAGATGAGGACCTGGCTGATTCTATCACATCAGCCACAGCAGCAATGGAACAGAACTACTGTGACACTTTGCAGAAAGTACCTAAATTCTACAGCAGGTTTCTGAAGCAGCTGCACCAAACCTATGCATAGTGATGTTGCAAAAGTTGGGGATGTAGGGCAAGCTGCCAGCCTATGGGTTTTATGACAAGGAACATGGTGTTCAGATATTTGCCACTCACTTCCTATTTTACTCACCAGAAACTCATGCTGTTAAGTGCACTGCCAATTTGTTCATGAAATTAGAACTGAAGAAACAAAGGAATTCAGATATCTTTGCCCATACCTAGGATAGCAATACTGTTACTTCTGTTTTGAATAAGCATTGCTTCTTTTCACATCACATAGGTGACACGTAATACTGAATTTGCTCCAAATTCTGTCTGGAGGTAAATTGGCATTTGAACACTGTATTAGCGCACACACCAGGCTGGGGTGCATAAAAGAAGAGATTGATATGAATCAAAGGAATTCATGGTAAGATCTTTTCCAGAGAAAACAATTTTGTTACATTTATTTTCCTTTTCCCCTTTCCCTTATTCTCCCTTGCTCTGCCTCAGGTAAATAAGCTTCCTGATATTCATGCTTCGAGTTACAACAAGCCATTTTCTGTTGATGCTGACGCATCTTAACACAAGAAAGGAGAATATGTTAGACACTTTCCAGAAAAAATAAAATACCACTACTAGATCACTGCAATGAAATTAACTTCTTAAAAGTTAATATAACTACAGTCTGACCATAGCAAAGGCTAAAATATTCAGAATTAATTTCACAACAGGGCTTGTGGCAGTTCATGTGACTGTCTTAGGAACATGTAGATCCACACAGAAAATTAAGCCCAGAAGTTACGCCCTACATAAATAAATTCAATCTGCTGTTTATGCGAGCTCTGTTTTTGGGGTAGGCCAGGAAAGGCATATGCTTTAAGTCACCAGTGTTCTCTCCAAATTGTGACATTTATTTACACAGTCAGAGAAAACCTGTGTCAATGCATTAGTTACTATATGTAACTGCACTCCAACTATCCTTGGTCTTTGTCTATAAAGAAAGCATAAACATTAATTCTAATCTCCAGCAGATAAGCCAAGTAAGGTTGTTTACAGTTTTGCTGGCAAAAGTTCACTGTTTATAATCAAGAATCAATCATGCAAGCTGAAGAAAAATGTGAAATCACTGGAACGATACCAGTGGTTTAAAAAAAAATAACAACAACAACAAAAAAAAAACACAGTACAGGCAAGGAATAAACTAATAAGTAATTTAAACCCTACTGAAATTACAGCTCTGCAGCGCTCTCTGTGGTCATACAATATTGTCTGCTTTGGCTGTCATCATCTGGTTAAAGTAATGTGAGGAATAAATTCCTGTTTTCATTTCATGCATCTGGAGTTGCCACAGAAGTGTCAGAATCATACAGTGAAGACACTGTTACACCTGATAATGTGAGTGAGAAGGAAAAGCAATCCAGCCTAATGCCCTGTAAAGCTGCAGATGGTTGGAATGGGACTTGAGCATTCATCATTTAATGCATTCTAAACAATTATAACTTCCTTTGGCAAATATCCAAGTAAAAAACATACATCTAACTGACACAGCTTTATAGTTAATCAGAGGAAACTTTCTCTTTGCACTTATTTAGGACGTGCTGATCCAATTCGGGTTTCCTTTTTGCCTTTACCACATACACCACATTTACATGCATACCTTCTCTGATAAGTTAAATATGAAAAATAACCTCCAAACCAGGAAGCCCCACTTATTACTTTGAGAAAGGAAAACATTTCACCCTTCAGTGCCTTAAAACGTAGATATTATATTAGAATAATATATAGAAACAAAACACTTTTGCCATTACAAGTGAGTCTGTCTGCTTGAGTCTGTCAGTCCTAAGAGAACAATTACAAGGCAGCAAGGAGGACACAAGTACTACTTAAAAGCACAGGTTCAAGATGGGTTCTTCATCAATATACCTCTCCTTAACAGAGCATATTCTTATTTGGTCTGCAGTGCCTTACCTTATGCTAGAACAATCACCACGAAACACACATCAACCAAATAAAACTGACAAGAAGTTAATACTCTCTCTCAAGAGCTGGCTTGTCCTAAGAGTTACAAGTTGCACTCTGTTCTTCTTTCTCAGAGGGAATTCAACTGGGGTGACTAAGTCCAGCTCCAGTGGAAGGTACTGCTGTTATCCAGTGTTAGAACCAGAAGCGAACACAACTTCTAAAATGACAGGAATGTGACAAACAAAACCTTCACATATCCCAAAGAATGGTCAGAGATAGCCAGGAATTAAGAAAACGTAAAATTCAAAGCAGTTGTAAACAAATTCTGTTCAATTGCCTAATTCTATAAAATTAATATATAAAGCTGCTTAGGTAGACACAGCATTTATACCAAATCCGATTGCAAGGTCAATCCTGTCTTTTGCACATAATGGTAACAAAGTACAGCTACAAAAAAAAAAGCAAAAGCAAGAATGCATGTTGAGATACTTTTACAATTACAAATATACATTAAAACAAAACAAAACAAACAAACAAAAACCAACAACAAAAAAAAACAACCAAGCTAAGAAGAAAAATCACCAGAATTAAATATTGTTTTTCTTATTTTGCTGTTTTCTGTAGGCAGCTTCTCACACATTTAACAGGCAACCACAATCAAACATCACACCCAAACAGTCAAGTGGAGTTTCAGTCAAAGTCACAACTTAAGATTCCCCCAGACTCCCTGCAGGGGCTCTTTCCTTTTGACAGAAAATAGCAGCTTAAGCCCCTCTGAAATGCCCACCAGGTACTTCTGCCTCTAGACCTTCACAATTAACACCTCAACCAATGTCAGTGTCTTGCCTTTTTCACAAAAACTTTTCAGCCTCTCTGAATGCCTGTTTCCAGTCACTGAGTTCTAGTTTAAAGACTAGAGATTTAAGACTAAAAGAGATTTTAGACCAAACACTCAACTGAGCTTGAAAAACCTCTCAGCAGCATCTTGTTACTCAGTGTTATTCAGCAAAAAAGCTCCAGCAAATTGTTCAGGAATATGTTAATTTTGAGCAGGCATACAGATGTTTACTTAGAGTTCAGAAACTAAATACACACTTTAATATCAACTGAAACATCTGTCCTGACTTTTGCAGGACAAGTCAGGTCAGGCATTGAGGTTAAACATGGATTGAGGCTTGTTACCTCAGATATTCCCGTTTCAAAATGTTGGCTGCTGAGTAAAATCCTGAATTTCAGGACATTTACCACTTATGTTTTTAGTACTGTGCGTTGGGTGGTTTTCTGTGGTTTAGGGTTGTTTTTGTTTGGGTTGGTTTTTTGTTTTGTTTTAAATCTTCTTAATCTTAATAGAAAATTGGTAATATTAATCTTAAACTAATGCCTACCTGCTCCCTCCCCATACAGGACATAGTGATAGTATGGAGAAGTAGACTGGTGTAAAAGAAGTTGAGCTAATTCTCCATTTCAGAGTGAAACCCGAAAATAAAAAGTCTAATTTTATAAAGACAATCAGATCTGGCAGTTGAATAACTAAATAATGAAAGAAATTGGCAAACTACAAAACATGATCCATAACACTTCAATTTTTTTTCATATGCATAATTATAGGTCTAATTTAGGAAAACTCTTTAAAAAAAAAAAAAGAATATACATTTTTATCCAGTGATTTTAAACCTAATACAATGCTGTGAAGCCAGGACACATTAAGGATTTATGGAATTTTCTTACAGTAAAAGCCTTTATAACCGAAACACTGAACAGAACCTGTTTCCACCTCACAGATAAAGAACAACGTAACTGCTCCAAAGCAGATAGAACAAATAATCCAATAACCCTCTCATCAGTCACAGTAATCTGCAGTGAAGCTGACAGCTTTCTACGTCAACCCCTCCTGGGTTTCTTCCTCTCAAACCTCTTCTTTAAGCTAATAAGGTCCCACTCCAGAATTATGACTTGTTTTTTTCCTCAGACACTGTGATGTGTAACTCTGTGTGATACACCACACCAGCTAAGCCCACAAAGTGCTCAACTACCCATCTAGTTCTTCACTGACAAATCTCAGCAGCACCGCGCTGCTGCAAATGATCACATGGGGTGACCAAAGATCTGAAGGTCAGCTCCAAAACCAGAATTTACCCACCTAGATGGAAACTATCACACATCATTAAATACAAAGGGAGCTGTAGGCACTTCTGCAGGCACTTCTGGCCAGCAGCTATCTGCTTTGGTGCACCAGTGACCTGCTCCTGGTGATTAGAGGTGCTTAAGGCTTTCCAGTCCCTCGGTGCTGTGCTGGCAACTGGTCTGAAATTCTGACCTCAGACCTTGACACTGCCTTTGCTTACGTAATGATGTTAATGCCACTTGCAATTCTAACTGCATACATGACAGATGATGGATCTTTTTAAAATTTTTTACGAAGAGACCATCTGGTTCATACGATACTGATGTGCTTTCAACCCCACCCCTCCAAGTTTCTTATATTATGCAAACATGCATTGTAACTAACAGAAAGAACAACACAACATACAGAACATGGAGCAAAATATGAACAATCTGTTGCAAAGGTGGTAACTGTATAGTCACTAGAGTAGCAATAAGATCATGTCCAGAGCTAAAGCATATGCATCCTAACTAACCAAACTGTGCAAATATAACCTCAAACACACAATTTATATTCCATGCTGCAGATCACACCCTGCAGTGCACAAAAGGCACTGTGAAAGCTTCAGTGACACTGGTGAGCTGGATTAGGCTCTTCGGAAATCTGTCACTATTGCTAGCACAGAAGGATGCCTACTGCCTCCAGTCCCAACAGAAGGTACAGTCTTCTATGTGGAAGGCTCTTGATTCTGCTATGCTGAAAAACTGCCATTGCCTACATGGTGCAGGTGATGCTGTGTTCCAGTTACAGTCAGGATCTCTTCCTAGAAACGGTCTGGGAGTAACATTTGAACACAGTCTAGAAGAGGAAGTTCAGATCTCACTATTGGATTACACCAAATGTAATGAGACCAGAGTCCTTCAGATGCAAGATTTTCACTTGTGTCTCTTTATTTCCACTATTTTGTCATGGACAAAGACCATAAAATGGTAAATACCTGCAGGAAAATGCGTATCGACATAAGAAGCCGAAGTGATAAAACTGTAAGATTAGAGTTGCTGCAGTACTACTGCCAGTCTATTAGGAAAAATATGTAGAACACCGTTTTTACTATATTGTTCAGAATATATTATTTTATTTGTTTCTTCTAAATTCAACCTAAACATTTAAAACATTCAAGTCTACACCTACTTCTTCCTTTGGCTTGCTTGCTTTATCAAGTGCCCATCTACCTGCTAAGTTCAGTATCAAGTGACAGAGGTGATGTGTCTCACAGGGAAGAAATTCTGCAAATGGACACCGGGAAAGCAGAGCAGAGATTCACATTTGTGCTTGGATAGAGGGAAGTGCGGTTGAAGCACTTTTTTCATTAGGCAAGAGCCTCACCAGACAATCTGGGTGCATATGCTGGCTAACCAACCATCCACACACAGCTCAAGATATAAACTTGCAATTACATCTCACTGACAAGGATCTTTTGGAGACACCATTTACTTTTCTTCCTTCCATTTCCACAAGTCCAGTAAACTTCACAGTTCATAGGCAATTTTCCACTGATTGCCAAGGATTAGCAGCATAATGTTGATTTATAGTTTGTAAATAAATCATCATTTTCAGGAGGATTAGTACATGTGGAGAGCAGGAAATTTTTGCCTAGAGCTTGTTTATATGTTGAGAAAAATATTTATTGTGTTTACTTATTGGACTACTGGCAAAAACTTTTAATTTAGGAAGCAAGTTTTGTTTGTTGGCTTTGTCCTTTACATTATGCATCTTGTCTTTTACAGTTTGTTTAGAGATTTTTTTTCCCTTCTCTCCTCTAACTATAGGTTACCACTAAACAGCACTATTTTTGTATTTGCAAAACCAATATATTACAAAGATAAACTACTTTTATAAATACACAGGTTACATGCTTTCTTCCTGAGCTGCTTTGGAAACTCAATATGTATAATACACATCTCTCCTAAATTTATTTTTTTCCCACAAGGCTTTTCTTAATCTAGCTGTCACATGCTGTTAAATTGTTGCAAAGGGGATAATTTAGATCAATAGCAATGCAGTTGGCCTCCTGAGTGGTCTACAGACACTTCCTTAGAGTTTGGCTAAAACAGCTTTAGTAATGATATTTTATCACTTGATTATCACTTCATATCATCTCGTGTTGCTGATCTATTTGACTCCCATCTCAGGATGTTCTGGCTCTCACCGTGTGCTCTCATACAAAGTAAATGTTTAGCAACAGTCTGAAACTGCACATTTCCAGAAAGACCAAAACAAAACAAACAACAAACAGGTTTAAAGCAGAAAGAAGTTTTGCAAGATGGCTACAACTGACCAGGGACATCCCTATAGAACGCAAACAAGAAGCTTTCTCAAGAAATATACTACCTATAACCATCTGATCAACACATTTTCACATGCCTTTTCACAGAAGCCTCCATCAAACACAAGATAGTGTAATTAATGGGTTATATTGTGACAATTCCTAGTTGTAGTTCTGGTGACCTTGTGACCCAAAAATAAGAAATATAAAAGTAGAGAAGCTCAGTAATTCTGTAGGCTTATGGGAGCAATCATTCTAAAAATAGTAATAGCAGATAAATGAAATTGAATTTACAGTCTTTATATCACAAGCACAAAGCTACCCAGTATTGTTGTGTTTGGCAGCTTCCGCTCAAAGATCACTCCTGAGTAACCACTGAAAAGCCTGGAGAATTACACTGTTGCAGAGCAATCTGGAGAGATGAGAACAGCAGCTTCGCCACTGCCAAAAAAGTGCCAAAAAAGGAACAAGCAAAGGAATTCCCAGTGAATATAAAATTCTCATCCGCATCACCCTCATGCAACTAACCATTGCCTCCTAGCAATGTGATCCTGCAGGCTGTAGGGTCAATTCAGGTTTAAGGGGACTGTGTTAACAGATGACCTTAAATCCCTGAAAAACAGCACAGTGAGTCAACCAATAGGGATACAGCGACAGTTGGGAGAGTGAACACAAATGTTCTAGTCTGTCCATGTGGATTTACGCTGTTTGCTTTGCTATCTCAGCATCCTGCTGCCTTCATGATTTTAAACATTTGTACAAGTAATGGCTGGGTGTATTTCTAACTTGCAAAACATGCTTTAGAGCTGGCAGAACTCAGTTACCAGTATCCTCGTATTTATCCAAATATTAGGAACCTATTTTAAATGTAGGAAATACAGCATGCTTGTGTCACAAAAGACCCCTCAAGCACCTCCACCCCCTCCCACCCTCCCACTGCCCCCCCCCAAAAAAAAACAACAAAACCAAACAAACCAAACCAAACCAGAAACAACAAAGAACACATCTGAGTACTTCACTAAGACACAGGAGAATTCCCTACCCTGATGATCTCAGGACTGCAATTTTGGGAGGGGTATGTAGTACAGAAGATACAACCGATCCAATAACATAGCTTCCCATGGATCTCCTTGCAGTTACATGTTCATATGCTTGTGTCCTCGGGTGCCTAACTGGGAAACACCTGGCTTGGACAGCCTGATTCTTGCCGCATCAAGCTGAGAACTATAAATATTTATAACTTCATTGAGAGGAAAGAATAATAATTTGCATGACTTGCTCCAGGCTCACAGTGACTCAGCAGAAGGCTGTGCCATCGAATTTTAGGAGTTCCCAGCTCCCAGGCCTATGGTCAGCTTACCAGTCTGCATATTGTTAATATCATTGTCTTATGTCACTTCAATAGAGTGGTGAAATGCAACTTTGTGTTGCTATTATTCATCTAATTGTTTCATCTTTATTAGGCATAACAGATCACTAATGTATGTTTTAAAGAGGGGGTTCATTTCTTAATTGATCAGTTGCCATCATCCAATCTTCTCAGTCCTCATGGAAGAAAAAATATCCTCAGTATCAGCACACTGTACAGCTTCCTGTAGATACTAGGGTAAGAGCTGAGATGAACTTCCAAGGCTTTGAGCTAGCATGTTCACTGAGCTGTATATTACTGTAATAGGAAAGATTTTCAGTTTTGCATATGTGAGAAGGGATTAGCTTCATACTTCTATTCAAAATCAACTGAAAGAAAATTGGTCCAGTAATCAGGGTTTACGCACTGTCAAAAACCTACCTACAGATATGTCTACATAAAGAATTTCTACTAGTTTCTTATATACTTTCATCCCAAACTAATTTTGATTGGTTCGATTAATTGCCAGCTACATGTGTGGAAAGGCTTATACTGACATTTACTAATTATGATTAATCCCAGTGCACATGAGAATCAGATCCCTTGTGTCTTGCTCAGCCACCATTCCACTCTATCCTTTGATGCAAATTGGTAAAAAAGGAATGTATATATCCTCTTGTGCACACTTGTGACTACGCTGATGCCATTCAGGTCTAACTCATCAGCAGCTTTCAAATATACCAGTCTTGGCTTTGTGGCATCTTAGGATTTACTTTAAGATTCCACCTTAACACGTGAACAGCTAAAACTTAATAAACCTAGTCTGGAAAAAATGGGAACATTCAGATTGTCTTTCTTAAGACTCCTGTGGACAGTGACATTTGATCACATTAGAATTACAGTTTTCATCTACTAAGGAAACTTCTTTAACCTTCCGACACAGAAAATTGATCTGCTTGTGGAAGTTAGAGGACCCCAAGAACACTAATTGTGACTGTCAGGAAACAGCAGAACACCAGCTTGGACCGGAACAGTATGAGTTCAAATCCTCCTGCTTTGTAATGCTCTGGCACTACCCAAAATTCATCTTATCTTCTGAATTCTTTACACACAGAAACCTCTCTCTTCCCTTACAAGAGCAGTGGTTCTACACTCCTCACAAAAGGGTGTTGCCTGAGCACTGCTGTATCATGGTATTCTATGGTTCTATGCCTTGCTCTTGGGTTTGTTCTATAGGTAGAAGAAGTTCCTTAAAACCCAGATGAGCCAGTAGAGCCTAGCTCCAGGATATCCTGAAGTCCCTTACCCAACAGGTACAAATACTTGGCTTCATGCTCTGTATGAGAAATGAGTAGTTCAGGCAACCCTTAAAAATGAACACACCGGCAGAATGGAGAATTAATAGGTTCCCACCTGCAAGGGGAAAACAGTCCCATAGCAGAAAGGTTTATAGGCACTATGTCTGTGCTATATTCAGAACACCATGCTCTGAATATCCCGTGATGACTATGAAACAGCAGCCTGGGCATTTTCATTAAGGTTTTGTCCAGAGATTTTTTGGAAGAGATTGACATATCATCTCAATTGCTTTTTAAAGATGATACTCTAGAGGTATGTGTATTCTGACCTTCACTGACTGCTGCAGGAAACTACAAATCGCATGCCATCCTGCTGTAAACATATCCCTTTTCTATCTTGTTTGTTGTTGTTGTTGTTGTTGTTGTTTTGTGTGTGTTGTTTTGTTGTTTGTTTGTTGAACCTGCAGCATCTACTACTCCAGTCACCAAAATGGAAGAAAATGCAAACACCAGTTTGGAAGAAGATTTCGAAGGACAAGCTACACACACAGGCAAGAAAACTGACTACACTTGTTTTCTAAAAATAAGCAAAGCTTCCTCTGATCACTAAGGAAGCCTAGAATCCATCCACACTAACTGGGATGCCAAAGTCCTTGAACAGAAATGTAGGCTCCAAGTTGGGATTGTGACAGCTCTCATGGAAAGGCAGGTAATACCAAACCAAATGTTGTAACAGTCCTCCTCATATCTCAAACCAAAGAAAAACGCAGACATCTGAAGAAGCCTCCAGCAGCAACTGCCCAATGCAGATCTTGTTGGTTTATTGTTTCAGTCACAAACTCCATTCTTCTTTTATGGAAAACAAACAAACCAACCAAGAATCATACTAATACTAGAATTAGTTTACAAGGTTCCACAATAAAGGCTGAATTATTTTTTCCTTCTTTCGGAAGGAATATTCAGTGCTAAAATTGCACACACATCTTTTTAGCAAACACAGCATAGCATTTAAAAGCTTTAAAAACATTCTTGCTTGGAATCACAACTCTTTTTAATTAAGCCCTCAATCAATATGCCTTTTCATGAGTACTGACACTGTACTCTATAGACAGGTATCACTGCATCCTATCTCTCTAGCAGGTAACAATATGCTTTAAGACAAACATTCCTTTCTATGCTCTGAGGGTTTCTTTTCTTGTGCTGTACTAACACTTGTAGCTCTTGTTTTTTAGGGTTCTTTCCCAAGAAGCCTTGCTGCTGTTGGCTTAGTTGGTATTTTTCGGAGACTCAAATGTAGGGCACTATAATTATGCTTAGGTTTCTAAATTATTTTTAAAATCAAGTCACTGTTTTCTTAATCTTTATCACTATGCCAAGACTTACAGGTTAATTCCTGTCTTGGAATCTTGTTTGCAAAAGATTGTTCACCTTCCCTTTCCATTTAGGGGGTGTATTGCGTTTAGCTGCCTTTCAAGATGTCAAAATCAAATCCAAAACAGATTCTTAGCAACTGGCAACACTGCTCTCTTGCATGAGTGGGAGAGTTTCTTAACCATCTGCTCCTGAATTTACATAGAAGTAAACTTGATCTCTAAAAATATTCAAATATTCTTTGGTTTTATTTTATGGTGCAAATTTAAGTGTTTTGTTTTGACAAAAACAACATAGGAATTTTGAAATGAATGTCTTCTTTTCCCTCCTCCACTCCAAACTTTAACAAATTCAATCAATCAGTTCCAAAGAGCAAGATTTGCATTACAATCAGTTACTAGACCACTGCCTTGTAGGTTTTGCTTCCAGTGGAACATACATGGATTTTAAAATAAATAAAATCTTGAGGGCTCCAGTATTTTAGTTTTACAATGACTGCCAACTCGTTATGCCTGGCATGCATTCAGATCCTGCCTACAAGGAAAGGCAAAATTACATTTATGAAACGCTGGATTTGGCCAAGATATCAGCTTTAACAGTTTCCACATCCTCATCCTTGTTGAATATTCATGTAGATCACTCAAATATTTTTTATGATAATAATATAAACTGGATCACCAAAATCTAGCTTAGAAAGAAACTCTCTTCTGGAGGCTAATGAATATGTTGACTGCTAAAGCTCCGGTTCTCAGCCATCCTAGAGAGTACTCTGAAGGGAAGAGGGGTGGATAAACTGCAGCATACGTAGGCAAGACAATAAAGGGGAAACTTAAGGAAGCTTCTTGTTGCCACCAGTTTCTCATCTAACAACTTCTCTCTTAGGGCCCAAAGGTGTGATCAATGACTGGAGAAAGTTTAAATTAGAAAGTGAAGATAAAGACTCCTTGCCCTTGAGCAAGAAAGAAATTCTTAGACAAATGTCTTCACCACACAGGTCCTTCAGTAAAGATGATAAAGATACCAGAGAGCGATTCTGCCGTAAGGTAAGAGAAAAACAAACAAACAAACCACTTCTATTATATAAAACACACAATTATATAAACAAGAAAATCTTGAAATATCCAGCCTTAATTCCTCTGTAGCTTAGCAGAGATCGTATCCCACAAACAAATCAGAATTACTGACAGTAACTTTACTCTGTATTTCTATTGTAAATATAATATGAAGCATCCTCTTGGGCACAGATCATATCACTGTCATAGTGGCATCTACATACATAGTGCCACTGAAGAGTAAGAGCATATTCAAAGAGAAAAGACTGACTTGCCCGGAGAATAGCAGCATCTGACCTAAAACACATACCCAACCATTTATCTTGCTCCCTCTCCAGAAGGTTTTAAGCTCTGTAAAATATGCAGTATATTTCACAACAATGCACCATACAATTCTGGGAGCTTGACCTTTCCTTCTCCAATCCCTATCTTAATACATTTTTTATTTAATAACCTTTGGTTATGGCAACTGAAAAAAATTTAATATGCTTAAAAGCCATAGGATGGGATCCTCACACCTATCTCTTCAGGAGGCATTAAAGAAACAGTAGTTGTTCTTCTAGCTAACCTTTCTATGCAGTGTTCTTTAGATAGCAACTTCTTACCTTCCTGTTTGACTGTCAATAAACAACCACTTATTCATATAGCATTCTCTCAATATTCACAGATGAGTATGCAGGAGTATGAATTAATAAATGATGAGAAAGAAGATGAAAGTTGCCTACAAAAATACCGTAAACGCTGCATGCAGGATATGCACCAAAGGCTGAGTTTTGGGCCTAAATATGGCTATCTGTGTGAGCTGCAAAATGGAGAACAGTTCCTGGAAGCCATTGAAAAAGAACGCAAAACTACCACCGTCATCGTTCACATTTATGAAGATGGTATCAAGGGCTGTGATGCTCTGAACAGCAGCTTAACCTGCCTTGCAGCAGAGTACACTACTGTGAAGTTCTGCAAGATCAAGGCCTCAAACACCGGGGCTGGAGACCGCTTCTCAGATGAAGTGCTTCCCACTCTGCTAGTCTATAAGGGTGGAGAGCTTCTGAGCAATTTCATCAGCGTTTCTGAACAATTCAATGAGGAATTCTTTGCTGTGGATGTGGAGTCTTTCCTAAATGAGTATGGGCTGCTACCTGAAAGGGAGCTTCCAGCACTGGGAAATGTCAACACGGATGAGCAAGATGTTGAATAGAAAGCCATAGTCTTTGCTGCCTTCCCTTTCTCTCCTGCACATTATGTATCAGTCTCAGCAATACCCAACTCATTTAGAGAAGGCTGTCATTGCTTCCTAACATATTTGTAAGATATGCGTATATAAATACTCCTTAACTAACAGCATGTGAATTTTTAAGTTAGAACACATACAACATCCAGGAATTTACATAGTTACTTCTACACCAGGCACAAGTAACAGGAAGAGCAAGAGATGACACTGGTGATCTGTAAGAAACTAGGCACACACAGAATGAAAAATTAAGGGCCCAAGCAGGTCTCTGCTATGCACAAAAATGACTTCATATCAACAGGAACAAAATTATGGAGAGTCCTGGCTCCACAGATTCACATTTCCAACTACTTTCAGTAGGGACAAGACTTTATCCATTCATTTAGTTTTTAGGGCAAACAACTAGCCTGAAGCCCTTGCAATCTTAAACAGCTTAGGTACCTAGGACACTATTTCATGTTTCCACATTTAGTTTTCAGTATGTGTGAAAATACTGAAGTTAGCACAGTGCTTCTATTAACTTTCTCATCATAACAGCTAACACAAACAAACTACCAGCTAATTTCAGTTTATCATTGCTCCATGTTTTCAACTGTAATACTTAATATATTTGCAAGCTACTAAAACAGTATATTGTGCTTATGTAATTACTCTGAATAAAGCTTGACAGCTCTCAAAAACTGCCATGAAAAGTGCAAAATATGTTTTCAATCTATAATATTAAAAATGTGGGAAATACAAGAAAGCACTCATTTACTCTAGTTTTTAGCTTTAGAGAAAAGGACACTGCTGAGAAATTTTAAAATTCATTTCAGGAGGACACACTGTAGATTCCCTACAGCTCCTGTTCACTGCTTCATGTCAAGATGTTCAGCTTTTGCAGCAAGACATTAGTAATGTTTCAATAACTTCTTCTGCTCAGTGGCAAATCTGAAGGCTAAAATTTACTCTGAAAACAGAGATAACTGCATCTTAACTGCATAGTTTTGCTGATAACGTCTGATATTATCAAAATCTTAAAGATTATTTCTGGCACATATCTGATTCACTTACCAGTTTCTATTTAATTTGCTAGCTTCACATTTTGACCGCTTTAGAGTGAGAAATTCAGTTTCTCTTCAGGTCAGGATCCCATCATGGAGATGTCACCTTGTGAGAGCCTGAATATAGATAGGTATGAATTTATAATTCAGACATCAGCATCAAGGAACTACTGCTCTGATCTAACCCACACAGCCAAACTTCCATGACATCGTTAAAAGCAGGCTCCTGATCACTCTTTTAAACACCATTTTTTCCACTTTTCATTCATATGGAAAATTCACAGGATAAACAAAAGTTGTACCACTTTCCAACAGATCTACACAACAAAATAATTATACTAAAAAAAAAAAAAAAGGCCAAAAAACAAAAACAAAAACACCTGCTGTAGGAGTCACAAGATGGCATTTCAAATAAAGTGGTTAGAACAAAATTCAGGCTTCATTTTAAAAAGTGTCCTTTTTTAATGGCAATCCAAATATTCCTGAACTTATTTTCAATATTGTTTTGCCATGCATTTATGTTTTAACAGAGCATTCAAAACCTCACCCTGCGCAAATTAAGCAATGAGAATGAAGTTTCATACCGTAACAATGCACCAGCTCTTTAACATGTAAAACAATGCAGGACTTTACTTCCCCAAGAGGTCAAATAGTATCTTCTCAAAATTCTGTAAGTTCTGCATCAAAAATTTCTGAAGAACCACAAATACACAATGCCATACATTTTTCTGACAGACCTCCTGATGGGATAAAAGTGGCAGCAGTTTTTTGCCTCAGACCAAACCTCTTCTCTCTTTATCAAGCATGATGCATACTCCTCAGTTACTAGCAACTTCATTTCCTCTTAATGCTTCATTTGCATCAGCATACCAACTTTTCAAAAAGCTACCAGTTGCAGATACACCTAACAGTATGAAAATCACACGATCATATAGAAGGTTATGCAGAAAATAATAAATTATCCTTTGTCCATCACAAAATACAGCCAGCTTCCCAAGTAGCAAAGCATTTGTCTTGGGTTTGGCTGTTGTTTTTTTGTTGTTGTTGCTGTTTTGTTTTTTGTTTTGTTTCATTGTTTTTCATTGTTGTTTTTGTGTGTGTGTGGGAAATATTTGAAACAGGAGGTATAAAAGATTTTTGTACTCTACACACAAGAAAGCTTCCAAATAACTGGTTGGAACACTCTTGATAATTCTCCCTTTTTATCAAACTCCGTTCAAAAGTTGGTAGGAGATGAACTTAAGCAGTCTAATAATGTAAGCTTCATTTCTTTGAGAAAACAGACTGCAAACAAAACCCCTTTACAAACAATAACCATCCCAGAAACTGCATTAATAGCTAGCTGTTAGAAACAAGCTGACACTACAAAGACAGACTATGCATGCCTAAGCAAGATTTCCTTCAACCTGTAATTAGAAAAAGAAATGCTACACCAAGCCTTAACAGCTCATGACTAAGTTTCAAGTAAAGCTCTGATCAAATCCTCATTTCTTCAAGAAAAGAAAAAAAAAAAAAATAGAACCTTGAAAACACGAAGCAAGACTCGACTCAAACACCATTCTACTGCAAAGGTTCCTGAACAGCAAGCAGTAACCGCTTTAACAAGCACATGGGAGCACACTTTCTACTTCCTTAATAATTTGACTCAAAGCGACAGAAACCCTACAAGTGTTCAAATACACCAATACAGACTAAAATGAAGGTGGGGAAACTATCAGTGCTGTCTCTGCTGTCCAGACTAAGGACAGAAGCTTTAGAAGGAAGGAGCACATCATTATACTGTTTAAAAGTGAAGCATCTAGATTTAAGCAGTGTAAAAAAACCCAAACAAATAAACAAAACAAAACAAAAAAACAGAATGGTAAGGACAAGAAGAGAAATAAAGTTTGCATGAAATTATGCCATAACTTCAACTTTACAACTAACAACTATACTTAGAAGAGACAGATATGCAGATGCATAAGTCTCAACACACTCTCTAGACTCCTGCACATAAAAATAAAAATACGTTTTTATCCAGGGATAGGAGTTAAACATCTCAGTTTCAATCACAATGGAATTTTCACAAATTGTAAGCTTTAAAAGCTTACAGTCAGGAAAAGGACATGCTTACATAAAACATGAGCAACAGTTAAGAAAGTGTCAATCAATAGACTTTAAAAGTTTGCTTTTAATCTTCCTTTACAAAAAAAAGTCAGTATCTATTAATAGTCAGTGGCCATCAGTCCAAAAGGGATGGGAAGCAAGAAGACAGTGAAATCATCTCAGTTAGTTCTGCAATACTTAAACAAGCAAGAAACTGCTTTCTTCTACGTCCACTGTTCCCCATGGCAAGGTGACTGAGAGGTTCAATCTGTAGATACAAGCTGAGTTACTCTTTTTTTCTTTGATAGGGCTAAACTGTTTTCTTACTGCAAAGATGAAGTCTCCTGTGATATAAAGCCTATCCAGAGCATCTTCGTTCTTTGTGCTTCAATATCAAAATGCAGTACTAGACTTCCACAGAGCCTTGATACCTAATTAGTTATAAATTAAAAGATAAATTTGATGGTCTGTGATAACATTTTAAAGGGTGTTTATGACACCCTGAGTAAGTCTGCATGTGAAAAGGACAATAGAGTTTTTCCCTCCGTGATCCACAGAACATCGAAACAAGCTGTACTTTTTATGCAACTGCCAAACAAAAACCTACTGGAAGAGCTTTTCATCACAATTTTCCTCCTGGGTGTAATGTAGCATCTCAAACGTCGTTCTCCTCTTCCATGGAGGAGCTGTAACAGCAGCTACAGAAGAACTGCTTTGTAGCTTTACCTCCATGGAGGCACTTTGCTGTTACGAACACTTTTCTTTACAAATCAGATGGGCTGTCTGAGACTGAAGTAGAAAATGCAATTTCTTCTTTTGGAGGCTACAGCAGTGTAATTTTTAGATCAACTATATTATAAAGTGTGTTGGTAAACTAACATCATTTTCTGAGCATCATTCAATTTCTACTTGCACAGAATATAATTCATCTATAAACTATGCAGCAGCTGATGGACTTACCTGAAAAAAGAATCTCCAATTATTGCCTTCACTTTTCCCTGAGAGGCCCTTGAAAACACTGAGAACAAAAGAGCTGTATTCCACCATAAAGTCACAAAACTAAAAGTAGATAATTTTACCAAACATGTGAAAACAGAATACACAGACAAGGCAAGAGGACTTAAAATGCACACTTCCCATTGTTGCTTTTTATTGAAAGTATCCAAATACATACATACTTGATTATGCTTTAGAATCGAATCTTTCTTTAAGTGTTCCTACAGCTTTACACTAAAAATAAACTTGCAGTGATATTTAAGTGTGCTAAAATCTGAAATTCTACTCTACCATGAATCAGAACCGAGCAAACATCACACATCATATATGAACTACCTTTATTAACTTTAAAAGTACTTTTCTTTCCCTCTGCGTTCCTTATGTCAAGTCTATGATAATGGTATTGCCCACTATAATCAGAAGAATATCTAATCATGGAAAGCTATCCACTGATGGTCTAAAAATCATGACTAGCAAACAAATTTTGACAGCTTAGTTATCAAAAAAGATCATCTTTAACAGCTGCTTAGATACGGCTTTCTGTCCTAGCTCATGACAGAGATATTGTCATCAGAAGTTACAGGCAGCAGATCCACAAAATTCTATACATTTTACAGATTTTTGAGTTCTCCGGGTCTTAAACTAAGTTATTTACAGTCTGAATTGGCCTATTCTTCAATCTACTAGAAATTACTTCCATAACTATTAAGCTAGTTAAACCAATATTACCTAAAAAGTGCATGCGGTGAGATGTTGGTTTCATAAAATCTAACTTTCTCTTAATTAAGTTTAATAAGATGAGATATCGTTTAGCAATGGAACTCCTGAAGTAAGAATATTCATACTAAGTAACTCTGCTAATATTACCAATAGCCTGAAAAATATCAGCATTAACATTTTAAATTAAAATTGGAAGCCAGAGGAAAATGAAGCTTCTGTGTTGGTTTAAGGACACTTTCTAGAGCATATCATTCCTTTACATAAGATTAACAGTTTTGTATAAATTTGATTCAGCTGCTACTTGGTGTATTAACTGCATGCTGGAACAAGGTAACTGAAAATACCATAACAATTTATATTGCACATCTAACTGGTGGTTTTCAGGCAACAATCCTCAGCTACTGGTATATTAAACCCCGATGTTTCCATTTTGTATAAATGTGAATACCAGTCAGTACTTCAGTGAGGCTGCTCGTGCTCGATTTTAGTCGCTGAAGTAATTGAAAGAGAAGATTGATGCAAAGACTGCAACAGCAACTGCTATTACCACACCTAAAAACAACAAAGGAAATGCTCTCAGTGAGCAGCAAGTTCAGTGAGTGGCACAGTCAGCAGCTAGGGTGTGGAGCATAGGGTCAGTATGAATGACAAGCAAAAGGAGATACAGTAAAAGCCGCCCCAAAAGCTATGCACACCACTGCTAAGCCTAAATTTAAAGCTATGATCTCAGATAATTAAATTACAGAAGCTTCTCATAAAAGCTCTGACCAGACCAGGCTCCTTCCAAAAACCAGTTGACTGCACCTTCTCTAGTAATTTGGTCATACCCTGCCCATAAAATAAGGCAGTGACTCCATGCTACTGCTTAATTCTAGGAAAACAACTAGCAAAAACAGCACAATCTTCAGACTTTAAGAAACAAAATCTACTATGTTTTTCCTCAGTGGCACTGGGGTTAGAGTTTTTTGCTGTGGCACTGCACCTATTCCTTAATCCTCTTTGTACCACAACAGCAATTTTCTTGTTGATTAATAGCTTGCTACTGATGCAGTTTATAGAACACGCTGAGGTGGGAGGAAGGTCTGATGATTAGAGGGAATAATACATTGTTACAAGCAAACCTAAAAGATATTAATACTCTTCTCCCTCAATCTTCCAGTTACCGCGTTCTAGAATTAAGAATTAATAGAAAACAAGTGTTACTGTTGACTAAATTGCAATTATTGGAACAGAAAAAGACAGCTAAATCTCACAACATAGAGAACTGCGTTAAGTACAGACAGATGTTGGAGAGCTGGAGAGTTGAAGCAAAGGATACAATGCAGAGACTGAAATTGGAGTAACTGCTCTTTTCTGCATTAGTGAGGCTGAGAAATACCACCCAAGCCCATATGCATTCATAACAGAAGCAGCTTAGTGAGTCACTAGCCAGTTTAAGGGTATCTGTTTAACAAACCCATTCAGATGTGTGGCTTTTTTCTACTTAGAGAAGTGACGGCTCTCCAATAACTTAAGCCTTCTGTATTGAGTTGTAGGCTGAATCAACTACAAGCACAGGTTCTGTTCAAACAGTGAATTGGTGTTTATTTCCCCAGAAACACCCTGCATCTACAACAACGAAATCCTAGAAAAGCTACCGCATTTCTTAGCAAAAGAAATTAATAAGAGCTTTTTTTGTATATATATACATACATATATACACACACACACACACACACACACACACACATATATATATATATATATACTGATCTCACCAGCGAGAATAATAATAATAATAATGCTGTGGAAGCAAATTTTTTAGAGAAAGAACCCATCATAATCTCTACATTGCCATAGTAGAACTAGGGAAGTAACATACCCATACATACCCATATTTTGTTGAAGTTTCAACAGCAATGTTGCTTTCGTCAGTTGTTTCTGTTGTTTATCATCCATGTTTTCAGAAATTGGACAAATACCAACTGCATGGAAATCATGTAAACAAGTAAATACCAGGTGAAAATGTAGCATTTGCATTTCACACTTGAATTAATGCATAAGACTGTGAACTTCCTATCAACTTCATGAAGTAGAAAAATGGTAGAAATGTAGAAATGGTATAGCAGCAACAGCACAGTGCTAAAAGATTTCCCTTCAAAGCCTTTTGTGCAGAATATAGGATACATGCAAAAACTATTGCCACTAAAGGCCAGCATCATTCACTCATTGCACAAAAATAAATATTATTTTCAAAACACAGAAATTTGCTTTCAAAAGTCCTTTAAAAACATTCTTCCAGAACAGGAATAGAGGATCTATTCTCCTTTGGAAAAATTACTAAATTCTTGGGCTACTCATCCAGGACTGAGATCCAGAGCTTGACTGTTTTCAGACTGATGGAATTCAAACCCTGATCTATTTCTTTTCCAATGTTTCCTCTAATCACTTTTATATAATCAGGGTGTTGGAGGGGAGGGAGGAAAGAAAGAAGACTTCTACACGAATCTGTTTGTTTGTCCCACACAGAGTGAGCACGCTCTGGACTCTGCAGTCTAACAGTAAGTCCACTTAGTGGTGGCCATGAGCCAAAGGCCTTCAGTTACCATTCCTGTCCCAAGCACAGTTTGCTAAGGCATCAAAAGTTTTAATTACAGTTTAGTAATTACTACTGCATTTCTGCTGTGGAAAAGTACAAAGGAAGTGGGAGAAAGTGCTTGTGCTATTGCAGTGAGACCTGGATGCCTTCAGAAAGAAGGGAATAGTAATACAGATACAAAAGAGAGACTAACAAACTGTTCATGTTTGTTCTGAAGATGAAGGAAAAAAATCACAGCAAATACCAAGTCTACAAAATATTGATCTAAATAAAAAAAAAAAAAAAGGATGTCTCATTTTCAGAGTGGGATTGTTAATCAGCTTTAATTACAATTACATAGCTGAGTAATACAAGGCACATCCCATTATGATTCACGTGCAAATGATTCATGGAAAAAGACCATTTGAAGCAGTTGTATCAAGTTGTATCATAAACCATATAAAGTGCTTTTTGAAAGTAGGATTCTATGAACCAATTATAAGAACCCTTAATTCCTCAGCAACTCACTAACACAGATGGAGAAGAGATTACCACCACCATCTCATCTACTCAGCCTGTTTAACACCCCTACCCTGAGGAGAAACAGGGATTTAGAAAAACCAATCGAAAATGCAGACATTTCAATTGCTTGTATTAAAGAACTAAATATCTTGAAACCACAGCATTAGAGCTGTTTACATCTTTCAGTTACAAATAGCTTGAGTTTTGTTTTATATTTTCCATGTAACAATTTTAAAGTATGACCCCAGAGCAACCTCGCTGAAGAGATGTTCAAGTGATTAAAAAAATAAAGCTGCAGGGGACAACAATGGGTCATATGAAGTCAACACATGAAGCTGGCCTTCTCCAAATATGTTCATTTCACATGTGTTGACTGTGTGCTTCTTAATCATAAATTTTTGCATTTTATTGACTGGATGGTCTTATTTATATTTTAAAGATCATCCAAAAAAGACACTACTTAAAAAGCCTCCTTAAGTTTTTGAATTTTAAACAAGATTTTTTTGTAAACAAATTTTCTGTACAACTTTGTAACATATATCATTTCTCTCATTAATTCAAGGTCAGTGTCTAAAATAACAGTAACTGTGCTACAAACAGATAAATGCCAACATTTGCAGCAAATCAGTTTTTATACCATAGACTGAATACTAGAAGTATCTTTAGTAATGACAGTCAAGCTTTGAGAAAAAACAAATGCTACCAATACTAGAACAATGCATTGTGAATGCACTGTGAATGCACAAGGGAAACTCCAAACTCGCCTGTCACAAAAGTAAGTTTACATCAATACATACAGGCTAAATCTCAAAGTACCAATAAAAGTCAAGCAGTAGAATTAATGCTTTTCGTTACAACAGGAAAGTAAAACAAAACAGCTAGCAGGTCTAGTTTCTAAAATAGCCTTCTGGTGCTAATAAATTGAAGAAGCATTTTAATAAAACTCAAGTTAATAATTTCCTAACAGAAATTATCACACAGCACTGCATGGAAAGCATAATTACCACCAGCAGCATTGCTAGAACCCATTCTTATAGGCAAACACTTTGATGGTCACCGGGGCGAGGTCAGTTTCATTTCTTTTCTAAAATCAATTTAGTCTGTTTTTACTTTTCCTCTTTTATGTATTTACTTTGATTCACACTAAAAGAAAAAATCCCACATACCTAACCCTATAACCAATAAGTCACAAGAAGACAAATCTACCTTGTGAGCTATCCAAACATCATTTTACATGTACTAGTAGCTCATAGATTTTTGATGAGCTACTGTTAAATTTAGTGTTGCCTTTCCTCCTACCCCCACATCCTACTTCCTTATGTAAGCAGTAAAATTGAATGAATAATCATCTCTTTCCACACCTACCTTCAGTGCTGCATTAATTTACTTCCATAAGTTAAACTAATTGCTTTAAGTTATTAGTTAGTTTTGAGTAATAACTAGATTTAAGATTATTAAAAGGCACTATCATAATACAATAGAGATTTTTATTGCCTTTACTGTTTTATCTGCAGGCCCTTACACTGTGCACATCTTTTACTTCTCAATTCAATGAGTCAGGCTCACTGCTAAGTTTAATTATGACCTAGGAAATCCTATAAACACAGAATTTATGGCTAGTTCTGGAATTAAGAAATTTTAAAAAAGCAAGTGAGCGATGGGGTCCAGAAGAATAGCAGGAATCACAGTTCAATTTAGAGAGCGTGTTTATGGCTAATACCAATGTCAAGAAAATGTCACTATTATGATCTAACAATCAGCACTAATTTTTTGTACTTAAACTACAGAACTCTAGCCTGCAACTCACAATGACATTGGAGTGGCAATTTTTTCCAAGAGACAACAGGAAGTATTACTGGATGCATTTGAAATACAGATTTGACTCCAAGACTGAAATCAAACTCTTACAGAAAAAATAGCGTAAAATCTAATTCAGATTATATAAGGAATAAAGTTAAGTTCCAGAAAAAAGAACCAATAACTAGATTGTAGAAAAATATCTGTATTAAACTGGAGATAATAGCTTCATAATGAGATCATAAACTTATAAAACATTCAAAAGAAAAGGGAAAGATCTGTCTGAGTGAACCACACTCTTTCCAAGTGAACCACAAAACTTCAGTTTTGAGCACTGCCTTCAGTACATATGAAAAAACACTCAGAACAAAGTAGAGACTTCATATTTTTGAGAAAGTCATACTAAAATTACTGTTAAGGTTACCTTTTGTTTTAGACTTTTTGTCTTTTCTTTAACATTTATTCGAAAAACAGATTTGACTAGAGCACTCAACTCCTTTTTCTTATCTAACACTGGAATTACTCTGCTCTTGAACCACAAAGTGGAATTACTGTAGAAGTAAGCAGAGTATAAAGCTTTATAAATTTTTCTCATAGTTTATCCACAAATATAAGATGAACATATATGAACATTGTTCAGCTATTTACTTACAGATCTACCATAGCTCACGAGCTGCAACCGTGGTTGCATATATAATACAATCAGTAAGAAAGTGTAACATAACTGACAGTACTCTGTTACAAGTCAAAAACAGAAGCAGCAAGAAAACACAATCTTTGAGAAATAAGTTTCAAATGTAATTGGATTGATATAAACAAGCTTCATAAATCTTGATATTAAGTAAACCAACTTTAAACATACTAAATTCCCCGTCTGAATAAAACTGGCCATTGCAATTAATGATGCACTCTATCTTGGCTCTTGGATACTCTGTTTACCTGTGTTAACTTCCTCTGCTATGTGGATATCTTCAGCTTGCACAAACTGGTCCAACATCTCAACAAAACGTTCCTGAATTTCTCCAGCAGCCTCATCACCAAACTTATAATCACTGAGCATCACACTGGATCCAGCAAAAGGAACAAACAGTCTTTGAGGTAAGACATGATATACCCTCTCAAAATCTAAAAGAAAAGGGGGAAAATATAATCCAAATAAAAGCCTTGCTCATTATGATAAGATTCCCAACTAATCAGACAGTAAGACAAAGCTGTTGCAAAAGAACTGCTCAAGGTTTCCATATAAAAAATCCTGATTTCTAACATGGCTTGTTTAGATGTTACTATTTTCTGAAAGATTTGGCTGCTATTATACAGATGTTTTTACTCTCTCCAGAGATATCTGAGACCTCCAACACATACCACAGATGATTAACAGACCTTTTATCATGTTTAGAATGACTAGCAAAAGAACTCTGGGAAAGACTGCAGATAAGAGCATGCACCAGATAGCATTTAACTTCAAGACCACAAAGGCTGCAAATACTTGGCTGTTATTCCTATCTACAGCCACAAAGTAAGGGTGCCACCTAGAGAGGAAACTGAAACTTGCATGCAACTGAAAAAGTTTAAATCATGGAGTCGAGATAAAGCTGGTTAACAGAAATGCAGAACAGGTAACATAAGAACACCCAAGGCCATGTCCACAGCTGGTTCTTTTAATCTTGCCAAATTTTATCATATCTTTCATTTTTATATTAGTATGAAGGTAAGCCATAGAGGGAATTTTTTAAAAGCACACACTACAAATTAGGAGTTTAGTTACAGTTTTAACTACGGAGTTTAAAACTCTGTATTTAAACTCCATATAAATTACAAAATTCACACTCAGTGAGAAAAGGGTTGAACTGCATTTTGTGGCCATAAGAACTGAACACAAAATTTGTGTGAAAACTGTGGCACTGAAGAACATATATGAATCTAATAAATGTCAGTGCTGACAAATTGTATTTTTGCAATTTGCTTTGGGTTTTTTTTGGGGGGAGGGGTGTTTGCTATATAGCAGGACTTCAGTAAGGCAGCAGAGCTTTCTGCAAGAACAAAAATGTACTGCAAGTGTAAATTGATGTTCCTCTGAATTCCTACTTTTTTTACAACGTCCTTCATTTATTATGAGATCCTCAAACAGGATTTCACAGCGATCACTCAATGTGTTTATTATGTCTCTCTTCAAGGCCTACAAAAGGAAAAAGCAAAAATATGAGCAACACAGAAGACATTTGCAAACCTTTCCGTTAGTAAGAAAGCAGAACAGAAGTGCTTCATAGGTCTAAACCATGTTGAAAGAATAGTTCTCCAGAAAACAAATAGCTCTAAAGAAAATTAGAATAAGAGATAATCTTAACAAAAAATTAAATTAAATTTTTTAAATCTCCAATGAGAACTAAACGCTCAGTAAAGAGAAGCTAGCGTTAGAAGTACTAGTATCATAGAAAACAACAAAGATGAAAAGTAGAGAAAAATTTTAGGATTGCCAGAACTGATGACTTCTGGACATCAATACTGAACAAAAATAATGACAAAGCATTGACTCAATAAAGAACAACAAAAACTGCTGATCTTACAAAGTTGCATTTTACCTCCTATGTGTACAAAAATACACAGTCTGCACACAGAGAATAGTTATAACAGAAGAAATATCTGAAGCCTTGCAACACTGGGGCCCGGAGTTCGAATCCCCCCTGTGGCGCAAGTGGTAGAAGTGCCCCTCTGCTACACAGAGGCTCGAATTCCGGGGGCTGGACTCGATGATCTCTAAGGTCCCTTCCAACCCGCACGAAACTATGAAACTATGAAACTATGAACGGAATCCCCCATGCACACACACAGAGATGATTTCAGAAACTAATCTGTATGTTGAAGGGGTGAACCCCTGTTTAGACCACACCTTTTCTTAAGTGAAGGAAAAACAGCATGACAAATTTTCTGTATTTTGGAAATGTGTTTCTGATGAACTAGCAATTACCTGAATAGCTTCTTTCACTTTTGGCTTGCTGTTATTTACATAGGCTCTACACTTCACAGCACCTTTGAGATTTATGGAACCACTGCAGACCTGGACTGCTGCTGTTGATCTATGACTTGAACCCTGGGACTGAAGAACAAATGTGTTTCAGTTTTATCTTGTTACCTTGTCACTTGTAGCACAAATAACAAAAAACAGAGCAAGGAAATTAAAAGCATACTTTAAGATGCTTTCATGTAACTTGCCTTCCCTCATAATTTCTCTCTCTTTCTCTCTTTTAGTTTTATTTTTTAGTTTTGTTTTTTTTATTAGTTTGGTTAAATATCAAACCAAATTTGCTCAAAATATCTCTCCTTTTCAATTATTTAAAACTTGCGATTTAGTTATTTGTGTTTGTGAGGCTTCCAAAACATTTCAGGAAAGAGGTGGTTAGTGCTGGCATTGCAATCCAGGAAGTTATTAAACATTATTTTTTTTAGTAACTAAGGAGTTACTTTTACCATATAATAAGCATAACCTAGGGTATTCAGAAAGCCATCCAATCCAAAAGGTAGTAATTATACACCTAGTCACATTTAGAACTGTATCAACCTGTTCCCTAGAGACAGTTTCCCTAATTACAAAAACAATGAGAGCATCCTAGGAAGCATTTTAAGACACACCTAGAAACACATGGATGCATAACTTCTGCAGGAACTGCGTAATCAACTTACGCTGTGGCTGGAAAAGTAAACATAACCCTCACTTTTATAAAAAGGAAGGGAAGATCCAGGAAACTGCATACCATTCAGTCTCACCTCTGCACCTGGCAAGACCATGGAGCAAATCCATGCAGAGAAGTGGTAGGTGACAGACAACATGAACTCACTGAGGGTAAACTGTGCCTGGCAAATTTGCTGGTCATCTACAGTGTTGGATAAGTGAACTGATGTTGTGAACTGGGAATTGTTCAAAGCGTTTGATAATGTCCCACACAACATCCTTGTCTCTAAAATGGAGAAATACAGATTTGGCGAATGAATCAGTCGATGGATAAGGAATTGCCCAGATCAGGCACATCCAACCTGCAGCCCAACCCAGCCAGTCCTGTGGCCTAGCTGCTAATCCACGCCATCATGGCAGTGGTTCTTCCCATTGAATGGCCCACCCCAGCCCCAGGTGCACACCCATTGCTCAGCAATGACCAAACATTGGTGTGCAATCAGCAATGTGTCAGCTAAAACCAGGGCACAGGGAGGGTGCAGTGCAGTGCTATCTCAAGTTATGGCAAATAGTTGTAAGCATTTTGATACACTAGCTAAACACAGTCCTGTGAACAGCGAAAGATATACAGCCTTGCCTTCTGTTTTGATAAAGGAATTTGAGAACAGGTTTCAAAAGTGCTGAAAAAAAATATATTTTTTAATATTCCTTTTTTTTTCTTTATACTTTTTGGTCTGAGTTCAGCAGGATTATAAAGTTCAGCAAAACCAAGTGTCGGATTCTGCACTTTGGTCACAACAACCACATAGAACACTATAGGCTTGGGGCAGAGCGGCTGGAAAGCTGCACAAAGGATCTGGCGGTTTTGGTTGGCTCAACTGAACATGAGCCAACAGTGTGCCCCATTAGCCAAAATAGCTAATGGCATCCTGGCTTATATAAAAAATAGTGCAGCCAGAAGGAGCAGGAAGGTGACCGTCTCTCCATACTCAATTCTGGTGAGGCCACACCTCGAGTAATGTGTTCAGTTTTAGGCCCTTCACTACAAGAGAGACATCAAGGCTCCGCATGTCCAGAGAAGGGCAGTGAAGTGCCTGGAGCACACGTTGTGTGGGGAAAGGCTGAAGGAACTGCAATAGTTCTCTAGAAGGCTCAGTGGAGACCTTATCACCCTCTACAACTGTACAAAAGGAGGTTGTGACCAGGTGGAGACCAGCCTCTTCCCCCAGCTAAGCAGCAACAAGGGAAAAAGGGAACGGTCTCATGTTGTTCCAGGGGAGGTTCACATTGGATATTAAGTATTTTCTCTCAGAAAGTGAGGTCAAACATTAGAAAAGGCTGCCCAGGGGATCTGTGGTGTCATAACCACTGGAGGTATTTAAGTAAAGGGTAGATGTAGTATTTAGGCACGTTTCAGTGGGCAATACTGGTGACAGGTGAATGGTTGAACTAGATCGTGAGTGACCAACTTTTTGGTTTGCCTGGTCTGCATTTTGTGAATAGAAATTGTCTTGGGCCAGAGATATATATGCTGCTCCAAAAGTAATGCCTCCTATTATTTCCAAGGAAATGACAACAGATGCAGAGTGCACAATATTATCTGACAGAGCAAATTCTCAGCTACAAAATACAACTTTTCAATACAGACACCACCATTAGTTATGCATTTTTGCATAACAAGAGCCTGCATCCCATACTTATAAGAATCTGACCCACTGTCACCACTGCTGAAACATACTACCAAGAGTTCTTGCATCCACTGTTTGGTCTCAATAACAATTAAGAAAGCTTTGGTGAATGTCAATTGGTGCATTTTTTTTGCAAGGAGGAGTTCAGTGACACACCTTCACTTCATACACACTTGCATGTTAGACACCATTTGTCATCCTGTCCTTCTGCTGTCATCTGTCACGTAGCAACAAAACCTAACAGAATATTGGTTGGAAGGTTCAACCTCTACTGCCATACCACCAACATTCGCCTCTGATGCTATGGGCCAAAATAATAGAACTGGAGGTGTTACTTTCAGACCAGCCCAAACAAACTACGCAAAAGGATGAGGTGCTCAGAGATACGATTTAGCAGAGGGTTGTTAGAGTTAGGGTATTGTGGTTAGGCTGTGGTTGGATTTGATGATCTTTGAGGTCCTTTCCAACCTGGGTAATTCTATGATTCTTTGAAATGTAAACTGATGACTTTTTTTTGCACCCAACGGTCAGAATGCCATTCAGAGTGACAGTAGGCCAAGGACAATCTCATGAGTTGCAAAAAATCCAAGTACAAAGTCTTGCATTTGGGGTAAGGCAACCCCCACTACCAATATAAGCTAGGGGATGAAAGGATGGAACACAGCCCTGCTGAAACTGCAGGTACTGCTGGATGGGAAGCTGGACAAGAGCCAGCAACATGCCCTCACAGCCCTGAAAGCCAACTGTATCCTGGACTGCAGTGTGACCAGAAGGGCGAGGGAGATGATCCTGCCCCTCTGCTCTGTGCTGGCAAGACTGTGAAAGTTTGGTGGCCGTGCCAGGCAAGGAGGTTGGCGCTTCGTGATCCTTGAGGTCCCTTCCAACCTAGGTCATTCTGTGATTCTGTCACCCAGAGCACTGCATCCAGATGTGGAGTCCTTGGTAGAGACATGAACCTCTTGAAAAGCAGCTAGAAGAAGGCCACAAAAATGATCCAATGGATGCAACACCTCCCTGCTAGTACAGGCTGAGAGAGCTAGGGCTGTTCAGCCTGAAAAGATGGCTCCAAGGTGACCTGCAAGTGGCCTTTCAGTACCTAATGGGGGAGGCTATAAGAAAGAAGGGTCTGTGGTGATAGGAAAGGGGAAATGGTTTCAAACTAAGAGAGGGTAGATCTGGGTTTGGTATAAGGAAAAAGACTTTAACAGCGAAGGTGGTGAGGCACTGGAACAGATTGTTTAGATATGTGGTGGAAGCCTCATAAGCCTCATCCCTGGGGATTTTCAAGGCCAGGCTGGACCACACTCAGAGCACCTGACTGAGGTGTGGATGCTCCTGTTCATTGCAGGAGAGTTGGAGATAATCTTTAAAGGCTTTTTCCACGAACATGGGCCAGAAAAAGGGCGGAGTCGGGACAGTGAACTTTAGGAGAGCAAACTTCAGTTCCTGGAGTTCCAAGGAACTGTTGGATGAGATTTCCTTGGGAAACTTTTCTTACGGACAAAGAAACAAAACAGAGCTGGCAACACTTTAAGAACATGTTTCTGAGAGCACAAGAGCTCTCTGTACTCCAGAATAAGATCAGGCAGAGAAGGCATCATAGCTGAGGGAAAAGAAGCTACAGTATAAGCAATGGAATCAGGGAAGGGTGTGTCCTAGGAGGAATACAGCGATGCTGTCAGGATTTGCAGGGACATCATCAAGAAAGCCATGGTGTGGATGGAATTAAGTTCAGTAAGGGATGTAAAACACTAGGTGGGTTTCTTGGGGTACATTGGTCACTAAAGTCAGGCAAAGGAGAGCGCACCCCCTCGGAAAAATGAAAAGGGAAAACTGGCCACTTCAGATGCAGAGAAGGCTAAGTTAACTCAATGAGTTCTGTGCCTCCATTTCCACTGCTAGACAGGCTTCACAAGTTTGTTGCATCCCTGAACTTACAAGAAAAGGTTGGAGGAGCAAAATACCTCCCAGATTAAGAGCAGGGCAAGTCCGAAACCACCTCATAAGGCTGAATGTATACAAGTATATAGGGCCAGATAACATGTATTCCAGGCTCCTGAAGGAAATGGCTGATGTGGTTGCCAGACTGTGCTCCATCATATTTGAAAAGTCATGCCTGTCAGGTGAAGTCCCTGGTTACTGGAAAAAGGAAAACATTGCTCTCATTTTTTAAGAAAGAAAGAACGGGAAACCCAGGCAACCACAGGTCTGTGTATGGGAAGATCATGAGGCAGATCCTCCTGAAAGAGATGCTAAGGCACGTGTGAGATAAGTAGGTGATCTGAGACAGCCAACACAGCTTCACCAACAGCAGATCATGCCTGACCAATCTGGTGGCCTTCTATGGAGTGACAGCATTGGTAGACAAAGGAAGAGCAACTGATTTCATGTACCTGGACTTGTGCAAGGTCTTTGACATAGATCTGCACCACATCCTTTTCTCTAAATTCATGGGATATGGATGGGGGTGGACTGTTACAGAGGATAAGAAATTGGCTGGCTGGTCAAAATCAGATGGTTGTTGTCAATGGCTCTACTTCCAGGTGGAGGCCAGTCATAAGCAGTGTCCCCTGGGGGTCCATCTTGGGACCAGTGCTCTTCAACATCTTTGTCAATGACTTTATCAATGACTTAGACTGTGGGATGAAAGTTTGCAGTTGACACTAGGCTGAGTGGTGCAGTCAATACCATAGAAGGAAGTGATGCCATCCAGAGGGACCAAGACAAGCCTGAAAAGTGGGCCCACAAGAACCTTCTGAGGTTCCTTAAGGCCACATGCAAGGTGTTGCACATGGGTCAGGGCAATCCTAGCTATGAGTACAGACTGGGAGATGAACTCCTAGAGAGCAGACCTGCCAAGAAGGACTTGAGGTCCTGGCGGATGAAAAGCTAGTTATGAGCCAGCACGTGCTCTTGGAGCCCAAAAGGCCAACCTGGGCTGCAAGAAAAGGGAGATGGCCTGCAGGGAAGGGGAAGGGATTGTCCCTCTCTACTCTGCCTTTTGAGGCCCCATCTGGAGAATTATGTCCAGGCCTGGGGCCCCCAGAACAAGAAGGATACAGAGCTGTTGGGAGTGGGTCCAGAGAAGGGCGATGAAGATGATCAGAGGACTGGAGCACCTCTCCTGTGAAGAAAGGTTGAGGAAGTTGAAATTGTTTATCTTGGAGAAGGCTCTGGGAGACCTCATTGTGATCCTCCAGTACTTGAAAGGAGCTTCCAAGCAAGAGAGGGACCAACTTTTTATGCAGGTCAATAGTGATAGGACAAAGGGAAATGGATTTAAACTGAAATGGGGTAGATTTAGGCTAGATGTTAGGAAGCCATTTTTCACTCAGAGGGTGGTGAGACCCTGGAAGAAAATGCCTAGAGAATATGTGGATGCCCACCCCATCCCTGGAGGCATCCTAGGCCAGACTTGATGGATTCTGGGCAATCTGATCTAGTGGTTGGCAACCCTGCCCATAGCAGGAGGTTCCAACCCAAGCCATTCTATAATCCTATGATCACCTCTCTTATGGAGACAGGCTGAGGGAGTTGGGGCTCGGTAAGTTAGAACAGCTTTCCAGTATTTAACAGGGATCTAAAGGAAAGATGGAGAGGGACTCCTTTCCTAGGAGTACAGTGATAGGACAGGAGGCAACAGTTCAGAATTTTTGAGAATAGATTCAGACTAAATATTAGTAAGATATATATATATATTAGTAAGATATATATATATATATTAGTAAGATATATATATATATATATATTAATAAGATATATATATATATATATATTAGTAAGATATATATATATATATTAACTTGAAAGATGATTAGGCACTGGAATAGCATAGGCTACCCAGAAAAGCTTTGGATGCCCCACTGCTGGAGGTCCTCAAAGCCAGGTTACATGGAGCCTAGGCAGCCTGATCTGCTGGGAGATGTCCTTGCCTATGGCAGGGGGCTGGAATTAGATGGATCCCTTCCAGCCCATTCTGTAATTCCATGATGATGCCAAAATAAAAAGTTGGATTTTTCAAAATTTTTTTTCTCTGAGATAATTAATCATTGGAACAGTATAACAATGAAAGCAGCTCAGATACTCCGAAGTCTTTAAAATGACCTTTTATAAGTTTATAAATGTTTCGCTAGACACAACTTTATGGAACCAAGGAATTACCTGACAAAATCCAGCAACGTGATCTCACAACAATGTACCTCATGACCTGTGCCATGAAGGAAGACTACAAAGCAATGCCTAGGCACAAGACTTTATGACATGACTGGGGCACCTAACTCAGGTCTTATTTCAGCACAACCTCTACTAGAGAGGAAACTTCTAACTTAAACCTGGACAGCTTCAGTTTTTAATTCAGCTCACAGGATCTGCATCTTAATTCAAAACTGAGCTTCTGATTCAAGGAAATGTGCATAGCTAGCCATTACAAATGGGGTTCATTCTGAACTTCAGAACAATGTAGTCCCCATGAATTCACTGTGAGTGGGGATAAACAAGTGTGTGCGGGACTTCATTTCTCTAGCCAATGGTTCAAATTTTCCTCACAACTATATTGTGCAGTTCTTAGTCAACAAGGCCATCAAGAATAGAGCTCCAAAGACACAAAACATGCAGATCTGTCCACAGTCAATTTCGCAATCAATATCCAGAGGGAAAAAAAAAAAAAATCTTACAATAAACTAAGGAGGATTTCTACGCTAGAATCTTCTTTCATTTTTTACTTCATTTTATCAGATAGCACTACTTACCAGCTGTGTCAGAACCTTGACATCAAAAATCTGAGTACTGGAATGAGTACTTCCCCTTAATTTTTTCTGAAAGAAAATGAACACGTCATATGAAGTATTTATGTTAAGCTACCTTATAGTCATCCTACCTATGGCATAAAGCATGCCATAATTTATATATTAAGAAAAAAAAAAAGTTAAATAGCCATGAGACTACAGTCAAAAAAACAAAAGGAGAGGCAAATGACTAGGGCAGCTATTTTTTTTTTTAAACATTCAGACATATATAGTTAGTCTCATCACCTACATTTACACCTAACTTGGGTTCTTTAATGAGGCAATAAGGCCAGAGACAACATACAGAACTTTTTTTTTTTTAAAAAAAGTCAGTCTTCATTACACTGGAGGTTCACATATTAGTTTTTCCTTGTTATATGGCACTCACCTGCCCTTCGAGAAGTCCTGTATCATTGTCTTTAACTTGACCATTGATCAGAAAAATGCTGTCTTCTATCTGCTTTGACCATCGATTTAATCCATTCTTTAAAAATGTGAAAACAAAAATGTCATTAAAAAGAGAATTTGACTAAAATAGTTGGACAGTATCATGATGAACACTACCAAAAATATACATTTCAAAAGGTACTCTGAGAAAAGTTTTAAACTCTCTGAAATATCTGTCTATGTATTTTACCTAAGTCAAATTTTGAAAACAATGAACAAATATTTTAAGATAGTTAAGCACTACTCCAGGGATACAAGGGATTCTATTTTTAAAAAGAGGATATGTTTATGAGAGCCTATAAGACATTTTAAAAGCACCTTATAGCCCTATTCTAACTGGATGCAACCTTTTACAAAGTGAAACAGAGAGACCTCAGTTGAGATCAAGTGTTGATCTGCCTTGGACTAGGAAGGTCCTTCAAATGGATCTGGACAAGATGGATTGTTTGGCTGAGGCCAATGGGATGAAGTTCAGCAAGACCAAGTGTCAGATCCTGTAGTTGGGACACAACCCCGTGCATCACAACAGGCTTGGGCAGAGCAGCTAGAAGACTGCGTGGAAGAAACGGATATCAGAGTGTTGTTCAACACTCAGCTAAACACAAGCCAGCAGAGTGCCCAGTTAATCAAGATGGCCATTGGCATCCTGGCTTGTATTAAATATGGTGCAACCAACAGAAGCAGGGTACTGATCACCCCTTTGTACTCAGTGCTTGTGAGGTTGCACCTCAAGTGCTTTTTGTTTTGGGTCCCTCACTACAAGAAAGACATCAGGGTCCTGGAGCATGTCAAGAAGGGCAACAAATCTGGTGAAGTGCCTGGAGACAAGTGTTATGGGGAGAGGCTGAGGAAAGTGAGATTGTTAAATCCAAAGAAGAGGAGACTCAGGGGAGAACTTATCGCTCTCTACAACTGCCTGAAAGAAGGTGGTGGCAAGGTGGAGTCAACCTCTTCTCCCATGTAATTAGCAATAGGAACAGAAAAACAGCCTCAAATTGTGCTGGGAAGGTTCAGGTTGGATGTTAGAAAAAATTTCTCCTCCAAAACAGTGGTCAGGCACTGGAATTGGCTGCCCAAGGAGGTGGTTGAGTCTTTGGAGGTGTTCAAGTAACATTTAGACATGGTATTAAGGGACATGGTTTAGTGTGGAAATATTGGTGGCAAGTGGATGGTCAGAATGGATGATCTTGAAAGTCCTTTCCTACCCTGGCGATTCTACAGTTCTATGAACATCATGATAACTGCTAATAATTTTGAGGAAAGGAAACCACAAACTCTAAGCACAGCAAAAGAAGAGTTATCAGCATCTTCTATACTAGCAATGCTTCAAAGTAACTTTAAATAGCATTTTAAAGAGGAAAAATAACTACTAGATAGATGCAGTCAGTTACTTACCTTGGTATTCTTCGTCAAGTCATGGTTGGGTGAAGTTGCAAGAAGTGGAATGTGGATGTTAACATTTACTGTGCAGCCCAAGGATAACCAGGAAGCAGACAGAGCACTTTGATACTTCCAGTCTGCTGGTTTAGCTGAACCCTGAGGGACAGAAGTAAGCAAGAAAACATTTACATAAAACATTATATAAATCACATGTTAAGTATTTTTAAAACATGAATTGTCATGCATTAAGAGCTGTATACAACACAGGGTAACAAACTTACCTTTGGATCTTGTACATCATAGGTCCGGCAAACTATTCTTCACCACTTAAAGAAAAAGATTCAGTGGAAAGCAAAATGCAAGTATAAACAATTTGTAATTACTTTGTCCCTTATAATGGTAGCTTCTTTTTTGAGTTAATTTATGCTCTGAGAAAGTTCTCAACTTTCATTAGTTTAAAAAAGTAGAAAAATATTTGACTCCAAACTCAGTTTACCATAGTGATTCTGTATCATCATTATCTTGCAGCTTCTACATTAGAAGTACCACCAAATGTAGCACAGCCATTCACTTTAACACACAGAAAATTACTATTCTAGTATGAGCAGTCTATACTTTACTATAGGTACCTGTACACAATACAAAAAAGGAGAACAGAGATGTGAGCTAAACATGCCATACAAAACCAGTTATGCTATGCAGAGATAAGACAAACGGACATGGTGCAGTGAAATGAGCAAACCAGAAGAGACTGCTTTTTAAGGTTTGTGTAGTAAACTAATCCTGGGAATCTTTACAAAATCTTGTCTTAATAATACAAGATAACTACAGAAACCAGAATGGGGATAGCAGTCTCAGTCAACAAAGCTTGCTAAAAAAGGATACTTTTTAGTAGCAGAGCAAACTTGAAGAGCTACTCTGTCTGAGACATCCTCCTCAGAAGGTTTCCAGAGCCGCCTTTTGGTCAAGGACTTTTCTATGGAAAAGATCAGCTAGAGGTTTAAAGGAAAAAAAAATATTACAGATTTTTCCAGCCAACTGATTTATTACACGTTCTGGAAAACAGTTTTGCACTGAAGTTGTAACTCTAACAAAACTATGATTATGGATGAATAACATTTTTATATATGTCACCAAAATTTCACATTAAAAGAACATGCAGCAAGGATGAATATAGGCCAATACTCCAAAGTGAAAGTTACACATGCAAACTTAATCCACCTTCCATATAAACTGAAGTAAATAATACACATTCATGTATTCAACTTGAAAGATTTTCTCCTACAAAAAATATTACAGCATTACACCTTGGACCAAAGGCTGCAAATCTTGCACATTAAAATCACTTACATTTGTCCAATAAAACAGGAAAATGAACATACATCTAAAGAACAAAAACAAAACGTAGCACTAGATGTTTCAATACTACTATGATGCATTTTAAGCCTGTTGGACATGATAGAAAGTAGTTTCTAAATACAATCTCATGCACCTAAATCAGATAATATTTCTCCACAAAATATTCCCTTAAAAGAAATTAAACTATAGATCATTCACTATTTCAAATGCCTCCAAACAATCAAAAAGCTAATATTTTAGTCATTGCTAATGACTGTGCCTCAAAGATTTAATAAAAACAGCTTTAAAGATATTTTCTCTAAGCCAAAGTGTTTATTCTTAGTAAGTGCTATAAGATAGTATACTTGAGCACTGAGCTTTGAAACACCACAAGAGACAGAAAACTAGCAAGAATCAGAGGACAACAATTTCAGAGGTTTCAGTCTCAAAACTATAAATCAAACCAGAATGCGTTTGCTACTTTATCTTCTGAAAAAAGCACAAACAGCCATATAGACTAATGACAATAACATAACATTACTCAGTTACACACCTAAAAATATCCAAGCCTTTCCCCCATTTTTCTCTACTTACCCTGCGTAAAGCATTTTGACTATCTTTTAACAGTTCTGGAGTTGCAATTATAAACACACCAAGAACTAATAAGCCTCCAGGAAGCATTCTAGAAATCTTAAAGACAGGAAACAACATGTGTTAGTACAAATCATAGCAGGGGTATAACATAGTAAATCGAGATGAGTATGAGTTGAGAGTAAATATAAGCAAGGCTGTTTCTCACATACATGTTCTTCTAAAATAGAGGAACAGACCATCTTGCAAATTTTCTTGCTTCAGCCCTACTACCTTTCTGTTTCATCATAAACTTTGAAAGCAAAATATAAAGACGTTTTGGTTTGATATACCAAAATATGCCTAAGAGTGTGTAAGTCTTTGGCAAAAAATGGGCTAGATATTACAGAAGTGATGGAAGTTTCCATACATTCCATCTCCTTTCTGTTTTTCCCACCCCCATCACAAACTTAGATGACAATACCTGACTGGCATGTGCAGTGATCCACTCTTCGTCAATGGAATCCAGTTTTGAAGGACTGGCGCCACCTTCCTTCTGCTCTTCTTTTGGAGGTGTTCGAGCAGCTCGAATTATGTAGTCTCTTTGCGGAGAACACTTAGAAAAACAACAAAGGGAGCCCATAGCTTCAGGATACTACCAAGCCTGGAAACATTCATACTATGTAACACAGTGCCTGTAAGTGTAGCTTTACAACACTTAGGGCTAAATTGTTTAATCTGTTACAAAACCCTTCATGAGGTTTTCCAGCCCTTGCCTTAAAACAGTAGTTTAGTGTCAGATTTCACCATTAGGATTTTTCTTTTCCTAGTGCCTATCTTTCAAAACATGTTTTTAGAAAACTTGAGTACTCAGCTGATGCTGTCAACACTTTATGGACCATCCTCTTGCACTACAGAAGCCCCATAGGAGGGCAACAGCCAATACAAATTATTAAGTTCAGTAGGGTTTTCTCCAGCTAACACAAGAGTACAGAACAGGCTTTGCAGTCCTTCCCCACACACTTACCTGCCCTATTAACAGCCCAGTGACAAAAGGCTTAAACTTCACACTGAGGTCAGAAAGGTACTGCCCAACAGCTTCCTCAACAAGGTACGTTCTGCCCATTGCTGCAGGTTCAACACAGGGTATTTCAGTTCCAGCCTACAAAACAAATCACGTATGAAGGCAAATCAATTACACGTTGGTAACTTCACTGGTTACGTGAAAACAAGTGGGAAAAAAAAAAAAAAAATCTGAGCAGGTTAATTTTGATCTGTCAAGAAAAGTGAAGTATTTTATCATCTGCAATTGGTTTTCAATGAAAAATAAAACTCCGCAGGCCAGAAGAAAGTACACGCCAGCCTTACTTGAAAGAGCATCTTACAATACACACTTTAAGAACCCATCACTGAAATGACACAGCAAGTTAAGCAAGTCAGCATTAAGAAAAGCTCACTTCCGAGCAACAACATCTTGAGGCAACCACGCTATGCCCGAGCTCACGACGCGATGCTCCTGCGTTCAGAGCCCTCCGAGAGGAACGTGCTCCGGTGCCCATTTAAACGTACCCGTAGCGCTCAGTTATCACAGCCGGAGCTCGGCTGCACAGCGAGGACGGCTGCCACCCCCTCACAACACCGCCCCGGCACCCGCCTCGCTTCAGCCGGCCCCGCACCGCCTCTGCGCTGCTCTGCTCTGCACCTCAGAGCCGCGGGCCGCCGCCGCTTCCACACGGCAGCAGCCGACGCGTCAGCCCCGCCTCAGCGCCGCAGCTCGATGACGCCCAAGAGCGGGAAAAAAGGCGCAGCGGGACATCCCGGCGCCATGCTGTGTGTGGCCGAGGCCTCGGCACCTCCGCACTGCCCAGAACGCTTCGGAAAAGGGACAGCCCGCACGGCAGGTCTGCCCGCAAAGCGCCCGAGCCGCGCAGCGCCGCATCAACCGCTCACAGCGTCCAGCAGCAGCCGCCGCCTCACCCAACATAGCGGAACGAGCTGCTCTGCCGGAAGCAAAAGCGTTGCTCAGCGCTCCGGCCTCGCCCACCCGGAGAACTACACTTCCCATGGTTCCTCCGGAGAACTACACTTCCCGTGGTTCCGCAGGGCTCGGCCCGCTGGCCGCGCGGTTGGGAGCGTTGCGCCTGCGCACTGGGCTCGTCGCGACCGGTGGCGCTGTGCCCAAGATGGCGGCCGTGCTACAGCAGGTCTTGGAGCGGGCCGAGATCGCCAAACTATCCAAGCCGGTGCAGGGGAAGCTGGAGCGTTTTCTGGCAGACCAACAGAGCGAGATCGATGGGCTGCGAGCCAGGCATGAGCGCTTCAAGGTGGACAGCGGTGAGTCTAGGGGCAAGGGGGGCGGGAGGCGAGCGGTAGTGCGGCCGGGGCGCCGTGAGGGGCTGGGGCGAGACGCTGCCCGGCAGTGGCTGGGCGGAGTGTCTCATCCTGCTGCCTGGCGGGGCCGCTGGCTTCTCTGAGCCTTGGGCTGGGCCGGGGTAGAGGCTGAGGGGCAGCGGCCGCGAGATTCCCTCCTAAAGAAACGTTGGGACAGGAGGATGTAGTGCTCGGCGTCTGCCAGGGCCTGCAGGGTGCCCAGGTCCGCGGATCTCAGCCGGGCCCTCTTTGAGTCGCCTGCTGCAGGGACGGCGTGCTGCGAGGAAACGACGCCTTTCTCGCGTTTCTGTGAAGCCACGTACCGCTTTAAAACTACCTTCAGAATGCACCTAAGCGACGTCTCTTTGTCAGGCTTGTAACGAGCCCTGGGTCTGCTTTGATCTTTGCTGTGGAGGAGCAATCGTTGTTTGTTCACTCAGCCCTCAGATAGTTTTCTTTCTTGATTCTGTGTTAGAGATCATAACGTTTCCGGGTAAAACACACCTAATAGAAATTAAAGAAACTAAATCTTTTTATTGATTTGGAGATTACTTGGTTGCAGAAAACTTGATGGCTGTAGAGAACTGCAGCAGAAGTGCAAATGGAGGGGAGTACTGGGCAGTGCTGGGAAAGTGGGTCGAGTTGTTGGGGGCTGTGAGCTTCTGCCTCCCCTTCAGCCTCTGCCTTTTTCGTGGTAGAAGTCTTACTGTAGCATATGAATAAATACTGAGAATTAAGTTGAGGTAACTACATGCTGTAATGGGTTATTCTCTTTAATGTCTACGCTTCTCTCATGTAACTGGAGGGCAGTATTACTTCACAGAATCACAGAATCACAGAATTATCAAGGTTGGAAAAGACCTAGAAGATCATCTAGTCCAACCATTACCAATACTTCCTGGCTAAATAATATTCCTCAGTGCCACATCCAAGCGTTTCTTGAACACTCTCATGGTCGGTGACTCCACCACCTCCCTGGGCAGTGCATTCCAATGCCTGACTACTCTTTCCGAAAAGTAATACTTCCTAATGTCCAGCCTGAATCTCCCCTGACGCAGCTTAAAACCATTCCCTCTAGTTCTGTCGCTGATTACACGAGAGAAGAGGCCAACCCCCAGCTCACTACAACCCCCCTTCAGGAAGTTAGAGAGCTATAAGGTCTCCCCTGAGCCTCCTCTTCTCCAGGCTGAACAATCCTAGCTCCCTCAGCCGCTCCTCGTAAGGCCTGTGCTCCAGACCCCTCACCAGCTTTGTAGCCCTCCTCTGAACACGTTCCAGGGCTGCAATGTCTTTCTTGCAGTGAGGGGCCCAAAACTGAACACAGTACTCAAGGTGCGGCTGCACCAATGCCGAGTACAGGGGGACAATTACCTCCCTGTTCCTGCTAGTAACACTGTTTTTGATGCAAGCCAGGATGCCGTTGGCCTTCTTGGCCACCCGGGCACACTGTCGGCTCATGTTCAGCCGAGCATCAATCAGTACCCCCAGGTCTGTTACCTCAACACAGTCCTCTAGCCACTCTGCCCCAAGCCTGTAGTGCTGGCCAGGGTTGTTGTGGCCAAAGTACAGAACCCGGCATTTGGTCTTGTTGAACCTCATCCCGTTGGCTTTGGCCCAGCTCTCCAGCCTATCCAGATCCCTCTGAAGGGCCTCTCTACCCTCAGGCAGATCGACACTCCCTGCCAATTTGGTGTCATCTGCGAACTTACTGAGGGTGCACTCAGTGCCCTCATCCAAGTCATCAATAAAGATGTTGAAGAGGTTGAAGCTATGAGCTATGCTGTGAAGCATAAAATATGCAAAAATCACTTGGTGCTTCTCCAGAAGTCCATAGTGCCTGATAGCAAGACTAACTCTGCTTTTACAAGGTATCTTATAGTTAAGTGCTGTAACACACTGTTTCAGATGATAAATCAAAATGTCAGTCTAATTATCTTTGAATGCACTTGGAAGTGCAGTTTAGAGCTGCATAGTTTTAAGAATTATTAAACATTATCCATATAGAAACTTGCGATACATGTATTTTATTTTGGATATGTAGAAGTATGCAATAAATTTTAAGGTGACGTGACTGAGCCAAGACTCTATGATTGCACTGCTGTAGCACTCTAGGTAAATCAGAAAGGTTCAAGTGTAGCAGTTAATTGCATTTAATTTGTTGTTTGGTTTTGCAAGCATATCCTTTTCCCATATTAATGAAATGTTTAAAACAACATTAATTGAGTATGTAAATTGAACTTTTTGGCTTCAAAAGGACATTTTTATGCCAAATCTCCTATGGTATTATTTTAAAATATTTTATGATTAAATGCTGTTTTAAACTGAAGTCCATTAATATGCATCCTCTATAAGGTGAAGAAAGAAGAAAAGTGGGTTTGAAGTAGAACTGAGGTAATGTTGTTAATTTTACAGAACAACAGTACTTTGAAGTAGAAAAGCGTCTGGCTCAAAGTCAAGAGAGACTTGTAAATGAGACACAAGAATGTCAAAATCTCCGTGAGGAGCTTAAAAAACTTCGTGAGTATTACCATGTGTTCATAAGACAGGACAAAATTGTTCCTCTTTAGTCCAGTGTTGTGTTGAAATTTCTTAAGTTTTCAATAGGAGTTAAAATCCATGAAATACATTTATTACTTCTGCAAATAGAGACTGTGCTTTCAGTGAAAATTTCTGTTTTAATGGGAAAAAAATTGTAATAGTACTAGAGTGGTTTACGTTTTATTCTTCATTCTAGATGCCTCTGGCCCTGTGATGGTTTTAATTTGTCCCAGTACTGTCTCCCCAATCCATGTACTGGATTTTTATTATAGATGCCTCACAACAGTTTGTTTTTACATAACAGATGAACAGCTGAAGTTGCTGAATGAGAAAAATAAAGAGCTTGAAGCTGCTCAGGATCATAATGCAGCCATTCAGGTACTGGAGGAACTAGACACAATAGACTGAAAGAGTTGAGTTTACCTGTCTCACCTGTCTGTGAGAGCACTCACAGTCTAACTTGAAATTTGGTTCAATATCAGTTCAAATACATATTGATGTACATATATACACACGTTTTTGTGGACATGTGAGCAAGATAACTGCATGCTTTTTTGTTTGTTTTTAAGAAGTTTGTGTTCTAGCAGACTGAGTTACAGGTGAACATAAGCCAGAGCAGATCCTTTTATTTCGATTTGAATAGATTGTCTTACCTTGTTTCAAACCTACCTGTTCCAAAGTGACTTTAAAGTGAACCTCAGAAATCAAGGGCATGTGTTATGTCATTCTTTATCAAATGTTGAGCTGCAAATTAGAGATCTGTTTTTCTTCCATCCATTCCCCTACTCTGGTACAGTTTTCTTTACAATAATGCCCATAAGTCATAATGAATTGCAGGATGAGTCATGTTGGGTGTCTGATCCAGCAGAACACTATTTTTATTTTATTTTTATTTTTATTCTGTGTGTGTTCATTCCTTAATTATTCTGTTATCTTTTGTTTAACCAAATAAAACTGTTTCAGTGAACTCCTTAGTTAACAGGGCTGTCCTGCAAAGCAGGTTATTATTGCATATAGTTCTGAACACTTCTTCTTGCTCTTTCTTTTGTCTTTCTGCTCTTTCTGCCTTTCATTGATTTCATCTGCTTTATGTACAAAAATTTTCATTCTCATCTTCTTTCACATACAACTGTAACCAGGAATCCTGTGGTAGTCTGGAGCTCTATATCCTACTAAAAAGGCAAAGGCATGGACACTACCTGTGCTGCTCTTGGAAGTTGTGTGATACTTCTTTCTCTGCTTTGCTGTCTGATATTAGACATTTTGCGTTTAAGGACAAAAGGCCTGTTTAAAATGAGTATCAGAATGATTTATGAGAAAGAAATTAAATTGAAATCTGTTGTTTACTATGCTCTAGAAGAAAAATATGTTAGCTTGCAGTTGTTTGACTTGCTTCCAATGTGACAGAAACAGTGGACTCAGCTATAGTTTCATATTATGTAGTTTAGACTGATTCAGTTGTCTATTATGGAAGCCTCTTATCCCAGTTTTTGTTCACTAACATTGAAGAGGATAGCATTTAACACACTTCTCTGTGATAGTAAATGTAAATTGTGGCTAAACTGTCATGGAAAGCTGATCACATTTCTTTATTACTTTTAAAAAATCTTTTCAGAGCCATTTAACTAGAGAAAAAGAAGAACTGGAAGCTGAAAAGAGAGATTTGGTTCGATCAAGTGAAAGACGATCTCAGGAAGTTGAACATTTAAATGGTATAACCATGAATATATTAACAAATTGATTCACATGATTATGCTAAGTAGAAGACTTACTTGAACAATTGTACAAGTATGGAATATCCAGTTAGTATAGGTAGTTCTAAAAAATGGATTGGAAAACTAGACAAAAGGAAGCAAAGCAGAAAGTTTCATGGTAATTGGAAGAAAAAAAATGATCCACAAAAGTTTGATAACTGATGTTTGATTTTGTAGATATAAAACGATATATTGCACACTGTATTAATTTACAATATACAATTATATATGTTATATATTATTTGTCCTCATTCTTTAAAATTTATTTGAACTTGGACAGTAATGAAATGAAATGATGGTTCTAGAATTAATTCTACAATTAGCTTTTTTCAAATATTGGTCTCGTTTTCCACAGAGGATGTTAAACGCTTAAATGAAAAGCTTACAGAAGCAAATACAGAGAAAGTAAAACTTCAGCTGAAGTTGGATGAACTTCAAACATCAGATGTTACTGTGAAAGTGAGTGAATTTTATGTTCATAATACATGTTAAGACTAAAACTACCAGTGAGTGGTTGTTTACAAGTAATGTCATTGTTGATATAAAAAATAGGTCAAGTCTATTCCTGCTGCTTATGACTAATGGTTTTGTTATAAAATTGATGGTTGTGTCTGGAGGTGACTTGTGTATTTATATAAGACAAAGAGAGACATCAAGTTAAATAAACATGCCCAAGCTTCTGCCATGGCAATGATAAGTAGTGATTCCACATCCACAAAAACAGGTAGAAAGGAGAGAAGCAATTGTTTGTGAATGTTTCTCTGCATTAAGAACTGAGTGGATAAGAGGAGAAAAGAGGAGAAAAATGTTGATGTCTTAATCTATTGCTTTAACTAGGGTTATATGTAGTTAAATGTTCCAAACTATGATAAATGTTGAGGAATCTGATTTGTGTGTCACGAGGTAAGTCTTAGTAGTCTGAGATCTGTAACTCGGTATTGCCAATACAATAACCTCCTTTGTGATTACAATAAACCGTTGTTACATCTGCTGTGATTGTAGTACTTTGTTAACTTCTTTACTTTCTATGGAACCAGTACAATTACGTTGTTCATTTCTTTTTAGTACCGTGAGAAAAGGTTGGAACAAGAAAAAGAACTACTGCAGAGTCAAAACACTTGGCTGAACTCAGAGCTGAAAGCCAAAACAGATGAACTTCTACATACTGCCAGGGAGAAAGGCAGTGAAATCTTGGAACTTAAATGTAACTTGGAGAACAAGAAGGAGGAGGTATTTTTACATTGAGTGCCTTTGCCTTTTTTTCTTTTTTTTCCAAGTTATACTTCCTGATTAACTAAATTAAGTGAAAACAAATACTTTAATAACTATGAGAAGCAAAAAAGTGTAATTTTTGCCAGTAGTAAAGAGGGTTTTCATTTATCTTGTGAATTATAAGGAATATATGGGGAATATATATGATTGTTGAAAATAAGAGTCAGAGATTTTAATGGTAGATGAGGGATTTTGGCATCACTGATAACAAATGGATGTAACAACATAATGCTATTAAAATTTATGGGAGTGTAATTTTCAGTTTTGTAAGGAGCAGAAGAATCTGATTTAAGTTTGGTGGGTGGGAGAGAAAGGAATTGTGGATTATTTTTTTGTGTGCATGTGTGTTTTTGTTGTGTTTGTTTGTTTTTTTCCTGGAATCAAAATATTCAGCTTTATTGAGTTTCTGTTTGGGTACTTAAGTAGTTTGAACTGTGTCAATTGATCAGGTTTTCTGTAGTGTTTTTCCCCAATAAGGCTCATGGAGTTATATGACCAGTTTGAGAATAGTCACAATTTCATTTAGCTGAATGTATGAGAGCATGTTAGAAATGTAAACTAATATGCTCTTTTCTGGAATCATTGTTTGATTTTAAGTAGAAGACAACTAGATGGTATTTTTCTAAAAAAAGTTACTAATTTGTTTAAAATAATGACAAATTTATACGTGGTACTCTCATTTACTGTTTGACAGGTTTCCAGGATGGAAGAACAGGTAAACAGCTTAAAGCAGTCAAATGAAAATTTTCAGAAGCATGTGGAAGACCTTTTGAATAAACTGAAGGAGGTAGGGCAACTTGAAGTACGTGTATAACAGCGTTGCAGTTGATTCTATAAAATAAAAAAAGTGTGAAACTAATGGTTGAATGCTCTCACACTCTGATTGTTCTTTACTAGGCAAAAGAACAACAAGCTGGTATGGAGGAAAGATTCCACAATGAGCTGAATGCTCACATCAAGTTATCAAATTTGTATAAGGTAAGTCAGTGATTCAGCAATATGTGTTATTAGTATTAATCGGGGCTGAGTCTTAGGAATAAGAATATTGCATACTGGTTGGTTGGTTTTCTCCCCCCACTAAGCTGACGTGAGAGGGGCTACCTTACTTTACAAAATACTGTAAAATCTCCTGTTTTAGGTAACATTTATAATCTTACATTGTTTGCATCGCTTAGCAGTTTAATCAAAACTGGTTAAAACAGTAACTTCATGCTCACTGATTGTTCTTCATATTGTATCAAACGAGTTATGTTTTTTAATGTTGTATTGGCAATTAGAGGTTCTTATCTAAAAGTTGACTATAGAGGTGTTTTAGGTTTGCCTAGTAGAAGTTTACTGCAGTGAACACCACAAATACTAGTGATATGGTTCAGGTAGCTGAATGTTCCACACTGTGTCAAATAAGCAGCTTCTAAGCAAGAATTTGTGCTTATTGATTTGTCAGCTCAGAGTGAAAAATATTCTATAGTGTATTAAGTAAGACAGGTGAAGGAGCCAGCTGACTGGTCTTCCACTTATGTGAGGTACACAGATGAAGTAATTCTGTTTCATGAGTTTTCGTGCATTGATAGTTACACACCTAGCATGAAGTGCAATAGAACGTTTGACTTTTACATGAATATTCTGTCTGGTCAGATGATAATTTTTTCCCTATTAAAGTATTGTACAGTCTTGAACTGCTGAAATCTTTAACTGCTTATATAATATTTCTTTTAAATCTCAAATTCTTAAGGAGATCAAATTTGAATACTCAAAATTGCTTCAAACTGTTTCTTTTCAATAAATAAAAAGCTAGCACCACCTATAAAGCAGCTAAAGGCCATGCCAACATTAGTTAGCTTTGTCATAAAATATCTTACTTTTGGGTAGATGGTTTGCATCAATGGGGATTTAATCCACATGGAAACAGAATTGTCGAGTTTAGGTGAATCTCATATCTTACCCAAAATCTCTATATTTATAATTTTGTCCTGTTTGAGACTTATTATGAAGGTAGTTGCTCTTATTACATAAAGGTAACATAAAATACTTTTATTTAGAGTGCTGCTGATGACTCTGAGGCAAAGAGCAATGAACTGACAGGTGCGGTAGAAGAGCTGCACAAGCTTCTGAAGGAAGCAGGTGAAGGTAAGCTTTGAATGATAAATGTTCTGCAGAAGAGCAGAATTTATCTACTTCCTTAAAACTAAATTGATGGACTGAAATGTAGATACTGAGCATTTATGAAGGGATAATCTTTAGGATTTGGGGATGGAGGATGCATTACACTTTGTAACAAATATTTTGTGTGTCTTTTAATTACTTTAGGGGTGTGTGTGTAAGGGGGGAGAATCTACAAACATATGTGAAATTTTACTTTGATTTTGAGGAGAGGACCTAATTTTTCAGCTTTTCTTGTTTCTTGGTTTGGATATCAATGATAAAAGGGCAGTTCTCATTTTATCCCTCTTCTATACAGTGGTGATAAGCAGCAGTTCTTGGTTCTGTCATTATACTGAGTATTCTTATAAGCATGAGCTTCTGCAAGCTGTATACAGTGGAGTTGAAAGCTCATATGCCAACTAAAATCATTCTAAGTGGGGGAAAAAAATAAAATAAAATTGTTTGTCTGTTTTAGCTAATAAAGCAGCCCAGGAACACTTGGCCGAAGTGGAAGAGGCAAAAAATGTCATGGAAAAAGAATTGAGAGAGAAGATAAGTAAGCTGGAAAAGGAGCTAGAGAATGCTAACGATCTACTGTCCGCAACAAAACGTAAAGGTAGGAGTAACATTAGGAACTAAAATACACAATGCCCCAGACATTTTATTCTTACCAGTCTTCCATGAAATCAGTAATGCTGCATCTCTAGGGAATGCAGTAGTTCATGTGTAATGTGTGTGTCGGTGGTTTTTTTTCCCCACTAGAGAAATGCATATTTTTTCAAATTTCTCTCTTAATCTGATATACCTTTTCATAGAAAAGTAGAGGAAAATTTCCATAGTACCAAATCCATTGTGCTCTTAATGGCTTTATGGAGAGTATAGCAAGAAATTGTAGACTTAAAACAATTAAGTCTGTCCTTAGATTTCTATTTACTGGTAAATCTTACTCAATATGATATTCATTGCTCTAGTTTTTTGCTGGTTTTTTTTTGTTTGTTTGTTTGTGGTAATCGTTTATTGAATACATGTGGGAAATTTGTGAAGGCAAGAGAACAGTTCAAGACAGAACAGAGGCATCAAGTACATTTGTTAACTGTATAAGGAATGTCAACAAGTCCTCGGCAAAAGATGTTCATAATTTCAGATTAAACTGGTTGAAGGGCTTGATGATGCACAATAAAGAATATTTAATATAACATCAATCACTTGCACGTGTGTATCTAGAGAAAAATCTTGCACCAGTAACCTTAGGAACTTAAAATATGATTATTTATTTAAAATACACTAGTTGTAAAGTACAAGGGTGTATGAGGATATTTTTTATTATTAATAAAGAATATTTATGATGGCTATGATTGCTCCTCTTTTTTTTTTCTTTTTTTTTTCTTTTTTTTTTTTCTTTTTTTTTGGCTAATTGGTGGTATGTCTTCAGGAGCCATATTGTCTGAGGAGGAACTGGCAGCCATGTCTCCCACTGCTGCAGCAGTAGCAAAAGTAGTAAAACCTGGAATGAAATTAACGGAGGTGAGTGAGAAGAAACTTGCCAAGTTTCAAGGCTGTTGAAAAGCCAGCAGGGATATACTAATAATGGAGAAACGTAGATTTTCATTCACTGTTGGAGAACTGGCATAATTCCCAACTGAAATGAAATCTTGTGTTTCAGACAAGCTTGATTAGCTATAATATTGACAAGTTTATGCAATATACATTTCAGATTCAACTTAATGTATCAAAATATACAGAAGTTTTAGTTACTTTTTTGTATTCCTAGAGGTGGTTTGGGTTTCTGCATTTTTGACGGGTCATTTTCTTTTGTTAATGCATAATCTAAGTAAATGTTAATGCTTAATTTAAGTATTTTTTTCTGCTGTGGGACTGGCTTATGCTTGAAGGAAAAAAAGAATGTAATGATACATAATTGTGTAGATTTTTTTTTTCCTTACGTCTATGGAAATGTTATTTTCTGTTTTGGTCATTCTGTTCATCCATAAAACTATATTCCCTGCTTGCTATTTTCTATTGTGATACTACTTTTTATATTTCTATTATCTTAAGTTTGCTTAAGATTTGTCACTTTAACATGGAATTTTTTTTATTGCATACGGTTGTACTGTAAAACTTTGCATTTCTAAACTGCTCTGCCATGGTGAGTCATAAGAACTTATTTTTCTTTTTAAGTCAGTCTGGTTTCTTTGAATTAATTTGTTTATCACTATATAAACCTACATTGCTCTGGGATGCAAATTATGTAATTGCTTACCAGTGGTTCTTTGATACCTCTGGACAGATTTGTCTGTAAAAATAAATAAATAAAAATCTTATGTTACAGCTCTACAATGCATATGTAGAAACTCAGGATCAATTGCTTTTGGAAAAGTTGGAGAATAAGAGAATCAATAAATATTTGGATGAAATTGTACAGGAGGTTGAAGCCAAAGCACCAATTCTGAAACGTCAACGTGAGGAATTTGAGCGTTCCCAAAGAGCTGTTGCTAGTCTATCTGCAAAGCTTGAACAAGCTATGAAGGTTAGTATAGAAGGGGAAAAAAAGCACAAAAAATATGAAGGGAAAAAAAATAGAGGGCTGCTAAAATATCTATAAATTGTGTCTTCTGTTCAACTGTTCCTGTGGGGGAAATGTCTGTTGAACTTTCTAACTTGAGACTTATTGGGCTGTGCATTATGTTCTACAGAAACAATACTTTTAATACTTTGGAGGCTTAGGTGTGATTTTTGTGGTGGGGAAAAAAAAAATAATACAGACTTTGGTGTTTCTATTAATACACACTCTAATAGAGCATTATGCATTGTGGCTTCTGATTCCTAAATGCATGATGTTTAACCTTGAGGAAATAAAGCTTGAGAGTTGCACACTTTAATTGAAAAAGTAGAGCTACTAGTCTTGAAGTAAGCAAGTAGATAAGTAGAAATTGAGAACTGTTGTGCATGTTTAATTCACAGTGCATACCTCAGTAACTGACATCATCTCTCTCTCAAAAAATAAAAATAAGGAAAAAATTTCTTGAATGAATTATTGAATGTATTTCTGAACTGCAGGAAATCCAGAGGTTGCAGGAGGATACTGATTCGGCCAATAAGCAGACCTCTCTGCTTGAAAGAGAAAATCAGAGACTGGAAATACAAGTGAAAGACCTTTCACAGCAGGTACAACAAATGTTGCTGTTGTTTTAAAGTGCTCTGCTTTTGGTTTGTTTATTAATAAAGTGCTGTTTTTCTGAAGTCTGTTTGAAAGTTGTGTTCGGCTATAGTCATTCTTAGGCTGTCACAAGAACTAACATTTCCCTGAGACAATATGGTATTTACATTTCTGCTTACAAAATTTTGCCGATAGAGGAGAGGCAGCTTTAGTGTCATATTGTTCAACATCTGTCTAGTAAACTAAAGTATAATTTGTTTATTTTTCAATTTTTTTTTTTTTTTTTGTTTAATTGGAATACCCTGTCCCTGTTGTGTTCAAGGAATTGAACACAAATATCAACTTCTGATTTTGATGTGGTTTTCTTTCTGCAATCTGTCTTTTTAATAATGCAATTACCTCACAAAGGTATGTTTATTGTAACAGCTCATGAATTGTAGGAAAAAGAAAATACTTGAAATTATTTGGTAATATTCTTTTTTTCTGAGCAAACTTTTAAAGCAGTGTGCAGGTCTTATGCTAGAATGTTCTCTTTCAGGTTCGTGTGCTGTTAATGGAACTTGAGGAAGCTAGAGGCAATCATGTTATTCGTGATGAAGAAGTCAGCTCTGCTGATATCAGTAGCTCTTCTGAAGTAATATCTCAACACCTAGTGTCCTACAGAAATATTGAAGAACTTCAGCAGCAGAATCAGCGTCTCCTGGTGGCTCTTAGGGAGCTGGGAGAGACTAGAGAAAAAGAGGAGCAAGAAGCAACATCATCCAAGTAAATAATTTGTTCTTTCTAGTAAAATGTTTATACTACGCAGTAGCTATTCGCTTTTTTTTTCTTACTAATTATTTGTATATAAGATAATATGTGTTCATGAGCAATTACATAACTGTGGTTTAACCTGGGAGAGGGGGCTCAGCATCACAGCTCTTTCTTTGCTCGTTATTTCCGCTCCCAGTGAGAGAAGGCAGAGAACTGAATGGAAAAAAAAAAAAAAAAAAGCAAAAAAAAAAGCAGAACTTTAAGGGTTGAGATTAAAAATTATTTACTGACACAGAAAACGGAAAAAAGGTTCATAGTTATGATAATTATATGTATGCACATACACACAAAACAAGTGATGCACAAGCAATTGCTCAGCCCCTGCCAACTACTGCCTAGCCAGCTCCCAAGCAGTTGCTGCCCACTCTTGCCAACTCCTCACTGTTTTGCATTTCTTGGTTTGTGTTTTTTTTTGCATAATGCCAAATGGGATGGAATATCCCTCTGGCCAGCTTAGGGCAGCTGTCCTGGTTCTGTCCCCTCCCAGCTCCTTGTGCCCCCCAGCTCCTCACTGGTGGGGCATTGAAAGAAGCTGTAAAACAGAATGTCCTTGGCTCTGTAACATCTGAAACATTGGTATGTTATCAACTTAGTTTTTCTCATGAAGCCAAAACACAGAATCATACCAGACACAGTGGAAGTAAAATCTATGCTGTCTCAGCTGAAACTAGGACAGTAAAATATAAGGGTAATTGTTATTAAGCAAATGCTGTATAGCTTTATATCTCATCATTCCCCTTCAACATTGTTTATTTGACTAATGTAAATAATTTTTCTTCAAACATTCTTCCTAAACTTTTTTTTTCAATCCATAGATTTGCGGGTCTGAGAATACACACTGAAATGACAGCCTTTTATGATAGGAGTAGTCTGTGTGAAAGTCTTTTAAACCTATGACATTCAGGAAAAGTGATTGTCAGTCTTCCACTAAATGCAATTCTACACAGAGCTGTTATTCAAAGAAAAAAAAAGGTTAAGTTCTCATTTCTGCTGAGGAAAAAAAAAAAAGTGTATGGGCTATAAAGTCCTCAAATAATGTAATTCTATATTATGCATTCTCAGCATGATTTTCTCTTAATGCTACTCTTTGAAGTTACTCACATGAGCAGAGTTACCTCTATTCTGCCTTTCATGAAAGGGGAGGCCTACTTTCTTCCAGTCATTTACAGCAGTCAAGACCTTATGCCATTCTTCCCATGTTTTCTCAAAAATGTCTTTGATGCTTAACTTTCAAAGGCAATAAGCGTACTCTGGAAGACTTGTCATGAAATCTAAGAAGTGTGTAGCCTTGGTAAGTGTTGCTGTTATATTACTAAAAACCACTGGTCTTGGTTTCAGAATTTCTGAGCTTCGGAGTCAACTTGATGAAGCTCTCCATGAGCTAGAAAAACTGCGTGAATCACGTCACCATCAGTTGCAGCTTGTTGAGTCAATCGTTCGTCAGCGTGACATGTTTCGCATATTGTTGGCACAGACCACAGGAGCTGTCATTCCTTTGCAAGGTAAGTTCCATGCTTCTGCATCAGTTGTTAGGACTTTCCAGAGATGTTGCACAAATGTAACAAGTAGTTTCTGTTAATCTCATATTCAGCTTTTACCCTTACTCTCCAGAATACCCATGAATTGGATTGGATGCATGATTCTATTTTTGTAGTGTAATAACTTAGACACGGTGACTCAACTGTAGTGGTTACTACATATGTGATGTAGTAGCTAATTGTAGGTGTAAAGAATGGGCAGTCAGTAGCTTGTTGAGGAAAACACACAACTTTCCTAGCAACATGATACTGTTCTTAGGTTATATCATCTTCTCCTTTGGAAAGTCTTCATTCAGTTGTAGCCTTTAAAATTTAAATTATTTTTTGTAGCATCTGGTATGTTGTCGGAAGAGATTTCTCTTACAACTACTCCGAAGCGCCCAAGTATGCCTCAGGCCATGTCAACTCCTGCTCCAGTTTCAATGAGTGAGTCAGTGGAGGCCGTAGAGGCTAAGGCTGCACTTAAGCAGGTATATATATTTTTTTATTTTTATTTTTTGGAAAACATTACACAAAGCTGTTATTGGTTGCATTTTGTTTTGTCTTTTATTTTTACTTTTGTAAGCACATTAATGTCTGTTCTTTGATGCAGTTGCAGGAAGTTTTTGAGAACTATAAAAAAGAAAAAGCAGAGAATGACAAGTTGCTGAATGAACAAAATGAAAAGCTTCAGGAGCAAGTCACAGAATTGAGGTCACAAAATGCAAAGATATCCACACAGTTGGAGTTCGCCTCCAAGCGGTAAATTGGCAGTTTCAATTGCATTACTTTATGTATGTGTTCTTAACAGTAGAATCACATGGACTGTGACATAGGTTACTCAGGAAGAGCTGCCAGTTAAACGTAAGTATTTTGTTAAAACACAAAATCCTGAGGGCGGGATCAAGAATATACCTCATACTTGAGTGCAGCATGTATGAGGCTATCTGAAAACTAGCACGTATCAACATGAAATATGTCTGTGTACTTACACATCTTCAGTTTAATTAAAAAAAAAAAAAAAAAAAGGTATGGTAGAAAACATGCTTTGCTTTGTTGTTCTGTGTGAAGTTATGAGATGCTGCAGGATAATGTTGAAGGCTATCGTCGAGAAATAACATCTCTACATGAAAGAACCCAGAAACTCACAGCAACAACTCAGAAGCAAGAACAGATCATTAACACTATGACTCAAGACCTGAGAGGTGCTAATGAAAAACTGGCAGTAGCAGAAGTGAGTAATACAATGGATTATTCTTCGCATATTTCAAGTTAGTGCCAGAATTTTTTTAAAAAGTTGTTAAAATTGGATGTGTGATAGTTTTAAATATGTCAACTGCTGTATTTGTAGTAGTATGTATACTTGTGTGTTGTTGAATTTAATGTTGTTTATTTGCTACTTTACAGGAGATATATCAATTACTGAGTAAAGATGGAATAAGATTTCCAAGGTGTTTCAATACCCGTATTTACATAGTAAACAGAATGGGATAAGGGAAACAGTTATATTATTACTGTTCTTGGCCTATCCATGTAAATCTTGATTTACAGCCTGTAGTTAAATCAAAAGCTTGCTTCAGTAGTATTAATTGATCATACTAGTACTGTCTGAAGTAAAAAATAATGGCCGGATTTGGGACTGATAAGACAATTCTTATTCTTTGCTGTCCCAAAGGTGAGAGCAGAAAATCTAAAAAGAGAGAAAGATATCTTGAAAATGTCGGATGTGCGCTTGACTCAGCAACGTGAATCTCTACTGGTTGAACAAAGAGGACAGAACTTGCTACTTACTAATTTGCGAACTATTCAGGTATGGGATGTTACTCATGAATCTCTGTCAGTCTTCAGTAAATGTCAACTGAAATTGACTTCCTGAGTCATAGATTAGGGTCTGAAGGAGGATTGTTTGCTTGTTTGTTACAAGTTGACACTAATCATAAATTATTTGAGTGACTTCTTTAAGATTTCTTTTTATTCCAGTCCTGAATTATGGTATTCAAGATTTTGCCCATGTAGATAATAGAGAATTTTGGAATGATGAGCAGGGTTTTTGCATTAAGACAGAGATGAAATGTGAAACAAAGAAAAAGGGGAAAAAAAAAAAAGTTATTTATAATCGTAAAATTTACCAATGCTTGCCTTAATAGAAATAAGTATACCTTAAAACAATAAGGGTTTTTGAGTTTTTAAGGTAAACTTACTTCTGTAGCATTAATATGAAGGTTGCACATTTTTGTCATTTTCTCCTTTTTAGAAGGCTTTTTGTTGTTTGTTTGTTTGTTTAATCCCCAGTATTAGACCACCTAGTAGTGAGTAGTGGATTTTCTCCTAATGATACTTGTTATATCCATATTATTAAAGAATATATCAAAACTAAGTCATAAGTCTTAACTGCTGTCTCATGTTTATTTCTTGTTCCATGTAGTAATTAGTGTGGTTAGGAGAAGTGTTGTGACAATAAACTTTCATAAAGCACTGCAATAATTCAGAAGAAAAATACTGAAATATGTTGTAAGAATTCTGCATTATGTTCTTTTATCAGGGAATACTGGAGAGGTCTGAGACAGAAACAAAACAAAGACTCAATAATCAGGTAGAAAAGCTGGAGCGTGAGATATCTCAGCTAAAGAAGAAACTAGAAAGTGAGGTGGAACAAAGACATGCTCTTACCAAAAATCAGGAGGTAAAGTATAGCTATACTGAACTTGCTTTAGTGAAAATAAAGCAAAAGTTGTGAATGGCTTCTGCCAGCATACAGTAAATTTTCAGATGTGAAGTTTAGGAGCACACTGGGACTTCCTGTTGTGTGTTCAGGTTCATATCCTGGATCTTAAGAGGCAGCTGGAGACTGAGACAAACCGTCACATTAGCACAAAGGAGCTTTTGAAGAATGCCCAGAAAGAAATTACAGTGTTGAAACAACAGCTTAATAATACAGAGGCTCAGCTAGCATCTCAGTCATCACAGAGGGCTCCAGGGAAAGGTAAAAATGTTTTCCTACATTGAATTTCTTCTTATGCTAAATACTATTATGTGCAGAATTGTTAGATTCATCACAGTTCAGAATTAAGGAATCAATACACTAAATAATAAACCACCTAATTTTTGCAACCACAGATTTGAGCAAAAGATGACCAGGATGAGCTTTTAAAGTAAAATCAGCATCCAGCAGAACTCAAAAATGTAAAAAAGTAAAACCAAACTAATTAAAGAATCCCTTTTATTTTTATTTGAGGGCTCATCTATAAAGGTATCTATTTTTAAGTAGCAATTTTTTGTGAATCAACACTGTTTATTGTAAGCCACTCTTTTGATTAGAAGTGGCTACTTTCTGTAGGGAAGCTTTGTGAGGGTGATTTTATTTTCATTTAATTTTTTTTTCTCTCAGTTATCCTCAAAATAAGTCAATTTTTGAGTGGAACAGTGGTCTAAAAGACTTCCACAGATAATGAATGTCTTCTGATATTATAGGTCAGCCTGGTACAAGTGAAGATGTGGATGATCTTGTAAGTCGACTCAGACAAGCTGATGAACAAGTCAATGACCTAAGAGAAAGACTCAAGACTAGTTCTAGTAACGTGGAACAGTACAGGGCCATGGTTCTTAGTCTAGAGGAATCTCTTAATAAGGAAAAACAAGTAAGTAGTTAACATCTAATGTTCTTTATTAAAGCAAAATGGGAAATACAGTGAAAGATGTTATGTTTCATTTGTGTTGTGTTCTGTAAAGTTATGGGAGGAATTAGAAAGCACCTAAGGTTAGCTAAGTAAACACCGTAAAATAATGTAGTTAAATCAAACTTTAGACAACTTGATTAAAAATACTTATAACAGTGGAAATATTAAATTATTTTTATGGCATATTTTTAAAATGTTGAATTTTAAATTTGACTCGGCTTTGTACTTCCTTCAAAACAGGGAATTCTTCTAAAAATGTTTCTTGTAACACTGTAATCATTGTTCTAAAAATATTATTTCTCAGTCAAAGCTGTTTAATCCATACCTTCTTTAGCGAAATGAGGTCTGCAGTGATTCTGAAGACCGCTCTTTATGTGGTGGTTGGTCTTTATGGGAACAGCTTCATAACAACTTTCCCTTCTATCAAATACTTGACCATTTTAGTGGTTAATGAGCTGTTCTTGCAAGCTGTTCAGCAATCAAAATAAGATTGACTGGGGAAACTTATTTTCTATTGAAGTAACAGCTTCATAGGATGGTATGTTTTTCTAGTATTCAGTTTTCTTCTGATCTGTCTTCTGTTACTATAAAACTTAATTGCGGTTTGATTTGCTTTATGAGTGTTCCAGGCTTAGCGTGAAATAAAGAGGTTGATGTGTGGTTGAATGTAGTCTTCTAAAGCATATCTTAGGTGTACTTTTAGCTTGGAGAAGATAAGGTTCTGGGGAGACCTCATTGTGTGCTTTCAGTGCTTAAAGGGATCTTATAATCTGGAGGGAGGCCAACTTTTTACATGAGCAGATAGTGATAGGACAAGGGGGAATGGCTTTTAAACTAAGAGATAGGAAATTTAGGTTAGATGTTAGGCAGAAATTCTTTACTCAGAGAGTAATGAGTACTGGAAACGGTTGCCCAGAGGAGTTATGAATGCTCCATCCCTGAAGGCATTTAAGCCCAGGTTGGATGCATTTAAGGCCTGAGCAACCTGATCTAGTGGAACGCAACCCTCCCTGTGGGAGAGGATTGGAACTAGATGAACTCTGTGGACCCTTTCAATCTAAGATATTCCATGATTCTTTGTATTGTACTTCTGAAAAAATGCGTTTTTTTCAGTGCTGTTTGTGAGTTTCAACATTTTCAGTGATTTACTAAATGAGATGTTGAAAATACCTTCTCTGAGTTTAAAATATTACTAAAATTGAAGTACGACGTTTAAAGCAAAAAAGAAAAAAAAAAGCTTCCAATGTATCTATATGTAATTATGAGCTTTGATGAAAGGTGACAGAAGAAGTTCGTGCAACAGTTGAAGCTCGTCTGAAGGAGTCTTCAGAGTATCAAGCACAGCTGGAAAGGAAGTTGATGGAGTCAGAAAAAGAAAAGCAGGAACTTCAAGAGGAAAAGCGTAAAGCTGTGGAGAATATGGAGCAGCAGGTACACATCAAATACCACCTCTCTTAGACTCCCTTGCAGTGTCCTCAAGAATATGCTTTTACTTAATTCCCTCCTTCTGTATGAGCAATGCATTTTATTATTGCCCAGAACTAAATCTCTTAGGGTTTGCAAAAGTCTAAGTAAATCTGAGAGGTTTCCAAATGTGAGTAGTATGTGAACTTTATCAGTTCGCTGAGTTAGTGACAATTCCAATGGACTACCATCCTCTTGAACTCTAAGCACAAGATACAGAAAAGTGTGAATTAAAAAAAAAAAAAAAAGCCTTTGGGAAAGGTTTTAGGTGATCTGTTTTGAAACATAAGCCAAAGGAGTACCTGTAGGATGCACATAACCTAAAACTAGAGTGACCTTTGTCTGTATTTGTCTCTTATTTGGGCTCTAACTGTAGTGCAGTTGGCACTACTTAAAGCCAGACTATGAAAGAACAGTATTATTTTTCTGCTAGGGAGGAATTTTGAATGTTTATAAAACAAAGATGTAGGAGTGTTTCTTTTTATGTTTTAACTGTTATAAAATAATTATACTTCAGCTTTAATTTATTCGTAACTGCCTACTTTCAAAGTGGCATTCAATACTTAGTTAAATACTTTGCCATTTAGTCTGTAAGTTTTTGTTTTGTTTTTGGATTTTGTTTGATTTTATTTATTTTTCTCCTTCATTCATCACTGTAGCTGTCAGAACTAAAGAAGAGCATGTCAACTTTGCAGTCAGAAGTTCAGGAAGCCCTTCAGAGGGCTAGCACAGCTCTAAGTAATGAACAGCAAGCAAGACGGGACTGCCAGGAACAAGTATGTATGTCATAGTTGCCTATTTTAGCCAAAGGTAGTAAAATTAATGTTAGTTTTTCATTGTTTCTCTTGAACTTAGAGCATTTTTCAAGATTATTCTGCCAATCATATTACAGAGAAAGGAAAATAACTGTAAGAGCATTTTCTCTGTTTTGTGAACGTCTTTCTTAATGCATCGTTGCCTTACCTTATCAAATGTGGTTTTATAAACTAAACTGACTTTGAGATAAAGTAATGCTGCAAGCACAGTTTTTGTCATTAAAAAGTGCAATGAGTTCTAAGGTTTGCTTCATTATGTAAAAAATATATTAGCAGCATGTGATAAGATTAGCTGTTGTTTAATCCAACCCAAAATTTATCAGACAGTCTTTTCTGTTCTTTTTACCTAATGCTATATACCATATGACCGCAGGCTGTCCTTAGCTTTTTAGCCTCATGTATCTTTGCACATCCATATATAGAAATTTACATATAGATATATAGATATTTAGATATATAGAAATATATTAGGGCACTATGGTTAGGCTGCAGTTGGACTTGATGATCTTCAAGTTCTTTTCCAACCTGGGTAATTCTATGATTCTGTATCCACCAACTAGTGGATGTTTTTGTAAAAATTTCCATGTCTTAACTGTGCAGAATCTACAGCAAGAGCATTGATTGTAGATTATCTACAAAAAGTGTTTCTTCCACCAACCCTCTCAAAAGAAATGATTACATATTCTAACTTTTCTTAAATAGGATAATTTATATCAATTTCTTCTATGCTTAGGAATGGCAAAAGGTTTTGGCCAGTGGTTTTCTTTTTATAGATAATAGTCTCGTGTGGGTTGGAAGGGACCTTAGAGATCATCGAGTCCAGCTCCCGGGATTCGAGCCTCTGTGTAGCAGAGCGGCACTTCTACCACTTGCGCCACAGGGTGGATTCGAACCCCAGGCCCCGCTGTTGCAACGCGGCATTCCTACCACTGCGCAACCATGATCAGTGGTCATTAATTTTGTCTAGCATTTGGGAATCTCCAGGTATGTATCAAGCATAATGTTAAAGGTAACAGAATCTGTCATTGTTTTCTTCAGGCGAAAATGGCTTCTGAAGCTCAGAATAAATATGAACGTGAATTAATGCTTCATGCTGCTGATGTTGAGGCATTACAGGCTATTAAAGAACAAGCTGCCAAGAATACAGCAGTAAAGCAGCAGCTAGAGGAAGCTGCACAGAAAGCTGAGTCTACATTGTTAGAATGCAAAGCCTCCTGGGAAGAGAGAGAGAGAATGATGAAGGTATGGTTGTTTTTATGGTTCCAGTAGATGTTTTCAGTTACCAGTCTACGTGAACTTTAAATTGCTGAACAATTTTGTTGTAGGATGAAGCTTCAACACTTGCATCCCGCTGTGAAGACTTGGAAAAACAAAATCGATTATTACATGAGCAACTGGAAAGTCTGAGTGACAAGTTGGTGACCTCTATGAAAGAAGCCATGCCAGCTGCATTAAATGTTTCTCTCAATGAGGAAGGGAAATCCCAGGAACAAATTTTAGAAATTCTTAGGTAAATTCAGCCGGGGCTCCTTCTCTTGGTGGCTTTAATTCAGTTTCCAAAATAAATAGTTCAGTCCTGCTTTATATTTGAGAGACAATGTATAAAATTTCCTACGTTTTTATTAATAGGAGGTGGTTGGTTGTTCTGTGTCAGTAACTAGTAATGAGAATTTCTTTCTACTCCTAAAAAAAAGTAAAGTCAATTTTGACAGGAAGCAAAAGCAGATTTTACAGTATGTGATTGGCAGGAAAGATTCATGGAGATTTTCTCATGTTTTTTTCTTAACCTAATTTTTTTTTAATGGTTTTGTCTCAAATTTTCATCTTTCTGGATCAATTTCTATACTCTTAATTTTTTAGACAGATGTTTCTACTTAAAATGTTTTGCTTCACGTTTTCATCAACATGATGCCTTGTTCGTCTTTTGCAGATTTATACGTCGAGAAAAGGAGATTGCAGAAACTAGATTTGAGGTGGCCCAGGTGGAAAGTTTGCGTTATCGCCAGAGAGTGGAGCATCTGGAAAGAGAACTCCAGGAACTGCAAGACAGTCTCAATGCAGAGAGAGAGAAGGTGCAGGTATGGCTCAGTTTATGTTTACGATGCAGGGAAGTAGAGGGTTGCTCTCGGTGTTATGCTTTTTGTCATTGCTGCCTGTGCTCAAGAATTTTTGAAGAATCAGAACCTTTTGAAATGAGTTTGGTATCTAACCAAATTGAGAGTCTTGTCTGGGATCCTGTAAAGCAGTGGCAATACTAAAAGCATGTAAATGCTTTTTTTCAACCAGGAAGGCCAAAGCCCACCTGGAGTTGAATCTAGCTAAGGAGATAAAGAATAATAAAAAAGGCTTTTTTAAATACATTAACAGCAAAAGGAAGGCTAGGGAGAATGTGGGCCCCATACTAGGTGAGGGGGGCGCTCTGGTAACAGGGGATGCTGAGAAGGCGGAAATACTGAATGCCTTCTTTGCTTCTGTCTTTAGTGAAAGGGCTCTCCCTCAGGAATCCCGGACCCTGGAGGTTGATGAGAGAGTCTGGGGAATGGGAGATTTCTTTTTAGTCAGGGAAGAGGTGGTCCGTGAGTGCCTAGGAAACATTAAGGTCCATAAGTCCATGGGACCTGATGGGGTGCATCCGCGGGTGCTGAGAGAGCTGGCGGGAGTCATTGCTGAGCCGCTCTCTGTAATCTTTCAGAGGTCTTGGAGAACTGGGGAGGTGCCTGAAGACTGGAGGACGGCCAATGTCACTCCAGTCTTCAAAAAGGGCAAGAAGGAAGACCCGGGTAACTATAGGCCAGTCAGCCTCACCTCTGTCGCAGGGAAGGTGATGGAACAGCTTGTGCTGGTTACCATCTCCAGACAACTGGGTGATAAGGAGGTTATCAGGAGTACTCAGCATGGGTTCACCAAGGGTAGGTCGTGCTCGACCAACCTGGTGGCCTTTTATGAAGATGTCACTAGCTGGGTGGACAGGGGGAGGGCGGTAGATGTAGTCTACCTTGATTTCAGTAAGGCTTTTGATACTGTCCCCCATGACATCCTTATAATAAAGCTGAGGAAGTATGGAATAGATGAGTGGACGGTGAAGTGGGTTGAGAATTGGCTGACTGGCAGAGTGCAGAGGGTTGTCGTTGGCGGTGCGGTGTCTGGCTGGAGGCCTGTAACTAGCGGCGTCCCCCAGGGGTCTGTGCTGGGTCCGGTCTTGTTCAACATCTTCATCAACGACCTTGATGAAGGGATAGTGACCACCCTCAGCAAGTTTGCTGATGACATGAAGTTGGGAGGATTGGCTGATACACCTGAAGGCTGTGCTGCCATTCAGCGAGACCTGGACAGGCTGGAGAGCTGGGCAGTAAGAAACCGGATGAGGTTTAACAAAAGAAAAGTGTAGAGTCTTGCACCTGGGTAGAAATAATTGCATGCACCAGTACAGGCTGGGGGAAGACCTGCTGGAGAGGAGCTCTGCTGAGAGGGACCTGGGCGTCCTGGTGGACGACAGATTGACCATGAGCCAGCAGTGTGCCCTTGTAGCCAAAAAGGCCAATGGCATACTGGGGTGTATTAAAAAGAGCGTGTCCAGCAGGTCGAAGGAGGTGATCCTCCCCCTCTACTCTGCCCTGGTGAGGCCTCATCTGGAATATTGTGTCCAGTTCTGGGCTCCCCAGTACAAAAAAGACAGGGATCTCTTGGAAAGAGTCCAGCGGAGGGCCACTAAGATGGTGAAGGGCCTGGAGCACCTCCCCTATGAGGAGAGACTTAGGATACTGGGTCTATTTAGCCTTGAAAAAAGAAGGCTGAGAGGGGACTTGATCCAGGTTTATAAATACCTGAGGTGTGGGAGCCATAGTGGTGAGTCTGGTCTCTTTTCAGTAGTGCGTGGGGATAGGACTAGGGGTAATGGGATGAAAGTACAGCATAGGAAGTTCCGCACAAATGTGCGGAAGAACTTCTTTACAGTGAGGGTGACGGAGCACTGGAACAGGCTGCCCAGGGAGGTGGTGGAGTCTCCTTCTCTGGAGATATTTAAGACCCACCTGGACGCCTTCCTGTGTGACATGGTGTAGGGAGCCTGCTTTGGCAGGGGGGTTGGACTCGATGATCTCTAGAGGTCCCTTCCAACCCCTACAATTCTGTGATTCTGTGATTCTGTAAATAGAGAAAATAAAGATCTTTTATCTGTTTTTTTTCCCAATCTCTTTTTTTAGTGATATTTACTTGTTTTGAACATCTTTGTGAGATAATGAATGCCACACTAACATTAGTTAGTGTTATTCCTAGTCCCAGAAAGTATGTATTCATGTGCAGGCAAAACAAATGATAGAGTTAAATATTTTCAAAAGGTAACAGCAAAAACCATTGCGCAACATGAGGAATTAATGAAGAAAACAGAAACCATGAACGTACTGATAGAAACCAACAAGATGCTAAGAGAAGAGAAAGAGAGACTAGAACAAGAGCTACAACAAATGCAAGCAAAGGTTAGTACTGCGTTTCACATATGTTTGCAGGCATTCAAGCTGGTGAGTTAACATCTAGATATACTGTTGTTAATTACTTAAATTGTGATTATTCTTTTACATCAAACACAAATGTGTGCTGCCTTGCAACACTGGGGCCCGGAGTTCAAATCCCCCCTGTGGCGCAAGTGGTAGAAGTGCCGCTCTGCTACACAGAGGCTCGAATCCCAGGGGCTGGACTCGATGATCTCTAAGGTCCCTTCCAACCCACACGAGACTATGATACTATGATGATGTTCCATTTTGGATTTAAGATGATATTGCTCCACCTAGAATACTTCAGAGTCGTGAGTTCAGTTTTCCTTATGAGAATCTGAAAATCAGCATTTATCACTGATGTTATAACAAGGATGTTATCAGCTGATAATGGCACAGAAATACATGCAGAGTAGGCCACTGGAAATAGATACCTCTTCCCATTGCTTTAATAGTGCAGTGCAGTGTTGCTCAACTTCTAATATGCAATAATTCATTTCCTACAGTGAAGTGCAAAGCAATGGTCTTGAGATTGTGAAGCAATAACTGTAATTGTTTTTCCTGTAAGGTCATAGTCCACTCTTGCTTTCTGTTACTTTCTCTGCTTCCAGCTTGCTACTGGGAGGCAGACTTGGGGGGGGGGGGAAGCTTTATCATGACTTTCTTGAGAATGTTTAGGGTTTTTTCCTATGGTCTTTTTGCTGTCTCTGTCTTATCATCATTAAACAAAGCCTACCATAGTCCATTTTCTTGAGTCTTACAAGATTCAGATTGATCTCAAACTGTGATTTTCAGGTACGCAAGCTTGAGGCAGACATTCTGCCTCTACAAGAGTCTAACGCTGAACTGAGTGAGAAAAGTGGAATGTTGCAGGCAGAGAAAAAGCTTTTGGAAGAAGATGTCAAACGCTGGAAAACCCGGACACAGGTGAGAAATGCACATTAAAAGTTGCAAAACTTTTTTTTAAAACAAAAAAATCCCACAAAACTATGTAATTAAAAGTGACAGAAAACTAGGAAATGTATTTAAATTTAAAGCTGCATAAGTAGTGTTTTATAGGTAGGCTGTTCTAATTCGTAGGCAGATCAAATCAAAACACCGAATGAGGGAATAGGGTTTGGAAGGGACCTATCACTGAGTCCAGCCACCCCAGTGGAAGAAGGTCCACTGCAGTAGGTTTTACAGGAAACCATCCAGGCAGGTCTTAAATGTCTCCAGAGAAGGAGTCTCCATAACCTCTCTGGGTAGCTTCTTCCTGTGTTCCAGTTTGTGCCTGTTGCCCTTTTTTTTGTTGCTATGCACCACTGAAAAGAGTCTGGCCCCATCCACTTGACTCCCACACAAAATACCTAATTTTTAAATAGTGACCAGATCCCTTCTCAGCCTTCTCCTGGTTGACAGTCTGAGATCTCTGTCTTTACTAGTATGGGAGATACTCCAGGCCCCTGCTCATTTTTGTGACTTTCTGCTAGACTCTCTAGAAGTTCCTTGTCTGGTTTGAACTAAGGAGCCCAGAACTGGACACTGTACTCCAGATGTGGCTTCACCAGGGCAGAGTAGAGGGAGAGAAGTCCCCCTGACGTGCTGGTGCTGTTCTTTTTTAATGCACTCCAACATACCAACATTGACCTTAGGTCCTTCTCTGCAGAGCTCACAAAAACAGTAGCTCTATTTAAAATGATTTCCTGAATGTATCTGTTTTATCATCTTATGAAAACAGATGTTTTGTCAACCTTTCAGCATTTGTTGAGTCAACAGAAGGACACAGATCTTGAAGAATATCGGAAGCTACTTTCTGAGAAGGAGGCAAATACCAAGCGTATACAACAAATGAGTGAAGAAACAGGCAGGCTTAAAGCTGAAATAGCCAGGTATTGTAAAAGTCAATCAGTAAAACATTTTATGTGAAGCCTAATATGTATAATAAAATCGCATATAGAAGTGTAACTTCTTCACTATTTCCATGTAAGTAATAAACTTTTGGTATTTTTTAATGTAGCTTGATAACATACAAATGAAATAAGAATTGTTTTGGAAGATGTCTCATAGCTAAAGAAGCTCTAAATGTGTTAAACATTTGTACTGTAAAATCCTAGTGAACACAGTTAACTATGGATGATGCCTGCAGTATTGCCTAAATGAGTGGTATTGCAGTATATTATTTCAGACTTCTCACTTGCATCTCCTCTTGCTATTTAGAACTAATGCATCCTTGACTACAAACCAGAGTCTTCTTCAGAATTTGAAGGATGAAGTAGCCAAAATAAGAACAGAGAAGGAAACTTTGCAGAAAGAACTAGATGCTAAAGTGGCTGATATACAGGAAAAAGTGAAAACTATAACACAGGTCAAGAAAATTGGGCGCAGATACAAGACTCAGTATGAGGAGTTGAAAGCACAATATGATAAGGTAGATAAACTTTTGTCTGCAAAGTTGTATGTATTCATGTATAATCCAGCTAATGACCTTCACATTCCCTTGGTATACTACAGCACGAACACTTAGTTGCAAAGGGAAAAGCAGAAAATTACATAATCATGCTCTTCACTTGGAAACTGCTCCTAAGTGTGAGCTGTGCATCATTTAATATTTTGCTGTGTTAACACAACACTGGAGTTGATTAGAGTGCCTCTGTTCTACCCAGAACTTTTAAAATTATCGGTTTGTATGCAATAAAAGTGAAAGTGAACGCATTCTAACTGGACAGCACCATTCAGCCTGATACCACTTGACATATTTCAGATGGTTGCCGAAGCAGCAACGCAGTCTTTAGTAGAACAACAAGAAGAACAAGTTTCTGTCCAGGAAGTACAAGAGCTGAAAGACTCTCTCAGTCAATCTGAAGGAAAGACAAAGACTTTGGAGAATCAGGTTGAAAATTTACAAAAGGTAAGAACAGAGCAAGCAATTTCAGAGGAATTTTACTGGAGTCTTAAATAAGTAACTGTGAAGACCATGATGATGGTGGTCTGTGTGCATGCACACGTAGGTGTGTTTGCACACAGAAACATTGTTTTCTGAAGTAGCTCATTGTGGCCAATCTTTCTATAGACTATAGCAGAAAAGGAAACTGAAGCTAGAAATCTTCAGGAGCAGGTATCACAGCTACAGTCAGAACTTGCTCGTTTTCGTCAAGATCTGCAAGAGAAGACTACACAGGAGGAACAGCTTAGGCAACAAATCACTGAGAAGGAAGAGAAAACTAGAAAAACCTTCCTTGCGGCCAAGCAGAAAATTGCGCAGTTAGCTGGTAGTATCATTATTATTATTTTTTTTCTGTTCTTAAGGTGTTAATATTCTGTGTTTTTGACTATTCCTCCAGAGAAGTATCCAGACACTATTCTTAACAGTATTTTCTTTGTTAGATCTCTTAAAATTGTTCTAAGATTGAGAAGTTTTAGTTCCTTAAGGAGGTGGTGCAGGTACATAACTAGTGTACATCTGAGGAATCAAAATTTTGCCTAATTTTGGCCAACCATTTTTTTTTATGGTCTTGTTGATTAGAGGAGATTGACTCTCCTAAAGACTTCAGTAATTCTTCTCTGCTTGCTTCTTGATTCCTTGGAATGTGCAGGTGCAAAATATCCCATTTCCTCTATTTTAAACAGATATTGAGAGAAATGATGGTGCAGATACTTACTGAAAACATTTTGTCCTCCTATGACTGCTTATTTACTTATTAAATGTATTTTTATGTTTGTTCAATTTTTTATTGCAATTAAATAAATTGCATGCAAAAGTTAAAATTGTCTTGAAGAGCTCCTTCTAAAGCTTAACATTTTTAGGATTTCAAAATTATTCAGTCATCTTATAAAATCAGATGTACGTTCTGCATTTAGAGACATAGTATGCAATTTTACAGTAGCAAAACTGGATTCTTTCCTATTAAATCAGGTACAAAAGAACAGCTAACGAAAGAAAATGAAGAGTGGAAGCAAAAGAGCAATTCATTAGAAGAGCAGAAGACTGAATTGGAAGTACGGATGAGTGCACTCAAGTCACAATATGAAGGTCGAATCTGCCGTCTGGAAAGAGAGCTTAGAGAACAGCAAGAGCGACACCATGAACAGCGAGATGAACCACCAGAATCTACAAATAAGGTACAGAATCTGTCTAGCTGCGTGCGAAGAAGTAAGCCTTTTATGTGTCTTGTACTGAACTACAACAGCTTTCAGCACTAGTGATGTTATCTAGCTTAGCTTGTTTTTTAATGTATTCATATGGGAGATCTTTAGGTGAAGGCTTGTTTTTCTAATACTAAACAGTTGACAAAAGTTCTTATTGAATAATAAACAAATAGTAGTTAACCTAGCAAACTGCACTATTCGAGTTCCATTATCCCTAGACTAGTGGTTTTGGAGATAGGGAAGCTGGAAGGATTCAAAATTAATTTAGAACTCGTTTCCTGCCAGAGTCAAAATACCCAACGCTGGCAAGCATGCAGTTATATTGATCACAGTGAATTAGCTGATAGGTTGTTTTCTCTATGCTTTTTTTGTATTTTTTACGTATGTTCAGCTATTTTTTGCAGTATTTTATGCCTCAACAGCTTTGAGAAATATCTGAAAAGACCTGAGAAATTACTGAATTGGTTTACATACTTGGTATGCCTGCTGTGATTTTTTTGGGAGAACTTTTCATGGAGTCTGGCTAGGCACACTAACAAAGATGTTCTTAAAACAGAAAATGAAAAGATTAATGAAAAGATTTATCTGCTGAATTATTCTACCAAGTTGCTTACTCTGTTTTGTATTTATACATCATGCTGCTTTTGTTTCTTACCTCATAGGTTCCAGAGCAGCAGAGGCAAATTTCACTCAAGTCTGCTCCAGCTTCAGGTGAAAGAGGAATGTGAGTTGAAGGACTTGGGATATTCTGCAGAGTTTCTGCTGTTGGAAATTTTTGTTTTTAGCTCTATACAATTGCTCTTTGTTTTAGAAAACAGTTGACTTTTCCAGTTTTTCTTAAGCAGCTTTAAAATACTGATTGGCATATGTTCTTCCTGTTTTCTTAGACCCACTTAGTCATTAATCAATAAAGCTTTCCAGGTGTGAATTGTCATATATCAACCAGGAGCAAGATATTTGCGGAACACTTAAGTTCTGAAAGTTCTTCAAGAACACTTGAAGATTCATGAAATTGTACAGTTTTGTTTATTACCTTTAACCTATTTGTAGGAGTGGAGGGTGAGATGGGGAAAGTTCCTTGTGCAAGACCTTAAACATGAGAAATGGACTTAGTTGATGGTAACTAGCAGATAAAATTGTCAAATAAGATGGCAGCCAAGCTCCAAAATGCATAATATTATCTTTTTACTAAGTTTAGAGAACCGAATCCCTTTTAATTTTATTATATGTTTAAACTAAGACTCTGATCTTGAAAAATGCCTTTTAAAATTTGACTGATACTCATCTCAGCCAAGAGATTATATTGTTCTGTATTTAGTGAACCAGTTAGTTTTAAATAAACTGTATTATTCATCTTACCAAAGAGCCAGTGCAGCTAACACTGCAGCGCTAATAAGCTGTGCTTATCCTTTTGATCTGCTTATAGATTGCTCACAGATTGTTAGTTGATTGCTCTTGAAGAAACCTGTCAGTCCTCTAAGCTAGACAGAATGTTACTGATGGCATAGTGGGTCTGGTTTTTTTCCTTTTTTTTTTTTTTTTCTTTAACATATAAGCAAATTTTGGAAGACAAGTCATTATTTCCCTGTCAGGTTTTCAAATTCATAATCTTTAAAAATGAATATTTCAGAATATGATAACACACTTAAATTTTATATTTTGGAAATTTGCTTTCTGTGCTATCATGATGAATCCAGTATCCTGTTTTTCAGTGCTAGCACTTCAGATCCACCAACAGCAAATATTAAGCCAACACCAGTTGTGTCAACTCCAAGTAAAGTGACTGCTGCTGCTATAGCTGGGAATAAGTCTACTCCAAGAGCTAGTATCCGTCCAATGGTTACTCCTGCTACCGTCACTAATCCTACCACTACTCCAACAGCTACAGTTATGCCTACGACACAAGTGGAGACTCAGGAAGGTGAGCATTTCAGTAGTACTGGAATCTACAGCAAATTCAGGACATTCTGAAATTCAGAATGTGAACCTCACTAGATTATATGAAGACAGTTGAATCTGCTACTGTTTGCCTTTCAGCTATGCAGTCAGAAGGACCTGTGGAGCATGTTCCTGTCTTTGGAAGCACTAGTGGTTCTGTGCGTTCCACCAGTCCTAATGTTCAGACATCTCTCTCTCAGCCCATCTTGACTGTTCAGCAGCAGACTCAAGCAACTGCTTTTGTGCAGCCCACTCAGCAAAGTCATCCTCAGATTGAGCCCGCTAATCAGGAGCCATCCCCTGCCATTGTAGAAGTTGTACAGAGTTCTCAAATGGAGAGGCCGTCCACTTCTACAGCAATGTTTGGCACAGGTTGGTTTCACTTTATTGGCCTACCTTCTTGAGCAGTTCCTTTGAAGTAGCTCCATTGTCAAACCAGGCCTAACTTCATCCAAGGAATACCCTTTTTTTTTTCTTTTTCCCCTTAATATATTGCACATTTTACAAAACGTCTTTCAGTGAACCTCTTTTCTTCAGAAAAGGAAGTGGTTTCCTTCTTTACCTTCAGAAGAGCTACCCCTGAGATGCTATGTTTGTGGCATTCCTTAAATAGAGATTAAAAATTATGTGTATCTATCCATAACAGTCTTGGGGGCTTAACACATTAAACTTTTTTTGCTCCTGTTTTCACAATAGCTTTGTTGCAAAATTAATTTTGAGATTCCCGTAGTTTACTTAAGCTTGAATTTAAGATATAGAGAACACTAAAACTATTCTGTGGTGCATTCTTTTACTTGTGTTTGCCACGCATAGTATAGAACTCAGTTTAGTTTATTTCCCAGAAAACACTTTTGCAAACTGCTTGTTTTGTTTTTCAGTACATACTCTGTTGATTCTTAGGTACGCTTTTCAGAAGCAAAGATGTGGTAAGAAGTACTTTAGTTGTAACCCTGAGAGTCTTACATTGAAGTTCAGTTAGAGAATATAGATCCAGGATTTGTAACCCAGCATACTGATGTTTTCTTGTCCTAGAAGACAGCAAAACACAGTTCCAATTCAGTGCAGAAAAAGAACGGGTTTTATAGAGTAAAATACAAGACCTTCCCATTTTGTACGTTTATAGTTATCATGCAAATAACTGAGAGTTTCTTCTAAGTTTCAGCTACCCCAAGTTCTTCACTGTCTAAACGTCCACGAGAGGAAGAGGAGGATAACACTGTGGAAAATTCAGACCAAATATCAGAGGAAGCGGTGGATGTACCTCTTCCTAAGAAACTGAGGACAATACAGAGGGTTGGACCTGAGGTTTGTAAGAACGTAAAAATGCTACCAGTACACTGCTGCTTTGGTTGATTTTAATGGGAAGAGGAAGTATATTCATAGTTAAGACAGTTAATTTTAAACATTGAGTTTTTAATCTATCAGAGAAGCAGCATGTTTGGGTGTCTTAAAAGGCAGAGGTTGTCCCAGCTACAATGGCTGGCATAAATCGTTCTGGAGTGTGAGTGGGGGGGAGAGAGAGCCATGGCCTAACACTGAAGAGGAAGAAGTTGGAATATTTTTAGATGTGGTCTGAAAGATCATTATCTACACTTATTCTGGAAGAAAATGGTGTGCTTGAGGGGATGCCAGGGAAGCAACAATGAAGTGCTTCATTGAAAAGCAGAGAGACAATGCATATGAAATGTTGGTGTGAGGGAACCAGGATATCCTGGAAAAATAGAATGAACTTGAGACATCTCACAGCAGACAATTCATGAAAAATGTTATGGAATGTAGACACTTCATTAGCTATGTAGAATGTTATACGGCAAATGAGGGCAATGACAAAGACTTTATTTGAAAAATAGGCTCTATAGGAAAAGATATCAGAAGGAATTAACTCACCCCTCCTGGTGACAGCTTGGAGAAAGAGACGAGCTGAGGAATTTGACCCTTCAGCTGAGGAATGTGACCCTTCCCCAAACAGAAGGGGGGAACCGCGCAGACTCAGATTGCACTGAAGTAGGATGGCTCCAGACTCCCCCACTGTTCCAGGCACTCACATACTCTCCCATCTCACCCACTGTTTCAGGCTGTAACCCTGGAATTCCACTACAGATGGGGTGATGCATAACATAGGAGAGCATATCACTTAAATAGCCCAGAGGATAGGGATTGAATGGGAAACTGAGGATTTTGTTTGCTTCTAAGTAGATCTGGGGACACTGAAGAGAGTCAGTCCAGTGAACCAGAATGAGAAAGTGGTATTTCAGGACGAGATATCAGAGGTGCTAGATAAAACCTAAGCTAAGGAATAACAGCTAAAGGAGAAGAAATGTTGTCCATAATCTTTGTGGGAAAAGAAGAAATAGAAAAAAAGTCTAACATGCTAGAGAATCAAACTTCAGGATTAATAGTGTGTCTTAATAAAAGTAAATGGTCTTTCAGGAGGAAGTGACAGCAGAAGAAAGCACTGATGGTGAAGTAGAAGCTCAGACATACAATCAAGACTCACAGGACTCTATTGGAGAAGTAAGAATATTTGAAAAGAAAAATAAATCGTAGTTTCAGCAAAAAAAAACTTAATACTATTGAGTCATACAACACTTTTGAAAGAGGACTCTCAAGTCAGGTCCTTCAGAATGTCTGTGGAAAGCAGTTACAACCATTTTGAGTTGAAATTTGTTACCTTTTAGAATATATGCCAGTTTTTTAATTGCACTCTACGTGCACCTATATAGGTAACAGCGTGAATGTTAATGAGACTTTACAATTTTGAAATGAAATTTAATGTGACATTTTAGAAATCCTAGTATCTTTAGCCCCAGTGCTGTGTAGTGAAGCTGAGACATAGAGGTTAAATGTATCACAGTATAAAACCAGGCGTGTACATTTCTTTATTTACTTCTTTGCTTTCTGGCTTTAGTTTTAAAGAAATATTTGACATGTCCTTGGATCGTGATATGATAAACAAAGGAAAAAAAGTTGTTTGTATTCTAGTTCTGTAAAATGCATGTTACAGCTGTGTTAGGAATGCTAAATATGGGTGAAAAGCATATATTTAATCATCTTTGTCTTTTGAAACAAGCACAAGTCATGATAATTCTCTAACTTAGCATAATCCCGTGTAGAGTTGTGAAATCTACTTACTTGAAGTAGTGGTGGGTACTCTTTAGTCAGGCATTTTCCCTCATATCCTTCATATATTTAGAAGATGTGATAGATGTTTATTAATAAATGATAGCTGTGTGCTTTCTATCTGTGCCTTGTACCTTTAAACTTTAATACCAGTATACTGTGATTGTTTACATTCTGCTGCTAAACATCACCTATTTGCATTACAGTGACACATTGTTTGATAAATAACAGAACCTAGTTATCTAACCTGAACCAGAAATCTTGAGTGCTATAAAATATATGTAGTAGAGTCCTAATTTAAATTTTGAGAGAGTTTTCTCCCTGAGGCATTTATTTTTCTGGGTACTTTTAATCATACTTGTATATTGAAAACGTTTGTATTGAATGTAAAGAGAACAATTTGATGTGCAAATTGCATAACTTTTCATCCAGACTAAAAGAATTGTAGTAAAACAGCAACTCAAATTTCATTTTTCAGAATTGAGAATGCTATTCCTTGCTTCTGGAGAGAATTCTAGTTGTTTGTGTTCAGTGACATCATAGTTTTTAGCATTATCTTGTTTTCTCCTATCTTGATTAGTTCTTAATGTGTTTCTCTTGCAGGCTTCAGTCTGTTTCTCATCTGATTATCTCCAGTGTTGTGCACTGACATTAACTGCAACATCCTTAGACTGCTCAGGGAGTGCCACTGTTAGTGGAGTGCTGCCTGTCAACAATGTTCCACACACCTGTATTCACTTATTGTGCAGGTGTTGATGATAGCCCCTTGATTATTTGAAATAGAAGGATAAACATTCAGACAGCAGCTTTTCTTGGATGTGTTTTTGAATACATCCTGCATGAACACAGTGTGCTTCGTGATGTCCCTCCCATCCCAAATCACTGTTGGAAGTGAAGGTTGCAATATTGTGTTGTTCAACAAGTCTTCTATTTTATCGAGCTTATTAGTGAAAGCAGGGAACTCCTAGGAGTACAGTGGACACTTTGGAGATGAGCACTTCAAAGAGTACATATGCTGCATTTAATTTCCTTTTGTAATTTACCTTCTACAGGGTGTTACACAGGGAGAGTACGCTCCAATGGAGGATAGTGAAGAAACTTCTCAGTCTATTCCAATAGACCTTGGGCCTCTACAGTCAGATCAGCAAAATACTACTTCATCTCAGGATGGTCAGTCCAAGAGAGACGATGTAATTGTGATTGATAGTGATGATGAAGATGATGATGATGATGAAAATGAAGGCGAGCAAGAAGTATGTATACTGTGGAATTAATTCTCTTTAGGGATTACCGTACTTACCTTTATTTGTCTTTTATTAGCTGTAAAGCTAATCTTGCACAACCGTTTTAATCAAAAATATCCTTTTTTTTGTGTAAGTGTTGTCTCTGTTTCTGTTGCCTGGATGTTTAGAGCTTTAAAGACTTGTTAATTTCACCTGTTGTGGGTTTTTTGTTTTGTTTTGTTTTTTTAACTATTTTATTTTTAAAATTCTACAATGGTTCTGAGTTCCAAAAGGAGAATTTTGTTTAGCCAAGCCAGCCCTGTGCACACTTTGTTTCACTTGTGTCAAATTGGAGTTGTCTGTTTCTATGCTCTTAACAAATGTCTCTTAAAAAGTACCAAAATGCTTATGGACAACAGTGGCTTCAGAAGCAAATTTCCAGAGGATCTTACTAACCAGTTTCTTGAGCTGTCTACAGTCTGCTCGCCCAGCATTCAGGGTAGTAGCTTTACTGCTAGTTTTTATTGTATCAGAAAAAGATTCGTGTCCATAGTGGCCAAAACAGCTGCCAAGTATCACTTCACCTGCAAGTCCGTCTCTATTCACAAAAATACAGATCGAGGAGGATACCTTTCCAAGTCATCTGCCTTAGTCCGTCTATCACAGATTATCTTCAGTGTGCTTCAGGAGTTTCCTGGACCTGTTCATGATAGACTTGGTTAACATCTGGGAAGTTGAAGTAACGTTTGAGGACAAGGGCAACTAACTTAGAGATTTCCTTTAATTCCTTATAGAATAATGTAACCGTACTGTCATCCTGACTGGGTGATCTGTAGACTCGTACAGTATCTTTATTATCTTTTCCTCTAATCTGGACTGGAAGCTCTCAACCATATTGTCCCCAGCTTGAAGGGCTTTACAGTCCAACCGCTCTTTTCCATACAGCGCTGCCTCTCTACATCACCTGCCCTACTTGTCTCTCCTGTAGAGTCTATCACAGCATACTGCTCATAGGGACTCTTCCCACCAAGAATCTTGTTTTCCCCCATGTTGAGTCTGTTTTGCCTGTGGCTGTAGGTTGTAAGTTATCTCCCCATCTTTATCTTGCTCCTCAAGTTTTTCTGTCTTGTATTGTCCATCTATTTTGTTGAAGAGAGGGAGCAAAAGCAGCTGATAGATGTCTGGTGTCCTGCCAGTCTTCAAAAAAATACATACATCCAGTCTACAAATGCAGAAAATCTTCAGATAGAGTTCCAAAAACAAAGGTGGTCTCTGTATGTGAAGTTTACCACTTTACCATGTGAAGTGTTCCCACTGTTCTTTTGAAATTCCTGTAAGGTGTTTTTATGGTACTATCACAGGATTATGAAGATGAGGAAGAGGAAGATGAAGATGATGATGAAGACACTGGGATGGGAGATGAAGGTGATGACAGTAATGAAGGATCTGGTAGTGCTGATGGCAATGATGGGTATGAAGCAGATGATGCTGAGGTGAGATTTGCATTTTTTTATAGTCTGTTAAAGTACTTGGAATAAATTAGCATTGTAATGCAACTGTAAAGATTCAAACGAAAATCTTAGTGTGAACTCCTCCCAGAAAACTGAGGCTATATAGTAGGTGATAACTTATGTTAGAACTGGTCAGTTCTAACTGGACAGGCTGGAGAGCTGGGCAGTAAGAAACCGGATGAGGTTTAACAAAAGCAAGTGTAAAGTCTTGCACCTGGGTAGAAATAATTGCGTGCACCGGTACAGGCTGGGGGAAGACATGCTGGAGAGGAGCTCTGCAGAGAGGGACCTGGGCGTCCTGGTGGACGACAGATTGACCATGAGCCAGCAGTGTGCCCTTGTAGCCAAAAAGGCCAATGGCATTCTGGGGTGCATTAAAAAGAGCGTGTCCAGCAGGTCGAAGGAGGTGATCCTCCCCCTCTACTCTGCCCTGGTGAGGCCTCATCTGGAATATTGTGTCCAGTTCTGGGCTCCCCAGTACAAAAAAGACAGGGATCTCTTGGAAAGAGTGCAGCGGAGGGCCACTAAGATGGTGAAGGGCCTGGAGCATTTCCCCTATGAGGAGAGACTTAGGGAACTGGGTCTGTTTAGCCTTGAAAAAAGAAGGCTGAGAGGGGACTTGATCCAGGTTTATAAGTACCTGAGGTGTGGGAGCCTTAGTGGTGAGTCTGGTCTCTTTTCAGTAGTGCGTGGGGATAGGACTAGGGGTAATGGGATGAAAGTACAGCATAGGAAGTTCCGCACAAATGTGCGGAAGAACTTCTTTACAGTGAGGGTGACGGAGCACTGGAACAGGCTGCCCAGGGAGGTGGTGGAGTCTCCTTCTCTGGAGATATTTAAGACCCGCCTGGACGCCTTCCTGTGTGACATGGTGTAGGGAGCCTGCTTTGGCAGGGGGGTTGGACTCGATGATCTCTAGAGGTCCCTTCCAACCCCTACAATTCTGTGATTCTGTGATTCTGTGGTCTTGTCACAAGCAAAAATTAGCTTTGAATATGTAAAAGAACTGAATGAAAATGTAAAATGTTAAGATGCAGCATTAAATACTGTAGATGCAAAGTTAATAAGACAGTTTCTTCAAAAGCCAGGTATTTCATTGTCATTAAATGATGATGTCTATTGTGTTCACATTTGCATATGCAGATAAGCAAAATTATTTATGTATCTTATGGTTCTGTACCTTTAGATAATTTTGTAGGAATTTATAGAAATAACTTTATTTTTTCATATATGTTTATTTACTTTCCAAATACTTCTACACTGCTTATGTAGTCTTTTTACATCCAGTAGGTGTTTGGTGCTAAATCGTTATGTCTGTGAATTTTAGGGTGCTGATGGTACTGATCCTGGTACAGAAACTGAGGAGAGCATGGGAGGAGGTGAAAGCAACCAGAGGGCAGCGGATTCTCAAAACAACTGTATGGTTAATTTTTGCTTCTTCTAATCTGTCTGTAAAGGGAAAAACATAGCAGTGATTTTGCATGTGTATAAAAAGTTAATTTAATGTAAAACAATGTAACATAAAAAGTGAATTATATCGAAATGTTCTCTTTTAGATATATCCTACTTTCCTTTGCAGACACATTAGAATCAATTTGCTATAGAAGTTGCTTTTGATGTTTCAGGAGATGTGTGTGAATCACTGCTTGAGTAATCAGTGTTTGTTTCAGTGCTGGTGTTGACTTAGCTGACACAAATCCTCTTTTAAATGATTTTAAATAACAGTACTGTGCAGTCTCCACTTACGCAAGAGTAAAAAATGCGTGTATGAATGTGGCAGCAGAATTTGAAGACTTAATTTAATATCGTCAACTTAGAAAGATGTTGGATGGAATAAATTTACTGCTCTGAATTTCGGCATATTTTAGGTGAAGGAAGTACAAGTGCAGCAGAGTCCACTTTTACTCATGAAAGTTCTAGAGAACAGCAGCCATCATCTGCCTCAGAGAGACAGGCCCCCCGACCACCACAGTCACCACGCCGACCACCACATCCATTGCCTCCACGATTAACTATTCATGCTCCTCCTCAAGAACTAGGTCCCCCTGCACAGGTATAAAATGGTTCAGAAGAATCTTTTTAAAATGTTTATTTTAACTTAAATTTCTTTTAACTTCAGCTTAGGTGCTCTGCAAATTGTAAAAATTGATCATATGTATTTAGCATCTTGAAAATGGAAACCAGGCGAATTGACTTAACATTTCTCATTCTGCAAATTATGGCTGGAGAGAGAATATTGATAGCAGAAAAGTACTCACCATAGATTTGTTTCTTGAAATGTTTATACCATTGTTATTTGTTAATACAGAAAAACGCCTCTTCTTGAACAGACTGTAACTCAGATTGCTAGGGATTTTTATTAGTCTCTGCCCCTATGCAGATTGGACAAAGGAATGTCAGTATTCATTATCTAAGCTAAAACTTCACCGTCAGTACTTGACTGATGATTATGCTTTGACATAAGCATAAATTCATTAAATGAAAACACCACATCATAAATTTTGCTAAATAAAAAATATTATGGCTATGAAATTATGGTTTACTGTTAACTTGTGAGGCTTGTGACCATTGTATTTTTGTGTCCAAGTTTTCTTTCCTCAGTAGAAAACTGAATGAAACAGTAATAATGTTTATCCAGGATTTAAATCTTCATGTTTTGCTTTTGTAGTTAGGCCAGGCAGCAGATGTGGGATGCTGGCTATCTGCTGCCATAATCTGTTTAGACATATATGACACTGTATTGGGCAGCACTGTATACTGAAATAAAATTGTTATGCTGTTGCTGATGTGGCTGCTATTCTCAACTCTGACTGAATAACTCCATGTTATTAGAATTCCAGAGAAGCATTCACACTACTTCTTTTTGTTGTTGTTGTTTTTACGTTGCTGTAAAGAGAATTCAGATGACTCGAAGACAGTCGGTGGGACGTGGACTTCAGCTGACTCCTGGTATAGGTGGGATGGTAAGTACATGAAAGTCTAATACTAAAATCTTGTGTTGAGGGGATATTCATAACTCTTGAGGCTTTGTTTTGTTGAGCTTTGTTTGGTTTTGTTTCTTCTTTTAAGAAATCTAGCTTCTAAAGTCAGAAATGGCATGGCTTCATAGGTAACACATCTTAGTGCTCTTATTTTTTGCATTAGTGGAAGACAAAGAGAAAAGTCTGAGAAAGCAAAAGCTCTTCTTAAAGTTGAACTTATTTTGTCCAAGTCAGTTTTAATTATTTATTCTTAGAACCAGTCTCTTAAAGTTAATGTATTATTGAAAGAAGTATTTTTCAGTCTTTCACTAAACAAACGAGGCAATTCATGTATGTTTCCTGGAGATGAAGAGAATGCTGTGTTTTAGAATAAGAGGAGAAATCTGGGGCATCTGACTTTGTAGGTAATATAGGAGCAGAGGATACAAATCCATAGGAAATATGTGATCTGATTCATGTCACATAGAATCCCATAAATCAGGTTATGTTACAGTAATCCAAACTACGACAGGTCATTCCTATTAATTTATGAATGAGTCACCTCAAGTTTTATTTGTAGTCAACAGGGAGATTTGACACTTCAGCATAGCATTCTCATGCACTAGGTATCACCTGTTAGGGCAATATGTATAACTAGCTCAGATTCAGACATCAGAAATTACACATGATTTGTTTTAGAGCTAAGTCTGGTGTTGGTTTTTGGGTTTTTGCTCAGCAATATGGAAAAAGCAATCCACATTTTAATTTAATAGGAACTGGAAATACATTGTAGGCTTTCAGTTCAGTCTCTTTTTTTTTTTTTTCCAGCAGCAGCACTTCTTTGATGATGAGGACAGAACAGTTCCAAGCACACCAACTCTAGTCGTTCCACATCGTACAGATGGATTTGCTGAAGCAATTCAGTAAGTAGATATAAAAAAAAAAAGAGTAGAATTTTGGTGTCAGTATTTTTTGTTCTTTTTTATTCTTTTTTTTTTCCCATAGTGGAATGAAAATAAATGAAGTGAACTTGTGATTGGAGTGACTTGCTAAGTAGTCTGACATACATCTACAAATAAGCAGATGTTAAACTGTGTATTGTGTAACTTACCAGGAAATTAGGAATCAAGTAGTCTACAATGTATGGTAGCATGTTGACCTAAGAGAGGAGATGTGCAAAAAATAAGGTTCTTAATTATTTGTTTCTTTCAGCCTATGTGCTAATATTTTAACAATTAGTAACAAATAGGTAGTTTTGTGATATTTGTGCTACTGACCAGTGCAAATAGTAGAAGGTTACCTCTTGTTCTAGATTTGAGGTAGTTCTACACATGCTCAGTTATCCGTGTAAAATTGTGAGGATTCATAGCATGAGTAAACAAACAATATTTAATTCAGGCTTTCCTTCCAGGTGCAATCCAGATAAGTTTGAGAAGCTTATCCCTATTGAATTACTAGTACTTAAGCTGCTTTTTATGGTTATTATTGATTAATTTTGTCTCATGTGTAACTTGTACTCCTGTATGATTTAGAAAGCTGTTGGGTTGGGTTTTGTTTGTTTGTTTTTGTCTCCCTGTATTTGGAAAAATTGCAGAATTCTTTAAATCTTTATTTTTATAGTTCCCCTCAGGTAGCTGGAGTTCCTAGATTCAGATTTGGACCCCCTGAAGATATGCCACAAACTAGTTCAAGTCATTCTGACCTCGGTCAGCTTGCTTCACAAGGAGGTAAGTCATTTCTGTATTTCTATCTACTTTTCTGTACTCAAATAACCAGGGAAATAATAATAATTCATCCATAGAAAGGCAGTGCTACTTTGGGTACTTACAGTTTCTCTGTCAGCAGACAGAGACTAGTGGAAAATGGAAAACTGCCTCCTTCAAGGTGCTGTACTTTTATTTTTAATATGATTTTAAAAGTAGAAAGCTTCTGTGGGTGGAAAAGCTTCTGAAGTGAAGAAATGTAGGTGCTATTTTATGTGGGATAGTTTGACAGCTGGGTGTGTAGAATTTAATTTGAAGAGGATTGAAATACTTTGAATACACTGAAATTCCTTTTTTTTTTTTTTTTAAGCTTTCCTGTTGATAGTAGCTTTTCTGTAGTAAAATTGTGGAATTATGTGCAGACCTGAGAGTTGGACTTGACCCCAGATCCAAACTGTTTGTGTAAGAGCAGTGTCTGAATGCTCCTTGAGCTCCAGCAGCTTGAGTGCAGAATATTTTCCTAATGCACAGCCTGACCTTCCTCTGGCACGTCTCCATGCTGTTCTCTTACATTCTCTTGCTGTCATGAAAGAGCAGAGATAGGAGGGAGCTGCAGGCTGCTATGAAGACTCCTCTTAGCATCCTAGGTTGAACAAAGTGACTGGCCATCAGCCTGATGTAGTCCCACTTGCTATGACCCTTTGATTCGAATCCATCAGCCAGTTGTACGTAGTGTGATAGGTGAACTTGTCTAGCTGTATGCTAGACACTTTGTCAAGATGGATATAAGTAATAGAAGAAAATGGCAATTAAAAAGAAATTTTAAGGGTGTATCCTTACTTGCTAAGAGAAGACCAGGAAGTCTGTCTGTATTGTCTTCGCTGTTGTCCTTTCTCTTGCATTCTTGTCAGCATGGAACAGTATGCTGCTCTTTGAAGAAAACTCAGTTCAAAATGGCTAAAGTAAAGTGAGTGGGTGGCAGTATTTTTGTCAAGTTGTTATCTTTTAAGAAATTTTAACTAGCTATGGCAGTAAGTCAAAATACCTGAAATAACACATTTCCATTTTTAAATATATGTAATTGGATTTCATCAAGTGTACAAAGAGAAGACAAGGGCTAGTCTGTTGGGTTTTTTTGTTTGTTCTTAATTGTCACTCTAACACTGTGTTGCAGGTTTGGGAATGTATGAAACCCCACTCTTCCTTGCACATGAGGAAGAATCAGGTGGTCGTAGTGTTCCAACAACACCCTTACAAGTAGCAGCACCAGGTAAGTGACAGGAAATTCGCAGGTAGAGGTTTGAAACTTTGACTTTCCGGAAAAGGATTGTACAGTCAGAAATATTCCAGTAGCTTTTCCTTGTGCCTAAGATTTCCATAAATTTTATTTAGGAAATTCAGGCTAACTTTATGCTTACTAAGCAGCCTTTCCTTTATAGTTACAGTCTTTACTGAAAGTACATCAGCTGACGCTTCAGAGCATGCTTCTCAGTCTGTTCCTATGGTTACTACATCTACTGGCAATCTGTCCACAACTACAGAGACTGGAGCAGGCGATGATGGGGATGAAGTTTTTGCAGAGGCTGAATCTGAAGGGTATGCTTTGACTTGATTGCTTGACTTGAAGTCACATTAGTTTTTTAATTATGTTTCATCCAAATATGCATGTGATCCATTAAATTTTGAGTTAACCTGTTCTGGTAGGAAGAATGCTCATACAAGCTCTGGTAATTTTCTAAGTAATGTTATTTGACCTTTTCACGTAAAAGCAAAGCTTTTCATCTGGTAATATAACATGGCTAATACATGTCACCTCTAAAAAATAAAAGACATTTCTGTATATGTTCATAATGTAAGGGGCCCTATGGTAGTCAAATAGAGACAGTAAAGACCCCAGGTTGAGTGAATGGGATTTGTAGAATAAAAATAAAGCATTTCTGTTTGCCAGTGAAGAAAACCACTCCTAAGTAGTTGTTTGGTTAAGCCAGTCCTGAAGGGCAGAAAATTAGTGACTTTTTTATGAACTCAATTGACAAGTGATTTATCTCCTTCCTTGCTATTGCTGTTTTAGTATTTTTTAATTTTTACAATGATTTCTGTATTTTGTATTATGAACAAATAAATTATGAATCTAGAAGTTATATTATACATTTTGATTTTTATTGGTTGCAAAGTAATAAAAGATATTGTAATTCACAATTTTTCAAAACTTGCATCTACTAATTACTGGTTTCATCATAAGTAAATGTAATGTTACTGGTGCAGGTTAAATATGCCATGCAGGTTTCTTGATGCAGCACTGGCTTGGACTATGCAGTCTGCTTATGGGTTTTCAATGTTACAGTCACAAATTGTTTCCTACCAAATACCCAATCCTTTGTGAATTATATCCATATAGAAATGAAATGGTTCACAGAACATTTGTACTTAGTCCTTTAGATTGACAGGACGGCAAGTTAGCAGGTATTTCCCAGATCTTAGGAGTTTTACTTGACTTGTTACAGTTTTTAATAAATGGAGTAAATGTAAACCACATGGCAAGCTGCATTTTAACAAAATGGAGACTTTCTCTGGAAGATAATTAATGTTATGAATACATTGTATGTTGGGCTACATACCAGGGAAATAATTTTATTTTTTTTTTTAAGCCATATGAATTGCTTATAATTATGGGGGCAGGTGGGAGCAGAAGAAAATTTCTGCGGATAGATGTTTGGATAGAAATCTTTCTGCTCCATGATGAGAAATTTTTTTTTTCCTGAGTTATTAATACTGAGTACGTTCGCATCTCTTCCCATCCCTTACCCCCCTGCCCTTTCTCTTAGAATTACTTCGGAAGCTGGCCTAGAAATTGATAGTCAGCAAGAAGAGGAATCTGTTCAAGCATCTGATGAGTCAGATCTTCCTTCAACAAGTCAGGATCCTCCATCTAGTTCATCAGCAGGTACTGGTTAATTACTGGAAACTGAAGTTGCTTTGCATAATTCCGTTAAGAGTGGGAACTTTTTGGGGTAGGATCATGTGCTGCTCATGACTAAGATACATAATAAGTCAGCAAGTCTTACTTAGAATAAGAATAAGAATATGAAAACATATAAGCCTATATGTTTTCAGTCCTAATGGCAAATCAGTTTTATTTGGACCAGAGTAACTGATGTGTCCATGGTAAATATGCTTCAAAGAGCAAATTCTTGATACACAGATGATTCCATCCAATGGTAACTGTGTCAGTTTTAAAGTAGTTTTTTTCAATCAAATTGTCAGAGAACAGTGTTTATCACTGTTCTGTTACCACGTTACCAGATAGCATAGACGATGAACAAAATACCAAACTTAAATGTTCTGAAGCTTTTTTTATAGCAGAGATTATGCCAATTAAATAGGATGCACCTTGATAATTTTAGGGCAAATCCAAGAGAATAATGTACATCAAGTGATAGTGCAAAACTGTACTAAATGCAGATATTCTTCCCTGTACTTCCACTTCACAGACACAAGCAGTAATCAGCTTAAGCTGTTTCGACGTGTAAGGCTTCAGCCACCAACATTAAGAACTGGTGTTCGTGGTCGTCAGTTCAACAGACAGAGGGGTAAGTGTTCACAGCTTTTTTTCCCTATCGAACTAGTCTTTAATACTTTGTTCCTTCAGCGACTATATATGTCCTACTTTCTATGCATATGTTTGTTTGTAAATCAGGAATAAAACATCCCAGTCCTGGCTTTCAATGTGTTATCCTAAAAGCTGTAATAAGCAAACATGTTATGTGGCACTTGGTTCTTACCAATAGAGAAAAGGTGAATGGCAATAAATCTTACACTTGAAAATTTTTAAAAAGGCTTTAAAAATATTTTGAGGGCATATGTTAAAACCAAGGTTTTTTTTAACTTTACTTGTCAGCATTTTAAAAAATCCTTAGTCAAATTTTATTCCATTTAGTATTATTTTAATGTTTTATTTAATGTAGTAGCATTAAAATACATGAAATTTTTGTAAGAAGTGAGGTTGATGACTTTGGATAGATTTTCCTAATCATTTATCACCCTTTGTTTTAATAACCAAAAGAATGCCGTATTTGTACTTTTGACAAAGAGCCTGAGGTAAAATCTTTAGTCAACCACGTTTTCCTAATGACAGAAGTATAATGTAGCCATATCAGCAAAGTCTAAGGGAGTAAGAGGGAGATTGAGTTTTCCAGATAGGAAGTGTCCCATTTCAGTAGCAATTCCTTACAGGAGGATGAAACATCAGATGCATCAATGTTTGATTAAATGGCTGAGAAGTATTTCTATTAATGCATTTGTTTTCTTTCTCAACACAGGTGTAACTCATGCAATGGGAGGCAGAGGAGGCCTGAACAGAGGCAATATTAGTTAAATGATCTGTAATTACAGCTGTGTATACAAATGTGCCAGTTTGCCTGCAGTTAGTTTAGTGTAATGAATGCTTAAAGCAGCATTTTATACTTAGATTTGTGTGCACACATTTCAATGTCTTTATTAATAAAATTAGACAAACTGTCAACATTCAAATGGTATCTTTTCTAAAACATCCTCTGCTCTGCATCACTTTTCAGGACAGTTATACCAGTCTTTAGATACAGTCTTTCCCGTGAGAGCAGTAACAGGTCTTGCTATTCTTTTGCCCACATCCAAGCTGTAGTACCGATCTGAAATGAATAGACAGCAGAATTAAATTTTATAAACTACAATCACTATACAGAAAGAATCTTGAAAATAAACCCACCTTTTAATTTTGTTAGGCATGAATAGCAGATTTTCATTCCTCATCTATACAAGGGTTTGAAAGGCTATAAAAATCCATTTTTAGTCTCAGCTTTTTTGATATGTAGATCTTTGTTTAGCTACATTTAATAGATATAATACCACTAATAATTAAATCTTCTACAAGAACAAGGAGTACAGAAGGAGACACTAGTACTGCTAGAACACAGAAATAGTTTTAAGAATTTAGAAACTGGAAACAAAACAGTCCTGCACCGGTTGTAAAAGTGGGAACTTCTGTGGTCCCTGAGTTTGAATTACGTTAAGGTTGTCAAATTATTCTGGCAGAAACTTATTTTAGTATCCTCCTGTATTTGGATATGTGTCTAATACTTGTAACTTTTTTTCAATGAATAACCAAGAAAATACTGAGGAATGTTTTTATCTCATCCTGGCTATAGGAGAAAGGTCTTCTTAAACTGGAACTAGAAATAATTATTTCCCAGAAAATTAAATGGTTCGCGTTGCCAGTGAAAAACCCTATCAATGTGTAATGGTCCAAGGCTTTTGATATTTGATATATTTTGATTAATATGATTGTTCATTTAAGTGTCAAGATTTTTCTCTTTTTATAAATCTGAACTCTTAGGACAATGCATTCCACAACTGTATAGTTTGAATTACTGTACCTTGTTGCTACTAGCTGTTCTGTAACTCAATTTTTGAATAGAAATATCTCTCAATTGTAGGCAGCGTTTTATTTCTTAGGGCTTCTCAGTAGTGCTTGCTTAAAATTAGTGATGCAGAATCACAAGTTGTAATGTTAGAAAGCTCAGAGACTTCCTTCTTTCCTACTCATTCGCCCCTTAGTCTTTTAAATAATATGCAGTTAACTTATAACTTGAAGTAACTTGTGTTAGCTTTAACTTACTGTAAGAGAACGCATAATAATCATAGCCGTCTGGCTTATTGTAGTTGGGTACTGATATCGTCGAATGGATGACTTTGGGGAGCCCTCTCCAGTAGGCAGTCACTTTGACTTCCTTGCGCAAAACTCCTGCAAGCAAAAGAAAAGTTAGGAAGTGTCACAGTGTATCTGCCAAAAGCTTTCATTTATTTGTATTATCTGGAGCAAACAAGAATTATTGGATTGAGAAAAAAATGAAGTACTATATTAGGAAAAAAAGTGGAACTGTGTTACATATCAGAAGCTTACACAAGATTACAATGGTTGTATAAAAAACGAATAAACATAAATTACCAGATTGATATGGATTGATTCTGACAGTCTGAATAACTGTTGGCATTCCTACTGCACGTTGGAAGCGTCTCCTTATTACGAGTCTCGGGACAAAAGCTGGGTATCTTATGGTAATACGTGCTTTCCGTTGGCACTTCTTGGCTGGTTCTTGCCTATATACATACTGTTGCATGTTGCCATCTAAAAGAGACATTGGTTTAATATGTTTAAAAAAAGAAAAAACAAGCCAGCTTGATAACAGAAGTGATAATGGGTAGTATTTTTGTAATGGGCAGGAAAACAGCATCACTTTGATACGTTTGCAGCTGTCTAATGCTGTTGCAACTTGCAGCTTTTTGTATCCATTCCTACATTCTAATGTGAAAGCCTTGCTCTCTAAATCCAGCATACACTTCTAGATGTAGCAGTAACTCCTGCAGCTTCATTAAAATTACTGTACTGAGTACAGTTCTTTGGGAACTACTTTGATTGCCATTGTACCTATTTATCAAGACAAAGGAAAGACCTACTTTAGGATAGGTAAAGGGAAGGCTATAGAGTCCAGAAAAGGATTTGCATTTCATTATCCTAAGCTTTCTTTCATTAGCAGAACAATTCTGTTGCCATACATTGTTCATAAGAAAATTACAATCATTTAAAACAGGATAAATAGTTAACAATGAAAGAACTGAGGTAAATCTCCATGCACTAGTTCTGAACTAAAAAGACTGTTTGAGCCTTTCCTTTGATTAATTTGAGACTGATTTTTATTTTATTTTATTTTATTTTTTTAATCAGGTAAAACTTATTAAAACTTATCATTTTGTTTGAGAGATGCAATCTCATGCGTCTGGTATTTTGAATATTTTGAAAAGCATTTAAAAATGTGTGGAACTTAGAGATGTTTAAAGCCTCAGGGCTGTGTTTTGACTAGCAAGTATGCTCTGATATCACTTAGATTTCTGTTTTTGAAAAGGATATGTCTATCAGTCCATAGCAGTGTTATATTCCTCATTAATGCAGTTCAAGTAGGTTTTGATCATCTCTAAACATCTGAATTATGAGACTTACCTCTTTTGATAAAATAAACAGATTCTGGTCTTCCATTGTAACTTGCAACTGGAAGGGCTGCCTTTATTTTCCCAGTTAGCCCTGCAAATCCATTTGCGAGAGGTTTGGGATAGCCGTTATCCATTACACCATTAGTGAAACGCCAGTACAGAGGACCCTGGTGATTTAAGCAAAAGATGAACTTCAGAGGAAATTCATTCTTGTTAATTGGACTTCAGCGCAAGTATTAAAAGTAATTAGCGTTTTGGGAACCACCTTATCAACTTTTGGCTGGAAGTGCTCTTAAATCCACTAAAATCCACAAAAAACAAGCTACTACAATTATAATTAAGCAGTACCTTTAAGTAGGGGGGAGAGTGTTTCAGAAATGATCTGGAACAATGATTACTAAACAGAGCAATTTGCTTTCTAACTGCATAACATTCTTAAGTGTACATCTGTCATTCTTCAAGGAAGGGAAAAGTATTGGGAACAAACTTGGGTTGTCTTTGGTCAAAGGAAAGACTCAATGGAATAACTGCATTTTAAAGGTTTTTTGGGGGTTACGGGAAGTTTTGGAAATACTTATCATACTGGTGGTCAGATATTTGATCAATAAGCAATTACAGGAAGAAAGCACAGAATTTGGACGTTCTGAGAAGCACGGTGCCAAGGCGGAAGAGGTGGAAGAGGGGAAAGGTTCAGCTACTTAATTTCACATTTGAAAATGCTGAATGTTTTACAAAATGAGCACCTTAGCCTTGGAGTACAAGGTTGCACTGAACAGGCCCATCATGCATCAAGTCTGTGCTTTGAAGCTTCCCTACTTTTCCTACCTTGATGAAGAAAGTCTTGCCATCACAGTTGCACCTGGAGAAGACAGCATCGATGGGGGATGGGATGCCCCAGCCCTCACTGATCCGGCGGGGGCTGGTTGTTGGTGGCATCCTGCCATTCAGCAGCCAGTAGTAGTGACCTGCAGGTGGGAGGAGACATGGCCCACACCATGAAACACATGGCCAGACAGTGATGCAGGGAGAAAAGCTTGGGAAGGAGGGGAAGGTGTCTCCTGCACCTCCTGCCCCACTGTGGCAGTGAGGCCAATGGAGGATGTGGGGCCTGCGTACCTCTGAAGACAGCCAGGGTTCCATTGGGCAGGGCAACCATGCCATCTGCCGGCTTCCCACTGCACAGGTCCTTCTCATCAGCCTTCCCCACTGCAAAACATCATGTCTTAGGATAGATTGTTCTTTTAACAAAAAGTACATTCCTACCCCACCACCTGAAGCAGTTCTATCACAGAATCATAGGGGTTGGAAAGGACCTTCAAAGATCATCGAGTCCAACCCCCCTGCCAAAGCAGGTTCCCTACACCAGGTCGCACAGGTAGGCATCCAAGTGAGTCCATCCAGAGGAGACTCCACCCTTAAATATCTACAGACCTGGATCAGGTCCCCTCTCAGTCTTCTTTTCTCAAGGCTAAACAGAACCAGTTCACTCAGCCTTTCTTCACTGGGGAGATGCTCCAGGCCCTTCACCATCTTTGTGGCCATCCACTGGACTCTTTCCAAGAGATCCCTGTCTTCTTTGTACTGGGGAGCCCAGAACTGGACTGTCACAAGTTAGCAGTACTCCAGATGAGGCCTTACCAGGCAGAGTAGAGGGGGAGGATCACCTCCCTCGACCTGCTGGACACGCTCTTTTTAATGCACCCCAGAATGCCATTGGCCTGTTTGGCCACGAGGGCGCACTGCTGGCTCATGGCCAACCTGGCGTCCGCCAGGACACCATGTGAGGCCCCATCTGTAGTGCTGCATCCAGGGCCTCAGTACAGGAAGGACACAGAGCTGTTGGAGCAGGTCCAGAGGAAGACCACTAAAATGACCAGAGGACTGGAGCTATGAGGACAGGTTGAGGGAACTGGGCTTGTTTAGCTTGGATAAGAGAAGAGTCTGGGGAGACCTCATTGTGGCCTTCCAGTACTTGAAGGGAGCATATAAAAAGAAGCAGGAATGGCTGTTTACAAGGGGGAATGGTTTTAAACTGAGAATGTGGAGGCTTAGGCTAGATATTAGAAGGAAGTTTTTCACAGAGTGGTGACACACTGGAACAGGTTGTCCAGGTCAGTTGTGGATGCTCCATCCCTGAAGGCATTCAAGGCCAGGCTGGATGTAGCTCTGGGCAGCCTGGTCTGGTGGTTGGTGAGCCTGCACATAGCAAGGGGGTTGAAACAAGATGACCATTGTGGTCCCTTTCAACCCAGGCCATCCTATGATTCTATGATAGTGAGGACATCAAAAAAGTTGAGGCAAAAAAGCACAAAGAAAGAAAATAAGAAAAAGCTGTCTTATCTTACTTATGTGACTACAAAAATCCCAAATTAGGTACATTCAATCTGATTCCTTAACTGTATTTTCATAAGACTTTTAGAAATTTAACTTGGTTTTCCTTTGTATTTTTGTTTGTTTCCATCTCCTATGGTATTTACAGCAAATATTTTTTCAGCAGGACCAAAATAAGAGCATGAAATAAAATGTACATGAGAAATTTCAATAACTAAGCAACTGAAAAATAAAGTGCTGCAGAGAATTCAGCATGCTGACTGGTCTAATTAGAAAGTACTTGCACATTATTTACTCACAAGTTTTGTGGTGCTCTCTGGTTTTGTACACTTACTTTCTGCTCCTCCGGATACAACTGGCAAGTCTGCAGTTTGTATTAAAGGCTTGTTTATCTCAGCCTCCTCTACTGGCATAGTTTCAGGGCTGGATGGAGAAGGCTCATCATGTGTGTCAGTAATCTCCTGGAAATGTATGTCGGGCTTTGATGTCCCCCTAGAAACAAGAAACATTTCTTCTATCGTGTCTTTTTTCTCTGTGGTTGTTCTACCTCTGATCACTGTAGTTTCTTCTTTCTTGTCAAAGCTAGGGGACTCTTCAGGGGAATCTTCTGTTTCTTTTTCAGTAGTATAGCTAGTACCCGTGGTGAGGGTGGTCATCTCTTTTTCACCAGTTGTTGTATCTTTAGAGGGAATTATGCACTCAGCAACTGCTGGTACAGCCCGTGTAGTTTCCACAGCTGCGTCTCTTTTAGTTGTTGTCACAATATCCGTGGGTTTGGGAGTTGAATCAGTTTTGGTTGTTTCTTTTTTAGTTGATGTCTCCATGGAAATAGGGTTTGTTGTTCTGTCACTTTTATCAGTTTTACTTAGTAGTTTGCTGTATGTAGTAGTTGTGCCTTGTTTAACAGTTGTGGCTGCAGCTGTAGATAGTTCAAATTCAGGAATGGTGGGAGAGTCAGCTAGGGATACTGGAGCACCTGTGGCCTTAAGCATTACTTCCTTCTCACTGGGGGTTGTTGGCACCTTTGTGGCACTTGCAGTTTTCCCCTCAGCTTTGGGGGTGGTGGGAAAATAAGCCTTGGTTGTTGGTGCCTCTGTGGCTTTAGGAGTTGTCACCTCAGCTTTGGGAGTTGTCGGTGCATCTGTAGCTTTAGGGGTTGTCTCCTCAGCTTTGGGTGTTGTTGGTGCATCTGTAGCTTTAGGGGTTGTCTCCTCAACTTTGGGAGTTGTTGGTGCATCTGTAGCTTTAGGGGTTGTCTCCTCAGCTTTAGAGGTTGTTGGTCTCTCTGTGACTTTAGTGGTTGTCCCTTTGACTTTAGTGGAGGTTGTCAGTGCCTCCGTCGCAACAGAGGTTGCTTCCGCAATTTTGGGGGTTACAGTCTCTATGGCTTTAGAAGTTGTATCCTTGACTCTGGGAGTAATTGGGGCCTCTGTGGCTTCAGGAATTGTCTCTTCAGCTTTGGATGTTGTTGGTGCTTCTGTTGCTTCAGGAGTTGTCTCTTCAGCTTTGGGTGTTGTTGGTGCCTCTGTGGCTTCAGGAGTTGTCTCTTCAGCTTTAGGTGTTGTTGGTGCTTCTGTGGCTTCAGGAGTTGTCTCTTCAGCTTTGGGTGTTGTTGGTGCCTCTGTGGCTTCAGGAGTTGTCTCTTCACCTTTGGGTGTTGTTGGTGCTTCTGTGGCTTCAGGAGTAGTCTCTTCAGCTTTGGGTGTTGTTGGGGCTTCCGTTGCTTCAGGAGTTGTCTCTTCAGCTTTGGGTGTTGTTGGTGCCTCTGTGGCTTCAGGAGTTGTCTCTTCAGCTTTGGGTGTTGTTGGTGCTTCTGTTGCTTTAGGAGTTGTCTCTTCAGCTTTGGGTGTTGTTGGGGCCTCTGTGGCTTCAGGAGTTGTCTCTTCAGCTTTGGGTGTTGTTGGTGCTTCTGTTGCTTCAGGAGTTGTCTCTTCAGCTTTGGGTGTTGTTGGGGCCTCTGTGGCTTCAGGAGTTGTCTCTTCAGCTCTGGGTGTTGTTGGTGCTTCTGTGTCTTCAGGAGTTGTCTCTTCAGCTTTGGGTGTTGTTGGGGCCTCTGTGGCTTCAGGAGTTGTCTCTTCAACTTTAGGTGTTGTTGGTGCTTCTGTTGCTTCAGGAGTTGTCTCTTCAGCTTTGGGTGTTGTTGGGGCCTCTGTGGCTTCAGGAGTTGTCTCTTCAGCTTTGGGTGTTGTTGGTGCCTCTGTGGCTTCAGGAGTTGTCTCTTCAGCTTTAGGTGTTGTTGGTGCTTCCGTTGCTTCAGGAGTTGTCTCTTCAGCTTTGGGTGTTGTTGGTGCCTCTGTGGCTTCAGGAGTTGTCTCTTCAGCTCTGGGTGTTGTTGGTGCTTCTGTGGCTTCAGGAGTTGTCTCTTCAGCTTTGGGTGTTGTTGGTGCCTCTGTGGCTTCAGGAGTTGTCTCTTCAGCTTTGGGTGTTGTTGGTGCTTCTGTGGCTTCAGGAGTTGTCTCTTCAGCTTTGGATGTTGTTGGGGCCTCTGTGGCTTCAGGAGTTGTCTCTTCAGCTTTGGATGTTGTTGGTGCCTCTGTAGCTTCAGGAGTTGTCTCTTCAGCTTTGGGTGTTGTTGGTGGTTCTGTGGCTTCAGGAGTTGTCTCTTCAGGTCCGGGTGTTGTTGGTGCTTCCGTTGCTTCAGGAGTTGTCTCTTCAGCTTTGGGTGTTGTTGGTGCTTCTGTAGCTTCAGGAGTTGTCTCTTCAGGTCCGGGTGTTGTTGGTGCTTCTGTTGCTTCAGGAGTTGTCTCTTCAGCTTTAGGTGTTGTTGGTGCTTCTGTGGCTTCAGGAGTTGTCTCTTCAGCTTTGGGTGTTGTTGGTGCTTCTGTTGCTTCAGGAGTTGTCTCTTCAGCTTTGGGTGTTGTTGGTGCTTCTGTTGCTTCAGGAGTTGTCTCTTCAGCTTTGGAAGTTGTTGGTGCTTCTGTAGCTTCAGGAGTTGTCTCTTCAGCTTTGGGTGTTGTTGGTGCCTCTGTGGCTTCAGGAGTTGTCTCTTCAGCTTTGAGTGTTGTTGTTGCCTCTGTGGCTTCAGGAGTTGTCACTTCAGCTTTGGGTGTTGTTGGGGCCTCTGTGGCTTCAGAAGTTGTCTCTTCAGCTTTGGGTGTTGTTGGTGCTTCTGTTGCTTCAGGAGTTGTCTCTTCAGCTGTAGGTGTTGTTGGTGCTTCTGTGGCTTCAGGAGTTGTCTCTTCAGGTCCGGGTGTTGTTGGTGCTTCTGTTGCTTCAGGAGTTGTCTCTTCAGCTTTGGGTGTTGTTGGTGCTTCTGTTGCTTCAGGAGTTGTCTCTTCAGCTTTGGAAGTTGTTGGTGCTTCTGTAGCTTCAGGAGTTGTCTCTTCAGCTTTGGGTGTTGTTGGTGCCTCTGTGGCTTCAGGAGTTGTCTCTTCAGCTTTGAGTGTTGTTGTTGCCTCTGTGGCTTCAGGAGTTGTCTCTTCAGCTTTGGGTGTTGTTGGGGCCTCTGTGGCTTCAGGAGTTGTCTCTTCAGCTTTGGGTGTTGTTGGGGCCTCTGTGGCTTCAGGAGTTGTCTCTTCAGCTTTGGGTGTTGTTGGGGCCTCTGTGGCTTCAGGTGTAGTCTCTTCAGCTTTGGGTGTTGTTGGGGCATCTGTGGCTTCAGGAGTTGTCTCTTCAGCTTTGGGTGTTGTTGGTGCTTCTGTGGCTTCAGGAGTAGTCTCTTCAGCTTTGGTTGTTGTTGGGGCCTCCGTGGCTTCAGGAGTTGTCTCTTCAGCTTTGGGTGTTGTTGGGGCTTCTGTGGCTTCTGGAGTTGTCTCTTCAGCTTTGGGTGTAGTCAGAGCATCCGTGGCTTCAGTGGTCATTTCTTCATCTTTGGGTGTTGTTGGTGCTTCTGTGGCTTCAGGAGTTGTCTCTTCAGGTCCGGGTGTTGTTGGTGCCTCTGTGGCTTCAGGAGTTGTCTCTTCATCTTTTGGGGTTGTTGGTGCATCTGTGGCTGTTATTTCAGGTTGTTTTGTAGTTGGAGGAGGACTGGTTGTGGTGCCAATATCTTTGAGAGGAAAAATGTATTATGGCATAGGAATTGCAATGCATGCACCTTTTCATATTTTTTTAGTACACTGATAAGAAATAGGTGCTTGTCTTGTGAATGGCAATAGTAGCAATAGTACGTTCTTTCATACTCTTTGCTAAAATAAAAAAAAAAGTGTTCTCTGTAAATCTGTACTTTGTGTTGCAGTTGTTGAAACCTCCATTGTTTTTTTGCCAGTTTATAAAAGTACGTGGAATCCTATGTTAAATTTGATAAGTCTCAGTAATAAACAAGTCAAAAGATGCATTCATAGAATCATAATCATATATTCTTTAAAAGAACTAAACTAATCTGCACTGTGAATTTTTTTTGGGGAACGCCTGGGACTTTGCTGCAGCTAGGTTTTAACTGATACGATTGGTTAACCGAGGCATGGCCAACCCGCACCAGCACAGCTCACATTGTGACTGCCCCATGCCATTATGGTGGTGGCTCTGCCCTGTACAGCCCAGTCCAGCCTGGGGCACACAACCATCATGGAGCACCAATTAAACATCAGTGCATTATGAGCCCTGAATCTGGGCTGAATCCAAGGCACAGGGAGGGCAGAAAGAATAGCGTTAGCTCAATTTATGGCAAATTCGTTTATAGATTTTGACAGATTAGCTAAACATAGTCCTGCTCATGGTGGAAAACATGCAGCCATGCTTCCTGTTTTGATATTTGTTTTGGTATTTGAGTATAGGTTTCAAGATGGCAAAAAAGATTATCCTTCTTTTTTCTTTTTTCTTTTTTTTTGTTTTTGTTAATTTGCAACTCTGTTTTCAGTCAGCATAAATCCGTTTAGAATGTATATCAAAAATCTGATTTTGTCTCTTTACCAGACATCTTTAAGTTCTTTCTTGCTGAAGAGAAATACCTCTAGCTTAACTATCATGCATGAGTCATGTATACCACTTTTTCGCCAAACACACACTTGTGAACAACTGTTTTCAAGTATGAAGAATAGGAAGATTAAAATTGTATCAAAAATCTCTCATCAGCACTTCCAGAACTCAATATGAATTGCAGCCGCTGTCACTGAACCAGACTGATGCCTTAGTTTCACAAAAACACGGTCACATATCCTACTAGTTTTATGCTCTGGCTACTCTTTATATGTGTGTGTGTGTGTGTGTGTGTGTGTGTGTGTTTGTGTTTTAGTGAAAAGAAAATAATAAAAAATTAAAGTAGGCTTTGTTACTTATATACATTAGCTATATTATATATCTTATGAGGATTGCTCTGAAAGTAATGCAACCTATTTCATTATATTATCCCACAGCATTATAGGTGGATGTTAATGGGATGATATTAGAGGTTGAACCTTCTCACCAAGATTTCATTACATTTTGCAGCCATACAACAGATAGCAGCGGGGGGTAGTCTGAAGGAATGGCACCTGACATGGAAGAACATATGAAGCCATGTGGTAGAACTGAATTTTTCCACACAGGAAAAACTGTCATTCATTGACACTTGCTGAACATTTATGGAGACCAATCAGTTGGATGTGAACACAGTGAGGGGTGGGAGATGCATTTCAGCAGTGGGTCACTTCCACTGGTGCAGATTTTTACCAAGTGCATCATGTACATCTTGTTCATCACTGCTGAAAATTCTTAGCCAACAGTGGTGATGGTGCCAAAGACCATTTTGTAGCTGAGAATTCGCTCTCTTAAATAGTGTGATTATGCTCTCTGTATTGATTGTATTTTCCAAGGAAGTAATCAGAAGGCATTACTTTCAGAGCAACCTCCATAACTGCAGCCCTATACAATTCCTCTTCATTCAGTACTACCCATGAAAGCCCAAAGACTGGACACCCATGGATTAACCCACAGTGACTCTGACTTCAGCAGCGCAGATTTAAATTTGGCATTTGTATGCAAAGCCATATCATGTTTCTATCTTTTTTCATGGAATGGGACCCACCTTATAAGATATATTTCTTTTTAATAGGACTCTTCCCTTCACTGTTAGTTCCTTTGATTTGTTCTTTTTGTCCTTAACTATAAGACAACCTGCACTTCTGTCCTAGGCCAGATTGAAAGAGTTATAGAAACAGGAGAAAAGGGAACTTTCTGAATGTAGATACCTAATAACAACTCCTGTGCTGTGCCTTTGGTATTTTTCTCTTTCTGATGTACAGCTTTAAGATTCTACTCTTATACGCAGTTACACAAACCTGGGTCAAATTATTCATATAGATAGATTCAGAAGAAACTAACAATAAATGTTTCTGCTTTTAAATCTTTTGATCTCTTACTGGGATCTCTGATGTTTTGCCATTTAGTTGTTCTCACAGTTTTGTTATGGAGTTCTTTTTTGTCTGATTGATTGATTATCAATTTTTTTTTTTTTAATTACAATCAAATTAACACTTGGTTATTGAAAACCTGAAAAAATCAAGAGCAGCTTTATGTGACTTTGGACTGCATTGTTTTGAACAAATCCCCCAAAGAAGGTATTTCAAGATCTGAGCTGCTGCTCATGACAGTCTCTCAGCAGGCTGGAAGCACCGAGGACTTCACAGTGTGAGAAATAATCTCTGCATACTATAGAGACAGTGCAGTGTGAGAAGAGCATTACAGAATATGGTTTCATCCTACGCAATATGTCTGAAATACTAACAGTCAAGTGGGGTCTACATTTCCTTAATTCTGTTCCATTTTACCTTCTAGACCAACTTTGCAACAAGAAATTGCCACAACAGAAAGGTAAATAGTCCAAAATGAAAAACAAACTAAGGGTTAAACTACTGGCCAGTACTGACTAATAGCCTTGTTTCTTTGTTGTTACTTCAAGTTTTCAAGTTCAAACAGATCTCCCAAGTTAGCATCCCAAAGAACACAGGAACACAGCATGTTTTCCATTCAGAAGAAAATAAGTTACGTGTGTTTTCTGAAGTTGCAGGATGCCTGACTTGATTAAAGCTAAAGAAATCTGTCAGGAGGTTTTCCTGTCCTGGTTCTGCCAGATCTTCACTATCCCAGAATACAGCACCCCTCCTGTTCCTGCAGTGGATATTGTCCAAAATTGACAGTAGTGTGTTACGTTACTGAAGACCTGGAAGATCAAATGGAGATGTCACCCCACCCCCACATCTGTCTTAAGCGAACTCTGCAAAGTCAGTAGAGTCTTTCTTGAAGTGTAGGTGAAGTAATCAGTTTATACACCAAGTGGTTCCAAGGCTCGTAATGTCTGGCATTGCTTTTCTATTTCCAGAGCAGGAAAAACGTCCCTTCAGATAACTCCCACCCTGTTTCATTCGTATTCTTTCCTACCTTCCTTTGGCTTCTTTTCCTCATCTGTGGATGACCTTTTAGATGTTGATTTGTTTGGGGGAGGAGTCTCGGGCACTGGCTTTTCTGTGTGTACTGAAAGAAACGACACAATCTGTTAATGGGACCTCATAGAGATGTTTGTTGTAAGGAGGTGGTACTTTGGTACAGAACTTCAATGACACTTTTCCATATCTATCTTTTTTTATGTTACTTATTGTCCATGGGATTTTTTAGGGTATTATCTGGAAAAAGAGAAATGAAAAAGACAAAGATACTCTTGGGATCCCCAGATGTAATGAGCAATCTTTTTCTGAGAACTTATCACAGAATCACAGAATGGTTTGTTTTGGAAGGGACCTTTAAGAACATCTAGTTCCAACCCCCTGCTATAGGCAGAAACACCTCTTTTGGTTACAAATACACAGATTACAATAAGGTATTGCATCATTCCAAAAACTTTATCAGGTTTCTCAGCAGATGGCAAAATTGATGACTAAAATGTTGGTAGAGAGCAGAGTGGATTTGGGAATGTTTGGTTTTGTGTTGTTTGGTTTGATGTTGTTCTGACAAAAATTAACAGCAAACCAAAGTAACAGTGGCTGCCATCACTGCTTAAAGCTTCCATGTGGTGCTGGATGGGATCTGCGGGACCCACATACACTCCTGCCTGGGGCTGAGCCACTACCGAGCCAAAGCAGAATGTGCTTTCCCCTAAGGCAGAGTTGATGGCTCTTTCTGAGTCACAGAGATCTTTTCAACTAGCAGCTCTGAGTGAGCTGTTTTAATTTTGCCTACGCCCGCTGCAGTCCCAGATTTACACTTGTAACTCTTTGGGGAATCTTGCTCTAACTGAAGGGGTTTTATTGCAGGGATTAAAAAGCTAGAAGGAAAATAAGATGGAATGAACTGGTAGATAATATCATTTAAATCAGATGGCATCTTGGAAGCAACATCTGAGAGAAGCAGGTTTAAAGCAGCCTGAAAGGCAGCACATTCACCTCAAGACATTTATCTTCTTCTACATATTCAGCCAAGAGTTAATGTCAGTACAAACTGCTGTGCACCTGGGGACTGGGACTGGCTGTCATGTGAACCAGACTTTATTTACCATAGACTATTTACCACAGTATTACAGACTGTGAACAGTCTGTAATACTCGTCCTGACTGTTAAAGACCACACGTGGAAACTTGCTGCCTTGCCGGTCTGTGAAGCACAGGAAAAGGAAAGTGACTGTGGGTCACTGTGCGTATTCCTTGCATTTAATTCACAGCCTGATGGTTAAATACGCATTTTCCTAAAATGCCTCTTGCTGCAGTGTGATGTGCAGCCACTTTTCATCAGGCAGTCCCCTATGGATTTTCTTCCTTTCCTCAGAGGAGCAGTTGCTATGCTGGCCTGCTCCTCCTGTTCAGAATTCAGAGTGGAAAGGATCTAGAAGAATTCCCCCTCTGCTTCCAGTGGTTGCAGTAGTTCAAAGCAAATGGTCCAGGGGTTCAAGTGTCCATGCTATCCCAGTGCCAGGGGCTGGGTTGTACCCACTTATGGATGAGTTTCAGGGGAACTGTAGGGAGTTGGACTGACGTTACTACCTCTCCATCCATGAACTAGACAATTTACTGCCAAGTATCATTCATTTTCTGCAGCCTGTGTCTTTGAATTCTATTATTGGTGTAATTTATAGTGGCATGACTGGAAGTATAGGTGCCAAACCTGGCAGAAATGTTAGCAAATGTTCAGGTAGTCTCTGCCTCCTAGTTCCCACTCATCAGACTGCCAGACTTAAGGGGTACTGGCCAACAATAGGATTGGCTTAAATTTATGGAAAGTTTCACCTGAGAATTTGGATAATAACAAGAATGAAGACTGTGTGGTTCACATTAAATGGCAGTCCAAGGTATCTAAATTTAAATACATATGTATAGGAATAACATGGTGATAAAGACATTTCTTACATTCTTTACAGTGTTCGTCATAGTCTGGGCAGCATTTTCCATATCGTTTACAGTCTATGTCGCAGTCACACTCTCTTCCTCTCTGATAGACTTCGAAGCAACGTCCTTTGCAGGAGACTGCTACATAAAGCAGAACAAACAAGAGTTAGGTTTTTTTGTGTGTGTGTGGGTGTAGCTCACATGTGACACTGGGATCTTTCTATAGTGACTTAAACTGATTTAAAGAGCAGCTTCCTATGTGATTATTCTGGTCTGCCCCAGAATTTGATTGTGAGATTAATTCCAAATGAGTTTTGGATCAGGCCATGTAACCAGAACTGTGCTTTGCCACTGGGGGTACTGAGACCAGCTAGGACCTGTGGCAGAATAAAACATAACCATGGAGTTCACCTTAGATAGGTCCCATCAGAGAAGTCTTCACAGAAACAGAGATAGCTGAGGCTGTCAGGAACCTCTGAAGGTCACACCATCCTCTGCTCTAGCATTGCTGCCAGAGCTGGGCACCCTAGACCACATCAAGCCACAGCCTCTCTTGACAACGTGTGGTGTTTCCCTAATCAAATAGCAGTTGACTCAAGAATGATATTTTAAATCAGTAAGAAAATAATTCTGGGCCACATTTTGAAAATGGACTTGCATTGGGGCACCGCTTTGCATCAACAGTGGTGTGTCTACCAGAGCATTTCTGAAAAAGAATGGGGCCAACATTCGTTATGAATGCACTAGATGTCAGTGGGCAAGTACTGTATCTTAGTTTTTGGTGAGCTGTATTGGAATACATCAGACCTAAAGTGGATATTTTTGGGGGCACTGTTTGTTTGTTCGTTTGTTGAGGTTGCTTAACATCTCACAGAACTGAGCTAAGAATTAACCATCACTTGGCATTCCTAAAATTACCATATTATTTATTATTATCATATGATCTATTGCATAGAACCATATTTTACAATTAAGTAATTATCTAGCAAAGTTAGTGTTGCTGCATAGGCAGGATTGGAACAGTTTTAGACAAGTGGAGAGGTGGAATGCTCTGCTCATGCGAGTGGATTCATTCCACGTGCCTAGGCAAAAATTGTTTTTATTTTTTAAAGAATGATCATTTTAGGTAGTGCTGTTTCTGAATTTAACATATGTAGCCTGTACCGCTAGATCTAAGACCTTTAATCGTTATCTCACACCTTTAATCTTACTAGACCTACACTTTAGTGGTGTAGTGTCCTGCTGTTTTTGACATACGGGTAATGCAAAAGAAAAGGAGAACTTCTCCAACAGAACAGTTTGAAATGTCTGTATTTTTTATGCCACACATTTCTAAATTTCACACAAACTAATACATGTCCATTCACCTTGTCTATCACACTCCAGCCACAGTTCTGATCCAGTCAGGTTTGTCAGGACTCCCTCTGACTTTGGATCAGACCCCACAGACTCTGTCCCTCTTAAAATTGGGTGAGACTGCCACAGAATTTCTCTGTTCTGGAACATCCTGAAACTTTCCTCTTACCTGAACTGGTTTTTAATATCTTTTTGTTTTGTTCTGTTTGTTTTTTAGTATACAGACAAATAAATACAGTATAAGTGCACAGAGGAAGAGAAGACAAGCAATAGAAGACAATCGCTCTCTTGCTCTGTTCTTCCAAAAAGCAAACACCTTTTCTTGGTGACAACCTGCAGGTGCAAAATTTACATTGAATGGGCTGTGAGAGGTTATCACTAAATTTTCTGAGGGGGAGAATTACATAGATGAGAGGAGCACAAGGATGAGCAAACAAAAAGAAGCATCTAAGCATTCAGAAGACATAGGCTAGTGCAAGCAGGAGAGAAGTCTTTGCTGATAGGAGCTGGCTATGTTTGGGAACTTACCACCTGTGCAGACTTTGTTGAAGTCAGGGCAGCACTCCTTGTAGTGTTGGCAGCTATAATCACAGTGGCAGTCATGCTCTCTAGAATACCCTTCCCCACATCTCCCTGTACAGCTCCATAAATCTAAAATCACACGACACCAGTGTAAACATTGCCAGATTGAAGTTGGTATGTGAGGAAACTGAACAGAAAAGCAGGAAGATTTATGTTTCCCTAAAGAATGCCATCTCTGTACTCAGAGCCACAGAAACTGTGGGCCAGTGCAGCCTGTTTGGAAGTCCTGCAGGTCAGAGCTGATCTCTGGGCTGGCCTGTGGGCAGGCAGCAGAGATGGATTCTGCCTGGTCTGGTTTGTCCTGTTTCTTCTAAAAAGCAGTGAATCCTGAGGACCAATTCAGTCACATGGCTGCACTGGTTATGGCACCCAGACTAGCTTTTTCCAATTTACCTGAGGCAATATATCTGCCAGGCACGATGTTGTTTCATTTAGTACTTTAATTCCCTCTAAGCATGGCCACAGAAGTGTTACCTGCACCAGCGTACCTGACAGATGCATTAGGTCTGTCAGTATTTTACTTAGGTAATAGTGTTCTTCATAACAAAATCAGCTCAAGTTTTAAATGGTGAGCTCTACCATAATAAGAGGAGGTCCCCAGAGCCATTTTTACTGTCAGTTGTCAGAATCTGCCTGCCCTTAACATGAATGCCAGATAATAAATACGTGGTGCAGGCCAGAGGTGACAAGCAGGACATCAGAGATCTGCTTCCAAAGTATCAGATATTCACTTGGGCTTACTCCCCCTCCTACACAAATCCCCCACTAACATAAGGCTCTATCACTTCTTCTGGAAATGCAAGACTGTGAGTGGAGTGTCCCTAAATACAAACAGCGAACAGTCAACGAGCTACAACGGACTTTGGATAACCAGCTGAAACACTGAGGAACAACAAGGAAACAACAAGGAATAACATGTAACACAACACAACACCAAAGACAGTCATCTATACCAGCGCACACAGTGTGTGTGTGTGGAGGTAGAACCCAGCGTAACAAAAGACCTATGAATCTTGTGATTTTTCAGCAATTCAGTTGTGAAGGTACTTCTACGGAAAACACTGTTTGCTCCTTGGTAAGAATCCAGTTTTTGCTGAAAATAGTGGGAAGGCGCCCACTGACGTCAGGGGGTGGAGGGTCAGATATTGCTGCCGTGCAGGTAGTGTCTGACATCTGCTGAGCCCTGGTGAGCAGCTCACCTGCACAGACGTTATGCTCAGTATTCACAGGTAGTAATAAAATGCATTTTACAAGCAAGAAATACTGTGTTATCAGTGTAACCACTTCAGAGCCCACTTGAGAAGTGGGACAGCAAGCGGCTCACCAGGCTGTGGGTTCTTCCATTCCTTCTTAATTGAGCTGCTTTAGTTAGAAGGCAACTGCAGAGCTTTGAGGGTAAATTAAAATCTGCAGTTGTAAGAGTAAGATAAGATTACATGTAGTTGCCAAAATTAGCCTCTGTGCATCCACTGGCAAAGAACTTAGTCCCATGTGCACATTCCTTTCCCCCAGACCATTCTGTTCAGGTATTTCTACCTCAATTCTATGGGTACTATAATTCTAAATTCTTCTTTGAAGTATATTGCCAGTCGCCACTGCTACATTAGTCAGCGTAAGGAAAACAGGATCAGTAGAATATGTCTTCAGAAAGAGACATAAACTCATATACACCTTGCCTGATATTCATACGCATGTTATTTCTCAAAGAGGATTTATGAAATTACTCAGTGACGATAAAACTGAATCATAATGACTGTGTGTGTAAAAAATAAAAATGTTATAAAGTTTACTATTTTGATGAAGATAAATTCAAAGCTTCATTTTGAAGCTTTTTTTAAAATCATTTTTCAGATCTCCTTGGCAGCCTCCCTTCAGCTGGATGTTACAGTACCTTGAGAAGCCACTTCTTGAACCGGGGACAGTGAAAGGATCATCAGGGATACACAAATTATGTTCCATATGATCATTACTTTCAGATACGACATCATCCCTAAAAAGAAATAATTTCACATCACTACATGCAGTTCTTGTATTTTTCTTATAATGAATTTGTTAAACTTGAAATGTATGAGTTTCACTGCAACATACAGCTCACATTAAAATTACACCAGGAGAAGTTGGTAATTTATAATCACTCCATAAATCGTAAATCATCTCATAGTTGATAGTAGCAGATTAGCTACTAAGTTTTTCAGTAAGACTAGGAATATTCATTATTAACAAATGGAATGATATTTTGCATTTCTTTATTAGGTGAGATCTACAGTCGATCTCCTCATTTGAAATGAATGGAGTTTGGTACTCAGTCTCTAAGGCTGATCTTTATACTGACAAAGATAAATTTGTTCTTTCTGTTCCAGCCCATCATTTTCTTTGCATCAGAATGCTCTGAGTAGAGAAAGAAATTACACTTACCTAACAAAGAATGTGCCTGCTCTCAGGGATGCTTCAAATGCCTTATATATCACTTTATAACTACGCTGGAGTGAACTAATTAGATAGCTTGTAAAACAAAACTGCCAATGACAGCCTATGACAGCAAACTTTCCACATGAATTGGAAGAGATCCCAGATGACTAGACGAACACAACATCTGGAAAACACTCCCATTAAGAAAAATGATTACTGAAAAAAATAAATAGAGACTTACTAGTCAAAACACTGTGTGAAATGAACAAGTTGTCCTGAATGTATCTGGAACACATTCTGATTGCAAAGCAATAAGAAATCATTATAGGCAGATGCTGAGTATATTTTCTTTCCTGTCAAAAGAAGCTTAGGTATCAGTAGCCTAAAATTATGCAGTACTGTCTTCGACTGATGGTGTTTCTTCTCCAAAAACTGTTCCATATCCAATTCATTCAGCCATATACAATTCACCACTTGTGCACAGAATGTGAGCTACACTCCCCTGAGCTGAATGGAAATGTTGCCGAGGTATTGGCTGGAAATAAAAAATTATATCTATTCTATGCAAATCAACAAAAATGAATGGAAGACATCAAACTGTTCTATCAGACTTTGTGTTCATCCATTTCCTATTCAGAGTACTAAGAATGACTACTTGTAATGCCCAAAGCTAAAGGAGAATTCTTGGAAACCTGAACGTTGCTAACTCTTGGAGTTAGGAGACCCTTCTTTACTCAGAAACCAACTTTAAAAAAGGTCCTGCCTTTTTTGATACTTCTGTCTTACTCTGTTACTGTATTAACATATAGAATTACTTTAATTCTGTTTTTCTGCATTACAGACATTTCTAATAGCTTACATGTCATCACAGGTTTTCCATTAACTAATTCCAGTCAATAAACAAGTGCTTTTGCATTGCTCTAGAAACATGTATGATCTTTGCAAAGATTTCTGGAATTGTTTATACAACAATGGGAGCACCTACAGTATCAGTTTGCTATTCGTGGTTCTCTGCCCACTGCCAATAAGGTAACTATTAGTCTATGTTACAGAAAAGGAAGCCCTGAGATCTCATAGAGTTTATTCAAGGTAATACACTGGAGGGGATACATTGGTTTTTGTAGTTACAACAAGTATTTCAGTTCAGTCTTTATTGGAGCTGGCCATAACTTTGATTCAGAAACTCTGTGGATTGAGAAGAAAGGTCTGTATATAACTGAAGTCTAGGAAAGAAATGAGGGTAGTAAAATAGGAGCAACTTGATGGAATAGATTTTCTTAAAACAAAAAAACAAACAAAAAACACAAAGATCCTTGTAACAAATAATTTGTAATTAGATCAAGAAAAAAATTAAGACTACATTTCAGAGTGTACTTCACAGTATCACAGTCTTGTGCGAGTTGGAAGGGACCTTAGAGATCACCTAGTCCAACCCCTGGGATTCGAGCCTCCTGTGTAGCAGAGCTGCACTTCTACCACTTGCGCCACAGGGGGGATTCGAACCCGGGCCTCCAGTGTTGCAAAGCGGCGTCCTTAACCACTGCGCCACCGGAGGCATACAATTGTCTTCGATTGTAAGACTGACAAAGGGTACAGTAAGCGCAATGCAATGATTTCCCAGCCAGCTACAATTTCAATTGCAGTTATTCTCATTTGGAATCTTTATACTATATATGCTATATAATGCACAGTTTTTCCTTTCTTTCAGGCCAATAGAATTGTAGCTAGCAGCATTTGGTAGTCTTTCACCAACCTGCGTGGGCTGTGATGCATGGAAGCAAGTTGTTATACATTTGTTCTATTATCTTTGCAGAAAAAAGCAATCAGATCTGAGAATTTTCAGTGATTCTTCTGCGTAGCACTTTTTTCTACACTATCATACACCGATTTAAAAGAACATACTTCTTGAAAGACCAGTTGAAGGTGCAACAGGAAAACCTTTTTAGAGAGGAAGGTACTCAGCAAATGTTGGTTTAGGTTGGTTTCCAGTTCTGTGAGTTTTAGCCAAGTCACTTACCCTGAAAGTTAAAATCAGATTTTCAGAATCTCCAGTCTGCATCATTAAGTCTCTTAAATCCTTTTTAAAAGACTCTTCTTTCACAGTAAAATTATGACAAAGCTGCTTTTTCAGGCAGGTTCGGCTTTCAGGTGTAGGGGATAATTCAATAATTAACAAAACACGAATAGCACTTTAAGCACCTTAAAAATCCATGTATCTTCACAGTTGCATTTAAATGGCATGTTGCCATCACATGGCATGCAGTCACTGCATTTAGGGAATCAGGACATGTCTGTTGAGTAAACAAAGACACATGGCTTCAGCAGTGTGGTTGCTTTTAACTGGAATACTGCACAGGGCTCGGTATTATGGCCAGCCATTCCAGCTGGAAAGAGGTCACATTTTTTATCTGATATTTGGTTGCTGCAGTTAGATATGAGCTGAGCAGTAAATTAACTAGGCCAAGGCTTCAGGCAACATAAGCCCTTGATAAAATATTTTTATTTGTATCCCAAATGTTATCTGTATTTCCCAGCTTCACAGGCTGAGCACATTCAAAATAAAATAAATTGCTTTGCTTATATACTGAGATCATCACAGTTACAGCGCTATTTTTTCTATTTAATTTTTTGATTAATGAATCCCACATGCTGATGCCCATTACTCAGCTATATTTTTATGCCTTTCCAGGTTGTGGCTTTTTCTGAAGTTCATCAGCCAGTTATATTAACGATAGCACTTTCTGGGGTGTGTTCATATCCCTTGAGATTCACACGGAAAATCTATGCCAGTAAGATCCAACAAAATGGTCACGGTATCAGTGTGAGTCGTGTCTGACTCATGCTTCATCGCTTGTCAGACCTATTATTGATCCCCATTGTTAACTCATTAGTATCCTCAAAGTACAGTTTTTCCATTAAAAACAAAAGTTACATTTGGAACATTATGGATCCCTGTGAGAACTCAGGTGGCTGCAATAGCAGTAGATATGAAGCAGCAGGAGTTGTACAGCTGAGCAACAGTGCAGCAAATGAATACAAAAGAGAGGTTTTTAGGGTAGTGCTGTTATGTTGAACATTCATTCATTAATGTAACTCTTTTTAATCCTTATATAGTAGGGATCATAGAGGAAATGTAACTGATGAGAGTGCTGAAAGTTGAGTTAAATTAATTTCTAAGAAGAATTATCAAGAATCCCAGGAGCACTTTTGCTTACTTTCTTGGAGGGGTGAGGAAGGAGAATGATGCAGAGGAGGAAGAAGCCCTAATGTGGGAATGGCATGGGGTTACAAATTAATTCTTCTGTGCAACTGGTAACTGATCAAAGGACACTTCCTTATATTGCCTTTTATGATAGATCACCTTTTCCTTACCAGTACTGGTTACATCTTATTTGCGTCTTTTATTTGATTCTAGGGGGGGAAATGGAAGGAAGGAAGGAAGGAAGGAAGGAAGGAAGGAAGGAAGGAAGGAAGGAAGGAAGGAAGGAAGGAAGGAAGGAAGGAAGGAAGGAAGGAAGGAAGGAAGGAAGGAAGGAAGGAAGGAAGGAAGGAAGGAAGGAAGGAAGGAAGGAAGGAAGGAAGGAAGGAAGGAAGGAAGGAAGGAAGGAAGGAAGGAAGGAAGGAAGGAAGGAAGGAAGGAAGGAAGGAAGGAAGGAAGGAAGGAAGGAAGGAAGGAAGGAAGGAAGGAAGGAAGGAAGGAAGAAAGAAAAAAATAGTTAACTTTGAAGAGCACTTAAATATGCTGATTTTTAAGAATATTAATATGATTGGTTTTCTATGATATACGAGTATTTTGAGAAGCCGGAATATAGCAATATATTCATCTCCAGCAAACTGCTGTCATTAGAATTGGCCACAGACATCATCCAGGTGATGTAAACACAGACCTCTTTCATTTCCAGTCCCTCAGATGTTGACAGATTGATTTAAAAGTAAAAAGTAGAAGAAGAATCTGACTTATAATTTATGTTTGTCCATGCCGAGATATCAGGTGAAGCAATAACAATAGATGGAAGATGAAGGATGAAATCTATATGGTGTTTGTGCTATTTGTATAAAACTGTTGAGATCAGTAGGAAAACATCTTTTATTCTAGAAGACCCTGTGATAGTTCTCACAGCTGCAGACATTACTGAATATCCTGAGGAGCAGAAAGAGGTCTGCTGGCTGTGTTGTGCTGGCTGTCGTTTTCATCAAATAACCCCAAATTCACCCCAAAATTCGCCTCCTTTCCCCCCCCTCCTTTCCCCCATCGTTTCATTTTTGGGGCAAATTTGGGCCATTTCTATTAAAAAACAACAACAACAAAAAAGAGCAATTTGAGTCATTTCTATGAAAAAAAAACAACAAAAAAAATAGAGGGGAAAAAAAAGTTTTGCCTTGTCATCAAAACAGGTCTTTTTTTGAGTTTTCAACCAAAAAAACCAACTGGAAATGCAGGTTTTTTGGATCATCAGAGATCATCATAACCTGATTTTCTCTGAAACCTCATCTCTAATCATCACTCAATAGCTATTATAATTCTTCTTTGCAGATCCTAAATGATTCCTCTGAAAGAAATGTCCAGGGTTTTGTCTCAAACCTGGAGCGTGGATTTGCTTGAACTAGGCTGGGATCATATTGTGTGCAGAATGCACACCCTGGATCATGCAACTGGGCAGTTCCATGACAGAAAGTTACAGGGAGAAATCTTCCAAGGACCGTGTCTGATGGTGCAGATGCAGGATGCTACTAAATCACAGCTATAATCTCTCCTTTATTACTGAGTATATTAGTTGGTCTGTTGAAATGGTTATTGATTTAAATCTAGACAGACTAAGAAGTGGCTACTGCCTCATTCCAAGTGTCTCACAAAATGAATTGCATTCCATATTGTTTGTTCCTTTCGGTAAGGTAGCATGTGGAATAATTCTCCTACTGAATAAAAGCAGGCAGAAGGCAAGACATTTGGCTGTAAAAAGAAAAACAAAACCACAAGGTATGAAAATGATCTGCAAATGATCAGAATTATAAGGAAAACAAACATGAGAGAGGTGTGTGGGACAGGGGAAAGAGGTAAACTTGGGAGAGTTGAAGAAGGAGTTCCCAATTAAACAGCAGAAGTTGAATTAGCAGAGGCTGCTGGTTAACTTGTGAGTGACGGACACAGAAAATTCTTTTAGACTGCAGTGATTTCATCCCCATCTATGGGACTGTTCATAAAGATTCCCAGAAACAGACCCCACTGTTTTACATAGCTTTTGCAAAGTATCACCCAAAGAATCTGAGATAGCACTGCTTGTTTTTGCTCTATTCTCAGACTTAGTGTGAAGTAATTTCCCTGTTACATGAAGAATCATCTTTCTTAAACATTGCAGTCAGTCTACTATAAAAAATTTCCTTTATGCATGCTCAAGATTTCGCCTCATACACTCAAGCAAACATAGTCTGTTCAAATGTCTGTATGTAAGGGGAAAGCCTAAAGTCTAGCTGTGCAAATACACCACTTTTAAAAAGATTTTGCTGAATGAAACAGAGTTCCTCATTAGGTCTATGAATAAATATAATGGACTAGGATTTTGTCGAGTAGAAGAATATAACACAGAGTACAAGAAATGGTGTTGTCTCAAGTTAGGAAAGCTTCTGTGGCAGATGTTTGCAACAAATAAGATCATTCCGAAAATGTAAACTATTCAGTGAGGCTGTATTACAGCATGGGTTGTGCAGTGCTTACCTAAGTCTGGCTTGGAATATCTGGCAGCAAAGGAAGCCTCTTATCCTGGCATTCTGAGGGAGTTACAGGATGAAATGAGGAAAATTCTGCTCTGTCAGGGAATTTTCGCAAATCTCTGTTTGCATATCATTAATCTGAGATTAGAACTGTAGTGAGTACTAGTTGTTAGAAATCTGGAAGTCTGTTAAGTTACCTGACTGTCACGGGCAAAGTACATGGAAGCATGAATGGTCCTGACAGGGAGTTCTGTTCTTGTCCTCCCCTGGACTATTCAATCTTACAGTCTGGGCTACCATAACTAAAAGCTGCTGTCAGGGCTGAGGATCTGAACTGATCTTCATATCCTTCCCCAGGTTCAGCTATGCTTGAGGATGGCTCATGCTTTAGAACAATAACATTTCCAAGAATTCCAGTGACAACTTTTTTAAAGCTCTAAGTGTTAAACGGGACTGGTAGTTTTAGGGATTACAGTGGGGGGCCTGTAGCACAGTGGTTGGAACTTAAAGGTCCCTTCCAACCCAAACCAGTCTATGATTCTATGATTAGGTGTGGGGGAGGAGGCTGTGTTTTAATGATTCATTCCACATCTAGACTTCAAATTAAGGTTATGTTTTGGATTAAATTGAGATTATAGGAATTTAGTGATTCATCTTTGTGGCTTTCAGTTTTAGGAGTGTATCTGGCAGGAACTGTTTAATCCCATTTACCATAGGGATTGATTAATATACTGATGTTATTAAGTATATACTTGGACTCAGAACATTTGTCTTTTCTATTTGGGTACTAAAGATACTGAAAAGCTAAAAGGAATGCTGGGGATACATGGACATGCCCTGTTTTACTGTGGGAACTGACCTGCAAAGTTAAATACAGTTTTTTGGAGTTTGTGCTAGTAAGATCCTACTCTATGGCTACACTAAGTGCTCAGTAATGGTATTTCAGTGTACTTCAATTTATGTTTCAGCTTCAGTCCATGTTTTCAAATTACTTGCTGTGTTCCCTTCTGTAAAGACTGGATATATTCTTATAATTGATGTTAGTGTAAGGATGTGAGTTAGAGATTTAGGCATTTACCACTTAAACAGTAAACACAGACAGATGTGAATGATAGCCAAGCATGTGACTTTTTAAAAGGGATTTATTTACAGATATAAAGAAGTTTGGATATAAGTCTCAAGTATCTAAAAAATCAACAAATCAATAGATGATACATTATTAAGGGTCTACAGAAATAGGGTTAGAGCTAGACAAAATAAGAGTTTTACTTAGTCTTGAAGGAATGAGCCTTGTAATTGAGTTACAGTGGGTAGTGTGTGGAAAAAGGCTTGTTTTACCCATTAAGAAAGAAGAGGGTTAAAATCACAATTGGATTTGGAACCATTTAATTTTAGTGTGAGTTAACCCCTGTACTGTATATTTCACAGGCATGTTACATCTTAGTGTTGGATTGATGGTAATGGGAAATAATGTTTAATGGTAGAGAGTTCAAAACTTAAAGACCATACATCTGTGAACCTTCTGTAATCCTAAAACATAAAGAAATTTTAGCATGGAAAGTACTAATGCCTTATATGTTGGCTTAGTATGTGAGTAGTACTTTTTAGGATTTTACTTAATTTAGGCATGGGGTTACACTGTAGATTTGGAAAACTGAACCGCAGCAGCCTAATTTGGTGAGGAGTAGAGATGATCAGAAGAGTTGGTACTGGTTCAGAGCTCGTAGAGGATTCAGGAGCATAGAATCATAGAATCAGCAAGGTTGGAAAAGGCCTTCAGATCATCCAGTCCAACTGTCCAGTGACCAGAAATATTTTTCTACTAAACCATGTCCATTAGTACTACATCTAAACTGCGTGTCAGTGCATGTTCCTGAGTACATCTGCTTTGTTTTGGCTTATCATGTTTTCCTTATAAATATTCTCATAATATTTTCAGAACCCGTTAAATGCTTTTCAGAAAAGACACGAAAAAGCTCTCACCATGTACATCTAACAGTCTAATACTAGTACATCATGGGAGATGTATCTGGATGATGGGAATTCATTCAGGCAGTTTCCTTAACCTTTCATACCAAGCTCAACAGGGATTTGGATCTCTTGATGTCTTGATTCATCTTTTTTGTTCTTTGATTTTTCTTTGAGAGTGCTGAGTACCCATTTCAAGTATCCAGGACTGTAACATATTCCAGTTAAGGATGTGCTCTAACTCTGCCAGCCTCCTTAGAAAAGAAATTCATTCAAAATGTTCATCTTAGCTTTTAGATTAAAGTAATTTTAGGTGAGTGTGAGTTCCACACTTTTGAAATGGTATCTGGAAGGTCTAACATCTACCACGAGGAAGATTTATTAGGACAGACGTAAGGATGAAGCTTCTGAAGCAGGTGGACTACATTCAATTTCTGAAATTCATCTTAGAATTTAACAATGATACACAAGTTGTATCTGCAGATAAAAAAAAGAGCTCCTGTGAATGTCTTGTATTTGTTCTAGATTAATCTGTTTTAGCATGAAATCATGAGACATTTAAAGTTGAAAGATCTAACATCAACATATGTGCCTAAAATATTAGATGTGGTAATATATTCCTTGCTTTTAATTTACTACTTAGTGAAAATCCTACAAAGAATCCAAGACATTTCTTTCTCTGTATGTGATAGATTTTAAACATAGCAATGGTTGCAGATTCCTGAGAGAAATGTAAAAGTGAAGTAATTTCCCATTCTAAAAGAGTTTCAGAACACTTACAAATCTGAATATTGCTTTGAGGGTTTGCTGAGATCACTGAATTTTTGGACTTATCATTTTTGTTGAGAAAACATGAATGACAGACTGGCACTACTATCTGATTGCTCTCTTTCTATGTGATGTAGGTATTTGATGAGCCCTTTTGTTTCACATCAGAATTGAAATAGGTATCCAGTGTTGGTAGTTGAGGAGGAGGAAACTCTTCTGTTTTGATCAGATACATTATTAGATCCAGTGACAAATTGAAACGATCAAGGTAAACTTCAAAGTTCATATCTTCACGTGAAGTTTAGCAGCAGTGTTACAGGAAAGCTTGAATCCAGAGTAGTAAAGTGCAAGGAGGTCATAGAGAATATAAGACTGAGAGGCATTGAAGGCGTAAATGAATGTTTCATTATGGGTGGAGATGAGGTACTGGTTTTTTCAGCCAGCGTGGCACTGATGGTAACGGGCTGGGCTGCAGACACAGGATGTGTGAGAAATACAGTTTAGCATCACTAATCAGCTACCAGATTGTAGGCAGCAAGACTAACTGGAATATACAGTCATGAGGGGAACAACTCCCTCTGCCAACAGATAGACTGTGTGTTTTTTTGTCCTTGAGAATCTACAGGGGCTGAATAAGAGGGTTGTGGAATTTGCAGAGCTTGCAGGAGTTTGGCATGGTTCTAGGGGTGATGTTATATTTGTAACATTATGTTCCAGAGCACCGTCCTGGGCTGATGACTCTGCCTTACTTCATGGTAACGCCCTAATGTTCGCCTGCTGAGGGCTCAGATTGCTCAGAGAAGTTTATTATTTGGCCAGATAAAACTCTGCAGTTATTGTGACATGTTGTCAAGATTTTCTGATGATATTTAGCCCAGAACACCTAAGGGCTTCAGTGTCCTCCATCCAGTGAAAGCGAAGAAAATAAAAATATTAACTCAATACTGTGGTCTTGTTTGGAACACTGTGAGCAGTTTGAACTGCTTGTGTACATGGTACTGAAACTATGACAGGTGAAAAGAGGGGCTATGATAACAGACCAAGTAATGGAAGAATGCAGGAGGAAACTCTTAAAAGAGTTTGGCTTGTCAATTCTAGCAGAGAAGGACTTTGATTTTTGTGTATAAATACCTCCAGGTGGTAGACTGGGAAGACTGAACTGCAGAGGGTTACTGGAGCTGAAGGAAAACAATAGCCTAAAATCAAACAGTTCTAAGCAGTGTGTAAGCAAAATGAGGCAGGAAATTATAGGAAGTCTCCTAAGGACTGTATTGCTGAGGGTTTTAAAGAGCCTTCCCATCAGGCAAGCTTGAGATGGAGCTTGATGCTTTTTCGCAGAACCATTCAGGTTGGAAAAGACTTCTAAGATCACCAGGTCCAACTGTCTGGCCATCCCTACCATGCCCAGGAAAGCATTTCCCAGAGTGCCCCAACTCCACATCTCCAGGGACAATGACTCCAACACTTCCCTGGGCAGCTTCTTCCAGTGCTTTTGGATAAGAGATTTTTCCTAATATCTGATTTTGAATGCGGTGAAAGGCTGCAGCAGCTGTGAATGACGCAGGAGTGTCTTTTTGCTGCCCCTCAACTGTGGCCCTGGTCTGCATGAGCAGAATGTAAGAGTGAGATGGAAGCCCTACTATTAACCTGCTGCTGCTCTGCCATAGGACAGCAAAGTGGGGATGGTTTGTTTAGAGACATTACTTCACTGTAAATGGATGTGATTTGTTTCCATTTACTAAGTTGAGTATCATGACCATCTGCTGAGGAGTCCTGTTTGGGCAGCCAGTAACACTTTACCATTACACAATTATACAAGGCAGCAACAAGAGTCATTTCCAGCTTCCTGACACTGGAGCTGATATTCTGCTTGAATCCCTCTCTTGCTGAGGGTAGTTTCCTTCCTGGCAGATTAGTGTCAAAGGAGTGGAGGGGAAATCTCTTGTTCCTCTGAAAGTGGTTCTTACACTTCTGTGAGCTTCCTGGTTCTCCCGGTGGCTTTCTCTTGCTCATCACAACATTTAAGCAGTATAGACTTCTGTGAGAGTGAGAGTAAGAAAAAACAGTATGCACCACTGCAGCTTAAAAGCTATGGGATGTAGAATACAAAGTATTATGGAGAATGTAGTATTTCTTGCTGTTCAACACAGTTCTCATCCAGAATTTTGGGATTAAAAGGAATGACGCTGATTGTATTGTTGAAAGTTGTTTTTAAAACCAAATATGAAATCGAAGCAAAATTTAAACTTATATCTCTTTAGAGACAAAGATGTTAACCTTCAGTGTCGTGCTGTAGTATCTGTCTGAAATACCAGCTTAGGATAACACCTAATCATTTAAATGCAGCTTTCCACATTCATGCATTTTGTAGCAAAATCACATTACTAAATAGGAAAGTGTGAGAAAGTGTGCATTAACCATTAGTCTCTCCATGTGACCTTCAAGCGAAAGGCAATAGTTGTATTAGCTCAGCTGTAAAATAAGGTCATGTACTTCATTCTGAAGTCCATCGCAATATGACTTCTTTTGATAGAAACAGTCTCAAACGTAGCTATCTCATTTCATTTATGACTGCAAGAATATTCTCACTGGAGAATGAAGACATCCACAGAGTGTGATAAACTGTTCTTTTCTCCCCTTTTAATGTTCTGCAGACAGTGTGTATGTTCACCCCTGGAATCTGAGCCTTATGCCAGGACAGTAGTTCGCTTACGACTTGGGAGAGAACTGCAGAAATGATGGCTGCTTAGTGAGGATTCTGAGGATGTGATGTTACCTCTGTTTTTGTTTTTTTTTTTTAAGTTTTTATTACATTTATTATAATCACTGTCTCAGTGTAAAGCTGTAGAAACCTCTGTTTGGAATGATTACTCTTTCACAAGACTCTGGCAGATTGTGGACCTTTTTACCAGATATTCTGATCTACAAGTGCTTTTGCTCATCCTTCAAGTTCAAATTATTTTTAAATAGGGCAAAAACAGGTTTAACAAACCCCACTGTATAATATGTGGATACATTCAAGTCATTTATCTACATAATCTCTGTTGAAAGCTGCAGAAGAAAGTTAACCGGGTAATTCTTACATTGGTGTTGCAGCAGAGCTTTTTAAATGCCTGGTTTGTGCTGCTTGTGCTGTTCATGTTGCTCAGGCTTAACCTAAAAATACGAGTTAATGTCTTCTGAGTGCATCTAACAAGAGGAGAGATCCTTTTCCTTTGTTATGATAATTCAGTCTACCGACTACAATCCTTGATTCCAAATCATTGTCTTTCACTATTTAAGGAACATTATGAAACCAGGACTTGGGCAGGATTGTTTTCTTCCTTTTTCTAATCTGGAACCACCTGAAGTGCATGGGTTACCCCATTAGTTTTCCAGCTGCTTAAGATGCGAGGAGTACATTAGACCCTTTATTTCACAACACCCCTTCCCCCTTTGCAAAACATTGCCATGACTACCCTGAATTTAACACCAGAGAGTGATAACATTTAAATCTTTTGAATTTTGGAGGGCTGCCTCCTATTGTAAGATATTGGCCCATGATATCAGAGGTAGATATTGGTGAGAAAGCAACAGAGATTGAACCTTCCCACCTCTGCACCATTACAAGCTGTTGCTGTGTGTTCAGCTAGAATAAAAATGTATGGGATTTTCTAAGTTCTTTAAGTGCTCAGAGATCCTCGGCATAGAGCTATTCATCTTGCAGGCTATTTTCTATTAATTTGTTTGTAGCACAAAAGATGGAATCAAAACCTGCACTATGTGATTTAAGCAAAGCTTTATAAGTAACCAATGACTAGTTTCCAAAAATCAGCCAAGCCCAACTGCTCAGATAAAAGTCTTCCATCCCAGAAAGCTACTCCTCAGCAAGGCAGAGTACTTTGAGTCAATGCTTATTAGACTGTTTAGTTTTTACTGCTGCATTAATTTGTTCTAGGATGTATCCTTCTTGTTATCATTCTCATATGCCTACCAGGAATAACCATTTTACATCAGCCTAAGAAACTTAAGGGAAATTTTTGCTCCTTTTCATAGTATATAGCGAGGGTTGTTTGAATGATTAGGAGAGATTTGGATTAGATGAGATCTCCAATTCAAGAAGTCTTGGGGTTTTCTACAAAGGTTGTGGCTGGCTTCCACTTGTGGTGACTGTTTGGAAATCACTGACAACTGTTTGTCCATGGTCAAGATGCAGTGTACACTGTAAAGATATCATGGCATTACCTTCCTGCAGTTGGTGAACGCAAAACCCTTCTGTGATACGGCCTCATCTGCTGAGGGAAGGACATCATTGCTTTTACATCCCCAGACTTTTCAAAACATGAGCTACGAGATGTTAGTTGTAATATTTTGGGTAAGGCTTTGCAGGGTTACACCCAGTGTAAGGTTCTCTAGCAGCGTCCACATCGCTAAGAGCAATCACAAGGGAACCAGCAAGCAAACCACAAATACATGCTGCCAAAAAAGGCCAGAACACAGAAGAGCTGTCTGACGAAATTTGTTGGTTAGCAAATATTTGAAGATTTGTGAGCTAATCTGGTTAGCAAACAGGGATGAGGTAGGATGAACATATTTGACGTAATCTGGGTTATTTACAGGGTTTATATTCAAGAGCAAGTTCCCTGCAGCAGAAGAGAAAATGGAGGTGATGAGTGACTTGCAGTCAAATGTTTTTGGAGCCAATCTAACCCTCATCAGCTTTCTGACATGACAGATTTGCCCCCATGAGATGAAATGCCAGCACATTTATGCAGATCTCATGCTTTTCTGGTACAACAATGTCCTTTCTGCTCTGGTTTCTTGCTGAGGCCCCTGTAGTGTGTTTTTGATGTTTGTTTCTTCAAATTCAGGCACTCATAGTTGCACCAGAGCACTCTGCATTTTCCTCCTGGATCAGAGGGCTCCTGTTCATTAGCCAGCCTTCAGCAAATAACGATGATAGTCTTTTTGCTTCTGTGCTATTTGGGAATTCATTTTCTCCCACCTTTTTCATCCTCATGATTTAGATCTGTTTTTCAGATGCTGGAGGCACCCTGGCTAATAGTTGTGATCTGTGCCCAATAGTTGTGAAGACTGTTGGGAGAGTAACTTTAACTTCACTTGGAAACTTAGGATATTTCATGTATCACATTCTTCTTTAAAACATTATTCACATCTGACTTTCAGTGCCTGCCAAAGGCAACCTGCTGCCAGTACGCTGCAGCAGAGAGCTGGGCCTTGCTGTCACTACAGGCCAAATGCTGCAGCACAGCCTGCTCAGCCCCTTTGACTTCTCAGGACCCCAGCACATCACATCCACGGTGCAATGTCATTGGCAGCACACACTCTTACTAGTCATGCTTCAAGAGAGTCTCAGCTCATGCCTCTGAATGTCTTCTCTGAGCGTCTTCTCTAAATTTAAGCTAGTCAGTAACATCAGCTGCATCACACTGAATTTCAAGACACTTTGCTGTTTTTCTTGATACCTCTTGATAACTCCCTGTGTGAGTCAGCTCTTCCCTTTATAGGAAAGGTCTATTGCAAGCCATGTTTTTGCTTCTCACATGTTTTACTGAAGCAGCTCTCCCAAACTGTTACCAGTCCTCAGAAGGACACTGTAAAGTTGGTGTGTAAAGGTGGCTAATATAAAGATGGTGACCAAGATGGTGAAAAATAGTCAAAGGTTATTAGTAAAGAAAACCAATCTCCAAGAGATGCTGCCTCAGTGGTGGTCAGCCCTTAAATGAGGTCTCAGAGGGGGTGGAGTCAAAGTCCACCCCTTCCAGGAGCACAGCTAGATTACTGTCACCTGTGCTCCCGCAGCTGACCCAAAACTTGCCTCAGCTAATTAATCAGTGGTTCAAGCTGTGATTTCCCATACAGACATGGTCTTACAATCACTACATAGCTGATTGCTGCCCATCACATTCCTTCCCCACTAGCAGGAGGGGCAGCCTGAGTGCAGGATATCCACCGGGGGCTGCTGTGGTTCATTTCAGATATTATCTGGTGCCTGGTATAGAGGTACATGACAAAAAGCAGTGGTAGCAGCAGTTCACTGCCAGTGTACATAGCTATGGCATGTCAACAATTCTACGTCTGTGGTGTGATGGCAGAGAAGGTATGCCTGAGCAGTGTCTTAGCAGATGGAACAAACTCAGAAGAGATAACAAGGCAGCCTGCAGTGCTGCATGCACTGTGGGTACCTTGAAGCAACACAAGCCTAGTTCACTGTTCCAGGCAACACAAGGTGCCCTGCTCCTGCTGCCATGCAGCGCTGTGGCTGTCACTGTGACCCTCAGCAGAGGAGTTGCCAGCACTTGAGGCAATGGTTACGTGTGGACATTGAGTTTCCTTCTTCCTGAAGGAAGCAGCTTACCTCCATGCCCGGTGTGCCTGCAGCCTTCTGCCCCCTCTGGGCTGCCATATGAACTCTTCTGCTCATAGATGCCTGTCATAGCCACAGCCTCTGGTCACTGAGCTGTGACCTGCAGGCCCCAGGTTTCTCCAGGTTGCAGTCAGGGATGGAGATTCCCCAGATGCCCACTGCACTTCTAGGTCTCTACTCTGAACAATGAGTAGCTCTGAACTTGCTTGTGTTCCTAATGCCTTTTTCATGTGACTGGTCAGAACCTCCCAGGTGAACCAGTGTAAGAGCTTAAAGGACATTTCTTCTTCTCTGCCTGCCTCTGTCTGTGAGAGGCTGTGCAGGAGCTCAACTCACCAAGTGCCAGCCAGAGATCTGGCTGTGCATAGGCAGCTGCTGGGTGTTCAGGTCTCGCAGTGTTAGTAAACATGGCTGCAATGTGCCACACACCCACTCCAACACTGTGAGAACCAAACACTGTCTGAAGCACAGGGTGCCAGAGCCCCACTTACCCTGCGAGCAGCCCAGCTGTAAGTGCTGTGTGAGAGTGATGCTGGGCATTTTGCTCATTGGCTGTCTGCTCTGTTTAGTACTGGCTACCTGGACTGCACTTGGCATGCAGTCACTGCCTTTCCAGGCACTGCTACTCCTATGTGTTCTGAGCAAGTATAATTCCCTCCTGATAACTTATTTTCCTGTAACCCAAGGTGCTACAGATTCTGCACTGATTCACTGCCATAAGTGCTTGATAGCTTTCATGCTCAGCCAGCACTGGAAAGCACCTGGCAGGGAATTTCCTGTCTCCCAGACTCCACTGTGTCAGGTGGTGGTCTGTGCAGGTTTCTCTCCCTCTGGCACCTGGCCCAGGCTTCATCCCCCTGGCTCTGCTCTGTGCCTCATTCTGCTGCCAGGAAGGAACTGGAAGGAATTGCACAATTTTTATTGCAAAATGCCACAACTCCATGGGTGATTTCCTGCAGGTTTGTCTTAGTATCAGCTGGGGAGGAATTGTTTTCTTCAGAGTGCCTGGTACGACGCTGTGTTTTGGTTCTAGGAGAAAACCAATACTGATAACACACCAATGTTTATAGCTGCTGCTGAGCAGTGCTGCACAGAGCCAAGGCCATTTGCAGCAAAGGGCCCAAGGAGCTGGAAGGGAACAGTGAGGACAGCCGACTTACACTGGCTAAAGGGATATTCCATGCCATATGACATCATCTGGAAGAAGTTTTGAAGGGAGTGAGAGTTCATCTTGCAGGATGGGGGGGAGGAAAGGGGGCGAGCAATTGCTTGTGCATTACTTGTTATATACATTCATACATATTTATTGTTGTAACAATTATCCTTTTCCTTTTCTCTTACTAGATAGTTTCATATCAACTCTGAGCCTCTGAACAACTGCAGAATCCTGAAAAACTAGTAGAATATTTTGAAGGGTTTGCTGTCACCCTGGCAATCCTAGAAAGACACAAATCACTGCCATGTGCTGGGGGCTGGCCTCTGCCTATCGGGCTCTGTTCAACACTATTCAGCATCCTCATGGGGATGAGAATACCTCTGGATCTGATGACAATGCAACAGACTCTCCAAATCCTGTGATAGTCTCTGCAGCAGCTGCAGTTCCTGCAGCAGGTCCTGCGGGTGCTCTGAGCATTGCAGCAGACCCTGCTGTCACTCCAATCCTGTGGTTCCTTCAGCTCCTGCAATAAGTCCTGCAGTTGCTCCAGCTCCTTGCAATTAGCCCTGTGGTTCCTGCAAGTCCTACTTTGGGTCCTGTGGCTGCTCTAAGTGTTGCAATGAACCCTGTGGTCACTCCAACCCCTTCAACAAGTCCTGCAGTTGCTCCAATTCCTGCAATGAGCCCTGCAGCTCACTTTCAGCACTGATACCAGTCTAAATAAGTGAGGTTCTCTAAAAAAAGTCCTTACGGTTTCCTTGACGAGCTCTGGTTCTCCTGCTCTATGAACAGTGAGAGTAGGACATCCTGATGCTCCACCAGGTTTGGCAGTAGGAAATCCTTTTAAAGGAGCTCACCCTCCTGCCTACAAATTTCCTGGGAAAGATGAGAAAACTGGAAGGGCTTTAAGTAGGGGTTGTTAGTGGTAGGAAAGCATAAACTCAGAATTCCACTGAGGAACACTTTGTAACTGAAAATGTAGTTGAATGCAGGTGATAACCCTAAGTGCCAGGTAGAAGGTAGATGGCTGAAGCCTGGTGGTAGTTAATGGAATGAGTCACTCTTGGGCTAAATTGCAGCCAAACCATAAAACACATGAAACCAAGTCTACTTCAACCTCTCTTGACAATGGCAACAGGAGAACTTTTGTTGGCATTTCTTTCTGACATTGTCTGAAAAACTGCAAAAGTTTCACAATTAAAACTGTGATTCCCAATGGCTTCTAATCTCAGTGTTCTTCAGTGATTTTTTTAAGCAGTTCCCAGTGTGCTGCAGTTCTCCCTATCTTGCTTTCTCCACTAGACACTGAAGGTAAGTAAGTCCCTTACACATAAGAAATAATTTCAAAGATAAAACATGCAGCAGTCTCAAAGGCAATGGGAACCTTTATTTTGATTATTTCCAATACACTGGCAATGTACTTTTAATGAAAACTTAACTGTAAAACATTCTTGAGATACTGCATAGAAAATAAACGTAGAAAAAACATATACACGCTTCCATAAAAATAGAATACATCTTGGCAAAGTTACTTGTGTACAGTGTATTGACATTATTGAAGCAAACTTACTATGTCTTCTGGAAGAAAACTTTGGGGCAAAAAAAAAAATAAAATTTAAGTGATTTGGGAGTAGTGAAATGGACACGGTTTTGAGCTAAATAAATGGCTACACCAGAATGTCAGTTAAAAAACAACAAAACAGTTATAAAATACCTGCTTATAAAATAGAAGAAGCCACGTTGTTTACTTTTTCTTCCAGACTACACTCACATCCCTAAAATTGCACAGAGAACAAACATACCAGTTCCACATTCTATGGTGGACTCTTCAGCTAAAAAGAAACTTCACTACTACCACGTTTCAGCACTGGCACCATTATAGTGGCATTTAGGTTTTTCTGAGCACGTGGCGTAATACATATACAGCCCTAATTCTATCAGGTATTTGATACAAAAAAATCTAATACATCTAAAACTGTAACACATTTAGGAACCTTTAAGATATGCAGGCCACTTGAAACTAGTGTATCTTCTAGTTAGCATTTCTTCACTTGCTTTTTACCGAAGCTGCTCCTTGCTTACTGCTTTTGGCTATACTTACATCAGCTCATAATTCACTCTGTTCAGCTGTGAAAAATGACTGCTCCGGTGTAAAAAATACAGGAATTAGAAGCAAGTCCTCAAAGCCACAGATTTTCCTCCAGAATTGGAATAATGGGACTGTATGAGTAGCCTCAGGGAAGGAAGAAGAAAAGAGCATAGCACCATTTTCAAGTTACATGGTTTACAACCGTAGGCAGACAGTAGGATCCGTCTGAAGTGGTAATACCCATCAGCATGTATGAATGTGGTTAAAATACTGTGATTGCTCTCAAGTAGTTTGCGTGTTTAATATGGATAGGCTGACACTGCTATATAGACAATGAAAGTTGTCTGATACTCAATATTTCCATCAACACCGTAGGACAAGGCTCTGACTCTCATGTGGTAAGTCTTTGGCTCTTGCAGCTGTCTGGTGGTGAACACAACTCCTTTCAAGTTCTCATCTCGCAGGGCAAATGGGATTGATGGCTCCTCATCTGCCATTAAGAAAGTTGTCCTCGGGTGCATGACCTGATCTTGTGTATAGGCAACCAGCCGGATTAAATCCTGACCAGCAGCTATGCCAAAGGGGAGGGAGACAAATTTATATTCCAAGGCATAGGTACTCAGGGCACACTCCAAATCATTGTCCGGGCAGTTTTTGAGACAGAACCTGGGCAAAAAGAGAGCGTGTTAAGTTCTATTCCCATACTTGCTATATGGGCTGAAGTTGTTCCCTATTTATCGTGCTGCAGTATGCAGACTTGGGCTTCTCAACAGAGCTAATCCAATGCAGTATTTACGGGTCGCTCCTTAACAGAAGTAAGCTGGAGAACAGATGCAAAATTAGCCCCACAGATGAGAAAGGAATTATGCTGTATCAGCAGAAAGAATCAAAGTCTGCTGGGGTGCATTCAGTAAAAAGCCATTCTGGAGCTATTTCCATTCAAATTGAAAGATTCTGCCTGGACCCACCCATCTTGGTTCATTGCACAGGAAGCACAGAATGTGGTTGCTCTCAGCTTTGATGTTTCACTTTTTTTTCAAGAGTAAGCATTGCTGATATCACTTGCACTTAGATAAAGATCCTTCTTATGATTAAAGGTTAAGCATGTGAGCTCAGGGTGTATGGAAAAGCAAGACCTAAACGGCTGAAAAATCAGCATACCCAGAAAGAGGATCCCGCTGGTAGTTTGGTGGGCAAGGTGTCTCTATGCACTGGTAGCTCCCTCTCATGTTGAAGCACATCCGGCTTGGTCCACAGTCAGTGTCCTGTTCAAGGCACTCATCAATGTCTGGGAACAAAAACAGGTACAAGATCAGTAGCTGGTTCTGGGAGGAATTTAAGAGAAATAAGAAGTGGCTGGATCAGCGAAGTGAGTAGATGGCAGAGGGAGTGCAGGTGCCTCTGGTGAGAACAGAGAGAACCCTGCCTTACTCCTGGAGGAACTGAAGCTACTAGATCCAGTGACTTGACCCAACTGGCTTGGCATTTCATTTCTGTGTAGGACAGTGCACCGTGCTACCTGCCCTACAATCACACAAGATCAACTATAGTTGTCTTTTCAACAGAGGTTAATTAGTCTTTAGGTGCAACAAAAATATAACAGTACTTTTTTTTTTTTTTTGACCAGGACAGAAGAAGAGTTGTTGGGTTTGACCACAGATCTGCTGTGTGCTTGTGTGGAGTTAAATGTGCATGTAAGGAAATACCAGAGAATAATAAGTTGCACTTGTCTAATTTGCTGATGTTTTATTAAGTGTTGAACACTGTATCTCAGAAAGGAAATTCAGCAACTGTTTAAAATAAACACCAAACATGATTTGTAACACATTTACTTACAAACATGTGTGCACTCTCAGATTTCTATACCTTGGCAGGTTTTGCTGTTGGGCATAAGACGATAACCAGGGGGACAAGCACACTGGTAACTTCCCAAGATGTTCCTGCACTCATGCTGGCATGTATCTCTGGCTTCACATTCGTCAATGTCTGTCAGAAAGAAACACAAAAACATAAACATTGAGACTGCTGATGTCCTATTTGTGTACAAGGATGTGGGAAGAGGTCGTGGAACACATGGGGATCTTTTTGCTTTTGGTAATGACCTTGAATACCTAAAACTAGCAAACCTTTCCTAACTTACCTGCTTCTGTTGCCTCTAGCTTTTACAGAATTAAAAGCTTTCCCTCTTTTGTTGGCAGCCTTAATAGGTCTCTCTCTGAGCTGAGAGAGTCCTCTGATATGGAGCCCTGGCTACAAGGGGATGAGTGAACTGCACAAACCCACAAAGGACACAGGGGTACCATCTCGTCCCAGGATGCTGAGCTGCCTGATAGTAACATTTTAGGCAACATATTCAGGAAGTGCCTGGATCAGTTCTACTCTTCAGAGGAGGCCCTCACTCAGGGAATTGCTCTTACAGTTCATCCCTCCTTGGGCACAGCTTTTTCCTTTACAAACTGATTGCTCTCATGCTGAATTAAGCTCACTATCCCACAAAGACCACTCACATAAATGCTCTTCAAATGCTCTTTGAAACTTTTTTTTTTTTTTTTAAACCTCCCTCTCAAACACATGAATAGTAGATTGCTACTTAAAATTTTCAAAGCAGACTGACATGATTCAGCTAAAGATCACATCTAATCATTACTTCTTTTGAAATGTCTGTCTACTTCAGGAGAGCAGCAGAACTCCTCTGCGAGTTACTGCCATGTGCATGAATTAAGACTTGCATAACTGAAATGCAAATGGTATCCGGGGCTCCATCAGGAGAGGGGTGGCCAGCAGGGACAGGGAAGTGATTCTCCCTCTTTATTCTGCTATTGTGATGCCCCATCTGGAGTACTGTGTCCAGGTATGGAGCCCTCAGTACAAGAAAGACATGGAGCTGTTGGAAAGGGTTCAGAGGAGAACGACAAAGATGATCAGGGGGCTGGAGCACCTCCCCTACGAAGACAGGCTGAGGGAGCTGGGCTTGTTCATCCTGGAGAAAAGCAGGCTGCGGGGTGACCTCATTGCAGCCTTTCAGTACCTGAAGGGAACCTATAATCAGGAGGGGAGTAAACTCTTTGAAAGGGCCGATAACAGCAGGACTAGGGGAAATGGATTTAAGTTGAAAGAGGGTAGATTTAGATTGGATGTTAGGGGGAAGTTCTTTACTATGAGAGTTGTGAGGCCCTGGAACAGGCTGCCCAGGGAGGTTGTAGATGTCCCGTCCCTGGAGGTGTTCAGTGCCAGGCTGGATGGGGCTCTGGGCAACCTGATCTAGTAATTGTGTTAGTTTGGGGGCCCTGCCAGGCAATGGGGTTGGAGCTTCATGATCCTTGAGATCCCTTCCAACCCAGGTCATTCTGTGATTCTGTGAAATAGAGTAAATAAGGTCTTTGCTTCTTTCTACTGTGTCCAATTTACAGGGGTTACATTCAGTAAAAATTCAAAAGGAAAAGAGAAACAGATGTGACTAAAGAAATCGTGTGTTATCAAATTGTTATGTTTCACTACTCAAAGAACGTTGTTGGAAATAAAAGCATTATGTGGATTTTTTTTTTTTGCACTATACAGTACATTTAAAATCTACATGTTTATTCCAATGAAGGAAAGTTACAGCAGTGCTCACTAACTCAGACTCAGTGCTCACTAACTCAGTGGGCTGTGGACCACTGGACCATGGGTTTCTGGCAGTAATGGCTGCAGTCCAAGTTTTTTTCAGTTAACAGTTATACCCATAACATGCTGTATTTGTAAGTGTACTGAAAAGTAATAACAATATAAATACAAGATTAATCTGATCTCTGCCTAACTGTAATTATTATTTATACTAATGCATTCACATTTTTCAGCACTGTACACTGCTATATAATTATAGGAATAGCTCCGGCATCTAGAACGCAGCTTCAGCTTGCTGTTTTATCTGGGAGGCATACTGTCCTTCTTTCCTATGGCGTACATGTCAGGTTGAGGCACTTATCTATAACACCACAAACTGCTGTTAAACATGCTGGAAAAAGATCTCGTAATACCTAGACTATGCTACATTTAGTCTTGAACTCAACAGTATTATTAAAAAAATAGTTGAGTAATTTTATTTATGCATTTTTAAGATGCAACATGAGTTAAGGTGGAAAAAAATGATTTTTCTTGAACTTCATTTCTGAACATTTAGTACAGAGTAGTTAATGAACAGTGCAGGATATTATTCCTTTTACCTTTCACAGAATCACAGAATTGTAGGGGTTGGAAAAGACCTCCAGAGATCATCGAGTCCAACCCCCCTGACAACGCAGGTTCCCTACACCAGGTCACACAGCTCAGCATCCAGGTGGGTCTTGAATACCTCCAGAGAAGGAGACTCCACAACCCCCCTGGGCAGCATGTTCCAGTGCTCCACCACTCTCACTGTAAAGAAGTTCTTGTGCACATTTGTGCGTAACTTTCTATGCTCCAGTTTCTGGCTGTTTCCCCTTGTCCTTTCAAGAGGAGCTGAATTAGACTTCCAATACCAGTGAAAAACCTCAGAGATGCTACAGAGCAAGGAGTAAGGGAACAAGAGAGGTGCCATACACCTTTGTTTCCTTTTGATCTTGTGAAGCTTCAGAACACACTCACATCTCTTACATAAATAAATAAAACCTGGGGCAGAATGTGCCTGTTACCATAACTGCCCTGCCCTCCTTGTCATGCACACAGAAATGTCAGTGCTCTTGCTCACCAGATGAACTTCTGGTCTGTTTACACATAATCTGTCCCTAGTGCTCAGTGAATTGCATTAGAACTGGCTCTATCCCCTACTGCCCACATGGCAATGTGATGTCTTAGTATGTTCAATTATACAGTCTCTATTCTAACCCTTTTTGATCCAGACAACTACTGCCATGAGTGGGAGCATGACACGAGCAACATCCCAGAGGCGGAGTGGCCTACTGGTGCATTTTAACTGAGAGAAAATTTGCAAAGGTAAACTACCATCATCAGGATAAAAAGAACAGAGGGTAACAATTTGCTACTACATAGCAAGCAGCACAATTAGGAGATCTGAAAACATTTTTGCTAGATCCTGCCCAAGAAACAAAGATATGCATAACTTGCTGAGTACTTAACATGGCAATATGAAATAACAAAGCACCACAGACCATAGGTCTCTAACAGATATGAAACAGCAGCCTAAGAATAAGAACTAAAGCAAGAGAATTGCATAGACATGACTGACATTTACCTACACATCTGTCACTTCTTGCCTCATAGCCTTCAGGACAAGTTTCTCTAATGTTCCTTTTAGTTCTGGAGACAGGTATTCTGCTGTTCCTATACTCTGAGAAGGAGCTGTAGAAGCTTGAGGAGTGCCTGTAATACTGTTGAGGTTGATAGTTGTCTTTCACAGGGGAGAACTGAGCATAGTTATAGATACTGTAATAGGCAACAGAATGTGGCAATCTCTCCAATCCAGCACAAGATTTCCCATCACCTAATAAATGTTGTCCAGGTGGACAGATACACTTGAAGCTGCCGGGAGTGTTGGTGCACCAAAATGCACAGGGCTTAGGCACTTGTTCACATTCATTAATGTCTGCTCATGTGCCATGATCCAGAATAACAAACCATGTGGGAAGGAAAAAAACAAGATAAAACAACACATAACAATGTGTGTGTGTGTATACACACACATACATAATATCTCAGTTTGTGGAACAAAAGTGAGATCCTGAAGGCAGTGAAATACAAAGAACACACCAAGCAGGCAGGTTTTCTATCCTGTCCATGAACACTGGCTGCGCAGCTAACTGCCATGCTGCTGCTGTTCCTTCCAGCTGTGAGTCTGGAGACTTAGCAGAATGTATTAAGATACTCATGAATTTCATACCATTCAAAAACAGTGTTATTTCTCTTTCTCTTGGGAATCCCTCTTCTCTGTTCAAATCAGTTTCCCTCACATTGCAATCCAAAGTGACAGGACCAACCTGAGCAGTAAATCCTCAAAACCAAAGCAGGAACATGTGACTCCACAGTGATCAGAAATAACCCGACATGAAGATACATAATAGCATGTCTATTAATTGGCATGTTTTGTGTTTTTTTTTAACTAGAATTTAAAGCTTATTTTAACAGTGACTCAATAACAGTTTAACTATTTCATATTGCTGGAAATTACCTATGTCTAAATCACTGTTGTAGAAACATCATTAAACTAGCATTATAATTTCATTTTGGCCCTCTCTGAACATATTCTGAACACTGCTTGCAAACCACTGGCAGAAATGCATGCTAGCAGTATTTAAAAAGTAATACTGTTTAGAAACATAGGAAAATTTGACTATGCAGTATCAACAAAATTGAATGCAGCCATCTGAATTCACAGCACCACCATCCTTGTGAAAAAAGATTGCTTACTACTACTAAGCTAAAGCTTCCCAGGGCAGGATCCCTTTCATCATGCATCATAATATACTAGATATCTACAAGAACGAGTGAAATATGACCTTGAAACTATCTAAAGAAAGCTAAATTTTCTAGCTTTCTTTATGAATATTATTTGATTTTCAATTCTGGATAGTCCTGCATGTGCTGTATGCAGAAATGCATTATAATAGCTTTTGATAATGCCCTTCCATCTACGATATGCTGAGATACAATACAGTTCACAGAACTGTTACAGCATGGATAATTGGGCACACATGCATCTCTGTGTGTTGTCCCCATCCAACTGTGAACTGTTGCACGAATGACTCTACATACATCAGAAGCGGAACAGGAAGGAGCCGCATGCAAATCACCTGTTTCAGTGTGGGGTCCTACAGACTTCCCAGCTCCTCTGTCTTCATTGGAAGCATTATAAAAAAACTTGCTTTTCATTAACATGTGAACTAATACATTCATGTCTGTATACATTTCAAACATTTTAAGCAGATAAAGAAATAAATCAAAGGATCACAAGGATCATATTTAATTTTACTTAAGAGGGAGCTTTCAGTGGTTGTTGCTTATAAGAAAATTTTAGGAGAGCTGCTGACATTCTGTGAAAACCTGTAACCTAAACCTTACCCAACTTCTTATTCTAAGAAACTTAAATGCTTTAAATATACTTTAAAGAGTTTGGGATTGGTTTTTATTTTAGTAGAAACAACTGTCTGGTCCACAGCCAAACAGTTACTGTCTGCAATTTAACCATTAAAAAAAGCATTCCAGTCTGCCTTTTGGCAGTCCAAAATCTTAGGAACTTAAAAAGAAAAAAATCCTATCCGCCAGAGCTGCTATTTATCACTTATGAAACCTAATCCTGAAGAAGCCATCAAAGAGGAATGTTTCTCTGATACAAAACAGAGACCAACTGGAACTGACTTCACCAAACTTCACATACCTTGCTTATAAATCATTACAGTCAGAAAGGATCAGCTATTGAATTTTAAATATTTCACAAACATAAATTACAAATCAAAATGTGAAATGCCAGAGGAAGTGTTCTGTATACTTGCACTGACATCATAGGTTAAACAGACTCTCCTGCTATTCACATTAGTGTTATGACAGTATCTGTGAAACTGTGTGTGTGGGTAGACGGTCTGCACATTTTATTGCCAGAGAGTTCTAAACAGATAGCGTGGGGGAGTAGTGATAAGGTCAGCATTCCTGTGCCTGTGGGGATTCCTCCTTATCTTGGCATATCCACCCAAGTCAGAAAGGGAGCACTGAGACATGAATGAGTATCAACCTCTACTCTGTCCAAACAGGAAAACCTAATTCCAGGAGACAGACAGGGTGTTGTGATGTCTATTGGCAGAGGAAGGCTCTGGGTATGTCATGTCTCTTGCAACACACTTCCACTGAGTATTCTCTTTTATGAGAATCCACATCATCCTCTGATTGACTGGCTTCAGGTGTGAATCAGTGCAACCAGTGTACAGCCAACCACATTTCTCTGATCAACTAACAGACCTGCTCTGATTTTTATAAATTAAACCTACTATGGAGCACTGGCTTGCCACATCCACCCATCAGTGCCTTTGAGATACAAAGCCCTTGTACACTTTGTTTTGAAAGCACAGATCTGATCTCAGTTTGGAATCATCTAGCTTTTACTATTTAATCACAATATCACACAGTATCACAGTCTCGTGCGGGTTGGAAGGGACCTTAGAGATCATCGAGTCCAACCCCCCGGGATTAGAGCCTCCTGTGTAGCAGAGCGGCACTTCTACCCCTTGCGCCACAGGGGGATTCGAACCCAGGGCCTCCGGTGTTGCAAAGCAGCATTCCTACCACTGCGCCACCGGGGCACACAATGGACACACTTCATTTTAGACAGCAACTTCAAATTCCAAAGCACATTTATCTTTGTAGCATAGTCTTCAAATAGCAAAGTACTGTTGGACACTACAGCCAAAAGTATCAGCAACAAACAGGAGATAACAACATGGCTCTGCAGCTTACCCACACAAGGCCTTCCAGCTCCCTGTGACCGATACCCTCTTGGACACACACAGCGGTAACTCCCTTGCATGTTCTCGCAGATCTGGTTGTAGTGACACTGATGGGTTCCATCATGACACTCATTGATGTCTGCAAGCAACAGGGCAAGAGGAAGCAGTCGCATATTTTCTTGAAAGTTCCTACAGCTTTGAATTCCTTCACATGCAGTAAATCACAGAATCACCAAGGTTGGAAAAGACCTACAAGATCATCAGCCCAACCATCAACCTACCACCAATAGTTCTCACTAAACCATGTCCCTCAACACAACGTCCAAATGTTCCTTGAACACTTCCAGGGTCAGTGACTCCACCACCTTCCTGGGCAGCCCATTCCACTGCCTGACCACTCTTTCAGAGTGGCCCACACCTGTAGTGCTGCCTGGGGCTGATGTGGTCAAAGTGCAAGACCTGGCATTTGGTCTTGCTGAACCTCATCCCATTGGCTTGCAGTTGAAATGCAGTTAAACCACAGTGAGTTTGTCTCTCTAGATAGATCTGGCCACCGAACAGCCTTTTCTCACTTGGTACCATGATCAGCAATTGCTCTGTAACAGTATGCTACGGATCTGTGAAACAATCCACACTGCACAATCTGAAAGCAGATTTTGAACACATGCGCAATTTTTTCACCTCTATTGCATTTACTTTTTCCATTAATTTTCAGAACTTTTATCTTAGGCTTCCAACTCTAGTAGCTGCTCTGTCCAAATAAATATAATCTAGAAAACTTTTAAGTGGATATGTCAATTTCGCTATCACCAGTTAATTTAAAGAACATTTAAATGACTATGTTCTCACAATCAAATGGTCCGTGCCTTAATATGTGCAAATTTTAGTAACTGGCAATGCACTACAAAGACTTTCCTTTCAGAAACCATCCATTGTTGTCCCTATGCCTACCATCACCATACAGCACACTAGGTTTCTACTCACCAATACAAGTTCCATTTTCTGCTTTGGTCATTCCATTTGGACACAGCTCAATGCACTTATAGCCACCACGGGTGTTTTTACAAAGCTGATCAGGCCTGCATACATTCTGCCTGCATTCATTTATATCTTATTTAAAAAACAAAAGCAAAGAAAGCAGGAATGGAAGTGAACTCCTTATCTTTATTCTTAAAGAGCAGCATAATCTAGTTGTGATCATAAAGCATTTGGAAGCATTTCACGCTCATTTATCAGTCAACTCAGCTCCCTCTTCCTCTATATTTTAGTGCTGCTTTACAAATTCAAGAACATATACTAAAGATGTCATCCTGAGTTGGAGTTACATTCACAAAGGGTTTGGATAAAGTTATGTATAGTAACAAGTAAGTGTTTATTTCCACTGAGAAGAGGGAATGAAATTTCAAAACTAATTCATACCTATGCATTTTCTGCCCTTTAGCTGGTATCCTGGATCACAACCACAATGGAAACTTCCTATGGTATTGAAGCAATGCTGATGACAGGAGTTTGACTCTTGACACTCGTTAATATCTGTTGGAAAGACAAACTTTTGATGTCATTACTGTGTCTCCATGTCATCATTTAGATAAAGAGGGTTTTGGTTTAATCAATGTTCCAGGCTCCTCTTTCAGCTTAGTTACCATACTGCATTCAGAAGCAAATGTTTCTGTTACACCATTACAGAAGAAAGTGCACATGGAACACAAAAATAAGATTTTAATTTATTCCTAAAGTTGGGAAAAGCAAAACATTAAAAAAAATGTTGCTAATGCTGAAGATTTACAGACACCTAAGATGGAGATCTGTCTTTCAAAAAATTACTTTTAGTTACATGAAAGACAGGATTTTCAGTTCAGTACAGTTAACACCAAAGCCGAGGCTGTGCCGTACCCTGGCAGCTGAGCCCATCCACCGCCCTCCGGAAGCCAGTCCTGCAGCGCAGCACGCAGCGGTACGAGCCAGCACTGTTCTCGCAGTCCTGGTCAGCGTGGCAGCTGTGCTTGCCCAGTGCACACTCATCAACATCTGCAGGTAAAGAGAAGCTGTAAACCTCACCACAGCACAATGACACACAGACTGAGCAGCATCTTGAACGCAAGGGACTGTGAAATACGTGACTGCAAATCTATTCAGAGGTCAGATAATTAGAACACCATTCATACAATAACCAAATGGTCCAGCCTGAAGAAAACATCTCCCCATGCCTGATGTGCCATGGGGCTCTTTGTATCCTACCTGCCCATGGCAGCTCCTCTTACCCTGGCACATTCTCCCATCTGCAGCGATGGTGAGGCCGTTTGGACAGGAACAGTGGTAGGTTCCCATGGCGTTGTGGCAGGTGTGGGAACAGGGATTTTGCACAGCACATTCATCTTCATCTGCAAGAAGAAGTTTGAAAATTTTTTTTCAGGACTTACAAGATATGACAGCAGAGACATTCAGAGGAGCTATATGCCTGCCTGACCCAGGCTAGAGCTATCAAGTAGGTAGCTTCATAAACAGCATCACATTCTCCTCCATACCAGAGTGTCCTCAGCACCCTACCACCCCCACTCTGTTCCTGCAGTGTGAGAGCAACATGGGGAATGCTCCTTTGTAACATTACAACTACAACTCTCACATCTTCACTTGCATGGCCAGAGTCCCAGTGGTTAGCAGAGCTACACTAGGTAGCTACTGGTACACACATCAGGAAATCATGCTGTTATCCCTGGGCGCTTTGAGAAAGCAAACAAGGTCTGAACCTAGGGATAAGAGCATGAATGTTCTATGATTGAATTTCCACTTGTAATCACAATAACCATGTCCTTGAGGCCTCCTTTATTACATTTCATTCTATACTTTGAGGGGTCTAGAATTCACACACAGTAGAGCCTTCGTGTCTAATTGAAGATCTTGCTTTTCACTTTTACCAGATGCACACAATGGGTTCCCTGGGATCCTGCTTGCAGCTGATCTGCAGGATGGGTCACTTCTATAGTAATGAAGGTTTGACTAAGTCACTTTCAGAGAATCTCTCTGCAACAGAACAGATGGAACTCAGTGCTCTATTTAGACTTCTCAGATAGACTTGCCAGGATTGTTACATTTTTTGTATTGTAAGTTTTGAACACATACTGTTTTACCAAAAAAAATTGCAAGTAGAAAAAGTGTTTAGCATCTGCAGTTTCAGCTTTCCTGATTTTAAAATTTCCTGATGGTGTAAAGTTTCCATATTTAAATCCATTAAGTTTTCAACTTTTGAGAGGCAATTAATTAAGTCCACAAAACCATATCAGGTATTGCTCCCTGAAGCAAACATGACTCAGTCACCAAGAGGAGACAGCTAAAAAGCTCATAACTTTCTTTACACATTTGCTACCCAAGCAACAGCTGGTTTTCAGTGGGCTGCTCTCAAGGCTGCCAGCTCTCCTCCTTCACCTCACAGAGTGCTCCATTGCTCTGCAGGCACAGCAGCTCAGCAGTCCCACTTTGCATCACAATGCCGATGGAAGGCTGCCTGGGAACTGCTTCTGTGCTCTGGGCCTATACCTGTCTATTGGTGGAAGCTTCCACTTCTAAGAGTGTGCCCTGCATGCTCAGGAGCTCTGAATAGAAGGGATGAAGATTCTACTGCCCAATTACATATTAAACTTGTAACATCATTACCTGTACAGTAAGGCCCAGATGAGTCCAACTCAAACCCAGCAGGACACTGGTTGCTATGATCTCCTGTATGGTAAAGGAAGCACGTGTTACTTGTGGATGAAAATAATGTCGTATTATGAAGAAAAACCTTTAATATTAAGAACTGCAGATCAGCTGTTACAAATAAAGGATCCTCAAATCTTTCAAAATGGCTTGTTCTTCTTGGACACTAGAATTCATTGTGGAAGAACACAAGTGCATAATCTTATCAACTGGAAAAAATCTTATCAGTGGAAAATTCTCATAGAGCCTGCTGGAAATCCACACATATTTTACTACACACTTGTACCTTGAAAAATGATTCAATAAAGATGATGTTTTTTGAAAAGCAGCATATTGTTGGAGGAAATAAAGACAAGGTCAGTTTGTAGAAGCATGACCGGATTTACACATAGGCATAACTTGGTTTGGAGACCTCCTTTCACGAGGCCAGCAGCTACTGTTGGGGCAGCAACAAATCACGATGCCTCAGGCCAAGCGGTGATGAGTTCACTATCTCTCAGGCAGCAGCAGGTTTAGTACATTGTGTAAGCCCTGTACACCCAGTGCTGCGTAACTGCACACCAGGCACAGCAACTGCCTTTAAAAACTTCCAAAAAGTATCAAGAAACTTTTCAAGCTAAACTCTGCATTGTGTTCTGTACATGTTATATTTCCCTAACAGAACAATTTCAGAATTATTTACACAATTCCACACTAAAGTGGTTAAAATGTCCCATGCTCTTCTGCCTCTGCAGCCTAGTTACCAAGTTACATTTGTGCGGGCTTCAGAGTAAGAAAACATTCTGAAACAACTATGCAAAGTAAAACCCTACCAACACAGTCCCCCACTCAAAAGGGACACGAGGAGGACATTTCAGGGAAGGAAAAGGTACACACATGGAAATGGAAAAATATCTGAGGCTGCCTATCTGAAGCTACTTCTCATGCTAGGAGTTAATGTTGGCAATGGAAGACTGAGATCATCCAGCAGCAGAGGAACAGAAAGTGCAAAATGAAGCAGCTTTTACATGTTAACAGCTTATTAATAAGACATAAAGGTCCCAGGATCTACAATAAAGTTAACTAAGTCTAATAGCAGTTCCTCTTTCAAAGCCATAACTAGTTTTGAGAATAAAGGTAAAGAATGCTATTAAATCAGGATATTACTGCTGTATTTTTGTTAAGAGACCTGAACAATACCTTTTGAAATGGAAGCGTGGATTTTAAAAGCCAAAGTTTCTTCTAGAGGATTGTACTCTGTTGTGATAGAGGAAGCATGGAGCGTTTCCACCAAAAAAGGCATTTTTCCTTTAGTGTGATCATAGGTAACAGTATGGTTCCATGTGTAGGGAACACTAACTCCATCCACAGCAAAGAGGCGAGTGGAATGGGCATACAGCTGCCCAGGGCCGTTCTGAATGTAGTCTTCTGTGTAATCCTGAAACAGCCAATATCAAGCCACTGAGTGCAGCTAATGCCACTGCGCTCTTCATATTTTGAAGTAGTACGTGATACATTCCAAAAAATGTTTTTCTCTTAACAGCTGAACAAACTGTATTGCACACAACATGTCTTTTTTTCCTTTAACCCTTAATTTACCTGCTGAATCTTACCATCATCTGTTATTTTTCATTTGATAAGAAACAGGCTGATGACCCTGATGATGGAAGTTACAGTAGAGAATATCCTACAAAAACTAAACAGATTGTTCAAAGCAATCTTTTGAAATCTAAGTATTTCTGTATTCTAAATCAGATTCTGAAAACATGCTAAATAAACAACTTGCAAAAAGACATGTTTAGAGAAAAACTGCATAAATTTTGGGGATGCTACTTACAGCAATGTAATACTGAAAACTTTGTATATATTTTTTGCACTGTGCGGTATGTTTCAACTGGTTACTTACCAACTAAGTACCAACTATATAAAAACAACCTTGAAGAAAAATCTTTCTTTCCCAATAAAATCAGTTATCAAGCCTTTGATTCTAATCCAAAATTTTAATACCATGCATTATAGCAAAAAAATGTTCTTTATGAGTTACACTAAATGAACAAGTTAGAAAACCAATCCCTTTGAGCTTCATAATTCTATCAGGAGTACAGGTCAGTAACAGAAGCTTTTTTACTATTAGCAGTACCTTACTATTAGAATACCTTTTAGAAATGAGAGGTAGAAGAACTCAGGAGTGAGACTGTCACACAAACCATCCTCTCCAATCATTCCTGAAGAAGTTTGAGGATTTTTATTTTTTTTACTTTTTTAAGCAAATTCTGGATATTCTGCCAATTCCAGAGGAATTGAGTAAGACTATTGTTTTGCATAAAATATATCAGTATAAGACAAAGTTTTGTTGCTGTAGCAGAGAGAAGAAGGGTACACTAAATGCCCTATGGTGTAATCTGTTAATCCCATCTTAAAAATTTTATCAGCCACAAAAGCATTCTTACAGACTATGTATAACCGCGGCTGCAAACAAATAATTAGTAACATTCTGAAGCTTTTGCAGGGTGCCATGGCATAAAAGAGCTGATGTCATTCTCCAGAAAAGCCATAAAATCAGGCAGGCATTAGACACACACCACTATTAAAAGACACAGAACTCTACCAAAAGCCCCACGCAACGTGCCTAGCTGTGGTGTGTGGCCCCAAAGACTCTTCCATGCCTCTTTCTAACACCTAAAAACCTTGAGTGACCATCCCTATTTTTGTGATGGCATCTTTTAGCTTTTGAAGGCAATGTTAAGCACCTGTCAACTGAACTAGGCATTAAATAAGTTATGTACAGTTGTCAGGACTTAATGCCTACAATTTTAATATGGATGAGAGAGGAACTGTGTGCCAATGAAAGAGAAAAGGCTAGTATCTGACAGTGGCTTTACCTTCATGTTAATATCAGCTAGTGGCTGCAGCTCCAGAACATAGCCATTCACAATAACATCCAGCAGTAAGGCTCCATCTGAATCCAAACCCCGGGCAATGTGAGTCATTCGCAGAACTTCTCCTGTGAATTTTAAGAGCACGCAGATTTATAAAACACCCTAACCAGGGACTCCTATAAGCCAAGGACTATCTGAATTGGATCACTTGAGCACTTGCTGATTTTTTTTATAAGGCATACCATGCCTATAACATAAGCATTACATGTTCCCAATTAAAACTCTAAAATTTGTATTTAAAACTCTGAAAGCCACAGGCACTCAGAAAATAGCAACATAATCATTAAGATTCAAAATTCAGCACTGGTGATGTGATCCTTTTAAAGAGATGCTTGCTGGAAAGAGATGGTGCATCACAGGTAACAACCAGTTGCAAATTCCACTTGGGTTTCTCTCTTGAAGATTGCGTCAGTGAGCGTAAACCCGTTCATTGCTTCTCCAATTTCTTTTGCAGTTGTCCAATAGACTGGGCTCAGAATAGAAACAAGCTTTCTCAGTGCTGGACCTGAAAGAAATCCAATGTAATATCTGAAGGTTTTTTCCCAATGCTAAGTGTCCCCAAATCAGCAAGAGCTGACTATGAAGCCAAAATGAGCGTAAGTCATAAGAGTATAATCTAAAATGAGAGTAACCCATAAGATTAAAACTATGAAAAATTCAAATGATGTACAAATATTAATATTAATATTCTAAGAATAAGTAATGAAGATTCCTTTCCCCTCTCTTGGTCTGAAAAGTTAGATCAGTTTCTTCAGTGATCCTTGATGAAATGAAGTAGTGAAAACTAGCACTGCACAGAATTCAGCCTGGTTCTATGAAAAGTAAAGCTGATAAAAAGTAGTAAAAAGCTTACCAAGGCTCCTAGGGATGCTTGTAATCTTTGCTTGTATTACTCTAGATTTAGAGTTTGGACTGTCTGTTACTGTGGCATTCAGGAAAGCAATTCCAAACTCAATATTGTTGATGTTTCCAATGATGCTGCCTTGGGCACGTGGAGGCCCACCTGTGCAGGAGAGGAAAAGGAAAAAGGGGAAAAAAAAAACAAGCACCATGGCTACCTAATGTTACGGGAGAGAGAAAAGCCAGAAATATTGCCTACGTAGGTATTTCTGCTTATGTTACTACATTAATTGCAACAGTCTAGCTTGCAACCTGCAGATAACCTGCAGAGCGGTGTGTATATACAGTCTAATAGACATGCACAGCAACACAGAAGCCACCTTATAACCACATCTTGAAAAAGCAGCAATTGATTAAGAGCATACACTGGGGCTGCATAATAGGTTTCAACAACAAAAAATTTACTCAGTGGCAGTTGCAGAGGAGACGTAAGCCAAGAAAATGAGCCAGTCAGATTAGGAATGGGGCTGTCTTTTACAATACTCTCATAGCACATAGGTTGAAAATTAACTCACCAGGACATGCTTGACTATTACATCTGGATATCTGGGAGGAGTCTCCAGGACAAGGATGGCCATGATACAGAGGGGCAGGATTGTTGCACAGGCGTGTTCGGGTCTGCTCTCCTCCACCACAAGAAGCAGAGCACTGGCTCCATGTCTGCCATGTTCCCCAGTTTCCATTCACTAAAGAAAGCAGAATGAGGAGAGCTCTCTTAAAATATTATAGGCTGCATCAGTTATGCTTCTGTATCATTAGTTTTTGATGGAAATAACGTGACAAAGAAAAGAAACAGCATCACAAGAAGAGCCATATAATCATCCACTTCCCAACTTCTGCCATCTGCCCTCTGCAATATGTTCTGTAAGGATTCCTTCTGCTAGTCCCTCTGCATCTGCCCATGAGAATGTCAGGCTACACAGAACTGGTTGTGAATGGAGTGAAATCCAGCTAGTGACTGGTCACAAGTGGCATTCCCCTGGGGTCTGTACTGGTGCCTGGCCTGTTTAATATTTATTTATTGGTGATCTGGATGAGGGGATTTAGTACACCCTCAGTAAATTTGCAGATGACACCAAGCTGGTAGGAAGCATTGATCTCCCTGGGGGTAGGAAGGCTCTTCAGAGCAACCTGAACAGGCTGGATCACTGGGCTGAGGCCAGTGGTATGAAGTTCAATAATACCAAGTGCACTTTGGCCACAATAACCCCAGGCATCACTAAAAGTTGAGGCAGAGTGGCTGCAAGACTATGTGGAAGAAATGGAACTTAGGGTGCTGGTCAATGCTCAGCTGCACATGAGCCAGGTGTGTACAGGTAGCCAAGAAGGCCAGTGGCATCCCAGCTGGTATCAGCAATAGTGCAGTCACCAAAGGTAGGGAAGAAATGGCCCCTCTGTAGCCCCGTGAGGTCATACCTCGAATTCTGTGTTCAGTTTTGAGCCCCTCACTATGAGAATGATTTTGACACCTTGGAGTGTGTCCAGAGAAGGGCAGTTAAGCTGGTGAGAGGTCTGGAGCTCAGGTCTTATGCAGAACAGCTGAGTGAACTAGGACAGAGTGAACCGAGGAGGCTCAGGGGAGACCTTATCATTCCCTACCACTGCCTTGAAAGGAAGTTGTGGGGAGGTGGGGGTCAGCCTCTTCTCCCATGTAATTAGCAATAGAAACAGAGAAACAGCCTCAAGTTGTGCAAGGGGAGGTTCAGTTTGGCCATTAAAAAAAATTGTTCTCCAAAAGAGTGGTGAGGTGCTGAAGCAGCCTGTGCAGGGAGGAGGTGGAGTCACTGTCCCTGGAGGTGTTTATGAAACATTTAAGTGTTGTACTAAGGAACATGATCTTGGACGCCTTTTCCACCCCTGGCAATTGTGTGATTTCAACATTAAGAAGCACTGCTCAGAGCTTTAGGGGCATCATTCTTAAAAAATAATTGTCTGAAACAGCGTGAGTATAAAACTGATGGAAGAGTACAACAAACTAAACAAACCATAAATCTCAAATAAAGACAACATGTTCTGTTGATCCAAATGCTCACAAGGGACCAATTAGATCTGGCCAAATTACACAGGGAGGGAAGAAGTCTCCAAAATGTTCTCCTGGTAGTACGGCCTCAATAACAATGGCTGACTTTTGTGAATGTGACTGTACATAGTGTGAACAGAGCATCTGGAAATGTCTTATCAGTTGGTGATGACAGTTGCTAAGGAGAAGGTAACAATGAAAAGTTTGCAACGAAAAGTAAAGGGAGGAGGTAAAAGAAGATGAATGGGGCTAAGATGTTTTTAGCTGAATTTAGTTTTAATGCTTTGTTTGCTATTACAAAATTGGCAACCAACTATACTGATCTTCCTGCGCAGAGTCTTTTTTGCCTGTGATAGTAAATAGTGCATGATCTTCTTGCTCTTATCTCAACCCACGAGTGCTTTTATTTTATTTTTTTTTAATTTTGTTTTTGGTTCTTTTTTTGTTTTGTTTTTGTTTTTTTTCCCATCTTAATTTCTCCCTGTCTCCTTCTGAGGTGGTACAGCACTATAGCAGTGCAGTGGTGAGTGCTGAGCTCCTACTGGCACTAAGTCACCAGAGAAGTAAAAATACAGCACAAAGATCTATGGCTGTGGGGAAAAACCTAGGTATGATGAGGGTAAACAACCAAAGCAAACTGGGCTCAGTGTTGCCAGAAGTTGCCCCACTGATCTCACCATCTCCCAGCGAGTGTTGTTCCCCTGCACACTGCAAGCAGCAGGCACTTAAGCCAGGAGGGTGACTGCAGAGAGCAACAAGCCCCCACACACCCACAGCCTGAGGGTGAGGTGTGGCCTGGTTGGGGGCTTTGCTACCACAGTGACAGTCAGCAGGGTGTTAAAAGCAGCACACCTACACACAAAGCTACTGCACTACCCCCATGATGAAGATACACAGAAGGGTAGGCACACAGGAGGGATTTAATGATTTCTTAAATAAAAAGAAATTAACAAATTAATTAAAACACTTTTCTACGATGAATTATGGAAGGAAGCTTAGACATTTGTAGGTGTTTACTAAGTCTCTCTCATAGTGGTTTATGTCCCATATTGCCAGCACTGATCCTGAACATGTAAGGTCACTGATTCTTGTGTTAATAGATCAGTTAACTGTTTTGATCATAGTTTGATTTAAAACAGACGGACTTAGTATCCTTCCCTGCTCCTGAAATAAGTTATGGAAGTTTGCTGGGAGCCTAATAAACTGTACTTACTGTAAAGCAAAAGCAGAATCATTACGTGTGTGAGAGATTTCCATATTCTATTTCCCACAAAGGATTATTGTAACTTATTTTGGTAAAGTCTAGCATGTGAAAGAGGAAATCATGGTAAGTGGTGGTAATAAAAAAAACAAAAAAAAACGAGCGCGGATTTCTAGGTTGTTTGAAATTGCAACTAACAGCAGCACTATTAAATTGGAACTAACAGCATTTTTTTTACAACACAACCACCTCATATCTATTCTGTGTGACCTGCAGCACTATGGAGCACTCACCGGGGCACAGGTCAGTGCCACACCTTTGGATCTGCATGTCAGCCCCTGCACAGGCCCTCCCGCCGCTGCTGGGGCGAGGGCTGTCACAGCTCCGGTACCGTCTCGCCTGCCCACCGTTGCACGAGCGGCTGCATGTTCCCCAGCTGCCCCAAGGGCCCCAGCTGCCATGAACTGTGAAAATAAATGTCAGATTTTATGCAACTTTCCCTTGATAGCAGATAATAATAACAGACATTCAAGGCAGGAAAATATTCCTATTGAATTGTAGCCCAATTAATTTTTTTCCTAAACAAAAAATAAAAGCCAGACTTAAAGATCGATTTATCTTGTCCAGCATTCAGTGATTTCTTGGTGTGCAATAACCAATTCCACAACACCACAGCTAAGTGACTAATGGAGAAAGCATGCAGCACATCTCACTAACAAAACAAGTCACCAGATCATTGCATGAGTTGCAGATTTCAGATTTGCAGTACTTTGTGCCTGGACAGCTGTGACTTTATAGAGGTGCACAACTAGGTCAGCTTGTGATGGCTGAACTGATGACCTTGGAGGACTTTTCCAGCCCAGATGATTCTGAGTTTCTGAGCCCTCTGACAGTCCAGCAGGTGCTTATACAGCAGTTGCTGCTGGTTTGTCCTCTCAAGAAGTCTTTACATTGCCCCAGTCTTGCTGAGAGATGGAGAGATGATCTTGTCAGGCATTGAGTGTCACCTGCCTGTGTTCAGATTCCCTGATTTTTCTGCATATACTGGGAGGACCAATGTGATTTGTGGAGGCCTTCCTCCCTCTCATCCACCCTTACAAATTCATCAAGTGGACAAGCAGCCAAACTGAAAGCACTCACTGGGACAAGGATCACTGTTGCAAAAATCAACTTGTATGTCATTTCCTTCACATCTGTGACCTCCAAACTGTGGGGCTGGGTCTGAGCATTGGCGTGTTCTCTGACTGTTGCCTCCACCACAGGACACAGTGCAGGTGCTCCAGCTGCCCCATGGGGCCCACTTCCCATCCACTGGTGAGAAAGGCACAGCACGGGACAGTTACAGCTTCTGGTGTTTGAGATAAATTAAGTCACAGCTACATCAGGGTAACAATGATTGCTGAACATTACTGACCCTCCTTGTAGAACATCTCAGGTACGCAGGTGTTTCTACATATGGATTTTCAGGATTGAAAGTTGGAGAACAGCACAATCTGTAGGTAAGCTGTGGTCCTACCACATTCATGGTCAGGGATCACTGAGTCCTCATGCTCAGCCACTCCCTTAGCTTTAGATATCCATGCATATCCATGCTCCTGAAATCACCACACTGGGCAGACTGTAAAGTAACAGCCAAGGATTCAGGATGCTACGTAATGGAAGCAACACAAGGACTGAAGATGAAATCCCACATGTTAGGTCTACAAAGGAATGCTGAAGATTGGGAGGGACCTCTGAAAGTAGAAGGCTTGAATGGATTTTTTTCCAGGGATTACAGTTTTAGAACTGAAAAGCATTAGATACAACTTAAGCAGAATTTGTAAACTGCCATTTCGTCTCTTTCTATCTAACACACATCTTGCCTGGGCAGTGCCTCTTGCTGCAGACCTGCCTCTGCACATCAGTGGCAGTGGGACCCACCATGTGAGGGAGGGGGACTGCTGCAGAGCCTCAGCCGCGTCTGCATGCCTTTCCCACAGCTCTCACTGCATGGGCCCCATGGAAGCCAGGAGCTCCACTCACCATCAGCTGCAAAGTCAGTACAGCCACACAACTGTTCAAACTATTCAGCGGCTTTAACTTGACATTACAGCTACACAGCCAATGGCAAAATAAACATTGAAGAAGAAAAACAAAACAAAAATTGTCTACCTTTTAAAATACTGATAAGTAAAATACTCTGAATAAGCCCTTAAGAAAACCTTCACTTCAAGCAAAAGCTGAACCTGGTGAGAAGTTTCCAAAAGAGAGATCCTTTCCTTCTCATTTCCTGAATATACCTTCTCACCTGATTAAAACCTTTAAACAGCAGAACAGAACAATTTGATCAAATCTGGAGTTAAACTGGATGTGACAGCCTCACACTAGGCCAAAGGTCTTAGCCTGGGAAAGGAATGCTAGCAAAAAGCTGGTGCACTGCCTTTGGTGGGTACCAGTAAGCAGGAACAAGGACTTTGTTACCAAGACCTACAGAAATGAATCTCAGGCTATGGATGGACACAATTTTGTGACAGCAGCAAAGCCAAGTGAATGGGAAAAATCCATATAATGAAAACTGCACAGAAGGAAACACGCTAGCAGCAATAAACTATGAATAAACTACATCCTGTCAAATGCAGTAAGTACTACACCAAGACAGGAAAGAAATCTTAAAATGCAGTTTAAGCCAGGAGAAAAACATGTGACTGAAAATTTTAAAAGCAGAGGAAAAATGCTGCTAATTTCATAAATTATTATTGGTGTGCCTTATATGGCCTTCCCCCCCACCCCCATTTTAATTGGTTTTGTGGGGTATGTTTAGAGCATTAGCATTTTTATTCAGTGGGGAAAAGAAATTGCTGGGATAAAAAAAAAAAAGCCCCTTACACAGCCAATTCTGCAACAACGTTCTCCTACCTGGACAAAACCCAACATTGCACATGATGAAATCCACAGCACTGCCACTGCATGGCTTCCCATTGTGCTGGGCTGGTGGGTTACTGCAGGTTCTGGTCCTGGTCCTGTTCCCTTGTCCACAGCTCTTTGAACACTCCTCCCAAAGCCCCCATTCGGACCAGTTGCCATCAACTAAGAAACAGAAATTTTCAGCTTGAATTAAAATCCTTTAAAACAAACAAACAGAAAACTGCATGTGCATAGACTTCCTTTCCACAAAACTCAAGGTGAATTTCACCCTGTCAGAAAAATTCATCTGTTTAATGGTGAAAATGGTATATTACTGAAGCACCTGACATAGTATCATAGTATCATAGTCTCGTGCGGGTTGGAAGGGACCTTAGAGATCATCGAGTCCAACCCCCCGGGATTAGAGCCTCCTGTGTAGCAGAGCGGCACTTCTACCACATAAGGCAAATAAAAAAATATATTGATCTATTAAATACCTGGACATGGCTTGTTGTGGCAGCTGCGCACATCTGTGTCAGGCCCCTCACATAGCCTCCCACCATTTGCTGGAAGGGGGTTGTTGCATCGACGAGTGCGCTCCTGAACACCCTGACCACATGTTACACTGCAAGGTTGCCATTCAAGCCAATCTGAAAATCCACCATGCACTGCAGAGGGAAAAATGGTGTTCTGTTGGGAACACGTATTTATGATGACAGCTCTTAAGATTGAGAGAGCAAAGAAGAAAACATACTTCAGAAGCCATGCTTGGAAATCCAACCTGCTTCAAGTCCTTACTACTGCAGAAATGTCTTACTGCAGTTCAGAGATCACTTTAGATGCTCTGATTATGTTCCTAAATGCTTCTCCTTCAGAGATACAATTATATACATTCTAAGGATGGGATCAAGTTCAAGATCTTTCATTATTTTTTATATACAGCTAGATGAGTGCAATCAGAGGAACAAAACAGCATGAAGCACAAACCCACTGAGACATCTCAGAACAGCTCTAACATGCACCTAATTCATACATGGAAGGGATAAGATAAAGTCTTGTTACTATCAATTTATGCTGGAATCTACTAGTTTGAAAGTTATTGCCCTGAAAGTTATTGTGCACCTACCCTGGACAGTCAGTGGAACTCTAGCAAGAACAGATCCCATTAGATTCCTTGCTACACACTCATACTCAGATGTATCTTCCTTCTGTGCTGCAATAATATGCAGGGAGCCATTAGACAAGACAGTCACCCTGTCATTGCTCACAAGTGGATGACCTTGGCGAGACCATCTGATGGCTGGAGGGGGTTCTCCACTGGCCTGGCAGTTCAGCATTGCTGTAGCACCAGCTTCAACAGTGGTTGCTGCAGGCTCAATGGTGATGACTGGAGGACCTGAAAGAGAAAGGCTTTAGGCAACAGCACATGGGTACATTCTTCCATTATAGGAAGTATTAAATGTCTGGTCAGAAAAGGTAAAACAACCTAGTCTCTTTATTTTGACAAACTATTATCATTCATCTTCCACTGTCAAATGATAGAACATGCGAGTTAAATCAACACCAATAAGACCGTTTTTAATGTGTAGCAACCTGAGGGCCAAAATTAGGAAGACTGTGTCCCACTCCCACATTACACTTTAAAAAAACCTGCAGAAAGATGCAACTAACTATGTCCTGGGGCAACTGATATAAGGCACACATCCAGATTGCTTGAGTCTACTACCTCAACACCAAGTGATAAAATTTTACAGCCAGTAGCAAAAAAATCCAAAATATTATTTCTGCAAAACATAAAATATTAGCATTCATCTCACGTAACTTTCTCAATTTAAAGGTCAGGTGTAGTTTAATCCAGTTGTACATAAAACTGAGAGAAATGGGCCCTCTTCAGAAGATGATTCATCCCTGCCCTAAGTTGATTTCTAAGATGAATGAACTACATGTGCTCATCCTTCACGTGCTTTCCTTCCTTGACCTCAGTTGCCAACCTCACTACTAACAGTGAAAGATGAGATAAATGTTAACCTGAAGTATATTGAAGTGCCCGACCTTCAAAACCAACAGGAGCTGCAAATCCTGCAAAGGGAGATTACTACTCTCATTTAGTGGCATAAGGCTTATCGTTTAGTGCCTTACTTTGAAGGGTGAGCGTTAGACTGCGTTCCACCACACCAGCATCGTTGGTTGCCACACACTTGTAGCCACCAGCATCTTCGTTCTAAAGAACAAAAGGCAAATAATCATGTAACCTGTCCACGTGGATATAACAAGGGTTTCAGTTTTCTTTATGTGAGTGAATCTTCTGTAGTACAACATGGCATAAACTGGATTCTAAGAGGCACACTGTTAAATGTTAAGACTTTATCCAATATATTGCCATTATTAACAGATAACACTGTAAATAACTTCTACTGTAATTATTCCATTTTTTAATTTCCTTTGATTCAGATCAGACCTCTTTTTTTTTTTTTCTTTCCCTAAATAACTGCAAAGAAGCTATTGCTTCTAACTCTATTATAAAATAAAGATTTACATGGATTTACAGCCAGGGGGCGTGGGAAAAAGGATCTTGTCATTCCTGTTGGATACTTGGATGTTACAAATTTGCACTTGCATAACATAATTGCTTTCCAGCTGATCTTAATGGGCAGAACCCAGGCTCTCTTAAAGGTCCAAAATAAAATTTCCATTTAACTGGGTGTCAAGATTTCATACGCCAAATAATGGTATGTAGATACAGACTTTCTGACAATTAAAGGAAGTGACAGTTCCCTGACTTTTGTTACAGTAATTTGAGTATGATTTTAGAGTGACTTAAAGGTAAAAATAAACTGTGTTCAGTATCCAGTCTCACTGTTTCAAAATGATATGATCTGGAACCCTGTATTTGTTAACTGCAGTGCCAAAACACATCACAACAGAACAGGAACTCACTACAGTGCCATAGATAGCAAGAGAACCATTGCTAAGATGTCGGATCCTCTTGCTAATCTGAACGCCCACTCCTTCTTTGCTCCACTGGATGGTTGGAGGTGGATCCCCTCTAACTTCACAGTTCAGCATAGCATTACCACCCAAGGGCTCAATTTGGCTAGGATGGTAATCCCCACTGAAGACCGGAGGCTCTGAAAAAAACAAGTGGTAGCAAACAAATAGCAGAAGGAAAATAAAATACCCTGAGTGGAATTGTTCAAAGAAATTGTTCATCCCTAACTTTAAGACTTACAAAATGTGAATTTCAATCTGTTTCTATTTTATTCCCATTCATCCAAAAAAAAAAAGGTACCAAATAATGTGACAAATGCAAAGACTGAGAGAAGAAGAGCAGCTGCATGGAGAAAGTGCTTTGGTGGACAAATAGCTTGATGTGAACCAGTAGTGTGTGCTCGCAGCCTGCAAGGCCAACTGTATCCCAAAATTATTTACTCAGAGGGTGGTGAGGCACTGCCGCAGGCTGCTTAGAGAAGTTTCCAGTGTCCCATTCAGGAGGTGTCAGACTGGATGGGGCCCCGCACAGTCTGAACTGCTGGGTGGCAACAAACACATGGCAGGGGGTTGGAACTATATGATCTTTGAGGTCCCACTCCACCCAAACTATTCTATGATTCTGTGATTCTCTGTTAATATGAACATGGCTGCAGGAATCTCTGACAGTGATCACAACTGCTGCTTTTTTATACATACCTTTGACATACACAAAACCAATAGCTCTGATGGAGCCAACTGTGTTTTCTGCTGTGCATGCATAGGTACCAGAGTCATCTTTAGATACACTTTCAATAACAAGTTCACTGTGTCCACTTACATCATCATACCGTGCTGAAGGGAGAACACACAGCAAAGGATTACTTCAATGATTTTAAACATATGCATCTGAATAGCTGATATTTCTTAAGACTGTTTTAAAGTGCTATTCAGCAGAAATGGCATTGTGCCATTTCATTTCTAAGACATCTCAGAATTGCACAGAAAAGTCACAGCTACATTTTCCCACATGTGCACAATCACAAAAGTTGTCCTACAGTTTCAAGCTTTATGCACCTGTATTCTTTGCACTGCTGAGACTTTCTTCATACTTAAGAGAAATAACTTTAATTGTTGGATGTTGAGTAAATGTCATCAAATACTGTGTGTTTTTAATGTGTTACCTTATTGGTTACAGAATAGGAACAATTTCTTAATTATCCTTCTTGCAGCTGTGTCTCAGGAGCAATTTAATCACATGACTGCATAATACTTAAAATATTTATTCTGTGCTCAATCACTGCCTGACAAGCTCATTATCTCTAGGATTTTTCCTCTCCTTATTCTAAATCAACTGCAGTTCTGTGAGAGGAAAAAATCTAGAGCAGAATGACCAGCAACATAGTATCTCCCACCTGGAATTATGTTATTGTTAAAAGTCCAAGATATTCTGGGCACGGGTACCCCAGTTGCTCTGCAAGTTAATCTAAGTTGTTCTCCTTTAGTCAAAGTTACATCTCCAGGCAGTTCAGTAAAAGCTGGGAGTACGTGAACAACGAGGGTGACAGTATGCGTGTCTTCTCCAGCAACATTCTTAGCAGTACAGGTGTAAGTGCCAGAATCTTCAGGCTGAAAGAAAAAGCGCTCGGGTAGCTGTATCTTACACAATGTTAGCACCTGTAATGGCAATGGAATATCAAAACATTTAAAAATAGCATTTGGTAGAAAGGTTCATCTGAACTCCTGCTTCCTCTGTTTTTGAAAGATGGCCTTATACTTGTTTTTCTCCATTCTGAGAAATTATCACTACATGTTTTTTTGCAGACGTTTTACTCAACAGTGGAAAATAAAACATTTATAATGACTTTAAAATATTAAGAACAAGAAGGCAAAAAAAGAGACTAATCCTTAAATTGGTGAAAATGAAGAGAAGTAGGGTTGCATCACATCCAAGCTAGTCAAGTCACATCTTACATTTAGTGAACTTACAACAACGTTGTCCAAAATGAGGTCTCCACCTGGCACAGCCTTGTATTTTCCCGCTATCTCTGCTAACAGTGTATTGTCCTTCTTCCAGTTTATTACTGGTGTTGGAATTCCATCTGCCACACAGGCCAGAACAGCACGGGAATCCTCCACGACCGTGTAATGTGCCTCCATACTGTGAATCTTGGGTGGAGCTGTAAAAATATGTATGCACTTAAATAAACATTTTTAAAGTTCCTTTTGTAAAAACATACAATATTGGATTGAAGAGACTTGAATCTTCTGTACTGTTTCTTGAATCCACCAATGACTTTCCATTAAGCATGCCACAGAGCATGTGAAATACATGCTATAAAGAAGAAATTGACTTAAAGGAAAGTAATGCTCTTCCTGAGTTTGACAAACTGTCTGATAGTACAAACCAATAAAATTCACAGATCAAATAGCCCTATTTTCCTGATCTTCTCCATTACATCCCAGCTCCTCACCCTCCACAGGTCCATACTGTCACAGTACACCTTGTGTACATATAGCCCTACTCACTCTGCACAACAAGTTCCATGCTGGAACTCCTGGACCCTGCCACGTTTGCAGCTATGCATGTGTATTGGCCCGTGTCACCAGGCTGCACAAACACAATCTGCAGTGCCCCAGTGCTAAGGATTCTTCTTCTCATGGATTCCGTTACTTGCTGGCCATCTTTATGCCAACTGATCTCTGGCCCAGGGTTGCCTTTGGCATCACAGTGTAGAGTGACAGATTGATCAACAGGAACAACATACTTCTTCGGGTGGGACTTGATGACAGGAGGGACTGAAAAAGGATTACAAAAATTTAGAGAAGATAGAGATGATGTAAGAAACATGGATTTCTCAATGAAAACAAGCCTAAAAGCATACATTGATCCTAAAGTAGACAACTAAAGGGAATAAACCTCCTGGGCTCTACTTCATGTCACATCACATAGGAAAGCATTAGGACCTGTTATGCTGCTTATATTTAGGTTTTGCAAACAGAAAACATGCATGAATTTATTGTCTATAAATCACTACAAGAGTTTAGAATTTGATTTACCTTGAACTTTCAGTTTGATTTTCCCCAGAGCAGTGCCGGCTGGATTTTGAGCAACACATGTGTAAGTGCCAGCATCTTCAACAGCTGATTCTGTAATCTGTAAGCTGCCATTGGGAAGAACCATGTAACTGTTTCCTGAAACAAATGTAAGCAAAGAATGGATTTCATTTTTTCTTTTTAAAAGAATGAAGTTGGACATTCACAAAACAGAGAGAAAGTTTCTGAGTTCCAGCAAATTGGGTTGAATTACAGACTGTAAGAGGATACCTGTTGACATTATATTGATACCCTCCTTTTGCCACATTATTATGGGTTGAGGTGTTCCCACTGCTTCACATGGTAACAGAACGGGATTGTTCACAACGACATCCAGCATCCCTGGCTGAATTTGGATAATGGGTGGTTCTGTGGAACACAATGAAAGGCAAAATGTCAACTGGTAAATGTTCAAGGCTAGAAAATACAGAAGACATTCTAAATTCTGCCATCCTTATAGAGAGCTCAGTGGAAGTGCTACTGACAGTCCAGTCTGTGCTCATCTTTACTCTGTGGCACAACCACATATTATGGAAGCAAAGTTTTCTTACAGAATGCATTTTCTTTTCCCACCTTACCCTGAACGTGAAGAGTTGTGTGCTTATGAGCAGAACCAGCTGTGTTCCGTGCCACACAGGTGTACCGACCTGCATGTGCTAACTGAACAGCAGGAATTTCAACAGCACCTGCAGCAGAAAGAGAGCGCATTATAGCACATGGCAGTACCCTGCATCCACGGAGAATCTCCTGCAGCACTCACCTTAAGAGGTCTATATTTTTATTCTAAATAAAGAAAAGGGTTTTTGTTGTTTGTTTGTTTTTGAGGAATTACTTGTATCTAATTAATTACTTCTAGATGTGCATAATCCATCCCTTTCTTTAGTTTTCTGTATCTGGACTCCAGCCTTGCACAGTACCTGAAGGGAGAATTCTGTAGCCATCTCCTCTGGGAAGTAACTTTATGCCATTTTTGGTCCAATGAACTGAAGGAACAGGAACCCCCGAGGCAGTGCAGGAAATTACTACTGGAGACAGCTTTGTTACCAAGAGATCTGTGGCTTCATCAGCTATGGACGGGGGAACTAAAAACAAAGATCAGTGTTGTTAGTCCATTTTCATTTGTTATGAATTCTAGAAAGAAACTCATCTTTCTTAGGAATACCAAAGACTTAAGGATATCATAAAGTAAACAAAGTCTCATCCTAGCACTGGTATATCCTAAAGAAATTCTAAGACCCATACACCTTTAACAGTGATATTCCCTCTACCTTGAACAGTGAGCTCAACTGCTCTTTGATCTTCTCCTGCATCATTTGACACAAAGCATTCATAGACAGCAGTGTCATCCAAAGTTGGAGAAATGATTACTAAGGAACCTGAAGACAGAAGTCTGAACAAAGAAAAAAGAAGAAAGTAAAAGCTAGTAAAATACTTCCTTTTCTCCTCAGGTAATCAGACAACAAATTGTGTTGGCTATATAAAATTACATTTCGGTATGGATAGTTGTTAAAGTGCCAAGTTAATCCCCATGAATTTTAAACCCACAGTGAAAAGAAAACATCCCTCACCTGTAAGTATTCTGGTTCTGGTCAAGACTAAGCAGATGCCCATTCTTTTTCCAGCTAACTACTGGCCTGGGGGTTCCAGTGGCTTCACAGGGCAGAGTGGTCTGCACATTTACAGTAACTGTAATATTAGTATGTCCAGAAGCAATATTTGGAGGAACTAAGGACAAACAAAGACTAATTATTCACAATAATTGCACACATGCTCACATACCTATATACAGAGCTGCGCTGCCTGTAAACATTTACTTAATTATTATAAATAGAGTAATTTGGTGGTAATGAACCTACTAAACATGAAGCATTGGATGTGTTGAGTCTTCCTATTTTCATATGGTGTGCACACAACCGGTAAAAAGGAAAAGATATTTTCTTTTTATAAATGTTTGCATTGTGTTCCTAAGGCTGTAAATTCCCATTTAAAAACAAGACAAAACAAAAACATACACAGTAACTGAAAAAGGGCAAAACTTCCAAGCATATCAGACTGAACAAGAAAAAATGATACAAAAGTACTTCAGATTTGAGAAAACGTATATTTATCTAAAACCAAAACTTTTACCAAGGACTTGCAGATCAATTTGTTTGTGCTCGGTGCCTGCTGCATTAGTTGCCATACACATGTATCTTCCTGTGTCAGTAACATGTACTGAGTGGATTTGTAGAGATCCATCCTCTAATATGGAATATCTGAAACAAAGCCACATTGTTTTTCCCCCACTACCCAACCAACAGAACCATTAGCTACCCTGACAGGACAGAAGACACAGGATGACATAGGTTGCACAAAAATGGTCTCAACACACGGTGTCTAATTTGGGCACATACAGTTTCCTCATTTACTGCACCTATCATGATTTCACTCTTTTCCAGCACATCTACTTTCCAGATAAGTTATAAAATCAAATTGGCACAGTGCTTCTATATACATGACGACAGATTTGCAGATGTCTAGAGCACCTTTTTTTATTTACATTAATTTAATCTAAAAACAACAACAACAAAAACAAAAAACAAACCAAAACAAAAAATTGTATATTTTATTTTTTCTTTGAAATACAATTGAATTCTTAAGCACTTGCTCGGTTCTAGAAAATGCCCAGCTATTTCCCCCTCCAAACAATCAGAAGACAGGAATCACTTATTGATGGTTAGGCCATATGTATTAAGTTTTATTATATCAGAAATTACAAAGGATACTCAAGGAGCTCTTTGTCTGGATGACATTGCTCAGCTTCATCATAAAAAATTCAGATATAAAAAAAGTAAATATCTCCCATATTTATTGTTCAAATTTCAAAAGCAACCAAAGGGTGAAATCCTTAGTACTGCTACATTTCCATAGAACAGCTTCTCCAAGCCACTATTTCTACCACTGGATTTTTCATATTTGGGTCTATTTGAAATGACAGTATTGACAGCAGTTCTGAGCTGTGAAACCAAAACTCATTTACAAGTCCTACATGTCTAATTATGCTTTCTGTACCTGGTGTATTCTTAAAAAACTGAGAAGAACTTATTTTGACTACAGGACAATACCTTGTGTTGTTTCCATTAAAAACAGCCCCATCTTTCCTCCATGCAATTCTGGGGGCTGGTACTCCTTTTGCAGTACAATCCAGAACAGCAGATGAGTTTAAATGGACAACAGTAGTCTGAGGGCCACTTTGGATTGTTGGAGCCTCTGTCAAGGGAAAATCCCAGATGCTATCAGAAAAAGAACTTTTAGGCCGCACTAATTGAAACAGGACACATGTAAGCAGATGCAGTAATGAAGAAACTTACAGTAGTAAGTTTCTTACCATTTTGTCTAGTACAAGGTATTTGCTACTATTCAAAATGAGATAAAAAACAAGAAGTCTGTCTTAAATGCATTGTAAATATCATTTTAGCTAGTAACTGCAAGGATTATCATATAGCTAAAATTGCCAAAGAGTTTATGACATTTAATTCAGCAAAATAAGACTGTGAAATTATATCCTTCCTGTAATTAAATTAAGGAGAAACAAGAATTTTAAGTGGACAGCAAATAACAGCCTTGGAGGGACTCAGTGTCATGCAAGTTTATATGACTGAGTTATTAATAGAACAGAAAACATTTATCTTTAGTGTGAGAACAGAATTGTTTCTCACCAGTCTACAGCTGAGAAAATAAACAGGTTTACACTGAAATTCAAGAAATACAACAGGCTTAGTGCAATGGAGGTCAGGAATTTGGATGCAAGGCCCTGGATATACAAGGCTCTCCAAACCCTATGTTCCTACCATCGCCTGCTTGTAGATTCAGAAAAGCCACAGTTTTCAAGTAGCTTGAAAAACTGGTGATGAAACCTGCAAGCCCACCGAGATACCAGTGAAATGCTTTAACAATTTGTATAAATGTGTCAAGGAGCATTTCTTAGTCTTGTATCTGCATGTCAGTCTGGACATATTCTGCCTCTGAACCAGGATCACAGAATCGCAGGGGTTGGAAAGGACCTCAAGAGATCAAGCCCAACCCTCTTGCTAAAGTAGAATGCGTAGCAGGAACATAATGAGCCAAAGAGGGAGCTGTAGTGGGTCTACAGCTGGTCCCCCAGTGAGGGGGACAGTTGTGAACTGGGATGGCGACACACATGAGGTAACTAACACACCTGGTCCCATAGCTCAGATACAGCCTATGTGGCCAGCGCTTGGTTAAAAAACAGACTTCCAATGCTTCCTTCCCATTTAAGCCCCAGCAGAAATACCATGCAAAGAGCAGAATGCACAAGAATGAATCCATGATTTTACCATGTACTGCCAGCATGAACTCCCTGGTCATTTTTCCTGCAATATTACTTGCCACACACGTATAGTTTGCTGTATCACCGAGGTCAGCATTATTGATTTGCATGTATCGCCCACTGGATAGGATTCGAATTCGAGGAGTTCCCTAAAGGGAGAGAGAGAGAGAGAGAGTCAGTTGGATTTAATTTTACTGTTGTTCTCTTTCTAAAGATTGAGCTTTTTTTTTTTTTTTTTTTTTTTTTTTTTTTTGGTGCAGAGTAAGAGCAGCTATGAAAGATGGCCAAGGTTAACTCAGGGGACAGAATTAACTGTTAGCTTAGCTGTGAAGACAAAAGGATAAACCAAGTTCTAAGAGTTACCATTGCTTAGTGGCTCCAACTTGAAAACCCTTCTGGCACTTCTGCTCAATAAGATAGCATTTAGGGTTACTTTGCCAAAAGGGTTTTCAGGGTTTTTATAGAAAAGGGATAACAAATAGCAAATTTCCCCCAAATCTATGCATGATACAAGGAGGAAAAACACCAGTTTCTCTACAGTGTTCTTTTAATTTTATAGTCTTAACCAGACAGGATACAGCATAAAACTTGCCTAAGTTTACTAGATAGCATTTTTGGATTGAAGAGCATGACTCTTTTAAGTACTAGAATGACGCTAGAGCAGCTGTTCAGTAGTCAATTTGAAATCAAAGCTTTTTTTTTTTGCTTTTTTTTTCTTTTTTAACCATAACTAGACTGGATCAGAACTGAATGAACAACTGACAGTGCACCAAATACACTGGGTTTTAACCAGACTGCGTTAAAAAGACAGTTTAAAAAAAAGAAAATGAAGAAACAAACAAACAAACATGAACACTGGATAACTTTCAAAGCTGACATTCCCATCTGCTCTTTGGCTTGGAGACCTGCAGACAGCAACCACCACATAGAAGTAAAATATCTCCAGTTCTGCACTGCTTTGCACTATCATCCAAGTGCTCTGGTCTCACACCAGGCACCAGCACAGATGTACTATCACCAGCAGTGTTGGTCTCACAGGTGAAATGATACAAACACAAGTTCAGCAATTCTTTTAGTGTCTAGATAAAGATAGATTAGGTCAAGACACTACTTATTTTAGTAACACTCAATGTAAATTTTAAAATCAATGAAGAGTGCAAGGACTATGACCACCAAAGCTATTCCAAGCTAGATCTTTCTAGAGTTCTGTTAGAGCAGGCAATGGTGCTGCACAACTATGCTACTGAACACAGCCAGGTTCTTGTGTTGACATCAGATCAGAAAAAAAAACAAACCAAAAAACAGGAGGAAAGACACTCTTCATTACAAGGCTATTTCAAAAAGCAGTGATAACTTAAATTGAAGCAACGTAGTCTGGAAACTTGACTACCTCCAATCAGATTTTGTTTCTGTGAAACCTCACTGTTTCCAAGGTAAGGGGTATCCCATGCCATATAAGCACCTTTCTTCCCATATCCAGGGACAATTCTTTCCCAGATGCTTACTAACAGTAGGTTATTACACTTCTTTGAGGTTAAGAAAACAGTAAAGCATTCAAGGAGGACACTAATGCTTTCCTGATATTTGGAGTATCATATTTATACAAGCTCAGCTGAAGGAAGGAATGGATGGTAGTTAACAAAATAAAACTACATTTGCTACACAAAGTACACCTGGTAAATTAGGAGGCCCACATCTGGACAAAATTTATAACAGCATTACTTTCAAGAATACTGTCAGAGAAGAGCCCATTGTACAAACAGAATGCCTTTACACTGTTATAAAACAAAAGGTAGGAAATCAGTCCAATTGCATAACCAAGATGCCTCAGTCCTCACAAATGGACACAAATCTCTGAAGCGACAGATCTAATATTACGTAAGTTAAACCCCAGGTGTTCAGCTAAACATCTAGGTCTACTACATCTAGTGCTGCTACACCACTTTATTTCTGGTATTTCTAAAAGTGATTCCTTTTCACAATTTATTTTAGTGAAGATGTAGAATTTAAAAAAACAAACAAACTTCAAGTGCTGCTTACAACACTATAGCTTTTCAAGAAAGACTGAGGTAGAAGTATTCATGTTTAACTTCCAGGCCTTGTTTGAACTTGCATACACAAAAAAAAAGTCTGTACCCAGCAATCAAGGGAAGAGCACATCTCTTACACTTGTCTAGTTTTTATACGATATGCAAGGTAACATTATTCCCCAGCAGCATTTATTAAGATATAATTGCTCACCTTATTCTCATTTCTTCCATAAATATTTAATTGTTCTAAGTTTACAATAGTGGAAGAGTCTGAGGAACGGGCTCTCACAGGTACTGCACAGAAGCAGGCTTTTGAATAAAGACTACTGATGGACTACAACTATGGGAGACATACGAGTTACATATTATGAATTAAGAAGAATTTTCTCCTTATTCATAAATTAAGACCGACAGAGGGAAAATTACGTTGAATTAATAACTGAATTTAAATTGAGCTGTTGGAAAGAATCTGTTTCCTGAGTGATCCTAAGGAAAATGATAAATAATTAAAAAACAAAACAAACAAACAAAAAAACCCACCACCTTTCTGCTGAAACTGTGCTAATCTTGCTAGTTTTCTTTCAGCCACCAAGGACTCTATGCCTTGTATGACAGTACTTTGAAGTATGAGCGAAAGAGATGCATTTGATACAAAACTGTGTTGGTTGGTAACACATTCTGCTTTTCTTGTTTTCCTTTTTTTTTTTTTTTCCTCCAACATAAAGAATTGTAATTCCCTCCTAAATGCGACTAGAATATGAGGATGCATAGTATACCCAAAGGAAACATATAATGTAGTCTTTTCTCAGCTACCTTTCCTGGGAAGCCATTCAGGAAGTATACCGAAGGCTTCTAGGATTGTTCAGAGGATCCAGGAGGAGCAAGAGATCCCCCTAAAGGAAGAAAGAACAAGTAACAGTGGGATGGCCACTTCACATGCTTACTAGCTTCAGGTACTCATTTAAGACTAACTGTATTTGTATTGGGGTAACTCAGCTAGAATTTGAGGAACTGTAACTTGACTGCACTGGAGGGGCAAGTGAGTAGAGTAAGAAACCTCAAGCACTGTGTGTAAAAAACAAAAGGAGCAACAGATTAATACAAATAGTGTAACCGCTAATACCTCTAGAAGTTTCCCATTTTTAAGCCATGAGATTGTCGGAGGTGGTACAGCATCTGACTTGCATTCCAGTATAACTTGCCTGTTCCGCAATACAGTGAGGTTCTGCAGGCCACTGGTACCAGAAATATTAGGAGGAACTGTTAGAAAAAGTAAGGAAAATAAACACCATGGTTTTGAGCTATCATTAAAACCATACTTTAAAAAATCATTTTACTTCTCAATATTTAAAACAAAGGAAAAGCTACAGTGCCACAATTTAGTACTACTTTACAATATCTTACACTTGCTTAACTGGTGAAACTGTCTCTTAAGTCACATACTGAAAATTACTGCAACAGAAATTAAAATCAATTCTCAGCAAGGACATTAACATCAAAGCCAGACAGAGCAGAGACCACAGAAGTTCCACAAACTCTTCATGAAACATGGCGGTTACAACCCTCAAGAAGAAACCTGAAGCATACTGTAGAACTCCAGAAGTTCTCTTTATACTGCCTTTACTGACATTACATTTAATGTATTCTAAATATATATACACTTTTCTACTGAAGTAGTAAGATCTTAGGTATCAGTATACTTTATACTTTTTTGTAAGTACAATAAATTCATTTCAGCTGAACAAAGATGCAGAACACAAATATCTATAACCTATTCACAATAGGAGGTGTGAACTGCATTAGGTGGAATTTTCCCTTTTTAATGCATGTCAATGGAGTTGACCTTATTCAGAAATGTTAATTACCATATAGTATAATATAATTTTCTTAAAACACGTAATTAAAGAAGTAAGCTGTTAAATGTGATACACTACATCTTTGTAGTTTACAGTTTAATTTAGGAAATAAATATTCCTCAAACTTACCATGCACTCTTACTAAATATTCCTTATCATCATCCCCTGCTGGGCTAAATGCCACGCATGTGTATCGTCCTGCATCCTCAACCTGGAAACACATGGAAACTTTCAGTAAGAGTTCCAGCATACGGGAACAATTCAGGAAAGCAGTAAAATACAAACACTGAAGCAACAGTAACAGTTAAAAGTAAAGACAACAGATAAGGAAAACCTGAGAATAAACGAGAAAAGTTCTAAGAATCACAAAACTGACTCCTTGGGTTTGGCCTGGGAGGGACTTTAAAACCCATTCAGTTCCAACTCCCTGCTGTGGGCTGGAGCATTGTTCTGGGAAACTTTCACCTCTTACCACCATAGTATTATGCAGACATGACTTAGGAGTGGAAAGACTATAATCTCTGAGGATAATGCACTTCCAGCAAATTCATCTTCTCTGTGATAACTTTCTGCAACACACAATCCATGAACATGGAAGTTGCTATAGGTACCCATCTATGCAAGAGTAAATTCTGGGTAGTAAGGAAGCCTTTTTATTCACACATCAATAGTCCAAATGTTATAGCATAATATTATGCTTTTTCTTTCCTGTAAGCTTCTTATTACAAAGACAAGAAGCATTTACTTGACAAACAAAACTAGCCACAGATTGTCCATCATCCTGAGCCACATCCCCCTTGTAGTTGGTGACATCCAGTCTGGATATAGTAATTCTGTACATATTATTTTTCCATGGGCCTTTTTATTCTCTGAAAGAATCTGAAAACGTTTGTATCATCTTTAGTTATTTTTAACTTTCACACAGATTACAGCAAAGACAGTTTTTTTTTTCTTTTTTTCTCTGCAATCTAAGGCTTATGCATGTGAAAAGCAAATGGATATCAGGCAAATCTGAGGTAGTAGAAAGAGGAGAAACACTGAGGAGGAACTATCAAATAACAAAATGTCATGGTTTTGTAATGTTGCTGTCAATATTCCACATCATAACATCATGTGCAGTATGGATCATTAAAAGGTTCATACTCCAGTTCCGTGGAATAACAACATCCTAAATACTCAGCTCTCAGAAGAAAACTACGAATCCCAGAAGACTTTACAGTCAGAGATAAGTCATGGGAGGAGGACCTATATAATCTCACTCCCAGGCTGGAGCTCTCTCTCTCAGACTCTGGGAGAGTGGGAAGCATTCCAGCCGTGTCGCCTAGAGTTCACAGTAGGCCTCTCAGTATTCAGGGACTCTCTCTATTTTGTTCGATTTATTAGCCTCATATTGTACTATATTGTGTTATCTTGTATTCCGGTATCGTATTTAGTAAAATAAGTCTTTTCTCCTTAGTTTGCCGCCGCTGTTCTCTTTTCCCATTCCCCTTTTCCCTTCCCATTTGGGCTGGGGCCACTACGGGGCGGCTATCCCCTGTGATGAGCACAGGTAGATCTAGGTAACCCATGACACAAAAGAAAAGCAAGTAACAAAGCAAGTAAGAGTAACAAGGGTCAAACAGGCAGGAAATGAACATAAATAGGCTGCAAATGCACATTATAATATATACATAATTAGATTTTAACAGATATGTAAGATAACATAATACATTATGTAATTGTACAATAGATTATAGATAAAACCAGAAATAAACACAAAAAAGGCACAAGTCTCTAGTTTTGATTGTTCAGCTTTCTAAGAAGAAAGATAAACAAATAAAGAAGTTTCGGAACTCTAAAATGAACTTGAATAATGCTCAGAAGAGGCAGAAATGCTAGGTCACTCAACCCATAGTACTACAACTTTTTCTGAATAAAAAAATTCAAGGCAAGGCTTGAGAAGTGCATCCTCTAACTGCACATGCACAAGAGCTTTATAGAAGGTTTCAGGACCTCTGTTAGGATGGTCCTACCAGCAGGCAATTCTGGATGCTGCTCTAGCGTTAGCAATTTGAGACTACTTTGATAAAGTTGTTTCACCTGAGCACTAGTTATTCGAAGCCCTTCTCTTATGACATGAATGTTGTTATTCTGCAGAAGCAGGCGCCCATCCTTCATCCATGAGATTTTGGGGATTGGAATGCCAGTAGAGATGCAAAGAAGCTCAAGGGGGTTGTTGACAATCACAGAGAGCTCTTCCAGTTGATCTGAACCATTGATTTGAGGTGGTTCTATGGAAGGAAAATAAATCAAACCTAACCCACAGACCTGTAGTTGGTTTGTTGAATTAGTCTGCACTAGTACTATTTCTGGCTGTTACTAGTACTATTTCTGGCTACTACTCATGGGATTTCCATCTGTATCTTTCTAGTAACCTGCATATTATGTGAAATTGAATTAGAAGTTAGAAGTTGCTTTAATAATCTCAGGTAAAAATCTTTATTACACAGTATCAGTGAAGATTTTTATTAGCCCTTTTGCTGTTGTACATTCAGTTACACCTTTAGCTTTGCTATCAACTTGTCAAGCAGAATTTCTACCACCCAAAGCTGTATATTTAATCAGATTACTTTCTACATCGGTTTACTATTAATTAGCATTTCTGGTACTTCTGAAATCTTGGGTAAAAATACATATTAGTTTACATGTTAGTTATTTTCCATTTCCTTCCTTGACTTCTTTCACACAAAAAATGTTTCCTGAAAATACTTTACCCCTTGAGATTTTAAAATAGTAGATACATGTCTACTGCCCACATTTTGTTCAACTGACAGGTAAACACTTACCCAACACTTTTAGGGAAAAGTGCTTGCTGACATCTCCTGCTTTATTGGATGCTATACAGGTGTATTTGCCTATGTCACCAATCTCTGCTTTTACAAAATGAAGAACCATTCCTTGGTTACTTATAGTCTGGTGAGCTCCAAGGTTCAATGGATGTCCATTTTTAAACCAAGAGACAGCAGGGGCAGGAGTGCCATCAGTAAAACACTTTAGTGAAGCTGTACTGCCTTTTACTACAGTCACTTCCTCTGTTCCTCTTGCATTATCCAGGCTTGGTGGTACTGAAGAGAAACAAAGATCTGATTCACACAGAGAATGCAATAATAAAGATGACCAGCATGCAGCTTCCTTTCTGCATCTCCTCACACCTCGTAAGTTTATGTTGAGTGAGTCAAAATTCACTTCAGGATTATACGTGATCAGTCATTCTAAAAAACAAACAAACAAACAAACACCACCACCAACAAAAAAAACAACCCAACATGCTATGGGTGGCATTTCAAATAAGGACTCTTCCAGGGTTGAAACAATCTCCATTAAAAACATATCTATACATTAGAAAGTAGATGTTTTTCTATTTAAGTCTGATATACTTTCATGGAGATCTACAACTTTGCGTTACTGTGAAAGAAAACTGAAGAACTGAGTAATAGATCCTTTAAATTGAGCATTTCAGAGAAACTCACCAAAAATTTGAAGGTTATAATGCTTGTTGTCCACTCCAGCTCTGCTAGATGCTACACAAGTGTACACACCAGCATCAGATATTTGGACTCGGAAAAGCCTAAGGAGAAAAATCAACTAAATTCAGCTGTAAATGGAATAAAGTATACACCATTATTACAGCATAGTTCTAGTCAAATCTCACTCTTGCTTCCAACAAATGCTATCAGATATGCTGATACAGCAAAAGACCCAGGCAGCTTATTTAAAATAAGTGAGAACCAACCTCAGGATTTGCCCAGCTGACAGTAGCCTGATCCGGGAGGAGACAGACAGAGGAAGGCCATTCTTTAGCCAGTTTATCTGTGGAGAGGGTGTTCCAGTAGCAGAACATCCAATATTTATGGAGGTGTCCAAAAGGGCAGTGAGGTCCTCTGGTTCACTTTTATTGTTGGTTATTGTTGGAGGAACTGCAATTTGTAAATGTTGAAAAGGAGGATGTTAAGACTGGCTTTTAAAAATCACTCCACATATGCATTCTTGCCATGCTTGAAAGCCTAAGAAATGCTGCACTTAGTATCCCATAGGCATTCAAATCAGAAAAGACTCCCTTATTTTTTTTTAAACAGTAAAACCTCTAACAATAATAAGAAGCAGCAATAAGTAGTAATTGCCACGATTAAAACCAGATATATAGTCGAATGATAATAGCACTCCCTTTCATTTGCTTGTTCAGGCTGTAGCAAAAGAGACCTTTGGTCTCAGAACCTGAAGCTCATGAGGAAAAAAAAAATTAGGAGGGAGCAAGTGGTCAAGCATTAGAGGGGATCAGCTGAACCTCTTAAGAGCCAAATACAAGTTTACAGTTTGCTGCTTAATATGTTTACTTCAATACATCTTCAATACAGTGAAAGCTAGAATTGTGCGGGAAGAAAGGTAATGTATTAACTTCAGGACATATAAAATGATAATTTTCAAATACAGAAAACTTTAAAGTGACTGGTTAAATAATCTGAAAGTTAACCCTAACATAACACCAGTTTTGGCTGTTCCTTTGCTTGGTTTTGTAGTGTAAAAGTCTTTTGCCCTGGGAGCAAGAAAGGACTCACTATACAAATTCTCAAGCACATAAAGCTTTGCATTCTAGTTGTCTTGGGGTCCCATCACATACCATGACAGCTGTAAAGATAGAAGAGAACTTAAGCTAATTATTGCTTGAGCCTCAGCCAATAAAAACGAATCAAAACAGCTCCCAGTACTGTATAGTGCCTTTCTGACCCCAAAAGATCCAGTGGGGGTGGTTTGTTGTTTTTTAATTTTTTTTTTAGTATTATTATATTGGAGGTCATATCTTGCTGCTCTGGCTAAACTCATATTTCAATTGATTCTGAGTCTCAGTGTACAACTAGGACTGACACTAACTTTCATGCTAGTCATAGTACTTAGAATCATAGAATGGCCTAGGTTGAAAAAGACCACAACGATCATCCCCCCTGCTATGTGCAGGGTCACCAACCACTAGACCAGGAACACATTTTGCCTCAAAATAAATAAAACATCCATACAGTCCAAGGGTAAAGAATAACTATGTTGTCCTCTGTATATCTTTCTGTGTACAAAGAATTTCATCCCAAATGATATCATTTTTCTTTAAAACTCTTAACAGGCAATTTTTCAGGATAGAGGAGAGCATAAACAATTAGTTTCCTGCCATATTACTTTGACAAGAATTAATGCTGATTAACTGATAAACAAAAAAAAAGCAGTATGATGGTAAATGAGTCTCAAGAGCATCTCTACAAGAAAAATAAAAATCACCGCAAGCAGAATTCTTCTACTGTGAAATACACCAAAGGAACTCATTTCTGTTTGTCTCAAAACATACCTAACAGTAACTTTAATATTTCATCATTTGCAAAAAAATCCTGTGTAATATACTGTGCTATGTACAGTACATGAAATTGTAAACAAACACATGTAATATTACAGTGAAAACAGGCATTCTCATAGTTTCATAGTCTCATAGTTTCGTGCGGGTTGGAAGGGACCTTAGAGATCATCGAGTCCAGCCATTCATTTCTTGGCCCTCTCTTGGGAGTGCTTACAAAAATAGGACTATGAACTAAATTTCAGTTTTGTAACTGTGAAAACTCACCATATACAATCAAGCTGAAAATTTGCTCCTCTTCTCCTGCAGGATTGGTAGCCACACAAGTGTATTTTCCTGTATCAGAAGTAAGAGCTCTGAAGATATTTAATGTGCTGCCATCTGGAGCTACACTACAAGGAAGGTAATAAAACACTGAGTTTGTTTATGTATTACTATGATTAGGCAAAATAAGCAGTCAATTTCATACGTTTAAGTCGACTCCCTTGATTTTCCTGGGAGTTCCTCTACAAAACCACTATTTTTTTTGAAAACTATTATTATTAGAGATAGGCAGGAAGTTTATCTTAGATACATCCTATTCAACCATCCAAAATTTAATTCCAAACAGACTTTTGAAGAACTCATAATGAAAAGCATCAAGGTCTTTCTTCTCTAAAGGAACTTATCAAAGCTTACAGACCTTTATAAAATTCTATTAATCTGATGAACTTGTGGGAACTTATTAAATGAGAAAGATACCGATATTGTGTATTTCTTAGTACCATAAAAAATAGATGATAAACTAAACTGGCAGATGATGTTCTTAATCTAGCTAGCTCATGACTTAAGCTCTCTTTACACTCCCTTTTTACAGTGTGAAAAAAAAATAAAACTTCTACATTTCCCTTTACAACCTTCAAGTTTTAAATTCTACAAGAAGAGAATTCAATGCCTACTGATTTTTTTACTTGCCTTATTCTTTTTAAGTCGTCACTGGCAACTGTTTTTCCATCTTTAAGCCACTGTACAATAGGTGTTGGCTCTCCAGTAGCGTTGCATACCAGCTGGATGCCTTCTCCCAAGAGGACACCAACCTCACTAGACATTTCAGAACCAACAATACTAGGAGGAACTAAGAATATAGGATGGAGGGAAGAGAAGAGTGATCAGCAAGAGTAATCTAAGCTATAAAAAGTTGCACTGCAGTAGCTTGGAAGTACTAGAACTTATTGTTTCTTCAACACAAAGTACAATATTTTCTAAAGAAGGTTTTGTGAAGATAAATTTAAAGCCAATTTCATCATTCCTAAAAGTCAATAATTTACAAAATTACAAAAAAGAAATATATTTACCATTATATGAAATATCCAGATACCTGCTCATACAAGAATCGCTAACATACATTAATGTAAGGACAAAATCCCAATTCACTAAATATCACAACACACTGTAAAAATTAAATGCCTGTTTAACTCCTGAGCATATGCTTTGTACACAGTCTAATGCTCTATTGCATGAGGACTGCTACCTTGCCCTTAACAACCACATACTTACTCCATCCTAACCAGCAACTATTTTAGTCAGTTCTCCTACAGAAAGGCAGTTGTGTTATCTGTCAAGTAAAGACTAGTCCCACTAGTATGTTTTGAACATTTAAAGCAACTTAAATTTGAACAAACAAGCAAGTTAATATTCAATTCCTAAACTGGGGATAAATGGGCAGGCAAGCTGGGACACACAAAAGCCAATATGAACTTAGTTCTGTTTGGCCTATGATCACTGCCTGTGAGCAGTCATATTTGGACCTGGTGACAAACTCAGCTCACAGTTCCTGCTTCTCTTCCTCAACCAGTGAGAATGCTAGCAATGGAAGGCACCGAGGCAGAAAGTTGTAGATGATGTACAAGAACTGTCTTTAGTCAAATTAATGGAGATGAGTCATCAGGAACAAAGGAAAGCAAAGGTGTATGATGGCTGCTGATGCAAGCAGCCTATCCCTGAGGGATAAGAGGGTATTAGCTGAAGAATTAGCGGGACTCATTGACAGGTCTTTAAACTAGGAACGAAGGGGGAAGGGGGCAAAATAAGGGCTACTGGGGCTGAACGGTTCATTCAAGGGATTGTACCAAACTCCGTGGGCAATGATGGCAGAGTGCAAAAGGAGGGAGTAGGGCAGGGGATGCTGGGGATGCTGCTGTTCTAGCGGATCCTGGATTGCTTATGAAGGTGGTGAGACGGACAGCCCAGCTGAAGTGCCTTTATAATAATGCACAGAGCCTGAGTAACAAGCAGGAGGAACTGGAAACTGTGATGCACTCTGAAAATTATGACATTGTTGCTATCACAGAAACATGGTGGGATGACTCCCACAATTGGGATACTGCAATCAACGGCTATAGACTATTTAGGAGAGACAGGCGAGGTAGGAAGGGTGGGGGAGTCGCTCTCTATGTCAGAGATTGGATAAACTGTGAGGAGCACCCCATGAGAAACAGTCAAGAACAGGTTGAGAGCCTGTGGGTTAGGATTAGAGATGGGACTAATAAAGGTCAGCTGGTATTCGGGGTATACTACAGGCCACCTGATCAAGGGGAGGCTGCTGATGAGGCTTTCTTGCTCCAGATACGTGAGGCGTCTGTCTCACGGGCTCTTGTCCTGGTGTGGGACTTCAACCATCCAGACATTTGTTGGAAAAACCACACAGTGAGCTGCAAGAGCTCCAAAAGGCTCTTGGAATCCATTGATGATAGCTTTCTGGTTCAGGTATTGGACAGACCGACCAGAGGTGAAGCGCTGCTGGACCTGCTGCTCACCAACGCTGAGGAGATCATCAAAGGCTTCAAGGTTGGAGGATGCCTGGGCTCCAGCGACCATGCCCTGGTTGAGTTTGTGATCTCAAGCCATGTAGGCCTGGCAAAGAGCAGGACCAGGATGCTGAACTTTAGAAGAGCAGACTTCAAGCTACTCAAAGGAATGCTGGCCAATATCCCCCGGCGTGCTGCCCTCAAAGACAAGGACGCTGAGGAGAGCTGGCTGCTATTCAAGGATGCCCTCCTGGCAGCACAAGAGGTCTCCATTCCCCTGATTAAGAAAGTGGGCAGGAGAGGTAGAAAACCGGCATGGCTCAGCAAGGACCTGCTAAGAGAACTGAGGGTGAAGAAAGGGGTGTACAAGCTCTGGAAACAAGGCTGTGTCACATGCGAAGAATACAGGGATGCCGTCCGGACTTGCAGACGTGGGATCAGGAAAGCCAAGGCACAGGCAGAACTGAACTTGGCGAGGGACGTGAAAAACAATAAGAAAACCTTCTACAGGTACATTGGCCAGAAGAGACAGGCCAAAACGGGCGTACCTACTCTGGTAAATTTAAAAGGAGAAATGGCTTCAACAGATGAAGAGAAAGCTGAAGTGCTGAATGAGTCTTCACTGGTGGCCAGGATTCTAGTCTTTTTCACGTCCCTAAGTCTTGCACCCCCATACCTCTATGTGGGGACCAAGGAGGTAAATCCCTCCCCACTGTAAGGGTAGAGCAAGTCCGAGAGTGCCTCCTTAGACTGAATGAGTATAAGTCTATGGGGCCAGATGGTGTGCATCCCAGGGTCTTGAAGGAGCTGGCTGAGGTGGTTGCTGAGCCGCTCTCCATCATATTTGAGAAGTCGTGGCTGTCAGGTGAGGTCCTGGATGATTGGAGGAAGGGTCACGTCACTCCCATTTACAAGAAGGGGAGCAGGGAGGACCCGGGTAACTACAGGCCGGTGAGTCTCACCTCCGTGCCTGGGAAAATTATGGAACAGATCCTCCTGGACAACATGCTTGATCACATAAAGAACGAGCACGTGATCCTAGACAGCCAGCATGGCTTCACCAGGGGAAGGTCATGCTTAACTAATCTTGGGGCCTTCTATGATGGAGTGACGGCGTTGGTGAATGAAGGGAAGGCGACCGATGTCATTTACCTGGACCTGAGCAAGGCCTTTGACATGGCCCCCCATCACATCCTCATCTCCAAATTGGAGGGAAGTGGATTTGATGGGTGGACAACTAGATGGATAAGCAATTGGTTGAAAGGCCACGGACAGAGGGTGGTGGTCAATGGCTCTATGTCCAGGTGGAGGCCAGTAACGAGCAGTGTCCCTCAAGGGTCTGTCTTGGGACCGGTGCTCTTTAACATCTTTAAAAATGACATCGATGAGGGAATGGAGTGCACCCTCAGCAAGTTTGCTGATGACACCAAGCTGAGTGGTGCAGTCGATACGGTGGAGGGAACGGATGCCATTCAGAGGGACCTTGACAGGCTGGAAAGCTGGGCTCGGGTGAACCTAATGAGGCTCAACACAGCAAAGTGCAAGGTTTTGCACTTGGGCCGGAAGAACCCCAGGCACCTGTACAGGCTGGGAGGAGTTGTCCTTGAGAGCAGCTCGGCAGAGAAAGACCTAGGGGTCCTGATAGATGAGAAACTTAACATGAGCCAGCAGTGCGCTCTGGCAGCCCGGAAAGCAAATGGGATCCTGGGCTCCGTCAGGAGAGGGGTGGTCAGCAAGGACAGGGAGGTGATTGTCCCTCTCTACTCTGCTCTTGTGTGGCCACATCTGGAGTACTGTGTCCAGGTGTGGAGCCCTCAGTACAAAAAAGACATGGAGATTTTGGAAAGGGTCCAGAGGAGGGCCACAAAGATGATCAGGGGGCTGGAGTACCTCCCCTATGAGGACAGGCTGAGGGAGTTGGGTTTGTTCAGCCTAGAGAAGAGAAGGTTGCGGGGTGACCTCATTGCAGCCTTTCAAAACCTGAAGTGAACATACTCCCAGGAAGGTAGTAAACTCTTCGAAAAGGCTGATAATAGCAGGACTAGGGGAAATGGTTTTAAGTTAAAAGAGGGAAGATTTAGGTTGGATGTTAGGGGGAAGTTCTTTACTAGGAGAGTGGTTAGGTCCTGGAACAGGCTGCCCAGGGAGGTTGTGGATGCCCCGTCCTTGGAGGTGTTCAAGACCAGGTTGGACAGGGCTCTGGGCAACCTGATCTAGTAAAGGTGTATGTTTGGTGGCCCTGCTAGGCAGGGGGGTTGGAACTACATGATCCTTGAGGTCCCTTCCAACCCGGGTCATTCTGTGATTCTGTGATTCTGTGTATGCAGTGTAAGGGTGAAGTTCAGGGAAGCAAGGAATAGAAAATTCCATGACCATTTAGTGTTTTTTATTTGGATTAGGAAAATAATCTCTTAAATAAGAAAATTCCTGCCAACTTTTCTTTCCTATCTGACTAGCTAGGGCAGAAAAACGGAAACAGGTATTACTGCTTCTGAAACTACATGTTCCACACTTTATCAACCATCATGGCTTCACCGCTCAGCAGGCAGGAGGATGTAATCAGCAGCAAATATACACAGCCTTCCCAACAGTTTTCAAGTTTTCCTACCATAAGAGGAGAATAAAATAATATTCTTTTTCATGCAAATTTCTGATTAGCAATATAATCTAACAATTTTCCACACTGCCTGCAAAAGATAGAAATAGTGATGCAGGCTTTCCAGTTCTCATTTACAGAGTCATACTCAGAAATTACTTGATAATTCTCACTGCACTCATGTCTTACCTTGAATGGAAAGCACAAAACTTTTCTGAGCTTGTCCCTCTACATTTGAGGCCACACATGTGTAGGTCCCACTGTCTAAAAGCTGAGAGCGAGCAATCTGAAGCTTGCTTCCACCGGATAGAACGTGAACTTGAAGATGATCTGAATTCTCTGTAAATATTAAAAAAAAAAAAAAAAAAAAAAAAAAAAAGAGGAGTCATTCCAAACAGGCCACAGAAAGTAAATCCTTGAGAATTTTTATAAAAATTTCAAGACAAAGTAAAAAAATTCCAATCAATTAACATAAGAAACTGTCTAGAGACAGATGAAGGAAAAAGCAAAAAAAACAGACTGCAAACAGCATAGCAGTACCCCAAAGTTGAGGGGGGGAGACAAAAGAGCAGAAAAGGACATGACAGAATGTTACCTAGTGGTTTCCCATTCTTAAGCCAGACCAGTGTTGGTGGAGGAATTCCAGTAGCATCACACATGAAGGCAACAGGATTACTGATTGTTTCTATGATCAACTCTTCTTCAGAGCCTTCTATATTTGGTGGCACTGTAAGTTGAATGGAAGCAGTAAGAACAGTTTGCTTAGGAATTATTTTTGTACACTGATTTTGAATTTTATACTCTACATTGTCTATGACATTATAATACATAAATACATACTGCAGATAATGGGGGGTGTGCTCACCGTAAACGTTAAGACGGAAATTTTTATCATCTCTCCCTGCAATATTTATGGCTTTGCACAGGTATTGGCCAGTGTCAGAAATCTAGAATAAAAATAATTAAAAAAACAAAAAACAAAAATCAAACACCTTAGTACATAGATCTTATAGTAATGCTATAGTACAGAGATATTAACAGCCTTTGCCAACTCAAAACTCTTTTCAAAGAATGAATGGCCTCCAACAAATATATCTTCTACATCCAATTAGTTGGATAAACCTATATAGAACAAAATAATCACCTGACAGTAGCAGCAGATGCAGCATCCCACAAACCTACTTACCTCAGCCCCCTTGATTTGCAGTGTTTGCCCATCTGCTATGATCTCCATATTTGCAGACTCTGAAATTATACGCCTGTTCTTGTACCAGGTGATGACTGGTGGTGGGATAGCACTGGCTTCACACTCTAATGTCACTGGGGTACCAACTCTCACGTTGAACACTGTCGCTGAGGTTTCACTATGGTCTTTGATGCTTGGGGGGACTGCAGAAGAAGCTCAGAGTTATTTCAGCCTTAGTTATGTGAAGGAAAAAAACAAAAACAAAAACAACTAAAAAACCCCAAAATACTGCATTTTATCTTAGGAAAACAAGTAAAATAAAAGAAAAACAAACAAACCAAGGACAGTTAAGAAGCTCTTCTTCCAACTTTCCCCAGCCTGGTTTCTTGCAATACAAGTATATTCACCATCATCTGACAGTTTGGCTTGGGGAATCTGCAGAGTCCGAGCACCTGAAGTAAAAGCAGAAGTCCGGAGATTTATTCTATGGTTATGTTATCAGTTTCTGATGCTTTCTTAGAACTGTGTCCCCAACAGATCGAGCACAGGCATTACATTAATCTCAGATTCAAAAAAACACTGCATTGCCATTGCTTCTGGGGGTTTGTAAATCCATTAAAAAAGTCAAAGAATAAAATTTTATGACAGATTTCACTGGTGCTTTTACATCTGAACCACTAATACTCCTTTTAGACCTGTTTATTTTGTGACTGCTAGACCCCTTCTACTAACTTAACTATGCTCCTTTTCCCTACTTCAGTCACTATCCTAGCCTTTCTCCCCTAGTCTCCACTGCTTCCACCCATGAAGCTACTGCCTGTGCCCACATTGCTCATTTGCACAGTGTCTCTACTGCCATTAAGCAGTTTCCACACTGGCACTTCAGTCTATGTTGTAATGCGGACCTCCAGCCACATAATAGCTGCAGGACAGGAATGATCACCCCAACAAGTGATCTGCATTTGATATCCTGGGCAGAAGATATGCAGCAAGAGCAAAAAAATGACACAGATACCATGAAATCCCACTAAGTGAGGAACTCTGAATGGGTAAGGAGATCTCAGAATGCAAGGATTTCCTCCTGAGATGTCAGTTAATCCCATTTCCCACAGAAGTCAATGGAAGAGTTGTTAAGCCTTTGTCAACTAAGCCAGCAGAATTCAACCTAGCCCACATCACTACTTCTGATTGTTTCTTTGGACAGTGAGTCAGTGACTCAACTTCAATCAGTACCTCAGAGAACTTGTGTTACGTGTCTTGCCTGCTAGACTTATTTGCACAGTTCATTTCAGTGCTTTCAGACTTCTAAAGAAGCCCATCCATTGGCCAAAACATCAGTAAATGCTTTAAAAACACAGTAGGTCAAGTGCTCTGTCTACTTACTGAAGCAATATTAAAAATATATGGGCTGCATATGTGGCTGTCACCCTTATCAACACAAAACAGACTGAAGTTGAGCCCAAAGGCTTTAGAAATAATTGAGATTCCTCACCAGGCACAATAAAAGTGTTAGTATTAAAGCTGACAGATTTTCCATTCTTGAGCCAGCTGAGATCAGGAGGTGGAATGCCAGTGGCCTCACAAGTCAGAGAGACGAGATTATTCACTACGACAGTCAAATTCTCAGGATTAGCACCAACAACACTTGGAGGAACTGCAGGGAGAAATGCATTACTAGCATTTACCACTTGACCAGCAAACAATATCCTGCAAAATCCTGATTTACTAATATAAAGCTGAATTGCTGAGCCTTGTTGCAAAAATATTTCACAACTTGCAAACGGATCCTCTGCTTTTTGGGTGAATCTGGAAACCATTTATCTGTAATCCTTCTTCGCATGGGATTTACAAAGCCCAAGCAACCAGTAAGAGATCCTACAATCCCTCATCGAAGTGTTATCAATTTTAAAAGTCTTTTCTCAGAAGACACTTGCCACATAGGGCAGGACAGATTAAATTTTATCTTGCTGAGACATACACAAGGGCTAAATCCCATTTCTTGTTGAGATTGTATTGTTACTGTTCTTTTTGAAATATTTTAATTTCACATTATAATACAGATCCAAACATGCTCCCTTCTGATACAGTCCAGAGTTCTTTTGTTAACAAGAAAAACCTGTCGTGTAACAGCAAGCTAAGCAGTTTAAAATTCCTGTACACATAGAACGTTGTTCAAATGAGTGCATTTTCAAGCTTCCAAGTCCCAATACTGTTAAAGACAAGAATACTTTGACATCTAACCTTCCTACAAGAACTATTTTCAAAATAGTAATTGAACATCTCTTCCTTTTAATAAGTCCCAGGTTTTAGTTTCCATGTTTTTGCAGAGTGAATAATATAAAACACTTAAGAGGAAAGCAAAAGCATGTTCTGGGTTCTACTGGGTGGAAAAATAATTCCCAAGAACATATGGAATCCTCTTCTTCAAAGACAGATTTTTTCATGTATTTCAGACCATATTCACCAGAGATATTTAAACAACATTATTTAAGAAGAACAGCACCAGATGCTCTTTCATTCTTAGTTAAAATTCTATTTCCCCAAAATACATTCCTAAATATACAAACTGTACAATCTTGTCACTTTAATGCTGGTTTCCGTGATGATATATGTGCTTTCTGGCACATGAATGACTCAAAGCAGTCATTAAGCCAAGATTATTGCTCCTCTGTGACGCAACAAGAGGAGTCAATGTAAATGGGAGAATTTAGTCCACATTTTTCAACTTGAAGTAACTGAGAGATATTTCTCTGATCACGAGTATAAAATATTTCACTAAAATAAATGCCAAATTCTGATCTGATGATGTTTTACAGATATTTATATTTATTTACTTGTACAGCTGCTTTCCCACAGGTGTGATTATTGGCAATGAGATTAAATACACATGGACAAATGTAAACTTTTAATTAACTTTGTTTAAACTACATAAGTGGTACATTTCAAATTCTGCAAGCTTCTGCCACACGTGCAGAGCACTGACAAATGTGTCTCAGGTAATCAGCACATATAGACTTACTTGTATGTGCACAAACAATAGGCTCAATTCATAGAAAAAGTTATTATAATGTATTAAAGACATTTTAAAACTAAATGCTTATTTATAGTGTTTTGGAAGGTTTTACTTTAGTTTTATGACTTGCCCTTGAGAAAATGAACGCATTTTTCAACTTATTAAGGAATATTCTTAATGGTTCATTTAATCTTATGAAAGTAGTTATATTTGAAATATGCAAAAGTGCTTCACCTTGGGTGGTCCTTTCCTGACAGAATTAATTTGATTTTTCAAATGAAACTGCATTCAAAGATTAATACTCCTAAGGAAGTAGTATTGCTGAGCTGGAATCTAAAGCATCATACAAATATTTATTTTAAAATAACATCATTAGGCTACGACTATTATAAACAAATACAAACAGTTTTAAATTCAATTCCAAAGTCAAGAAAACAAAACTATTTTAAAAGCAAAGCTCAATCATCAGGAAATTTGGGTAGATTCTAATGAAACTGCTCATTGCAATTCTAATGAAAAACCTCTCAGAAATGACTTAAGGGCAAATTCTTTTCATGACAACACTTTTTTTTTTTTTTTGGCTAAACATATCACTGCATAGAAAAAAGCATTGTAAATTTGTTTAATTTCCTTCATATGAAATACTTATTTCTTCTGTATATAATTCCTTGAATTATGGAAGTACATTCAAATGTGATAGAGAAGATAGCACTTATCTTCTGTCTAGTATGTAATTAGGAGACTAGCTAGCCATGATGTAAAAATTATCCAAGGATAACATGTAGAAGACTCTAGGGGTTAGACTAGAAAATCTTCAAGCCCCACCGACCCAGATCAATCCATTCCATCATGTATCCACAGTACTCTCCACAGTACTACAAAAACAGATAAAAACTTGCTGCCAGCATTCCTTGGTAGGTTTTAAAATGCAACTGTGCTAATGATTTTGTGGGATTAGTGCTTACATGATTTCGAGTTCAGAATGGAAAGTAAAAAGTGGTGTGAAGAATTAGGGTTAACCTTGATACAGAGTATTTATTTATTTATTTTTACAAATACATAAAATGTTTAAGTTTCTTGACTATATTTGTTTTGGGCTTGTTACACCAAATGCTAAAATTTATCTTAACCATGCCTGAAAGCAACAGCAACAAAAAAAAAAAAAAAAAAAGGAACCTTAGAAAGGGAACCAAAGAAAATCCAAGCTTCTACAATGGCTGTATGTTGCATAATGTTTCTAATCACAACTTTCTCAGAAAATACTTTTCATAAAGAAATCAAAACAGGCTATAATCCAACCTGGTTATAATTCATGATTACAGGACTTAGCAAACTACACAGGGTATATGCACAACAATATTCACCTACGTGGCATACAAGTAAAGAGAAGAGGATACCATGGATCAACAGACTTGTATTTGATTTCTAGTACAAGATAATTTCCAGTATGCTCAATAAATTGACTTGCACTCTGCTAAAATAACACATTAAAATTGAACTAACATTAAAAAAACAAAAAACAAAAAAACAAAAAACAAAACAATGGGCAAATTACAGTTTATTATACTTACCATGAACATTCAGGTTAAAATACTTCTTGGCCCTTCCAGCAATGTTTTCCACAACACAGACATACCTGCCAGTATCTGTTATTTGGGAATTCAAAATCTAAGAAAAAGAAACAAGACTGCTGTTGAGATAATACGTGTAAGACAACTTACTGTGTATACATAAAATTGTGGGGGCTCTTCAGAGATCCCCATTTCCCTCTCCCCCCCCAGGCATTTGAGGCTTACAAGCCTACACTGTTTTCTTTGTTTTGTTAAGGCCTTTGCAGTGTTTTGAAGAAGTCTATCTGAGAATTGATGCAACTTCCACTGATGCTACTGCTTACAGGATCTCTTCTCTAAGTCTGTACATCTCAAATTCCAGAAAACTCGATGTGCTATCTTTCACATTAAGTACACTGAAAATTAATAACAAAACTACTATTCATAAAATATTTGGAATAAAAAAAAAAAACCCAAAAAAACATTCTATATAGTTTTTTCTATATAGTTTTTACTTTTTCTTTTATATTGTAGCCCTATGTCATGCTATGAAAACATATCTGCTCTTTTTTTTTTTTTTTGTCCTTATCATTGATTTTTATTTGTAATGCTAAATATCTCTTGAAGATTCACTTAGAAGATTCACCTGCAATCTTCTTCCATTGGATGAAAAGCTATGTTTGTCATTTTCTGCTAGGAGGTGGCCATCCTTCTGCCAGGTGACACTTGGAGAAGGACTGCCGCTTGTGACACAGTCCATCACTGCGACCCTGTTCTCAAGTACATTCACTTCTTCAGGCACATCACCATCTGCTCCACTGATAGATGGGGGTACTACAAAAGAACAACACATTGTAAGAATGCTGTGACTCAGCATGTCCCTGCAGAATTCTTTTTAAGATATCAGAGCATGTGTTTGCAGAAGGAAATGGTGAAACTCTCATTGAATACACTGAAAGGTAATAAAATCCCAAGAATACTTCAACTAGAACGAACCAAGGAGACTGCAGGAGAAATATGTTTATTCACAGCAGCCATAAAGAAGAGGGGAAAACTTATCCTCCAGCCAGTCAGTCAAGTTCCTTGATCCCAGAACGAAGGAGGATTTCAAGGAGAATCCTCCTAACAGTAACTCAGTGCTTTAAGCGACTGATATAAAGGTAGAGAAACAAACATATCCTCAGGCAAAAACCTCATCAGATGGTGCAAGGAACTTACAAAAGCTTTCTGTGCAATATTTCAAAATAGATCAAAATAGATCATGAAGAATAGACTCTGCTGACATTCAGTGGTTTATCTGAATCATAAATTCCCTTATGACTAAGAGTTTTGACTAAGAGTTTTGCAGATATTTTAGAAAATCAGGGAATACAAAAATCTAGTATAAGTCAGATTTTTGAACTGGAAAATGGTTAGGGAACAAAAGAAACCAAGATAAAAACAGGACTTTGATATAAACTTCTCTTTACAGTCAAGTGTGGTAGTACTACTGTAGTTCAGTTCTTATCACAATAACCCATAAACATACAAAAATAGCAATGTTACCACCACTTTCACATCACTCTATTTCTACAAAATTAGGATCTTACATAAATATATAAAAATAAGAAAAGCAGGAAAGCTCACAGAGCACATGAACATCATAGTGAATGGAATCCTCTCCAGCTTCATTTACTGCCATGCACATGTATCTTCCAGCATCTTCAGCCTGCACTCGTGGAACCTGTAATACATGGCCTCCTGGAAGGGAAACACATTCATCATTTACATTAAATTTTTTTTTTTTTTAAATCAAGCAGTTTCCATCATTTCTATAACATATTACACTAGCAACCTGAGCAAGCAAGCAAGCAATGAATGGCCAGCATTTATCCTGAATTACAAGTCGTTAAGGACTATTATTTCCTAGCTACTTTCTCTACTGGCCAATACTTGGAATTCAGGAATGTTCATACTGAAATGTTAGAAAAGGGCAGTTAATTCCATGGGAAAAGAATGATGTTCCTCTGTAATAAGGAGGAAGGCAACATCCCCACCATAGCACTTCTTTACACACCCCATCCAAAACCACCCACTGCACAGAAAGGCCTCCCTTTTTGTGCTCTCAGCATTGTTAAGTACCTCTCTCTCTTTTCCATGTGAGGTTAAGTAAGCGTTCATGGTCATTCTGCTACTGTAATATTTTTATGCCTCTGTCCCTAGTTGAGAGGCTTTCCGACTTTAACTGTGATTAAAGAAATCAGGAACATACCAGGGAGAAGATACTTTATTTTATGTTTCAACACCATGCTCATATACACACTATTTTAGGAACTACAGTTTAAATGAGTAAAGGAAACAGCTTGCTTAAGTCTGAGCACTGGAAAGAAGATTCTCCAGTCAATAAAGTCTAAAAGAACATTAACACAATGCGCTGAATGGGAAAAGTTATTAAAATGTAATTGCTAGTACTAACGCCATTTCTTAAGGTCTTAGTTTGACACACTCACCTGGTAATATCAGTACTTTATCGCTAGAGCTCAGAGGATAGCCATTTTTATACCATGTAAGAACTGGAGGAGGAACTGCATCAGCCTCACAGTACAACGAAAGGGAATTGTTGACAATCACATCTTTATTTTCTCCACCTCTTCCTCTATCTACCATGTTACCAGCTTCCCATTCTCTATAAGGCTTTTGGAAACTAGGAGGAACTTTGATCAAAGATGGAAAAAGTTAGAATTTTACTGCAGAAATTACTAGTTAGGAATTCAAGAGATGAAAAAAGAGTGTAGTTGTTTAATAGCAAAAATAAAAATTAACTGTATTAGATTAACCTCCCCCCATCTAGATTTCCCAGGAAATTTCTAGTTCTTTTCATCAGAATGAAAAATTGAGCAATCCACTGAACATCTTCTGAAGGCTAAAAAATAACAATGTAGAGAATCTGTAACAAAACACAGAAGTAATTATTGTTGATTCATACCCTAAGTAGTAAACCAGTTGGTTTCAATTGAGTTCTAATTTTGTCTAAATTTTGAGAAATGACTAGTTTTTACAGTATGCTGTGTGAGTGTGCACATGCTTGTACTTACATGCTGTCTAAGTACACAGGATGCTAACGTCCTGGGCCTGTAAGTACTCAATACGGGTAATAAAAATATGACATCTCAACTGCATAAAAAAAAGACTAGCTTACAATAAGAGGAAGATCAGTTATGACATCATTCCACTAACTTCAGAAAATCTCTATCTGTCACAACTCCTGAAATAATCAAATCTCACATTTCTTAAAGCTGAACGAAACGTACGGGTAGCAAAATCACACAGAACACAAGGATTGAATTAGACCAGGAAGAACACAAAACTATACATAATTTCAACATCCTAGAACATTAAAAAAAAGGTCTCAGACAACAACAACAAAGATAAAAGCATTTTATTAGCTTAACTCTGTTTACCTTGTATATTTATATCAAATTCCACTTCATCCTCTCCAGCAATATTGGATGCCAGGCAAGTGTAACGTCCAGTATCTGAAACCCGAGCCTCTGTAATCTGCAGAGTATGGCCACTGGCTTGGATAATGATACGATCATTTGGTTTAAGGGGCTGTAATGTAATTTGACACATACATTATTAACACTAATTAGAAGTAGTCATATTTGCAGAAGCAATATGACATTACGTCTCCTGGTCAAATTCAGATGGTTGTGTGACACCAGGCTGTTTCTGCACATGCAATAGATTCAGAGAGAATTTCCTCCTGCAGAGCTGCACCTGTCTGCCACGCAAGGGCTTGCCAAAAGCCAAGGAAGAACTGCTCTGTTCTCCCGCCTGACAAAAGAGTGGCAATGCTTTTGTTAATTACAGCCAATTAAAGCAAGTACTAAAACTGCTCCTTTTTCAGGGTGAGGCCACTGAGAAGGCTGTGTGTGGCAGGAGCTTAAGGAGCCCTGCCAGCACCCAGCGAAAGGGTCTGCAACTTGTACAAGGGCAACACTACAAGGAACTAAATGCAGGGCTGCTCTGCATTTGGGGAACCCAAGCAAGAGCAAAGCTGCATGTGGAAATGCCACAGGGTGCTGCTTTCAGGCAGGGCATTCCCTCCTCAATACACAAGCCACAGCAGGCCCTAGGAATGCCAGCTCTGCTGTTACTATTGCACTATCAAGCACCCTGAAACACAAGTGACCACTTGCAGAGATTTGGTCAACAGCGAACTAGATATGAGGTGTTTTTCCACAAGCAGGAACAGAGGAGAGATGAATTCCTGATAACTTCAGCATTATTTTAAACGCCCAATAACAGTGATAATAAAACTGCAGCTTTTTTTCTGTAGGGAAGCCACCCACTAGAAGTAAATAAGGTTGAGACTGGCCTGTCCATCCTTGTACCAGCTGATGGCAGCAGCAGGAACGGCATGCACTTCACACTCCACAGAGAGGCTATGGTTGATTTTGATCTTCATCTCCTTAGGGGAGAGACCCATCTCTGGGACATTCCCTCTGTTAATGGTGGGTGGAACTGCAAGGAAATAGGGGGAGGGAGAGAGACCTTCTTGAGGGACTGCCTTATACAGCAAATAAAAATTAAATGGGAAAAGGGAAAAGACAGACAATAACTTGAGGAGAGCAAGTGCATTTCCCTTGTAATTTGCCTCTTTCCCACAGCTGAGCAAAGGCAATTCAGCTGCATTCAACATTTTTGACATAGAAAGTTACCAGAGCCTTACCTAGCCACAGTGCTCTGTTACATGTTTGGCTTGAGTTCTACAAAGCTCAGTGCACTGCAGTCTTTATAAAGCACTTCAATGTAAACAAATGTTCTCAGCAACACACGTTTGAAGTCCACACTCAGATTAGGTGGTTAAAATTCAACATTTCCATTCCACTAAAACCTCAACATTGTGAAATCTTGTTTCTTTCTGAATCAGAATGAACACAGCATTTCAAAAATTTTAACCAACCCCATGCTGTGGTCTCAAAATATCTTTTTAATTACTATAAATGCTTTCAAAGCATTTTCCATTCTTTTTTTCAGTGGAAAGTTTTAAATTCTCTCTAATGCTGACAGTACTGTAATAACTGACAGTTGGAATGGCACTGGCAAGGGACCGGGTGGGAATGTTATGTTGCTATATTGTCAGATTTCAATTATGAACTCTCCACATTATTCCAAGTCCAGAGGGGCCTTATTAACAACATCGTGTAATTAAAATAACAGTACAGTTACTGTAAGGGCGCAAATCAAACTCCAATTCAAACTGAACAGTTAGCAATTTCAAAGCAAGAGAGATGAGAAGCCATGCTGACTGAGCCTGTAATGAAAAAGCTTGAGTATTAAAACATAATATTAAGCACAAATGCCCAGATTACAAAGTGCTGTCAAGAAGGCTTGAATGGGAGAGCTTTTGTGCACATACTAAAATCGCCTGCTTTACCGTACTCCTGCTTTATGTACATTTACGTAATGGAAGTTTTCCATTAGAATTTTGTTTTTCCAAAATTCAGATTCTCTGCTCACACCTCCCATGGTGCTGCATTTGTCTGATCAACCACAACCATAATCAAAAACATCTCAGAAGAAACTAAAGTGCATCATTTCTTAAACATCTTCCCCTGGATGGTACACAGATTTTTGGCTTAAGAACAGCACTTGTAAAGGATACAACAGCTACGTTTTCCAGTGCCTGTCCTAAAGCAATGTCATGAGCAAATGCAGTTGCTTCCTAAAATAACTAAGAGAAATCCTTTTGTACACCAAGACAGGTAACACAATGAAAAGAACTCAAAAGCAATTAACAATGGAAGCATTTCCTTACTGTAGACTTTCACTTCATAGTGTTTCAAGGTTTCTCCAGCCTCATTTGTGGCTATACAGGTATATCTTGCAGCACTGTGCTTCTGAGCACTTAGAATCTGCAGGGTTCGACCACCTGCCAAAAAAGACCACTCCTTAATAACATTTAAGTTATAATCCTGCTGGCCTATTATTCAAATGATTTTGCACATACTTCCAAATACCTTGGTCTCCGTTGTGCTCTGTAATAAATTATTAGCGCATAATCTCCAGGAGAGCTTTGGATCACAACTCCTGTTGATCATGGGCTTCTTGAAAACTTGTTAAAATTGATTTTTACAAACAAACAAACTTGTTGAAGATGTTTAGACAGAAAGGAGTGACTTAGGATTCTGTACTTCATTCACAGGAAAAGGAAAGCAGACATTAGCACTGAAACAAAACAAGTGCAGACTGTTCAACATAAAGTGTCTGAACTGCTTTTCTTCTTTGGTGTAGCATTTAATACAACAGAGATCCATAACTTCCTCTAGAGAACTGATAAAAACAACAGCCACAATGTGACAGTGTTAAAATAAATGATCAGCCAGATTTAAGACTTCAGTTGACCACTACAACACTGACATTCATCATTTGTATTTCCATAGGATTTATTTATGTTGTAGATTGCCTGAATTCTCAGTGATGAATTACAATTTAATTTAGCTGTAGCTCTTTTCAGACTATGGCCCTAGTAATTGCCGCCCCATTCCTTGCTATCAATGCTAGCACCACTCCTCCCCTGAATGGCTGCAGTTAATAATGCTAAAGTGCTTGTTCACTATACTACTTCCATATTTCAAGACAAGATTTTTCCTTTCCTCCACATTCTGGGTACAGGAGGTAACAATTACTCCACAAATTAGAAATAGCAAGCTACTAACTACATGGAAAACAAAAACACCACTACATTCTTTTTCACTAGCTTTGTTGTTTTCCTCTTGCTCCATCTATTTCCCCACTTAATTTTAAGTTATTTACATTCATTAGTAACTGCAATGAAATTGTTTGCAATCATTTATCTCTACAGAACAACAGGATGAATACCTGAACACAAATTAAACATAAGTAACGAGTCAGTTAGTTGTGAAGCACTTAAAGAATGGAATTGGAAGTACAAATACAGTACAAACGTACTTCCTAGAAATACATTCTTTGATTTATCAAAAAAGTTTTGTGACAGTCAGTAAACAGTAGAATTATGTTAACTATCAACAAGAACAAACAAATTACCTGGCAAAATGTGGATATTTCTGTTTGATTCTAAAAGATTACCATCTTTCAGCCAGGTTATTGTAGCTGGAGGATATGAATAAGCCTCACAAACAAGAGATGTTGGTCTGTTGAGGATAACCGTGACCTCTTCTGCACTTGCATGGCTATCTGCACCCACAATGGTTGGAGACACTAGGAGCAACAAAATCATTAACAAGAGGAAGGATTCCTGTGAAAAGCCATTTTTCTGTTCAGTCTAGAGATCTAGTTTCTGCCTCAGGTAGCTGGGAGGCAATCCTAGCAGATGCAGTGAGACCCAGGACCAGACAACATTCATTCAGTTTCACGTTTTGTCCTATAGACAACAGTCAGCCCATGTCAGTGGACTCCATGCACCCCTAGCTCTTGTCTAAGACAAGTCACTGGGAATACCACAACTTATTGCACAGCAGCTGGCAGTCACTGCCTGATGATCCTCTGAGCAGCAGAACTGGCAGGTACATGCCCAGGAAATGAGGATGAGGAAAACAAACTCGCTATTGTTTTCATTTGGTTATGCAATAACCTTCATGAAAGAAAGCAAACTGCAGATGGTTGCAGTTCTTACAAAAAGTAACAACTGAAAAGTACTCATGTACTCCCTTCCACGAGCCCATGTACAGGCCTGCTCAATATCCTGTTACAGCTCTGCCTGTTCGAGCTCTATAGTGGTTAAAGAACAGAATTGCTGTTTCTGTTCACCTAAGGTTATTTATCACTTACTCAGCCATTAAACCTTAATCAGTCATACAACTATTTTAATTAAAAGACTACACAATCCCAAGGTGATTTTTTTTTTTTCTGAAATTATTATTTTTTCTGCAAGAGCCAGAGTAGCTGCCTTACCAAGTACATTAAGACTGTAACTTTTACTCTTATCTCCAGCTGTATTGGATGCAACACATGTGTATCTTCCTGTGTCTGAGACTTGAGCATTGGTGACTTCCAGGAAACGTCCACTGGACAGAAACTTGTGATCTTTGTCCTCCATTAGAAGCTGCCCATCCTTTACCCAGGTGATCTGTGGTACAGGATTCCCTTAATGGAGTAAAAAAAAACCTGCAAATATTAGCCGTTGCATAGCTTCAAGGATATACCAAGGTTTCTGAATAACAGAAAAATACAGTTTTGAATGGGTTTTTAGAATATATCCTTTAGAGAGAGGTTCTGAAATACACATTCTACGCCTTTGAACCTCCTGAAGGTATACCTCCATTTAAATTCTACAGGAGAATAAATGCACATCATCTCTTGTTTCCATTTGATGCAACCTTCACAACAAGATGTGCCTACTCCTGCCACACACAGGAAGTCTAAACCAGGAATTCAGAAATTCCACTCGAGTGAAAATTGTACTCAAAACACCCTGGTCAGAACCAGTGAAAACTGAGACCACAGGATGAGTAAAAGTAATATAGTATAAATTTACCTGTCACTTCACATGTTAAAGTAACATTGTTCTTCTCTTTCACTTTCACATCTTCCTGCTTATCTTCATCCACAATCCCTGGAGGCACTGGAATCATATAAGGAGACAACATTAATTACTATTTACAAACAACCTAAACACAGCAAAGGTTTATGTGTCAGGGTATACTTCTCTTATGAACTTAGATCAACAAATGGCTCAGATCTACCAGAAACAAGTCCAGATGTGAGACAGCGTAGTATTGCCCTGCTAGAACAAATATACCTCTTTTCTGCACCCCTTAGCATACTTGTTCATCAATAGGACAAGAGAGGACCACGGACCCTGAATGGACTCACCTCACTGCCTCATGTCTTGAGAGCTAGATAGAGATTTGGGGTGCTGAGGTGTATTCCTGTATTTCTGAGTATGGTCAGCAGTCGCTTTTATAAGCTTGTAAGCAAATTTCTTCACTTGCATTAAGGAGCAAGTGATTAATTTGCTCAAAATAATGTGCTTAAGTTTAAGAGTTGTTTGTTTCCCTCTATTAATTGAAAGCATTCATCTAGAACTGTAGGGAAATAATTTATTTTTAAAAATTGGACAGAAAAAGCTTGTCTGCTCACACACCACATGTTTTTTACTTACCAGCACGCTCAAAGCAATACATCAGATTACCAAGTGGATGAATAAAGGCAGAAATATGTTTGATTCAAATACAGCTGCCATACAGTCAGCTGAACACGGCTTTACATGGTTTTAAAGGCATCTTGCTGCAGTATAAATCATGTTTCTCTGACAAAATAAAAGATAACACCATATAATAAAAATAACTATCCACATCCCAAGCAGCTGCGTAAAAGAAAACTCTTATTGTACGACTGACCACTTTGCTTCCAAAGAATCCTGGTCACTAGGACTATGTGGACTAATGCATTATTGGATGAGAGGGGCCAGACTGTCAGTGTGCTGGCAAGGAGTCTCTCAGACCAACAAACCTTCACATCAACTATTTCTTTCAAAACAGAGACATTTGTAGATTCAAGACAAAGTAAGATGGAACCAAAAATGGAATAGACGTGAAGTGCTATGCAATGAAAAGGAGGCCTGTAACTCTAAGAAAGTAACCCAGTCTCCAAGAGATTTTGGAAAGCTTTATAACAAAACTGTTGGACTACACAGGCAGACAATACTTCTAAATAACAATGTAAACTTTTAACCTAAATAGAAGGCCTATTAAGAGAGGAAGTAAAATGCATTCAATGCATCTTGACCTACCTAGAACTAAAGGTTTTGATAAATAAGAAGCATTATAATATGCAAATTCATTCTCAGCAGTGAAAATCAATATATTATATTGAATCTTCCGCTAAAATACAAGCTTGAGTGAAGAAGAAAAAATAAAAAATGTTTAGAATTTCACTTGATGATTAGAATGGCAAAGGTGCTTCTTCAGATGGCTAGAAGTATATATCTGTACAGGACACTCGGTGAGAGTAGCAGTAGCAGAACACTGCATGCAGGAAGATGTGGCCAGTACTGGCAATCTTATGAACTCGTGATGCAGTTCTGACCAAATTCCTTTCTGTGACTGTATAAGCAATGCAATACAGACTTGAACAAACATTCTAGTGCTCAGTCACAACAAGACAAAGATACTTCAATGGGTGGAGGAACTAGACAGGAGAAAATTATAATCTAAGATCATAAAAGTCAGGATATAAGACCGGCAGGAAGTTATTATCCATAAATAAACAGAGCAACTCATCACTTAGGCCCCACAATAATATAGGAGGTTGTCAGCATATTAATTTCAGAATCAGACAGGGTCACAGCAAACATTCTGCAAATGCAGAAGTACTACGCTAACCAAGGTTGCCTGAAAACTGTCTGGTCTGTTGCACTTCCTACCCTAATTCAGACAACACTGTGATATCTCTGTATGGTTCTTATTTACAGGGAGGTGGTGTCACACCTCCCTGTAAATAAGGCCACACTCCTGTAACTTTCCTCTAGAAAGACAAATTTTGGGGGGAGAGAGGGAGGATAGGGAAGAGGAGATTGAACAGTGGGATTTTTCACTTAGCCCACTTGAAATCACCTTCACAGCGCATTTTTCTCTTCAAGTCAACCAAAACTTGTACAAAATCCATGCAAGAGAAATTCCCAGAACCCTCTTGAATACCTGGCTACTAAAACATTCCAAAGAAAACTGTACAATAAACGTTTTTCAGTGTTTATCCACCTCTTCCATGCTACCAGGCTTACATTTCCATGAGCTCATCCAATAAACATGAACAGATATGAACATAAATTATCACATAGAGAAAACAAGAGAAACTGCTAACACTCAACACCTTAGAGAAAAAAACCTTTAGGCAAATTATATACAATAATGCCACAAGGCACTTTATATCAGTCCTGTTAATTATTGATAGAAATAATAAATAGCCACTAAACCAAAGAGCAGTCCTTTCTGAGGGGGAAAAAAATAAAAAATAAGTAATGTAAAGGCATTAGACATTGAAGGTTTTGAACAGCCGTCTAAAAACCCTGCTGAGCTTCCATAAAAGGCTAGGATCACCCTCTACACTTATCTTACACACTTTACGGTACCAATCAGAGCATTTAATTTCCCTGCAGGTCCTGGATTTTTCTCTACATCTTTGTTGCAACAAACTACTGCCATCACAAAACTCAGCTGCACACTTTTATACCCGGTGCTGCTTAACAGTGCTGGTCTTAATCATGAGTTGCACCCTTCTGCTTTCAAGCATGTGGTACAAGAAATTCACAGATTTAGTTTAACATGGCTATCATGGGCTGTAGTTTTGTCTTGATTTCAGATCAGCTTAAGGTTTAGATTGGATGTAAGGGGAAAGTTCTTTACTATGAGAGCGCTGAGGTGCTGGAACAGCCCAGAGAGGCTATGAATGCCCTGTCCCTGGAGGTGTTCAAGGCCAGGCTGGATGGGGCTCTGGGCAGCCTGGGCTGGTATTGAATGTGGAGTTTGGTGGCCCTCTGTGTGGCAGGGGGGTTGCAGCTTCGTGATCCTTGGGGTCCCTACCAACCCAAGCCACTCTGTGATTCTATTATTCATGTCATCTTCCTTTCAAGTAGAATGCAAACCAGCAGGGAACCAACCTGACTAAGAACAAACCTGGCCAGGAAGAAAAACAAAAACTCACTTTTCCTATAATGCAATTCACTTTGTTTATTTCATCCAAGGGATAATGAATCTTTGAGCAACAAGAACCTGAAGAGAAGGTGGAAGTCTGGCTGCCAGTATCCCCTAAACTTTGATCAGACTGAAGCAGTAACCTGAAGCCAGAGGTACAGTGACTTAGCACCTTATTAGAAAAGAAGCAACAAACCACCAAAACATACATAGCTCCTACTCATTCTTAATTATGTATGAAGAATCCTAAGTTTTAAGAACTTCTTACAGTTTTTAAAAATACAGTAAATCCACACATAGAAGCAATTTTATAACTTTATAACCTCATTTTCAGATCATGTTATTAGATGCACTTCCCCCCCACCCACCCAAGGGTATATGTTTTGTTACACTCATTTTTATAACAACAACAAAGCATAGGACATTGCCTTACTTTTTCTTCTTCTACTGCAGCAAAACTATCACATTCTTACCTAGAACAGAAAGGTAAAAATCCTTCTTTGCTTTTCCTGCAGCATTGGACACCACACATGTATAGTGCCCTTCATCTGATGCAGTCGTATGTGTCAAACGAAGCATTCTACCTCCTGAGGCCAAAAATGCACAATTATTAAAGCCCTGCAATACACTCCCAAATACATTCTCTAACTGGAACTAGTGCAGACAATTTGGTATGGTTTGGTAAAATTTACAGGCATATTCTCCTCTTTTTTAATGTGCTTAGTTTTGTTGAACAAGCAGTAAGAGAAACTGACTGACCATACTCCTGCTTCTTTCATTTCTCTGCTTCAATCCTAAGTATTTATAGATTTGCATTTAACATTCATAAAACTATTTTTTCTACTCAGTAACTTTCAAAATCCCCCTCCCCCCCTTTTTTTTCTTTCCAAATGTTCAAGTGAACTTTGATACATTCAGACATCTGTCAAGAAATTAACCAGGAAGTTAACAGATAACAGTTAACTTGATATCACTGAAAACTTTGAGACACATTTACAGAGCGCATGCAGAGAAAATTCAGCCTGCAGGACAGGTCCCTCAGACTGCACATAAATATGCCGGGGGTACACATACAACTCATCTGATTGGTGCATAAACTTTGGATACAGCAGACAGACTACGTTTGCAGAAAGGAGGATTTGTGCTCATACTTCTGTACAGAAAACTGTCACAGAATCCAGTCTAAGAAAGCAGGATTTTCACTTATGTGAATATTTCACTGTACTGAGAATCTAGGTGACTACAGAGGAAAAATAATTAAGAGGAGAGAGGGAACATACAAAAATAAAGCTATTTTATAAACACATAATTTTTAAATATGTTTGATCAGAGGATCAAGAACATTGACCTAGAAGAGTAACTTCTCTTTGCTTCTTTTTTTTTTTTTTTTTTTTTTTTGGCAGAAGAACAGCAAAACAAGCATCAATGAGCATTTAATTGTAAAAACAAACATAGTGGCCAACCTTCAGTCTCTTCCAGTCTTTCATCAGCGGCTCTCACATTAGCAATCATTACCACACAGGACATTACATGTGAACTGTGCATCTCCTGTCTGCAGACCTCTACAGAGTCTCATAATCAGGATGTAACCCAGAAATTTACATTCCTGACCTTGTGCTTTGAAGGAAGAAACTGCTTAACCTGGTTGATAGATGTGCCTCCAATCAAGAAATCACATCTACTGGAAGGAGTATTTTGCAACTAAGGAAGGATTTCCACACATTAAAATCATCTGCAATGCCAAGTATTTTTTCCCCAATCAACAGAACTGAACTTATACTTGGGCAAAGTATTTTACCTCTCAGCATTGGTCAAAGAGGGATTTTTTTTGTTTTTCTTTACAGCTGTACAAACACAGACTCCAACACCATGCTGGTCCCAGCTCACTACCACAAGGTGTAGTTTTCTGAAGAACTACACAAAAGCACAAAACTTGCTGGAAAACAAAGCACCAAGTTCTGGTCTGTTTCCCACTACAGCTAACATTCAGAGACAATAACACTTCTTTGTATCTCATTCATCATGACTCTGGAGTCTGGGTGGTGATACTAGTGTGGGTGTAGAAAACAACAGGCAAAAGAGGGACAATCAAGCCTACAAGACATGACTTTTGTTGATGGCAACTGTGCACCAAAAGGAATGTGTACCAATTCAAATGGCCAGGTTTGCACAGTACAGTCATTCACCCCTTTCAACAGAAGAGGTTCTTTCAGCAGAACATAGGACTACCTATGTCAAAAGCTACAGCAATGGGGGAAAAAAGTGCTGACAAATTCTAGCTTCAAATTCAGGCTTAGTCAAGCTTCTATGTACCTTTTAGTTCCTTTACCTCTGATAGTTTTCTCATGTTCATGCTATAGGATGGTTTGGTGGCTACAGTAGAATACTAGAAACAGAGATTTCTAGCTGTGAGTGTGTCATGGTTTTATAATTTTTGCTATTGGTATTTCACATCATAACATCACGTGGAGCAGAGAGAAGAAAACTACACGTCCCAGAGGACCTCACAGTCACAGAGGGAAATACATCATGGAAGTGACACTCGCTCGCTCTCTCACTGTCGGGCAGCGGGTGTGGATGTGCTTCCAAACCGTGGTGCCTTCAATTTCAAAGTAGGCTTCTCAGTCTTCAGAAATCTCTCTCTCTCTTATTTTACTTGATTTATTAGCCTCAATTTCAATTAGTCTGTATTATAGTGTGTTATCTTGCATTCCGATATAATAGTTAGTAAAATAAGTTTTCCTTCTTAGATCGTTGCTGCTGCTCTGTTTTGTTTTCCCGAGCCCAGCTCACATCTCCCTGCCCCTTCCCCTTTTCCCTTCCCACTTCTGGGGTCAGGGGCCCATGGGCCTACTGCCCCGCTGTCACGTACATAGATTGATCTAGTTAGCTCTGTAGTAGAGTGGCACTTCCAAAATCAAAGAATCGTTCCAGTTGTTGTCCTTACATTTCAGTTATAGTCAAATACTTAATTACTTCTACACAGTCCATAAAGTTGAACCCCAGACAAGATGTCTATGTAAAATGTACTGTCTGCCAGGTACACATCTTCCACTTGTAATCTCAAGTGCTGCTAACTACATTTCCTACTGTAAACATAAAGCACCAACAAAGCTGCAGCTGCCATTCAAGTACTCTCACTTCCTCACAGTTTTGCCAAAAATGATGGTTTACCGGAACAGGTACCAAGCCCTTCCTGTTTAGGGTATTTCTTGTCAGCTGCTACTGGTCATAAAAGGCATTGGTACTAGTTCTTTGTAGGTGAAGCTGGCTTAAAGAACTAGATCCCTATGAACCATATCTGTTTTCCCCATTGTTAATGCTAAGTTTCTCCACAAGATGTTGTTATCTGACACATTTCTGAAAATACACACTGAACTGACATACAATAACAGCCAGAAATATGGCTTCATTCCATGCCACGGACCGAACAGTTACCACACTTTCGACTCACGTATGTAACAGTTGGTAGCAACTTTCCTAGTGTACATCGGCTGTTTACCAGGCACTGCAACCAATCTGGATTATGACTACAAACTTCCTTGTGTGGAATGCTCACACAACAGAAGGGTCTTCAATAAACTCCCTTTTTTAAATAAAACAGCTATAGCTTTAAATGTGTGCTGTACCTGAGAGGATTCGCACAGAGGTGTTTGAAGTGACAGGCCATCCACTCTTGAGCCACATTACTGATGGCAGGGGAATTCCTGAAGCTTCACAAACCAGAGAGATGGGATTCTTCTCTACAGTGCTGATGTTCTCAGGCAACTGAAGGTCACCAGCAATACCTGGGGGAACTATGGAAAAAAAGGAAAGAAAAGTCACACTGCAAAACAAATGAAAGTTAACTTTGCTCTCAAAATATTCTGTCAGCCTAATAAAGATAAGCTTGGCAAGTAAGGAGCTACAAAACTGAGACATTTCTTAAACTGATGAGTATTTTTTGTGTGTAACTACGTGGAAAAAATAAAATTTAATTCTACAAGTTCTTATTCTTATTCTTTAATTTAATGCCTTAAGAGCCCTAGCAAATAACAGTTTATAGTAGTCCTATCATTGTACATTACAATTTCCAATATTGAATGCAACACTATGGAAAATGTTAAGACTGATAGAAGAAAGCGAAAAGATGGAAAGAACAATTCCTCTACTAAAATAACTACCTCAAATTCATTTTTAGATTTTCTTTGCTAGGAGTAAAGGTAATTTCAGTTCTACAGATCATTCTTTAAAACTGGGCTTAAGAACTAAACATCATCCAGACTAAGCAACTTCAGGAGAGCTGAAGTTTCTTTTTACTATCCTATCCAGAACTTTGATAATACAGTACAGCAAACAAAGTTAAAAAATAATATAAATAAATAAATAAATAAATAAATTGATAATTCACTTTGGTCTCGTTTTCAATAATGATAAATTCATACATTTATTTTCATCCTGCACTGTGTTTTTTTCTCTCCCAAACCACTCCTGATTGTTGTACAAGCTTTCCCTTTTCGGTGCAAGATAGTAGACACAAAACTACTTTACAGAGACAACTGAAAGTCTCTGTGAAACCGTGGGATTTGCAAAGGAACTCACAGCTAAATTCCTGTAAATTGCTGTCCTGGTTCAGTGGCACAGTAACTTCTGCATGCCTCTTTCTCTTGGCTTTACCCATTATAAACAAATACTCAGTTCAGTGAAGCACTAAAAATCATATGCAAAACAAGTGCCATTCTGAGTTAGAATGGCTCTAATGCGGCGTGATGTTCTAATCAATCCCATTAAGTCAAATTACCAAAATGAATTATAGTTGGAGAAACCATCTTAAATCCCCTTGATAGCCCAAAACAAGAAAGTCTAATGACTAGATATATGGGCTACGCTCCCATAACTGTCCTCTGGCAAAGGCCACACAAGTGTAGTGTTGTTGGTTAAACCTTAACTTCTGCCTCCTACAACAGAATCCAAAAGAACACTTCCTTATCACAAAACTGGGCCTAACATCACACAAAACTATACTATATCCTGATTTTCTGTTCTTGGGAGATGGAGCTGCTGGGGGGATGGACTGGTATTAACAGAGACAAGATTTTAACATGTTCAGGAACAACAAAATTGGATATGAATTTCTGTAATACATCCGCAGATGGAAGTGTGCTATGTATAAAGCTTGCAATAAGTATAGTCACCATGTTTAAATACATGGATATTTATTGGATATCCTCAGGTGAACTTAAAGGCCAGCTTTGTTTCTGTTACACATGCTCCACTTTTTGCACACTCACCATGAACACTTAAATCATATTTTCTGTCAGACAGCCCTGCCACATTGGCAGCAACACAGACATAGCGACCTGTGTCCGACACCTGGATATTTCTCAGTTGAAGAAAGTGCCCATCATGAAGTATCGCTATGTCCTCTCCACTGACCAACGGACGGCCATCCTTCATCCATGTTACTGCTGGTTCTGGAATACCCCGAGCCTTGCACTCCAGGGAAAGTTCACCTCCCTGGGCAGCAACAAGTTTTGATGAGTGGCCATTACCATCCAGTATTGTTGGGCGAACTACAAAAGAAAAAGAAACACACTTCAGGATCTTCACCTGCTTCTGAACAGAAAAATAATCACGCTTGCAAGATCAGTGCTTTAGCTGAGGCAGTTATTGTGGGTCACTGCTGGCAATTCTGTTAAGAACAGTCTGGCAATACGTAACAGTTTCCCCAGGGCCGAGAAAACACAACCAACCTTTTGTTTCCCCAGCCCACATAGCTTACGTACAATTAAAAAAAAAACAACAATCAAATAGAAAAGACAACTGAAAACTCTGTCAATCCCTACAAATTTCTGAAAATCTCCTTTTTCATGGGATTTAAAAGATTTAAAAATAGCTCACTGAACTCAACACTGAATTAGCAGTAAAACCGGAAAATTTCAACTACTTCAACTAGCTGTCATCACTACTACAGTTCAGTGGCAGGAAACGCTGCACTACCCACGGTATGCTACATCCTGTAGTCACCTGTGGTCAGATGCCCTTTCTAGACATACAGGCACTTTCATGGTAAATCCAAACTGACAGTATTACAATTACTCATCTCCTCTGAGCTCCCTAGAATTGTCCTGGATTAGACATTTTGCAGCTTAACCTCACTGCACAGATAACACTTATGTAACATGCTCATTCTGAACACAATGCCTCATGGTAACTTACTGTACACTTGCAAGCTGTATTCTTTCTTTGCACTTCCAGCCACATTTGAAGCAATACAAACGTAAGATGCAGTATCAGAAATTTCAGCAGTTGAAATCTGCAGCTGCCTGCCTCCAGATAATACCCGTACCCTTCCTGACTGGTCGGCTTCAAGTGGTGAGCCTGAAAGAGACATTCTTCCAGATAAAAACGCAGAGAATGGCAACAAGCTTGCTCAGGTGGTGTGAATTCCAATGGCTTATTTAACAGTCACTGACATGCACAATTTCCATTTTAGAACTGCAATATCAGAGTTTTCCTAGACATCAGAAACTTTGTACAAGCAGATTTGGAGGACTTCTCATACTAATTGCTGACTTAACATAGAACAATTTTAGCTAAAACACAGTACTTCTCTTCATGCTCATATGCATCCAAAATGTCTTGGACATTTCCACAAATTCATCATTTTTCAGTAAAACCTGACTTCCTGTACTTCCTGTGTATGATCACCTCAGCCAGGCCATTCAACTTTGGATACAAGATACATACCTGGCCATCTGCATACTGTGTGTCATGTGGCACGTGTGTACATACTTCTGCCCAGTAAATGCTGAGCAGAACTGGAATGGTTACAGCTCAGCAAATGAGACCTTCATTGAGCAGACTCTTACATTGTTAAGAACTCAGGCTTGGCAACTACTGCCATCGTTGTCAACTGCAGGGAAATTTTTGTGACAGAAAGAGCACATCTCCCACTGATTACTCATAAAAGCTGAATTTCCATTTCCCACTATTTCCCTATGAAAATGTGCAAAAGTGATGAAAAATCTGACTCGTGAGGAACATCCAAAGTTGCACTACATTCTAAACTTTCAAACAGGTTCAAATTTGCTTTCAACCATTTGAATGTACATCCTTCAGCACTGCAGTACATTGTACAATCATCTCAGTGTGCTTTACAGGCTGCCAAGAGGCAGGGTGTGGCAAGGTATAGAAGAGACTGATACATTTCATTTTCTCTGAAAATCTTTTGCAGAAAAAAAAGAAAAAAATTTGCTCTTTCTGTAAGATGTAATTAATAAAGGATGGTGCACACAACACTGCCTTCAGACAGATAGGTAAAATTGATCAATAGCAAAAAAATTAACAAGCAGGAAGAATAACGCCTTATTTTATCTAATACTCTGTCTCCAACAGTGTCCCTGCTTAAAAGGTGCTGAAAATGCCTACTTTTGTCTACTGTTTTGTAGATTGTAAAAATACTGTCAATGTATTGCTCTAACCCTACTGCAAAAAGGTGTGCAAACTACTCCTAAATACTGAGATGAAAGAAATTTTCAGTAATCCCCCAAAGCAACTACTACAATAACTGCAGTTCCATCACTTTGCAATGTGCCACAGCTGCAAATTTCAAGAGAGATTTTGAGGATACGTTCATGTTGCAAAGATGATCACAAGCCCAGCTCCACCCCACATTACTGCACCGTGACACACAGCCAGGCCTGCTGGGATGCATAAGACTTGATCCTTTCCCACTGCACTACACAGTACCTGAATGTACAGAGAGAGGTTAAGTGCTTCATTAGTGTGTGCAAACTGTCCAGCTTTAAGTCAGCTAAGACACCTCTCCACTGCACTCCCCTTGCATGACATTAGGAATAACGACACCTAAGCCAAGCTGAAGTGATTAGAAAGAATGGAATTAGAAAACTGTAGAAAACTAGTTTTCTACTCAATATCAGAACATACCATCTAAAATATTCATAAAGAAGATCAAAATTATCATATTTGCTTTATTAAAAAAAACAGCAGATGGTCACTCACCACTCTTTTTCCAGGTAAGACTAGGTGGTGGGATGCCAGTAGACTCGCATGTCAAGCTTATCAGTCTCCCTTCAATTACTGTCAGCTGAGATATGTCATCTGAACCATAAATTCTTGGTGAAACTGAAAAGAAATGCCAAATAACATTTGAAGAAAAATGGTATTAGCCAATAGTATAACAAAACTGATCCTCATCCTAATCTGCCCCATTATGCTCTGAAAGAATTATAAGAGATAATTATAAGGAATTATATTCCCTACTGGCAATGCAAACCAGACCCTAGGCAGGGAATAACATACTTAAGAATAACTGCATCGATCACTCCTGCCCTTGAGAAGAAAATGGACCTGTTTCTGACTGGCTTTAAGTAACTTTTAAAATTCATACATAGTTTTTTCTCTCATATTTCTCCTGCAGCAACATGCTGGCTGCCAACTACAACACAAAGGACCCCATCCCCTTCAGATGCCCCATTACAGCATATCAGTCTAGTGGTTAGGATTCCTGGTTTTATGACTGCGAAGAGGAAAGGGACCTGGGGGTATTGTTGATGCTTGGCTGAACATGAGGTGACAGTGTGCCCAGGTGGCCAAGAAGGCCAATGGCATCCTGGCCTGTATAAGAAATAGTGTGGCCAGCAGCAGCAGATAGGTAATTGTCCCGCTGTACTCAGCACTGATGAGGCTGCATCTCGAGTACTGTGTTCAGTTTTGGTATCCTCACTACAAGAAAGACATTAAGGCCCTGGAACGTGTCCAGAGAAGGGCAACAAAACTTATGAGGGGTCTGGAGCAGAAGTCTTATAAGGAGAGGCTCAGGGAGCTGGGATTGTTTAGCCTGGAAAAGAGGAGGCTCAGGAGAGACCTCATTGCACTCTACAACGTCCTGAAGGGAGGTTGTGATGAGGAGAGCCTTGGCCTCTTCTCCCAAGCAACAAACAGGACCTGAGAAAATGGTCACAAGTTGTATCAGATGAGGTTTAGGACTGGACATAAGAAGGAACTTTTTGTCTCAGAGTGGTCAGGCACTGGAATGGCTGCCCAGGGAGGTTGTGGAATCCCCATCCCTGGCAGCGTTCAAGAAGCGTCTGGATAAGGAGCTAGGAGATATGGTTTAGCGGTTTTCTGTAGGTATGGTAAGGGGAAGACAGTTGGACTAGATGATCTTGTAGGTCCCTTCCAACCTTGTGATTCTATGATTCTATGAAAGCGACAGTAGAACAAGAGACTGAGCAGAAACTGGAACACAGGAAATCCCATACTAAAAACAAGGAAGAAATTGTTCTCCGTCAGAGTGACAGAGCACTGCCCAATGAGGGCATGTAGTCTATCTATGGAGATATTCAAGAACTGCCTGGGTACCTAACTGTACAACCTGCAGAAGGGAAACTGCTTTAGCAGAGTTGGACTCAGTGATCTCTAGTGGTCCCTTCCAACCCCTACAATTCTGCAATTGTGTATGCTTAATGTGGGAATAGCTCATGATCTCACATGGTAAAGCAATATCCATTCCCAAATTTAAACAACATTTCTTTTAAATAAATAATTATTCTACAATAAACACTTTTGTTTAATCATTACAAATCCTTTTATCTAATTGTAGTTTACTGAATTCAAAGTATTTCAATTAGAATATAGGGAGAAAGCAATGAGGCAGGAAAAGCTACCCAAAATTCACAGAATCACAGAATTGTAGGGGTTGGAAGGGACCTCTAGAGATCATCGAGTCCAACCCCCCTGTCAAAGCAGGTTCCCTACATCAAGTCGCACAGGTAGGCTCCCAGGCGGGTCTTGAATATCTCCAGAGAAGGAGACTCCACCACCTCCCTGGGCAGCCTGTTCCAGTGCTCCGTCACCCTCACTGTAAAGTTCTTCTGCACACTCGTGCAGAACTTCCTATGCTGTACTTTCATCCCATTACCCCTAGTCCTGTCCCCACGCACTACTGAAAAGAGACCAGCCTCGCCACTATGGCCCCCACACCTCAAGTATTTATAAACCTGGATCAAATCCCCTCTCAGCCTTAAGGCTAAACAGACCCAGTTCCCTAAGTCTCTCCTCATAGAGGAGAGGCTTTTTTTTTTTTAAAAAAAAAAAACCCTGAAATTCCATGCTTCAGCATTTTTAAAATGTCTAAGGTGAGTAAGTTACTCCAAATGGCATTAGAGTGCATAAATAGGATCTGGACACAAAACCAGTTAGAGCTCTGAAAATGCATGGAATCCCAACCTGAAAAGAAGCCTACAAAGCATGTGGTATTAAGAACCAAATCAAAGAAATTTGGAGAATACATCCACATTCTTGAAACTGTTGAACTAAAGAAAATAAGAGAAAAAAAGTCACCCTGCTTGAACATCAGCATTTATGAGTTTATGAACTGCAGAGGATTACAGTGTCTCACATCATAACTTCACTCTGAACTCCATTCCCTTTTGTACAATCAATAAATAAACAGAAGTTAAACAGATGTTTGGTTAAGTAAGATTATCATGATGGAAAGATGATCTACAATAAATGAAAATGCTCCCCGATGTTGAAAGTTCACAGTAAACTCCACAAAGGAGCAATCCCCAGAGAAAGAGATCCTTCCTCAGCGGCAGTCAGCCCTTAAGTGGGATCTCAGAGAGGTGCATCCAGGCTCCACCCCTTCCAGTAGCACAGCTGAATTGCCTTCACCTGTGCTCTCACAGATGACTCATTGCTTGTGTCAGGTAGTCAATCAGAGGTTCAGGCCATGATCAACAGTTCCCATGCACCCATTCCTGAAATAAGCTTAAAAAAATCTTACCCCAGACATTGACGTTATAATTCTTTTTAGTTTTCCCAGCAACATTTGTCGCTTCACAAGTGTAACGGCCGGTGTCCTGTACTTGAGCTCCTTCAATCTAGGAAGAAAACAAAAACCTGGATTTTTTCTTACACTGTTATATACGAAGGTTACAGGGTGAAGCTGCTCAGGTTTAAATTTTTATGCTTACACCTATCTCCCTAATATAAGTAACAGTACAACTCTTGCGTAATCTGTATTTAGGTGTCTGCTGTTGCTCACTCAGCCCTATGCACTGCTTTGTTGCCCCATTAGGGCTAGTGCTATTCAAGCTCTAAAAACACCTAGCACCCTCCTAATGGGTACACTCCCCACAAAGTTCCTGATGCACACTGACTGCCCAGCTTACCTTCAGCACACTTCCATCTTCAGAGATGCTAAGACCCGGTTTCTTCAGCAAGGGTCTTCCATCTTTAAGCCATGTCAGCATGGGCAGGGGAACAGCATTACTCTGGCAGAGCAGCTCCACTGCCTGGCTGATGAGCACAGAGACATTTTGTTCCTCTCCCATGATGTCTGGTGGAACTAGAATCAGAAAAAGAGGCCTTTGGGTATTGTAAACTTCCCATAGTAGTACATACTGTAGAATTAACAATTCTTTGCTTAACAAAAATAATATGGCAGTTGCTATCTTTTTGACATCCAACTTAGGTCTCCTTTAGATATCAATAAGCACCAGAAATTCCATTATCTAATCCTCAGTAAGATGTAATTTACCACCACATGATTGTCCATTTGTTTTCTGTGGTGTTTCTAGCTAGTTACTGCAATTGTTTGCATTGAGCATTCTATTTAAGTATGTACAACAGTTGCAGCAAGAGCCTCATTATCACACATTTCCAAATTGCAGGAGAGAAAAATCAGCTTTTGGAGGAAAAGTTGTCTATGTAGAAGACAAAAATGCTTCTGGGCACATTTAAATTGCAGTCTATAGCTATTCTTGAATGGTATTTAAAAAAAGTCACCTCATAATTTCCCCCCATTTTTAACATCAGCGGTTTTTCCAAAAACAAAGCAATTAAGAAACAACTGAGTACTAAACTTTGAAAATCAACAAGTGTTCACAGCTGGCATTGAAAAGAACTCCCTAAATCAAGGAGGAAACATAACACTAAGATGACGACATTAAACATTAAATTTAAAAGATTAATGACTGAGAACTGCTTGCTACACATGGTATGCTATCATTATTCGTAGCTGAACTGAGTGTCCTTTGGTAACAGCAGGCTGGATCACAATCTGATGAGATTTTTAGTCTACTGAAGCAGCTGACACTTCACGAGTTTTAAAGTATTTCAGCCCAAGACACAAACCGCCTTGGAAAATGGTGAGATGGGTGCAGCAGGCCATCACGCTGCTTACCATCAGCTCTCCACTGAAAATTCCTTTTCCCAGATTAGAGCCAGTGAGACAGAACTTGGGAGCCCTCATGATAAACGTAGTTTATCTCATTTAGTTAACAGCAAACTAGAACTGGGGTGCTCAAGCATGATCCAGAGGACAACTCTTGCTAGTGCTCTTAATGAAAGATACATTCTTAAATCCTTACAGCATTTGATACAGATTCCCCTTCCTTTCTTTCCATTTTAAACCAGAAGGCATAGTCACTACAAACTCAATTATAAGGCAAACTTTAGGTCTGCAATTAAATACTTGCAAAATCTAAACTCTTCTAGCAAGAGTTACTTCATCTAGTAACATGTGAGCTTTTTATACTTTTTGTGTACTAAGACTGTTCACTTCACCCAATAAAATGTTGACCAAAACCAAATAGAAAAGCTTTTATTGCTGCAGTTCCCTCACTTTCTAGCTTAGTAATCTGTTAGTTCAGCTGCCCAAAATATGTGAGTAAGAAGAAGGGAAGCAGTGGGACCATTCATTAGAAATACTCTTGGCTTCACTTTGAACAAAAAGATATTGAATTAATTAGCACAAAGAAGATTACAGGAAATCCCAAAGTTGTACTCAGCAGACCATCAAGACAGTTGTCAAGACATCCTGAAAAATAACACTAGCAATAAACCTTTGTTTTTCTTGCAACAAGAAGTATTCATCAAAGCAGTTTGGAAATAATTTAGAGCAAATTCTGGTCTCTGTGGACAAGAAATGTAGTAACTGAAAACAAATCTGTTTATCTTTCTTTGCAGAACTCACAAAGATTCTTTATGAGTATTGTGGAACTGAACATTGGAAGCTGATCCACTACTGCAGAAGGTAAATTTATTTCCAAATAATTCTCCACCAACTGCATTTCCCCCCAGCTAAATGAACTGAAATGCATGTAAAAGGAAACTGAGTTCATGAAATGTGGAAAGACAGACACTAGATCATTTGTTTATGAATGAATAAGATTTAAAATTAATCTAATTATGCTCATGGTAACTGTATGTTAAGTCAGGTTGTTCCAACTCTTAGACCAGCTTAGTGCATCGCACATTTCTAACCACCTCAGATCCAACTGCATTCCAAATTATTTTCCTCCTGGGACTTCTTAATTAGATTATTCATACCAGATTAAGTCTTTTTGTGGCTCTGTGACAGCCTCACTCAAGATGGCCCTGCAGAAGCTCAGTAACAGTAAAATTACAACAGTAACTTTACATATATAACCTCTAATCATGTCTTTTCATCTCTTCTAGCTAAAAGGGACAGAGATTCCAAAACCAAAGGAACAGTAAGTAGATCCATGCCACTTCTGCACTTACGTATACAAATACACTTACCCTCAAACTCCAAAAGGTACCCTGATATTCCTTTCTGTAGATGCAAAATGTTATATTCAAATTTAAACCTGAGTTTGCTGCGCCAAAATCCTGACTTTCTCTACTGCCTCTTGAAGATGCAAAAAGTAGCCATGACTCAAGTCATGAGTGAATATGCTAACCGCAGTGCCTTTACAAAGCCATAATCAAAGAAAATAACCTATCCAGCTGTCTCAATTAGCCTAAGAAAACATGCAGTCTTCTAACTCATAAGATTTCCAGAATTGTGCTTACAGTTGTTATACAGTTAAGAGACTGCCAGATCAAAAACATTTTTCTCCAACTAATCTAAAAGTCCAAAAGTTTCTCTCCACATACAGTACTGTAAGATTTCTAAAACTGCAGATCATTGTTCATCCTCATTTTACTGGTGTACAGAACATTCAACTGTTGTGAAGGACAGAACTGTTTTTCTTATTTGTCTCAAAGCTTGCTTCGTGAATGATAAGACTCTGACTGGCAACTGCTAACTATGCAGGAGAGTGAATGATGGGTGTCATCATGACACAGCACCTCTGCTCATGATTGCAAGCAGGACAGGCAGTCTATCTCAGGGGTGCGGCTTGGAGGAGCTGACCACTGCGAAAGGTGATAATGCTTGTGCCTGGCAACAAAGGCACCACTCCGTTCTGGCTTATCTGTTGGGCCAGGTATGTCACACCAAACTAAGGAGAAAAACAGCCTCACAGAAATGGAGGATAAAAGGCCCTCACTAAACTGGGGACTTTGGAGAAAAACTCCCAAAGACACCTTTGACGGAGAATTCCCTGAGGGGAAAATCTCGTGGGAAGAACCCCGGGACCGGCTTGCTGCAGAGCTCCCTGGCTGTCTCCCATCCCCTGAGGTGATCAGACGAGTTCCTGAGATCCACGGACCTATTGTGTACCTCGCTGGACCCACGGTGGTGACTATCTCTTTCGCTCTCTGCAAAGACTCCTTGCTTACATTTCCTACTTTTCCTATCACCTACCTTCCCTTCCCCATCTCCCTAAAAACGGCTAGGACTTTAATAAACTGGTTGGACCAACATTTGAACCGTTGCTTCTTAATCTCACGCCGGGTATACACATATCAAAGAACCTTGCCTCCCTCCTACAAATTGGAGTGAGACAACTGTCCAGGGAAACTTTAAGCTTGCTACAGCTAAACTCCATGGCTATTCACCTGACAGCACATTATGCTCTTTGATATCTGTACTTCACTAGTGATCTTGAAGAATAAAAAATATAAAAAAACATCTTATAGAAGCTGCAAGAAATCAGGAGGAAGAAGGAGGACAGATGAATTTACATGAGTGCAGTTAAAAAGAATACAGAATCAACTGCTTGGCACAATTTGGAAAACTGGGAAAGCACAATAGCTAAAGTGATATCTTTCTTCTGAGAAGAGACAAAATTATCTTGTTGGGCTCAGTATAACGTCATGATTAGCACTAAAAAGGACAATGCAATTTTGGCAAGTGGTGGCTTGCAAGCAAGGGCCTGAAAATGGAAAGATTTTGAGCACTGTGTGGCAAATTCACATTAACTCATTAAGGTTCAATAAAGACTACTGAGCTTTCACCCCCATGACAGCTTTTGTATTAGGGATCAACGTATAACTCATGCAAAGACAAATATGCATTTTCTCCTATCATTTATAAATAAGCCTTTGTGTACACAACTTACAAATTCATTGTTGCAGCTACATTTCTTCAAGGACACACAGAACATACATACTTCAATACATCTGTGTGCATACATATATATTTATTATCTTTATTTTTTACTTACATACATGTACACACAAACATGCGTCCTGATATCCTTGGCTTTCATTATGGATTGGAACAACTTATCTTTAGTGTTACCAAACATTTGGACCACTAAAGCTCCATGAAGAGTTTTCCTCATTCAAGAAAAATTGTCAGGAAAACTCACCATAAACTCTGAGATCTATATCCTTTTGGCTTTCTCCTGCAGCATTCACTGCAACACAGGCGTATTTTCCTGTGTCACTTATCTGAGCACTAGTCAACATCAGGACTCGGCCTCCAGAAAGAAGCTGCAAAAGAAATACAATATATTTAGTATGTGTGCTTTGATGTAAAGCAAAAACATGAGAACGATTAGGTTTTATTCCAAAACAAATTACTTGCTTTGCCACTGATTTCCACCATCTATATTTTACCTACACTCTTTCCTGTACTGCACTGTTCATCATTTTGCTTGCAAAAGCAAAAGTCTGGCTTTATGCAAATCATAGGAAACTCCTGAATTTAGAATTCTCTGCAAGATACTGACATATCCCTCTCTGACTAGCTTCAAACACTGTCACATTTTCTGTCTGTGCCCAAAGTAACCCACATACTGAAATAAGTTTCAGCTCTCATCTTTCAGATAATAAAAATAGCTTTCAGGAAGCAACAGTGCCTTATTATTTTGATTCAGAACCATCTCCATCTAATTACTTTTAGTAATGAAATATTATGCAAACTTAGACTCTAAGGATCTCTTCAGTGCAGTGGTCCAGTTTAGTCTTCTTGCCAGTCAGTGAAAAACTTGCTTATGGAGACTTTTACTTAGTATGACATTAGTTGGAAGGACCACCTTATTTTAATATATACATGTTGAGCACATTTTGCACAGTAATTACTGTAAGCTTGCAATAATATCCCAGAGCAAAAAGCCTTATACTCTCAATATTGAAACCTCCAACTTTGTCTGTATCATTAAATTGCAAAGACTTTAGAGGCCCATACCAAACCAAACGGCAGGATTTGAACCCAATACCTGGAGTCCATTGCTAAAGCTGGAAACAGGACTGCCATCTTTTAGCCATGTCAGGATGGGTGCAGGGATGCCTCTTGCTTCGCACTCCAGTCGCACTAGATTATTGACCACTGCTGTCACTGTGTCACTGCTGTCAGAGATTGATGGTGGGACTGAAAAAAGAAAATAAAGCTGGAGCAGCTACGTAAGACTTAAGATAAATCAAAGTAAAATCCAATGGGATGCTTACATTTAGAACTTGCTTCTCTTCCTGCAAGGCACTGTGCTGCTGAAAGATTTCTAACATTAGCATTACTGCCATTTGTTTGCTTTGTGCCAAATGCTGCTCTCACTTACATAAGCTGTTAGATAACTTAAATGAAACTACTGTGAGCAAGGTAAGTAGGATCGAGTCTGCTGCCCACAGAACAGCTGTGACACCCAGGAACCAGAATCTCAAACCTGAAAATATTCCCTCAGACTTTTATAACGTTCCATTTAGACCTCATGAAAGGCATTATCCATGGTGGAGATTAATTAGAAAAGTTTATATGATAAACTCAGTAAACCAAATATATACACAGACACAGAGTAATAAATCAGTCTTGCAGAAAATACACTTACCAGTTCAATCTGTACAACATCTGCCTGTCTAATGATAAAAATAATCTTAACTGAGCATACAATTATTTTAAGTGTAAGGCCTAGTAAATTTTGTAGAGCTATGTTTACAAGGGAGACAGGAACATACCTGAGATTTCCAGTACATTTATTTTGTTATTTCTGTATTTCTTCATGAGCAAACAAGTGTGGTCATAGCACTGGCATATATTTACAGTAGAATAAAACAGCTTTGGAATCAAAAAGCTGTTTTCTGCAGACATTCAATATTTGCAATGTAAGTGTTAAAAAAGAGAGATGTTTCGTTTATCAGGAAAATCAGAACAATTTGCTTCTACCACTTACAACGTGGTCATATACCTGTCCTTTCACTATCAATCACAAAAGCTTAATGCTTGAAGTCACTCCTAGAAAAAGATGAGAACAGTGCATTCTACTAATACATATCTGACATGAGAAAAAAAAATGTTTTTTTCTTTTTTAATCTTTAATGAAAATAAGATGCATTAACAAATTCAGCAGTCTCTCTACCAGCACGCAGCTCAGACTACTCGTTCTATGACAAATTTCACCAGCAGTAGAAATCCCAGGAAACATGCAGGTGTGATTTTATAATCTTTCTTCTATGTACATCCAGTACCCTCCATTTCATTTCAGTAGCATCTACTGTTCTTAAATGTTAGAAGAGGTTCAAGTAGTGAGAAAGAAGTGCAAAATTCTTATTACAATGTGTGAAAGACAGAACTGTTTTTCTTTCATTGTCTCAAAGTTTGCTTTCGTGAGGCCTTTCTGATGATAAGACTCTGACAGGCAACTGCTAACTATCCAGGAGGGTGAATGGTGGGTGTTATCATGCCATCCCTGCTTAGGACTGTAAAGATAAGCAGGAACAAGACAAGCAGTCTTTTCCAGGGGTGCTGCTAGGAGGAGCAGACCCCTGCAGAAGGTGGTAAATCTTGTGTCAGGCAACAGAGACCTCCAACCCTTGCTGGCTTATCTGTGGGGCAGGAATGTCAGAAAAGTTAGTTTTAAATCTTTTTACAAAGAAGCGTTTGTTAAGAAGAAGAAAAAAACCCCACCGAAATGGGGGATAAAAGGCCCTCGCTAAACTGGGGACTTTGGAGAAAAACTCCCAAAGACACCTTTGACGGAGAATTCCCTGAGGGGAAAACTTTGTCGGAAGAACCCCGGGACCGGCTTGCTGCAGAGCTCCCTGGCTGTCTCCCATCCCCTGAGGTGATCAGACGAGTTCCTGAGATCCAGGGACCTACTGTGTACCTCGCTGGACCCACGGTGGTGACTATCTCTTTCGCTCTCTGCAAAGACTCCTTGCTTATATTTCCTACTTTCCCTATAGCCTACCTTCCCTTCCCCATCTCCCTAAAAATGCCTAGGACTTTAATAAACTGGTTGGACCAACATTTGAACCGTTGCTTCTTAATCTCACGCCGGGTATACACATATCAAAGAACCTTGCCTCCCTCCTACAAATTGGAGCGAGACACAATGAAATCATAAAAATATAATAAGCTGGAATTCAACCTGCTTCCTTTAAACTAAATAGGTCTGCCTAGTTGTTAAGCCTGTGGAATCAGGCCTTGTTCTTAATGAAAAAATGAGCTGATAATTTCTGCCTCAGTTACTACATCCACAACACTCGATTAACAACAGAAGTTGTTGAATACAACCAGCAGTCAACCAAGACAGATGCTCATTCACAAGGCCAGCTGCCACACAAAATCATAGAGCAGGCTGTTAGTAAATTTGGTGCAACTTTCTGTATGACACTTGAGTCTGTGTCATACTGTCTGTATGACACTATGAGTCTGTTCTTCCTTCAGTAGTTACTCTTGCTTTCATTACTAAAAGAAAAAAACAAAAACCCTTTGTCTCATCAAACTCAAACTCTAAATAAACTGGATGTTTTTGGTAAATCTCAAAAGCACTCCCTTTAACTTTTCTGCCACACAAGCTGAATTAAGAAGGTGCATGGATTGTTTTTTTTCAGCTTCCTTTGATGCAATTAGCACTGGCTGCAACCGTATATATTTCTATTCTGGTAGGGGAAGCACTTTTATTTGTGTAGAGTTTGCCACTAAATGAGAGAGTACTAGTTCCCTAGAAAACTGTAAATTTCTGCTGAAATTCCACTACACATAAGAAGATAAACATATGCTTAGGAGCTATTTCTCAGTTTAAACAGAGTAATGACCTTGGTTCTAAATATCTTCTGTGAATTCATCACTGGGTGAGGTTAACTGCACTTGACCATGCCTTGAGCCCTCATTCTCTCCCATGACAGTCATTAATCTAACAGAAACGTACGGCCTAGCTCTGTATTTGTTAATTAACAATAACAGGAACTACATACTAAGCATGCATATCAGCCAGAGACACTGACAAATTTGGGCTGCAGTTTTGTGTTGAAGACTCTCACTGAAAACCACCTACATGTGTATGCACGCAGCAGAGATAGGAGCCTGGATTAGGACCTGATGCAAAATACACTGAAATCAGTGAAAGAGCTCCAATTTGGCTTTTGATAACATCTGTCATTTCTGCAAACACCTACACTTCAACTTCACCTCTTTAAACAAAGTATATTTTTCTTTAAGATTCTTGCATTATGAAGGAACATTTGCCTTGTGTTCTTTCTTTATCTACTGTAGACTTTGAAGTCACCTGCAGTGAAACACAGTGATTTCAAGTCCTTCCAAATGTTTAAATGATAATATAAATATCTTTACAACAAATCTGGTGTCTCTGCTCATTCTCCATAAAAATCAAACTCCCATATAACATCTTCCTAATATTAAAAACATGTATCCTAATATCACTAAAGGAAAAAAAGGAAAAACAAAACAAAACAACAAAGAGTGAATGAACGTGCTGTGCTCCCTTGAGCCCTGCCATATCTCTTCCAGGACAATGGTACGACGAATGACAGTAAGACTTCTAAGAAGATTTAAAACAGCAAATGTGGTGCAGGTAGGAGTTTCTCAGAAGCCTTATAATACTTACCATGAACCTGAAGACTGTAGGTCAACTCAGCTGTGCCTGCAGTGTTGACAACCACACACTTATAAACACCAGTGTCAGAGATCTGAGCACCCTCAATCTCCAGAACCTGACCCTTGCTCAGAAAAGTGACACTTGCAGCACTGGTGAGTGAACGACCGTCTTTGTACCACGTGATAGCTGTAAAATTAAATGGAAAAGTTGCCAGAAGTATTCCCCCTGACAAACAGGTCCAAATACACTTCAGATTTTTCCCACATTTTTTCCAACATTTAAAATACAATATTTATTCATTGGAATTAATAAAAGTAAAAAGGAGCCAGGAAATGAGAAAATCAGTGACATCTATGCAAAATAATGACTGCCTACAGGATTCAATAGCAAATCTGAAGCCATTGTACATGCACACCATGTGCTTATGAAATAATGTTCTGTAAGTTAAGAAAATGTAACATAAAGCATCTATTTTGATGATGTCTAGGCATACCAAGGTTGAAAAATACACAAATACACAATCTATATAATTTTTCACCTTTTACCCTGAAGTATTGCTACATTAAACTGAACCACCTCAGAAGTTTAGACTCAAAACAGGCAGCCAAAACAGAGTTCATCTCAAAGGCTGAAAAAATGGAAATGAAAACTGGAAAACTGGTATTACTCCAAAAGAAAATTAACAAAAATGAACAACAAATGAGGACATTTTTGCATCTCAGCCAAAAGATAGTACTCTTCTTCAGCAGAGCACTGGATCAAACTAACATTTTACTGGCATCCCTTCACTCTTCAGTTAGATGAGAACAGATGCAAGCAGCATGGTTTTCTAAGCTTAGAATATCATGAGAACCCAGAAAATCATTAGTATAATATATCACTTGGGAAAGCCACAGAAACCATGGTACACACACAGAAAACATTTGCATTTACACATGCCAGAGGCCTGAAGCAGAGAGAATCCTATGGTTTTCAAGAGACTTTAAGCAAGGTCCTAGGCCCTATTTGAGAGGCATACTCAATACTGAATGTATTGTTCAAGCCTGCCCAACCGCATAAAATACTGACCTGACTGGGGAAAGGAGTAGATGTGTTTAAAGCTGGTTTACAGCTGATTTCATAGAACTCTAACAGTATCCTTGCCTAAGGACAAGACATTGCTGTATGCATAAGGGTGTAGATTATCCATGTTGTTTTTCATTTATTTAAATAGAAACAGAAGAAATTACTGAATTTCCCAATTCTTATTCCACAAAACTCAATATACTGATATTCTCTATCATACATGTTTAAAGCTTTCTAGCTAGTTTAAATACCACAAAATTAACTTCATGCTAATAAATATCCATTATTTTCAAAAGATGTAGAAAAGTAACAACCTGTGATCAGACATTCTTCACATTCTGAAAGATTCATGTCCATACCTGGTGGAGGGTTTCCCAATGCTCTACATTCAAGATGGACTGGATTATTCACAATCACTGTTTCATTTAACATTTTCCCTGCATCCTCCATTCTGGGCGGTTCTTGAAAAGGCAAAAGCATCGTGTTTTCGTTATTTCAGCCACGTGGTTGGCAAAGATTCCAATCACAAAGCATTTTGCTCTCTGAGAAACTCAGGGCAATGAACTGCCAAAGTTTCTACTAATTACTGGATAACAAAGAAACTGTTTTTTAGGAACTGTGGAATTAGACTACACTGGCAAAATCCCATGAAAGGCAGATTTTGCCCTAGGCTTCTTTCTGCTGGTGTTGGACAAAGAATGAAAACTGAAAGATGGATGTGCAGAGGTTAAAACAAAAAACAAAAAAAAATGCAAATGAACTCAAAAGAGAAAAGAATTCAGATGTAAAAAAGCTGCCTTAAAATCACTCTTTTCAGCTTCTAAGTAGAGGCTAAAACATCGTTACCATGCACATGGAGCTGAACATGCTGTTGAGCTTCTCCTGCAGCATTTGTTGCCACACAAGTGTATCTGCCAGCATCTTCACGCTGGGCCTCAGCAACTTGCAGAAAATGGCCTGAAGACTCCAGCTGTAACAAAACAGAGTGGAGATCCAATTCAGACAATAATTCCAGATAGAATTGCCAGGCATAAAGGCACAGTAGAAATTTACAATGAATATAGTCGGTCTCATCTTTCCTCTCATCCAGGGTCAAAAGTCATGCAACGGGTCTTGTAGTTCTAAGACCTCAGTATTGCTGGGACATCTGCATTGCTAGCTGTACAGCTGTAAGTAGACCTAGATGGCAGAGGGACAGACAAGCATGGTGAAGCAGGGGCTGCAAGCTCTAGCAAGATGTCAAAAACTGCTCCACCTTGGATCAAAGTCACTGCAGATGCTTGAACCCCTAGGGTATGCAAGCACTGGAAAGGGCTGTTCAGCGAAAGTCAGAATCTCACAATGAAAGGGAATGTACAGGCAGGTGCTACAATGGCAGTGCTTGTGGAAAAACCCAACTAATCCCGCCTCACAATGACAAGTGGGTAAAACAACCTCCCACCTGACAAATGACCACACTTTGAACACAACACAAATGAAAGAAGCCAGATGCTGAATCTAGAGTTACGGGCTCATACCTCCTCTGGTACTCATACCTCCTCTGGAACAGAGGTATCTAATCAGACTCAGTCTACTGAACACTGTTACTCAATCTGATGTACCTATTCAGGAAGAAAGCCCATTGCTCTCCAGGATGAATCTTTAACATCTTTGTATCACAGCATGAGGGAAGCAAAAGGAAAAAAAGCATTAACACATTTAACTTATAGTTACTATCTTTTACAGTTTGGATTCCACAGAAGACTACTGCTTACTCTAGTATTTCCCCTGGCTGTGTTTACTGGTTGACCATCTTTCAGCCAAGTTATGGAAGGGCTAGGAATGCCATTCACTATGCACTGCAGTGTCACAGGTTTGTGTAGCACAACAGCTCTCTCAGAAGCACCAGCTGATTTAATAGTTGGAGGAACTGCAAGAAACACCAGAAGCAAAAAGTGAAATATAATTTCAACATATGCATTTACATATATAGAGGGACTGTGACCCCAATAAGAGTAGCTCTACTTCTAATTCATCTACTCTCTTATTTTTCAATCCACTAAAGCTAAAAATATTTACTGAATATTTCAGTATCTTTTCTTGTCAGCAATACAAAATAGAGCCTGTTGCCTTTTTCCCCTTGAGTAACCTACCATGCACAGTAACAACAAATTCCCTTTCATGTTCTCCTGCAATATTCACAGCCACACATTTATAATGGCCAGTGTCTGATACTTGAGCTTGAGAGATGAGAAGTTTTTGTCCATTTAACAAGATCTTATGTCGAGTTTCCTCTTCAATTGGCTGGCCACCTTTTAACCACCTACCAAAAAGAAAGCATAATCTCAGATCTCTATTGGAGTAAGATCAAGAACAGTCCTATTACACAAACATTTATATTACACAGAACATGTCAGAAACTATTTTCTCCACGGAGATCTGAAGATGTCAGGTAGTATTTTGCTTCTGGGTGCCAATGGACTATAGTGATTCATAAGGAGAAGGGAACATATGTGAACAAGCACTAAAGAAGTCATCAGGAAAGGTGAAATCTAGGAAGCAGCTTGAATAGCAGATGTCATCAAAAGAAGCAGAAAGAAGTCTGCAAAGCAAAGGCAACAGTTGCTGGCAGATGAACAACAGAGAGCTGCATTAGCAAGGGAAGTAGGATTTGGTTGCCACTTGTTATCTATCCCAATTCCCAGGACACATCTTTTGGCACGACCTACTGAACTGCTTCAAAACAATGGAGTGAAATCATTACACTGTATGTACCTGCCATTGTTTCCACCAGAGACAAGAGTCTGTTCTCCAGACAATAACTCTCACTAAATAACATGGACTGTATATAAACGCTACCTTTAAGTTCATCCAATCAAATGGCTGATTTTTTGTTTTATTGTCATACCAATCCCCTTACGTGATTGTTGGTGAAGGTGTCCCTGTTGCCGAACATTCCAACTCCAAAGGGCTATGGAGAACCACAATGTAGTCCAAGAACTCATCCCCACCTTCCACAAAAGGTGGGACTGCAGAAGAGAAAAAGCCATCATCACAAATATTGCATCAGCAATGTAACAGAAGTTTATTAGAAGTACTAGTATTAAAAAAAAAAATAAAAAATCTTGACATCCATCTCACTTTGGGACACAGATTTGGAGCTCATTAGGAATCGGTTCTCCTTTTGGAAACAAAACAGGTAGACAGTGACATATTCTGAGTTCAAATCATTCTTATCTCTCTTTTTTAAAGTACTTTTTTTTTTTTTCCCCCAGATTCAGTCTGAGATCCCTTGTGAAAGGAAGTGTTGGTGGGGTGAGCCTTTCAAGACATTCTGTCAGCAAACAAAGAAAGCAAAGGCTTCTCTTCCAGGACCTCTCCACACTCTGCAGGAGTAAGTGGTCAGGGGAGGAAGCACTGCCACGTGTCTTCTCCTGGCTCCTTCACTGTCCAGCAAGATCAGTAAGACAGACATAAGAATGGGTGCTCTACATGTATATGCAACACTTATGTACTCTTCCAGAAGGCGCTTCAAAGCCTGAAAGAGTTTTGAGGGGAAAAAAAATCAAGCCTTTCTCAAGGCTTCATTTACCTAGAGAGTCAGAAGGGACTGCTGAGATACAGATCACGGTAATGAGTTCAAGCTATTTGGTAATTCTGGAAAAAAAAATATGCAGTGCCCAGCTTTAACAAATAAGCAGCTTGAATAACTGATTTCCTATATAATTATACAAACAAAGACAAAAACATGCTTTATGGCAAATCTGATATATCAGTATTTGTGTTGCTCACACACCTAGGATTTCAACTCTGTACTTGATTTCTTGTTCTCCAGCTATGCTTGTAGCCACACACAGATACTGGCCCCGGTCAGCCTCAACAGCATTGAGGATCTCCAACTTCTTCCCACCAGACACAATGCGGAGGCTGTCACTTGCTTTCACAGGTACACCATCCTTTAACCAGGTAAGGAGAGGAGAAGGGTTGCCAGCAGCTTTACATTCTAAAGTCAGTGAATTGCCAGCAACCACCTGCCTGCTCTGGGCTGTTTCAGCATCACCCTCTATTACTGGGGGAACTGTAGAAAGGAAAAAAATGTATTGCAAGTGATTAATTCTGTAGCCAGAAAATGTATTAAGAGCAAATGGGCTAGTTCCTCTGCACCCTCTTTGGCTCTACACACCATTATGTCACATGCATACATGTGAGAATTTGCTTCCAGGGCAAGCCAAGCCCTGTAGTTTATTAAAGACCACTTGCACAAAAGAGGATATGCAAGGTTTCAAGAAGGAAGAACCAAATCTGAAAGTCTCAAAAAAGTACATTTGGAATCCTGACCACAGACGTTATTTCACCTAAATACTGGTCAGCATACATATATGAGAAAAGATTCCTGGAGCAGAAATATCTCTGATACTTCACTAAAGCAAGGTATCAATGCCCCTGAAGTTACGAGCTTTTTAAGAGTCACCTAATGCACAAAGTTTAAAGCTACTTCTACACAGTCTTGCTGACACAGGCCAGCCTTTAAATGCAACCACTGACTGCTGTTCAACCTTGACAGGTTTGCAAAGGCTGCTCACACTAGGAGGACAGAAGGCTTTCAGAACACACATCCTGTAACATGGCAAATAATCAAGTTTGATAAGCTCTCACTTACCATAGACATCCACCTCATATATTTTTTCAGCAGCTCCAGCAGCATTGGTCACGTGGCAGGTGTACTTTGCAGAATCTGACACTTGGGCATGAGGTATTTGCAGGAACTGCCCTCTGTCCACATACAAAGCTTGGGGACTGGAAATAATGGGGCGCCCTTCTTTGTACCAGGTAATGGTAGGAACAGGGATTCCCTTTGTTTCACAGTCCAAACTTATAAGATTGTTAAGAAGTGCTGAGACCTCTGTAGTAACATTGCCTCCTTTAATACTAGGAGGAACTATTCCAAAAGACAAAAGAACAGCATAAAAGTCTTAGTATACAAGTCTGTGCAGTTCTAAATAATTTTAACATTTGAATGTACTAAGAATAAAAGATTTTAGGTTAATCAGACTTCTGATCTTTTCTGGTGCTTTTGAGATGCTTTTTTCCATGTCTAGAGAATTCCCTATGGCACACTGAGCTGGAAGAATGAAGAGAGAACAACACAAACAAATGGAATCTAATGTCAAAGAATACCTTATATTTAACAAACAGGCACCACACCAAGGGGCACTGGAAAGCACTGCTGCCTCACTAAAAGTACCTGAGAACACTTTATTTTTGAGGCTCGAACACCTGCCAAGTTAAGTCAGCTGGGCCTCCAGGCCTCCTGAAAAGCATTTGGGCACAACGCTGACCCTTCCCTGTCTCTGAGGAGTAAAGAACAAGCAAACTCTGGATGTCTTGGGAGCTGCATCCACCCAGCAAAGAACAGTGACCTGTTATTTAAAATACCAAAGCAAAGGAGTGGGAAATGCTTGGTAATCTGAATTTCTGAAGATTAAGTCACTTACTTTGAGACTAAGTATGTGCTTAACAGTCCAGCTTTGTGCTCCTACTTTTGAAGTTTTTGGCCCACAGTCATTTCCCTCACTCACTAGGCAGCAGTACTCAGATTTTTCCTAGCAAACAAGCTCTTGTGTAAAATCAGCCAATATAAAGGATTCGTAAATCTCTGTAGAAGCAATAAAAACACAGTGCAATTGGCAACAACTAAATTTATAGCTGCTGAAAGTACCAGACACATCTGGCAGAGATGTTAACTCCTCTCCTGCCAAACGTGTTCAGCATATCCTAGACTTATCATAGAATCAGAGAATCACAAGTTTGGAAAGGACTTATAAGATCATCTTGTCCAACTGTCCTCCCTTTGCCATACCTACAGAAAAACCACTAAACCATATCTCCTAGCTCCTTATCCAGACCCCTCATGAACACTGTCAGGGATGGTGACTTCACCACCTCCCTGGGCAGCCATTCCAGTGCCTGACCACTCTCTGAGACAAAAAGTTCCTTCTTATGGCCAGTCTAAACCTCTTCTGATACAACCTGCGGCCATTTTCTCAGGTCCTGTTTGTTGCCTGGGAAAAGAGGCCAAGCCCCTCCACATCACAGCCTCCCTTCAGGAAGTTGTAGAGTGCTGATTTGTAGAGTCTGCTGATTCCCACAGTGTCCATTCAAAATGCCATCACAAAAATGTAAAGAAACGTGTCAGTGAGCCTATAAGTCAGACCCACACCCACGAGATGTATCTTGCTGATTATCAAACCATGATGAATTACTTTTGAAATATTCTGTGTGCCTACATATGCAAATCTATAACACTGCTGAAACATATTGAGTTCAAAGGCAAATGCATTTCTCCATCAACAAAAGCTTTCATCCACATAGATAAAAAAAGCAAATGCATTTCTCCATCAACAAAAGCTTTCATCCACATAGATAAAAGTAGAACTAGAAAACTAAAACAAAGTAAGAACTAGTGGGAAACACCATGTAGGTTCCTCCCTTTTCTGAAGAATCTGAAATAAGGTCTACTCATCCAGGGGGATCTGAGTGGTTTTCTGCTAACACTATGCCTATGGTTTTCATGGCCTGGATGGGCTGTCACATGATCTCTGCCTTTCAAACGGAAAATTCCTCCTCTTGTCACTTTTAAAGTCTTATTTCAAAAGCACATTCCCGTTTCCATGAATCTTTCCCTTCCATTTTTCCTAGCTGTTTATCTCCTCATTTACCTCAAAATTATCTATAGTAATCACAGGAATTAATTACATGGATCTTTTCCCCAGGTATTTTGCTAAGACTACACTACTTTTGCTAAGACTACACAAAAAGTACACTCTACACAACAAAAAATAAGAATGTTAACATAGTTATCCCATGCTAGTGCTTCTTCTCTCATTTGCAATTCTATTGCAAGCTGGTTTTGCCATTAAGTGCTGCAAGGTGAAGGGGTCTGCCCAGGAAATCCAGTTCTTAGGTATAAAATGGCAAGATGGACGTCGTCACATCCCAGCAGATGTGATTGACAAAATCACTGCTATGTCTCCGCCCACTGACAAGACAGGGACCCAATCTTTTCTGGGAGTAGTGGGCTTTTGGAGAATGTATGTCCCAAACTACAGACACAGAGTGAGCCCCCTCTATCAGGTAACACGGAAGAAGAATAATTTCTCATGGGGTCCTGAGCAGCAGCAGGCTTTTGAGCAGATAAAACAAGAGATAGCCTGTGCCGTGGCCTTGGGGCCAGTACAGATGGGACAGGATGTGAAGAACATCCTCTACACTGCTGCTGGAGAGAAAGGTCCCACCTGGAGTTTGTGGCAAACAGCCTCAGGAGAGACCTGAGGCCGACCCCTGGGATTTTGGAGTCGAGCATATGAAGGGTCTGAGGAGCGCTACACTCTGACTGAGAAGGAGATCTTAGCCGTGTATGAGGGGGTTCGGGCTGCTTCTGAAGTAGTTGGGACAGAGGTTCAGCTTCTTCTAGCACCTCGCTTGCCAGTAATAAACTGGATGTTTAAAGGACAGGTTCCCTCCACCCATCATGCTACTGATGCCACTTGGAGTAAGTGGATTTCATTAATTACTCAACAAGCTCGAATGGGAAAACTCAGCCGTCCTGGAATTCTAGAAGTGATCGTGGACTGGCCTGAGAGTAAAAAAACTGAAACACCACCTACAATGAGCTACCAGAAAACGAAATTTGCCCTATTCACAGACGCATCATGTCGTATTGTAGGGAAGCATCGCAGATGGAAAGCAGCTGTATGGAGCCCCACATGACAAGTTGCAGAGGCCACTGAGGGTAAAGGAGAATCAAGTCAATTCACAAAGGTAAAGGCTGTTCAGCTGGCTTTAGATGTGGCTGAACGGGAGAGGTGGCCAATGCTTCATCTTTATACTGATTCATGGATGGTGGCAAATGCCTTATGGGGGTGGTTGCAGCAGTGGGAAGATGATAACTGGCAACGAAGGGGTAAACCTGTTTGGGCTGCTGAACTGTGGAAAGACATTGCTGCCCGAATAAGGAACATTGTTGTAAAGGTGCACCATGTAGATGCTCATGTGCCTAAAAGTAAGGCTACTGAAGAACATAAAAATAACCATCAGGTTGATCGAGCTGCCAAAATTGAGGTGGCTCAAATAGACTTGGACGGGCAGAACAAGGGTGAATTATTCCTAGCTCGGTGGGCCCACGACACTTCAGGTCATCAAGAAAAGGATGCAACATATAAGTGGGCCAGAGACGAGGGGTGGACTTAAGTATGGACGCTATTGCTCAGATTATTCATGACTGTGAAACATGTGCCATAATTAAACAAGCCAAGAGGTTGAAACCTTGTTGGGGGGAAGGGTGATGGCAAAAGTATAAATATGGAGAGGCATGGCAGGTTGATTATATCACCTTGCCACGATCTCGCAATGGTAAGAGTTATGTACTCACCATGGTGGAGGCAACCACTGGGTGGCTCGAAACATATGCAGTACCCCATGCTACCGCCCGAAACACCATATTAGGGTTGGAAAAGCAAATCCTGTGGCAGCACGGCACTCCGGAAAGAATTGAATCAGATAATGGGACCCATTTCAAAAATTCTCTTGTAACCACTTGGGCCAAAAATCATGGCATTGAGTGGATTTACCATATTCCCTATCATGCACCAGCTTCTGGTAAAGATTGAACGATTCAATGGGTTGCTGAAAACTATGTTGAAAGCAATGGGTGGCGGAACATATAAAAATTGGGAGAACCATTTAGCAGAAACCACCTGGTTGGTCAACACTCGAGGATCTAGTAATCGTAATGGTCCTAACCAATCCAGCTCCCTATGTACTGTGGAGGGAGATAAGGTTCCTGTAGTACACATAAAGAGTGTGTTGGGAGAAGCAGTTTGGGTCCTTCCAGTGTCTGGAAAGGGCAAACCTCTCCGGGGTACTGTCTTTGCCCAGGGACCTGGGTGCACGTGGTGGATGATGGACAAAAATGGGAATGTCCAATGTGCACCACAAGGGAATTTGATGTTGGGGGAGTGCAGCCAATGATTTCTTGTAGATATATAGGTAGAGTCTCAGAAATATTTGACGAATGTCCAATTAGGTACAGGACTTAAGATAGAGTAGATTAATGTTAAGGAAACACTTTTTTCTATATACCTTAATTAGGCATTCTGTAAGCAAGTTTTCCATCTGGACTCTATATCGTGCACCGGCCATGCATGTGTAGAGCACACATGGAAAGAAGTATAAGTCAAAAGGAAATCTGCTGTGGCGGCTGGAGTAGGATGAGTGCACCTTGATGTGGGGGACGCCCTACTAGCACGGCCTTTCTCCTCCACCGCTGACATGTTTTCCTTTTTCTGACAGTTTTGCCATTTTTCTCAAAATTAATAAATAATAGTGGGTTAGGTTATAGAGTTTTGTTCTCAACTTAGAAATTTGTATGGAATAAATATAAATTGTTGAGAAAATAAGGTTGCTGATTACTCACAACTATACGTATGAGTGTGTATGTATGTATAAGCATAATGTAATGATGTAGAATAAGGGGTGGAATGTCATGGTTTAATAATTTTGTAATTTTGCTATCAGTATTCCACATCATAACATCATACAAAGCATGAATAATTTTACTGAATCTGCAACTTACAGAAGAAGACTACATCTCCCAGAGAACAACACGAGCAGAGAGATAGGTCACGGGACCTGGACACTATATTAACTATGTCGCAGGATAGACTGATGTCTTTTGAGTTCTGGCTTTCAGGGGAGTATGTGGGAGCCTTCACCGTTTCGCCTAGATTCACAGTAGGCCTCTCGGTTTTGGGACTCATTCTCTCTCCTATTTTGCTTGATTCGTTAGCTCAGTTTTCAATTTTATTGTATTATCTTGTATTTCGATATAGTATTTTTAGTAAATAAGTGTGCCTCCTTAGATCATTGCCGCTGTTTTCTTTTCCTAATTAACTTTTTTCCTTTAGGCCTAGGGCCCCTGCGGGGCCCACAGCCCCCTGTCACGGCCGCAGGTGGATTTTTGTTTAAACCGTGACAATCAATGACCACTACAGCAACTTGAGAGAGATGAAATAGTACTCTGCCTGAAGACCTTCTGGAATCTCTTTATCAGTGACTATTTATATCTGACTCTTTTCAAACCTTCTTTTGTATTTCTGCATTAAATTTAACTTATTCCTAAGTAATTTATATTTGACTGAGCATCTCCCTTTAAAAATCCTGTGTGCAAAACTGAAGGATTTTCTTGGATCAAGCATTGTATAAACTCACCATGGATGATCAGCTTGACCTCCTTAATTTGTTTGCCAGCATCATTAGTGGCACTGCACTGGTAATGACCTTTGTCAACCCTTCGAGCAGACTTTATATGCAGAACTTGACCTTTCTCCACAAGGTCAACATTGGGATCACCCAAGAACAGGGGCCTGAAATAGAGATTATTTCACTATACAGAACTATGACCCCACCCTTTTGGCATTAATTTAAACTGACAATTACAAAAAGGATTCCTTTAATGGCAGCAATTGCATTGAAGAGTATCATTTAACACCAGAGAAACAGCATCCATCCAAAGAATCACGATACAACAAGGAATTGTTATAACTGTGTTGACTCCTGGTTCTCAGAAGAAACCAAACACAAAGGTACTTTATGCAGGCCATCCAGAATGCCAGCAGCAGCGCCTGAGTCCTACTCCTGATCTCAGTTCCCTTTTCTAATTACTAGGTCATGATAATCCTTTGCTGATAACAAAAAAATCTGTATATACTACATGGAAGTATAAATATATCAACTTCTTGTCATACCAGAACATCTGTGAGTTCAATATGGAGACTAGCTAAACTATTAAATACCAATGCTGTTTAAAACTATTTACAGCTAATATTTAAACTGCCAAGTATTATATTTTTGCATGCTTTCCAGGAAGATAAGATGAAGAATTGAAACTGAGGCTAGAACTGTTCTTAAACCTTTAGGGTATGTAGGTAGATAGATAGATGGATAGATAGTGAGAGTATATGTATATATATATAGAGAGAGAGAGAGAGAGAGAGAGAGAATATATATAGATATATATAGAATATAGATCGATAGATATACACTCTAAATATATATACATATATATATATATAGAACTGTTCAATACACCAGTTAGAAAAGAAGGTTAACACTAATTAAAAAATCATGCCAACAGAACAGCCATATTACAACAAAAACTGTATTTCAAGATAGACTAAAGCTCAAAGAAAGGGTTGTGCCTGTCTTGGCTCATACATTTCCTAGCTTCAAATACTGTAAACATGCCCTGCAGGCACCTGTGTCAGAAATGGGATAGTTTACAAAAACAAGCAGGATGCTGAGTTTTGAATAAAGGACTTGCCATGTTATGCTACCGCTAATTTTATCCAATGACAATAATCTAACATTATGTAGTTAAAAGCAGAGCTTGCTGCTACTGTGCATCTTTTTCCTCTATGTTCTAAGAGAAAAATAACCTAGATATAGGCCAAAAAAAAAACCTGTATACTTACTTGCTGTCTTTGAACCAATGAATGCTAGGGAAAGGAAAACCTTTGGCTCTGCATTCCAGACTCACTTCCTGGTTGAGGATGACTGCAATTTCACTGGGGGTATCAGCGCCTATTATACTTGGAGGAACTTCAAAAAAAGACATGTAACAGGAAGAACTGGTATTTAAACAGGGAAGATAAACTTGGAGACTGGAAGAAATGCTGCAGTGGATAATGCTGTTCCCTTGAAACAACTTAAGTTTTCACTGCAAGACTACTGCTCATTCACAACATCACTTCTACTGTAACAAGCAGTCCCATATTCATGTTGCTAAACTGCATAACTCTTTTATATCTCAGTGCGCTGTACCCTTAAAATACAAAATAAAGTAGCAAAGACCAAAATCCAGAATGAGAAACAGCATTCTGTCTGTGTTACTATGAGAATGGCAAATTTTAAGCATTCATAATGCATCATAAAAAGTGCTTCAGTAGACAATATTTAAGGTGAGATGAGAGGAAGAACCCATTTATAGTAAGTTGAAACTTATTGGTTTCTTAAATTTCAACTATTTTTTTCATTTAACAAACATGCAAACAAACAAAAACAGAACTAACCTAGTATATGTAGGTTAAAGAGCTTCTCAGAGCTTCCTGCTATATTTATGGCTTTGCATGAGTATTGCCCAGCATCATGAACAGTAGCTTTAAGGAGCTTCAGTATCTTTCCATTGTGCAAAATCTGGAGAGTATTGCTTTCCACAACCTTAAAAGAACCCACGACATGAGCCTTACGTAATCCAAGTTACATCAGACAGATATCACAGATGGATCTTTATAAGAACATGGTAGTTTCTGTTTAAAAATTATCCATTTTCCTTTTCAGTTACAGCATATCTCAACCGCAATCTATCCAATATGACTTTTAGCACAACATACAAGAGATGGTGAAAATAATAAAGAAACTCTTTGTTCATCAATAGCAGTTAGACATAAATGTGCATAAAGAGATCTCTCCTAATATAAACTATCGCTTATCAGCTACAAGAATAAGCATAGGACCCACGGGTAACCCTTAGAAATTCAAATCACTTCTAAGAATTCCCATGTCTCCATCTACAAAATGAAGAAAATACCAATACCCTTTGCAAGCATTCTGGCATTCACAGAACTGTAAGACTTCCAAGGCTAATTCCTAGGTAGATCCCAAAAAAGTCTGCTTTTGATTTATTGAACAGTCAAATTAATAGATTAGTCATATTTCATATTTATCTGGATGTCTCTGTGGGTGTTCTTAGTACAGTTTAAATGTACTTAAGGTATATACATATATTTACTTTCAATGAAATCTCATATCAAGCACTCAAAAGAAAAAATTAACACAAAATATTCTGTAACTGAAAATGGCTACAGTTACACCAATTAAATTAATTGTGCATACCTGGATATCTCCTTTATACCAGGAGATGACTGGGAATGGATTTCCAAATACTTCACAGAAGAGACTTACAGGCTGATTAACAACTATAGATGTATTTGTCACCTTTTCTTGATCTCTAATTTCAGGAGGAACTACAAGAAAGTTCAAAGCCATATGTGTATTCAGTCTTCTAACTCTGTGATTTCCCACCTTCATCCTTTCCCCAAGTCAAAGACCTCTATCATCTACATTTTTCAGGCATTTTTCATTTCATTCATCCCGAAAGTTTCCATTTCCCCTTTGACTCTGGACCACTCTCCCGATGTTCTTCTCTTATCAAAGAACAAGACTCTTCTCTTGCTCTACAGCAGAATTTCAAGGAGTCTGCTGGAACACAATCTCCACCACCATTTAAAGAGACTACTCTGTAAAATGCCATGTTATTTGCTTAGAATATTAAAGGAGGTAAATTGCAGAGAATAATCCTTCCTCTTCACTGCTCTCATCATCCCCAAGAATACCTGCCTGTCACTTGTAAACATGTAAGATTAAAGAGTAAGGTCCTATGTGATGGATTAGAAAAACCCAAACCCCATCGGTGAGCCTTGCTGGCACATGATGGAGTTCCTGCATTTCTAAGTGTAAACACATGAACCTGCTCGGGCATCAAAACCGTGAGTAGTGAACAGGAGTAAAAGTACTGTCTAAGAAGTAAAACGTGCCATATGAAAACATATCTCACAGTCATCCATAGATTTCCTATTTTGCAATTAGGATTAGGGAAGAGTGTCTTTTATTCTATGGTCATTCTGACAAACAACTTTTCTCATACTTACCATATGAAATGTAAAACTATCTCAAAACTTTAACATCTCACTATGAGTCTTCACCTGTTACTTGTGTTAAAGTTATCAACAATGACTAGAGCTCTCTACTAATGAGACTAACCTAGCTCTTTAAGTTACACAAAGACTGTTTATAAAATTATGTTAACAGAAATAATAAAAAATACATGAAGAGTAACAGTATCATAGAAACTCAGCTTAGTTTTCATGATTCAGCTGCCCATGGGAAGATTTGGGACATGCAATCTCCAACAATGAAACAGAATAATCTCTTTCCAAATATGCCCCCAGTAGTTGTGCTTATTATTTACCATGAACTCTCAGGTTATATTTTATTTCTCTTCTTCCAGCTTCATTGGTTGCTACACAGATATAGTCTCCATTATCAGCAGGTGTAACAGAAGCTATGATCAGCAGCATTTCATTCTCCAGAATTGAAATTCCTGGTTCTCTGCCTGTCAGTTCTCTTCCATTATGTAGCCATTTGATGACAGGCTTTGGAATACCTAACAAGATAATGCAAAAACTTCAAGCATCAGTTCACACAGCTCAGAATAAGAAGGATTTGAATAACTGCCATTGCTTGCTGGCAAGCACAATCCACTGGGAGTTCATGAGCCTTCAAATTTACAGTTACGAGTAAGGATCACAGCTAAAAAACTCAGTTCTAAACATTTAAATATCCCTGTTGGCTAGTAACGACTTTTAAAGTACCTCATCAATTTATTTAAACTGCAATTAGATTGAATTTTCCATACAAAGTATATATGGAAAACACTGCATATTTTACATTTTTACAATAACAAGGATTATCAATTATCAGTGGTCAACAGAAAAGTATACTTTTGTCACTGAAAGAGGTAATACTGATACATACCTTTTACTGGACATGGGAATGCAATGTGTTGATTTGGCACTCTTTCTTGAAAGGGATTATTGTATGGAGGATCAAGATCACCTATAGTAGGTGGCTCTGAAAGAAAATTAGACTGCTCAAAATTTTTTTTTATGCTTGCTTCCAAATGTAAGAATGCAGTCTGGCAATTCATAATTTTTGAATCTCTCTTATTCATACACTACCACTCTACAATGATGAAGTGTACCTCACAAGCAGGCTTGACTTCGAGAGGAATATTTAGGAAGCAATCAATACAAATAAAACTTTTGACTTAAATTGGAAAAAAAAAATGCTATATGTCTTCTGAAGGGAGAGACAATGTTATTGCAAATTCTAAAAAATGAGATAAACTTAAAAAAATTTTTTTTTTCTTCGTACCATATATTAGTACGAAGATTCGTACACACTTCCTACTTAAGTCAGTCATGCTGCATTGCCAAATGTCAGCTGATCATGTGAGGAGTTATAGTATATGTTTAAACTGACACATGAATCACTGCTGCCCCATCACCATTTTAATAGCATACTGACTGATGAAGCTTATGAAAAATTCCAGTTCCTTTTGAAGCTGTGCCACCAAGTTCTGATGTTCAGAAACAGTCTATGAAAATGTGAGATGCGAATGAACACACAGTGAAAATATTTGAAGAGAAGATTTCCCATAATGGTATCTGGTTTTAATTACATACTTCAAAAGCAAATGAAAAATATCATGAAGATTTAAAAGAAAAAATAAACAATTTGAATTTCTTATTTCTGCTAACTCTCCACAGAATGTTTGCATACTCCCAAGTTTTCTAAATTAACATCAGACCATAACATCTAGAACAGACTTGGATTTTACATGCTGTAACTGTCAATGGCAAGGCACATCACCCTCCAAAATATAAACCTGACTGTGTTGCCATAAAACTAAACATAGAGGAGAAGGCAAGGTTACAGTCCTAGCAGCAATACCTTGAACTTGAATTGTTATCTCAGAGGTGTCACTGCCTGCTGCATTACTGGCGATGCACCTGTAGATCCCGGCACTGGAAAGCTGGATGTTGCTGATGCTCAGAGCTCCACCCAGGCTGTGAGTGGGCTGCCCACTCTCTATTGGCACAGCATTGCTGCCTCTAAACCAGGTGATTGTTGGCGGAGGGCTCCCCTGGGCACTGCAGGGTATGTCAACTCTGTGGCCAGCCTGGACTTTCATAATTTGAGGACCACGTTGTATCTTAGGAGGAACTAAGCAAGATGACATGTTAAGTCAACAGTAATGCGAAGGAAGTGATGTACAAGATCATTTCTGAAGGCAGTTATTCTCTCTGTCATTTTAGAAAACATCCTTCTTTATTGGGTGAAACAGAACTCTCTCACATGCAGAACTGCACATTATTTACAGGTAGGATGTACAATAGCTTATCACTAAAGGCATCTGGAGAAGCTACATTTCAAATTCTATTGCACTACTTCCATATGAGTATTATTATTACACCCTGAAGATCTGAAATGTTAAGCATGCTGGCTTTTCATAACAAAAAGAATCAAAAGCTTTTACTAAAAATTTAATTACATTTCCCTTTTGACATTTTAATTTCCTTCCCCTAATTCCTAACTTTTGTATGCTTCCAAATACAAGTTCAGACAAAAAGATAAAATACTACTGGAAAAGATCTTTCTGATCCCAAAAAAATAATACAAATCTGACTGAACTCTTCTGCCACAATGTTTTTCTAAGGATCACTTTCAGTAAAGTCTAAAAACAAATGTCTGAAGCAGTAACAAGTGCCGTTTCTTCTGTTAATGTACAATCACAGACAAATAAAGATGCACAGTGATATCAGACCTCTCTCTACAGAAAACCATTACAGTCATTATAACTGCATTCATGAAATTGAAGCGTTTAGAGCTGCCAGGGGCAGGAGTTCCATGCTGGCACATTTATGGCATGTGAGGCACTTTCAAACTCTGCATGAGACACAGCAGAACTACATACACGACATGCAATGACCAGCACCGTCTGGGCTGTGCCAGGTCACAGCTCCTGCTCCCACTCTCCTCTGTGCATCAGCACCAGCAACAGGGATGCATGCCACAAGCTGTGCTTCTATCTGATACAGATGAGGAGAAACAAAAGTGAGAGCGTGGAGCTAAAGATAGATGACATTACATAAGTTGTAAGGAGACTGTGGTTGGAGCCCCATCACAACAAGAGTAGGAGGGAGGCAAGGGGGTGAGAATTCGATGATTTGTGGTAAGAAGGAGAGGGAAGGGAAGGGGGCATCTCTCAGCAAGAGAAACTAGACACCTTCTCTGAGGGGGAGGAAGGTGGATACATTTCTATGTGAATTCTAGTTCACATAGAAAAGTAAGATGGCTCAGGCTGAGAGAACGGGGATGTTCAGCCTGGAAAGCAGAAGGCTCCAGGAAGACCTGGTAGAGGCCTGTGATATCTAGAGGGGTCTGAGGGAAAGCTGGATTCTTATCAGGGATTGTAGTGACAGGGAACCATTAAGGCTGGTGGGAACTCAGCATCTACAAGCCTCAGACAACTTTGCGATTTTCAGACATTGTTTTCAAACCTAATACTGAGGACTCTGTTGCACAGAGAACATCCAAGAGTACTAGAACAAGAGTTTTTAACTCTTAAAATTCTTCTGGCTGGCCTTAGAGTCAAACATGCTATACAGCTGTAATTCTTCCATGAGCCTAAGTGACATGAAAGGAACGTGTACATATATAGGAACAAACATATATATTCAGGTAATGTGTACACCTAATGTGTACATCTATACAGTATTTCTTTTCCATATAATCAGTAAAAACAATTTGCATATGGAGATAATAAGAGCAGAAAGAGTATGGGTCAGTAGCATTTAACATATGAAAGAAAAAATGTAACTATACATTAAAATTATATTTAACGTATATAACATCTTTAGGATACTAAATTCAATGTTGAAACTTGCTGATGATTTTATTTAAGTTAAAACTTACCATGTACACTTAGTTTCACTGACTGAGTCACATTCCCAGCAATATTGGTGGCTACACAGAAATACATTCCACTGTCTGAAACTTGTGTCTCACTGATCTTCATTGACCCTGAGGGTAGGAAAGTATGTCTGCAAAATTAAGAAGCAGATACGCTGTATAAACATCTACAGAATGGTGAATGATCCTTACTTACACGACTGATCACTACCAGCTAAATTACCAGCATTCTACATGGCACACTGAGCTGCGCCATATTACTAAACTATGACTTATTCATTTTTTCCAACTCTCTACTGAGCCACATGAAGAATATAGAGCAAGTATCTAAATAAGACGCAAATTGTAACATCTGGTTCTACCTACTTACAGGAGATACAGCAACCTGCCTCATTTCTAGAAATGGAAAAAACATCTGGTAGAGGTTCCCATCATGGTAGAGCCTCCCATCACAGATTTATGCTCATCCCAGGTCAGCAGAGTCAGAAAGTTTGCATTAAACAGATTGTGATTCTACTTCAGCATGGCCAAAATACTTCATGATGGTTCAGGATGAAGGGGAGGAGAGATGTGAAGAGCATTCCGATTCAAAACCACCAGCTCTGGAGCTTATAGAACTGTCATTATTTCTGACTACATAATCACAGAATCACAGAATTATCAAGATTGGAAAAGACCTAGAAGAACATCCAGTCCAACCATCACCAATACTTCCCAGCTAAATCAGATCCCTCAACACAACATCCAAACGTTTCTTGATATTATTAATTAATGATGTAACACTGAATTTCACTCTAGCTCTGGTCTAAGGATTGCAAGACACAAGAGTACAAGGATACAGACTTGGCCAGCTAAGCCAAACTCTTCTTCTGTAGCAGTTCAAAAGGAAAAAGAAAATAGGAGGAAAGAGAAAAAAAGCAGCTAGAAGTTGACAAGAAGCAAACAGCACTCAAAGTTATATACAGAATAAAGGCAAAGTTGGTGGGAATTGGTGGTATCACTCATCTTCCTTTCTCTGGCACTGCTGAATCTGGAGAATATGACAGGCTGAAGGGATGAGTGGAAGAAAGTGAAGTGCATTTCATTCAGGCCACTGATATTCATCTAATATCATGATGCCCCTATCTATCCAATGCTTGTTTTTTTAAATAACCCCAAAAGATACGATTGATGGGATAACTCATCTCCCATTACTTTGCCCATTTATTACAAATGCTTTCTGAGAGAAGTTTCTTCATATCTGCTTTCAAAAGCTCTAACTTTTGCTGACATCTGTAAACAATTTTATAGAATGAGCTGAGTTGATCACTGCTACTCTGGAGAGCTCAGACAGCTCCACAGTGAGCCTAATTTATCTATGTCTCTTGAGGTAAAATGAGGACAAGTAATGGAGCAAGAATGCAGATTCATTAATGCATGCAATAAGTTCACAGGGCAAAACAGAAAATTTCACAACAGAGTACTAATTCCAAATTAACTCTCCATACATCTGTTCCACACAGATTACTCAGCTGGCACCTACCAGCTGTTAAGCTGTTCAAGAATCAGTGGGAGAGGAGGATCTGAGGCCAAGGTTTGGCCACAAAAGTGACAGGTCCTTTTTCAGGTCTGTACAACTGCTTAATATTTCACTTTGATCATGAAGACACACTAGACAATGGGCACAGCAGCTGCTACAGCATGCACCTGGCAGCATCATCCTTTCCTGGTTTACAAATGCAGCTGCAGCCTTTGCCTCTTTTGAGGTAGCTGGGAGACAAGGAAGCACTAGCACACCCTGTGACAGTGCCCAGCACTGCAACTGAGCACATACAGACAACTGCCCTTTCTCTTCTTTCCCATCACACTAAAACAGTATGAAAGAACCCTAACTTTGCAGCCCACCTCCACAGTCTCCCCGACTGTCAATTCTGTTTTTACAAACATTTAACTATGCTGTCACATTTTCAAGAGTATCAGAACAGTTTTGCATCCAAAGCATAGCAAACACTGAGCCCATGTAAGCATTCACAAACACTTATTATCATCTCAAATCTGCTGCGTTTCCAGACTTCCGATGAAGAACAGGCAGTGCTTTCCTAAGAATAGTATGAAGTACTAAGTAAAACAGATTTATAAAGATTTTAAATTAGACACAATTTACATGGATCTCTGGGCACAGCTACAGTACACATACAAGGGATCCTCTTATCCTGACCTCCTGAGCTTGCACATTTCAGAGAAAATACTGAAGTTCTGGCACGGTGTACAAACACACACCACAGTACAACAGTGTGCAGACTTTGCTTCCTTCAGAGAAGGATCCACATTCAGTCTGGAAAGTTTTTTAAACCTGTGGTCCTCTTGAAGGACAACTTCATATCTTCCAACTGATCAATAGGTAATCAAAAAACCAAAATCTTAAAATCTGAGGCACAATTTCATTTTTCTTTTGTTTTCATCAAACAATTGCAATTTGTTGTTACCTTAGAGAGAATGGAGATATGAGCTGTGTCTCTTTAGCCCAGGTAATTATGGGAGGTGGCAAGCTCTTTACTTCACACGGGAGAGTTATATCTTCTCCTGTAATTACTGAGATCTCTATAGGTCCATGCCCTTGCTGGTCTCCAGGCCTGGATACTCTAGGTTTCACTATAACATGGAACACATTAAGAAGCTGCAGTGAATATGTATACGTGTACAAATGTAATAACTATAGTTCAGATCAACCTTTTTTTTTTTTGTGTGTGTGTGTGTGTGTGTGAAGTATATAAAATTACAGTCCTGTTTTTAAAGACATGTCTGCAATAGATTTGCTGCCATAAATCACTGTAATGCCAACATTCTACACCTAGTTAGCTCACACATTGATTGATGCCTCCTTACAACACTACAAATACCAACAAGCCTGCACTATCTGCCTAAAAAGCGGGACAGCAATTAATATACGCAGTTCATGCATATGTTGACATCTGTACCGTATAGGCAGTTTGCAACCAGTAGCCGAAATATATATTATATATTATACTATAGCACCAATAACTGAAAGTCATAAAACCCTTGCTAAGCACACAAATCATCTCAACATCAAAATGATACTATATATTTTAGCTCATATATACCATATACGGTCAGCTGGACTTTCCTTGTAGCGTAACCAGCAGCATTTGTTGCAGTACACACATATTCCCCAGTCTCTTCACCCTCTGGCGAAACTACATAGAGACTCCCATCAGAACCTGCAGAAAATTTCCCATTGCTGGGAAGAATTATTTCTCCTTTCTGTAGAAAGAAAGAGAAAAAGTCCACAGTTCTTGGATCTCCAAAAATACAGCAAAATGCAAATAACTAACTCAATAACAGCTGAATTTTGTGGAATGAAAACATTTAAACTCTTAAAGGAATATTAAAGTTATTAGTGTCTGGTTTTTGCTATCAGTATTCCACATAATAACATCATGTAAAGCATGGATACTTTTATCGAATGTGCAGTTCACAGAAGACGACGACATATCCCAAAGAACATCACGGTCAGGGATAAGTCACAGGACCAGGACGCTATATAATCTCATTCCCAGGCTGGAGTTTTTTCTCTCTCGGACTTCTCGGAGAGTGGGAAGCGCTCCAGCCGTGTCGCCTAGAGTTCACAGTAGGCCTCTCGGTTTTCAGAGACTCTGTCTCTCTGTTTCGTTCAATTTATTAGCCTCAATTATATTATATTGTGTTATCTTGTATTCTGATATCATATTTAGTAAAATAAGTTTTTCCTCCTTAGATTGCCACTGTTTTTATCCCATTTCCCTTTTCACCCTGCTTTCTGGGCCCCGGGGGCCCTACGGGGTGGCTCCCCCCTGTCACGGGCATAGGTAACTCTAGGTAACCCGTGTTTCCTAACATCCAACCTAAACTTACCTTGGCGCAACTTGAGGCCATTTCCCCTCATCCTGTCACTTATCACCAGTGAGAAGAGACCTGTCCCACTCTTACTGTAAGCACCTTTCAGACACTGGAAGAGACCAACAAGGTCTCCCCCTCAGCCTCCTTTTCCCCAGACTAAGCAGCCCCAGCTCCCTCAGCCTCTCCTCATAGGGCTGATTTTCCAAGCCCTTCACAAGCCTTGTTGCCCTTCTTTGGACCTGCTCCAGTACTTCCATGTCCTTTCTGTACTGAGGTGCCCAAACCTGAACACAGTACTCGAGGTGAGGCCTCACCAATGCTGAGTACAGGGGCAGGATGACTTCCCTAGTGCTGCTCACCACACCATTCCTGATACAAGCCAGGATGCCATTGGCCCTCTTGGCCACCTGGGCACACTGCTGGCTCATATTCAGCTGATTGTCCATCAACACACCAAGGTCCCTTTCCACCAGGCAGCTTTCCAGCCACACATTCTTTCAAAGGAAGATGTTCATAAGGTCTCAGTCAATTACATCAGCACAACTTCTGACACAACAGTGCCTTCACAGCAATGTCATGCAAGCTGCAGCACATCTTGAATAACTATTATTACCAGAAATTATGCTAAAAAAAAACAAACCTCAACTAACCATCTCAGCCTGATTTTCAGATGGTCTCAAAAAAGTTGAGGTCCTCCTCAGTGGACCTACTGTCAATGACACGACTGAAAAGTGACAGACAGCTAACCCCCCAATTCCATTATTAGAGACACATACCTCTATGAAAAAAAAAAAAAAAAGTCATTTTAAAGCAATCCTAAACAAAAATTAACTTTCAGGCTGTGGTAGGTTGTCTAATCCAAAATTACCAACTCTTAACAGGAATACTAAGAATTTCCGAAGTACTGAAAATGATAAAGTCACAACAATAATTATATAAGCCCTTCCATAGAAGAGAAAGAAGAGAACCTTGATGTATAGCTAGACCATAGCCAGAAAGCACAGAAACAAAAGCAGACCAATAAACAGATATCTCCAGATCCCTCATAACAGAAGTGTTTGGTTGCACCTCCTGTCGAGTTTTAGGACAGGTAAAAGATGTCTTCAGTTCATCATCCATCATGAACAGCTCAAAGATGAGACATTACCTTAGACCAAGTAATAGATGGCTTAGGAACTCCACTTGCTTTACATGGCAGTGTTACTGGGATTCCTTCAATGGTGCTGAAAATCTGCTGTCCATGCTGAATAATGGGCAGAACTGAAAATTAATGCAAATATTAAAAACTTGTAAAAGACATATTTCAAACCACAGTACAGCTCATTCAATAAAACTCTCATACTCAACTACTGCTTCAGACAGATTACAAAAATTGGCAAATTTTCAGCCTGTTATCTCAACTTCCAAATCAGAACTGACCTGCCACCTTCTGCCTCCAGTCTTTTGACAAAATAAGTACCTGTTCATAATGAATGTCAAGGAAGGATTTGCCACACTACTAACTGGTGACATTTTAGGCTTAATTCCTAAAACAAGCCATTTTATACTGCATCTTTCATTAGGATGGGCTTGGGATTTTTGGTGCTGAATCAACTTCTAGCAATGGACAACATCCTTTAAACAGTGAAGGTTTAAAAATGAAGATTGAATTCCTCTCCAAGAACATTTCATTTCTGTAATAAATGCTACAAAGTTGAGCTAGCTGCAGTGATGGCATCTGAAGGGATTGGGCAGTTAGATGAACTTTATAAAACCAGTAGATCACAACACAAAAGCAATAACAGGAGGCGACAAGAAAGCCCCTCCTTCACCAAGCTGGAATTCAACAGAAAGAAGGAGGTCAGACTTAAGTTTGTAATAGCAAGAACTAGATCTTTCAAAAAAACATAAAAATATATTCCTTTCCGTTCCCCAGTTCTGAAAAATTCCAGAAACTAATGTTCATATGGAAGACCCTTATCAGACACTGAATGTTTCTCTGGCTAACATAAACATTAACAAAAAACAGGTGTTAACATAAAATATTGTTCCAGCATCTTCAGTTCATCTTAAATTAAATCTCCCGTTATTAATTCAACACATGAGAAACTTCCAGGCTGTAAACCATGAAGTAGCTAGGAGCCCACACACAGTTAATACAAGTATCCACAGCTGAAATACAGATGGGTAACCAGAGGCCTTATACCTGCCTTAGTGTAATTTCTGATATGGTTAAGAAAAAAAAAAAAAATTGCCAAGCTCACAATTTATTTTAATTGCAATTCTCCTACGAGTTGTCCTTCTTTGTATTACTTACTAAATGCCTCCAACACTGCCCGACACAATTTTCTTGCAAATTCTTGCTTACATCTGTTTTGTTAATAAACCTCAAGTCTGCACAGTCTAATCTTTACAGATAATTCAAAATGAGGAATTTTTATGACCACAAAATGATGTTATTTTTGTTCCAATTTAAAAACATTCTCAATTCTTCGGTTCCATCCTGTGAAGTGGGCCTATTTCCCACAATATTACTTTTCAAAGTAACATCAGAATAAAGAGAAAATTTTAGAAATTAATACAACTGTCATGTGAAAGCTCCAGTGAGATTTCCTGTTAGTAAGACACACACACTCTTCTTGCAGCCAGCACTAAGTACCAAGACAGTGCTCCTTACCATACACATTAACAGTAGTGGTTTTGTTGTTTGTCCCAGCAACGTTACTGGCCTTGCAGGTATAATCACCTCCATCCTGCAGCCGAACTCTTTCAAGATGCAGGCTCCCATCACTTCGAACATTAATGTAAGGGTTGGGAACCAGCTGCCAAAAGAGTAATGGTTTTAATAAGAAAATACACACTTGATAGTCTTCATTTTGGTATGTGCAGCTTTACTCTTTTTACTCGTTCACACTAAAAGAAAATTCTATGTTCCTGGAGAATTTTACTAAAGCTTTTCCTACTTTCCACCTTTCATAAAAGTTAACTTTAAATAATACTTTGGTAGCACCTCATATATCATGCTGGAGTGGAATTAATGTCTATAGTGGCAACTCTGCTCTGCTACAGCACATATCCAACACACAGGGTACCTTATAATTGTGCACTAAAGCAAGAACAAACCTAGCTGAATTATTCTATTGCACTTTGTATTTGTTATTCCAGCAACCACTTGACGTCACAGATTGACTCTCACGATTGCAACTACTTGTTTCTCTTCCATAAACAGATTACTTTCATTGTTGTTGCCAGAAACTTCTAGAAAGTCTTGGTATAACCATCACAAAAGAGATCAGCTCCAAAGCATACCATGCTGTATAGACTTGTGTTATTCTTTAACGTACTGCCAACAGAAACATTTAAAAATTATCCACTGCAAAAAATAACAAAGTTGTATCTTTCACCAAAAAAAACAGTATTTCTTTTTTTAAATTGTACACCCTCTAACAATACTAAAAATTCATAGCAATCTTTACCAATCAGCTAGAATAGTTCAGCAACAAAGACTGGCTTTATAGAAACACTGTCTTATAAAAAGCGGGTGAGGGAGCTGGGATTGTTTAGTCTGAAGAAAAGGAAGCTCCGAGAAGACCTTAACACATTATAACTACTCAAAAGGAAGCCATGCTGAAGTTGGGGTCAGCCTCTTCTCCTGTGTAACTAGCAATAGGATGAGAGGGAATGGGCTCAAGTTGCACCAGGGGAGGTTCAGGTTGGCTATTAGGAAGAATTTCTCTAAGAATGGTCAGGCACTGGCACAGGCTGCCCAGGGAGATGGCTGAATCTCCATCCCTGGAGGTGCTCAAGAAATGTTTCGATGTACAAAGGGACATTAGTGGGGAGATACTGATGGTAGGAGAATGGTTGGACTGAATGAGCTTGGAGGTATTTTCCAACACTTCAGATTTTATGATTCAAACACTAATAAACTGTCATTTCTCAAGGTGATTGGCTGAATGAAAGCAGCTGCAGAAACTCATAAGCAGCTTCTCTCTTGCAGATACAGCCACCTGGCTTCTCCCGGGCAGGCAGTAGCTCTTCCACTGAGTGGTGTTGGTCAGTTGTGAAGTCACTGCAGTGCCACTGGATCCTTGTTTTCAGTGAACAAGTCCAATTTCATGATAGACCTCTATTTGTAAACATGAAATCTATCCCTAAATTTGAATATCAATCTCTGGAAATTAAATCAATGTGTTACCACAGCTTAAAAACATCTGCTGTTGATCTTCTATACCAACAAATCTTGTAAGAAAGAAAACAATCTTACCACCATACTGTTCTTAATCCACTTCCGGTCTGGAATGGGGTTTCCAGCAAGCAGAATGCATGGCAAAGTGAGTTGCTGCCCCTCAATGACATTGGCTGTGGCTGGGCTCATTCCAATCAGAGGTGAAACTTGACGGGGAGGGAGTGGGGGGGAAATAGGGGGAGGGAGGAAAGAGAAGTAATTAGGATTTTTAAATACATATTTTATATATACTTAAATATATATACATACACATTATATATGTGTGTGTGTGTGTAAGGATGTGAATTTTTACTGTTAGTCCTGTCAAGTAATATTACTTGCAGCAGTATCAGACAAAAGTCTGCTTATGCAAGGTACTACGAGAATAGAGAGCAGGAAATATTTTCTACAATGAAAACCATACGATTTACAGAGGGGGAAAAGAAAAAAAAAAAAAAAAAAAAGAAGGAAAAAAAACACAGTAGTCAACAAAAAGCATGACAGCAGTAACACAGGTATCTAAGGGCAAAACATACAGGGTAAGGCTCTGCTATCTGAAATGTCAGTGATGCAGAAGGGAAAAAAAAAAGACACAGAAGATTGAGTAGAACAGGAATGAAAAGTTGGAGTAATACATGTACAATAATTCTATGATTAAGTAACAGCAGCAAAGAAAAGACATTATCCGTCTGAAACTGGATCCAGTCCAGCACTGGACTGAAAACTCATGTTTGCATGGATACCAAATTGATATATTTCCTTACTTGGGGGAAAATATTGAAGAGGCTTTTAAATAGGTAAAAACTTCTTTATGAAACACTATCAGCATTACAGATTTCACCATGTGTTTTAAGTTAACCAATGTTTTTTTAGATGGCAGACAGAACCATTCTTATCCTCCCACAAATTCATTCATTCCACAGCATTATTTTTCCTTGTATTGCCAATTGCCCAAGATAATAAACAACTCCTTAAAAGCACAGTTATTGTCAAAGCAGGATGTTTAGTGTCCTCTTCGTTCACTAAGATTTATTCCCAGCTGTAGCAATGCATTGCCATAAGCAAGTTCACTGTTACTTTTTTTTTTTTTTTTTTAATTACATGGTAGAAAATCATTAGGATTCATCATGACAGTGATTTTTCATTCCTTAATCAATTTGCTAAGCAATAAGAAAGAGAGCAATGAATACATCATTTTTAAGGTCCATGTTAGAGTATAGATGGAACTTTTCTAAGCTATTAAGAAGACGTTATAATGTGAAAATTTCAATGAACTCAGTGACAATATCCAATGCAAGTATCTTCTGATTTATTTTGTGGTGCTGACTACATTTGTGTAAGCATTACTACAGATACACAGCTATATCCCTGTGTACATACGTAACAAATTCACATCCTATTCATCATAAAAAAAAAAAAACAACCACTCACTGTTACCTAATTCAGCATATCCCATGCATGGAAATGCTGTCCATCTTCCCTTTCCCTGGTACCATTGACATTAACCATACTCACCCAGTCCAGTTACTGTGATTGTGGCTGGCTGTGACTGAATCCTTCCAAACTGGTTTTCAGCTTCACAGACATAAGTTCCTTCATCACTAACCCACAAATCTACAAAAGGAAAAAAAAAAAAACAAAACAACCACCTTTTATATTTATATTTATTCTTTTATTTTGATTTTTAAGATCATTTCTTTCCCACTCTCAGAAAGGATGGAAACAATGACTGAGTACTTGTTTGAAAAGGTGTGATACATACAATACTTCTCAGCACTTTATATATTGCATATACTTTAATACAGTATACACTACTGTGCATAAATGATACCTAGCATTTACACATCCACACATGCATATACTCCAGAATGCTTCAGAGAATTGAAATTGCAGAGACACTAGCAGAATTCCTAGCTGTTGCCCAAATTAGGACTTGCTTAAAACAGTAAGTTTAAAAACATTTGAGAGAAAAAGAATAAAATAAAATTCACAGCTCTTCATTATTAACAGAGACCACAAAACACATTGTGTTTACAAAGTGTAATTATTTCAATGAATATCAGTGAAGCCAAAGACCAATCACAAGTGAATTCACAAACTCACAGGAAAACAATGCACATCAGCAGCAAGAAAACCAGTATCAGAAACATAATCTCTGATAAAATTTGTTGTTTTTTAAAAAGTTAACTATTTTACATAGTTGTATAATTTAAATGCATCGCATATGTTGCATTCCCCTCTACCACATTTTCTTTAATAATTTAGTCTACTTACTATTAATTGACAGTGCTCCTGTTCTGAGCTGACTGATGTAACTAACAGCAAGTGGTCTTGAGAAAAGGGAAGCACCATCCAGCCGCCTCCATTTAACCTTTGGTTCTGGGTAACCCTGAACATAGCATGGCAGCGTGATATTTGAGCCAACATCCACAGATTCATCACTGGGTTCTTGCGTAAAAATTGGGGGAGCTGGAAAAAGTATAGAAAAAAAATACATGAAGTCAGTACAGGGTTCCATCATGACAGTAGTGTTTTACTTACAATACTGACAACCTTCATTTACATCCTAGTACACATTATTGTTTTCCTAACAACAGATTCCCAATTCTAGCAACAGTACACAAAAGTAACCTAGCATGCTCTTCATGAATAGTAAGGAATTCAGAAATGGGCTAAACATCACCACAAAGTAAAAATGAAAAAAAGGAAGTTATAGCCATCTTTTTCAAAAGAACATGAGTGTTCAGGTGTTAAGATTCTACATTTCTCCTCTCCTTCAAACAGATTTGCCATTGGTTCAGAAAGTGTACATGTCTAACAGAAATACATATTTTAAGGGCCAGAGGCAGTTAGAAAGAAGCAGCAAAAAGGATAGGAAGGACTAAGTTACAGTAAATTTACATTGTAACACAAATGAAATACATTCGTTACGTGAGAACTATGTTAGGTTGAGGTTTCAACCATTTCCTCTTTCTCAGGCTCTCTCTTCCTCCTTGTAACTTTTGCTTTGCAAAAGGAATAAGAATGAAGGAATGTTGGGAATCCAAGTACTGTAAGGAAATTTAGCTCAGTGTACACTATCAAAAAGGTGTTCTAAGCACACAATTATTCAGACATGCATAAATGTATTTGTGAGAAAAGTTCAGATAAATAAGGCACTGTTGATCAGACATGGAAACACTGTATTAGAGCATTTACTGTTTAGTTGCAAACTACTTCCTACTTACAGCCAACATCTAGGGTTATCTGTCCAGAAGCTCTCCCTGCATCATTGGTAGCCACACAGGTATAATCACCAGCATCTAGCTCTTGTGTTTCCTGGATCTTCAAAAGACCCCGATGAGTATCAATAATGAGAAATGCTGATGCCCTCAACTCTAAATCACCTAAGTTTAGACAGAAAAAAGTAACTGAGATATAAAGAAGGTATTTATCAAAATTACTCTAACAAAACACTGTCCAAGTCTGAGATTAGTTTACAGCATGACTACTTGTTCAGCAGACAAGTATAGTCAGATGATCATTCAGCTCAGTGGGGAAAAATCATTACTGCATTAGATAAATTCAAATTTTATTTATATTCATTTTACAAGGGAAATACAAAGTTAAGTAGCTTTGGATAGATATCAGTGTAAGGACAGTATGCCAAGTTGTATTTCTCCTTCTCACATTAGAGGCTACTTATGGAAGCCACTTGTCTGCCAGACCCACGCCAAACTGGGAGCTATGCAAAACCTGGAAAACAACTCTGCTACCTCTCAAGTAGGAGCCAGGATACTGCTGAGTAATGTTCAGAATGTGTCCACATACAGAAAGATATTATGCAGCTTTTGTAGTATATAGCCTAACATGTTATGATAAAGCATTAAATATAGCTGAGTGTAAGAGAGACACAGTTTTTTCTTTCTAATTACTGTAAGGTAAGTTCATTCACTGAATTTAAATAGAAGTGAGATCTCATGTCCTGGATATTAAGTGCCCTATCTTCTAGATAAGAGAACTTCACAGGTCAGTCACTGTTTGAATACTACATAAAGCTTTTGAGAAAAATAAAATCACTTCAACATCATTGCTCTAAGCACTGCTGTTAAAGAAAATAAATCAAACACAAAGAAGTGCACCTTTAAACCATTTAACTTGAGGATGTGGGATTCCAGTTGTTTTACACTCCATAATAGTTGTGTCTCCAAGAGCAACCAGAATTTCATTTTGAACTACAGTCACTGTTGGGCCCTCTAAAAAGAAACAACAAGGAAAAAATGAATATGCACCCAAAATGCATACCATTTTTAAGATGCAAATGATAAAAGATCAATCTTCTGTTGCTATATATGACATATTTGCCATAAAAGTCAAACAGGCTAGAAAATCATGTAAGACATAAAAAAAAAAAGAGAAAAGTAGAGTTGGGAGTATCAGAATACATGAACCGTATGTAGAATATATGGGCATGTAAGGAAAGAATTGGAAGAGTCTGACTATTTAGAAAGTAAGAAGAGACTTTCTCTGCCTCTCCAACTGAAGACTGGTCATTAAGAATTTTGGTACTCTGCTGTTAATACACAACATAATGTCTAAACAGTTTGGACTAGGACTCCAGGGCTAAGTACACAACAGGAAGTTAGAAGAAAATTGTTCCTTCTCCAAGGGCCTACTCAGTTTCGCAAGCTTGCTCTACCATGTTTTGTTTTGCTTTTTTGGAGTTTCAGAAAAATTCTACAAATACGTTCTGCACAGTTCTACAGATTACCACTCTGAAGCTGGAATAGCTTGCTTTTTACTTTTACTTCATTACTTCTTTTGCTTACCAATATATGTAAGAATGGATATCTGTTTCTCTGTTCCAGCTGAGTTACTTGCCAAGCAACCATAAACTCCTGCATCTTTTGGAACTGCCTTTCTTATGATCAAGGTGCCTTCTGGGGTCAATCTATACCTAAGAATCCACAGGAGACCAACCAAAATGGTTAGTTAACGAAAACAGAAAAACCATTTCACACACTCCAACAGAATGACCAGATGATCTACAAATAGATACTGCTGTCTTTATCTCAAGTTAAGCAGTTATTATTAATTGTAGTAGTACTTCTGCAAGAGGATACCAACACATGTTGTAAAGAGCACTGAGTTTAATCTGATAGAAAACTTCTGAAGAAAGTAATCATAGTGTGCCCCGGTGGCGCAAGTGGTAGGAATGCCGCATTGCAACACCGGAGACCCTGGGTTCGAATCCCCCTGTGGCGCAAGTGGTAGAAGTGCCGCTCTGCTACACAGAGGCTCGAATCCCGGGGGGTTGGACTCGATGATCTCTAAGGTCCCTTCCAACCTGCACGAGACTATGATACTATGAGACTATGATGATAGTATTCCTATTTTATAGATAAGACAACCGAAATCATAGAGTTACAAAGACAAAAGTCAAGGTACTTTTTTTCCAAGCTCACATGCTCCTGTGAAAGAAAAAGAATATTTTGGCATTGTTCAAAACCTCTTACTCACACAGAAGGGGGAAATTAAAAAAAAAAAAAGAAAAAAGAGAAAGCAAAGCTATAATCCTTACCTGTTTGAACCAATAATAAACATTTCATTGTGTGTCCATACTAATGTTGGCTTTGGATAACCAGTTGCAGAACACCTGATTGACACTTCAGAGCCTTCTATAAAAGTTTGATCCTTAGGTGAAATGACAATCTTAGGTGGTTCTATTAAAAGAAATGAAAAATACAAATTAAAAAAATGTTTTGTAAGCACTCACACATTATAAATACCACTTTATTTCTGATAAAGGTGATGATCATTGTTCTCCTACAGCTGCTTCCGCTCAACTGAAATAATGAGCATTGATTTATGTCATGAATTATGTCATAAGGCCAAATACTGCACTAAAATACAATCAATCTCATAATAACATTTTTGTTAAAGTCTCTTCCACTTAGAGCATTATTCAAAGAGTTTCTATTCCCAGAAATAGCAATTCTCTCTCAGAACCTATTCACTTCTTTTTCTCTACCACAGAGTACCAGTTCCTCCACATAAAACATGCAAGCCTTTATAAAGAAGTTCAGGACTCAGGCTACGTGGGTCACATGAATTCTCATGCTAGCAGTTTGCTTTGCTCTGACACACATACACTGGGATCTCCCAAACGTGACCATTAGGTCCCCTCTCAGTCTTCTTTTCTCAAGGCTAAACAGACCCAGTTCACTCAGCCTTTCTTCACAGGGGAGTTGCTCCAGGCCCTTCACGATCTTTGTGGCCCTCTGCTGGACTCTTTCCAAGAGATCCCTACCTTCTTTGTACTGGGGAGCCCAGAACTGGACACAGTATTCCAGATGAGGCCTTACCAGGCAGAGTAGAGGGGGAGGATCACCTCCTTCGACCTGCTGGACACACTCTTTTTAATGCACCCCAGTATGCCATTGGCCTTTTTGGCTGCAAGGGCACACTGCTGGCTCATGGCCAACCTGTCGTCCACCAGGACGCCCAGGTCCCTCTCTGCAGAGCTCCTCTCCAGCAGATCATCCCCCAACCTGTACTGGTTGTACACCAAATCCAGCGTACAGAAGAGTAGAATATCTCAACATTTTTTTACATGTAAGATTTTACATGTAAAGTGGTAGTTTACACGTAAAGTAGTACATGCTTGGGAAGCAGAGACTGGCAAGCCTATCTCAACACACTGCTGACTTTAAGACCCTTGTGCTTTTGTAGGTCTAGTAAGTAACACACAGTAATTGCCTTGCACTGTAACTGCATAGGTGCAACTTATCTGCACTGTCCTCCATGATCACAGCAGAGACTTGAGTTGTCCTGCTGTGCATCTCACTGAATGTAAAAGCAAGTTTCCCAAGGAACACAAAAATAGTTTTAAAGCATACGAATCATGTACTAAAATGGTTAATTAAAAGCATGTACATATTTATTTGAATTATTTACACCATATTTTGTGTTTTAAGCTTCACAAATAATCGACATCTATTAGGATATCTGTTAGAAAGAAAAAGGAAGGTGAAAGCAACATTTATTCTCTTTTGATCCTAAATTCAGAAATCTGTGCTAGATCTGTCCCAGCGATAACAAATGGATTAATTACAAATTTCATGACATTCAGAATTACTTGTAATTATATCAAGCATGAATCTATCTCAATTTATTAATGACTACAGTTTTCATTCTTAAGAAAGAAGAAATCGCAACCTTTAAAGCTTTTTCTTCTTCTTCTTATCAAGTCACTCTTTACTCTTCAGCTGCCAAACACAGATCATTATTTTGAACACTGCTCCAGATCCTAAGTGTTGCATATTGGGTAGGTGGTGCCTGTGTGCACCTGGGGTGGAGTCAGGGAGGTCACAAGGGTCTGCCAGGGGCAGTCACCTGTACCACTATATAGGGTTTGTTGCGAGGCATTAAACTTGTACTTCCGGCATTACGTACTGTGTGTGAGTCCTGTCTGTTCCCCATGCGCAGAGGCACGGTACAGTCACTAGGCAGCCTTGATTTGTCACCAGATCGGGAGGTGACACACCAGTATTTTAAGTCAAGGAAGAGTTGCATCCCTTTCTACCAGTCTCTAACTGGTTTCATAAATAGACATAAAAAGCAAAAGTTACTACATGGGAAGCTCACAATAAAGCAAGTTAAAAACATGTCAGAGTACACTTGACATACTGTTACCTTGTACTGAAAGGAAGACAGACGCTGTGGTAGAGCCATCCTTGTTAGAAGCTATGCAGTCGTACTTGCCAGCATCTGTGAACTGTACTGCTTTCACCTCTAAAGATAGGTTGCTCATCACTCTCATCCGTAGGGGCTCCTGGTGCCTCACATCCCTACCATTTCTCTGCCAGGTAAGATTGTAACGCACGGTGCTTACAACCAAGCAGGTCAGGATGGCTCCTTCCCTAAGGATAGCTGTGACATTGTTAGGAACCTGAATCAGAGGTGGAGGCTCTGCATAAAAAGAACAGAATAAAGAAGAAAATAAAGAGAGAAGATTTAGGAACTTCTGAATAATTTGTGGACTCTCAATAAGTAACTTCAAGCATACCACAGAATAAAAAAAATTGTAATACTGTTTTAATATTGAGTTTCGTATTGTATCACTGAAGCTATAAAACAGAGAACCCAGGTCAGTTTCCTCATTCCCCAATACTAAGTTATCTGACAGATGACAAGAACACACAAGATTTACGTGGAAGAACTATGATACAGAATCATAGAACCATTCAGGTTGGAAAGATCACTAAGATCATCTACTGCAACCATCAACCCTTGCTTGTGACCACTCTAGATCACATCACCCAGAGCAACATCTACCTGCTTCTTTAAAACCTCCAGGGATGGTGACTCCACCATTTCCATGAGCAGCCTGTTCTAACCCTAACCTCACCACTCTTTCAGAGAGCTTTCTTAATAACCAACATGAATTTCCCTTGGTGCAACTTAAAGCCATTCCCTCTAGTCCTATCACTGGTTAACTAAACAAAAGAGACAAGCCCCCACCTCACCACAAACTCCTCTCAGGTAGTTGTAGAGTGTCTCCTCCAAACTTCCTTTTTCCAGACTCAACAATCCCAGTTCCCTGAGTCATTCTCCATAAGACTTGTGCTCCAGACCCCTCACCAGCATTGCTGCCCTTCTCTGGATATGCTCCAGGGCCTCAGTGTCTTGTAGCAGAGGGCCCAAAACTGAGCACAGCACTTGAAGTGCAGCCTCACCAGTGCCAGTTTCAGGAGTACAATCACTTCCCTAGTCGTGCTGACTACGCTATTTCTGATAAAAGCCAGGATGCCGCTGGCCTTCATGGCTACCAGAGCACACTGCTATGTTCAGCCAGCTGCCAACTAACATCCCCAGATCCTTTTCCTCTGCACAGTCTTCCAGTCACTCTGCCACAAGCCTGTAGCGATGCACAAGGATTTTTTAATTGAAATGCAGGACCTGACACTTGATCTTATTGAAGCTCATCTCCACTGGTCCAGCCCAGCAATCCAGGCTGTCCAGATCCCTTCATAGGGCCTTCCTACCCTTAGGCAGATCAGCACTTCCTTCCAGCTTGGTGTCATCTGGAAACTTAATGAGGGTGCACTCAATCCCCTCATCCAAAACATCAGTAAGGGTATAAAACAGGATGGGCCCCAATATCCACTCCTAGGGAACATCACTAGTGACTTGTCACCAGCTGGATTTAACTCCATTCACCACCACTCTCTGAGCCAGGATCAAATATTACATGTATGAGAGAGGATATAGTACTGCTCTTCAACCTAGTACTGCAACAGGATAAGCCAACATGAGATTGCAGCTCCACAGAAGACGACAGCAGCAGGTGTCTAAGTCTGACCTGTGACTGAAGTGCAACCACAAAAGATGGAATTCAAGTTACACTTTAGTTGTGGTTTTGTTTTTTTTTGAACAGGTGTGCATACTAGAGAGGGAAAATAAAAACGTTGCTAGCATGGTCTTGTAATGGAGACAATGAATTCCTGTCATCAGCAGCTGCAAGAATCACCATTATGTTCACTAACCAGCTTCAGGGAAGGGGCATAAGGTGGACAGAGGAATAGTGTTAGTATTTCAGGGATATTTAAGTGTCTCACACCTGCGACCATTCAGCAGTATGTGCTCTCAGTAGTGAGCTCCAGCCCCTACCAGCAGCAGGAGCAACCTGGCTGCTATGCATGACACAAGGCTCACACAACAGCTCTGGAATTTAGCTTTGAAACCATAGAGGTTAAAAATAGGAGCTGTTGTCTTGATCCTGCTTGAGATATCACTCATAAAGGAGGAAAAAACCACTTCAATGCTATACAATGCATACATTCCATACATATTTATGGAATGCATGAGGGGTAACACTGTAAAAGTTAGATATATTATATGTATAAATTCTATTTGTTTTCTTTTTTTTCCCAAACTAATTCTTGCAAAGAAAAATTTGCAGTGAATAATGTTCTGATGGAGATGCTTTAATGGAAATGAGACAGCTGTAAGAGCAAGACAAGCCTTTATCAGTAAAAGCAAAAAATGAATTATCCTAAGTAAAGCAAGCCTAAGAGAAAAGAAAACATATTTAATAAGGGTGAAAGTTGCTCCTCAGCTCAGAGCCAACACTAACTTTTCCTCACTGAAGTCTCCTGTGGGGTCTCAAGCGAGGTCCACAAGCCTTCAGCTATCTCACTGCATACCAACAAATCCCTCATACACTGCACGTCTGGGTGTGCAGCTCTGCTTCCCAAGCATACAGTCCCTAGCAGCCATGTTCTTATTACCAATACAGTGTACGTTAACAAATGCAGAGGAGAGCAGCTTGAGGTTTGCTTATTAGAAATGGAGTTTCACTCTTGCACTGTAGGGGCTTGAGGGGGTTTTGGGGAAGAAAAGACAAGTCTTAAATGTTTCCCACAGGAATATCCACAAGTACACTACTGAAAGAAACTCAGAAAAATAAGAGAAAAACAGACTAAAATCCTTAATCTTTTGGATGTCAGTCCACATCTTTTAGCACACAACAGTCTCTTACAACAATGCTGAGCACTGCAGTCCCCTGGTCAAGCTCTTAAGCAAGGTGCTGTGACCGCTGGGAATTTAGTTTATGTGCCTGCACAAGCTAACAAGCCGTTTGACATTTTTAAGATTTAACACTGATGAGAAAGACAAATTCAAGTGTTGACACAGTTCCTTTCACCCAGCAGCTGGCAAAATGATAATCTGTGATGCCAGCTGGGCAAACTAAGGAAACTTGAGAAGGTTGTCTCCATAAAGAAGTTTCAGGTAATTTTCTTTCAATTCTTTGCATATAAGGCTTTCAAAAGTATCTCCCTCACATTACTCCTCTGATAGTCAAGAGAGCTAATTGCTCATATTTGCATTGTGTCACTTGCAAATGGATTTCACAGTGCTTTGTAAATAAGATGATGCCACAATTTCCCCCACTTATTCTCCCTTGATTCTGAAGTGCTACCAGTGTCACAAGATAAAAGTTAGGATTCCTTTTCATTCAGTTCCCTCTGTAAGGAAGAGAATAGCTGAAAACCCTGACCAAGAATCCTAATGCACAGTTTCTGAGCCAGAACATAACAGCTGCCTGTACTCTAAAATATGGGTTGAAACAAGAAAATGACAATATCCTGCTCAGTAGAAGAATTCTGTCAGATAATTAATGAACTAGCACTCAGCCAGGACTCAAATAAGTACTGATGTTACTGTTCTGTTCTACTTGAGTACTTCGTGTGACTAAAACAATGTTCCTCTTCTCAGATCTACCTCCCAGTGTAAGAGAGCTATTTCTCTGCACTTTCCCTTACATAGAATCAGTGATGTCAGGCTGGGTATTTTCCCCATGTTGTCATTCTGTGTTTCTGGAAAAAAAACAAGGTGAAGGGATATGCAAGTCACTGCCTTCAGCTACTGAAAGGGCTGTTTTAGTGAAAACAATCTGAGTCTTCTTGGAGCACTGAAGACAAGCATCCATGGTTGTAATATTCGACATGGGAAACTACAGCTAGACTGTTACTTGTTTTCCTAGTGGGAGCAATTAACTACTGAAAAGGCTGACCACAGAGCTTGAGAAATCTGTGTCCTTGGCAACATCCACTGTTTGACTAGACAAGAACCTGGCAAATGTGATCAAGCATGGAAGCCAGCTCTGGTACAAGCTGTGAGTAAAGCAGTTAATGTGCAAGGTCTCTCCAACCCAAATGGTTTTGTGGTTCTGCAACTCCGGATAGCTAGCCTCAATTAGCTAATGCAGGAGAAAAAAAAAGACAGTCTCCATTTCAAACACCTACAGAAAAGCTTAGGGCTGAATTCAAGCTGCTGTTATGAGTTATAACTAGTTTCACTGCCACTAGGGCTCTGTTCCAGTGTCTTATCTACTCAAGCACAATAATTTACCCTTCCACGTAGAATCATAAAATGGTTTCAGTTGGAAGGAATCCTTAAAGGGCATCTAGTTCAACTTCCCTGCAATGAACACGAACATCCAGAGCTAGATCAGGTTGCACAGAGCCTGGTCCAGGTCTCTCCAGGGACAGGGCATTCACCACCTCTCTGGGCAACCTGTTCCAGTATGTTACCACTCTCACTGTAGAAGGCTTTTTTCTTATAACCAACCTAAATTCTCCCTTCCTAAAGTCTGAAACCATTTCACCTTGTACTATTCACAACAGACCCTGCTGAAGAGTCTGTCCCCTTCTTTCTCACAGCTTTCCTTTAGATACTGAAGGGCTGCTCTCAGGTCCTTCTCTTCTCCAGGCTGAAAAGCACCATCTCTCTCAGCCTGTCCTCACAGAGATGGTGTTTCATCCCTTGGATTACTTTTGTGACCTTCCTCTGGATGCACCCAAACAGGTCCATGTCTCTCCTGTGCTGAGGACTCCACATCTGGATGCAGTACTCCAGGTGAGGTCTCACCAGCACAGAGGGGCAGGACCATCTTCCAACACATACTGGCCATGCTTCTTTTGACATGGCCAGGATACAGTTGGTTTCCTGGGCTGTAAGTGCTGCTGGCTCATGCCCAGCTTCCTATCCACCAATACTCCCCATTCTTATTAGGCAAGTCTGTACTTCATCCTTACACCTCCCAGCTTGTACTGAGAGTGGGGGTTATCATGACTTAAGTGAAAGACCTTGCACTTGAATTTTTTTGAACCTCTTGGCCCAAAGAATCTCTCTGGATGGCATCCTGTCCCTCAGGCATCCCTCGGCATCATCTACAAACTTACTGAAGGTGCACTTGATCCCACTGTCAGTGTCACTGATTATGATGTTAAAGATATCTGTTCCAATACTGACCCCTGAGCAACACCACTGGTCACTAATCTCCATCTGGACATCAAGCTAGTAAAACCGCCACTCTCTGGGTACAATCTCACAACCGGTTTCTTGTCCATCCAACAGACCAGTGATCAAATCCACATCTTTCCAGTTTAGAAAGAAGGATGTTATGGGGGACCATGTCAAAGGCCTTACTGAAGTCCAGATAGATAACATCAGCAGCCCTACCTTCACCCATTAACTTAATTATGCCATCATAAAAGGTCAAACAAGCAAAAATTGTTGCTACAAAGCAAATCTCATGTTAATACTCAAAATCGGTTTCAACAAATTTGTGTACATGACCAGGAAAAGAACATGCTTCCATCTCAAAGTATTTTAAATAATATCTTTTTATTGGCACCAAGTGCTATTTCTCTCTGATAAACATTCCAGCACAAGAAATTATCACGTTTAGATACAGAATGAACTAGTACCTACCTGATACATCCAGAAAAGTCTGCGCACGTCCAGTTCCTGCAGCGCTGGTTGCAATACATTCATAGAAACCTTCATCAGACAAGGAGACTTGGTTGATATCCCAACTCATACTTGATGATTCTCTGGAGAAAGAAAAAATTAAACTTCCTGAGGGAATCAAGAGGTATGTGAACATGGTTTCCTGACCGCAGGGATGGGTTTTCACACTAAGAGAAAAAATGGATCCTATACTGAATTAAACTAGATCTAGCTTTATGGATTTTACTTAAAGATAAATATTAGCATCATATGCTTTTTAGAAGTATTAAGAAACCAAGTTTTTGCTGAAGATGTTTAGCTGAAACATTCTAAGAAGCCTTTAATTTACGTCAACAGTTGCCAAAGTAAGGTACTATTTGCAGTCATACCTTCTTGCTGTATTCTCTACTCAAGATGCTGTTTTTCTCTAAAACCCACGAGCTTCAACGTAGAACTAGTATGCAGTACCACACTTGTGTCTCTTACTAGCCAGACTTTCAGGTACAGATATGAGCCTCACAAAAAGAGCACTGTCCTCTAACAAATAAAATCAAGTCTCCCCTCTCTGTCTGCAAACACACTATTAGGTTCACAGAAGGAGAGGGTAGCATCTACCCTACCTGCTTGCAGGTGACTACATCCAGTCAGCTTTTTCTGCCTTTCAATCTGCAGGGTGTACCTCCACCTCAAACAGCTGAAATTTAGCAGTGAAGTATCCATACAAAGATACATTAACTTCAGAGGTAAAGCTGGGACAGCAGAAGTTGTGACAGGCTCAAACAGCACCAACTCAGTTTTCTGCCTACCCACACAAAAGTAAACCAAGCAACAACTATAAAGACAGAAGCAATGGATCTAAGAATAAAAAACAAACAGTAAAGTACAGAATAAATGTGGACAAAATTATAAAACATGAATCCTGAGAAACATACAGAATTTTTCTTCCCATAAACTGTGCAGGGGCAAGCTGATAGGTAATAGTATTATGTATTTGTCATACATAATGTTAAAGTCAAGAAAAAAAAAATACGAACAAGTAAAGTCAGCAAATGCTCTTAAAGCTTCTTAAGATTCAAACCTACTTTTTGTATAAAAACATTCGCAGAGACATAGATGATGACACAAATGAACTAAACAGTGGTTCAGCTGCTGTGTCCCAGAGCTCCCTGTGGCCAGTTGCTATGGTTTACAAACAAAACCAATGGCCATAAGAATATCTAACATAGCTTTAGCAAGAATTTCCACACCATGGTAAAACAGCAAGTTAATGATTCCTTCATTCAAACAAGATGGAGGCAAAGTGATATATCAACTCACAAAAAATATAGAAAGGAAGAGAAAGCAACTTCAAATATAATTGAGAGCTGAATGCTGTAGCAGACATCCCAATCTGTGGGTTACAATACAAATGAAAATAGCGGTGATTTTAGGTGGCTTCCGGTACATACTCATACTTCATAATGATTCTAGATAATCTAACATATTATACATCAAGACACTTAGTAGACAAACTGGAATGGTAGCATTGCCAGAACTGAAGAATAAAATAGTACTTCATCCAAGTAAAAAGTGAGAAACTTCTCTTCTTTGTGAAAAGTATGTCAGAAGTGAGATTATGTGATCCAGTCCTTTATTATTCCTAACTTTTGCTGTATACGAAATGTAGAACATAGGAGTCTTAAGAATGGAAGCATAAAAGTGAATATGCCCAGAGTGGAAATCACTGAGATTTCCTGAGAAACATAGACCTGTGGTAGTCTACAACCACCTAAACAGCAGCAATGAATAGCACACATCTCAAGGCACCTGATGCGCACCCAGGCAGTTACTATACACAACTGTTTTCAGCAGGTCTTACTGTGAAAAATCAGCACCTTCTGCAGCGTCATGTCATTTATTTATACCAATAGTTTGCCAATGCATTTACTCCACTTGTGCCAGTACACACAATTTCCTGACCAAGTTGCTTAGCTACTCTGTTCAGAAAACACTAGCACAATCCCTTAGCCAAGTTCTAAGGACCAAATCACATCCTGATTATCAAGTTCCTGTGAAAAGCACTGACAGGGAGCAGAGCACTTAATCATGTTGTGACTAACCTTAGCTCCTTCCCATCAGAAGCCATCCCATGCTGTCCAATATCTCCTACCCAGGAAGCAAGGAGCAGCAGCAAGCTAGGGCTCACACAAATGAGCTACAGCCCAAGAAGCTTTCTCCTGTCCCACTAGTGCCTAGCTAATGCACATAGCTAGGCAGAATACATTTCATCTGGCTTACCAAACCAAACATCAGCCTTGATTAATAACCACAACAACTAGCAGACTCAGAATGATTTTCACACACTACCTTTCTTGTCAGAGTTTTGCTTATTAGTTTTGCTCGCTTTGCGGAGTCATGTCATTTATATCACAGGACGGATTTTGAAGATATTAGCACTCATTTCTCACTGACTTCCCACGTTTTGTCCTTGAGGACGAAAAGCTGGATGCAAGCCAGCAGTGTGTGCTTGCAACCAGAAAGGCGAGCTGTATCCTGGACTGCATCAGCAAGGCAGGGAAGGAACTGTCCCCTTCTGCTCTGCCCTGGTGAGACTCTATCTGTAGTACTGTGAACAGGCCTGAGGCACCAGCACAAGAAAGATGCAGAGCTGTTTGAGTGGGTCCAGAGGAGGGCCACTAAGATGAAGAGGGCTGAAGCACCTCTCCCATGAAGAAAGACTGAGAGAGTTGGGCTTGTTTAGCTTGGAGAAGGGAAGACAACAGGGAGGCCTCATTGTGGCTTTCCAGTACCTGAAGGGAGCATGTGAACAGCAGGAGGACCAACTTTTTACAATCTGATACTGACAGGACAAGGGGGAAATGGTTTTAAACTAAAAAAGGAAGAAAAAAAATAGGTTTAATTTTATGAAGAAATGATTTACATAGAGAGCGGTAAGGCACTGTCACAGGCTGCCCAGAGATGTTGGGCACACCTTAACCCTGGAAGCCTTAAAAGCCAGATTGGATGGGGCCCTGGGCAGCCTCATCTAGTGGGAGGCAACCAGCTCATAGCAGAGGTATTGGAAGACAATTTGTAAGGTCCCTTCCATCCTAAGCCTGTGATTCAGTGCATAAGGTGCTATTTACTGGACTTAGTCTCCTAAATCAGACTGCAACAGGACACAGAAATCTAAGAAAAGCAAAGCTTTAAAAATTCTAGAGAAATTTCACTTTTTTTTTTACCCAAGATATTGCTCATTCAAGTTAGCACTTGTAATTGAAGCAGACAGCACTTCCAGAAACTGTATTTTTAAAAGTCTGTTAATTTCAAAAAAAACCCTTAACTTTCAATCATTCTAATGGTACTTTCACACAGACAACTGTCATAGTAGAACTACAATATTCAACTTATCAACTATTTACTTTTTGAAATATGTAGTGGAACATTTTAGCAAAAAATGATGCCTTGTCACCAAACCAAACCAACCTCAGTGGAGAGCAATACTACAACAACTCTAGTAAACTGGACAGAGGCCATTCAGAACCTCACTACCAGTAAAATACAGGTAAGCCTAGAGAAATTGTACTCATTCTGTTTATTAGGGTACTAGATATGTGTAAAGCAGGGAGTAGAAGTGTGTAGTTTGACAACTAAGAATGCAAAGAAGTAAAAACCACCATCACAGTAACAATAGTAATAATAATGATCTGTAACATTTTGTACTGCTGACAATGTACAGGAAAGCTTCAGAATTTATCTGTTTTGGCCTCAATCCACATAATTCAGCATCCCTAATGAAATGCTATAGAAATAACAGGATGTCAAGTATATAACTGTAAAGAGAAATCACAGGATACAAATAAGAAGTAAAATAGGATAGGGAAAAAAGTCACTACTTACTTGAATAACTGATCCACTCCTAGTTTTACTCCATTTTTAATAAAGTGTTGAGTAAAAGGTATAAGACTTTCTACATGGCACGGAACAGACCCTGGCTGTAAGTAATATCCTGGAGTCTTGTTGGGCATTGTAACTTTTGGAGCACCTAAGGAAAGTAAACATTTCCAAACAGATTATTAACAGTTATTAGCATGCCTCATCTTTTCATTAAAAGAAAATTCAACTTTTGATTAAGCCATATTTAATAGCAAATAAAACTATTTTGTCCTTCACAACTCAGATAATACACAATTAGATTCAATTCAAGTTAACATCTCTTACCAGGAGTAATACTAGAAAATGAAACGCTTGAAACTCTCTGAAAAAGATAACCATCCTTGTCGTAGCCCATTATTTTAAGAAAAAAAGCTTCATCTGGCGGAATAAAGTCAGAAATGTTCCATAGTCCATATGGCTTTCGGTCAGGATAGTATTTCACAGGCAAGGTCTTAATAGGTTCCCCTGAAATACTCAGAAGCTCAAGACGGTCTATTCTGGCAGGAAGAAGGATCCCTGTGGTATTTAGCAGCACAAAGGTAGGAATCCCTAGAGAAACAGAAATATACTATTTCAAGTGTTTAAAAAAACAAATTCCAATAAATTCTATGTAGAATTGCTCATCATCCCAAGAATGCACCATCCAGTTTTAACATTTACTTACAAAGTAGCTGGAAAATAAGCTGCCCTAGAATGTCCTTTGCTTATTAGCTGTCAGGAGACACTGCACTGGTTAGAGCTTAAATTACTATTTTCCAGCAGGTGTTCCTGAAATAGCAGACTCTGCATTAACTGCTCTCCATGGCCCAAGGCTTTCTCTTAGGCTCCAAAACTATCAAAAGCAAACTTCAAGGTATTTCATAGCAAAAACTACAGAATATGCGTGACAATATTATTTTGTTTTTTAAAACGGCTAACAGTATTAGCCTCAAATTTATCCAAGTTCACTAGAAAGATCATCCTACTTTATTTATGGTTCCTCATACTCCCAAAAGCTGTTATTGCTTAGCACAGAATAAAACAAATATAAACCTTTCACTGGTCTGCTGGATGTTTTCTTGAAGTCTAATGTTGGCTTCTTGGAAAACCCAGCTCGAAATTCAATAGTGCTGAGACCCGTGATCCGAACAGAGTGCCTTCCACTGCTTGATGTCTGAAAAGGCAACAGTTGAAGTTTCTGAACCACACACTGAGGTCAGTACAAAGAATTCATAGGAGGCTTATGTCAAGAATTACATTAAAAAGGCATTTAATAATGCTCTACTTTTGGACACTCAAGCCAATAACTGCAGGACCTGCAAAAAGAGCCAGCTGATTTTGTCTTTGGTAACCCACAACACAAACACAAAACACCAACAATTACTTTAACACACCACTGACAGTAACCAAATAACATTTCTGGAAATTTAGATTATGACTTTTGTGAAGTGTAATGCAAAACAGGAAATGAAACAGATGTCATTGGAAAAAAATCAGTGTGTGTTTTCTGCTGGCCATTAACATAAATAATTTATTTCCAGTGCTACAATAATATATTTTACCATTTTATTTATTAGTAAGCTCAATTTTTAGAACATATGCATAACTAATTTTATCTGTGAGTTATATGCAGACGTCATAGATATTGCACATTCCAAAGAGCAGCCTCAATCAATGCAGCATGTTAGAAGCACTCCCCTCTTTCCCAGCTAGGGTCTTAGTCACAGAGCTGAGGATACAGAAGTAGCTCTAGTAACATTATCAGGACTTACCTATCATGAGAGCATTACCTAATAAAGCCTTAAAATGCATAATTCCTTTAGTCAGCAAGCCTCTCCAACACAGCTGCATGACTATTAAATTAAGCCGTTGTTTTTCATAACTAACTGCCAGGGGAGAGCTGTTTAGACACCGACAAATTGCTGTCTATCTGCTTAAAACCACCTGTTTGCTCCTATTTGTTTAGCCTTTCACCTCAGAAAATCATTAATAAAGCCATTTATATAAACCAGCTGCTAAGAATATAAATGTTTCAAAGTGTCAAGCAACTTGTGTTGTCAGGCATTAATTGGCAGTTAAAATTCCATTAGATAAATTCAGTGACAAAATTCTTTTCACACTCTTGTGCATCTGTATTAGGAATTTACAGCACAATTACATTTCTCACAAGGTTTTTCCTAAATTTTTAGTCACACCTTTAATATCATAGAGCAAACAAACAAACAAAAAAGAACAGTGACTAAAGCTAAGTATATGATCCACAAAAAAGCAACATATGGGGAAATTACTTACCTTTATAAATTATTCAGACTTTGGGACACTTGAAGTTTTAGGGCTAGAACAACCTTAAAAAAAATGTTATCACTAAACAATAAATGTGCCTAGGAGCTCTCAGTGCTGTGCAAACACCTAATGACAAACTTTATCCCAAAGGACTACCTCCCGGTAAGTACTTTTCTAATATCTTTTCAGTATTATCAAGGAACGGTAGAATTATGTTATTGTTTCTCCCAGACTGGATGGCCAAAATAAGATCAAACAGATGGATGTGCTTCCAGCACAGTGCAGAAAGCAAACATTTATGTCAAATGAATCAGAAAAAATAAAAATAAAAATATTTATTATCTTGCAATCAGCACAAAATGAAGTTTTCCAAAATGTATAGATCTAGAAGCAAATGCTTGAAAAGAACACTGGTTTTGGTTAAAAACAAGCAAACTTACTAACAACCAAAAAACAAAACAAAACAAAATAGCAAAAACCTCTTATTTTAAAACAGTTTACAGTGGAAAGAAAAACAAGCTAAACTAATAAATAGATTTTTAACTGCAACGTTATATTTATATACTTATATTTACAGTGATAGAGATATGCAGCTGAACTGAGATTTAAATTACATCCCCACTGAGCAGAAATTATGCACTGATTTGACATTATGCTCCTTCGAATCAGCTACTACAGGACTGTCTTCCCCCCCATAACTCTTCCCAGCCACACGAACAGTAACTTAATCTTATAAGATTCTGTAGCAATGCTCAGCTGAGAAAGTGAGAAAGTCATGTGCTAATCGTTAACAACAGGCTCCATCAACAGCTGACAGCTGCTCATTATTCACTCTCCTTCCCAGACTCACCAGCATCACCTACTTGCCTTCCCAACCAAATACCTGGTGGGCAAGCCCTTTAAGGAGTAATTTGGAGCAACTGCTTATTGAGGAACATCTCATGGTAAATCAGCTGTAGAGCCAGGAGATCAGGTGATTCACAGCTAGCTCCAGGGTCCAGGAAGTACACAAATACAGCAGGTTCATCTCTCTGAAGATACAATACCCTCTACGATGCAAATGCTTTTTGCATGGGGAAGAGCCACAAGCTCACCTTCTGCCATACCTCTGTGAAAGGACTAATGTTAATGTACAAGCCAAGAGCACTACAGAAGACCAACTGGGAGGAAACCACTGTTACAGAAGACAAATATGGGCACAACTTTGATGTTTTCATGACTGAAGTACCTGCAGCCAGCTGCAGAAAGCAACTGGATTTTACTCTGTGTTTTCTGTTACTTGAGCCTGTGATTTAAGAGCTTCGCTGCCCACTAAAAGATCACCAACATTTGTTTGTGGGCTTAGATGCAAACTTTATGGATTGAAAGTTCTGTGGTTAATTCAGTAACAGCTAATACCAGTTCAGTTCAGTGTGACTTGTTATCATAATTTTAAAAAAAAAGACATTTTGTACATCAACATAAGCTGCCTATACAAACCTAACCGAAGACCTGCTTTGCTCATAAAAGATAAAGTAATAAAAAATAATTCAATTATATTCAAGATTTTGTTTTGTCTTTTAATTGAAAAAATGTTGGAGACAGCATTAGGCTGAGCTACGAAACAACAAAAAACTCCTTACTACAGTAGCAGCCTGATCTTTGGCCAGGACTGGTCTGCACCTAGTAGCATACTGGCCTGCTTCCAACTGAGCCACTTGGCAGTCTGCACCATGCTCAGTGTCAGCCTTGGTTTTATGAAAGCTTATCGGCTCTTGCTCAGTAAGTCTTTAAAGGTGTCATCCTCCTCTCAGCAATTCCTGCAATTCAGAAGTTCGGGCAGCATCATGCAGAAACAGATGTCATTCTGCTTTGCTCAATGCATATCTAAAAAGGTCTCAGCACAGTGGTAGCCAAGCAGGATCAGAGAACAGCATTTGCTTTCTCTGCATTCTGCTTCTCCTAGTTGCAGGGCAAACTGAGCTTGCCCTGAACCTATTCGCTGCCCTGCCATTTTGTGCTCTTCTAGCTCCAGGTCAGCAACAGTATCAGCGGTTTCCCACACTGTTTTATGTGGATTGTTTGTTAGCTAACACATTTCAAAAGTTTGAAAGATATCCGCATCTAGCCATGAAAACAAAACTGGGGCCAGTGCTTAATTTTGAAGATTTGAAGATCGTGCTGTAGATAAGGAAGTTGGAACATATTATTTGCATTTGGTGCAATAACATTTTGAACAGATAACAAATGAATTATAAAAGCAAATGAATATAAACACTTCCTAAAGTCTAGCCAAGTCTTAAACCTCACCTGCTAGTTTACATTATATTGAGAGTACGCTTGTTCTCCATATCTCCTAGTACAGTTGCAGTTAAGTGACTTTTGTCCTAGTTGACTTCAGCTTAAATAAGATATGCTGAATCTCAATTCATCTAAATCTCTGCTAAATTAGGGGTTAAGGCTATTTTACCAGTTTACTTTCTGTTACGGACTTACAGAATCACTGTAGGGGCTGAAGGGGTCCTCCAGAGATCCAAGCCCAGCCTGCTGCAAAGCAGACCCCCTACAGTAGGCTGCACCAGTCAGCATCCAGGCAGGTCTGCAATATCTCCAGAGAAGGAGAATCCACAAATCTCCCTGAGCAGCCTGTTCCAGTTCTCTGTTACTCTCACTGTGAAGAAGCTCCATACTAGTGTGGAACTTCCTGTGCTCCAGTTTGTAGCCATTTCCCCTTGTCCTGTACTCACAGATTGCTGAAAAGATAGTGGCCATGTCCCTTCGACTCCCACATTTAAGATACTTATAAGCATTAATTAAACCTATTTTATACACAGGTGTATCTGTAAAAGGTCAATATAAAAAATGTCTATTTATTTTTCATCTATAAAAAAGTAAATACTTCAACTATATGAGTTCAATTCACAGCCCCCCGCTCTCTGTAGCAACATATCTTAAGTACTCCTTGAGGTTATTTTATTTGCACATCTTAGATTAATACAACCATGATATGGCACTCACAGGAACATGAGGCTGACTGCAAACATGTAGACAAGCACCATCACTCAGTGAAATCCCCACAAAAGCGGTTTCTGACATAGGTAGCCTGGGCAAGAAGGCCCACCAAGTTACCACAGGCAGTTCTAACATGAACATTTCAGACATCTTAATGGTCATTTCATGTTTGGAGTTTACTACTAATAATGTTGATCTCACCTTTATAATATTTCCATTAATTCAGGATCCATTCTGTAGCTTAATGTATTAGAATACCACTTATGTGGACAAACTGATTTCCACACTGTAGGACTTAAGTAATTTACTGATAAAGAGTTAGAATTAAATGTTGATTTGTTGACTTCATGGACCTGCTAACAAACCCTTTGGCCTATGAAATGCAAATCATCTCCCTTTCCCAGTCCTCCAGACTTGCTTTACATAGCAAAGCCTCTCTTTGCCTGGTCACACTACAGTCCCTGCTAACTAGACTGCAAAAAATTCAGTGCTCACTTCACCTTTTTTCCATCCAAAGAAAAAAGGATTTGATTGTAGGCAGTAACATCTATTGCCTATCTACCTCTGGGCAGCCTGGTCAGGTGGTTGGTGACCCTGCTGGTGGCAGGGAGCTTGGAATTACAAGATCATTCTTTGTCCTTTTCAACCCAGACCATTCTATGATTCTATGATCTAACTACATTAACATCTTCGTAAGAATTTTATGCTGACTTCAGAACATCACATAGGGCTCAAAAAAGGCATTTAGTGTAAAACCTTATGCATAAATATTTCTGATAAATAATGTAGGAGATAATAGCACACAATCCTCTAGTAAACTACAAGACAATTCATGCACTATTTCTGCAATAACTATACCTTTATCATCCATGTTCCAGGCTCTGGATCTTTGATATTTACTACTTTTGCAGAGTTGTGGATATTCAGCAATTCATTCAGTCCCAATCCTTTGGTGATCTGTTTACCTAAATTAATTAATTGACAATAACTAGAGAGTATTGCTTAAAAAAAAAAAAGAGACTAAGTACAATATTTTTCTTCATTTCTCATGTATACTTGATACTTGACTTACTACTTAGCATAGTCAGTGACATTTACAACAGTCAAAATCCTTTGCAATTCATTGCCAGAATACCAAAAATCATCATTTATTTTCACTCTTTTCATTCACTTGGGAGTCCCAGTACAGCCTTCAGCTTCAGTCGCTGGGTTTCCTAAGTTCTGTACATAAAGCAAAGCAAAGCAAGATCTCTTCTTCCCAGAGAATATAAATAGATCCCAGTGAAAGAAAGCAGTACTGAAGCACCTCCTCAAAGGAGATCCTTAAAGATATTTACCTTAACCAACATGGCAACTGCCAGCCCACTCACTTTTCTGTCAAGTAGATCTGTTCCAAGTAGGATTAGATCCATACAAATATTGATAAGCCAGGTTTTCCAGTCATACAAGCATTAGCGTGTGACTGATGGTCACTGAATCCCTCACAGGGAATTTGGCCTGTAAGGCATTACAGACCTCAATAAAATACTACAAATTTCCATAATGCACCATACCATACTTTATATGTACACTCACGCATAAAAATATATGGATGGTTGTATGCAGGAACTGGTTCCCTATAGAAGCATTTTGCTCCATTAATGGTGACATGTGCCTTCATCACTTAAAACAGCTCTAGCTGTTTCAGAGCACTGAAAAGAAATTCTAAAGTTAAGGGGAGTGTCTCAGAATCAGTTTTCAAGAGCTCCTCAGATTCACCTGCACTAATTTCAATTAAAATATAATAGCTTTAGATACATGCAGCTGCCCTAGAAGAAAGGAAAATAGTGGGATCAAAGCTTCATCTGAGCCTGAGAGGCAATCAAGACTGGTGTTACTGTGCTCTCTGTACAATTTTTAAACAAATCAGAATGCCTCAGTGTAGGACAGACCAAATCATATCACGGAAACAATACTGTGCATAGACTATTTCCATGATAATATAACTTGGGCAATATTCTCAACCAAAGACCATTCAGAAAATACAAAGTATGATCTGAATGTATTTCTGGAGAACCATTTCCAGGTTACTAAGGCATCAGCTTAACTACTTTTGAACTACAAACTACAGATCAGCATACGAATCTCCTTCCACATCACAAAGTGTACAAATAGAGATTAACACATGGGAGGGTTTGATTCTGAATTCTTTCTTGGTTTAAAGCACGGGTGTCCAACCTGTTGTTTTGCTTGTATCACGGTGAATGAACAGTAATTATCATGGGTTGCATATACATAAGTTGCTCTGAATGTAACGCCTCCTGTCTATTTCCATGGAAACTACAACAGACACAAAGAGAACAATAGCACTGTTTGATAGAGCAAATTCTCAGCTACAAAATGCAGTTTTTCAACAGTCACCGACACTAGCTGTGCATTTTCTCCAGCAGTGAAGAAGAGTCTGCATGCCACACTAATAAAAATCTGCACCAGCAGAGGTGACCCAGTGTTGCTCTTGCCATTACTGAGACATGCCAGCCAACCCTCACATCCACTGTGTGGCCTCCATAAATGTTCAGCAAACACTGACAATGTTTGCCATTTTTTCTGCATGGAGAAATTCAATGACATACTTTTGTTTCATACACAGCACTACGTCAAACACCATTCCGTCAGACTGCCCTCTGCTGCCACCTTGCATGGTAAGAAAACCTCTACAGCTGTACAACCAACATCCATCTCTAACATCATTGACCAACATAACGAAACAGGAGGCACTACTTTCAGAGCAGATTTTTGAGGATTAAAAAAAAAAAAAAAAAAAATCTGTTAAGAGAGGTCTTACAAAATTCTACTAATGAGACACAATCAAATTTTTATTTCAGTTGAACATCTGATTGCAATTTTACATGTCCCGTTTGAAAATTTGCAAGCAATTCATGTCAACTGAAACCAGAATCAACTACACAAAAAAATTAATTTTTTTTGCAATCTTGAAACCTATTCTCATGTTCTTTTATCAAAATGGAAAGTAAGGCTGCATACTTTTTCACTGTTTTCAGGACTGCATTCATTCAGTGTATCAAGATGCATGAAATTATTAGCCATGAGTTTAATCAGCTCTGCGCTGCACCCTCCCCATGTCTTGGTTTCAGCCCAGACCACTTCGTAGGACACTGATCTTTGGTTGTTGCTGAGTGATAAGTGCATGCCCAGGGCCAGTCTGCTCAGTGAGGAAGAGCTGCTGCCACGATGGCACAAGGCTGGGGGCAGTTTTAGTATGGGCTACACCCAGGCCACAGACAGCCTGTAGGTTGGACATGCCCAGTTTAAAGAATACTGGTTTAGCTCTCAACAGCATGTGTGAGAAAAACCATCAAATGTAACTCCAAAATGATGGTTCAGTGACTATACAAATATAATATACAAAAAGCATTAGTATCCAGAAATTTCAATGCAAGGAAAGTAAGAAAACAGAAGGAGGTGAGGAGAGAATTTCTGAAATTATTATACTGCTTTTCAAAATGCGAGGACACTAGTCATTCACATAAATATGGCCTTCCCTGTTGAAGACAGAAGAGATTATTTGTTTTTTTATTATTTTTTGTAGTTGCTGTTTTTTTTGTTTGTTTGTTTTTAACCATAGTAGAAGGATGCATAAGTTATTTACCTAATGGATCATGAATTTCAATCGCTGGTGAAGGACCACTCAAGGACACTGTAACCTCTTTCAGACTTGGATCAAAAGGGATCTGCCAAGTATTTTCAGCCATGGTCAAATGGTCTGTAGACAAGAGATGTATTTTGGAAGCTTGAACTGCTTCTTCAACCCATTTCAACACCTAGAAGAAAAAATACATTACTTTGCTGAAGTACCGTCTGTATTGTTATTGAAATATTTTCTGTTGAAATACTACCTCTACTGTCTGTATATGGTTAACATGGAATCTCTACAAGATCACTTTTTTCAGCAGTCATTTTATCATCTGACACCACAAAGTTAACACACCCTCCCGAGAGGGTAGAGGACTTACCTAATACAAAGACTCACTGCATTAATTTCAATAAACTATTCTAAAGACAGCACAAATATAGTTTCCACTCATATAAGTAACATGCAATAGCATGAGAACACGGAAAGAATAATAGCACAGCACAGAACATGTAATACACAGGAAAGAAAGCTCTTACACCATGGCAAAGGCATTCTTCAACTTCTACAGTTCAAATCAATAATCTATATACACAACATGACAAAACAGATCTGAAATAGATGGTCCGGAAACACGACAAGCACCAGAACTGTAATGTCTTGCTTCTGCTGTTATAAATTCTGAAGAGCCTAGTCAGGCTTAAGGCAAATATATTTTAAAAAATATTAATACTTAAGAAGATATTACTGAAGCCAAGATCAACAGGGTGTTGAAAGGAAACAGACCTAGATATGCCTGTACAGACACACACTGTAGAATTACACAGTAATTTCAAATGGGAATTAACAATATACATATACGCATATTTCTGTTCACACACTATTAATTATGCAAAGCGAGAAGGAAAATTTCCTTATCCAGGTGTATTGAGCACTTGCTATGTGCTAATACGATGGGCTTTGAATTTCATCTCTAAATATTTGATATAATGTATCACTTGACAAAGAATTCAGTACATAACAGAAAATAATTTTCTATGCTTTAGAAAGTTAATTCTTGTAACTAGATCTGAATCTTTGCCCTACAAAATTTTAATCCTTGACTTTAAACATCATCAATCAACAAATATCAGATTTAATAAAAATTTAAACAAATTTTAAAAAGCATTCAAAAGAGATATATTCAAAATATAATCATAATAACTGAATAAAATAGTGATAACCTACATAGAACCGTAAGTCTCACCGGACTCTGATTCAACTACAATAACTCTCAAGTAGAGTGCTGTCAGATGACCTCGTACCAGTAACAAACCCAGGCCCTGCAGCAGCCCTGGGATGGCAGCACCTCTGGGACAGCAGACTCAAGAATGGCAAAATATGGCCTACCAGGGAAGAAAAGAGAGCAAGGAAGAGCCTTGCAACACTGGGGTAGAAGAAAATAATAATAAAGATGCTACTCAGCATCTCTGCAACAAAGCTACTCAAGCAAGAAACACCTTTCTTGCTGCTACTCAGTAACCATTTAGATGAGCTGTTGAATGCTGGAACAGGAACCATAAGGCTTTTTACATTTTACTTTTAGAAATCAGACATTCAGGTCCAAAAATGCTTCTCAAAGTAGTTTCAGTTTGTTCTACTAACATTTTCCTACCACGGCCACGCCTCTTTTTGTGTGTGTTAGGTATATAGGAAGGTTTCCAGTTAATTCCAGGATCTTAGGTTCACTGTGACGTTTTTAAACTATAATGAGCAGTTTTTAAACTTTAATGAACCCACCCGAATTTTCAGAAGAAATGAATATTACTTACTGGCTTATGTTTAAACTTGTTTTAAGTTAAGCAAAATACATCAAGTCGCAAGGTAAAGCATCCTTGCAGATGCTTGGACAAGATGTAAAACACACTGGTATTTATACATAAAATTATTTCTTAAACTCAGAAGCGTTGATATTACATTAGCACTTGAAAATTGTTGAAAATTTTGTCAAATGAGACTGTAACATACACATGATGAGCCAAAATAAATAAAGAAAGATTCCTCCATAACAATTTAAGTTCCCAAGATACACTTTTTGAGGATTCCTCATGATCACTGCATCTGCCCAAGTCCCAGCCAGCCTTCCTCTGAGCAGAAAGCACAGCAGTGGATATGGTACAGATGGCAACCCACCCATCCAGTGCTCCTGAACCAGTTCTGTGCTTAATACTTTCATTTGTAAAGAGTTAAAAGGTCAGACCTAAGTGAGCAGTTTATCTCACTCTCATACACTAGCTTGTGAGAAAAGCTTCTCTACAACTAATTGAGTTCCCTACTAAAATCATTATTTCACAGTAAAAATAAAGTAGAATTTGATATCTTCCTAGTTCAGCTTTCCTAGGTGGGGCTTTCCCACAGGATCAATTTGCAACATAATTCTACTTGCTGAAATTAACCCCAAGTTAATATTGCCTTTTGCCAGCAGTTATCCCCTCCTCCCGCTCATGCCCACCTCCCAAAAAACTTACCAATTATTTTGTATGAATTAATTTGTTTTTCCTTTTACAAATATAGCCACCTGCATTATCAAACAGATGAAAAAAAGCCCACAGAATTCCACCTAAGTCAATCTGAAATCACTACATAAGCTGAAAAACTATCTATGCACATTATAAACCAACACAGGATACCTACTCAAGTTTGCTTCAAACTATTTCTGCAATTAATAAGAAGTAATCTAAGTTTGTTGGAATTAGAGTGATAAAATTACTAACGGAGAACATGCATGATCCCAGCAATCCCAAAGCACTTTGTGGAACCTTGACTAATCTGTCACTGGGGTCATGCTGCAAGCCAGATCATTAAAGGATCTGGATCTAAAAAATAATTAAAGGAGGAAGAATATATCTTAAAAGGAAACAAAACTCAACAGCACAGCAAAATAATTTAAGAGAAGTCAGGTTCTTCCTGCTTTGAAAGAAAAAGGCTGTGGGTTCTCCCTCCAACTCTCAGTCCTACATGATATTAATTCTCCTTAGAGCAAATTTTGCTTTCATACAGCATAGATCACAGCAAGCTACTACAGTACTATGTTACAGCTTAAGAAATGGAAGGAAAGTGGGAAGTCTCTCCTGTTGGAAATTCAACAGCAGCATGCAACTGTTTATTTCAAAACAAAACTAATCTTAACTAATACTTTTTATGAACACCAGACATCCTTTTTGGCAAAGGGGAGTAATGAACTATGGAAATGGTTCCAAAAGTTTGCTTTGTTCCAAAGGTAAATTAAATGAAGCCTTGTAGCCAATCACTGGAGACACGGGAACAATTATTATTTAATGATACCCAGAAGTTTAGCGTACTTTAAGAGAAGAATAAAGAACTAGAAAATGTGTTTTCAATAAAATGAAGCAATTCCATTCCTCTTCTACTCCCTCTTACTATCTGACCCCAAAACACAATTTCAGTCAACCATCAAGTAAATTCAGGCAACATTATGCCACAAAATTCCATCAGCAATTCAACTGGGAAAAGAGAAGCTTGCCATCAGCCCAGCTCTGCGCTGGTCCACTGCTGAAAAAAATGGTATACTAGCAACTGTGATGCTACTCTGGTTATTTTAAGGAAAGTTGCCGGTCTTCGAACAGAAAAAACATGTCTGGCATGCTTCCATTTCAGCCTCTTCTGAGCCATCCATCTTTCTTCACATGACTGCCTGCCACCACCTTCTTTCCATGCTCTGCAAGACACTAGCCATCAACTATTTAGGGGTTTGGAATGGAACCAACTTTTCAGCTTTTGGCTTCTCCATCGAGACAACCTAATGCAGTGCCCACTGCACAAAGCCAGGCTGATTTTGGCAAGGTGATCATGCCTCTTACCAGAAATGGGAACTAAGCCTCCCTAATAAAATCCAATAAACAGTTCATTAATACACAATCAAATTGGATAAAAAGTCTAACCTAGAGTGCCCATGATTGTCTATCTTGCTGAGTAACACAAAAACATAAGGCCAGGAGACAGCTTCTGAATTACTCTGTCAAAGTTCATTTGATTGAACTACTATTTGTCTGACAGACTGATAACACTTATCTTCTAGTTCTGACTGCTTATTAAAATTAAGTTTGCATAGTTAATATTGTTATCTTTCTTATAAGGTGCCTGGCACCATACACAGGTGGTTGTCAACCATGGATTGAACTCTACCCAGGTTACCACTAATGAACTAATGAGAGCTTGGTCTTTCTTCTTCCACACATATACATAGCACTACCAACATTTTTAAAGTACCTCCTAATTATGTTTTAAAAAAACAAACAAAAAAAAAAAAACACCACTAGGCATATTGAAGTGTATTTCCTTATATAAAAATAGGTACATAAAAAAAAAAAGAGTATTATTTTGAGGTCCTCTAGTTCCTTCTCTCTAATTTTAGATTGATTAAGCTAACAAAGGTTCTGTCCTCATGCCTTTGCTTTTACTTTGTGCAATGGCTTTGTGTAGCTGCATAACTGTCACTGCCTTAATCCCCTTATACTTTCTTACCAAGAGATGAACAATACCTTTTTGTCTCACAGAATTATTATAGGAAACGATACAGCAATGTTTATAGTCTTGGGATACTACAGAAAACCTTAGCTACAAGTCCAGTTTATGAATTCTGCATAGGCTGGTTGATGACCACAAGACTACTCAAGAGTTCCCTTAGTGTGGAATTTGCCCTTAAGTAACTTTTGCCCTGGGATGATGCAATTTATATTGTGCAACTGCCATTTCAGAAAGAAAATAGAGCACAAACACCTTTTCTTCCAATCCCAATACATACCAGAACAGGAAGCTATAGAGAGCAGAACCCTACCTCAAAGTTTTTGAGACTTTTTCAATTCCAAAAGTGAAAACAGAAGCCAAGAGAATGACCCAGCTGTCTTCACTCTTGCAGCAACTTGCTAGTATAGCATTTTCTTCCAGAATTGCCTATTGAACTTTGGAGGAAGATCCATTTCCCAACCCTGTCATTCCAGTAAGGTTTGTAACACTGCTGTAATACTGGTTCTGAAGTACATTTTTTCCTTTGGGCCACTGCAGAAAGCCCCTGAAACAACTGTAGCTTTTGTTGCTCTTCCAAAATCTTGATGAATTTTAACAGAGGATAAAGGAAAAATAGAAAAATAATTTTTAACACTTCTCAAGAGAATTCGCTCTTGGAACTGGCCTTGCTGTCAAGTCACTACTTGGAATGCATACTGAAACCTGGAAAACAGATGGAACACAGACTCTATTCCCATTTGTTTATTCTTTGCCTCAAGAATATTTCTCTGACAGTCAAAGCTACAAGATTTGAAGTTAACTTTTTCATAGCTTAACTGTATGTAGCTTCGTATTTCTATCCAAATTACTCTAATGTTTTCAAATGCATGTGGAAAAATGCTGTTTATAGTGCTCCACTGCTGATGCTCTGAACAGCTTTTCTTGTATTCCCACAGAAAAATATAACCCAGACACTGCATGTCAAAATTATACAGTGAAAATAAATTGTAAGCTATACGTATAACTACACGTTATATATATAGTTATATAGTAATATATATACATATAATATATATATAATATATAACTTATATATATATATATAACTATAATAAATATATAATATATATTTATATATTTTATATATATATATAATATACATTATTATATTAATATAATATATAACCCTCAGTGTGCTCACATCCACTGTGTGGCCTCCAGCAAAGGTTCAGTAAACACTGATGAATGTCAGTGTGTTTGCCATTTTTTCTGCATGCAGAAATTCAATTACATACTTTTGTTTCATACACACCGCTACATCAGACACCATTCTGTCAGACTGCCACTCTGCTTCCACCTTGCATGGTAAGAAAACGCAATGGAACATTGGCAGGATACTGACAATATTCCAAATTCCAAGTGCTGCCATTTGTCACAGGGCAACAAAATGTAATGCAATACTGTCAGGAAGATGTGAGTCAACATCATAACATAAGAGGCATTATTACTTTTGGGGCAGCCTTTGTGAATTAAAAGAAAAAAAATTACAAAAAAAATGTAATACTGCTGAATCTCAAACACTTCAAAGTTAGGAAATGCAGGAATTAAGTCTGCCTGTTTCCAATTGTCATTAAAACCTTATATTTGCAGTTGCTCATACTATTTTTTTCATAGAACCCAAGCACCATTTGGGACAGAGGAAAAAACAGCTGTAACCACTTTTTCTTCCCTCACTTAGCACTTACTGCGCAATCTGCATTTCCAGAGCAGAAGCATACTCTCCCAGGTAGCACTGAGCTGCCTCTTCCATAAAACTATTCCTTCATTTTCTGCAATAAGGCATATAAGGGGGAGGGAGAAAGCTGCAAGCAACATGGCTACACAAGCATGTACACAGTAGTTTTGAGCTTTTCACCTTCACATTACTCTTTTCAAACAGTAGAGAGGCCTTTTGCTGTTTTAACAAAGCGAAACAAAACACTGTTTCCACAAGCAGCATTATCTAAACTTTCCCTGGTTCAGACCTACTGAGGTGAGCTGTGAAGGTGTAACTCCTAGTTCCCCACCCTCAGTGAAGACTAACAGCAAGAAGAAACAGAATGCTTTCCAGCGGGCTTTAGAGACTTCTATTCACAGCAAAGAACTCACTGTGAATAATACTGGGTTCCATGTCAGATCCATGTGAACCTACAGGCAAGAACCTTCTGTGCCTTCCCTACAAAAATGACTCCTTTAGCATCATTTCTTTTAATATATTCGATCCTAACTCCATCTTCTGTTCCCTACTTACCTCATTTTATTCACATCATCACTTATATTCACTCACTCAAATTTCACAGTTTTTCTTTACATTTTTAACATAGTTTCATTCCACTTGCAAGTCACTCAGTAACACCCTCTTTTATGTCAGTGCCAACACAATGCTTGCAGTCACCTTCAGTCATGTTCAGGTCTCCCAGTGTTCCAAAACTGTGTATGGAAGACACACATCTACTTACTTTTAAAAACCATTAAGAAATCTGTATTTGTAAGAAGACTAGAAAAACTTTTTTGAGGGCTGAGAAGGTGGGGTAACATTTAGAACTTAGGTTAGAGTATGCAAATCAAATGTTTCAGGACTAAAAGAAATAAGGGACTCTTCCAGCTCACCCTCTTGTGAGCTCCTGGTTCTAGCCATGCTGTTCACTAATATTCATCAGACACAGTAATGACTGATATTTACAAATCAAGATGACCTGAAGTCATGATTGGAACAACCAAGGAACCAAATCTCCTCTGTTTTTAAGATGTACCAAATATACACTCTGCTGATCACTACCATTCATTGTAATAACTTGGGACATCAGAATTATTTCCAGGAATTACTTTACTTAATGCCCTCATAATAGAACGCAGTAAGCATGGTGTAATACATCTTCAGTTCAAATCAAAACTAGTGTTGTCTGGAAATAAACTAATAAAACTGGATGCTGGTGTATATAAATGTAGAATCTGTTCTTAATGACAGAGTTTAACTCAAGTTTAATGAGGATGCTCAACACAATTTAATTTGAAGTGCTCTGTACCCTTTAACCTTAATTTGCAGTCATGGAACATCACTGCAGCCAAGGAAATCACAGCTTAATGAAACACTTTTCAAGATTAGGATTTGAATGCTTTGAAGAAAAGAGTGTTGTAATCTTCCCAAGACAGATGAAAAATGAGAATGCTGCTGTTTTTTTAGATGAAAGGACTTACCCAACACAATAAAATAAACACCTGAAAACCAGGGACCAGTTTGCATACTTTAAAACTGAAGAGTACTAAATTAATTTGTAGTTAAGTACAGTACTATTCACAATTTTTAAATAAAAGTAGAACTTATAACTCAAAATTAGAATATTAAATCTTTCCCTTTTAAGAACCATGAAGCACTTTTCCTCCTGTACTGACCTTGAATCATGTAACTCACCAAATTTTACCACATACAATAACATTTACTTGGACTTGTACTGTTAGAAACTTGTAACCCTGTGCTCAAAAACAAACAAAAAAAAAATACACATCTGATACGTCTGATATTCCATATTTTTTTTAAAAAATATATATAGAAGAATTATAGGTAATAAAACCACAGTTTGTATTTCAGATCTTGAGGGTATTCAAATTAATCTATTGCATAGAAATCATGCCACACCTTTCAAAATACGACCTTCCCTATTATGGACCTTAATCCAGTAAGTAATAGCATTTCTAAGTGGAGCTACCCATATATCTCATACTGGACTGAAGCCAACACAACTTTTTCAACTGACCATAATTATAACCAAGTTAACTGTAGCATTTAAAATCATAATATCCTTTTCAAGAAATGGGGAAAAAAAAAGGCACAGTGATTTCTTAGTTTTCTCAATAACAAAAGCACTGGATAAGTATCAAGCATTGTTTTGTTGTGTTTCCTTGTAGCTAGTTAGTAATATTGCTTCATTCTGCACATAATGCACAAAGGGTAAGGATGAGAGCAATAGTCTGTAACTATACACCAAAAATAACTTTCTTTGTTTTTTGGGGGGAGTAGAATGATCCAAAATGTCTAAAAAAACATGAATCTTTTGGCAAGGTATTCACAGTCAGTGATTTATAGTTCTTCCTAATCTACAGTTTAGCATTTGTTGTCTCCAGGCCCAAAACAGTGACTACATTTTACATTTATGAACTTCATTTTTCCCACATCATTGACTACTCAGATAAAAAGGATAGCAAGTTCAGGGTCTGTTGAATCTTGCCCGAGGTATGTGATATAAACAGCTGATGTAGATTACAATTATATTTCCTGCTTCATTGTATCTGCACATTGGGGAATATGTTCCTTGAAAAGTAATATTACTGATCCAAAGTCAGCAGCTAAGGCTTTATCTGGGATGCCAGACTTTTGGTAAGTTCATCATCCCTTATCACAGAAGAAGTTCCATATAAAGTCACTAAGGTTACTTTATAGTACATACTTTACTTTAAATAATGTAATTTGTTCAGCAGTTATGGTGGAGGACTTTCGGAAGCATTGTAAAGTTTTACCAAAGCGGTCACTATGACCACTGAAAGGAGAGGCAATCATATAGTGCAGTATACTTGTCATGGGGTTATGTCCAGACATAAGTCTGTGATGGGGGGGTGGGAGGGAGGAGAGAGGGGCAGACTGCCACTGTTCTGCATGATGTTCTGATGTAGAATTCCGACAACAAAAATCAAAAAAGCATAACAACATTCTTCCACCCCTGTGCCCACTTCAGGAGATAAAAAGCCTGCAAGAATATCACCCTACTGATATCACCACTCACTAGATACCAACCTCTAGCTCCCATAGTCTCAAGATGAGAATCTTCTTCAGTATAAAGGGATTTTAGGGAGTCTAAAGAGAGAATTTTTACCCTTTTTACACAAAAATTGCAAAATGCAGCTCAGAAAATGCACTGTCCCAATAGCCAATTTCTTTTCCTCTAGCTTTTCCCCTAATTTTGGAAGGATTAAACCTTGGAGAAGGTCCTCCTTTTGATCACTTTCACATCATTGCCTATATCTTATTACATTCCCAGTAACTACTTCAATCTCGCTAAGCAAGAACAGCAGAAAACTACAGTTCATCTCCAACATTTGTTGCTGTCAAAGTTTTAGAATTAAAGAAACAATTATTTTTTTTTTATTTAAAGACCTCATCCAGTTATTGCATATACTGTTTGAAATGTATAAAAAAATCTACTTCCCTAAATAACTAAAACAAATTTTAATCTCTCTCCAAATTATTTTCTCATGGACTATTACAATTTCAATTCTAAGAATCTATCGAATTTTCAAAGAAAACATTCATTCAACACTGTGGGTCAGCAATCACAAGGAAGCATTTCACCATGACTCAAAATTATCCCTTGTCAGCAGAACTGTCAAGATTATCCAAAAAATAAATAAATTAAAACGTGATTACAGTTAATTGTGAGCAGCTGAAGCCTACTAGTTAATCTGTTCAGAATCTTATGTGAAGAACATTTATGTCCTGTCTTTCAAGCAATCCTTCACTTGCTAATGAAGTATTCATTTATACTTCCCAAACATAAATAGAAGTCACAGAGTGAACCCTGCTATTGCAGAAGCAAAAAGAGAGAAATATTGAACAAAACTCATGTATCAATGAGAGAACATCTAGAATTTCTCTTTAACTACTGTAGCCAACAACTGGATCATTGAAAGATCTGAACCTCTACCCTGTTCTATACAGCAGAATTTGGAAAACTTACCTCATTAACTTGCTTTTTGTTTAAGTGAAAAACTTGACCAGAGCTTGTGGAGGCAATTTCTTCATAGACTTTGTAACCAATATGATCCCTGTCATCACAGTCTCCAGTTAGCACAAATACTACCTGTATTTAAAAAAAAAAAAAAAAAAACACCTAAAAAACACATCCAAGTTATTTGGGACACAGTGCAAACTTTTGCATGAAAGCATTTTAAAGGTAACATGAAGGTCTGACAGCAGAAGTGCATCACTTGGCATGGGCTCTTATTACTTTACAATGAATAAAGGAACAAATAAGAATCATTTTATAAGTGATACTCATTTAACAGCAATTAGACATCCCAGAAAACTTGTCTCAAAACAACATAAGAACATCCACATAACTGATATGCTGACCAGGCATATATACAAACTTCATCTGCACTATTTAATCCACAACATTAAAAATAAATGTTCCTTCAAGTTTCCATTAATCAGATCAGATATCTGTAAAAAAAAATAAAATTCCTAAAATGCCAACATTACTTTTGTATAAACAGATTTCACCGACCTTCACATAGTGGAATTTTACCCTTCAGTGTGGAGAAAGCACAGTATTAAAGACATAAATCAACTAAGAACGTAAATCCCTCATGTACCTGTGACTGCTTCTGTTGAATGAGTTGAAGTACTTCATGGGTGAGTCTGTAGTCTTTGGATCGTGCATCAGTAAATACATAGATGAAAGAACCAGGAAGAGAGATTTCTAGAGCAATCTTAATTGCTCCAATGCTCATCTCTGGACAGTCTCCACCACCCTGTTTACAATTAGAAGAAGGAAAAAACACAAACTTTCAAGGGAAAAGAACACACCAACTAAAGTTTCTCAAGTTTCTCTTAAGTGTATGATTTGAACATTCCGTCCTCTATTCATTTATTAACTCCCTGCCCAAAACCCCATGGAACAGGAGTTGTTCAGTCTGGAGAAAAGGAGGCTCAGGGGAGACCTTACTGCCCTGTACAACCCCCTCAAAGGAGGCTGTGGCAAGGTAGGGGTCAGCCTCTTCTTCCCCACAACTAGCAACAGGACTAGAGGAGCTGTGCCAGGGGAGGTTCAGGTCAGACATTGGGAAGAATTTCTTTGCTGAAAGGGAGGTCAGGAACTTGAATGGGCTGCCCAGGGATGTGGTGGAGTCGCAGTCCCTGGAGGTACTCAAGCAATATTTAGATGTTGTACTGAGGAACATGTTTTAACACGGAAATATTGGTAGTAGGTGGACACTAGGACTGAATGATCTTGGAGGTCTATTCCAACCTCTGTCATTCTATGATTCTAATTTTTTTTTTTAACTTCTCCAAAGCAAATGTAATCTTCAGCAAAAGAATCTCCTAATTAAACATTTATTTTGTAGGCAAAGTCAAGGTAATAGCTTATTTTTATAACCACCTTCTAAGTAGAAGAATATCTCTATTCCATCTTAATGTCTATGACATTATTTTTCCATGTAATTTTTGAGTGTTTTATATGGCATCTGCTTTGTACATCTCATAGGAAAAACACTGCCAAATTAAATGGATGTTCTGAGAACAACTATAAACATTTTATTTTCATAATATAGAAGTTCTCAAAAGGCAGATATACAAAACTACTAAACAAAATATTTTCACCTTTTTCAAATGAGAAATATTTTGTGCCATTCTTTCCAAATTTCAACAAAATATGATTGCCTTGTAAAGTTTTCCAGAAAACTGAGATGACTAAAGTTTCATTTTCCACCCCTTTTGGGCAGGTATGCAGAAATTTAGGTTGTTAGCTCAGCTCATCTGTGCTACTACACTTCTCAGTTCTGAATGCAACGCTGACATAACTATTTAAAGCGGATTCTATCCACTTAAAAATGGTAATTTTAGTATCTAACTGAAAGCCATTATCAACAATTCTTAATGAACGCTATTTTGAGTAAGTAATCTGTTATTTCTATACTCAGGAGTACTCAAATAAGACCTTTTTGTAATGCCTATGCAAATATATCAGCACACATATAATGAGATCATGCAGCACTCCATATATACTTAAAAGATTTTGATACAGGCAAGATTTAAATATATTGCTCATCCAATAAGGCCTCATTGTAGAAACTGCATTTAATATGAGAACACCTTAACAGTTTGCTTCTCTCTTCAAATAGAAAAGATACTGAGAATCCAGCGCTGTCCAGGTATCAATTATTGTCACACTGTTCACAAGATTATTTCACAGCTAATTATAAGAGTCATAATATATCAACTCACCCAGTGTCAAAGGAATATTTTCTTGACTAGTCTGAATGCAAAAAGAACAGGACCTAGTTTCTTCAGACAGATGCACACAGACTAGTCTTAACCTATTGTCAGATACCAACTGAAAGCCCCTGTCAAATGTGATGTCCAAACACTACAACTGTTCCATACTCAGAATATTTTTGTTGCAAAGATCTGCATTTGTATTGATGCCCAAGAAGTTTTGCAGTATTCTAGACAACATATTCCTGTCAAAGATGTTTTATACATACATAAGACTCCTTCAAATAACTTAACTTCACAATTTTAGCTTTGTTCATTAATGAGATTATTTGTTCCACAACTTTAATCAAAAGTAATTTATCTCAAGATTTCCACTACTTTCAAAATATTTAAACTTTTTACTGCCTTTCTAGGAAAAATATCCATAATGAGCTTTATAGAAGTGTTCACATTTTCTGGAAGAACTGCTGCAAGATATCCTATCAGTCCTTAATCACTTTAATGTCTTATTTTGTCCCTCCAAAGATGTAATTCATTATAGTAAATCAGTCTTAATTCAGCTGGGCATAACTATAACCTTGAGCAGAATTATGAAATATACAGTCACTGAGGACTGGGGGAAAATCTTAAATTCATTAGAGTGCGACTTTTAAACAACTTGCTAACAAATGAGGAGTTTTAAATTCCTGAAAGCTTCATCTGGTTCTTACCCTTTTTCAAAACAGTTAAAATTATTTTCCAGTGTACCTAAATATGGGACCAATTTTTAACCTACCTCTAGAAGAGGAAAAAGCACAATGGTTGGCATTTTATCCCCCCTTGAAAATTTACAATTTATTGTTTTCTCAGAATTCCAACCTTTCTTGCAATTTTTAAACTGTTCATTCTACCCTAACTAGCACCACTGGCTTCTACACAACCCTAAACCATTTATATCATTAAACCATTTGCCCATTTCTAAAACACCATCCTTGAAGTCAGAGGCCTGTTCAGAAGTATTATCTCAGACAACACTTGACTGAAGAACAGGATTTCCAGTAAAGCTAACTCCACTCCAATATTTCTCTTTCCTTCCAGCACCTGATCCAGATATCATTTGCATGTCACTCTGACACTAAAAATCAAGGGAGACATACTATGATGTTTCAAAATCCGTCACTCATCTTCTTATACCAAGCCACTTGAGTCAGCCTGCTATATTTGCATCATTAGGTGCTTGTTAACACAGGGCAATGAAGTTAGTGGCTATGTTGCACCTGACAGGTCTTAAGAGTCTTTTTGTACACAAATTAGTTAGTTAGAACTAAGGAAATAACTTACAGGAAACAGTAAAACAGTTCATAAAAGTGCCTGCAAACAAGCAGCAGAACTAACAAAATTCAAAATAAGTATTATCCTTGACTAACTAGTCTTTCTCATGTTATTAATCAATAAGCAAAGTATCCACATAACAATGTAAACTAAGAAAGTAATTAACTATAATCAAAAATTCAGATAAGCAGAAAACAAGAAGATGATACTTGTGTACCTATATCTACATGAAGCATTACAGCAGAAACACTAACAAGAAAGGAATGATTATAGGGAAGAAATAGAGTGAGTTGCTAGAACTACACAGAGGATGAACAAGTCACTCACCTGAACATAAAGCTCCCTGAGTTCAAACTGAAATTTCTTGGGATCGGTGGTTATTGTCACTGGACCAATTTCTGGCATGGGGAAAACAAAAACAAAAAAAAAACAGTGTTAAAAACAGAAAGGAGGACTCAGAGGACTCAATAATATGAGGAAGACACAAAGCAATCAAGAGAATTTCAGCTGAAGAGATAATGATTTTTCAGATTGATAAAATCTGAAGGGAAGGAGAAAAAAAAAAACAAAAACAGTTTTATAAACAGAAAGGAGGACTCAATAAAATATTCAGCACTGAGATCTATGGTGACCTAGTGACTCCAACATCATTCCAGCATTACCAGCTTCTGAGCACCATAAGCATTTATAGGCACATACCACAATACCACATTCTGTGTTGTTTCTCTCACACACATTTACTTGTAGTGATGGATATCATCACTGCACTGCTCTCATTAATTAGATGGGAACAAAAAACACCCAGAAGTGGCAACATCAAAAAATAATGAAATTTACCTATGCAACTGTTTCTGAAAAATGCAAAGAAGTATCAAATGTGATTGTAACTAGCTGCTTTTCCTGAGGCTGCTATTTCTTTACAGTTTATCTCAATCTAACTTGGCACTCATGCACTTCAGTTTTCATCCATTCTTGGCACGCACTGCTGCGGCTGCTATTGCCACAAGGCAAGACATTTATTGACCTGGATCAAGGTGCTGAGCATGAACAAATAAGGAACAGCCATCACTAAATCTACTATAATCACACATCAGTTTGCTTGGGGGTTGTAATTGTGAATGCCCTTGCTAAAAGTAGGCTTTTAATTTGCTTAAAAGTCACCAAAAATATGACAAAAAAGCTTTCCTAGAATATGACAGCATCTTGATGGTTTCTTGTAGGGTTTTGATTTATTTTCTTGTGAATGTTATTCACTAACCAAGTGGAAATGCCTTGCTGTCACCAGAGGAGTCATTGTAAGGACTTCACATTATTAACTGCTGTTCCCCTTCTCAACCTGGTACCATCCTCCTCCTTTGAGTGTTCCTTACAGAATATGCCTGTAACAAAGCTATCTCCAAATGTTTGGCTTAAAATTTATCCCTGCTAGTCAGCCATTGTTCCAAAGCATAGAATACAATGAGTTTTAACCATATAATAAAATCACATGCACCATTACTCCCTGTCAATATAAGGATTACATTTTTCAATTCTAGAGCAGCAAATCCTTTGGAAAGGCTTTCTTTCCCCATAATATATAGATATGAAAAGTAACATTACTTCAGCTAAGCTAGAACAGCACATCCAGCACAGATGGCTGAGCTGTGCCTTTCTCTCCAGGCAGCAGTGTGCAGACGCCGAGTGCAGGCCCTGCCAGTAGGCCATGGAATCACACCCAGGCGCTGGCTGCCCCCTCTGCTGTGACCAGCACAGCCTGGGAATGGCATCCAGCCACAGCTCAGGATGGGGGCTTAAGGGAAGCCAGAATGAGTGGTGTCATGAAGAGCTGTCAGAACTGAGATCCCAGCAGGACAGCTGCTCCAACCGGCTCTGCAGCTGTGGGATAACAAGGCCTCAGGAAGGGCTCCTTCACCTCTCTCTCAGCAAAGCTGAGATCCTCTATGGGAGAAACAGCAGCAACACCAAGTAAGTCCCAGCACAAGAGAACTGCCCGTCCTCTCAAAGCAAGCTCTCCTTTGATGGATACCGGGAATACCCCTGACTTCAAGCAGACTGCTAGTGCTTCAGGCAAAACAACAGATAGAGTCCAACACCATGCAAACTCGTTACTATCTGTAGAAGGCATCTGGAAAGGCAGTACCACACAACTCTGGGCTGCTGTCAACTCTCCTGGCCACACAGCCTGATCTCACAGTTGGCGGGAAGGCCATTCAGTACTCTTCACTCATAAATTAGGGAGGGTACCACTTAAGGTATGAACTGTAATGTTACTGGCTCTCACCATCCAGACAGCTGTAACTTGGACCAAAAGCCCAGCATCAACTGTTTCTCATCCACAGCCATGCTGCCACTGAGCCTGTGTGACCTGCTTGCTTGCCAGAAGTGCTCAAACAGCCTCCGAGTTCTCATTTCTCCTCACTCTGCTATACTCCAAGCATATACCCTCAGAGACTGCCTCCTCAGCACAGCCGGAGGCAGGCCTTCAAGTCACTCAGAACAGGCTCAGAGTGAGAAGACAGCTACAAGTGCTTTCATTTCACATGCTAGCCAGGAACCACCTCCAGAAAGGACTTTAAGAAAGAATGGTAAGTCCTCTCATATAGAATCATAAGAACTCTTAGAGAAAGTGAAACAAGCAGTACTGCAAGATCTCTGGCAACTCTAATGTTCAATTAATGTTCAAGTTACAGCTGTCAGCCCTGGTGCAGCTCTGATGAATGAATGAACAAAGGCAACATGACTGAGACGTGACTGATGAACTACACTGGTTTGAAAAAAATGACAGACCACAACAGAGAATTCTCCTAGCACTCCAAAGATGCTAGCCATGTAGGACAAATATGCAGGTAGAGTAACTAAAGGAATTTAAGGGGGTTTAAAAGCAATCATCCCCCCAATCATCTCCTTGTGTAAGAAAAACTTTTGCCCCCCCAAAAAATGGAAAAGCTTTGTGGAATTACATTAAAACATGACAGAAACATAGCATTTTATGTTAACTTGCTACAGGCACAAAAAGATTCACGTACTGGCATTCAGAACAGTTTTTAGTGTTTGTGTGAAAGCACAGTTTTGCTCTGTGCATCGTCCTGGTGGATGAGAATCTGGACATGAACCAGCAGTGTGTGCTTACAGCCCAGAAGGCCAACTATATTCTGGGCTGCATTAAAAGAGGGGTGGCCAGCAGGGAGAGGGAGGTGATTGTCCCCCTCTACTCAGCTCTTGGGAGGCCCCATCTGGAGCCAAGCACAAGAAAGACACATAGCTCTTGGAACAGGTCCAGAGGAGGGCCACTACGATGATAAGAGGGCTGAAGTGCCTCTTCTGTGAAGAAAGGTTGAGGGAACTGAGCTTGCTTATCTTGGAGAAGAGAAGGCTCCAGCGAGACCTAATTGTAGCCTTCCAATTCCCTCTTCTTGGAAGAGGGAAATACTGCTTACGTGGGTTGACAGTGGTAGGACAAGGGGGAATGGTTTTAAACTAAGACAGGAGAGGTTTAGGTTGGATATCAGGAGGAAGTTTTTCACCCAGAGGGTGGTGACGCACTGGAACAGGTCACCCAAGGAGGCTGTGGATGCCCCATCCCTGGAGGCATCCAAGGCCAGGCTGGATGTGGCTCTGGGCAGCCTGGGCTGGTTGTTTGCGACCTTGCACAGAGCAAGGGGTTGAAACTGGATGATCTTTGAGGTCCTTTTCAGCCCAGGCTATTCAATGAATAGCAAGCATCTCGGGAAAGAGACAAGTTACCTAGCATGATAACTCGGGAAAGAGACAAGTTACACATACTGATAACTATTGCAAAGGCTGTTTGCAAATTTGGCAGTCCCTTAATCTGGACCATGTAAGACATCTGTACTATATATCAGTTTTAGATGAATGTATTAGGACAATCTAGAAGAGGAATACAGGATCCATTTACCTATTTTTATCAATTCAGAACACTAAATTTGTTTGTTCTAGAAGGAAAAAAACAATGTAGCAGAAGGAATTTCAGCAGAGATGCCAAATCATATAGAGTTCTTCCAGCCATAGAAAGCCTTCACCAAATTCAGAGCAAGAGCATCTCTCTCAAGTATTCAGAATTAAAAATAACTAAACAAACATCAAAGCCAAGCAAAGACAGAACCCTACACCTCGGGATGCCTTCCAAAAAAAGGAATAAATTTCAGATTTAGTACCCTACGAATTGGAGTGAGGGAACATAACAGCAAAAACACCCTGACCTTTAATACCCAATGCAATTACAACTGCCATTTACTAGTTCTTGTTTGGCTACACAGCACAGTGTTACCCCCATTCTAACTAGTTTGCTGCTATGTCAGTCATACAGATTGTAAAATCATAGAATCACAAGGTTGGAAAGGACCTACAAGATCACCTAGTCCAACCATCTTCCCATTACCATTGCTACCACAAGCCTCTAAACCAGATCTCGTAGTTCCTCATCCAGAGGCCTCTTGAACACTACCATGCAACTCCACCACTTCCCTGGGCAGCCATTCCAGTGTTTGACCACTCTCTGAGAGAAAAAGTTTTTCCTTATGTCTAACTTAAACCTCCTCTGGTACAACTTGTAGCCCTTTCCTTTGTACTGGTGTGAAAGCATAACCCCTTGTAGCCTAGAATTGTACAAGCTGAAGGGGAGTCTGAAGTACTAACTCATAGATAGCTGGCACATAACTCAGATATTCAACACTGCTGAATTCACTCCAGGTCTACTCTCCTGTTCTGTCAGCTTTACAGCCACTCATCCAAAAGCTCTAGAGTAAGATCTGACGACAAACAGCATGCAGTGTGTAATGAACAGAATGCGAAAAAAATGGGGTGGAGATCACGCACAGGGCATAGTTAATATACATTCGTCTCATGGGTAAGGCAGAACTTCAGTACTTCCCATCCTATTTCTCCATCCAAGTGATGCTTCTTAGTTATATCAATTTTGACAGTTTTTAGATCAGCAGACTAATCTACATTTCAAATACACGTACCCCCCCCCCATATACACACACACACACACACACACACACACACATATATATATATACACACACTATTATTTTTGTACCAGATCCATCTTCCAGTCTTGTTTCCTGTACAGAACCTCAAACATTTGTCCCACTATTTTTAAAGTTAACAAAGGATTGGGAATGATCACCTAGGATAGCTATGATGCTCTTAAGAAGCCCCCAGCCAGCTTCCTGTTTTCGGGGCACATAAGCAGAAACCCTTAATTTCTGAAGAGCAAATTGGGTGCTACATGTCAGGACTTCACACAGCTGCACTCCACTCACAAGCTGCCATCACAGATCAGAGAATCACAGATTCATGGGCCTTAGAAGGAACCTCTGAAGATCATTTAGCCCTCTCATCCACCGTTCCACTGCGATGCATCTTCTGATTTCCAACGCTGCAGTGACGTGTCAAGAGAGCAGCTAAAGAAAAGAGATGCTTCTAATTGCGATCGCTCAAATTATAGTGAACATTCCTCTCTCAAATAGCTGACTTAGAAGAAGATTTAAATGTTTCTTTAATTAAAACACTCCTTCAGTTTTAACCAGCTATGAATTTCTGTGGTAGATCACTAAATCCAGAAATCTGACTGAAAACATAAATTAAGCTAACCACCCTAAGAGAGAATTTAAAAAGCTTGGCTCCTCCAGGCTTCTTTCCAATTAAGAGCCCCTGTGCCTCCGCTCCCTCTAGCTTTCAGGCTCTAACCAGGGTGCAATCATATTCGTGTTTTACCAGATTCTTAACCAGGCAAAAAAGAAGCCAAACCAACACAGCAATAGATGAGCAAACTTAATGCAGTCAACCCTCCCCCCCCACTCCCCCTTTTTTTTAAGTTAGTTTTTCAGCTTCCTGACTTTTCACTTTAACATGAAACTTCAGTTTCAGAAGATGACTGACTGCAAGAAGACTGTTTGCACATGTAGCTTTTTTGCTTCCCTTGGATAATCAAACAAAAGTCAGGCAGACAGTTCATGCACCAGTTACGACACCAAGCTGAGTGGTGCAGTAAATACGGCAGAAGGAAGGGATGCCATTCAGAGGGACCTCAACAGGCTGGAAAGCTGGGCTCAGGTGAACCTAATGAGGTTCAACACAGCAAAGTGCAAGGTTTTGCACTTGGGCCGGAAGAACCCCAGGCACCTGTACAGGCTGGGAGGAGTTGTCCTTGAGAGCAGCTCGGCAGAGAAGGACCTGGAGGTCCTGATGGATGAGAAACTTAACATGAGCCAGCAGTGTGCTCCTGCAGCTCAGAAAGCAAATGGGATCCTGGGCACCATCAGGAGAGGGGTGGCCAGCAGGGATAGGGAGGTGATTGTCCCTCTCTACTCTGCTCTTGTGAGGCCCCATCTGGAGTACTGTGTCCAGGTGTGGAGCCCTCAGTACAAAAAAGACATGGAGATTTTGGAAAGGGTCCAGAGGAGGGCCACAAAGATGATCAGGGGGCTGTAGCACCTCTCCTATGAGGACAGGCTGAGGGAGTTGGGTTTGTTCAGCCTGGAGAAAAGGCGGCTGCGGGGTGACCTCATTGCAGCCTTTCAGTACCTGAAGGGAACCTATAAGCAGGAGGGGAGTAAACTCTTCGAAAGGGCCGATAACAGCAGGACAAGGGGAAATGGATTTAAGTTAAAAGAGGGTAGATTTAGGTTGGATGTTAAGGGCAAGATCTTTACTATGAGAGTTGTGAGGCCCTGGAACAGGCTGCCCAGGGAGGTTGTGGATGCCCCATCCTTGGAGGTGTTCAAGACCAGGTTGGACGGGGCCCTGGGCAACCTGATCTAGTATAAGTGTATGTTTGGTGTCCCTGCTAGGCAGTGGGGTTGGAACTACATGATCCTTGAGGTCCCTTCCAACTTGGGTCATTCTGTGATTCTGTGCATACTGTGAGTCACTGCCAAGCAGTCTGAAGTGAAGCATTACTGCAGCTTCACCCTCAATTCACCTACGAAGACAGAATTCACCCTTGCACACCTCACTTTTCATCATCCACCTTGGTGCAGCAGCCAAAGTATGGAACAAAGCTAGAGACCAAAGATCCAGAAGAGGTTTTGCTGAAAAATATGCTCTAAGCATCACACATTTCTCATCCTTACAACATCTAAGAGCTTTGTGTTTTGTTGCTGATGGTATTGGGACTTTTTTTTGTTGTTGTGTTTCTTTTGTGTTGTTTTATTTTAAAGGAAAATATCCATGGTAAAAAAAAAAAGACACTATATATGTTTCTTGGAAAAACAAAGCTAGCTTGGAGATCTCCAGTGGTTAAAATTTAATATGATCTTTTGTCAGCACTATATTCAGTTTATAGGCCTTCAGTGTAGTTCTCCAGAAGTTTTTCCTTTTTTCTTTTTTTTTTAAATGCCATCGAAAAGAAAAATAAGGTGCTAATTTGCCTAGCAGAGTAACAATAAGAATACTGTTTACTGTCCTAAGAATTACAGCAATAAAACAGGATACACCTCATCTTCTACATAGATTTGGGTTTTGTTGTTGGAAAAGACAGCTGAAGTCATTACATCCACCAATATGGTTATATCATGCTTCCCTCTATTGCCTGACAAGCCGTACTTTTATAGCAGACAGATGAGGGTGTTTGAAAATCACACACACCAACTGGAGGAAAGCTACTGCAATAACAACCCTAAAATCCCCCTTCAAAGCTGCGAGCCATTCATTCTTTTCCTAGAGGTGTCTTTGGTTCTCATGCTGTTTATTCTGCTCTGCAGCTGCTGCTCTGTGAAGTCCTTATCTTGCTCCATAGCTACTGCTCTGTAAAATCTTTCTTGTATTCCCACAGGGTTTGTTACCAATTCTCTACTTAGAAAAGTTTTCCAGTTCCTCACCAATGGAAAACCTATTCTCCCACAAGAGAGCCTGAAGCAGGTCTCCAAGATGCTCTCTGCTCCAAGGTAATAATATAATGTATATCCCCTCTGGTGTAAGATTTTGTCTGCTGCTAGCACACACACACACCAAAAAAAAAAAAAAAAAAAAAAAAGGGCATGAAGGCATGCAGAGCCCTGACACCTGCAGGGAGCCAATCTTCCTCCTCCGCTCCCCAGCTGCTTGAGCAGCTCTGGAGGTCTGGAGGTCTGATCTCACCAAACGCTGGCAGCCATCACTTCTCAAGTGCCTTTGGCCATCCCTAGCAAACTCTCAATGGATGACTGCCTGAGTTACAGAACACATCGACAGCTGAAAACTCAGCCAGCAGTCCCTGGGAGAAGCCAGAGGACACAAAGAGCCATGGAGGTTATCGAGCCTGGTGGTCCCCTGCACTCATGAGCCATTCCAGGGAACTTAGTCCACAGAGAACTGCTCCCCATGCTCTTCTCAAGCATCTCTTCAGTGCATGAAAGCTTTATGCCTGAGACTTCTCAGTCTCATATTTCCAAGAGTACAGAATTTTGTGATTCTTCTCTTTTCTGATAACAAGAAGAAAAAAAAGGCACTTACTGACTATACAGCATGCAAGCTCTGAAAGGACTTGCTTCTTTCAGCCCATAGCAAAGGCCAAGCAGATGATAAGAGCCGCAACCACTGCTGCCTCACTGTTCAGCATGGGAGAGGCACTTACTGACACTGGCCCACACAGCTCCCTGAGAATATCTGAAAAGGTCATCAGATTACTCTCTGGTTTTATTTATTACCCCTTGTTAACAACAGCCTGAACTGAGTAAAACACTGCTTATAATGCTCTTTAAATTCTTTCTGCAGACTGAACTCCATACAGTCCAAGTCTATTTCTGTCTCATCTCTTGGTCTGTGTATTTTGGCAAGACTCCTTCAACACTTGCAACAGCACTAGATAAATAGCTTACACTGAAGAGTAAGGCAGGAATGAATGTAACTACACATTTTGTCATTAATAACCTGAACACACTTAAGTAAAAATAAAGCAGTCTTTACAACACGATTTTTAATTCTAGATTTACAGTTGGCATCGCATTACACAACTAATTTTCTTGCTGCAACATCAGGAAGCTTTGCTCCGAGCACCTGCAAGCACCAGCCAGGGCACTGCAGGCTGCTGCAAGTCCCCAACAGGATGCTTCCTCTGCTGCTTCCCACCACATCCCCTGATTGTGTCTGCACTATCAGGGGTCCACAGGCTGACCAACCAGTGGAGTCACAGTTTCTTTTTTTTCCTCCACAATTTGAACTCAGTTACAAGGTCTGATTGAAAGATTCTGCTGCTTGAAAGATTATACTCATGGGCTGCTTCCTTCAAAGAGACCTTTTGTCATGATACAATGAAAACTGAAAAAGCAGCACTGAAGCTATAGTCGCATGGCTTCCACCAAACACACAGAAGAATTCACGCACTCAGCAATCACGTCCACATGAAAACAGACAGCATGAGCAGAGTCACCAACAGCAGCTTGAGCATCCAGAGAGCAATGGCAAATACTCCATGTTCATGCTTTGCAGCACAGAGTGACAGGGCAAAACAGTACCAATCATGTGTAATTATGGTCAATTAATAAACTGAGCGCCCGTGTTTTCTTGCAAGAGTCCAACTCTGCAGGTTACAGAGACCTCAGAACTAACCAGTTGGCACTTAAAGATGTTGGAGATCCCAGAAACAAGGACTTATCAGAGCGTGTTACCATACTAGTCCTACACTGTACTTTAACAGGCTTCTGTTTTTCATAGTGCTTTCACCTGGTTAAAAAGTAAAAACAAAACAAACAAACAAAAAAAACAGATGTAATATTGTGTCAGATTTAATCTGGTCCATAGGAGTGTCTCTGACAAGAATTAAACAACCTTTGAAATGCACAAGAGTGACCTAAAAGACATTTGGATGCTGGTCACAATCCCTGAAAAGACATTTAGTAAGTTTTGCCTCCTTGCACTCTGGCAACTGTCAGCAAACGCAATGAACCAATTAGCCCTAATGAGAGAGATAAGATCAGACTGTAAACACAGATCTAACTACATCTATATAATTAAAAATCAACTAAGTTTTCCTCAATTTTCATACCAAGGGCCTCATTCCTCGAAAGATTACAGAGCAAAAGCCTTCCTTCAGAAAATTCCAGGAGACAACAATGAGGATCTACAAAGTGATGCCCTGCATGAGCATACACCTGTGTGTACGTACACATGCATGAACACCAACATTTCAGTACTATGGAATGTTTCATGATGAATCTGACTGCCATCTTTAGAGAATGGAGATTTCCAAACACAACCAAAAGAAAGCACTCTGAGATCTGCACCTCAGAAGAAACTGGTGTCACATTTAGTACACATCTTTTATTCTGCATGTAAGTACACTTTTAACAAAATTTCTTTTTTTACTACAATAAATGTATCTGCATTCTTTTTAAGTCAATGGCAAAGTTTTTATTGATTTCAGAATCAGCCTAGGCTCCCAATGAGTTTCATGCTACAAAATGAATTGCTAAAGGATAATCAGTGTAAGGCTACTAGAAACCCAAACTGCTTCCTCTTAGTCATTATAACTGTAAATTCAAATTCTCATTCTAAATAAACCCCACTTCACAAAGGTAACTTATCTATAGTTAGTAGAACATCAGATTTTATGGCAAATACCAATGCCTGCATACATGGCTCATTTCCTCTGACAGCCCTCAGCTGCTAGTATTATTCTAACCACAGGGCTGGGATACAGCTGGGAATAAAGAAGCAGCAGTTCTCTCAAGTGAAAGCATCTACTTGAAGATTTTCAATAAATGTCAGTTATTGATGTACCGCATTAAAGTCAATCTTTTTATACGTTTAAACATGTACTATTGAGAAGGAAGACTACATAGATATTTTCTACTTCACAGACACTCACTATCCCTAGTGAGGCTGTATTGCACAAGAAAAAGATGCAGAAAGCATGACTGCAAAACTGCTCATCTGAGAGAGCCAACCCATGGTAAAAAAAAAAAAAAAAAAAGACCAAAAAGTTACTGGTCTATTTTAACTCTATTTTTAAAAATACGTGGTTTGGATTGAAAAGAATTAAAAAGAAGGATTTAGCAAGTATTTTAAGGCCAGCTAAACCCCTCAAACCTTTACCAGAGCACCGTTCATTTCAGTAGCTGTCAAGTCAGATGCAAGCAGCTCTCTCCTGTCCCTTAGCTTTTGCCTGTATTATGCATAATTGTGTAATTTTCTAAAAGGCACCAACAATTTCAAGCAGAAGTCAGTCAGGAAGGAATCCACTTACCATAGAATTAGGCAGAGCAGGGCCTGAGAGGCTTGAACAGCCACTGTAACTGCAGGGAAAGGATCTGCATGGTCAGGCTGAGGAGTTTCTCCACAGCTCCCTGCACAGCTTGGTGACAACAATGGTGCCATGTCTCCTTCCTTCTCACAGTACAAAGCAGTGAACGTGCCTTGTGCAGCCTGATTCCTTCCAAAGCTCACACTGGAGTAGCAGCACACAAAGGCCTAGTGGCAGAGATGGAGCCCACTCAGAGGCAACCAGCCACATCCTCGCACCTGCTGAGAGCCACGTCACAGCCATGTCTCCAGAACAAAGATGCAAACATAAGAATTCTGAAAATTACATGGGTTAAGCTAGTGTTACTATTTCACAACTAAGGAGGCGGTTTTCTCCTTTGGGCAGGTAGTGCAGGAGCTCACGCTGCCCTTTCTGGAAGTGCCACACACAGTGTGTTCAACCATGTGCAAGCAGTGCCCAGCTCCGTTTTGCGGTCATGAAATACCTTACAAAAAATAACACAGATACAACTGGGTTACAGGGTCTGGGCCTGCCTCTTGGCAAGCAGCTCTACCTACATGCCACCACGAGTGGCACTTGTTTCATTTTCACTAACCACTCACTCACGAGTACATTTCCTTATTTTGACAACTCTTCTACGCAAGTAATAACTCCAGGCAACTCATAGCCAAATTCATGAAACTTAGCAGGGCAGCTGCTAACCCATCTGATTTACCCATGCTCATCTACACCACGCAGTTCAGCAAAGATGGCCTCAGCCAGCCATGATGGCAGGGCCAGGTCTGTGCTCAATGCAGATTCCTGCTGTCACACTGCACAGGCTCAGTGCCCTGACACTGACATTGCGGCATGCCCCTATTCGACAGGAGGTTAACAGCTACAGGAAAGCTGCTCCATGGCTTTGGAAGAAGAAAAAGGAAAAATAAGAATATGTTTGTCTTGATGCAGGTTTGAGTGGTCAATATTGTTTTAGGAAGCTGGGGTAGAGAACTAAACATTTTTATACAATTAAATGTTATCTGTGGATTATAAAATTCAGCAAAGCAAGTACACTCCAAACGATTCAAAAAGTAAAGGGGAGGTAGGGAGGAAGAAGAAATGAGAACACTAACTTTCCCACCCTACGCAAAATAGGCTTTTTTCACTATGAACAAGGATTACTTCAATCTGTAAAATATGAGTACTTCACACAGAAACACTGTCTTCTGTTTGCTCATCTTTTAGAATTTGTTCTAAATAATTTCAGTATTTACGTTTAGACTGCTAATGTTGGCAAAAGCACAGTTTTAGCTTAGATTTCTCATCTGCCTTGATCCTTGCAATTTCCAGTTTCATCTTCTGTTCGGCCTTGTCCAAGACTGGGAAGTGCTGAGCACCCTAATGGAAAAACAGAACTCTGGCATGGAAACAAAGTGATATACCACAAAATCATTACCAAGGTTATGCTTAGAGAAATATATATGTGTTTGTTTGTTTTTTAATGGAAGCATTTTCTATCATTATCATTGTAATAAACCACTTGGCTTGTTTAACTAATACAAAGCACAAGGCTTTCTTTTGTAACACTTCAGATTTGCAGCATGGAAGCCTGCAAGCTCCAAACTGACTGAGGTCCTTACACAGGCTAAGTGTCTTCTAGATACAAAGCAACCACTGCAAAAGCTGTACTCTGACCATGCAGGTTCTGTGAGATCCCCTCTGACAACCCACACTAGGATGGATGTTTGATGTGGGAACCATTCCCATGAAGTGGAAGATGAGTGTTGGCTTCCAGTAGATGCAGCTGGCAACCAGGCACAGCCTGAGAGTGAGTATCACAATGTACTTTTAGCACAGGTTGGGATTTCCACCACTGAGGAAACAAAAGGTCTCACAAGCTACTACACCAACTTGAGTGATCAAATTTTCAAAGCAACCCAGAATAGTTTCAGTTGGAAATGGACATTAAAGCCCCCCCAAGTCCCAGTCCTCTGGTGTGGGATGACTGCCACCCACCACATCGGGCTGCCCAGGGCCAGAGTCAGCCTGGCCTTAAGTACCTCAGCAGCATCTCTGGGCAGCTTGTGCCAGTGTCTCACAGCCCTCTGAGTACAAAATTTCCTTCTAGCACCTAACCAAAATCTCCCCTCTATTAGTCTAAAGCCATTACCCTTTGTCTTGACACTACACTCCCTGACAGTCCCTCCCCAGCTTTCCTGAAGGCCCCTTTAATCATTGGAAAGTTGGCCCCAATGAGGTCTCCCCGGAGACTTCTTTTCACCAGGTTGAACAAGCTCAGCTCTCTCAGCCTGTCTTCATAGGTGAGGACCCCTCCAGCCTCCTTCTTGTGCTGGGGACTTCAGAGCTGAACACAGCACTGTAGGTGAGGGCTCACATAAGCAGAAGAGAAAGGAATGGTCACCTCCATGACCTGCTGGTCACACTACTTTTGGTGTAGTCCAGGATACAACTTACTTTCTCTCCAGCATGTCAGCCAATCCACACAGCTTTGCGTCACCCACCAACTTCCTGAGGGTGAACTTGATCCCACTGCCCATGTCATTGACAGACATGCTGAATGGTGCTGGTCCCCATACTGGCCCCCGAGGAACACCACTCATCATCACTAGTCTTCCCCTGGACATCGAGCCATTCAGCTTCACTATTAACAAAGCTTCCCATCCTATTTGTGCTAGCAAAGAATTGAAAGCTAGGGACATGGTTTCACTATTTATACTTACTATTTCCACAGGCTTCTTGTCTCAGATTCTTTTCCGAGTCTGACACAACAAATCTAGATGCAAGATATTTCTTAAAGAACAGTGGCTGTTAGACATAACACCACGCCCACATCCAGCCCTCAGCACGTCACCACAGCATCATATCAGAGCTGGCAGCTGTGTCCTCCTCAGCTGCTTCTGGGCAAAGCACATGGAACAATTTTTTTAAATCATGTAAGCTTGGTAAGATCCCAGTAGTACTAGAAAAATAAAACTCATTCCAAAGTTCTACATCGTTAAAAGTGAAAAGGAGAAAATAATTTTTAGACTCTATGAATCAACAACTTCCGTGGCCAAAGCTGTCACACCATGCATGTCACTGCTTACAAGAACAAAAGCATTCCTTAGGAATCTCTAAAACAGACCATATTCTTGATGAAGCTACCCTTGATTATCCTTGCTCCCAAGGGCCGGCTCCTGGCTCTGTGGTGCAGCTGGCTACTTGGTGCCCTGCCATAGGGTCTCCGGCATACTCTCAAGCACCAGTCCCATGCCTCGTGTCCTTTAGAAGCTATAATACTGAGGAATTCAGTGACCCAGAGCCTCAATGCTAAACCTCCACCAGACCACTAACCCTGCTCATACGTTTTCCCCCACACACACCTTTCCAACACTCTCCCACAGAGCTCTGCTCATCTGATTAGACTGTGCTGGCACAACCAAGCCAGAAAGCAAGGAAGCACAGACCTAGGCAAGGAATCACAATTACAGAAACTTTCAAACAGCATAAACAGACCAGGGCTGGAAAAAAGCATAATTCTGAATGCCCTTCTGCAATTGAACATCCTCTCAATTTCTCATTCCAGGCACAAAGCTTCTACCAGATAGCCCAAGAAGCCAGGGCCAATGTCAGTGCCATCAGTGCTAAGCAGAAAGCACAGGGTTCTGATTAACTGTGACGCCTCATGTTTCTCAGCGTAACTCAGTTCTTGCATCCAAAAGGTTCAGCATCACAACAGAAAATTTAACTGTGCGGCACTCACAACCCAACATGGAATCCCTACACATACCACCAGGCTAGCCCTCCTGAGCACTGACACCAAGGAAGAAAGCTGCAGGTGCTCACCCCCATCACAGCCTGCCTGCAAGACCAAGGAGCCGGCTGCCTTCACCAGCCACCCACCAGTATGCTGACAGTGAAGACGGCATTTAGGAGAGACGTTTAAAAAGAATCAATATACATGCATTTCTAGAAAGCTCTTATTCAGGTTTCTGCAGTATGAAATACTACTCAAACAATTAAGATTGTACATTTCAGGTTTGATCACTAGTGCTGCCAAAATCTCCCTTTGCAGCCTGAGGCAAATCCTTGGGGACCTGTTTAGAAAAGCACTTAACTATAAGTGAAAATTTAAAAAAAAAAAAAAAAAAACAGAATATATACTAAAACATTTTCATGAGTTTTGTTTAATCACAGGCCTTGCTCATTCATGTTCATGGCCTCCACACTGGGCAAGAGGCAATGTGTCTCTGACCCACTCTTCCTTCACCACTACAGTAAGAGAAGGACATTCTGGATGGGTCTGTTTGTCATCAGATGAAATACATCAAAACAGTAGAAATCCAACTGTAAAGATCATTAATAAAGTTTTGCGTATTCATTTTGGGTATGATTACATGACCCAAGACTCCAGCAGACCAGATAAACTACCTAAGCACTGATAAAACCATACAAATGCCTCACATTAACCATAAATCCAATTGAATTAACAGAATAACCTCTATGTAATTCCAGATGTCTCTCACAGTTAAAACGCTGTCACGAAGTTCAGAATACACTTCCACGAGGCAAATGTAATTTCTAGAAATATAAACAAGACTAGGAAAAAATTAATTCAGCTTGCTCTCCGAAGTCACATCCAGCATTTCCTAAGTTCTTCCAAAGCCATTATGTTGCAGATTAACAGACATGCCCTCAAGGCACAACCTTTTTCTGAACTTCAGAATTAAGAATTCCTTTGAAATGTCACCAAGGCATACAGTTTTTACTCAATGATAGTGCTGAAGAGCAGCCTATAATTTAAGACACCACACTTTTAATTGAAGAAACTGAATCAAGTAGGAAAAGCAGGATGTATTCCAATCCTATCCCAAGTACAACGAAACTTCAAACAGTGCTAAACAAAAACCAGCTGAGCTAATAAGAAGCAGACCCCACTTAAGCATTCTTTCATCAAGTAAATTTCACCTATATTGTTACACTTGGAATGTGGGAAAGAAAGAGGAGCCAGCAATGACCGAGAAGAAATTAGAAAGGCAATTTGAGAAATGTGCAGTATTTATCAAGACAACCAAAGCCAGACTCCAATCTTAGTTATATCAGTGTAAATCCAAACTAATAGCATTAACTGCAATGCAGATTTACTCTGGATTTAGTCTACTTCAACCGAGATAAAATCCTGTTTAATTAATCAGAGTATAAAAGCCAGTCTTTACAATCTGATGTCTAGGCAATGGGACATTTCATTGCCAGTAACTAAGAATTTGCTTTAAAGCTACGCAGCTGCAATACAAAAGGTGAGATAGGCTTGAGACATCACAGCTATCCATAGCCAAAATTCCTGGAGTTTAAAATGAGCTCAAAAGATTTGCTTATGAACCCACAGTGGTTCAAAGGCAGAGATGGAAGTGAGAAGTTCTACCCCCCAGCCCCTCACCTGAGAGGTGCAGCCTTCTGGACTTGGATTATTCCATGTCAAGGCTTGATGCAGCTACCACACACTTTCCAGTGAATTCCTTCTTACACAATAAATTTGCCTAATTCTTTAAAATGCAATAGTTGTGTTGTTTTTACCTTCAGTTACCATTTCAAGGGTGGGAAAAGGGCTGAGTTTTACAGCAGACAATTGACCTCCCTTTTTACATCTAAGCACAAGCAACAATGGGAATATTCAGACCACAGCCTGATACACAAAAAAGCCACATTTTTCCACTACCATAGAAGCTATCTAGAATTACACAGAACTGTGCAACTCAATCATTACAGTCCAATTCAGCTGACCAGCACAGGGAATACACCTCCTCTTGCAACTGAAGCTCTCCAAGACAGTCATAGAATCACCAACTTTGGAAAAGGCCTCCATGATCATCCAGTCCAACCATCCACCTTCCACCAATATTTCCGCACTAAATCATGTCTTTTAGTACATCATCTAAACATTTACTGAACACCTCCAGGGACTGTGACTCTACCACCTCACTGGGCAGCCCATTCAAGATCCTGATCTCTCTTTCAGAGAAGAAATGCTTCCTAATTGTCCAACCTGAAACTCTCCTGGTACAACTTGAGGCCATTATTATAGTCCTACTGCTAGTTATGGGGAAGAAGAGGCCAACACCTACCTCACCGCAGCCACGGTTCTGGGAGTAGCGCAGAGCAATAAGGCCTCCCCTAAGCCTCTTCTCCAGACTAAACAACTCCTACTCCCTCAGCCACTCCTCATAAGACTTATAGTCCAGACCCCTCACCAGCTTCACTGCCCTTCTCTGTACATACTATAGGGCCTCAATGTCTTTCTTGTAGTGAATGGTCCAACACATGTCCTTCCAGCACAAATCACCACTTTCTTTACTCTGCAGCTAAGCAGTTAGTGCACACTCTTTCTAACTAAGCTGGACAGCCTAAGCAGTCCCTGCTAACCTGGAACATACGGGGATGAACCTGGAGTTACTGAGTAGCACTCACACTGATGTTCAGAAAGGTCCAGAAGCTCAAAGGAGAGCATACTGTAGCTGAACACAACAGCAGCCATTGCTTCATCCAGCACAGCCAGGTAGCTAAAGTCTCAGAACAAACAGTGTCAGATTCTAACCCAGCATGAACTCTAGAAGCATTTTCACTTGTACAGCTAACATGAGAATAACACTGAGCCCTTCTGTGCTCAGTCCAAAGGGAGCACCATGTACAAGACATGCTGGAAGTGAGGGAAAGGCTTCTCCATCACCTCCTTAAAAACCCATGCCATGGTTTCTGCAGGACTTCTTGTGAAGCACAAGCTTGTCACCTTTAGCTGTTGTGCATTTCACTGCCAGAATCTGGCCATAGATGCAAGAGATCTGCTGGGCTGGCAGGCAGCCTTGAGATAAAGGAGAGAGTGCTGAGAAAGACAGAGTCTCCCAGAGAGAAAAGTCAGAGGAAGTTCTGAGAAGGGGATGGTCTGGAGGCAGAGCAAAGGAGATTGAAAGATGCAGGAGGCTGAGTAAGTACGAAAGAATAACCACATCAGCAACAAACAAGACATGTGAGCACCTGTGCTTAGTGCAGAGGACTATGACTTAGAAGTAAGGTACATGAATTCATTCCAGTGCTTCAATTCAGGTTACATAAAGCTGAGAAGGGGATGATGAAAAAAAAAAAAAAAAAAAAAAAACCACCTTTTTTTAAAGTCTCTCATCTCAAATGCTCCAGAACACCAAGACATAGCTTTTTTTTTTTTTTTAAAGTAGTGCATTGTTAAATTGGAAGCAAACTTGCTTACATCCCATGCTCATCAGGGGAGAACAACCAGAACACAGCCCCAAGCAGTCTCCTGCAGTGTGGCTATATCTCATTCTAGCCCCAGCAGGCCAAGCAGCACTCACACTGCTCCAGCAAGAGGCAGCAGCCAGCTGGAACACTCTGGCATGAGATCTCTGCCACAGCAGTGGTGGTACTTAGGGACTGAGTAACACAGTGAAACAAAGGGCCAAAACTTGAAGAGATTTGCCTTACGGCTGGCAGAGCTCAGTCCCTCACTGGCTGCTCCAGCCACTGCACATTTACCTGAGCCCACATGCATGTCTGGTTATTTCATCTACCTACAGCCCAAAAAGCCAACTCTGGCACAAGATTTGCAAAGTCGTGATCGCCTAGAGTGTTTGCTTAAAGTCTAAGTCAGCACAGGGACATAAGAAATCAGTCTTTCTAGCTGTTCTAAGGCACTTCATTTTTTTCTTCACAACTCTCCTCCTCTTCTACTCCTCAATAAATTCCAAGAGCAAAAGCATACTAGTGAACTACACCAACACATCACTAACTAAACAAAAGTCTCCAACCTTTGGAAAGCAGACTTGGACATACCATTGTGCAGCTTAAGAGAACACAGGAAATGGTTCAGTGATACTCAGCTTCCCCAGAGACATTTAACCTCAGCTCATGAAAATACACCACCTCCCCTATGAGGACAGGCTGAGGGAGTTGGGTTTGTTCAGCCTGGAGAAGAGAAGGTTGCGGGGTGACCTCATTGCAGCCTTTCAATACCTGAAGGGAACTTACTCCCAGGAGGGGAGTAAACTCTTCGAAAGGGCTGATAATAGCAGGACTAGGGGAAATGGTTTTAAGTTGAAGGAGGGAAGATTTAGGTTGGATGTTAGGGGAAAGTTCTTTACTAGAAGAGTGGTTAGGTCCTGGAACAGGCTGCCCAGTGAGGTTGTGGATGCCCCGTCCTTGGAGGTGTTCAAGGCCAGGTTGGACGGGGCCCTGGGCAACCTGATCTAGTAAAGGTGTATGTTTGGTGGCCCTGCTAGGCAGGGGGGTTGGAACTACATGATCCTTGAGGTCCCTTCCAACCCGGGTAATTCTGTGATTCTGTGAATTCTGTGTGATTCTGTGTCCACAGCATGAAAATTACAATGGCTTCCTGCTTCCCCCTGAGGCTATGAATGTAATTTCAACAAGATGGCAGAGATCCAGCAGTAACCTATGGGCTGCTGTCCAGAGTGAACATAGCAGACATTTAGCCAAGGCTGCTGCCACACAAGGCATTCCTTCACTTCCATTTAATTACACAAATCCACCCCCACTCACTGCACTTCAGCAGGGATTTTCCAGTCCAAAAATCTGGGGTCCCATTCTGCCTTCTGTTACATCCAACTGTATGCCAATGTGGTATCTGAAGAGCACTGCTGACTGTAATTCCTTCCAGAGGTATAAAGCTGATATTAAGAATTTGACACTACTTTATGCCAAGCTGCAAGAAATTGTCTTTTAAAGCTGGAAAAACAGCAGAGCAAGGAAGCACCACAAGGAACACAGAAATATCAAGACAAAGCTTGCTCCCTCTGAATTTCAGCTTTACAGCAGGCATCACAAGGAGCCAGCCATCTGCCCCAACAGCCAGCTCATGCAGACACCAAGGAGCAGTGTAAAAGCCTCCTTGCTCAATGCTCACACCTCCAAGCTTACTTTGGAAGACCCATTACATTGTACACCTTCTCTGAACACGTGCCTGCTTTCTCGCACCAAACACCACACCGAGTTGTGTATTTATTGAGAGCATGCCACCACAGTTCTAAAGTGAGCAGATGAGGCTGCTACAAGACCTTAAATAGGAATATGTTACTGAAAATAAATTCAACTGTGTCAATTAACTTTCATTGTATGTGATGTATGCAGCTTGTTGGCTTGGTGTTTGGGAACATGTCACTTTCAAATACACATATTTTACCAGTAATGCTTTGTAGACTAAAATCTGTGGTTATGTACATTTTAGGAAAAGGGATACAACTTGAGCCAAGCTGGAAAACAGTGCACAGTGTTGTTGCCAGAGGGATGCCAGAGGAAATCCATGGAAAAGGACATGGGACAAACAAAAAGTTAGTTAAGTAGCTCCTCATGAGTACACATGGCCTGTTTACGCTTGTCATACATGCTAACAATACACATTGCAATCCCCATCTGTGGCTCATCCACACAGATCCTATTGGTCCCAGTCTGCCAGCACTACTCCCATTTGCACAAAAAGTTGCTGAGCCAGCACCCAGGTGTGGAGCTGCTGACAGCCCGGGGCAGAGTGAGCAAGGCACTCCGACAAGCCATGCTGTGATGAGCCATACCTGCATTGCTCTGCAGAGCCATCTCAGCAAGACCCTGGGTCCATGCTGGAACTTCCTCAGCACCACGCAGAGTTAGTTCAAAGTGCTTTACCACACACAAGGCTCGTCAGCAAGCATGGTGGTTCTGCTTTAGTAAGAGTTGAACTTACCTACCAGAAGTGAAAGTGGGGGAAAAAAAAAGAAAAAAAAGGAGAAAAGTAATTAAAAAAAAAGTCTCTGAGATAATGGCAACACTTTAGTGCCCATCCACAGCCATCTTCACCCCAAGGATTACAAATCAGAACCAGCAAAGACACCACAGTGGACCACACACATTCCTTAACGTGGGTTGCACTCATCGCAGCACACCTGCATGTAATGTGGCAGCAAGCAGAGAGCCCCCCTCTTGAATTCATTCCTAACGCATAATTCTAGTCAGTGCTTCTGCAGCACTGGAACAGGTTGCCCAGAGAGGTGGTAGATTACCCATCCCTGAGGATATTCAAGGCTAGCCTGGACAAGGCTCTGAGGAGCCTAATCAAGCTGGAGATTACAGAATCATTAAGATTGGAAAAGGACACTAAGATAGACTAGTCCAAAATTCAACCCACCACCACCACACCCACTAAACTATGTCACTCAGTATAACATCCACTCTCTTCTTGAAGATTACCAGGGATGGTGACTCCATCACTTCCATGGGCAGCTTGCTCCAATACTTCACCACTCTTCCTGAGAAGAGTGCCAGTTTCCACCTCACCACATCCTCCGCTCAGGTCATTGTAGAGATGAAGGCTCCCCTGATACTCCTCCAGACTAAACAATCCCAGTTCCCTCAGCCACTCCCCAACAAGGCTTAGTTCTCCAGACTCCTCAGCAGCTTCGTTGCCCTTCTCTGCACACACTCCAGGGCCTCAATATCTTTCTTTGTAGTGAGAGGCCTGAAACTGAACACAGCACTCAAGGTGCAGTTTCACCAGTGCAGAGGTACAATCACTTCCCTAGTCCTGTGAACTACACTATTTCAGATAAAAGCCATGATGACAGTGGCCTTCTTGGCCACTGCTGGCTCTTGTTCAGTCAGCTGTCAACTAATCTTTTCCACCACACAGCTTTCCAGCCCGTCTTCCCCAATCCAGTAGCAACACATGTAGCTGTTATGACCAGTGTAGGACTCGACACCTAGTCTCGTTGAACTTCATCCTACTGGCCTCAGCCCACTGATCCAGCCTGTCCAGACCCCCCTGTAGAGTCTTCCTACCCTCAAGCACATCAGCATTTCCTCCCAGCTTTGTGTCATTTGCAGTTTTACTGAAAGCATACTCATTACCCTCGTTCAGATCACAAATAAAGATACTAAACATCACAGGCCCCAGTACCAACCCCTGGGGACCACCACTTGTGACTGGTTACCAGCTGGATGTCACTCCATTCACCACCCCTCCCTGGGCCCAGCCCTCCAGCCAGTTCCTCACCCACTGAAAAGTGTACCTGCCCAAGCCACGGGCTGCAGCTTCTGCAGAACACTATGGGAGACAGTGTCAAAGGTCTAGGCAAACTATGCAAGCAGCCCTTCCCTCATCCACTAAGCAGATCACCTGGTTATAGAAGGAGATCATACGTTCCTGCTCATTGCAGCAGACTCAGAATACAGACCTTTAACGGCCCTTTTCAACCAAACAAATCTGCAGTCGTATGACACTTTCTGAACTCGGGAGTTTCAGCTGAACTCACCGGCTCCCTCTGCAGTCGGTGAAAGCACATGATGCCTGCTCACCAGACGGCTCCACACAGCTCGATATAACATGGTCCCATTACAGAACATCAGGAACACCGAGGCACTGAGCCTGTCCTCTGGAAGGACAGCATGGAAAGCATGGCTCAGACCTATTGTTACCAAAGAACAGTTTGCACATGCTTTTGTATAAGAAACAAGAAAAGTTCAACAACTGCCACAAGGGAATATGCATGACCAAAACCACCCTGATCCCACCTCCAAATAAAGCATGGCAATTATCTCTACACAGAAGTGAAGAAAGCAAAGTGTGGGCCTCAAGTCTGCCCAATAACAATAGCACAGCATGGCCTTACAATAAGAAAAACTGAAAAATCTAATAAATTGGGTTTAAAAGCAGCACACATAACACAGAGACTTTGAACACTGACTAGGTTACAAAAACTGAGTTACATTCAACAAAGCAGTAAAGAGGCAAAAGCTATTCACACTGGAAGCATCCTATTTCTTCTAACAAAACTGTTGGTTGTCAAAGCATGGTGAGACAACTAAGTAACACACCATCAGTCTCTTTCAACAGAGATAATGTTTTGCCATTTCCAAAATGGAGTACATATGTTCCCAATATTTTCCCTGATGCACACGTCTCCCTCAAAACCAACATCAACAATATATGCCAGGAATCAAATCAATGACTGGAAAAGACACACTAACTGGTATCAAGGGCTTTCATCATTCCAGGGGTTCCTCCTGGCATTCTTCAGGCCACATTAAAAATCCATTATCTAAATGAAGTTTGTTCTGGAAAGTTCCTTTTTCATACTCATGAATCCAGCTTACCCAGATCATAGAATCATAGAATCACAAGGTTGGAAAGGACCTACAAGATCATCTAGCCCAACCATCCTCCCTTTATCATACCTACAACAAGCCACTTAACCATGTCTCGCATCTCCTCATTCAGACGCTTCTTGAACACAGCCAGGGATGGCAACTCCACCACCTCCATGGGCAGCCATTCCAGTGCCTGACCACTGTCTGATGAAAACAGTTCCTTCTTATGGCCAGTCTAAACCTCATCTGATACAACTAGTGGCCATCTCCTCGAGTCCTGTTTGTTGCCTGGGAGAAGAGGCCAAGCCCCTCCGCATCACAACCTCCCTTCAGGACGTTGTAGAGTGCAATGAGGTCTCCCCTGAGCCTCCTCTTCTCCAGGCTAAACAATCCCAGCTCCTTGAGCCGCTCCTCCTAAGACTTGTACTCCAGACCCCTCACAAGTTTTGTCACTCTTCTCTGGACATGTTCCAGGGCCTTGATGTCTTTCTTGTAGTGAGGAGCCCAAAACTGAACACAGTACTCAAGATGCAGCCTCATCAGTGCTGAGTATAGCGGGATGATTACCTCCCTGCTCCTGCTGGTAACCCTATTTCTTACATAGGCCAAGATGCCACTGGCCCTCTTTGCCACCTGGACACACTGTCGGCTCATGTGCAGCCAAGCACTGACCAACACCCCCAGGTCCCTTTCCTCTTCACAGTCATCCAGCCACTCAACCCCAAGCCTGTAGCGCTGCATAGGGTTATTGTGGACAAAGTACTGGTACTTGGCCTTGTTGAACCTCATCCCATTCACCTCAGCCCAGCAATCCAGCCTATCCAAATCCCTCTGAAGGGCCCCCCTACCCTCAGACAGATCAGCACCACCTCCTAACTTGGTGTCATCTGCAAACTTACTGAGGGTACACTCAATCCCCTCATCTAGGTCATCAATTATGATATTAAACAAGATGGGCCCCAGTACCGACCCCTGGGGGACACCACTTGTAATGGATTGCCAGCTGGACTTAACTCCATTAACCTCTACCCTTTGGGCACAGCCTCAAGCCAGTTCCTTACCCTAAGGAGGGTATACCTGTCCAGGCCACAGGCAGCCAGTTTCTGCAGGAGAACACTGTGAGAGACAGGGTCAAAGGCTTTGCTGAAGTCCAAGTAGACTACATCAACAGCCTTTCTCTCATCAACTAGTCTGATAACCCATTTGTAGAAGGAAATGAGGTTGGTCAAGCATGACCTGCCCTTCATGAACCCATGCTGGCTGAGTCTGACCTCCTGGACACCACGCACACGCCACGTGATCTCACCCAAGATGATTTGTTTATAACTTTTCCTGGTACGGAGGTCAGGCTTACAGGCCTGTAGTTCCCTGGATCCTCCTTACAGCACTTCTTGTGGATGAGAGTCACATCAGCAAGCCTCCAATCCTCTGGGACCTCTCAGTTTAACCAGGAGCGCTGGTAGATGGTGGAGAGCAGCTTGGCAATAACTCCTGCCATCTCCCTCAGCATCCAAAGGTGGAGCCCATCCGGTCCCATGGATGTGTGCAGTTCAGGTGGAGGAGAAGCTCCTTAACTGTCTCCACCTGAATCAATTGGAGTGTATTTCGCATTCCATCCCAGACTTTCAGATCAAGGTGTAAAGTGCCCTGAGGATACCTGGTCAGCCTAGTAAAGGCAGATGTAAAGAAGGCGTTGAGGACCTCAGCCTTCTCCTTATCCTCAGTAGCCACATTACCCATGACATCAAGTAAGGGATGGACATTTTCCTTGATTCTCCTCTTACCACTGATATATTTGTAAAAGGATTTTTTATTCTCTTTTACTGTATTGGCCAATCTAAATTCGTGTCAGGCTTTTGCCTTCCTAACTTCCCCCCTGTGTACCTTAGCAACTTCCTTGTAATCTCTCCAAGTAGCCTATCCCTGCTTCCAGAGGACATAGAACCTTAAGAACTGAGCTGAATCTGCTTTGAAACACATACACAGAGTACAGGTCAGAAAAGGACCACATGGCAGAACAGCTTCAAGGCTGCTACCAGCAGGTACAGCAGGATGAGGAACATCATAGGCACTTAACAAAGCCAGTTCAGTGCAAACCCACCCTGCTGGCAGCTGAGAGAAGCTCAGCACTACTTGTAGCAGCCAGCTGGATCCAGCTCCACTGCCTCTGCCTCTCCAGCTGCAGATGGCACTGCTCCTGCTGCAGCAAGCACACAGCCCCATTCCTAATCACACAAGACAGGGTGTTCAGAAGCCATCAGGACATGTCCTGTGTCTGCCTCAAACTGAGCTTGTGCTGCCAGGTGATGCAGAATCACAAGTTGGACTGGGAATCACAGCCTCTCAGGTGACTTTTTTGGTCCTTCTCTTCTGAGAATTCCAGTTCCTCTTTTCAATGAAGGCACTCACCTATGACTCCCAGGCCTATGTCATTATTCATCTGCACATACCACTGAAGATTCACCTTACAGTTAATATTATGGTCTCAGTCACAGTGACACAGAGGTATATAATGCTTATGCCCCTTATTCGTTTAATGTCTGTGTGTCTCGCTCCAATTTAGGAGTGATGCAAAGGTTCTTTTGATAATGTTATGCCCGGCGTGAGATTAAGAAGAAGAGCATTCAAATGTTGATCCGACCAGTTTATTAGAAATGATAGACAACTGAGGGGATGGGGAAGGGAGAGCGACGAATGCAGAAAAAGGTAGAAAAGAGCAAGAATTACGTTAAAGCGGGGAATAGTCACCTCCTGGAAGCAGCAGCGTCCCGTAGCACGTTGTTAACGTTGGTCCGAGGCAAAATAAGCGTAGGGGAGAGCAGCAGCGGAGTAGCAGGCCGCAGATCGATGAAACGCAGAGAAGATGGTCAGAGTAGCGAGGTCTCAGGAAGTGGAGTCTCGGGCAGCGAGGTCCCTCGGAGCAGAGTCTCGAGCAGCAATCCCAGAAGAGATAATAGGCAGCAGTAGGACAACGGTGGAGGAATCTGAGGTCAGATACCTAGATGCCCACAAAGGTTCTTCAGCATGCAGGCATCTTCTTTAGCATGCAGGCGCTCGCGTAGAGAGGCATCTGATGACAGAAAACCTCCTTGTTTCCGTAGTGAGGCATCTGGTGTCAGAAAACCTCCAAATTCGGGGTTTGTCCGTGCCCTTTTTATCCTTCTTTCCAGCCTTCGAGACATTTCAGGACGGCTCGGGTCAGAGTCCTGTGATTTCCTCAGAGATGTCAATCTTCCTTGAGATGAGCCAACACGAGAGAAAGACCACTTAAGGGCCATCAGTCCTCAGAGATGGCCATCTTCCTTGAGATAGGCCTACACAAAAGACCACTTAAGGGCCATTGATCAGTATCTTATCTCCCTTTTGTAGCTCCCGGACTTGTCCATCTCCTTAACAAAGGGATTTCTCGAACCTTGGGTCCTGTGTGTCTCAGACAAAGGCAGTCCTGGAACCTTGGCCAGGACTTGCCTGAACTTGTCCATTTCAGCAAACTTTGAGACAGTAATGTAAAAAGCATGGCTTCTTACACTGTGCAATCTCAGAAAACAACTGTCATCTCCAGATGAGAAAGACAGGCTGTATCCAGCTTGAGCAGAGATGCAACTTTACTCATAGTTTAAAAGCATGGAAGATCTACACCAAATCTCTTCTTCTTAAAAGTTATTTTAAATTTGATTTATGAGCACATAAGCCAATTCAGCAGCTGTTCATATCAGAAATTTGTTTGGGTCCCATACCATGCAGCTTCCATCAACACCCACAGTGTAGCCTGCTGCCCAACAATCACTGACACCAACAAGATTAATCCAGATTCTGTATATAACGCAGTATGGAAGCACCAATCGCTGTCACTCTGAGTTGAAGCCAGAAGGGAGAAAGCAGAGGGAGCAGGAGAGAACACAAGTCAAAAGACTGTAAATCAGCTCTCACTGATAATCTCTGCTTTGCTTGCAGCAACTCAGCGCTGCTCCTCCAGCTGGAAACCCACCACTGCCCACTTCAGTAGCACTCATCAAGATGCCATAGGCTGCAGCAGCCACTCCTTCCAGGCTCCCCTCACAGGGGTCACACCACACAGTGTGAAGTGCTGCACCGGCCACTCTGAGCTGTTCTTCCACTTCAGCTAGCACCATCTTGACTGCTTTCCAGCCTGTTTAGTTCTGCATTGTATTCACTTCAAGATCAACCAGTAAATAGTTTGAAATAATGGGGTAGCTGCTACCAACAGGGGCAGATCTTGCTGTGCAGAGCTTCATGCTGTCAGTCTATGTATTTAAAGTCTGTACAATGACATGTTCTGTTGTTGCACACCTTGAGTGTTGAATAATTGTTGAAAAAATGTTATTGAATAATAACGGCATTTTGTAGCTATGTCTTTTTGAGAAAGAGCACAATATAGGAAGTACTGCCTCTGGAGAAGGCATGTTCTATGTAAATTCCAGAAGCTACAGAGAACAGGCACATGCTTCCAAAGACAGCAAAGCAAAACAGAACAAGTCACTTCTGTGCACATCCGGCATTTCAGATGCAACATGACAAATAATTCATAATGCAAAACAGAAGATAAGATCTCCATTGCATCTTCCAACAAAAAACAGGGATAAAAATTACTGCTCTTGCAAAAAAGGATTTGAGATTTGGGAAAAGTTACCATTGTGCATACCTATAAGGCTGGACAGAGTTGAAACCAAACAATTATTTTAAGTGATATGCTAATAAGTTTTTGGGTGATGTCACCACATTTCAGTAATCTCAGATTTAGGAGCTTCTGGCACAGGCAATACTTTCTTCTGTTTCATCTACACATAAACCATACAACCACACTTTTAGTGATAAATCCTCCCAAAAGATGAGGAAAATCTCCACTGCTAATTAATTTTAGCAGTACCACAATGACAACATTAAGTAACAGTAATGACAACACACATGCTCACAGTTATTACAGGATCTCAGAAACTGAAGTAATACTGGTGGGTGCTTTAGATTTTATCCTCAGTGACTCAGAGTTGTTTCTGACTGTATGATATTGTCAATCTGCTGATGAGAGCAACTATAAAACCTGGAAGCAGTAACAGTAACAAAGAAATGGGATTAGAGCCTTAAAGGAAAAATATTTGCCACTGAAAACATCAGTGGTAAAATAAGCAATAACAGTAATTCTTAATCAGTTAGTTGGACTCAGTGATTCTAGCAAACCCCTTCCAAGTCAGGATATTCCATGACTCTATGATTTTGCCCAGTTACAGTTATCACTAGTCTTCAGACATACCAAGACAGCACTGAACAACGTGAGTGAATGTGAGTGAAAGTGAGTTCAGTGAATGCAGTGCATTTGCACTGCATCTCCTACATCAGGAGAGTGAAAATTTTAAGGCTTGGAAGCACAGGCATTATTTCTGTCATTATATATTTGAGAAGGTCCAAAGTAAATAAAATAAAGAACAACCATGAGCTTTTCAGAACCTTCTGATGCCACTCAATAACACATCTCTAGAATATCAGTCACATCACCTTGACTTGCTGTACTGGGCAGTACCACTAGAGCCATCACACCACAGACTTGTTAACCAACCAGTCCACTTCTTCACTTGTGATTCTGTATGAAACCCAGTTAACTGTCAAAGTAGAAAGACCTTGAATACTGCAGAGAGAATCACGTTTTTTGCCCCAAACTTACTCTTATCAAAGAGAATAGAGGCAACGTCTCTGTGTCCTGTAAGAACTTTACCAAGCACCCAGCAAACACTCTCAAAACATTTGCCTGCAGGAACCTCATCAGTAATCAGTTTATTCCTCCTTGCCAACCCACTGACTGTGCTAGTTCAGGTACCAGACAGCTTTCCAACAGTTTCACCTGCTGAAGAAGGCAAGGAGACCCAGCAAGCATTGCAAGGTAGAGCTGCAGCCCACAGACAAGCAAAGCCACAGCGAGCCCACCAGTCCCTCAGCTCCCAAGGTGAGAAGGGAATAAATGCCCCAGGAACTCTCAAACCCACCTGCTATTGCCAGGCCCTGTCACAAGCTCCTCTCTCACAGTGCTGGAAAACCTCTGGATACCAGTTCAGTTCTAAAGTGGTGGTGATATTGCTCACCTAGAAATGCAGAACACCAAAATGCCAGCTGGCACAGGGTCTCAGCCACACAAGTTGAGGAGAAAAAAGAGTATTTCAGCTGAGCAGAGCTAGAGGTTACAGTCAGAGGAGCCTGCACAGCACCACCCACATGCATCCATTCCGTGGCAGAAGTGTGCATATAAGAGAAAGCCTATGCTCTGCTCCTCTGTTTTCTACTTTTTCTCTTCCTTTATCACCTACTTAGACTAACTGCAATACTTTCTGTATCAGAAATATTAATTTCCTTTGTAAGTCTCCTGGAAAAACCTTTATTTCTTCTTCATTAGAAGAAGGAAAAAACCACCAAATATACGAAATGCAAAGCATTCAGGGCTTCTGTATAGCTTCCTGAACAAGCTAGCATGTAGCCCAGCAGCCCAACCCCTATTACGACTATGGCAGTGCAAGTCTGCTGAACACAGGAGAACACTGGTTATAAGGCTAAACAGTTTTGTGCACTGCCTCTATTATAGCTCCATACAGAGATTTACTCTCAAGAAAAGCAAAGTGAGACCAAGGAGACAAAAAAGAGCATTCCTAATTCTCCTGCACACCCATGTCGACCTAAGCTTAATACTTTCCATCTGAATAAATCATTGTTAGTGTTTTCCTGTTCACCACTATCCAGTTTGTACAAAGAAAGGCCAGGAGATGCTTAGGTCAGATCTGCAGATACACGCTGTACCTACAACATCAAAAGCATCAAGCTCACTCAGAAGCCCAGGGCATTGATAACCACTGTTACATTACACTGAGCACAGTTACATTCCAAGGAACACTCAAGCTCATGCATTAAATATCACAGTGTGCACACTCCTATGCACAACAAACACTAGCAGCTTAGTCCAGGTCTCCAAACGTGCTGAAACCTTGAAGCTGGAGAGTCTGAGTACTCCTGTATGTTAATATTCTAAAGAAAAAGATATGCAAGTTTTGACTAACCCTTTAGAACAACTATACTAACAAGAGTGGGTTGCCCAAAAATGTTGTGTGTGTGTGTATGTATGTGTGTGTATATATATATATATATATATACACACACACATATGTGTGTGTGTGTATGTTATTATGTTCTGTGATAAAGCAATCCCACTCCCCTTATTTAACTTGAAATTAAAATAAATTACTGGACTTTGGTTTTTAAACTAGTCACTCACTCTAGAAGAATGCTTGATTAAATCACAGAATCAAAGTTATTAGCGGGTTAATTCCATTAGCTTTATAGAAAAGTGCTAGGGATGAAAGTGTCCTCTTGGGTTTATTTTCCATTCCAAAATCTCTTAATGGCATAAAAGAAAAAAAGAAGAGCTGGCCACAGATACTGAATGAAGGCAGACTCAATCCAGTCCCTTTTCCACAAGATACAATGGGAGTCAGCAGGAGATCAGGACTAATAACATGCAACTACAAAAGCATTCACTGACCTTAAGCTTTTGTTTGAATACAAAATTTCCCCATGCCAACTTTCTTTACTTCGGGAGGTACTTTTTCTTTTGAAAACAGCCCTTCTCACTACCTACTAAACTTCTGTGATTGTGTTTAGGCATTGAAAAAAACACAACAGAAAAATTCTTGTTATGTTCCCATTGGTTGCTCATGCTGGCACACAAAGGAGAGTCAAAAACCAAAAGGATTTTCCAAAAGGGAGCTCTCAGCATATCATATATATGGTTGCTCAAGTGTGAAACCCATTGCAGATGGGCCACAGTCTTGCTCTGTGCCAAAAGCTTCAGGTCAACAAAAATAAACTTGTCAATTATATCTTTATCTAAGCACCATCATTCAAGCTGTACATCACTGCAGCAATCACAGTGCTACATTTAAATCTACTTCCACAGACCACCACGGTGCATTGGCACATCACTACACGGCACCAATACACAGTATTTTTGTAACGTCACACTCCAGGAAGATAAAGCAGCTTCTGATGGAGAAAACGTTACTTCCCTATAGGTCCATAAATGATGTTGAAGAAGTGGTCACAACTGCATGTCCTTCAGTTTCCAATGAAGAACCTAGATTTGGTCATCAGTAGATCTAAGATACCAGACTACCAGCACTCTGAACTGCCAGAACAACCATAACATTCAAGCTGCTTGGCTGGGCTGCTTCCTACTACAAAAGACATACAGAAACCATCTTCATAAAGTAAGACAGAAGTTTAAATACACCCCTTTCAAACAGTAGTAAGACAAAGAATATGTCCCCTTCTGGCAGGGCATCCATAGTAAAAATAAAAAAAAAAAAAAAAAAAGTTAGAAGTGGAAAACAAAGACATGACATCAGATGCTGAGATACATAAATAGACCTTTTTCGACAGAAGGAGGACCCATACAAACGTGTGGATAGCAAAACAAAGTCTGCAAAGACAAGTTTACTTCAGTCTTCCACATAACTAGTTTAAAATGTATTTAACAATAGCAAGCAAATATTTAGCAAGCAGAGTGTCTGCAGCTCAGGGAACAAGGGCATCTGTTTTCATTTGATGACATTCCTGCACAGAACTCTCAAAAACTTCCTGTCTGACATATCGTATTCTGAGAAATACCATGGAAACTAGAGCTAGAAAGGTTACTTTCAGGGGCCTTCTCACCCCCCTTTCTTTGATTAACTTTCTCAAAGGAAAAAGGGCGTTTGCGAGCGCAGCACCCGCCACCAGGCCAGGGCACTCCGACCGCAGGCGATCGGCACGGGACGGGGCAGGCAGCCCGGGCAGAGGAGGGGATGGCAGCGGGTCGGACGGGGCAGTGCCACCACCAGCCCTACAGCTCCCGCCTGCTGCCGTGCCGCTTCGGTGTAAGCTGCCGCGTGCAACAAGGGTGTTCAAGTTCATGGTCGTACTCCCACAGAAGGGAACTCGAGAGCCCCGAGGGTGCCCCACCGGCGCAGATGCTCGCCACGAGGGGTCGGTGCCCTGAGACGCTCCAGCCGATACCGGGGCTGCTCGGGGAGCGTTCCGGCTCCGGGACCGTACCCAGGAACCGCCCGCGGACCCTCCCGCCCTCCCGAAGCCACTCCAGTCGCGAGGAGCCGGCGTCCGACCCGTACCTGGGTCGTGGAAGGGCACCAGGGCGAAGTTATAAAGCGGCCTCTTGGGTCGCTTCAGCGACGTCTCCAGGATCTTTGACGCCCCCTCGATGACTTGCACCAGGTCGTCGTACATGGAGCCGGTCACATCGAACACGAAGGCCAGCGTGGCTCCCTCCGGGACCGCCTCGGCGTCGGGACCCGGCGCAGCGCGCGAGCCCAGGGAGAGGAGCAGCAGCAGCAGCAGCAGCAGCACGGCGGGCTGCCCCGCGCCCTGCGCCGCGCTGAGAACCATCATCCGCCAGGAAGGGGCTCCACTCGGCGCGAAGTAAAGAAAGCGCTGCAGCTTTTGTCTGCGCGCCGCGGCGGCTCCGCTCCGCCTTTCTTGTATCGGGTAGGGCTGGGGCAGCACCGCCCCGAGGGAGAAGGCCGGGCCGCCGCTATGCCGCGGGGTGCGACGTCGGAGTGAGGCGGCCGCCTTGGGAGCCCCGGCTGCGGCGGCACCAGGCCCCGCCTCCTGGCCCTCTGCGGCCTCGGCCCTCACCTCACCTCAGCGCCCGTCAGCAGTGCTGAGGGTTCCGGCTGGAGTGAGGTGATTGGGGCAGCACGCTGCCCTCCGGGCCTGGCCTATGCCTGCACCTGTGGGAGGGGCATGGGCGGCCGAGGTGCCCCAGCCCCTGCCCGGGGCGTGTGGAAGAACATATAGATGAAGTATGGATGCCTCAACGTGAGACTGGAAGTTCTTTTCCATGCACTCACCTCTTGCTGCTGTCATGTTTCCACAGATGCTGCCTGGCACCTGGACCTTGTGGTCCCTCCGAGGCAGCACCTTCCCCTGCTGAATGGAAACCACGTTGAAGTAATGAGTGAATAGGGCAGCACAGACCCCATGATGTGGGTGCTCCAGGTACCCACTGGGCTGGACACAAAGGAAAGCAAGCAAGTAGTGCAGTGCAGCTGGCCAGCAGAAAGGTGACTTAAGGCCAGGTTTTTCAGAGCTGCTCAGTTGTTTGAAGATGCAGCCTTTTCCCAATAAGCACATAACCTCCAGAAAATCTGCTCCTCTGTGGCAGCCCAGCACCATGTGAGCAAGTGCTGCCACCCAGCTCTCTGTGGCCACCCTGGCCCATCAGGCTGTGGGCAGCGCAAAGAGCAGGAGGGACGTCACACCTCTGGCCTTCATGGAGCAAGGCAGGTGGCTTCCTACTATGTTTGGTGTGGTGGGGAGTGTCAGGCAATGCAGTGGGATTTATATCATTAGCTCCCCTTTGCTCTAATCCTTAAACTGCTGCTAGAACTGCACACTCAGACCATCATATTGTGACTGGAAAATTAATCATGTTGAAATGTTGCTTATCCTAATCAAGTTATAAGCCTGGAATTGAATTATAAAAAACAGATGTTTACATTCTTTCTCCCCTTCAGCACTGATGTCATGAGAAGGAAGCACAGAACTGGAGCTGTGCAAAGCATTCATAATAAAACCCCAGGCCATGGAAAACTCGTCTCATCTGCAGCTCTGCTAACAAAAAAACTCAGACCAGGTTTGTGGGAATATTAGCAAATCCTGTGGGGAGAAGTGCATCTGACGCATAAAGTAGGAACATGTATTTTGAACATCCTAAGGACCGGCAGCGCTGACGTGAAGATTTCACTCAGTCCTTTTTGAAGATGAATTCCTGTTAAATTTTTTCCTGATAAAGAAAGCTTTTGTGTTCTTCTGTCTTAAATTATTTCTCATTTTGATGTTAACAGTCTAGGACAAACTGAGACGGTGTCTCTATGAAAAAGTAACCCTTTGACACATAGTGCTGTATCTCTAAAAATATGGCATTTAGCATGAGTTTTAAAGTACAGCATGAAGAACAATAAACCTCACTTTTGTATTGATGGAAGCTGCTATTTATTTTAGTTGCCTAACACTTTCCACTATATTCTTGAGGCTTGGAAGCTCTGACATTATTATTCACAGCAGGCCTTTAAAATTTGCAGGAAGAATGCCCTGCAGTGAGAGAAATTTTCTTTTTTTTCTTCTCCAATGACACAATTTCCATAGCTCACCAAGGAACCACCTACAGAAGAAAATCCCTGTGTCCTCCTCTGCCTGGTGGCCCAGGCCTTGGCAGCATGCAGGCCAGGTTTAGGCTGCATCATGGCAGTGCACTGTGACCAGAGTGCTTGGGCACGTGGGGTTAGGTGCAGGCCCTGGGTGGGGTGTAACAGCCAGCCAGCCAGACTCCGTGCACCCTGGTCTGCCACAGGGCCAGTAGCTTGGCTCCTGCACATCCCCTTGTGCGCACTGCTGTTGTAGATGTCTGTGGTGCTTGGTTCTTAGCTCTGAACACTTCCAGTGTACTTAAACAGTATTTTCATGCCCGATGTGAGGCTGCAATTCAATATTTTGTTTACACTGTTTGGTAGTGCATAAGCCTGTAGCAGAGCAGAAGATCTTAACACAATTTTCCAATTCCTTCCCCCTACACTGACACACTATCTCTTTGTGAGCAAAGATCTTGCACGTGGTAAGCAGCTAAATAATTGTCCAGAAAAATAATTGTCCAAAAGTGCACATAAGGTGAGGTGGAACAAAGCGCTCAGCAATTTAACTCCTTTCTGTCTAGCCTGTCTCAAGTGTAAAAAGCTTAAAATTTGTTTGCTGTGGAAAAATGTACTAGTACAGAACACTGGGAAGGAAATAAAGCACTTCTCACCTTTTGGGCCTTTGTCTTAATCTGCTCCATTTTACAATATATAAATATATACATATATAGTTAGGAACACCACTATTTAATGGCTGCAGAGAGGAAGTTGCTGGTTTCAGTCCAGTGCATAGTAAACAAGCATACATTTCAAAAACAGAAGTTTTCATCTGGAAAATATCAGAATACCAGCATTTTTAATGCTGGTGCTGCTCCAGTTACAGAGCAGTGGCTGACACCAGGATAGATGCTGGGATCCTATGTACCACTCACAAAAGGCTGCACTCATCCCAGCTCATTCTCATGACATCTCTCTGGACAGCAAGCTTTGCATGTATCCTAGATTTTCCACGTTGTTTTATCATGAGTGTTTGACAAGAATTCCTCTGGATGTCCATAAACATCAAAAGCTTTTATTCCCTTCCTCCTCCAAGTCATACCATTCCATGCCATGCCCCTCCCCCCCTTTTCTTTTTGCTCTGTTTGGACTTCATCAATTGTTGTGGAGAAGGAGAGAATCTTTGCTGTTTGTTTTGGGTATATGGCATTGGCACTCTCTGTGAGAAGCATATATATTCTATAGTAAGAGCTCTTCAGCTCACAGTTAGTTTTCTTTGCCAGTCTTTAACCCTGGCTTTTATTTTATGTATGTTCACTGTCATTAAATGTGTATGAGAGGTATAATGTTGTATTTGCCAAAATAACTGAAAATAATGTATGGGTCTCCAGCTCCGTGCTTTGAAAGAGTACGCAGGCAGAACTCAGGCTGCCTTGGGAAGGGATGGGGTTAAAATGCCATTCCAGAAAGAGGAATGTTACTGAAGGAATTAGCAGGTATGCAGGAAACCAGGTAGGTGCTCCCTAGAGATTCTGCTAATGCTAAATATCATGTATGTGGTTATACATGGCAAAATCTTCACATTTGTGCAGAAAGACCATGAGAAGCCAGAGGGGAGATTTTGTGGTGGCTTCTGGGGGAGATTTTGTGATGTGAATGGCATTACATGATGATGGTTCAGACTCCAAATGATAAACACTGACCCTTCCCAATCAGTGACCACCGCTTTGAAAGCTAGGCAGCTGGTCTCTCACCAGGAGGGCATGGTCAGCAATGCTTTTGTCTTTCCTCTCTGCAACTAAGGCATTTTGTCCTGCTATGTTACTGTTTTATCACAGTAGATTTACATATTCCTTTAAGATGCATTGCCTTTGCCAACAATATAAAGCCTATGACAATATAAACAGGGTACATGTGTAAGTTTTGTTTGACTTCTGGCTTATGAATCTTCAGAAGGGTCATGTATTGTAGGTTTTCTCCAAAATCCATGACTAGAAACCACCTGCTTTTGTTAAGAAAACAAATCTTGGAATTCTAGTATGACCACCTGTCTGTAGGGATAGATGCTTTTGAATGGAGTATTGAATAATCCAGAGTTTGAGGAACTGCAGGTTTCAGATATGCACTTTTCCAAAAGATTTGTGTGAATGTGAAATCAAGGTACAGGCCATATTTATTCTTTACTCCTGCCGTTCAGGTATCGGCATAGACAGAAGCTGGATCCAGAACTGCTTGGATCTGTTTGTACTCATGACTGATTGAATTTTCATCATCCAAACCTCATGGTTACTGCTTTCTTTTAAAACTCGGTCTGCATCCAGAAATGTTGGAAATATTTATGGCTTGCATAATTAAAGCTTTACAGCAGTATCAAAGCAGACAGGTGAATGCTAGCAATCCTACATGTTCTACATGCATATCTAGATGATGGACAGCTTCTAACTTAAAGGTTGTAAAAATCAGACATTTTTAAGATGCCATGTGTTCTATCTTGTAAGGAAGCAAGATTGTAAAGAAGCATGAAGTCAAATGGAGACATAATTTCACAGAATCACAGAATCACCAAGGTTAGAATAGACCTACAAGATCATCCAGTCCAACCATCTACCCATCACCAACAGTTCTCAATAAACCATGTCCCTCAAACACAATACCCAAACATTCCTTGAACACGTCCAGGGTCAGTGACTCTACCACCTCCCTAGGCAGCCAATTCCACTGCCTGACCACCCCTTCATAGAAGTAATAAATTTCCTGCCATTTTCAATTTCCTTTCTCTTTTACAGAAGTTTAAATGTCCGTTTGGTTCACAGCTCAACACCTTTCAGAATATCATGAAGTGGAGCTAAAGAGATAGATGCAAGAAGCAAATAGCAGTACCAACTGGAATATTATGTTTAATAAATAACCTAACTCAGTCAAGAGACCATTTCACCCTGCTGCAGAACTGAATCACCTTTCATCCACAAGATGAAATTATTTTGGTATTGATTATAAAACATTTGCCTTATAAAACAGGTCATCTTATAAAACAGGACATAGAAGTAAAAGTTGGGCTGAAAGTTTTTTTTCTGGCTCAGAAGCAGACATCCTGCTTTTATCAATAATGTATCAAGAGCAGGACTAAGCTACAACCTGCTGTGCAATTTCCTCATTCACATGGGGGAAAAAAAAGTAAATCAAACAATGGATGGAGAAACGGAATAAGTAAAAGTATTGGGCCTGTTCCTAATGGGCAAGGCAGTCAATCTGTAACTTTCTGCATTAAAGCCTATGTGTTTCTGAGTACAGCATACAGTGCATATGTAAACAATATGTAATCTATGTGTCATTAAAAATCTGTAATTGTTAGCTCTTTAATTCCCAGCTTACAAATGAGGAATGAAAGCAGAGAATGAAATGTCACAATCTGCAGCAGAAACAGTGAGCAAATACAGATCTAAATTTCACTTAGGATCATTATTGTCCTCCCTTTCCTCTCAAGATTCTTTGGCACTGAAAGAATATTATGCATTTCTTTCTCTACTGAATATTTGTAGGGATGGAAACAGCACAAAATACAAAACACCTGTTATTTGCTGTAGAAAAAACCTTGAAATGACAAACATTCTGAAATTCAGTAACTTTTTTCCATTGCGAATTTGCTTATGTTTTTATAGTATCCTATAAAAGATATTACATCTTAATTTGTACTACCAGCTAATAAACTTTTCCTTATTATTAGCAAGATAAGGTCATCTTTCAAGCCCAGCTTCTCAACAAACCCTTTTCCTGAATTTGTAAATTTCTGCACTGAAGGAATACATGCTAATTCTCTACTATTCTGAATTACATATCTCTCTATAGATATCTATATATCTGTATTATCTGTAGCCACGTACTCATGCAAATTTACTTGTAACTGTACATTAAAAAATGGTGCATGAGGCAGTGTGGGCTTCATCATACCTACATTTTAAACCAACATCTACACAGACCATAGGCTGCCACATCTAGCCCAAGTACTGTCAGCTCCTTTCCCAGACCATGGAGATCAGATCAATATACTGAATGACAGATCAGTTTGCCACTAAGAAAGGGAGTAAGAAATGACCAGTTCTGAGTTTTAATCTGAATCTTTTAGTTAGGATTTTAGAAAGGACTTCAGTGTTGATGTCTGAAGGTCCTTTTTGAAACTTTTCAATGATTAAAGGAGCTAGGGTTGCATAAAGCATGGCAGGTTTGTTTCACTGCTGTTCTGAGAGCAACAGAGGCAATCACATCAGATGTACACTGTACAGCACTCCTGAATCAACAAGAAGAACCGCCTTACAAGTCAGCCATTTGATTTCTCCAAGAAATGCCCATTAATGTACATTAAATCATACTTATAAACTTTCCACCAATTTATTCAAGTAGAGGACTAAACAGACATAACCAGAGAAGTAGATGTTACAACATACCTGCTGTTACAACACATCTAACTGCCATCACCACTTGAGTAATAAGATTGCTGAGCAGGGATTTTCATAGGGTCATACAATCATAGAATCATGGCTTAGGGTTGGAAGGGACCTCAAGGATCATGAAGCTCCAATCCCCCCACCACAGTCAGGGCCACCAATCTCTACATATAATACCAGACCAGGCTGCCCAGGGCCCCATCCAACCTGACCTTGAACACCTCCAGGGACGGGACATCCACAGCCTCTCTGGGCTGTTCCAGCACCTCACTGCTCTCATAGTAAAGAACTTCCCCCGATATCCAACCTAAATCTTCCCTCCTCCAACTTAAGCCATTTCTCCTTGTCCTGCTGTTATCTACCCTTTGAAAGAGTTTACTCCCCTCCTGTTTATAGGCTCCCTTTATGTCCTGGAAGGCTGCAATTAGGTCACCCCACAGTCTTCGCTTCTGCAGGCTGCACAAGCCCTTCTCCCTCTGCCTGCCTTCATAAGGGGAGGTGCTGCAGCTCTCTGATCACCTCTGTGGCCCTCCGCTGGATCCTCTCCAATATCTTCCTGTCTTTCTTGTATTGGGGACCCCAGACCTGGACGCAGTACTCCAGATGGGGTCTCACAAGGGCAGAACTCCTACACCATAATTATAAAGATATTCTAAAAATTTTATAGCTTAAAAATATTTTATTTTCAATAACTTCAAGTCAAGATTTTCAAGAGAGTTTGGACACGTTTAGGCAACCAAGCTGTACGATGAAAATAGCAGTAACAAGTTGAGGCTAGAAAGCAAGACCGCTGTCTCCCTCTACTGGCTAACCAGAGTGGAATGTTTTGAAAATAAGTTCCCATTAGTAATCTTATTTTGAGAAAATATTATTTTATATATATATATTTTTTTACATAGTTAAAATTGAATTAACTTTTAATTATAAGCAGAATTTCCCACAAGCACACAAGGATACAGTCCACATCACCAAATATTTTACAGAGAGCTTCTAATTAAAAAAACAAACAAACAAAACAAAACAAAACAAAAACAAAAAACAAAAAAAACCAGAAAGTGTACTTTCTAAATTTTGGGGGGAAAGAAACAAAACAAAGCAAAAAAACCCCACACACATTCGTTTAGAGTGTACTTTTCCAAAGTATAGCATTTGTTAGCAGATTTATGTTGTCCCATGAGTGTCCAGCCTTTTTTCTTGCCTGGGCCACATTGAGTGAAGAGGAAGACCACATTTAAAATGCATAACACAGTGAAAGTATGTAAGTAACAAAAACTATTTTTAATATTTTTTACTTAAAGCATTTTTTAAAATAGGCTAACAAAAGCAGAAAAGCAGTGGGTATCTGACGTAGGTTTTGTGAACCATCAGCATGGTTCGAGTGGGAGTCACTGTAATTCTCGGGGACGTCTCAAGTTGTTTGCCAGAGATTTCTGATGACCTTTTACTCTTCTTGTGCTTCATCCTTTAAAACAGTTGTTCACAAATGTTCTTACTGCCAAAAAGCAATGACATGAAAAGGGTGTGATTTTGAAACAAAGGATATTCGAGTGATATTTTTCTCTGGTAAGTTAGTCCTTACAAAAGTCTAGGAAAGAGACATGATCCAATTTTTGATTTGAATATCTGATTGCAACTCTATACATTCCATCTGAAAATCTGAAGGTAATGTAATTATGTTGACTGAAATTGGAGTCACAAATATACCAGAACCATGATTTTTTTGGAATTCTTGAAACCTGTTCTCAAGTTCCTTTATCACAATGGAAAGTAAGGCTGTATATCTTACGCTGTTCACAGGACTGTGTTTAGCCAGTGTATCAAAATGCATACAACTATTTGTCTTAACTTGAGATAGCACTGCACTTTGCCCTCCACATGCCCTGGTTTTAGCTGACGCAGTGCTGATTGCACACTGAGCACTGCTGAGCAATGGGTGTGCAGCTAGGGCTGGGCTGGGCTGCTTAATGGGAAGAGCCACTGCCGTGATGGCGCAGGGCTGTGGGCTGCAGGATGGGCAGGGCTGAGCTGCATGCAGTCTGTGGGCCATGTATTGAGCATGCCTGACTTAATACTTTTAAGTTATTTAAAATGGATGTTGAAACTCTGAGAATCTAGAAAACTTCCATTACGTTACAGCCTATATCATGCAAATAGCAGCTTTCAGTATGAAGAGCAATTCCCAATGATCTTAATACTGAAAGCAATTTGTACATATTAGATATTCAGTGAACTTCTAACAGAATTAGTCTAGCTATGTAACTCTGCAGTCTCTGATCTTGACAGCAAGTAGCAATATTTCCTGGTTTACAACCAAAGGAAGTATCATCATCCTCTGCTACAAAGAACAGCTGCATTGCCACTTCAGTCTGCAGACTGAAGCTTGTTTTGGAGTCACTGACAGAAACATTACAGATGACATCACTAGGCATCCCATTCCTCTCATTCCAGGAGCTATCCTATGGGATGCAGTTTTCGGATTTGCATCTCATTAGTTTAAATACTGCATTTCAAGCCTTGGAATGAAATCTTCTATTCTTAATTTCTTGGGAGAAGCTAATCAGGGTACAGCATCTTATTGACACAACACAGCAGAAAGGCCTCCCAATCTACAGAGTTGCCCTATGGGTGTGTTCTAATAAAGATGTTCTGAAAGAGATCTCATCTTCCTCAGTCATAAAAGAGGAAACAGAAATTCTCCCTTAAATAATAATTCAGTTTGGGAATTTGTGCCGTTTATGTAACAACGATGAAAATACGAAAATAAATGTTTAGCTCTCTGGAGTTATTTGCTTTGCTCCATTTAAGCCACCCAAGAATTTATTTTGTGTAGAAACAAATGCAAATCCAAGTTCCCTGCGTCTGTCTGTACAGGCTAGGTATTTGAAGAACATGAGCCGACAGTGTGCCCAGGTGGCCAAGAAGGCCAATGACATCCTGGCTTGCATCAGAAACAGTGCTGCCAGCAGGAGCAGAGAGGTGATTGTCCCCCTGTACTCAGCACTGGTGAGGCCGCACCTCGAGTACTGTGTCCAGTTTTGGGAAGGGTTCCTTCCACTGAAATAAAGACATTGAAGCCCTGGAGCGTGTTCAAAGAAGAGCAAGAAAATCCAACTTTCTGGGTTGGAAGCGGGAGGTGTCAGAAAAGTTACCACGGAGATAACTGGCTTGTGGCGGCCAAGTGTTCATAGCGATGCTGCTTTTTGATTCTTCGATGTCGGCTCTTCCTATCATTGTGAAGCAGAATTCACCAAGCGTTGGATTGTTCACCCACTAATAGGGAGCATGAGCTGGGATTAGACAGGTTAGTTTTACCCTACTGATGATGTGTTGTTGCACTAGTACGCAACTGCTCCTCACTTCAGAAAATACACTGAGGCCCTGGAGCGTGTTCAAAGAAGGGCATCAAAGCTGGTGAGGGGTCTGGAGCACAGGCCTTGTGAGGAGAGGCTGAGGGAGCTGGGATTGTTCAGCCTGGAGAAGAGGAGGCTCAGGGGAGACCTTACCACACTCTGTAACTTCCTGAAGGGAGGTTGTAGTGAGCTGGGGGTTGGCCTCTTCTCTTGTGTCATTAGTGATAGGACTAGAGGGAATGGCTTCAAGCGACAGCAGGGGAGATTCAAAATTAACATTAGGAAGTATTATGTCTCAGAAAGGTTGGTCAGGCACTGAAATGGACTGCCCAGGGATGTGGTAGAGTCACCAGCCCTGGGGGTATTCAAGGAATGACTGGATGTTGTGTTGAGGGACATGTTTTAGTGGGAGCTATTGGTAATAGGTGAATGGTTGGACTGGATGATCTTTTAGGTCTTTTCCAACCTTGGTGATTCCATGATTCTATGAAAGCTACATGGCATTTCTCACACTACCTATTTTCATCCCCATGACAAAGTTACAAGAATTAGCTCACAGTTCTGATCTCAGTTTATTTTACTTTTGTATAGACTTGGATGATTTAAGTATTTCTTTCATTATTAAATATCCTGCTTTACATTTTTTCACTGTGACAGCACTAAGTCAGGCATGTGAAGTGTGTTTTTCTAGCACTTGAAGAAACCAAGTTTGCTCAGTTAATAAGTTCATCATTTTTTAATTTTTTAAATTTATTTATTTATTTATTTTTCAGTCTGCAGTTTCTGTTTTCACATTTAAACCCATAAATACCTACAGATCCTTTAAAATCCTTCCAGGCTGTAAGTTGGCACCTCTCCAACAGTAACCAAGTCTAACTTCCCAGATCCTCTGAATGTCTGGAGGGCTAGATTTACTGCCAACAGGGACTACATTCTCCACAGTTACACTTTGTTGGTGTAATAGTGATACTCTGAGCACTCAGAGTGTACTTCACACCACCTCTGTCCTTACAGACAGAGGCTAGAGATGAGTTAAATAAGAATGGGCCCAAGCTCTTGTAATAACATATCTTTCTAAGATAAGGGGTTAAAAAAGACTTCCCCTTAGAAAATATAGTTGTTAAACATAGCTGGAAGGGCTAATTCATTACTTATCATTAAATTACTTGGCAGCTTCCATCAGAATCCTGTTCAGCAGACCAGGATACCAACAGCAGGCTCTCTGGATACAGTGTTTTCTACACACAGCTCCACACACAACATCTGGAAATATTGCAGTGTGAATCAAAGTGACAGCACCCACCAGCAGCTGGATGTTTGGTTTTAATGATCATGATTGCTCAGCCTAGAGAAGAGAAGGTTGCAGGGTGACCTCATTGCAGCCTTTCAATACCTGAAGTTAACTTACTCCCAGGAGGGGAGTAAACTCTTCGAAAGGGCTGACAATAGCAGGACACAGGGAAATGGTTTTAAGTTAAAAGAGGGAAGATTTAGGTTGGATGTTAGGGGGAAGTCCTTTACTAGGAGAGTGGTTAGGACCTGGAACAGGCTGCCCAGGGAGGTTGTGGATGCCCCGTCCTTGGAGGTGTTCAAGACCAGGTTGGACAGGGCCCTGGGCAACCTGATCTAGTAAATGTTTATGTTTGGTGGCCCTGCTAGGCAGGGGGGTTGGAACTACATGATCCTTGAGGCCCCTTCCAACCCGGGTCATTCTGTGATTCTGTGATCAGAATGGTAGGGAACTGCAGCAAATCTTATCACATGAAGCCCTGTATTTTGTTATTCAGGCAAATCCCAGGGCTGAAACAAAACAGAGCCCAGAAGCTGACCCTCTTTAACATTTCTTTCTATTTTTTTCCAGAATCTCAAAGAGTTAACTTTGTTAGATTAGAAGGCAAACATAAAACGGGCAGCTTGGGTTCTGAAGGCTTTTAATAACTGGCTGATGAAGTCCATACCAGTACAGGAAGCAGCACGCTGGGCATGATCAGCCACCAGGTGGAGGTCTTCACAACAGATTGGTCTGCAGTGATGGCTGCTTGGGCACACCTGTGCACCCAAGCTGGGTGGTCAGGGCCTCCCTCTCCTGCAAACTGGTCCAACCTCCATGCAGATGATGGAGGTCAGCTCCGGAATGTGCTGTGTCTGGTGCTGCTTCCTGCTTATAAAATCACTCGCAGTGGATGCTTAATCTGATATTTGTGTCTTGGAGCTGAAAGACATGCTTTGGAAAATATCCATTACTGTTCTGCTCTGTAGACCCGTATTCCTATGATTTTCCTTTAATTATTATTAATAATAATACAAATTAATAAAATAAAAAAGCATGGGGGAGGGTGCAAATTAATATAAAACAGAACTGTTAGCCAGAAACTCCTGCACCCAAAATAGAATCATTTGTGGCTTTGAAAAAATACACTTAAACTTGTGATTCTCCAGTGGTAAAACAGAGATTATGCTTTATTTTACCACTTTACAGATTATTTTAAAGATTTTCCGTTTTTCTTTCAAATTAATAATTATTAATAATATTGCTATTTCCTTTACCTAACCCTGAATGAAAGCAATACAACATCCCATAAGACATCACTTCTTTCTGCCCAAACTTACTTTCTTTTGCCCCTCCATGAACTCTTTAAAATATGTTGGTTGCTCCAAAAATAATTCCTCCTATTTATTTTTATAAAAATTACAACAGATAAAAAGAGTACAATAAAACTCTGACACAGCAAATTCTCAGCTACAAAACACTATTATTCAAAACAGTCAGCACCACTAACTGTTTCTGCCAGCAATGAACAAAAGCCTGCATGCCATGCTTGTAAAAATCTGCATGGCCATTTGGAACATGACTTGTCTTACACATTGCTACTGCTGAAATACACCACTCACCCCTCACTGTGCTCACATCCATTGTTTGGCCTCCATAAATATTCAGCAAGTGTCAACAAACATCAGCATGTCATTTTGGAGGGATTCAATGACACGCCATAGCTCCACACACACTTCCATGGCAGACGCCATTCTGTCAGAGTGCCCCTCTACTGCCATCTGTCACATGGCAGCAACATGTAATGGGATACTGATGGGAAGGTTCAGCCTCTGCTGCCATCCCACCAACATCTGCCTCTGACATCGTGAGTAAACATAACAACATAGGGGACATTACATTCAGAGCAGCCCTCGTACAATCCATTTATGAATTTGACCGGCCCTGTTTATAGAAATTTATAAGGAACATTACAAAATGTAGAAGCAATATTAGAAACACTGAGTTGTAAAATACAAATTTGATGCTTATGGAAGACACTATACTGGCACACTCCTGTTCAGCCTACAACAGACACTAGCATAGACCCCAGCAAACACCAGCAGTTGGTTACTCAGCTCTTCCACCAAATCCAGCTGGTCAAAGACAGCCAACTAGACACAATACTTTTTCGTTCTGAGTTGTCATCCTCCAAGATCTCAGCAGAATTTGAGACCCTATGCGGGTCTTTGCCTGGGGTACTGACTGTAGAGTGCATCTGAATTTTAACCACAATAGCAGAATGTAGGAAAGGAATATGATCTTGAGAGACTATGCTAGAAAACTCATTAATCACTGCCTTGATAATCATTAAACACTATCTGTAATGCTGCTGTAAATTTATCTAATACTCAGCCTTTTCATTCCAGAAAGTGCACATTTTCTCAACCACAATACCAAGTGACATCAAAGTCAACAATTCCCATCATTCAGCTAAAAAGAGATGCAGTGCTTTTTCAACAAAACCTACCTTCTGTGAAACTGTACTGATAGGCACCAACTATATTTTTAGCCTCTAATTCTTTGTTGATGGAGTCATAAGTTACTGTCCTATAACTTCTACCATGCATGGCACCAAGCACATGGTCCAGTAGCTTTCTAGGTCACCTTTTTACTCTTTTTAAATATTGAAAGAATACCGGCAAACCCCCAAACCGTTAATAATCTTCCAGTTTTCTTCAGGCTTTGTTAAAAGTTAACGCCAATGGCTCTGAGGAATTTGAGAAGGCAGCTAGTGAAATTAACAGCTGCTGACTTCAACTTTGAATTGTTTGAATTTGTCCCTCTTTTTTGCCTATGTTTTGAGTTACATTGTAATTTAGTATTAGCAGCAGAACTTCATGAAAGGCAAAAAAACTGATTTGATACACTTGTGCCTAATTTTTTGCTTTGACATTGAAGCAACTGTAATTTCACTAACATATAGGAAGGAGCAGGACATGGTTCTAACTTTAGTATTAAGTATATTAATGCAATGGGTATTAATATTTATTATACTTAATATTTTTCCCAGCAGCTGGAAAAATGTAGAGGGCTAAAGACCTTGTAGGGCTAAAGATCAAGTACATGAAATTTTTTAAAATAATCTTTATGCAGTGGTCTACAAATCAGATGTCAAAATATGAAACTATAACAAGTTGACCATAAGGGGCTATTAAATATATGTTATGTGAAACACACAAGAGGCACTATTATGCTACAGAAATGATGCCGCAGATTCTTCAGTGCCATCCATTGGCATTTCACAACCACAAGGGCAGTCTGCTGCCCATTATTTCGAGAACAACCCACTGTTCTCCATGAATAACCTTCAACATCACCTTGTGCTATTTAACACACCTGGGAACCAACCAAGCACTCAGAGTTAACAACTCCCATTTTATTTTAGAACCAGTCTTGGATTTCAGAGTTAGATGATCACATAAGAATCAAAACTTTCATAAACAGAAAAGCCAATATTGTGAAGACCACTTACTCCAAGAACATCTGTGTTGTTCTGAAAAAAAGCAGTCCAAAAAAAATGCCCTCCCTTATCCAGCTAAGAAAAAGGGTAAAAAAGCAATCACATTTAAAAAGAAAAAAAAAAAAAAAAGAAAGAAAAAACAAACAAACAAAAAAACCCCCAATTTTAACATCTGTATCTCTCAATTGTTTTCTTTAACAGTTAAAACTGATAAATAATTAGACATAAATGCAACTGTTCTGAGTCATAGGTCTCCATCTTTCCAGGTTATCTTCAAGGCACCTGAAGCAGAAAACAACAGAGAATGTTTATTTCTGTTCATTTTCTTGTATTTCTCTAGCAGAGGCTGCCATTTCTAATTTTAAAGTCAGGTCAAATATGCTTACAAGCAGTAGCCACAAGAATCTAAACATTTCAATAGGGCCAAGTGTTGGGTCCTGTTTGGTCACAACAACACCAGGCAAACCTATAGGCTTGGGGAGGAGTGGCTGGAAAGCTGCCTGACGGAAAGGGACCTTGGTGTGCTGATGGACAGGCAGCTGAATATGAGCCAGCGGTGTGCCCAGGTGGCCAAGAGGGCCAATGGCATCCTGGCTTTTATCAGGAATGGTGTGGTGAGCAGGACCAGGGAAGTCATCCTGCCCCTGTACTTGGCACTGTTGAGGCCCCATCTCGAGTACTGTGTTCAGTTTTGGGTACCTCAGTACAAAAAGAACATGGAGATGCTGGAGCAAGTCCAAAGAAGGGCCATAAGGCTTGTGAATGGCCTGGAGAATATATGCCCTACAAGGAGAGGCAGAAGGAACTGGGGAATAGGAGGCTGAGGGGAAACCTTATTGCTCTCTTCCAATATCTGAAAGGTGCTTACAGTGAGAGCGGGGCTGGTCTCTTCTCACTGGTGACAAGATGAGGGGAAATTGAGTCAAGTTGCATCAGGTTTAGGTCAGATATCAGGAAAAATTTCTTTACTGAAAGGGTTGTTAAGCACTGGAAGAGGCTCCCCGGAGTTGAATCACTATCCCTGAATGTGTTTAAAATCCATTAGGATGTGGGGCTCAGGGACATGATTTAGCGGAGGGTTGTTAGAGTAGTATGGTCAGGTTGTTTTTGGACTCAGTTATCTTTAAGGTCTTTTCCAACCTGAGCAATTCTATGATTTTATGATTCTATGAACTTGCACTGTAACAATAATAATACACACTTAAATGACAGAACATCTCCTGTATTAGTGAAAGGCATGCACAAACACTTCCACAATGCCATATGTTACAATAAGAATAACTGCAAGGAAGTTACTCACCTCTTTAAAGAAATAATTTTGGATTTATGTCTTGTATTCATTTAGCCTAAGTGTTTCTCAGCACAAAATACTCATTCTTATAAACCAGCTAAGTATTTATTTACCTCCAAATATGTGTGCCTGTAGATCTGGAGAGTGATATGAAAATATTCACTTTAAAGACAATATGAAAACATGATATCCATTTGAAAAGCAAGGCATAGCCAACTTACATAAACTTCTCTAATTAGTTTTTCTACATTACTGTGCCATCAGTACAACAATTGCAAAGGATCAAGTTCTTAAGAGAGGCTGCACTGAATTTGTTAGTTCATAAACTCACAAATCCTTACTTACTTACTCTAGGGAAGCAAAGTCTCTCATGTGACTGTTTTGCCAGCAAGCTGAAAATGAACCCAGAAATTCATCTTAACCCCAGATGGATTGTTTTGCATCAAAAACCAAACATCATTGTATACAGCTTATGTTCAGGCATGGTCTTCATAAAGCACTCAGTTACTGGCTGATCTGGAATACCTCAACTTTGTGGATGCCTCTACAGAATCAGCTTGAAAGATATTAAAGATCTCTAACACAGAGCAAGCCTATGAGGAATCTGCTTGTGAGTGTATTGCTGTGACTGAGCACATCCCGATGAGAAAGGGCTTCAGTTTCCAGTGCTGCCTTGTGACACGTCACAAATTAAGACATATGTTGATGCTGTGTAGTTTTTGGATTCATGAGCTCTCTTTTGGGTTTTATACATCCACTCCCATGCACATCTTCTTATGTAAATACCAAACAAATGAACAGGGAAACTGTTAATAAGGAAGTAATGTATGGACATAGACAAAGCTGTCTGTGCAATTAGGCAGGTGGTCTTCTGCAACAGGTAAACTAGTGTATTCTTGAATGCTGAGTGTATGCATTTAATAAACCAAGGCAAAACTTACTCTTCAAGAGCCTGAAGCAGTCGGTACATGTTGCCACACAATTAATTCACTTCTCTTAACAAGAACATTACATAAAACATGCTTTTGTATTCTAAACACAGCTTTCTCAATATCTGGTTTCATACCCATACTATACATTGAAAACAAAAACTGGAAAAGTCAAGAGCTTTAGTATACATAGAAAAGCTTAGGGTTTCTTTTAATCAGGGGGACAAGAGATGGAATATTAAATGGAAAGAAAATAAATAATAATAATAATAATAAAAAACACATTATTATTATTATATTAAGAAATAATAAACATAATAAGAAAAGAAATAATAAACATCTCAGAGGCCAGATATATGGTACAATACAAAATGCTTAGCTGAGGTTGAGTTAGATCTTACAAATAAAATAAAAATGAAAGGTTTAAAATAAAAATCCATAAAATAAACACACTCAAACATTGTTAGAAGAAAAGTGGACTATCTGTTCTATCACTGCTTCTTAACCTGTGGTCCACCAGTGGTCCCCAGGACATCAGCAGTCTCAAAACAGCTACACAGAACAACAAACTCCCAAGCACATTCCCAAATTTGTAAGCAAACCAACAGGTACAATGAAGGTAAGCAGAGGAACAAAAGGAATTCTGTTCATCTTTAGCCCTTCGTAAGTGCAGAAATGCTGCTTGAAGTGCATTCATGTTTGTTTGTTTGTTTGTTTTTCCAGAAATGGCCAGGTAGATCCCTTTAGAAGGCTTAGCATCTCTTTTCTACTTTATGGTGGTGGAACTAAGGTAGGTTTATGGTGATGTAGGTAGATCCTTTAAAAGTAAATGAGTATTTTTCCTCAGTTACCAATAGAAAGTGATGACGTAGATGGAACAAAGATGTAGTAAATTTATACAAATTAGGAAGCTTACAGTATCTCTGAAAAGAATTGTATAGTTTGAGATATCATAGCAGAAATGAAACTACATTTCAAAATACGGTCATGCATACTTGGGGATATTGAATGTATTAGTCTGAAACAAGTTGTTCATAAATTGTGAGATCCAATGAAAAAAAGAAAAATGCAAACCCAGTCTTTAGCATGCTAAAAGCTTTCCATTAGAACCATTCAAGTACTAGTATCATTGTACTGACACTGTGAGAATTCAAGTGCAATTTTTATCATTTAAACCTATAAAAAGTGTCAAAATGAGAGCAAGCGCATAAAAAGATTGTAAAAGAAGTCAATGTACTAATGTTATCAGAATTTTTTTTGGCCTAGAAGCAAAACAGCATTATACCAGACACTCTGAAGAACAATTAAAGCCCAGCTGAAAACAAGACTTTTACATTAGAAAAGTTACTAGGGAGCCAGCCAGCTGGTCCCAGTTTGGTACGAATGGGACTGGTCATTCAGTGGACTTTTTAAGCTTTGGAGATAATCTCTGGCATAATTTTTTTTTTAATTTTATGTTTGAATTTGTAACATATGTTCGAATCTGAAAAAGTCTATAACTTGGACTTGGACTGGAAGCCAAGGCATACAAACAACTCAAAACTCTAGACTCCAAGCATTTCAGCAGAAGAATTTCCAAAGCATAGTTTTTGACCAGTGTACCTGAGAGATCAGAAGGAGGAATCCTCTGTTCACTCATGTATCAATATCAGGATACCGTGCTCGGATAGGACAGTTTTCTTTGCACAGACACTGTTGGAAGGAAGGAAGGAAGGAAGGAAGGAAGGAAGGAAGGAAGGAAGGAAGGAAGGAAGGAAGGAAGGAAGGAAGGAAGGAAGGAAGGAAGGAAGGAAGGAAGGAAGGAAGGAAGGAAGGAAGGAAGGAAGGAAGGAAGGAAGGAAGGAAGGAAGGAAGGAAGGAAGGAAGGAAGGAAGGAAGGAAGGAAGGAAGGAAGGAAGGAAGGAAGGAAGGAAGGAAGGAAGGAAGGAAGGAAGGAAGGAAGGAAGGAAGGAAGGAAGGAAGGAAGGAAGGAAGGAAGGAAGGAAGGAAGGAAGGAAGGAAGGAAGGAAGGAAGGAAGGAAGGAAGGAAGGAAGGAAGGAAGGAAGGAAGGAAGGAAGGAAGGAAGGAAGGAAGGAAGGAAGGAAGGAAGGAAGGAAGGAAGGAAGGAAGGAAGGAAGGAAGGAAGGAAGGAAGGAAGGAAGGAAGGAAAGGAAGGAGGAAAGGAAGGAGGGAAGGGGGGAAAGGACAGTTAATATTTTTCCCCCATCTCTCCTTTGCTAGTTCCTGCCAGTTATAGTATTTCAGACATTTTCAACTTTAATGTAAGAAGCATGAACATTTTTCAGTACACACCTATCAGATTAAATAGAACAAACACAGAGTAAAACAGAATACCCTTTTAAGAAAGCGAACATATGCTTTTATTCTCAAAGATTTTTCTGTAAAATAGAATATGCCAGGAATTACCTGCTATTAAATACCCTGGCAAGAGCAATGGCCTGACATAGGACTTAAGCATATCACTGGGATTAAATATTAAGTATGAATAATTACAACCATACAACTTTCGTCTTTATTATCCAGATATCTCCCTTATGCAACACAAATCTAAATAAATTCAGAAAGTCTGACTCATACCCATACACTGTGCACTAAACCCAATGGTATGTAGCCCCATTGTTCAAACTTCAATAATTCCATTCAGAGCTATCTTTTGTTCCTCTGCTTTGTCAAGTCAGACCACTTTAATACCCACAGAGACTGTTAAATCTATAAAACTTCTGAATTTTTGCATGGTTCATCTTGTTTCAAAAGCTTATTACACAACATAGCAGTTCTTTTCATGGTACACACTGATTAAGGGTGGATCCATTGCTGCTTTGTCCAAGAGGGAGCATCACAGTGCTCCAGTCAAAGGTCATTTCCAGGTTAACAAGGCTCTCATTCACTGTCCCAGCTGCTACATAGGCAGTCATCCTCTGCATGTCATGTACTTCTTCAACTTAGGTTGTTTAAGGAAGACTTCTTAATAGTGGAATTATTACATGACTTAACATCAGTGTTCTCAATCAACATAAACATTTTTTTTTTTTTTTTTGTAAGGACAGGCTTAGAAACTGATCTAACACTTTAGAAACAAGTTGCCTTTTCTGTTAAAATAAAAGCTTATTTTGCAAAGCAGTTCCCAGGACAGGCTATAAGCCAATGTCTGCAATTCTAGATTTCTGCGTGCCTTTCTCATCCCTGGACCTTCAGCAAGATATTTAGTTTTTTCATGCTCCAGGTTCCTTTTCACTTTGCTGGGGATCATAAAAACAACTTGAAATTTTAATTAGTATTTTCATGGTATCCCATAAACCAAATTTGCATTCTTGTACCTCCATTCAAATGCCAATGAAGCATTTCAAGAATGAGTTTCCAAATGTCATATTCTCCTTTACAGTATCTATGGTACATAAGAGGTTGAAACCATTGGGTTTGTTCAGCCCTAAGATGAACAGTCTAATGGGAATTGTTTGCAGCCACCTCAAGGGAAGGTGCAGGAGGAATGTGAGGACACTGAGCCAGACCTGGTAGTATAAAGTGAAACAGAAAGAGGCAAGGGACACAAGCTGAAAGATGGGAAATTCTAGTTACACACAAACAAAATGGTGCAGGTTTACAGTATGTGAAAGACCCATTAGTGGAGATAATCAGGCCTAGGCTGGATTAGGCCTTGAGTAAAGGGAGAATTGGATGCACTTCAAGTAGCAGGTTGGACTCCAGAGTTCCCTTCCAGTTGAAATTATTCTATGAATCAATGAAAATTATTCTTTCCTGCTTAGATGGCTATTACAGTAACGAAAGGAGCAGGAGAAGGTAGCTTGTGCCAATACATCATCACTCTCTTGTCCCCTTTTCCCTCCCTTTTTCTTCTATTTTTGCCAAATCCCAATTTCATAACTTTTCCTAGAAACACCTAAAGATAACTTCAACTTCTTTCTTTAACTATGATAATTCTTTACTTCTTACCTGGCATAGTTCACTTTCTCATTTCATTTTATCAGGTGGTACTCCAAATATAAAGTTAGGGCGAATCCAGACTTTTTTACTTTTTACAAGGAGCCCATATGAAAGATGTAGGCCCAAAGATGGTATCCAGATACAGTACAAAATGCTTTGGTTTGGGCCACTGTGTGTTTTACTGTATTTATACTTATTTGTTCATTCACTTGGATCGAGATGTGCTGTTCATTTGATTTTTTCTATTAGTTTCACTACTTTCAAATGGTGCATTTACACTGAAACAACCCCCACTCTCTCTTTCAAGAACTTTTACCTATTATATAACCTGTTTCATTTAGAGATCTCAGAACAGTTTAGTCATGAAGACACTGAGCAAAAAAGCAAAGAGCTTGCCAGTGGCACAATCTGCACTTCACTGTTAATACAGAACTTTGAACATCCAATTCCCTGCTACTCAGCCCACTCCTCTTACACAAGTACCCACCTCAACAGTAAGAAAAAACTTCTGGATGCTCTTGTCAACCACAGAATCATATAATGGCCTGGGTTGAAAAGAACCATAACGATCATGCAGTTTCAACCCCCTTGCTCTGTGCAGGGCCGCCAACAACCAGACCAGGCTGCCCAGAGCCATATCCAGCCTGGCCTTGAATGCCTCCAGGGATGGAGCATCCACAACCTCCTTGGGCAACCTGTTCCAGTGTGTCACCACCCTCTGGGTGAAAAACTTCCTCCTAATACCTAACCTAAACCTCTTTATTCCCCCTTGTCCTATCACTATACACCCTCGTAAACAGCTGTTTCTCCCCTGTTTATATGCTCCCTATAAGTATCAGAAGGCCACAATGAGGTAAGCACAAGGTAAACAATCCCAACTCCGTCAACCTTTCTTCATAGGAGAAGTGTTCCTCTGGATCTGCTCCAAGAGCTCTGCCTCTTTCTTGTACTGGGGGCCTCAGGCCTGGATGCAGTACCGCAGATGTAGGAGGAGAGTGGAATATGAGCAAGTTTTCTCCATTTGCAAGGGATCATACAGCTTTTCAAACTGCACTCTCAGAAAATGTTAATGTTATTCCTAGAGCAGAGCAGCTTTGCTTACGGACATGCTCCTCAAAAGTGTTTTGCCATCCATTCTCATTTGCAGGCAGAATGTTTCCCCCAGCTATCCTTGAGGAAGCATCCTCATTATGTCTATGCCACTTCAGCTGCTAAGGCCAACATTTGTTTTTTACAACTCTGAAGTGCACTGTACCCTGAAAAATACAAAACATCTAGAAGTACTGTAAACCAGTAGATAGTTCTCACTTAAACAAATGGAAGAGAAACTAATTGAGAAGCTGGCTGCCCATGGTCTGGATGGGTGAATGCTCCACTGTGTGAAGCACTGTCTGGATGGCCAGGCCCAAAGAGTTGTGATCAATGGAGTTGAATCCAGTTGGCAGCTGCTCATGAGCAGCATCTCCCAGGGTTCAGTGCTGGGACCACTTCTGTTTAACATCTTCATTGATAATCTTGATGAGGGGATTGAGTGCACCCTCAGTAAGTTCTCAGATGACACCAAGCTGGGAGGGAGTGTTGATCTGCCAGAGGGGAGAAGGGCACTACAGAGGGATCTGGATAGACTGGATTGATGGGCCAGAGTTAATGGTATGAGATTCAACAGGGCCAAGTGTTGGGTCCTGTTTGGTCACAACAACACCAGGCAAACCTATAGGCTTGGGGAGGAGTGGCTGGAAAGCTGCCTGACGGAAAGGGACCTTGGTGTGCTGATGGACAGGCAGCTGAATATGAGCCAGCGGTGTGCCCAGGTGGCCAAGAGGGCCAATGGCATCCTGGCTTTTATCAGGAATGGTGTGGTGAGCAGGACCAGGGAAGTCATCCTGCCCCTGTACTTGGCACTGTTGAGGCCCCATCTCGAGTACTGTGTTCAGTTTTGGGTACCTCAGTACAAAAAGAACATGGAGATGCTGGAGCAAGTCCAAAGAAGGGCCATAAGGCTTGTGAATGGCCTGGAGAATATATGCCCTACAAGGAGAGGCAGAAGGAACTGGGGAATAGGAGGCTGAGGGGAAACCTTATTGCTCTCTTCCAATATCTGAAAGGTGCTTACAGTGAGAGCGGGGCTGGTCTCTTCTCACTGGTGACAAGATGAGGGGAAACAGCCTCAAGTTGAGCCAAAGTAAGTTTAGGTTGGATGTTAGGAAACACTTCTTTATGGAAAGGGTTGTTAACACTGGAATGGGATGCCCAGGGAGGTGGTTGAGTCACCGTCCCTGGATGTGTTTAAAAACTGTTTAGATGTGGTGCTCAGAGATATGATTTATCAGAGGGTTGTTAGAGTTAGGGTAAAATGGTGAGGCTGTGGTTGGACTTGATGACCTTTAAGGTTTTTTCTAACCTGAGTATGATTCTATGATTCTATGATTCAGTGGAATTCAAATGATTGTGACTATCATCACCAATAGCTAACGTCTTCACATTACCTGCACTGCTATTTTCAAAGCAGCAATACGAGTAATAGGGAAGAGAAAGAACTTGGAGTATTCCTAAAAGTTCACTAAAGTCTTTTCATTCCAAAACAAGATAAAATTCTCATGCATATCTACATCATGAGCTCTGCATACAGAAAGGGCACAGCTCTGCTTTCCATGGTCATCAACATGCCTAGCAATCTTTTTCTTCCCATTTGTGCTGAAACAAGACAAAAAACATGGAAGACAAACACCAGCAGACTTAACAGAAAGATTTCCTCTTCCCAGTTTCTGTCCTTGAAACTCAGTCTGCAGTAAGAGCTGCTTTGCCTGAGGTTGGAGGATATTTAAAGATTTTAGTTTCATTTTATAGGAAGATGGGCTCATGAGGAAGATGGGCTCATGAGTCAGTGGCACAATTTTATTGCTTAAAAAAAAATGAAAATGAAAATGCATCACTTTTAATTACTTAAGAGCTCTATTTACTGTCTCAGTAGTTCCCAATGATAAAGCTGGCCCACTGATTCAGCAGGTCAAGCTGAAACACAGTGATGCTACATTACATCCACTCTAGAGGAATAAACCAACCAGTCCTAGATTTAGTGAAGAAGAATGAAGGAAAGAATTTAGTGAAGGAATGGAAGGAGAGGGGAAGGGGGGAGTGTGGGGGGGGAGATGAATCTACCTCCCAAGCCATAAAGGTGGAAGGGTTAATGTTGAAATACCTTGCATAGACAACATGCTATCAATATTAACACAGATGCAAAATGCTGGCCAGCTGATGGGGCAGAACCAGCATGAGCGACCTCTCCACAGTGCTGCTGGCCCCCAGGCACTGCTTCCTGAGACAAGTCACAGTGGTGACTGAGACAGTCCACAACAGCAGAAGCATTCTTTTAACAGCTTACCTACCTGCCTCTCAAGAGGGACCTCCTCTCACTGCCTTCACACATCTAACTAAGCAAGTTGTTCCTTCAGAGTCCTCAGCATTTTATTTTCTACTGCATTTCTCAAATTCAAGCTCGCAGTGGTGAAGCAGCTAGACAGAGCAAGCAGTAAAGCTGCTCTCACACACCAAGCACCTGTTGCTTACCAGATGAACTGCTTACTGTCATCAAATTGGGAATCAAAAATTTCCATCCTTTTCTGCCCTGTGCATGTCTGGAAAAATTCTACAAACTTTTTTAATCTTCTTGAACATTGATTAAATCGATATATAAGAAACGGAGGACTAAACTCTGCTATGAGGGAGAGACAAAGCCTTTCACCTGCTTGCAGGAAAGCAGCTCTGACACTGGGCTAAACCCAGGGCCCATCTCTGAGGAGCTCAGGAAAAGTAACGTGTATGGGGCTACAAGAGGTTTTCCACTTGTAGGAACACTTCAGGAGATTACCCAGGCTTGTATATTAATTTACGATTTTTCACATCTAGTGGTTGAGATCTTCCCTCTGAGCAGAAGTGTATGATGTGGGAAGATCTCCAGGAAGGCAGTATGTCCTCATTCCCCAAGCTCCTCAGCATGGGCAAATCTGTGGCAACTGAACAGAGCATTAGAGCTCTGCAAAACTGATCTACATAGGTCCCAAAGAAACATTTTTAAAAGAAGGTACCAAGGCTGAAACTTGTGCTGTTTGAAGAAGTAAGGCAAGCATACCAGACCTAACAGAAGCTGACCATATCACTTAATTTGAGAAACTTCTGCCTTTAAGGGCTCCAAGACAGCATGACATTCTGTAATCAAAATCTAGAATTTAATTTCTGCATTAAAAAGTAGAATACTGTCTTATAGAAAGCTGCACTTACACCACCGGAAGGAAGGCAAAGGGAACACTGGCTGCTGCCACTCCAGTTCTTCCTCATACTGTCATTAGAAAAATCCAGGAAGAAAACTGTCCAACTCCAATGTCATGTTAGAAAGCCAGAATTCCTTTATTCTCACAATACATACTGGGCAACTTGGAGTTCAGGCTCTCCATTTAAGCAGTTAAGACAGACATATGGAGTACACTGGCATATACATTCATTCTTTTCCAATAACTCAATTCATTCTTTTCTAAGAAATCATCAGTATATGTTAGTGTCCCTCTGGGAATGTACAGCTCATGGCCATGATGATCTACAGCCACCTATTTCTCCTCCTTTATTTCATCTTCATCTTCATCATGGTACCAACTGTCCAACTGCCAGCTGTTTTTCCCTAGTTTGGTAAATTTCCATTGCTTCTTACACCATAATGAGCAACTTTCTATCTTGGTGTGCTGTAACTCAAAACGACTTATATGAAACACAAGAAAAAGTCCTTGCACCTGGTAGATGCAAAGATCAAAGTGCTGCATTGTGACTTCAGTGCCTCCATGACGCAGGATCATTCTTTAAAAGAAGACTGTTACCATACCAAGAGAAAGCTAAACTGGAAAGTTTTAGAACTTACCACACATAAATTCCTTCTAATATAATTGGTCCTTAAACAATTATTTTGATCCCTACTGCTAAACCAGCTTGTATCAGTATGAGAGGGTATTAATAGGAGAGAATGCTGCTGTCATAACAGAGAAGTAGGTCAGCCTCCAATCCTATTAGAAATTCTGTTTCTTCTAGGAGCAAAGTCTCACCGCTTTTCCCCAACAGTCCCCATACTCAGAGATGAACTTAACCAATTAAACAAGTAAGAAGCGTCTTCCTTACCCCACAAAGGAATGAGATTTGAAGCAGAAGAATATACCATCCCTTGTTTTTTTCCTAGCTAACTGCAAAGTGAGCTCAGCAACTGGTTCCTGCCATGCAGAAAACAGTATGTAGGCAGCTTTTACACCTGTGTGTTAGTGTGATGCATGAAGATCTATTTTTTTCCATGTTAGTCTGCTTGTGTACATAAATATTAGTGAAATAAAAGCCAAACAGGAACTGAACACTCTGGGAACAGCTCCTTCATGGCATACCCAGGGAAACAGGCAATTAAATATTTAGCAACTGTGCAAGAACTTCTGAAAAACAAACACCACTGTCTTCTTTTGTGGCTATCTTTTGCATAAATTCATGCAGAGAAACTAAACAAGGGTGTTTGTTTATACTGCTCATGCGAGGTTTATTGTTGATTTTGTTTTAAACTAGCATGGTCTAAATAACAAGCCAAACAGTCACTGAGGAATTTGCAATGGAAATTTGTCTTTGAATACCCAGGAAATTCTATGGTACAAATCACACTCCTTTAGCAAGTATTTGGGAAAAATACCAAACAACAGAATAAGCCTTTTCCTATAGCTGAAGAAACCTAGTCTATAACAGTGGGCAACACATACAGAGGAAAACTGTATTTGTTCTGCTGTACAATTAGACAGATTAAAATGTCATTTTAAAGACAGATTATTGTTTTGTAATTTGCACTGGATAATAGTTGTCGCTCCAAAATGACTAGATTTTACACACTCTGTGGACCAGCAATGCCGAGGTTCTCCACTCTGCTGGCATATCTGTGCTTCTAACAGGGGTACAACTGTGGCACACCTGGACACACCTCACCTGGTTTTAGGCAGTTGCTACATTAAGAAAGTATGAGGGCAGGTATGCCAGCTCTGGATGCCCAGGTCTGTCCTGGACACTAGGTCTTTCTTCAAACATGTTCTGCTGTGTTAAACACATAGATTATGATACTGTTTAGAAGAAATACCACTTCCTATACATCAAACAGAAAAGAAGTGCTTTCTAGGGATTCAAAGTCATTTATCAAAAGGGGAAATGGTTTTTGTGGTTGTTGTTTATTTCCGAATGGATTATCAAAATGATTAAGTGGCATGGAAACGGCTGTAGAGAATGGCCACTTGCTGGATGCGAGGCCCTCCCAGAATTCCTGGGAGAAGCCACTCTTTAAAAATCTCCCTTAACTCTTGCTGTGACCGAAAATTTTCAAGCTATGACAGCACTGTTCCTCCTCTATAACAGGATCCTGTTGCAAGCATCTACCTGGGTAAGGAAAGGATAACTTCACCAATCTTACAGTTTAAAATTCATGCAAGTGGGAATGGTGCTCACACCACATGGCTGAAATGAATGGCACAAGCAAGCGGAGCTAACAAGCAAGGTGACTAACACACCTATACATTGTTACAGAGCTGCTCATTGCCTTACATCTCTCCTGCCCAAGCTCCTGTAGAGAACCACATCTATCATCCACTCCTTCCAGAGCTGGGGTTTCACCTAACCACACAATGCAGACAGTACAGGAAAGCATATGGAACACAAAAACCTGAGCTGAGGGCTTGTCATTTTTTATGTTCTCATTTATTGCTTGAAAGTTCAGATTAATACTTATAAAAAAAGATTAATCAGTCAGTTTTACAAGTGGATTAAAACACCCAGAACCAGGAATTTATAATACTTTGAAAAGAAAGTCAAAATGGTGAGAAAGAAAAGCAGAGTGAGACAGACAAGCAGTTATAAGGGGCAATTCTGTGACCTTTTTGATTACTTCTGCAGAATTTTAATGATTAATGTTTAGATTTCTTAAAGAAAAATGAGATGGGATTAAAGGAAAAATGTGGAGAAGATGTCCATGCAGAATAAAATTTGGGAAAAACAGAGGAAGGACAGGGGGTCCCTGCTAAACAAGATAAAGAAAAAGCAGAGAAGAAGAGTTTCATTCACAAGGATCAGGTTAAACAAACTTATCTGGCAGGAGATGCTAGCTTAGAAGCTGCCTATAAATCTTGCTTGCTGGGCAGAACAAAAAGTGATAGAATTTACAGGATACAAAGATCTAGTTCAGCAAAATAACAAACTTTGAACCCAGATTACAAAGTATATATAAACAAAGGAAACAAAGGGGTGGGGGATGGCTGATAGGCAAATTGAGAAGAATGTGAATCCCAAGTATCTCAGCAATAGGGAAAGGGGGAAGGGCTCAGTAGTTCAGGGTGCAGGGTTAAGACCAGGCCTGTGTCCTCCAGAACTTTGAGAGACCCCACGGGAGTATTTCTCAGTGAACTCTCTTTTTATTCTAATAAAGAAAGCTCAAGTCTCTCCTCCGCTTCTTTTTTTGGCAGAAAGAGGATTTACAAAGCTTACTGAAGAAGAAATTTTCCTAGCAGGATCTATTCAAGCAGCAGTAAGGATTACACCAGTCCCATATTTGACTACAGTTCATGTCTAGCAGCAGAGCAAAACAGTGAAGTTCCTTGGACAAAAAAGACAAGTCAATCAGGAGGACAGAACAAAAACAGTTCATACAATGTCCCAGACTGGGGGGAGCGCTCAAGTCACCTGAGGTGAGTCACCTGCCAAGGCTTCACACATACCAGGACCAGCAGACAGCACTGCCTAGGGACACAGATGTGAGATGGATCAACCAGACTGAAGGCAAAGCAGAGTCCATCTGGAAGGTCTGACGATTTTCCCAGCCAACTGCTTCAAGGCTCTCAGTCTAAACTTACCTGAGAACTTAAGCCTAAAGGCGCTTCAGAATTTAACAGCTGATTCTGTCTCAAAAGTGTAGGCTGACAAAGCAACTTCTACTAGCTGAGCTACTTTGAGTTGCAGTAAAAAATGCAGGCTTCACAAAATTTCGTTGTAAAAGGAATCCTGTCAGCTTTGTGGAATAAAGCAGTTGTATTTAAAAATAATGTTGTGGTGCCACAGTGTTGATCTTTCTGGTTTACTCTTTGAAAGGCAATGAAATGTTGCCATCCATTTAGGAAAATAGGAAGAGTACACCTCCTCTCATTCTCCTTTTCTCCAGCAGTATATCACAAGCATTTTACGTACACAGTCAGACTCCTGTCATTCAGTGAAATGGAAACATCTGTCTAACTTATTTTATTTAAACGTACTTTCTGACTAAGAAATGTGTAAAAATGTGTCATGCATCCTGCTGTTCACATCAAAGCTGAAAGAGTGTATTTATATCAGCGGCTTGAGAAGGAAGGCCAAGATACTATCACTTAAATTTCCTTAGATTTCCTTAAATTCCTGTAGACACAGAAGCTACTTTTCATCTGTGGAGCCATATTTTCAGTTTCCTGTGGTTTTTTTGTGTTTTTTGTTTTGTTTTTTGTTTTTTGTTTTTTTTTTTAAATATGCTTGTTCTTTTTCACCAGTAAAGAGTTGGGGGAGTGAAAGAATTTCATTTAACCAGCATAAGAAAGTGTCCTTAAAAACAGTGCTTCATAGAATCCATGTAAGATTGAATTGATGGATCTCATTTGGTCAGTGTGGTGTTGTGTATAGATGCTTTGAAAACATTCTTGATCTTACGGCAAAATGTATAGCAAGAATTAAAAAAATATTTTATACAAGCCTAAACGTAGTTATCAATTTTGACATTTCTATGATATTTCCATGTGGTTTTCTTCTGTCTGAACACTTCTGATGAGCTACTGGCCAGAATACATTGATGTTTTACAGTTCAGATGGAAGCGTTTTCATGAGCACTAAAAGTATGAAATGACAGTGCTCAGTTCTGTTGAGGATGGTTGAGAGCAGGCTCTTGTTGGTGGTGTGTAACAATAGGACAAGGAATAATGGCCTAAAACTTTTACACAGGAAGTTCCATGCTAACATATGAAAGAACTTCCTCATGGTAAGGGAGACAGAGCACAGGAACAGGTTTCCCAGAAAGGTTATGAAGGTCTCTCTCTATGGAGATACTCAAGTCCTGTGTGGGCGCCTACCTGTGGAACTTACAGGGTACCTGCACAGGAGTTGGACTCAGTGATCTCTTGAGGTCCCTTCCAACCCCTGCAATTCTGCAGTTCTGTGAGATAAGAGAAGTGGAGCCTCTCCCACTCCTGACCTTGAGCAATTTGCTTCAGCATCAGGAGATAAACTCTGTTTACATTCCTGGAAAGATTATGAGATTATTAAGATGATTTCTGGACAGTGCTTTGAACATTTAGAAGAGCTGCATCATGCTAAGCTTTAGAATGAATAATATCCCCTTCCTCTTTAATACCCTCATTTTCCAACACACACAGGCAGCCAAAACACTGAGTTGAGTATGCCAGAAATTCTGGTATAAATCCCTGGCATCATACATCAGTGTGCTCTTTCATGTGAAATTAAAAACTCTGAGCATTAGTGGAAACAAAAGGTGAGCACTTGAATAATCAAAGGAAAAACAAAAAAGGGAAGAGAGGTGAATGGAACAAATTGGACCAAGTTAACCTGTCTGTTCAACCCCAACCAAAGGGCAGCTGAAGAAAGACACTTTTTTGCTCAGCTGCTATCAATGTTTGTTATATAACACCACATGAGGATTACCAGGAGGTCTTGACACATTCATTTAGGTGTTCAACATTCAGCTCACGCAATTTGCTACATATTATAGCAAATAACATAGCTCTTAAAAATCTACAGTTAAAGGGTTCTGTGGCTTGCCTCAATGTAGCTCTTCCGGTGCGATCTTGGAGAAATCCATGTTTTCTGCACTCCATATACACAAACACAGATATTACAATTTATCAAATGAGTTTTTGCTAAACTTCAGTCAGGTTTTTGTTTTGGTTTTTTTTTGGTTTTTTTTTTTTTTTTGTTTTGGTTTTGTTGTTGTTTTTTTTTTTTTAATGGTGAATCAGCTTAGAAGTTCAGATTAAAAGTTATTATAAGACATTACATCCTTCACCAGGAATATTCACTTTAAATTTAATAGCACTTAAAATAAGTGAATATGCACACAAACATGAATTTAAGAATAACATTATTCTTAAGTAGTAAGTACTGGTTTTGATGAAATGTTGTCCTAAATTCTACACCCATATTCATGCAAAGTCCATTGAGTGTAGCACTGTTTCCAATTATAAACCCTGATGTATCCAGCATATAAGCCAGTCATGAAAACCCTTTTACTTGGTTTAGCAATCCACTCATTTTGCAAAGAAAAGTTCTGATAGTTCTCAGGTGTATTCCAGTTCTAGGGTTGTTTTGTGTCCCCAGAATAGATTAAGAAATTTGTCTCAGGAAGTGACTTCATCACTTCAGAGGCATCCGGTCCAGCTTCCTTTTGCCACAAACAATATTTCTGTATAAGTATTGCATAATCCTTTTCATAATGCTTCAAATTCCCTCTCAAAACCTCACTCCTTCTACTAACTCTCCTAAGAACCTCATTATTCTCCTTAGAAGCTTTCATTCAATTTCCAGATTGTGAGGATGATGCATTTCCTTTTGCTCTTATGTCAGTATCTCCCTGCAGCTCTATGGCCTTTCTCCTGCTGATACATACCCACAGCCGTATTTGCAGACAGCAACAATGCCACATATCCCCACAAGTCCTGGGGAAGCACCAAAGGGCTGCACAGTTTGTCAAAACAGAAAGAACCACAAAGTAAACTCAGGAGCCCTAGAGAGCAAACCAGACAAAAGCAGGGAAGGCACAAGGATTCAGATGTACTGCATGGGTACTGCTGGTATCTGGTATCTGTATCGATCTGCTGGTGCCATGAAGGACACAGGATCTGGGCATGATTCAGCTGGAATTGGTCTGCTCTGATAACATTGAATCTGCTTGTGTCCCTCAAGGATTTTTTTTTTCCTTTTCAATGAATGTTGTGCAAGACAAAGATATTCCAACTGCTGCTGCCTATGCTTGGGAAGGGGAATCTGCATTCTTTCATTGGAGTCCAGCCAGTTACCCTTGGAAAGAATTCCTGTTTACTTTGTAGTGTATGTGAGAGACGTGCAGTCTGCCAGAGGCTGTTACAACAGTAAAAACACAGCCAGAGGCAGTCACAAATGTGGAAATCACAGAGAAAATTAATTTGTTAATTTCAAGGACAAAGATTAAAATAATATATTTTCTTTAAAAAGTTATTTACTTTATCACATAGAAGATGAATTTACATGAAAGCTGTTCTATTTCAAAGGCAACTTTCAGATACTTCAGTAATTAGCTTGTTTTTCAAAGCCAATTAGTTTTACAAAGAAAACTGCTTTCCTTCCGAAAAGTAGAACGTTGTTCTTTGTTGGACTGAGGTGACTGTCTCATTGCACCCGCATCTTTCTGCCACAAAGCCTCAGCCAGGCTGCACGGGGAGCTCAGATGCCAATGTCCTTACTCAAGGCATTCCCAAAATCTGCAGAATGTGGAGGATGATCACAAATGCTTCCTGTTCTGGCTCTTTAGCAGTTCAGTCCTAGGGTTACTGCAACATAAATTACATCCTAAACTGTAGGCCCCTAATGCTAGAAACTCCAGAAAAAAGGTATTTTCAGGACCCATAAGCATCAGTTTTGAGGCATGATTAAGAAAACAAGCTCATATGAAAGTGATTGTGATACTTAACACTTACAGCACACATATTCGTATTTTTATTAGTTTCTGATGGCTTTGTATACAATATTTATATTCCCCGTTTCTTGGTAAAGCTGAATGTAAACCAAAAGTCAAAGAGAAATGCACTCTCACTTTCATGTGTACTTTTACCTTTTCATATAACCTGTCTCTTTCACTCAACTTCCCTCTTTTCCCACAAACTAACCAAGGGCTTATGATCTTCAGATGTTTGCTGCCTCAAATCAGTCACATGCACACCAGCTGTTATAACTTTTCTGTCTCTGATTTCTTTTTCCTAATGTCTACCTCATTTCTTTAAAGCATATTCTCCAGTTTTTGTTGTTTGCTTTATACTCAAGATCAGGAACATGTTTAAGGCCTTTCTTGAACCAGAATCCAAAAACTGGTGACCTGATACCCCCTAGCAGTAGTAAAAACAGGAGACAAATATCACCTCAAAGAGAACATGAGTGTATCCGGCCTTGTCAGAAAACAGGAATACCAGGAGTCATACATAAAAGGTTGCTAACCCAAAATTGCAGACCCAAGGGATTCAAATGGTTTAAACAAGGTTCAAATAAACACCCAGACCTTCTGACAATAATCCAGGCCTCTATGAGAATCTTTGTGGAGGTTCACTCTCCAACACTACCTTCAGTACATCCTGGAGGCAGCCTGCACCTTGAAGAGAGAAGTGATAAGGCACAGCCTTCCCAAAGCCAAATACAAAAGTATTAAATAGATCACACTGGTAGGAAGTTATAAAACAAGTGACACTGTAGAGATTACCAAGGGGCTCAGAAGAAATACATCAGAGTTTTATAAATCTCTTCAGAGTAGGACTACCAGTAATTATCCAGCCTTAGAAAACACTGGATCCATAAGACAAGAAAGAAAACACTTTGAGCACTGGTCTGTAACATTCATTTTCTTAGCAAATGGGGAAAATTTGCCTAAAAAATTCCTCAGTCCTTTCACCCTAAAAGGAAATGGTCAATGGCTCTACATTTACTGAACCAGGCAGCACACCACAGAAGCTGGGAATAAATACTGCTGAAGAGTCAATCAAGTTAGGATAGAAGTGACACTTATTAAAGCAGCTCTATTTATCAAGAGCTTCTGTAAACAAGGACATTCAAGAAATTAACTTTTAAAGCAGAGTAAATAAAAATCTCTAAAAAGCAGAAGCCTGGTAACTTTAATTTGGCTTTGAAAATGAATATCAAATTAAGGTTTCTTTAATTCTGACTGACTAATCACCCAGAGAATTAATGCCATTTGACTAATCCACATTAAATTCACATTTTTCAGTAGTTCAGATTATTGTTTAAGTATTCTTGTGAAAGCAAGTCCTAAATCTCACTAATATTAATTGGCAAAGGAAGGGTGGCACTTCATTTCACTTGTTCTTTTCCATTTGTTCTGTCTTAGCTCTGAAGACTAATGTGTTAATGCTCAAAATAACATTTTTAGGCTATAATGGGCAAAATCCTGCTGTTCTTTGTAAAGTTACTATAAATAATAAAAAGGGAAGGTATTTTCAGATCTCACTGGCACTCAAATCTTGTTGAAGGATCTCTGCAGACAACCTGGACATACATGAGCTGAGGATACAGACAGACAAGTGGATCAATTTTGATCTGTAATGAGAGGGTGAAAGAAAATTCTCCATTTCCTTCTTCTTCCACAGCTTCTTACAAAAAAAAAAAAAAAAAAAAAAAAAAAAAAGAAAAAAGGTCTGAATTTCTATTCAGTCTCAACCACTGATGTTTTTTTTCATTTGTTCATCTGTCTATTTTTTACCCTCTCCAGGGCAAATGTCTAGGTACTCAAACAAATTCAAGTCTTCCCTGTGTTAGCTATCTTAGCAAGGTATTCCTACCCTGTCTCCAAGAGCCTTCTCTTCCAGCTTACAAGCAGCAGTACTCATAAACCTCATATAGAACTGCCAAATTGTAGATATATGAGATATATGCATCTACTTATTTCCCGCTTATTTCATGCGCTCCAGATAAATCTTTTTGCATTTGCCAGATACTGTTTAGAGGCCCAAGCTGTCAAACCCAGACTAAAATTGCTCAACTCTGGAGCACCTCTTGACAGCTAACACTTTTAATGATCCAAAAGCAGTCTGCAGCTCTGTCTCATCAAAACCTCAAGGACAGCACATCTCACCAAACCTTTTTCTATTTTTCGCAAGTTACAGTAATTGGTGTTCTAGGGGATATTAACTCTACCTTCACACCTTGCTTGTTTGTCTTTGCAGGTGTGACAGCACTGTGGCTAAATCATGAACACAGTCAGCTGCAGCAAAAAGGCTGACACTCCTGCTGTGCTTCCTCTCCAATTGTGGATTCTCATAGTGTCATTCAAAACATACAAACTACCCACTACAAAACACTACCTCTCATATCTCCCAGATCAATGACCACCCTTAAACAATCCTAATTACTAATTTTGCCCCTTCTAGCATCTCTTTAGAAAAAAAAACATCAGCACTGACATTCTCATAAGTCAGGATTTTATGTGCTAACCCTTCCAGATTTAATATTGCTCTCAAAGATGACTGAGAAAAACAACACACTGTTTATAGAAAAACTCTTACAGGGTTGTAATGGACTCTCATGCAAAGCCATTGTTTTGCTTTCTTGTTTGCTATCTCTATGGAACTATAAACCCCTGCTTTAGATTATCATCCCACATCTATTCACATGCAGCAATGACTTTCAAGACACTACAGGCTGGCTGCTAGCATCAAAATGCTTTTAAGACATTTATTACCATTTGGGATATTTTTACTTCAAAGGAAAGGATTAATGAAGATTATGGAAATGATCCCCAATCTGTATTTCCACTGACCTGTTTTTCCCCCAGATACCACATAGTGACTTCTTAAACTGTATATTAGCCTTACTGAAGAAAAGATTTCTTTAGTGCAATGCAGAGTGGGCAATACATCTTCCAGATGTACATACTGGTTCCAAAGTGAAAACTTCCTTGAAGTGGCAGTCCGGCATTATTGGAATTCAGGCCTACCGACCTGTATCACCACTTGAGGTAATACAAGTCCCCTCAGCCTTCCCTCATACCCAATAAATATCAATTCCAAACATGATATTCATCTACTGGAACTTAATTTGCCCTAGCTGAAGAGAATATTTGCTTGAACACATTGTACTCACTTCTGGCCTCCCTCTTGAGCTGAAGATCTAGCACAAATCCATTGTGTCATCTGCTTCAGCTAACCATGGAGATGGTAGAAAATAAACACAGAGAAAATAAAATTAGTATACTATGATAATTCATTTAACACATAAAGGAAAGACAATTTAATTTGTCAGGTCAGCAACAGAAACATCAACAACATGCAAAAGTATCTTACTTGAGTCTTTAAGAGTACCTTACAGTTTCATACCATGCCCTCTACATTGATTCTACCTACCCTACATATATAAACTGACGTCACTTTTTCTATATTACAAAACTTTTTTTTAGAGGCATGAAGTAGGCATCAAATCCCAATTATTTTTCCAGAGTCTTGACATGCTTGAATCATATAATAGAATGACACGGGTTGGAAGAGACCTCAAGAACCATGAGGCTCCAACCCCTCTGCCAAAGACAGGGCCACCAATCTCTACATATAATACCAGACCAGGCTGCCCAGGACCCCATCCAACCTGACCTTGAACACCTCCAGGGACGGGACATCCACAGCCTCTCTGGACTGTTCCAGCACCTTACCACTCTCATAGTAAAGAACTTCCCCAGATATCCAACCTAAATCTTCCCTCCTCCAACTTAAGCCATTTCCGCTTGTGCTGCTGTTATCTACCCTTTGAAAGAGTTTACTCCCCTCCTGTTTATAGGCTCCCTTTATGTCCTGGAAGGCTGCAATTAGGTCACCCCACAGTCTTCGCTTCTGCAGGCTGCACAAGCCCTTCTCCCTCAGCCTGTCTTCATAGGGGAAGTGCTGCAGCCCTCTGATCACCTCTGTGGCCCTCCTCTGGATCCTCTCCAACATCTTCCTGTCTTTCTTGTATTGGGAGCCCCAGACCTGGACACAGTACTCCACAAGGGCAGAGTAGAGGGGGACAATCACTTCCCTTTACCTGCTGCCACCCCTCTTCTGAAGGTCCCCAGGATACCATTTGCTTTCTGAGCTGCAAGAACACGCTGCTGGCTCATGTTAAGTTTTTCAACCACCAGAACTCCCAGGTACTTCTCTGCAGGGCTACTCTCAAGGCCTGCTCCTTTCAGTCTGTATATGTGCCCAGGATTCCTGTGGCCCAAGTGCAAAACCTTGCACTTTACTGCGCTGAACTTCATTAGACTCTCCCAGGCCCACCTTTCAAGTCTGTTGAGAATGGTCTAACAATGGCAAAAGTTACCTGGAAAGGTTGTGGAGTCTCCATACTTGGACATATTCATAATTTGACTGAGCCTTCTCTAAGCTAGCCTTGCTTTGACCAGATGACCTCTAGCTGTTATAGGATCTTTGAGGTTGTAAAGGTTGTAAAAGAGGTACTCTGGTTTCAGGCAGGATTAGCTCTCAGATCAGACCAGGCTGCTTCAGATAGTGAAGTCTTGGAACTGTCGAACTGACAGCAGAATCTCCAGGCTGAAAAAGTTACTTCTCATATCCAGTCTGAAGTTCTTAGGTTTTAACTTATATCCCTCTCACCTTTCATTATAGTAAAGAGCTCCATCTTCTCAATAATGTCTGCATAAGTACTGTGAGGTTGCTGTGACCGGGGTTGTGTGCCCCGGTGGCGCAAATGGTAGGAATGCCGCCTTGCAACAACCCCCCCTGTGGTGCAAGTGGTAGAAGTGACGCTCTGCAGCACAGAGGCTCGAATCCCGGGAGTTGGACTCGATGATCTCTAAGGTCCCTTCCAACCCGCACGAGACTATTACTATTACTATTACATCCTCCAAAAGCTGGACCTTCAACAGGCTGAATGACATCCATTTCCTCAGCCTCTTCTCATTCAGCAAGTGCTCCATCCCTGAGTCTTTCACTGAAATCACTTCAGTATACAGTCTTTATTTTAACAGTATCCCAAAACAGAACACAGAATCTGGATGTGATCTAAAAAGTGCTAAGTGCATTTTGATTTCCTGTCCCTTTTTCTATTCATGCTACCCAGGATGCTGCTGCCAGGGCACAGTGAGCTTCCTTCTACTCATATCCCTGGCCCAAGGATCTTGCCTGGAATGCTGCCCCTCAGCCAGGTAGGCCCAGGCTGGGCCACAGCCTTCCAAGGGCAGGGCTTTGATTCCCCAGGCTCCATCTCATCCCACCCCTCCACCTATTTAGGCCACTCTGAATGACATAACTGCTCTCAGGTTGTCACCTGGTTCTGCCAGTTTGATGTCACTTGAAAACCTGCTTTCTACTCAACATTGATCACAAAATTATAGAATCAAAGAATCCTCAGAGTTCAAAGGGAACATTAAGTGTCATCTGAACAGTGATGCAGGAAACTTAAAGGTAGTTTTTAGAAACAAGTAAAGGAAACTTAAAGGTAGTTTATAGAAATAAGTAAAAGAAACTTAAAGGTAACAAGTAAAAGAAACAAGTGCCTGGGAGAAGCAGGGAGGATGCAGATAAGGAGTGAGACCTCACGGACAAAGAGTTGCATTCCCCCTGATAAGAACAAGAGGGGGTCTGCATGCTAGAGACAAGAGGGGGTGTGTATGCTAAAGAGCTATTGAGTATGTATCAGAATTCCTAGAACTATTGACTATGTATTAGAAGTCTAAGAAATCAATGAATATGTATCAGAATTCCGAGAAGTCATTGACTATGTATTAAATGTACCTATATCTGTGTCACGATTTTACAGGTCGGTGTGCAAGTTTGGAGGAGCTATCCCCCTTGCACCCAACGCTGCGCAACGCTGGAATAAACATACCTGCTTTATAACCCATCTCTGGATTATAGAGTTTGATTCCGCAGGTCAATCCAGTGCAATTCCTCTGCAATGAGTAGGAAGATTCACAGCTTGATCAGGTGCTCAGAGCCTGGTCTAGTGTGGCCTTGAAAGTCTCCAGGGACAGGGCATCCACTACCTCTCTGGGCAACCTGTTCCAGTGCTTCACCACCCTCACTGTGAAAGAATTTTTCCTTCAATCCAACCTCAGTCTTCCACCCTATAGTTTGAAACTGAGCCTGATCCTCCAACTAGTTTCTTTAAATGGATGGACAGCCAAATAGGTACTGAATCCTCTCTTTTGTTCCAAAGAGCAATCACTTTCCATGGAAAACTGCAGGAACAAAATCCTAGAGGGTGGTCCCTTTCGACCTTTAGATTAGTATTTAGTGGATTGCACTAAAATGTTTGTATATTGCTGGATCACCCTGCAAGTATGTTAAACATTAGGTTAGAAAACCTAATGTGAAAACCCTGTGAATAGCTAAGCAAACAACATCTGGAGCTGTACCTTAATTTGCAGGTACTAAAAGATCAGAGATTTAAAGAAAACTCCTACACCCACAGATGATCCCTCTCTTTTACTAGAAGAACCATGTGAGAGTATGCAAAAATGTGCACTTGAACAATTTACACATGCAAATTCAGCTCAGCTGAAGAGCTAGCTTACTTTCCAGTAGCAGAGCTCTTGTTCAGTACAGGACTGGATCACTCCAGGGCTTGGAGCCACACTTAACAGATTTGCATCCATTCCTACTGGGGTTCTTTGTGCTCTAGGCTCCTTGTCCAGCCTTTGCTGGATGCCTTCCTCTTTCCACCCCTGCTCACACTCATCAAACATAAATGACAGATTTAATTACTTATAGGAAGTCAAAAAAAAAAAAAATAGAAGGTGAGATATAGCATAGTAGGATAAATATATAGACAAAAACGTATTCTTGCAATGTCAGGATGCAGGAGATCTGCTAAAGTTATACAAAGAACATTTCTTTCATGGTGGGAATTCTTCCCATGCTGGATTAAATTGAATTGCTTGGCAATGTTAATGCTTACTTTCTACATCTCACTCACTGTTCTTTCCTGTTGTGTGAGACTAAAATCTTGTTTTTGCATAACTAATAGAATGAAATACTGTTTTTGTATAAGTAATAGAATGTTGCACCAAAGGGACATACCTCAGAACTCATAATACGAGATAAGTTTTTGTCTGTGGCTAAAGAATAGGAATAGTATTAGTCTGTGAAAGAATGTTCTGTTCAGAGCTACTGCGAGAGTTTGGCTGCCATGTTAATTTATGTACTCTTCTCCCTTGGAAGGGCTGCTGGAGGGGGGGGGGGCAAGAAGCAAAACACAATGGCTTTAAGACATTCATTTTCACCCAGAACTGCACAAGAGAAAACAAACTTATCCAACAAATATATGGCAGAAGATGCTGGCTTGGCAATTGTTTTGTGGATTCTGCTTACTTGGAGAGACACAGATGGACTTTTGTGAACTACCTTCTTACCTGACAAAGAAGAGATATTTGAATGGTCTATGAATTGGGAAGAATGTGAACTTGAGTTCTCAGTGAGAAACAGGGGAGAGGCTCAGTGTCAGGAACTAGGAAATATAAGATCCTGTTTTTCTTGCAGCATGTTCTTCTGCTTGCAGAATGCCTGCCATTGCAATCATGAAATAAAATACTGGTCACTGAGGTCCTTGCTTGAGCCTGTTATTGGTTTGTGAGTATTTCCTCATGGTTTTGTTTTTGGTTTTTTTGTTTGTTTGTTGTTTTTTTTTCATACTGTGCCTCTTGCAAGGGCCAGTTTGATTCCCACCAAGAGCCAGACATCCTCCTTTGGCAGTGCAGCAACGATCCTTTAAAGTAACAAGTGAGAACATAGCAAACATGTTGCTTAGTCAGCTGCTGCTTTATGTGATGGAATGCTCTGCCTGTGCCTAAGGCTTCAGAGGGAAACCTGGATGGAATTTTTCGTCAGAGTGAAGCTACTGAGGTTCATAACACTGAGCTGAATTCAAAGATTTCTGTTCACATCAGAGGGGAAAAGATAACTTTGTGAAAGCAGATATTTAGTTATTAAACATCAAGGACTTTTCCACATATACCACATCTTTACAGTTTTATATTGCACCATTTAGATACAGCAGAAGTGATTCTGTTGTCGGAATGGCTAATCTTGTCTTTTAGGAGCATTTTGAAAACTAGCATATGTATCTAGGCTGCTGGAAGGGAGATTAGCCCTATCCTTAACTAAGCAAGTATGTGTGACTGGGAGAGGTTGGGTCATGATCACAAGAAAATTGCAGACCCCTCTCCAAACACATAGATATGGCTTACCCAAATGTATATAAAGGATGTATCTTTCTCCCTCTGATGTACACATTTGGTGGAAATATCCCCCATGTATCCAGCAGTGTAACAAAAACTTCTTAATACCAATACATTGGTGTTAAGGAGTTTTACCTGTGCTAAGGTTTGTCCGACAACAAAATGACAGTCTGTGGGTGGGCAAAATCTGCGCATTTATCAGGTCTACATTCTTTTTCTTGTTCCTTCGTTTGACACTTCCTTCAGTGTACAGTGGGGAGGCACCCAATTGAAAACCCAATTCAAAGTCCTCCATGCCTTCCTCAGCACACCAGTAGTCAACACATGCTGCAATAGACTTCCTCAATTTCCTTCACCCATGTTAAGAGAAAACAAGTTTTAGAGAACACTTTTCCACTGCTTTTTAACTCTATTCCCTTCCAATAAGATCTCAGTATATAAGTTAACATTTCCTTGGGCCTCTATCCAATCTGTTAAGGCAGAACAAAGATTCATGGCTGATTGTTAGTTATAGGTAATAATAGGTAATAGTCTCGTGTGGGTTGGAAGAGACCTTAGAGATCATCGAGTCCAACCCCTGGGATTCGAGCTCTGTGTAGCAGAGCTGCACTTCTACCACTTGCACCACAGAGGATTCGAACCCGGGCCTCTGGTGTTGCCATGCGGCATTCCTACCACTGCACCACCAGGGCACACATGTAACATGTTGACAGGAAAAGCTGCCAAGGTCTGTAAAGCACAGAAGTCATACACTTCTACTATGCAAGAGCTCATTTGCTGCCTCCAGCAGCCTTCAGAACAAGCAGTGGAAGAAAGAGGGAAAGGCAACAAAGTTATATAGACAATACAAGTCTAAAACCAGTAGTTTCTGCCTCCAGCAGGAGCTTTTGTAAATCATATCAAGACTTTTTGGTTTTTTTTTGTTTTTTTTTTTTTTTCCCTTGCATGACACTTAGCTGAATTTACAAAATTCAAGAGTAAACTGTTTGGGAATAAGGCAACACCACACATAAATAACTGGATAAAAAACAAAACAGGTTTCAAGGCTTTGCTGTTTCAAAAAGTAATGAAATTTCTTCTCTATTCAAACACACTTGAAATAAAAATTGCGAAAAATTTCATTAAGAGCTAACATTAAGGATGTCAGAGCAACTAGGTTATGCTGACAACCCTCACTGATCTAGCAGTCTCACTTAGTATTTTAGAAATGACGGAACAGGAATGTGCAAACTGCAAGTTGGAAAGCCAGCGTCTGGAAACTTGCACTCCTTACATTCAAGGCCACCAAGTGCTCTCTGGTTCAACCAGACTTCTGGCTCTTTTTATTTATTATTTGAGAATTTTCAAGTAAACTGGCTGGTGTTGCCACATGCTTGGGAAATGGCCTTTCTTCAGAGAGATGTTGGCATATGCCCATTTCATTTTTAGGACATCAGCGGTTTGGGACTGGACTGAAACATTTCAGAGCCAACATAAACATCTCTTTCAGATTAGGGAAACATTAAAGTTTGGCTTTTGCAAGAGAGTTACAGATTTATTTCTGCTTTCATTTTCATCCATGACTTATACTAATGATAGTACAGTCACATTATACCTCAAAATAGTGTAACATCGCTTTGTACCTCCAAGTCTAAAGAGGGGCCCTGTTTCAGAGCATGGACAGGCAATAGAAAGAGGACAGGTAGTGTTGTAGGAATAGTCTTTGGAGCCTGAACATTAATTTTAAGGAGTACAGTAATGCTTTGTAGTGTTCTAGGTCATTGACTTTTTATACAATGACTTCTGTTCTAACTGCAAAATGTGTGACAAGCACATTACCAGCATTGCAAACACAAGACAAAAGAGGGTGAACTACTTTAAGCTCTCCTAAAACAAAGTGCTAGGCATTATTATTATTATTAGATGTTCTAAATACGACTACTAGATGCCTAGAAGGTGTCTACATCTACTGGAAACACTTATGGCATGTGTTTATTGCATCTTAAAAAATGGTAGCCTAAAATATGAAAATCTGGACAAACAGGCAGAAAACACACATCTGTTGACACTGTACATTGTAACCTCAAGAGAAAATGAGTTCTGTCATCCTGGTGCATTTCTGATTTAAGTAAATTTCTTCCATTTCTGTTAAAATGCTTTGCTGTGAGAACTGTGCTAACAAAATCTTTTTGAGTTATCTCAGCAAATATTCTAATTTGTTATTGGTCACAAAAGGGGGAAATTGACCACTGAAGCATTACCTACTTTAAATGACATGCAAGCAAATAACCTAGAGGCAAATTACTCCATAGATGCATGGGCGGAGAATAGCTTTAGGTCATTAGAGTCAAATGCAGTGTGTGAAGGTGTTACCAACACCTCTGTGTTATTATGTGTTCCAACTACTGAAAATTTCCCTCTTTTATGCTCCCAGTATTTGGAACAATAAAGAACTTCAATATTCACTGAACAAAAGTATATTGTAACCTCACTGCTCAAGATACAAGCTTGAAAATAACAACATGGAAAAACAGAGACTCACTTCATTGTTGACTTGACAGACATAACTCACTAACTTTCAGCAACGGAACACACAAGTCCTCCTCCATGTAAGGGATAAAAGTGTCTTAAGTAATCTGATAGTGCCAGCAAGCAATTTCCTATGGTCATCCTTTGCTTTTAAAAAGGGAGCCTTACAACTGAGAAGAGGTGTATTTTTAAAAAATGATTGAATGAACTTAAATTCTGTGCTGCAGAAAAGCATGTACTCACTTTTCCCAATTCCTGCCCTCAAAGCTGGGTCAAACCAGTAGATCCATTTGATAATTAACAGAGGGAAAAAAAGTATACAAGTTGTTTGCAGTTAGTTCAACTCACTCATCTGGCTGGCAATGAACTTATGTAGTTATTCGTGTTTCTGACACGAGGGGCATGACTAGTATTTTTAGAGAATTCAAGCTTCAGTTCTTAAGACAATCATAAAAATGTACCTTCAGTGTGTCTCAGATCAAAGTGACTATTTTACTTAAGTTTTCTTGAAGAGTCCAGAAAGAAACCTTTAGTCTCCCTCCCAAAAAAAAGGAACCCTTAAAAATAAAGAAAGACATATTACTGAAAACCAGCATTAACTGTTGGAATATTGCACATGTCATTTGGAGGTAAAGTGCCGAGATATATCTGGAAATTAGACCGAATGTGGCATGAACTTAACAGCAAAGTGAGATAAGAGGCCTTCAAACACTGGCACAAAAGAGCTATAAACAGAAGTTACCAGGAAAGAAAAACATCTGAAACTGTACCCATCAAAGTAGGCACACGCTGGATAGAAAAGTACTGTCCTTGGAAGAGTGCACCTTACCCTCTCACACAGCCTAATTGACTTATTCACCTAATGCAGACTGAAATGAGCCTTTACCTATTGAGGGTTGAAATTATCCACTGAAGCCCTGAAATCATATCGTAGTTAAATAACGTGCAGCAACATAAGTAAGAAATAGCCATAGATGTGGAAAACAACAGCTCACTCTTGGAAAATATTTCACACCTGTCAAGGCTAACATGCATTACTCTTGTCCTTTATTTACCGTGGGTGCAAGCCATCATTAAATACTTTGACAGAAACAGCTGGCTGAAACCAATGACAGAAAAACCCTATATACCCATATGAGTCCATCTGGGACTTTGAAGCTTGCAGACTTTGCAAGCTTTGAAGCTTTGATGGGGACATGGATACAAGACACAGGAGACAAACATCACCGATGTGCATTTGTATGTAAGACTGGTATAGGAGAGAAGGTTGAGAGTGAAAAACTTTGGGAAGACTGCAGAATGGATCAAAGTGTGTGTAGGATAAGCTGTACCAGGTGTTGGTTACATCTGGAGAGCAGAAAGCATTTCAAATACCAGTAACGTATCACTGAAATGGAGAGAAAGAGGTGGCTGGCTCCAAGGTTTGTGTTTTAATTGTTAGCAGGTCTCATCATGTTGAAAATGATAGACAATTCACCTACTTGAATATAAACACTTATCCTAGGTAAAAGCATGCAGCAGACAGGTAAGTAGCAGTTTGATTTCATCAGTGTAACCCTTCCCAAACAATTGAAAATTGAAATCAGGTGGATTCAGCTAGGTCAGATACACAACTACAGGGGATGGAGACATGTCTCCCTCTAAAAGCATGCCTCCATGCCTCATTTAAAAGCAAGTTCAAATGATAGACACACTGCTCATTCTTTTCAGCATGTTTTCAAGACATTATGGACCATTATTTTGAGTTTCACACCAGAACAATGGGAGACTGAGTCTGCCAGCAGTAACTGATGAGCTACAGAAATTCCCCTTTATACAGTGCATATCGCATTGTCTAAACATGGTGAGAAAAGAGGCAAACGGGATTTTAGACCCCCATCCCTTTTATTTCTAACCCAGAGTTATTTGTGCATCAAAATGAAGAACATATAATGTGCACTCAACCAAACAGAGCTGAACTACCCACAGCCAAAATACAAAAGATTGGATATGTAATTTGTTTTGTTTTTTTTTTCTTTGTGTATGTGTATAGTAAAATGCACGGGCATGGTCTGAGCTTCTGAAAACCTAAAGCAAAGCTTTACTTTATTCCTGCAAATCTCACAGGCTTCAAATTGATGCATTCGGTTCTGCCAGAAGCACAATGCTTAGCAAAGAACTTCCAGGGCCCAAATAGGGCCCAAATAGAGCTTTTATGACTTAATTATAATTTAAAATGGACAGTTATTAATAATTTTTATTATTTTGAGGAACATGTAATATATAAGAGCCTTAATACATCCACTCCCCATAAGGGATCTAGGAAGCAAAGAACCAATGACAACAGGACACCGTGTTTTCTTCAAACTGAAAATTTCAAGAGGTCTCAGAACTCAGAAGGTAAAAGTGATGGGGCAGCGGGAACAAAATACCTAAGTGCAGAATAAACTTGTTTGGATATTCCTCATCCCTAAAGAATGAATTAAGCAATCATTAGCAGCATGGTCCAGGTGAAAGCCATGAGGAGCTAAGGCCTTTTGCTTAGTGGAGGAGCAGAGCAAAGACTGCATGAAGAATACTGTACAGCCCCTCCCTCATCAAAGGGAATAGACAGGATCAAAAGACATGAAAGTGGTGGATAAATATTTCTCATGTGGGTTTTCATTTTTCCTCCTGACAAGAATGTTTTTTGGCTCATAATAATGCTGTAGATCAATTTACCTCAAATTTGTGTATCTGCTATCTGTTCAGCTCCTAATAGTAATATAAATGCTAACAGGAGTCCTTCAGTGATTATTAGCTTTTTATATGTACCTTACTTACTTAACTTTTTTTTTTTTTTATGACTTACAGTGATTATCAAGAGCAAGTATCTTACTGACTTTTATTACTCTTAGAAATGAAGTTCACGGTCATTGTAGCTCTAACAAATAAACTTATTTATTATGGTAATGAAAATAAATTCCAATGTAGTTCAGTGAATTAGATTTTTAAAAGAAAAAAAAAAAAAAAATTCCAAATGGGGTTCCTGCCAGTGCTGGGCTTGATCAATTTTAAGTAAATAAGTTAGAAAGAAAGTCGGGGCTGTACAATATGTGCTTTGTCTTGCTCAGCTTGCATCTTTTTTCTACTGAAAACCAAGAGAACACATTCAGATAACTACTCTTGCTTATCTTCAGCAAGAAAAATAACTGAGGAAGCCATAAGCAATAGTTTGCTATTTATGAGCATCTGATATCAAACAGAAAGGTTATGGCCCAAGGTTCACCTGAACTCTGCTTGCACAAGGTTGGCTCCTGCTGGTGTTGGGCAGCTGAAGGCACCCTATGGAGCTGTTCTCATTGTATAAATTATTCATTTTGGAGACAGTAGGGGCTGAGTGCCTTCTCCTCTCCCCTGATGGCAGCCCAGCAGGCATCTGGGCAGCCACACATGCAAACAGGGCACATTGCAATTCCTGGCCAAGCGTCAGGTGGCAAGTGCTCCTTGCACTGAGAACGAAATGGACTTTTGACTCTCAGAGCCTGTGTGTGCAATAGGCACACCCAGCACACTCTGTACCAGGGAGACGTGAGCCCTAAGCAACAAGGGAAAAAACAACACAGCGGTGACTTAACAACTGCTAGCACAGGCAAGAACTTATAGACAGCTAAGAATGAGGGGAAAACAGCTATAAATCCCACTCTGAATATTTTCCTCCCTTCTTAATAGGCCTAAGTCAGCAAGGGGCTCTTCAGGACAAAGAGGGCTGTCAATTTTATTTCCTGATGCAAAGTCGTTGTGAAGCGTTTCCATGAAGGTCCAGAGGTTTCCCTGGTGTAGAATCATAGAATCGTTTGAGTTGGAAGATCTCACTAAAGATCAGCTAGTCCAGCTCCCCTGCAGTGAACAGGGACATACGCAGCTAGTTCAGGTGCTTTGAACCTGGTCCAGCCTGGCCTTGAATGTCTCCAAGAACAGGGTCTCCACCACATGTCTGGGTAATCTGTTCCCGTGCCTCATCACCCTTATCATAAAAAGCTTTTTTCTTATATCCTGTCTAAATCTACCCTGTTTTAGTTTGAAACCACTTCTCCTTGTCCTATCACAACAGATCCTGCTGAAAAGTCTGTCTCCCATTACATACTGAAAGGCAGCTTTCAAGTCACCTTGGAACCTTCTCCTCCCAGGGTAAAAAGCACCAGCTCTCCCAGCCTGTTCTTGCAGAGACATGTTCCATCACTTGGATCATTTTTATGGCCCTCCTCTGGACACACTCCAGCAGGTCCATGTCTGTCCTATACAGAGGACTCCTCATCTGGATGCAGTACTCCAGGTGAGGGTTCACTAGTGCAATGTAGAGGGGCAGGATCACCTCCCTTGACCTGCTCTCCTTGCATAGGAAGAACAGGACGCACACAGCAGCATGCAACACAATGCCTGGCAAAGACAGCAGCTTTTGTTACATAGCAACCTAAGGACTAACAAATCATATAACAATCTACATTCAAACATGAAGTCATCTACTATAGCATTCAGCTTATCAGTTCTTTCAGCTGAGTCCACCCTTTGCTGCAATTGCTATGAGTGAGATGGGTCTTCAAAGGCTTTCCACTAACAAAGTCCAAAGAAAACCAACCTCTGCTCCCACTTTCTAATTATTCAAACACAAGGAGGCAGTGGCAGTAGATTACACCTGTTGATCAGCTAGTGCCAATAAGAACAGTAATAGAACATGTAAAATGGCAACAGAACCGGAAACCAGTGGCACAGAGAGCTGAGAGCTTCCATGGTGGAACAACTAATTACTCTCACATAACTTTCGTTTCATCAAAAGACAAGAACATGTTGTGTCTTGTACAACCCGCAAGAAGGAGCAATTCACTGATTTGCTAGAAGATAAATTGGTTTCCAAAAAGAAACAGTTGTTACTTCATTTTACTTCAATAGCTGAGCTAAGACTCAATGCTGAACAGAAAATCTACACCATGGTAAGAGCCAGAGCAAGCTTTTCTACAGAAGTTTCCCTTGGGGAGAAAAATTGTAGTCATAGAATCATAGAATACTTGAAGTTGGAAGGGACCCATAAGGACTACTGAGTGCCAAAGCCAGGACTACGGGTTCCCAAAGCCATTCTCAAAGCACAAGGAAGGCACCATGGTGACAACACCTCTGCTTATACAAAGTCTGAACAATTCCACAGACTACAAATTAGGTTATATGCCCCTTTAGTTATTGCGAACAGCTCTGACAGGTGTAGCTTTGGGACAGGCAGAAGTACTGCCACAGCTAGTTGTAAATCATGGAAAAGAGACCTTCTGCTCTGTTGAGTCGTCTTCTTCACCTTGCATGTCCACAGAGGAGGCAGAGAAGAAAGCAGAGAATGGCCTTTGGGGGCTTTTAAAAAAAAATAATTCATGAAACAAAGAGAAGAAAACAAGAAAAGCATGTTTTAACTGATAAGCCACATTCTGATCTCCATTATTCCCATGGCCATACAAAAAAAACAAACAAACAAAAAAACCCCCTGTTGTTCCAAATAGAAACCAGTCAGCTTTCCAGTTTAGCACTGACTACAGAACTGATACAATTTGAGCTTGCAAGAGAGAAACTCAGATGAAAGTGACAAAGATACAAACCCCAGATGTGCAGTTAAAAATAATCTCAGTTTACTATATTTAACATTTGTTTTAGACTTAACAAGTATGCAGACACTGCACTGCAGGAAAATTACACTTTTCCAGAAGTATTACATTGAAGAGGATTCTGACTCCGGATTTTTATACTGCTCATTTTGAAGGGACTACACATACATCTAGCATACATATAATGAAAAGCTGAGAAGTTCCAGGGAAACAGCAATAATCTATGTTTAACAACATAGACCATTTAGCACTTTTTTCTATACTGTGCCAAAAACCACCACATTTAATGTGATATCTGAACTCCTTAGAGCTAACCCTAACCAAATACAGGGATTTTACCTTGGGACAGCTCAAGAAAATACAAATAGAGCCCTAACTGTAAAACCGGAAACAATCTCTCATGCTGAGATCCTGGCTCTCACAGATGAGACTTTAGATCAGAGTTTAATGTACCTACAGCCTACACCTTTCAGTCTGCTGAACAAAAAGTCATAGGATTTGATACTAAAGCTAAAATCGAAGTATGTGTGTGTCAGAGTAGAGAACATGGGACTAAAACATCAGGCTTTTAACAGATTCAGATGGGGAAAAAGTCACCTTGCCCAGAATCATAAGACACCTCGTGTGCAGTTATGGAATTGCAGAACCTCTGTAAAAGAAGTATCTCTGCTGAGGATCAGATTCACCCTGTGCTTTAGAAAGCACTACTTCTGAGAACGGTAAAGCAGTACTGCCACCATCATAGAATCATAGAATTGCTTAGATTTGATGGGACATTAAAGATCACCTAGTTCCAACTCCCGTTCCATGGACAAGGGAATTAAGTCAAGCTACCTTGTCCAACCTGACTTTGAATGCCTCCAGAGAAGGGACATACACAGGGCAGTCTCTGGGCAACCTGTGCCAGGGCCTTACCCCTCTCTGAGTAAAGAACTTCCTCCCAACATTTGACCTAAATCTCCCCTCTTTTAGGTGCTCCAGCTCTCTGAGCATCACTGTGGCCTTCCTCTGGACCTGCCCCAACAACTCCACATCCTTCTTGTATTCATGTCCTCAGGCTTGGACACAGTGTTCCATATGAAGCCCCACAAGGGCAGAGCAGAGGGTGACAGCCCCTTCCCTCTCCCTGCTGGCTGCCCCTCTTTCATACAGCCCAGGGTACCATTGGCCTGCTGACTCATGTCCAGCTTTACATCTACTGGGACCCCAAGTCCTTCTCTATAGGGCTGCTCAATGAGTTCTTCTCCCAGCCTGTACTCATATCTAATATCTTGCACTTGGCCTTCTTGAACCTCATTTGGTTCTCATGAGTCCACTTATCAAGTCTGTCCAGGTCATCCAGATGGTACTGCTTCCCTATTAATATAGTGTCTCTACCACTTGGTGTCATCAACAAATTTGCTAAAGGTATGTTCGATCCCACGGTCCACACTGTTGAACATAGATCACTGATGTTCCCCTAGAACTTTTCAGCTTTTCATTATAGAAAAATAAAAATAAAAATAAAAATAAATAAAAATAAAAATAAAAATAAAAATAAAAATAAAAATAAAAATAAAAATAAAAATAAAAATAAAAATAATAAAAATAAAAATAAAAATAAAAAGAATGTAAGAGCTGGAGTTCTTCTAGCCAGGTATTCCAGCTGTGCCTGTTCATCAGAAAACACGCTTTTCACTTGGAGAAAACACACTCTCTCACCTCTTTGGCCGAAAGTGGAGGTGCAGAGAAGCAGAAACACGTTCAACTTCTATTTGTCCCATGTGGTCCAAAGGTGGATTTTTGTAATAAGATGGTAAGTTGTGACTTATACTTAAACAAACCTGTAAGCCTCAGAAGTCCCCCAGTCCTTAAAGCAATTTGATTAGTGCCACAGAATATGACAACAAAAGGGTCAAGAGCAAGTACTCTTCAGTTTACTCTCTTATCTGCTGGGATTTTTATTTTATTTTTGGGGTCCCCAAATGACAATACTTGTAAAAAATGCACCAGAAAGTAAATATGGAAAAATATTTCATACCACAGATTGTAGAGTACCTTCTTATCCTCAGAATACAGGTTAATGATCAACAAAGAGGTTTAAAACAATACCTTTTTTGTGATAGCTTTGGGCATCAAGAAACAGTGCAACAGGTTCACTATTATTTAGGGATACCTATATACACAGCAGCACTAAATGAGCAGTTGGTCAAATGTTCAAAGCAACCTATTACATTTCTGTATGAGTCAATTGTTAATTGTCAGATGAATGGATGGACCTTGTACATCAAAGTCTCAAATGTTGATTTGCTTTTGTTTGTTTTCAGTATGTGAAGTTTGAAACACCCATTCTTGTTACCAGATAATCTTGCAAAACATTAACACTGCAATCCACAATAAAATAAATCATCAACAGCAAAACAGAGATCTTACCAGGGCAAAACCTAATCATTTAGAACAAAATGCAATCTTTAAACATTAAATTATTTTTTCTAATTTGAGTTGCTTTTATTTCTGCTTAGGAAAATGCAACCCAGAATTAAAAGGTTCCCTACAAAAATACCATCTTTCCAAGCCTGAATTTCTCTGAAAATTGCAAATAGCCTCACTGTAGGAAGGAAAACAGCAGGACAGTGAATCTCCTGACATCTGTGACACTTAGAATCGTGGAATCATTTGATTTGGATGGTACTCTTACAGGTCATCTCATCCAGCTCCCTTGCAATGAACAGGATCATCCATCAGGTGCTCAGACCCTGGTCCAGCCTAGCCTCGGCGGTCTTCAGGAACAATGCATCCACCACATCTCTGAGCAACTTGTTCCAGTGCCTCACCACCCTTTATTGTACAAAACTTCTTCCTTATATCCTGTCTAAATATACCTTGTTTTAGTTTGAAACTGTTTCCTCTTGTTCTACTGCCACAGACCCTGCTAAAGAGTCTGTCCCCTTCTTTCCTGTAGCTCCCCCTTAGATATTAACAGGCTTCTCTCAGATCACCCCGCAGTCTTCTCTTCACCAGGCTGTGCAGCCTGTTCTCATAGGCAGGTGTTCCATTCCATGGATCATTTTTGTGGCCCTTCTCTGGATGCACTCCAACAGGTCCACGTCTCTCCTATACTGAGGACTCCACATCTGGACTCAGTACTCCAGATGAGGTCCCACAGAGCTGAGGGACAAAAGTACCTCCCTCATCCTGCTGGCCATACTGCTTTAGATGCAGCCCAGTATACAGTTGGCTTTCTGGGCACATTTATGGCTCATGTTCTGGCTGCCATCCACCAGTACTCCCAGGTGCTTTTCAGCAAGGCTGTTCTCAGTCTTTCATCCACCAGCTTGTACTCATAGTACAAGTTGCCTCAACCTAGGTGCAAGACCTTACACTTGGATTCACTGAACTTCATGTGGTTCACCTGGACACTGCTCAAGCCTATTGTCACAATCAGAAAGATTAATGAGGTGGAAGGGCAATGCAGGGGCATAACAGCAAAGGGACTAGCACAGATAGAATGGTATTTCAAAGGGAAAGTAAATGTGCCCACCCATCTCTGAACATCTAAGCTCTCAGGAAAGACTCCACGAGAGACTTCAACCAGAGATCCTTCCCCAGTGGGGGTCAGCCATTCAGTGAGGTCTAAGAGAGGTACAGCCAAGCTCCACCCCTTCTGGTGACACAGCTGAAGTGCCTTCAACCTGTGCTCCCAGGTCTGACATGGTCCTTTTCCCAGGTGATCAATCAGTGGTTCAGGTTGGGATTCATCTGTTACCATACCTTTATAGGTCTCTCTGAATGGCATCCCATCCCTTAGTTGTGTTGATCACACCACGCAGCTCCTCAAAAACTTAATTGTTTCAGCTCAATGTAATTGATGGAAAAGTGACAACAATATTTTCTCTTCCTCTGCCAATAATATTTAAATTTAGCTAAAATTGGTTCAAAGAAACTGTACATAGAATATCTTTCTGGATTTGTGCTTCTGATGAAATAATAATTTGTTCCAAACACAGCATAGCTTATAAGCAGAGCAACCCTATGAGAAATTTCAGCGCACAATTCTAGAAGAAAGCATCAGACTCCAAAAATATGGGAGTTCTCCTTCTGGGAACAACATACTCATTTGTATCCCTATAACAAGTGATTGTTGTAAGAAAAAGCCTTCACTATGTTATGAATATAATTAATAAGGGCTGGATGCTTGTAATTCTATCTTCATTTAGGCCACTAAAAATCAATCCAGGAACATTTAATTTGCCTTATCTCTAAGTATTTGCTCTTTCTCTGGGGACACAAACACCACAAAAGCTAACACTCCCACATACCTCCTTCTGTTTATCCATTACAAATAGGAAAAAGCCCTGTCAACTGGAGAGAGAGATCTCAGCTCACCCCTAAGACCAGGAGTGGCCAGTTCTCATTGTTGGTCTTCCTCCCATTATCAAGTTTATTAGTGACAGACAATTTCTAAGAAGATAAAACTCGAAAATGACTCAAGTCAGTAGTAATTTTGATACTGATTTCAAATCTACACCTGCATCTCTTTCTTCCTTTGATAGTAAATGCAGGCTTTTCAACAAGGTTTTCATGTGTCTCTGTAGAAAGTAGATGCACAAATGCCATGTAGCCCCATTTCAGGAGTCCAACTGCCAGCCTGAGACTTCATTTTCAGTCTCAAGAGGTGCAGCCAGAGTGGTCCTTGTAACACTTCACTCCTGTTTTTAGAAGGAAAATACTTCTGGCAGGGCCTCTTCTACCTTAAGAAGTCAGTTTGTAGAGAAGCCAGTTTGGAATTAGCTGGGACTTGGTACAAACTGAGCTCCTGGTGGTTGGAGAAAAAGTTGGTGTTAACATTAATCTGCTCCCCGATAACCTGCATAAAAGATGAGAAGCAGTATGCTAGTGGTTCAGTTTGGAGATTAAAAAACTTCTTCTAATAACTCTCAGATGGCTCTAGATTTGTACTTATGTAGTAGAAAGAATATCACCTTTCATTTTGCAGCTGTTCACTTCTGCTAATGAAATCAACAACAAAACTAACAAATATCAGTACATTTCCTAAGGCTGAAAGCCCCACGTGTTTTCTTTTTGTGCCCTATCTGGCTTATACACGTGATGTGTATAATGTATTATGCTTTTCCAAAAGTAAATTTTTAATCAACTTCAGCCTTATTGACCTCCTCTGGAGCATTCAAGGTGCAGTCCAGTCTCGGTTTACACATTGACAGAGCACTCCTGAACAAAATCGCTCAGCCATGGAAGTGTTTCATATGAAACTTGGACAACAGTAGATTATATTGAAGGTCATCTTGAGCACTCAGTGCTAACTAACTTCTAGCTGAGCCTGGCTCAGTCTCCCTTTGGACAGTCACCTCTCTATTGCAAGGAGATTTAGCTGAGTCTTACATCATTTCATTGGATCCAGGCTAAGTCCAGTCACTGTTTCTCCTTAGAGAATATTTCAGGCATGCCTGAACACAGATTTCCCATTCCGCAGCTTTCTGCAGACATGCTTATCTGCAGTCAGCTTCACTTTCTAAAACATGGGGAATCAGTGAAACGCTCCCAAACCCAAATGTTGCAGAGCTCCTTAGACACCTGGCAGCAGACAGTATCTTTAGTATGAGTGGGATCTACCATGTAGTGACACAGCAAGCAACTAACCCGTGTACACGGCAAAGGTAGATCTTTTAGCACATTCCTCCTCAGTTCCTGCATCTTGAGATGTAGAAAAGCAGAGGGATGGTCACGGGTGTAGCACTGAAGGAAAGGCAGAGGGAGATGCCACGGAAGCAGGGACACACAGCACCATCTCCAGGCCAGAAGGTGGAGGAATTTTCCACAGCAGTTGAATTTGCTCCCTTTGGCAACCTTGGAGCTAGGACACCTCATGCACCTTGCAGGGAAACAGCTGCTCTGGTCTGTCCTTCAGCAGTTCTGCTCTGGAGTGAAAGGGAGAAGCAGCTAGGCATACAGAGTGTATAATCAAAGCACCCACATATTGCAGCAAGAAATGTTATTAAAATGAGTAATACAGAGAAATCTACACAAAGGCAAGGGAAAATACAAACATAGGCTCCCTCAAAATAAATTGAGCTTGCTTGTTCTGCAGCTATCATAAATTATCCTACAGCTTTTCACAGAATCACATTTTCCTGGACACTGTTGTAATGGTTCTGTCTCAAATGCAGACTCAACAGAAATATGTTTTACTGTGTTTACTGGAGATAACTCTCCAGTGCACTAACAGGTTTATTGAAGGTTATACAAGGCTAATTTCTACAGCTTACTAGCAAGATGGATGGAAACTACCTACCACTTGTTTTGTATGCAATAAATAAACAGCACAGTTTTGTGCACTAACTATGGGAATAATTAGTTTACATCCATTTCCCTTCTCAAGACTGCACAGTGTTCCCTTGGCTTCACACTTAACCTACTCTTTGTACTAACACTGTGTTGATATCTGTAATCAACTGAAACATATTTGTTTTAATGACCCATATCCTGATGTCAACCTGGCCACAGAAATAGTTACAATCATAAAACTACTGGGAAACAGAAGACACAAATTCAAAGGTAGGCATTACTGTTTTTCCTGGCTTAGCGTTGTGCTGGTCAGCTTCCAGGGAGTGATGGCTGCGTATTGCTCACACAAAGCTGAGCAGACACATTTCTGCCACACATACTTGAAAGCCTGCTATCAGATGGGCTACCTTCCTGGGGGAAATAGGGCAAGGCAGGCAGAGACCTCCGGGTTTTTTCTCCCAGTCAGGTGGAGAGCTGAAAGAACAGCCCCTCCATGTGTGTTGATTTCACTTATGAATCTTGAAAGTGTCAGACCCACTCCCAGAATTTTTAACGACTCACATCCTCTTTTGAATATTTGCAGCAGAACAGAAAGCAGCACAAGTCTTGGTCACTTTTCCCCAAACATGTATATGACTACTGTACAGCTACAACATGCATTCAGTTCAACTAGGACACTGCTCTGTGCAGTGCTTTCTACAAAGATCTGGGCTTACACAGGTCACTAGATTGGACTTCTCCAATAAAACACAGTACATGTTGTGCCCTTGCAGAGATATGGGCTATTTACCTAAGCCTGCTAAAACAGGATTTGCCCTGCTACATATTGAGCAAATATGCCACTATCTTAGAGGTGAAAGGAGAATCTGAGCAACTCAAAGTCAGCCAACTTTTAATTCCTTGCAAAGTCATGCACAAACAAATGTGAAATAAGAATACAGGCTGTTTAAAACAAGGCAACTAGTTACGTGAAGGCAACGTCCTTCTTGGATGAGGCAAGTGGTCCAGAGGCAAGCAGTTTCTTCCCAAGTTAGAAAGGGTCATTCCCAAAGGACATTCTCAGGGTGAGCCATCACTACGCATGTGCCTATGGAAACATGGATGTGCAACACGCTGAAAAAATTCCTCTCCACATGTAGCCATCAATGGGAGATTTTTATCAGATCTGGGCTAAGGAATTGCAAGTGGGACCATTTCAGGTTTAGGGTGAGACTAGAATTGATATATTAACATGGTGTACAGTTATACAATTCTATAACCAATAGGTAAACAGAGGTTAAACAGATGTTTTGTATGAAAGATTATCATGATAGAAAGACAATCTATGATAAATGGAAAATGATGTTGAAGGTTCTCGGTAAACTCTACAGAAGAGCAATTTCCAGAGAGAGATCCTGTGTTAGTGGTAGTCAGCTGTTAAACGAGATCTGCGAGCACAGCTGAACTACCTTTGCCTGTGCTCTCACAGCTGACTCACTGCTTGCCTCAGGTGGTTAATCAGAGGTTCAGGCTGTGATCAACAGTTCCCATACAGGTGGTAACTTGGATGAGAATAGAGAAAGTTTAATTACAACACTTGCAAAGTAATTGCAGATGAATTGGAAGATGGGATAAGAACTCAAAGTTGGCATGGCAAGTAGAAAAGTACATCAAAAAGAAAGGAGACAAGACCCATAAAGGGATGACCTTATCTACTCCCTAACCCACAGAATGAGATTTGCCAATTCAACTCCTTCAAATTTTTTTGGTCAAACTTATTCTTAAATTCCTCTACTAGAAAAAGATTCCACACTTATTGCTAGAAGACCTTTCCAGAAACCAACCCAACTCTTCCCTAATTTAATTGGAGCATTTCTTTGTTTTTGTTTTGTCTACTGCAGGCACAGAGAACATGCTGTTTTCCTATCTTTCATTAGCTGCCTTTCAAGAGCTTACAGATTTTTGCCACTTGCTCCTTCCTACAGTTATGCTCCCACACTCCTTCTCGGAGGAAATGGGGTTGTTTCAGTCTTTCCCTAAAAATGATATTCTTTGTAACCTCCATCACACTGCTCTCCTCCTGGAGCTCTCTTGACCAGACCTTTCCTGAAACACACCTTTCCTGAAACATAGCTTCTGCTGCTGGTCTAAGTTCCCTATTGCTGAGCAGAGTAGGTACCTTAATACACCTATTGAAATAAAACTCATCTCACACTCTCACACAGTATTTACCTTCTTCATAAGAGTAGAGCAGTGCTGAATAGTGATCTGATCACTGCTGAACTGATTATCTGATTTATGATTCCTTCTGCTGGCCTCCATTTCTTTGCTGTAGAACATCCTCCTCAGTATGCATGGTGAAACTAGAAGTTAAGGGCTCTAATGGCCTACTTGTGGTAATAAACGGCTGGGGAGACAGTTGCGACAGTTTAGTAGAAGGACAAATACTAATGTTTTTCGGGTACAAAGAAGTGGGAAGAGCTTGCTGTTTTACCTGAGGGAGCTCATTGCAATGTGGGGTTCATTTGCCAAAGAGAAGACTGCACTCCATACACTCATATCATCTACTGTGTGAATGACATTTCATTTAAGCCTCTGCATAAACCAGACTAATCCTGACCTGTTTTGAATAAACATCACTCTGCCTACTAAGGAACTTGCTTCAATGAAAGTGTCACCTCACTGCAGTCAGCAACCTCTCCCCTCTAATCTTTCAGTAAGACCTTTGTACAGCTGGTCTCTCCTTTGATGCCTACATGTCCCTCCTTCCATCTCTGCCACATTTCTTAACGGCCACAGACTATAAGACCAGAACAATAAAGATTACTGAATCTTTATGAAGTATGAAACATTCTGCCATATCTTCCACTAGCCATAGACAGCTAGAGTCCCATTTTCAGTGATATCAATAAGCCAATGCTTTAAAAGCCTATAGGCATTCTTAGCAAATACTACAATCCCATTAAACTTGGAATTTCTACTCAATCATACAGAATACCATAAGTCAGGCTTTCACTTTTCTTTTCCTGCTCAAAATCTATTTCTGTTATTACAGATGCTTTTGAAATGTGACCATGCGCACAGGATTCTGATCTTTATCTACAGAAACATGTGGTGAATGACCATTAGCAATTCCACATTATCTTGTTGTGATGTTACAACCTTTTAAAAGTAAAAGTGCAGTTCAGGTGCACCTTGAGGACAGTAATGATTTGTTATCAAGAGGACAAAGTTGAGTGCTTATAGAACAGGAGATACAAGGCTGGTTAAGGCCAGCTTTCTGATAAGCCACTGTTGAGCTCCCCTGACCTGATACCTGTAAGTGTCTACTTAGCAGAAGGAAAGTCATTCTTATCCCCCAAGAAATTGTTGGACAACCCATCCATGGAGATGCTCCAGATCAGGCTGGATGTAGCTTCAAGCAGACTACTCTGGTGGAAGGTGTGCCTGTCCATGGCAAGGGTTTGGAATGGGGTGGATTTAAGGTTCCTTCCAGCCCAAAATATTCTGTGATGCTATGACTTTGAGTTTTATCCATTGCAAAGCAGAGAAAAAGAAGTATAAATAACAGAAAGAGCTTCTGAAGGTTCTTCAGCTGAAAGCTTTCCAATAGAAAACAGGCTTCTAGGCTTTTCAAAATACACTAAGCTTTGCACTGAGTAAAAACTGAAAAATATCACTCTGACTTGTATTTAAATCTTTTTTGCCACTAAGAATCCTCCATTCATACTTCAGCAAAAGAAAATTGATTTTTCAGGAACCAGAAATCAAAGCCACACTGCCCAGGAAAAGACTACATAGCAGTTCTATTTGTACATCTTACTCAATCAGACAAGAAAAATTCCCTCTTTTTTTCCTTTTGAGCTTCCAAATCATGCATCACTGCTATTGATTCCACTGCACAATCTGGAATCAATAGGAAGCAAGCAGAACAACTATAAGCTATCCTTACCCTTCTATTATAAGCAACCAAGTAATAAAAATAGCCCACAGCAATAAAAAACTTGAAGAAAGTCAGGGACATTGTCTCAGATCATATCTGTTGAAGAAAACTTCTGGAGAACAAGGAGAGTAGCGTAGAAACACAAAACAATTTAAGTTTTATAGCAAACCCCTTTTCAAATTTTTCACTTCTACTTAAAACTTTAGGTACTGGATACAGTACTTTATGAAAAAGAATAAAGATTAGAAGTGTATCTTGGGCTAGAAGCACACAACAACAAAAATAAAACAAACCTAAGAACATCAAAAACAAATGAACAACAGCAACAAACCAACAAAAATCCTAAAACCACAATCTTACCTTAAAAATCAGATCAGCAAGACCTTATCAGTGGGATTTTAAACAGTGATCTGCTGCTGGCAGCACTGCTGCAAAAGTCATAACAATTTCAGCTTGTGGTATTTCCACTAATGAAGTAAGTGAGCTGATGTTAGCAACAGTACAGCTTTTCCTAAACACATTCCTATGCACTATGAAAGCCAATCTGCTAACTAGAATTTGTGAGTATATATATATATATATATATATAGTATATATACACATACTAAATAAGTAATTAAGCAAGACCCTTATTTCTCAGATGAACATTAAGCTACAACAGGAAGATTTTTGAAATTGTCTTTTTCACTTATATTTTAAAATACTGTGAACCTGTAAAAAGATGAACAAATGTTTTTGAAGACATTAATTTTTTAAGAACATACTCAAACAACCATTTTTATATGTTGGCAGGTTCACCTGAATTTTCATGAGGACACAGTCCTTGTTCACATTAAGTACAAAACACTTTCCTCTGTACTAAAAGCAAACACATGATTAGGATCGGAGACGCGGTAAATTATCTGGCTTGATTCAGAATAACACCCACGTGAGCAAGTGCTGAGTTTCACTATGCTTACTTTTCTCTACATAGGTAATTTCACCTGGTTTTGTAACGGGCGACTGGTATCTCTTGATTTTGCTAGAGCAGTTTTCCCCTTGAACATTAGGAACCTACTTTCTAAGCATGGGAGTGTTGGAAATTTCCTCAATAATTCTGGTCAGGACAGTATCTCTGATAAAAGCAGTTTTTATTCACGATTTCAATAGCAGGAGCCCTGATAGCAGAAGTACACCTAAGGACACGATGTTACAGATTTTGTACCTTGTCTCCCATGCGTTTCCCCTCCCCTTTCCCCTTTGGTTGGGTATTCCGGGTTACAATTTTACCCAAGGTTTGCATTTGTTAATTACATTCTGACACTTGTTAATTCGTGTGCAATCTTGTGCCAGTCAGTCGGCATCCTGCTGTTTCTGTTTCCAAGATGTTTCAGTACTCTCATCGTATTGATATGTTGATTCCCTTCAAAGCTTCTTCCATTCTGTCTGAGGGACACTTTGTTAAACAAAGAGCCCCGGGGGGGAGGGACAGTGATTCCAGTCCTTCCTGATCTCTTCAGGCACATCCTTAGGTATGTCACGACTTGTATATTTTTACAAAGAATATTTGATTTCAAGGTCTCAGTATATAAGTGAAGCAATTTGTAGTTATTAAAAAATAATTTAAAAAAATATATAGGTAAATGTAATAGGTACAAAGACTGCAGCTCCTGTCTGTCCAGCTGTCTGAAATAAAACTACTGATATTTGATGCTGGACATGCAAAGACCTGGGTAATAAAGGATCCAAAGAGTAGTTAAAATAATTTACAATGTACATGTATAAACTAGCAACAATGTATGTTTAGATGTATGTATACATATACAATGTGTGTATGTACATATACAATGTATGTATATATGTAATGTTTTGTTGTATGCAGTGTAAAAATCTGCAAGACCTCCAGTGCCCCAGGAAAAAGACAAAAATACATTTTCATTGATCTGTAGGCAGCTGTGACAAACCAGCACTGACAAGTAGAGATGAATGTAACCTACATTACACATGTCAGTACAGACATGTTAAAAAAAAAAAAAAAAAAAAAAAAAAAAAAAAAAAGAGAGAGAGAAGTGGGGCAACAAAAAGTCTATCTTAATTAGCTCTTATTGACCCTGTTGCATAAACTGACCAAATAGCAGCACCACAGTGAAGCCTTAGCTGCTTTTTTTTTTTTTTTTTTTCCTTTGTTAATTTTCCAAAATTCCAAAGGGAACAGAGGTGCCAAGAAAATGACACCCTGGCTACATGTACTGCATAGCACAGGGCCAGCCTTAGCACACTAAGAAAACAAACCAAGCCTAGAGAGCAACCGATTAATAGTCTGGGAACAGGGATATAAGAACTTCTGGGGAAAAATAATTACCGAAGCACACTGAGAAATTAATCTCAGGAGAAGAGTTTTTACCAGCTTCCACCATATTTTCAAATTCAAAGCCTATTTTTAACTTGTCATCCCTTAATGAGCTTACCAAAGCAAGACTGCTTCATTGATTCTGTTCACAATAAAATGACATTTCTAAGCAGTATGTCATAAGAGTTATTTCCTCAACAAGAGACTAGCAAAAAAGCTCTAAGTTAATACTGAGTTTACCAATGAATGCTCCTTTAAGACAAGAGAACACAATTTAAAAAAGGCACAGTAGGAGATCTAAACATGAATTAATATACTAAACCAGTTTTCTACAGAATCAGATTTTATTACGAATACACAGAGAAAACAAATTTATTTTGTCTACCAAGAGAATGCTTATTGATCAAAGAAAGCATGCCGAAGTATCATTATAACACTCATATGATCATGTGAGGAAACTAATTTACACCTATCATGAGCATGGAAGAAACTCTGGCCAGGCAGCACCAGCAGAGAGTGAGAAGCAGAGGCTGGGCTTTGCTCTTGTAGAGAGTAACAGAGGTTTTAACCTAAGCAGAAATTCAAAAAGCAACTGATTCGCTGAACATGATATATAAATTACCATTAAATTTTGCAGACATGTATATGCTGTCTTCGTTTGTTAAAGATACAAAAAGTCTCAAATGAAAATACACTGTTATCCTGCATCTGGACCCAAATACAGCACTGTTTTTTATTCGAATTCCTTTTCTTCAGGCTGGAAGTGTTGTTTATTCCTTCTACTGCTCTAAGGTGTGCTAAACATGCCATCTTGCATCTGCAGCTACATCTGCAGCCACTGTCAGAAACTTTGCCTTAAAATGAATTTGGCAAATTTTATTTCTGTAGTCATCTTATTGGAGTACTTCAAGCATAAAACTTTATCTGATTTCTTTGCAGTATTTGCACTTTAAGGAAATGACAGTAATGGTAATTTGGAGATCAAATGAAGAATCACACTATATAGAAAGCAATCCTGGAGTCTGATTATGATACCACACTACAGTATTTTAATGTTACTGACTAAAGGAGAACTGTAAATATCTTAGACAAAGCACAAGATTGGAATCAGGAGTTTAAACCAGTATCTTGACCAGCTATCGGAATATCACTTCTATGCAACACATAGGCAACATTTTGACTCTGAAGTGTGCAACATACCCAATAAACAGTATACTCAATAACCCTGTAGGGAGTGTGGAGCATTACTGACCATGTGTTACAGATGTGCAAAACATGTATAGAACTAAGAACTAATGCTTACTTATGCTGAAACATCAGAAATAAGCCATGCTTCAGTATGGTACTCTGCAAACCATTTTAAATTTGGCATCAGCTGATGATGTAATAGAAGTTTAGATTGCCAGTAGGATCAGAACTCACCAAAAGTCTAGTTTCTGGTTCTATTCTCAGGTCACTAAACTATCCAATTAGTGCCACCAGGTCTCTGCTGTTGATGTTTGCATAGAAAGGAAAAAAAAAAAAAAATAAAAAATAAATTAAAAAAAAAAAATGAGAAGGGAATGAGAAGGGAGGAGGAAATATAGTGTTTGGTATCTGTGACCACTTAATAATTTTCAAAACAAGTCAAATTTAGAAACAGAAATGATTCTAAAATACATTAAAAGTTTAGAAGAACTTCCTGCCTGCAGTGTAACCAGTTTTCTAAACAACTCTCTGTCAGACCAAGTCAGTTAATTACATGCTGAGAGGAGCAAGCTCTTTGCATGCAAATTTGACCAACTGGCAGCACTAGATAGTTTGCTTGTTAAACACCTTGTTATCAACAGAGTAAAAAGGCCATCAGCCTGAAAACCGAATCCTAGGACTGTGCCTAGTCCACTAACCTGGCACTACAACTCCTCCTTCCTTGCTGCTACACCTTTCAGAATGTGACATGGATCTGCCCCTGCTCCCATCCCTGCTGAAATCTCCAATAGAAGGGTGATTCCAACTCCGAGCAACTTCCCTTGCATTATCTACCACTGCTAACCTCCCCCTCTTTACAGTTTTTACCATCTACTTGGTTACTACAGTTACGGTACCATCTACTTGGTCTCATGTTCCACAGTTATACCTCCTCCATAGGCTTCAGCTACTGCTCACTGACCCCCTCTTAGGGACCACCTTCAAATTTTGAAGGCTTCCCTACTGGTAGTATCTACTGTTGTTCTAGTGTCTTTCAAAATGTCCCGCGTCCTTCTCTTGCTTTTGCTGTGAGTCAAAAGGCCAGAATTACAACCTCCAGTCAGTAAAGAACTCATCATTTCCACAGTTGCATCTATACACTTGCCCATCAAACAGGATTTTTGTATTTTGCTTCTGTTTTTGTTACTTTATAAACAGTTGATCTAGAAGTTACAAACCAAATTACTCCAGATTTTGAGGTATCGCGCATGGAAGTTGTTAAGAAATATGTTATTCCCTATTTTTGATAATGCAAAGGCCAGAAGTGCATTGATTTTGATTTGCAAAATAGTTGACAAGCACAAACAATTTCTTCATGCTAGATACTGCCACAGATTGAAAAAGCCCATTACATGCAGTATCAGCCTGACACCAACAAATGACTCTTATCTGTGCTGTTACTCTGATTCCCTTGATCCTCTTATTTCAAATCTGTATCACAGAATGCCTGATTTATCTTCATTTTAGGCTACTCTAGTGAGCAAATACATCTTTTAAAGTCCTAGAAACTTCTGAACAGCGGTGGCACAATGTATTCTGTATGTAAGTTTTGAAACCTAGCAACAGTATTCAAAGGGCAAGGCTGGGCTCAAAACCAGCATTGCTACTGTCTGTGCTGGCATTTTTATAGAAAATGCGGTTCCCTATTGCAGCAACATAGGTTCAAAGCTTATTTATTTCCTCTAGCCCTGCACAGAACAAGTTCATTGCAGATGCAAGACAGCCTCACGGATCTTAGAGCTCCTCTATTCTGATTTACTCTGCCATTTATATACTGAGAATTCCCGTATTCAAAAGAAAAGTGAACTAATATTCAAGTTTTTTTGTTTGGTTGGTTGGGTTTTTGTTTGTTTGTTTGTTTTTTGTTTGTTTGCTTGCTTGCTTGTTTTTTTTAAGTGGATATCAAACTGTTTTGCTCAGTTTTATTTGCAGAGTCATTCACTAAATTAGCGTACATGCCATTCTGCTGTATTTGGGGAGCACTATTGAAGAAGATTTTTTCCAAGGACAGACAAGCTATGAATAACCAAGAGAGTAAAACTTTCCCATGGAAAAACGTAAACTGCATAAGTATTTTTGCATTTCAAGACTGTGATAATCAAACAACAGAATTTCTAGGATTAAAAAGGGATAAATAAATAGATAAAAAGGAATGAAAAATGTATTTCCTGAATGCACTTTGAAAGCTTCCATGTGACTGCATGCTGAGTCACTACCAATAATTCGCTGTAAGCCAATTTCTGTTACATACAATTCAATGGTAACAGCTCACACCTCATAAAGCAGAGGATGTAAATTTAGTTCTTACAAGGTTCCATTGGTTTCCTTCATTTACAAACAGATGAGTGAGACAAGGGAAGCAAGCTTAAACCCATCAGAAACAAGACCTTATTCCTAGTATAAACATCAATTACGTGACATCACAGAGGGGAGACCATAGATCCAATTTACATTCTCTGATCTTCTCCAGAGACAAGACTTAATTCCAGGAGAGGTAACCTAAAAGCAGTTTATGAGTCTGTCTTTATAGGCCAAGCCGTCTTTACTAGCCCCAGGTGATCCTACACTCACCTGTAAATTTGGGTCACTTGTATTTTGTCTTTGTGATTACACACACTTCATTTATATGTTCCATGGAAAAGCACCTTCACTCCAAGGAAGAAAGTGGGAGATGGCTGCTGAGAACAACACAGAAGAGTTGTTGATCATTACAGTAAATGTAAAAGTATAACAGCTGGTGATCATTTATTTATTTATTTATTTATTTATTTATTTATTTATTTATTTATTTTTCTGAGCTGGAAACACAATAGTTATTTACATTGCAGCAACCAAATCTGTCCCTTGCTGTAGCTACGCACTTTGGAGATACAGCAGTTCCCAGAAATATGTGGAGAGGTATATTTTTCCTTTGCCTATTTAGCATTTCCTCTTAGCCCTGTCATTGTGCTAAGAGGGATTCAACCAGCTTGAATTAATACTTACAGTTGTCATCAGCTAAGTGCTAATGCACTGACACTGATCTAATCTGGTAGGATTTCTATCCCTCCTGGCTCTGATGTGCCTTTTGGAAAAAGAGGGTGGAGAAGGTGTGAAGCTGAGCGAACAAAGGAATGTTGTGCTCCATTTCAACAAGGTTACTGGTATCTACCAGGCCTCCGTGGTAATGTGACCAGGTACAGCCAGATGGTAGATGTCAATGGCTGGGAAGGGGTTTTTCCTGTCATAGGAAAACTTGACAATTAAACTGCTAATATGAGAAGCAGAAGCCAAATCTTATGTAAAAATTCTGTTTGTTACTTCTTAATGTACTCAGGCTATTTTGTGTCATCTGCTGTCTTAGTTTTTAAAAATCTTATTTCCCTGAGCCCTTGTCCTCATGGGGGACTTAACTTCCCTGACATACGCTGGGATTACAACGTAGCACAGAAGAAGCAGTCTAGGAGGTTTCTGGAGTATATGGAGGATAACTTCCTGATGCAGCTGGTGAGAAAACCAGTGAGATGAGCTGCCCAGTTAGACCTGCTGCTCACAAACAGAGAAGGTCTGGTGGGACTTGTGGAGGTCGGGGTCTGTCTTGGACAGAGTGACCATGAAATGGTAGAGTTCTTGATTCTCGGTGGAGCCAGGAAGGGGAACAGCAAAACTGCTACTTTGGACTTCTGGAGGAAGGACTCCGAGTTGTTCAGAAAACTGGTATGGGGAGTCCCCTGGGATTAAATCTTAGAGAGTAAAGGGATCCAAGACAGCTGACTGCTCTTCAAGAAGAAAGTCTTAAAGGCACAGGAGCAGGTTGCCCCTGTACCGCAAAATGGGCCAGTGGGAAAGAAGACCTGCATGGATGTGTCGCCTCCTGATCTGGTGACAAATCAAGGCTGCCTAGTGACTGTACCGTGCCTCCAGGCACGGGACCAGACAGGACTCACACACAGTGCGTAACGCCGAAAGTACAAGTTTAATACCTCGCAACAAACCCTATATAGTGGTACAGGTGACCACCCCTGGCAGACCCTTGTGACCTCCCTGACTCCACCCCTGGTGCACGCAGGCACCACCTACCCAATATGCAACATCTCCCCCCCTCTTTATCATCTGCAAGCCCCTGTAAAGGTTCCCCCACATACTCCCTCTTACCCCAAAAGTGATTCGCACGTTCAAGGCTATTCTGCAAATAAATCAAACATTAAACATATGTAAAAAACAATTAAGCTGTCATAATAACATACCAAAGAGATGCAGCTGCAGTACCTACAAACCTGAAAACACACAACAGCTATCTGCCTAACAATTCTTTAAATTCTGTACGGCAACACTTAGTCAACTTGAAAAGAACTGTGCATTCAAGTTCAAGATAACAGCACAGTACACAGTGGAGTTACAAGTTTTCAAGTTCAGTGTAACATTATTGTACAGAATCTTCATGGCATTCCAGTTCAGTACAGTATGCATTATAAATGTCACACTCCATAACCAAGTAACAAGACAAAAACATATTCATTGTGCAGAATCGTTTCAAACATCCACCGCTGGGGGATTATCCAGGAACAAGGTCTCCCACGCTCATGAACTATCAGTCTGGCATGAAGTCTGGATTCCCAGTTCATACCTTCAGGCACACTGGGAGCAACGCAGTCTCATGTGTCACTACCAGCAGCCGCTGGCCAGTGTTGACGTCAAATCACTGGCTGCACTGGAGACATTAACCAAGGAGACTCTGACCAAAACCAGAGGTGAAATGTTTGGATCCTCACAGTGCACAGGATGGCTCGTTGTTTGGTGCCAGCTTAACCCAATGGGCCGGCAGCCAGCGGGGCCCACCTGGGGTCTCGATACGGGTGTATCCCCTGCCCATGACGAGGAGTGGCATAAGGTCTGGGAGCCATGACGCTCCATCAGGTCTGATCAGGACCTGACCTATTGGAGTCTGTTTGGTCAGCTGATGGTCTCCCATCCGATTCTGCAGATAATTTAAACTAAACAGTGCACGCAGGAGGAGAGCGTGTGGGCACAGCTCAGGCCCCTCCAGCCCTCCCCCCTCTTTAAGCGCACTAAGACTCCCCTCCAAGGTCTGATGTGCACGCTCCACAATAGCCTGGCTGGTGCTGTTGCCAGGAATGCCGAAGGTATGCTTAATGTCCCAAGCTGTACACCAGTGTCCAAAACATGCACTTCTATATCCTGGGCCATTGTCAGTCTTTAACTCCTGGGGTGCACCCATGGCAACTCAAACCTCTGGGGTTCACCCCTGCAGGAAACACATTACCTGAAAGACTACCTGGGCAATTCTGTAACAACAACCGAAAAGTGAAACATCCTGTGCACAGCGACAGCGCCAACTGACGGAACCGCCCACATGACACTTCAGCAGTGGCACACAGCCCAACCACAGCCATGCAGCAAGCGGCACCAACACATTGATTCCCCCCCACAACCCCGGACGCCGTCCCGACCACCCCTCCCAGAAACCACACCGTTGGCTCCAGCGGCCACTCTCCAGGCCAGGATCACGATGGGAGTGTGGCAACGTCTGCACCAGTATCCACCAGAAACTCTGGGGTCTTATGGTGAACAGTGATGCAGGAAACTTAAAAGTAGTTTATAGAAACAAGTAAAGGATAGTTAAAGGTAGTTTAATAGAAATAAGTAAAGGAAACTTAAAGGTAACAAGTAAAAGAAACAAGGGGCCTGGGTGAAGCAGGGAGGATGCAGATAAGGAGTGAGACCTCACGGATGAGGAGTTGCATTCCCCCTGATAAGAACAAGAGGGGGTCTGCATGCTAAAGACAAGAGGGGGTCTGTATGCTAAAGAGCTATTGAATATGCATCAGAATTCCTAGAACTATTGGCTATGTATTAGAAGTCTAAGAAACCATTGACTATGTATCAGAACTCCGAGAAGTCATTGACTATGTATTAAATGTACCTATATCTGTGTCACGATTTTACAGGTCGGTGTGCAAGTTTGGAGGAGCTATCCCCCTTGCACCCGGCGCTGAGCAACACTGGAATAAACATACCTGCTTTATAACCCATCTCTGGATTATAGAGTTTGATTCCGCAGGTCAATGGGGTCAACAAAACCGCAGTGTGTATGCAGACCCGGAGACCCCCAGCTCCCCGACCCACCAGCACCGAACAACACAGTCTACGGGCATTTATCTCAGGGATCAGATCGCACCCGGTCAGAATGCATTCTTGTGCCTTGATGGTCTAGCGTTCAGCAGCCTCGGTTGCTTCCCTCCCCAGATCCCGATCGCTCGTGGCTTTACTTTGAGAGCCCGAGGATGCCTCACTACCTGAGGCTGACAGCTTTTTTTATCTGTGTTAACTCCGTTTCAAAGTCTGCCTCCTCCTCACTAGTCGAGGACTCCCCGGCGCCACGCCGTTCTACTTCTCTCTTCTCTGTTTCCTCAGAGACCTTTTGTTGATGGCACGGGGGCGGCATAGCGGAGAACGTAGGTGGCTGAATAGGGGCAGCAGCGTCCTCTACCAGCCCAGGCGGTTTCTCCCCCGGAAAACAGATAAACCCTCGGCCCCCCATACCCCAGAGACCTCCCAAATCATCCTCCCCTCACTTCAAATGTCCCATGGAAGGAGCAGACAGAATCTGTAACGGGCTAATAATGGGGTTTTCTCCTCAGCTAATGAGGCCTTTTGTTTCTCTACCTCTTCTACTGCCTCCTGTTGTAGAGTCTTCTCCTCCTCTCCCTCTGAATCAATAGGCCGCAACGAGGTGTTAATGGCTCTCCATAACTCCTGCTCCCCCTTGGCCGATCGAGTTAACTTTCTAAGAGCACCAAGAGGGGAGGGGGGGGGGGGGGGGGGCGGTAGCAGCTTCTGTGCCTCCTCGTCCCCTGCACAAGCCCGCTCAAAGAGCTCCTTGCTGGCTTTCTCTAATGCCAACCGACTCACATAGTGTTAAGCTTCGTCAGCCAGTCCTCTCCTCATCATCCGCTTAATAAGCGGATCGAGGTCCTCATCATGCACTTCACACCACACCCGTGAAGCCATCCCCCACAACATACGTACTGTCCGATAATCAGAACTATAATGGAGTTGCTGTCTCACACACACGGTCCGGACCGCTCTCACCACATCACTTTCGGGGTCACCAATTGTCGCCTCCCGATCTGGTGACAAGTCAAGGCTGCCTAGTGACTGTACCATGCCTGGTCATACCTCCATATGGTGATAGTTATTAAACCCTTCCCTTAGACTTATCCATAGAAACTCAAAGTTGCTGTCAAAGCTGACATAAGAGTCTGTTTTATCTACTTAGCTCATGAACAGACTAAAATAGACTCTTTCTTACTGAATGTTAATATGGTTCTTTTTCTACATAAAAATGTGGAAATCTGCAAATCTACTGATAAAACTAGCACTACAATAGCTTCCACAGACTATTTAGTGACTTTTTTCCCCTATGTAAAATTCAAATATACTTGGAGTAACTCTCATTCTTAATTTTTAAAGAGTTTCTTTAGGAAAACAATGTATTTTCAGTGCACTCCAACATTTCCCAGTTCAACAAAGATTTCCAAAAACAGACAAATTGAAGAATGTTAATTCATATATTTGAGCCAAAGTTAGCATTCTGCGTAGGCATAAATGTCTAACTAATACTATCCTGCTTAAAGCAATATCCAATTTTGTTGAAAGCAGCAATTTCTGGCTGGGATTTAAACTAATGGCTGGTTTTTGGAAGTCTGCACACAACCGTCAGCTCCCATAGATTTTTATCTCCTTTATAGTTCTGTCACCTAATCTGCATCCTGTTGATAGGCAGTTGTTTGGTTTGTCAGCACCATTCTCCTCACCCTTTTTCAGTTCTTCAGATAAATTTTTTACTCAAGTAAGTTTTCAGTAGGCTGTGGAGAGGAAGAAGGAGAAAAAAAATAAAAAATAAAAAAATGTCACTTATTATAAGCTTTAAGCTCTATTCCTTCCAGATTCTTCTTCCAAATGATTTCTTTCTGTCTCACTGTCTTTCTGTCTTTCTTTCTGCCTATGCTAATGGCAAGTTCTAGACATTTCCTCACTGGGTGTGTGCAAGTCTGAGGTCTGATGTAATTATGACAATAGACCACACCTTTCATTGGAAAGTTTCTAAGGTGTGGTAACAATTACCACCTGTGCTACTTGGAGGGATAGGTAGACAGGTACAAGACAACTGGATCTCAAAGTGCTATTGCATAGTGCACTTAGCCATAATTATCTAGTAATGCAATAATTTTTAGTCTTCTTCAAGGTCTCTGGGGTAAGCTTTTTTTTTTTTTTCTTTTTTTTCTTTTTTTTCTTTTTTTTTTCTTTTCTTTTTTTTTTTTTCTGTTGCATTTTAAAACAACATAGTCTTTAAATGTGAGAATCTGCTTTTAATACTGCTATTCAGCTACCATGTTCAATTTCCTGGTAATTAGTAAGTGCTGGCCTAGATATGCCAGAGCTAGAGCAGAACAAGGGCAAAAGAAGCCTTGGATAAAGCTAAAGTAGGGTTGTACTATGTCTAGTCTTCTATCTTGACAATTTCTTTATGTGGCTATTTTTTTTTTTATTTTTTTTTTTCTAATGCTACAGTGGAGGTTTCGGATTTTTTTTAGGATTTTATTTTCTCTAAATACAGAATAAAACATTAAAATAGCGTATTTGTAGATAACTGATCTGGTCATTGCTTCTACATGTTAGCACCAGATGTAAATTTGCACAGAAAAGCCATGGCTAGTCAGATGTCTGAAGCACATCTTGAAATTCAGGAGGAGAAGGGGTGGGCATTTGTGTGTCTTTTTGGGTATGATGCTTGAATTCTCCTTTATTACTGATGCACTGACTACTAAAAATCACTTTTACATCAAATAATCATATTACTGCTCAACTCTGATATTTTGCTTTTAATACTACTGTGTCTTGCTCACATCTGTTTAATGAGGTGGCATTGTTTTTTGGGAAGGACAATTTAAAGACTGTCACAGAAAGTGAAATTGAATCAGCCAGGAAGGTACAGGATGTTCCCTTCTCTAAAAACGTCACACAGAATAAGAATCAAGAACAAATCTTGCAGCAGTTCATGTTTTCCACTGCTATTTGCACTGCCTGCACATTGGAGATGGCAAGAGAAAATATTTCTTCTCTTTTCATTGCTCCCAAGTAGCCTTTTTCATTTGTATATCCAGGTTTCTCACCATTCAGACAGACGTTCCTATTGCTTTCACTTTCTTTCTTTTTTTTATCCATGAAGGAGTGTTTGTGTTGATTTCTCCTTTATCGTGCAAGTACGTGCTACATTTTATGCTTTGTTTTCTCAAATAACCTCACACACCAGACTAATTCTTCTTCCACACACAGTCTCCAGTGCAGCTGTATTTTTTCATACGCATCAGATTAGGTACAATTAGGTACCATTCACATTGTCATTTCTCTGACCCCAGAAAAGAGTCAGGTCGACTGGAACTGAGCATTACCTACACTAGGGAGGCCTGCCAGCCACAAAATGGATGAAAAAAAAGTGACTGAGTAGCCATGGTATGAAAGTTCAATCTTCACATCTCTTCAATCCTTGTCCTTTTTACTGAGTTTTTGGAAATAGAAATACTTGTCCCTCTGAATTAGAACAAATGTCACATTTCTATTTGGCCAGCTCAAACTGTACAGTTTTTTGCCCATGCTACCCTTGGTGTGATAAATTTATAGACAGAAGTAATAAAAGCCCAACCTTCAAACTAATGTCACTACTGGACATTACACTTTCAATTACTTAATGCTATGTCACTGATTTTTTGCACAAAGAAACACTTGACACCTACTACTGAAATGGGGTAAATAGAAGGACAGATATACTGTGCACTTCACAATATGATCTGCTATTTCCAAACTACAAGGAAAGTATTTACATTACAGATTCATTGTACACAGTGACTTGCGGAATCAAACTCTATAATCCAGAGATGGGTTATAAAGCAGGCATGTTTATTCCAGCTTTGGGCAGCGCCGGGTGCAAGGGGGATAGCTCCTCCAAACTTGCACACCGACCTGTAAAACCGTGATACAGATATGGGTACACCTCATACATAGTCAATGATTTCCCGTAATTCTGATACATATTCAATAGTTCTTTATCATGCAGACCCCTTATCTGCATCCTTCCTGCTCTCCCAGACCCATTGTCTCCATTCCTCGTTATTCTAACTAACTAGATCATTCCTTTTCCCACCTACAAACTACATTTAACTATCTCCCTCTAGCCCCCCTTTGTTCTAAATTCCAGCAGAGCCTCTGCTTCTTGCTTCACTATTCAACAGAGTGAAAATATTCTAAATACTTTGTCACTGGGTGTTAGGCTAATTGTTAACATTAAATGCTAGAATATAAATTTTCAACTTCTTCATCCAGTTATAATTCAGTACATTTTTCTTTTAAACACATTTTTGAATTGATTTTGTTTTGCTTCACTGTTTTTAACCAATCACTAGAGGAATTTCACAGGATAGGTATTTACCACAACTTTTCAATAAAAAGATGCCTATACAGTCCTAATGTCTCCTAGCCCTGTGTTGTAAGAAAAAAAATAAAATAAAATGTACCTATCATAAGATTATGAATGTTTAAATTGCTAGTGTGATGTTTTTATGGCTATAGAGATTTTTTCATTATCATATTGAATCCCAGGAAGTATTCCCTTAATGTGAAGAAGGTGTGCCTGTTTATTCTTGGTTTGTTTTTGATTCATGGTCCTTTCCCATTTTTACTTTTATATCAAAGCTACAATCCTGGTTTCAAGCTTAAGCAGAACAAGCTAATTACTATGAGACTTCATGCACACAGATTTCTTTATTGCTGAGAGTATAGTAAAACACAGAAAGGCTGACAGAGATTGAATTTTTTTATCTTGCTGCAATTAGCTCACATGGGCTTGGTCTGTAAACTTTATTTCCCATCATATGACTTCTTTTTCTGTTCTTTCGTAGACAGACTTAAAAGATGCCAATTTTAATCTACAAGTCCTACTAAATATTCATAAATGAACGTTTGTAATGCTTTACTTTATTAATGATCTTATTAAGTACATGGGATGCTTTCTTCAGAAATGCCTGCAGCTTTCATGTCATTTCCTCGCTCAAAGTCCTCCAAGGATTAGTGACAGTGTCAACATGAGTTTGTACAAAAGCAGCTTACAGGGCCAAAATGCAATGCTACTAAGGTTTGGAATTCTGCACTAACAGTTCTTAAACTTACAAATGTATTACTTTATTTTTAGTATAAGTTATAAAAAATCATCATTAAGAATTAAGAATTGACAATAGCAGGACATGGGGAAATGGTTTTAAGTTAAAAGAGGGAAGATTTAGGTTGGATGTTAGGGGGAAGTTCTTTACTAGGAGAGTGGTTAGGCCCTGGAACATGCTGCCCAAGGAGGTTGTTGATGCCCCGTCCTTGGAGGTGTTCAAGACCAGGTTGGATGGGGCCCTGGGCAACCTGATCTAGTAAAGGTGTATGTTTGGTGGCCCTGCTAGGCAGGGGGATTGGAACTACATGATCCTTGAGGTCCCTTCCAACCCGGGTCATTCTGTGATTCTGTAATTTGCAAATGTTTCAATTCCCTTCTGTTTTAAGGGAAAGTTGTCACCATTCTCTGAGTCTTATCAAAATCTCCCCTAAAAAAATTTCTGATTTTGTTTCCTTCCACGTGCCAGGCAATTATCTTGTCTTCATATTTACTGCAGCTGCAGGAGCCAAGTTGGTTGCCTTTGGCTTCCATGAACAAGATCATATAGACATAATCAGACAAATGACCCAGCAAGGGAATGGACAGAATCAAAGAAGACCAAGAAAATGTATGTCCAGTCCCCTCTGATCTCTGCTGTCACCTCTCTAACCAGTGCAAGGCCAAATCCACCAAGCCCTCCTGCTTTAGAAACTAATGTACTTTGGTGTCTTGCAATGCTAGGTTACCTGTGATCAAACCACAAGATCATCACTGAGGCATTTTTGATGAATAAAATGATAGCCTTGTTAATGGAAGGGTATAGCAAAATAATCTGTTCCCTACTGGCTGGACTTCCAAAGTAAAGCCATAATTTTAGTATCTATGACTGGTTTTCCTTAACAATGAATCCCTTATATCAGTTGTTCGGAAGCATTCGAAATAAAGAACTTCAGATGCTTTTGAAAGTATCATCAGGCCTCTATTTTTCACATGCTAAGCAGCAGCCTTTTCTGCTGGAAGAGTCACAAGGTCACAAAAGTCACAATCTCTTTGCCCCATAATCTTTTGATGAGGAGACATAGAAAACAGTGGGGCTTTTCTGCCTTGTTGAACATTTGGGCAGAATTTATGTTTATTTAGAAAGCAATTGGGCCAATGACTGTGTGCTTTGGTTAGAAAAACAGTGAGAGGAATAGAGACATACACAGAGACCAGGTCACAGAGATGTACTCTACAGCCTGCTTGGGAAGTATAATGTGAGGTGGGAGCATTTGTACAGCAAAGCTTTTTTTTCCCCTTCCACTTTGCAGAACAAGCAGAAAAGGACATAGCAGTACATGTTAACAGGTGAACAGATGTGAACCAGGGATTTTCTGCATCCATGGGATGACAGGCCATCTGAGGAGGTGAATGAACATGGTAGAACAGCAGCCTGTGTAACGGGGAGTCAGCCTGTGCCACGCTGGGGTCTGCAGGCATCACACCGAGAAAAGATGCTTGAGATCTGTTCCCTGCAGGCTCTCCATCTTGCTGTTTCCAGATCACAAACCAAGGGGCTTGGCCACTTTCCTGTAGCCAGTCATGATCAAAGACTCACATTACTTGTAAATCATGTGAAGAAATTACCTGGTTACCTATCTTGCAGCTCTCTCCAGTTTGAGCTGAAAGATTTCTGTTTGAAAATATGATGTCTAGGTGACAGCTGCATTTCTGGGGATACAAAGATTTTTGTAAATCTGACTGTTAGCAATTTGCCAGCGAGCACCTCACTATCAGCAAGCAAACTCCAGAGCACTAGCTCTGCAGCCTGGTGATGGTGGCTCTCTGTTCAAGGACTTGAAATGTCAGTGTATGAGTGTGTCTGACTGATGTGAATAAAAATAACTAAATAAATGCATCAGTAGCAATTTCACATCTGGTCCATTCCATATTTAGGTTTTTCTTGGGGAAAAAGGACAGATGTTTGTAATTACTACAGCAGGGAAAACAAACAAACAAAAAAATTAAATCCATTTTAGATTTTGAATATAAAAGTCCAATTTTTTTTCTATTCTACAGTGGCTGAAAACTTCCAGTGTATAATGTTTCTTTCTTTTCTTTCTTTTGAAACCCTTTGTCAGGAGTTCCAAGCCCTACCCTGCCTTTTTCTTGATAGAAATTTTTACCATGAAAGAAAGAAAGAAAGGAAGGAAGGAAGGAAGGAAGGAAGGAAGGAAGGAAGGAAGGAAGGAAGGAAGGAAGGAAGGAAGGAAGGAAGGAAGGAAGGAAGGAAGGAAGGAAGGAAGGAAGGAAGGAAGGAAGGAAGGAAGGAAGGAAGGAAGGAAGGAAGGAAGGAAGGAAGGAAGGAAGGAAGGAAGGAAGGAAGGAAGGAAGGAAGGAAGGAAGGAAGGAAGGAAGGAAGGAAGGAAGGAAGGAAGGAAGGAAGGAAGGAAGGAAGGAAGGAAGGAAGGAAGGAAGGAAGGAAGGAAGGAAGGAAGGAAGGAAGGAAGGAAGGAAGGAAGGAAGGAAGGAAGGAAGGAAGGAAGGAAGGAAGGAAGGAAGGAAGGAAGGAAGGAAGGAAGGAAGGAAGGAAGGAAGGAAGGAAGGAAGGAAGGAAGGAAGGAAGGAAGGAAGGAAGGAAGGAAGGAAGGAAGGAAGGAAGGAAGGAAGGAAGGAAGGAAGGAAGGAAGGAAGGAAGGAAGGAAGGAAGGAAGGAAGGAAGGAAGGAAGGAAGGAAGGAAGGAAGGAAGGAAGGAAGGAAGGAAGGAAGGAAGGAAGGAAGGAAGGAAGGAAGGAAGGAAGGAAGGAAGGAAGGAAGGAAGAAACAGGCTGAGTTAGGCAAAGGGATACTAGTTCATTTCACTTGGCCTTTGCATAGACCTGTGTATTTGTTTATGGTTTGCAAGGTTTCTGCTTTCATCCAGGCAGAAAATGGTTGCTAAGCAACAACATTTCTTTATGAAATGCTGACCCAGGGCCTGATCCTGCACCAACTTGAATGTGTGGTTATTCACAGCACGGTGCCAAGGAATGGGAAGAAGTCAGCTTATGCATACCTCCCACCTACACACTAATATATCTCTCAGTAAAACTCACATAGGTGTGTACACAGGAATATTTATGTGCCCAGAGTAAGAAACAGAAATGCTGTTTGTCTTATATGTAATTTTGGGTGCCCTGGGATAGTTTGACTTAAAATCTAGTATCTGTCCTATGAAATGGATTGCCTGCAATTGTTGTGGAATGAAGCAGAACCACTGATTTTTACCTTCAAACTATCCACCACAAAAGCTTTGCATGAGCGGGGCTTTTGTTTTGTTCAGTTTTGTTTTGTTCTGTTTTGTTTTTGCAGGCTTCTTGCCAGACTTCAAACAAAACTGAAAACCTTTGAAGAATACTGGAAATGTTTGTAACATGTATGACAACTATCCAGAAATGCTTCGGCCATTCTTGCATTATCACATCACTGCCGTTCATATTTACTAAAAGTTATGTATTTGTTGAAGCTTATGCAAATGTGCAAGACGCATGACTCTAACAGCACCTGCACATTTCACTCATTAATTCTTCACTGGATTTTTTATCATCATAGTATCATAGTCTCTTGCGGGTTGGAAGAGACCTTAGAGATCACCGAGTCCAACCCCTGGGATTCGAGCCTCCTGTGTAGCAGAGCGGCACTTCTACCACTTGCACCACAGGGGGATTCGAACCCGGGCCCCGGTGCTGCAAAGCAGCATTCCTACCACTGCGCCACCGGGGCACACATCTTGAACATAGCAGCCAGGAAGGTTCGTGCTGTGTTTTTAGCACATAAAATAGATGAAAAGCCTTAGAGCTGATGAGTGCAAATATATGGGCTAATTTTAGATGCGCAAGTCATGTAGCAAATGCAGTCTAAACTGCTGGAAAGCCACTGCTCCCTTATAGTACTGACAACCTTGCTGCCTTGCATACTTAACCTAATTCTCAGCAGTGCTATTGAGAAGTTGAGTATCTGAGTGCTTGTGTGGAACCTGGGAAACCTAAAGACCACAGTGACTTTTTAAAACAGCGTATGACTGAGCAAAAGTGTCATAAATTCCTTACTTATGAGCCTCGTGGTAAATGGGCAGATCTGCAACTAACTTATGCCTCAGATCTGGCACAAGCTGCCAGCTGACTGTGTGAACTACATGTCTTGTTTTCTTTGCATTTGTAATGTACTGTTCTGGCTCAGCTTTATGGTCTATGGAGGGAGAGTGTGATAACAAGCTGGGCTGCACACACAGGCCAGACAGCTCTGGGTCAGTACAAGACTACAAGACTTTCGATTGAAGGATTTAGTGAATAGCATTTCTCCATTCATCCTCTGCCTCTATTATTTTGTACATATTCTGCAATACTATTAACAAAAGAAATACAACTAGCCACTTTAAGCTATGTCACTGCCTCTACTTACCTTCTCAAATATCAAGTTGCACGCTGTACAGCTGTCCTGACACCATATACCCTTGTGCATCAGCTGTAGTGATAAAAGTGCAAGAAGTGTGTCTCACTCCAATTTGTAGGAGGGAGGCAAGGTTCTTTGATATGTGTATACCCGGCATGAGATTAAGAAGCAATGGTTCAAATGTTGGTCCAACCAGTTTATTAAAGTCCTAGCCATTTTTAGGGAGATGGGGAAGGGAAGGTAGGTGATAGGGAAAGTAGGAAATATAAGCAAGGAGTCTTTGCAGAGAGCAAAAGATATAGTCACCACCGTGGGTCCAGCGAGATACACAGTAGGTCCATTGATCTCAGGAACTCGTCTGATCACCGCAGAGGATGGGAGACAGCCAGGGAGCTTCGCAGCAAGCCGGTCCCGGGGTTCTTCTGACGAGGTTTTCCCCTCAGGGAATTCTCCGTCAAAGGTGTCTCTGGGAGTTTGTCTCCAAAGTCCCCAGTTTAGCGAGGGCCTTTTATCCCCCATTTCGGTGGGGGTTCTTCTTCTTTGAAGTTTGACTCAGCATTTTCAGGAACGTATCTCAAGCAAACACTGAACTTCCAAACAAGCAGGTAAACACACTTTGTAATAGGGTTTTAAACCAGCTTTTGTGACATTCCTGGCCCACAGATAAGCCAGCAACGAGGGGGGGGGGGGGCTCTGTTGCCAGACACAAGCATTATCGCCTTCTGCAGTGGTCAGCTCCTTCGAGCAGCACCCCTGAAGAAGACTGCTTGTCCTGCTTCTGCTTATCTTTGCAATCATAAGCAGAGTTACTGTGGCACAACAACACCCACCATTCACCCTCCTAGATAGTTAGCAGTCGCCAGTCAGAGTCTTATCATCAGAAAGGCCTCACGAAGCAACCTTTGAGACAATAAAAGAAAAACAGTTCAGTCCTTTACAAAGTGCCAGCCAGCTGTTCATTCCCTGCAAACTCAGTCTCTGAAAGAACTCACTCAGATAGAAAAACAGAAAAAACTCCCTAGAAGTTATACCTCAGACTGTGTAATTTACTTGTCCACTGGTACAGCATGTCCTAGCAAATAATTGCCTTCATGAAACAGAGGGATGAAAAAACAATGGGGTTGCTATTCCCAACCATTCATTTCTTCAGATGGATTTGTAGAACTACAGCAACATTGGTAACACTTAATAAGGGTATACATGTTTATTGTATTCCTGTTTTCTGTTAGAAGCAAGTCTAGATCCGCATAAATAACCTCTTTTCCTCGTTACGAATATAATCATGGAGAACTGTAGAATGTTTGGTTTTATCCCTTTTTAACCCTAATTTTCAGAACTTCATAACCCTGTATCAAACATGTGTACATCCTGACATGTTTGTCCTATTGTATCTCTCAGAACTGTTTATCTGTTGCAGTTTTTGGATCTGCTCCTGGAGAATAAAAAGCCATTCCAAGTAATTCAGGGGGCTATACTGCAAGAAACAGATCCCTTCTTGTGACAACTGATACTCTCATCCTTTAACATTCTCCTGAACAGAAAAGAATACAGCTGCATCTTGTCTCTCTTCCTCTGTAGCTTATTTTCTGTATATCACCCATTTAAATAATACATCCACCACAAAAACTACAACCCTGACAGTGAAGTATCTACGAAAAATCACATGGCAGTGTTATGCTTAAAATTACAACATGTGGAGACAAGTGGGTTGCAGGTCTGTTTCCTGTTCTCACCTTTTGTCTCGCTCCAATTTACAGGAGGGAGGCAAGGTTCTTTTGTGTATATACCCGGCGTGAGATTAAGAAGCAACGGTTCAAATGTTGGTCCAACCAGTTTATTAAAGTCCTAGGTGTTTTTTTGGGAGACGGGGAAGGGAAGGTAGGCGATAGGGAAAGTAGGAAATATAAGCAAGGAGTCTTTGCAGATAGCAAAAGAGATATAGTCACCACCGTGGGTCCAGCGAGGTACACAATCCGTTGATCTCAGGAACTCGTCTGATCACCGCGGGGGATGGGAGACAGCCAGGGAGCTCTGCAGCAAGCCGGTCCCGGGGGTTCTTCCGACGAGGTTTTCCCCTCAGGGAATTCTCCGTCAAAGGTGTCTTTGGGAGTTTGTCTCCAAAGTCCCCAGTTTAGCGAGGGCCTTTTATCCCCCATTTCGGTGGGAATTTTTCCTCTTCGAAGTCTGAGAATTGCAGCTCAGCATTTTTGGGGGAAATACCAAACTTCTGAACAAACAGGCAAACACTTCTTGAAAAGTGATTCACAACCAGCTTTTGTGACATTCCTGGCCACAGATGGGCCAGCAAGGAAGGAAGAGGGGGTCTCTATTGCCGGACACAAGCGTTATCGCCTTCTGCAGTGGTCCACTCCTTCGAGCAGCACCCCTGAGAAAGAATGCTCATTCTGCTTCTGCTTATCTTTGTAATCATAAGCAGAAGTACTGTGGCACAACAACACCCACCATTCACCCTCCTAGATAGTTAGCAGTCGCCAGTCTTATCATCAGAAAGGCCTCATGAAGCAAGCTTTGAGACAACAAAAAGAAAACCAGTTCTGTCTTTCACACCACCCCGTGGCTCAAAGGTTGCTTGAAATTGATGCGCAAATGACCATTCACGGTGGTGAGGAAAGGAAAAAAAAAGTAAGCATAAGGAAAAAGAGGGATGGGTGATATGGGGGAATTAAATGTTAACATAATCATCATTCAATCAAAACCTTGATTGATAACACATTAAACATAAGGTTACTCGTAAGGTCATAATTACATTCAGTATACAGGCATGTATTTTAGCAAACCACCAAAGAAACCACTATATCAGATCTCTTTAAAATAGAAATTAACACCCTTAATACCATATAACTTTCCTTTAGCAATCCATGCTTATATATACCATAAACATTTAACAATCACAAAGACAGTTACAATAACTAATAGTATCAAATAAACAAGTAAAACAAATAAATAGGGGTATTTGTGTCAGCTGCTGTCCACTTGAGCATTTCCAAAGCAGTTCAATTGCTGAGAGATATAAATACTAGTTTGGCAAGTTAGAGTACTGTTATAGTCTACCGAACTTTTCACAGGACAGTGTATGTGTAGGATACCCCATAGTATAAACCATAAGAGGGATAATTCCAGAAACATACACATCTCTTCAACAACCATGTTTTGTATGGAACTCCTAGACTGATGTGACACTGAAAAACATCAGTGCAAAGTGCTTTATAATAGATTTGTTTTTTGTGACCACATCTAACAGATATTAGATGGGTTCCTTGGCTCATTTCCCAATTTGTTAGGAATTTGGAAACACTATGGAGGAGTTACATGCAAATCATAATCACTTTGACAAAAAAAAGGGGTAAAAGAAGGGATCAGAAGGAATGGTTATCACTGTGCAGAAAGTACCAGAAATCCAGAATGACCTGAAAAAGAAACTATGAACCAAATTGTGAAGTTTTAACAGATCCAAGGACTGATATTAATCACAGTCCACAACCACAACAAACAAAAATGTAATACTATTGCAACCAAAATATGTAATCAAGAGGTATATTCAGAATTCTAGCACGATCACATCTTCAACTTTTCTGTCACAAAACACAAATGGTTAAAGTCAGTTATCAGTCATTCTATGTTCAGTAAAGGTCCCACAGGGATCTTCTGAAAAATAAGACAACAACTTGCCCTATTTGGGGCTTTGTTAATACAATTAAAAAATGAGAGAACAATCCATCGAGGAGTATATTTTACATTCCTTTTTCGGGGTGTCCTTAGCCTTCTAAGGATATTTGTTAAGGGATTTCATTAAGGTTAGGGAAACGCCTCATGTTAGCTGAGTCAGTGTTTCCCTAGCTTATCAGCAACTGGATCGTGACTCACAGGGGCAACTGGCAGAAGCGGGGAGGCCTTGGGACAGAAGATGTTAACAAACATCCACCCTTCACTGCCTTCCCCCCCCCCACCTCCCACTCATCTGGGGGAGGGGGCGAAAGCATCAGCTTTCCTTGAGCTTTTGTTCTGGCCACAAGTTAACTAATTTCTCTAACCTGACTGTGGGTAATCCATTCATCAAATCTCGTGGAACACCCTTTTGCCAGCCCCGTGTCCAGAGACAATTACGTTTATGATCAATATTTCGCCTACCCGTTCTTACTGGCAATGAGACCCTTCCAGTTCCACTGAGCTTTGGACTAGGTGGCCTAGGAGCAAGGGTGGTTGCTGCGAGCCTTACTTCCTCTGGTTCAGATATACTGGAAGATGCCACAGGCCCATATTTCCTTTCATAATTAATCAACTCTTGGGCAACCTCCCCCCATGTCCATACTTTATATCCCGACTGCAGATGGTTAGAGGTTACAACTCCTAATGCTGCCCGGGTTCTTTCTCCCTGAGGCACAGCCTGTACCTTTCCTTGCAGTTGTATGCCTATAGGTTTCAGTGATTCTGGAAGCCCCCTGATTAAAGGAGTCATCCGTTCAGGATCAACAGGCATCATCATAGGTGATTCATGATGTGGCTGCAACTTTCTATCATACATCATTTGCAGACAAGCAGCTTTTTGAACACTTTCAACCAATTGATCAGCTGTCCCATTAATAGCAAGAGGGTCTCCCCTTTCTAAAGGGTTAAGACCACCTGCCCAATAGGCAGCCCTTTGTGTTAGGGACCAAGGAGCACGGTTGTTACCAGTAGTTAAAAATACTCCAGGCCCCCAATAACCTTCAGCTTCCTTTTCAGTTAACAGTATTTGGTCTCCACCAGTGACACTAACCCTCCACACATATTCCGTCTCTGACTCCTTTGGAGAGCGGCTAAAATCCTTTTTCAGTTTTGCTAATTCAGTGGCAGAAAAAGGAATTTCTTTAACGTTCATTTGAGGATCCAGATCCTCACTGTTATCAAATGTATATTCAGTTTTTATCAAAGGACGCAATTGGGCTGGCGAGTCCTCTAATTTGCCAAGCCCTTCCTTTATTCCTTGTAGTTCCTTCTGAGGAAAAGTTTTTTCTTGAGGCAAATTATGGACAGCAGTATTGCTAGTATTCTTATATGTTAATAGTTCCTTAAAAGCCATTTGCAACAAAACTGTATTATGTTGCTCTCTTTGTAATTGTTCCTCAAGGTTCACTATTTGATTTTGCAGAGTTTTTACCAATTCTTGCATTACTTTAACTGATTCCTGTAATGCTTGTATGGTTTGGGTTTCTGCCGAATGCTTTTCATCTCGGAACTCCACGGCAGCTTTTAAAGCAGCACCGAGTACCGCACAAATAAACGATTTTCCTTTCCCGGCTCGAGTATGAGCCTCATATTGTAAAACACGAATGCGGTCGGAAACACTCTGCAAGTTATACCAGTTTTGTCGTGCCCAATCCACCCCTGATAAAGAGGGCCGAGCACCATGCTTTTCTAAAAGGTCAAATAGCACATTTTCACTTTTCATAGTGGCAATACTTCCACTCATTTCTCAATACCCTAAAAGATCTACACTAAGGGAAGAGAAGGTACACTTAACTCCTTACCCTTCCCCAGGGAGACACACACCTATCAAACAAATGCAAATGCTACAATCATTCCTCCCTTTCACAAAAGACAAAGAAGCCCAATCAACACTTACAAAGAAAGTGTAAACACCTAAATCGCTCCTGGCTACCCTGTCAGGCCAGGAAAACTTCAAGCTTAAAGCCACACAAGTTTCAAAACACTTCTAGGTTTCTCAGAAAGGAATAAACTTCTTGCAGAAGCACAAACGTCAAAAAATTACTTCCTCACTTCCCCAAGAGGCGCACACACAAAACTTTCAAATTCCAAAATACGTTACAAGTTACTTAAACCACAAAAATGCGAAATAGTCTTCCCGAGGAGGCACACACGTATAAAACAAGAGCAAATAGTCAAAATTAATTCATACGTCCCCGAGAGGTAAACACATAAGCAGTAAAGTTTCAGAATATGGAGCGGTCTTCCTGGAGAGGTGCTCACATCTAAGTTACCAAAATTATCGGTCCTTGCAACTCCAGGAGGTACATACAGAAAAATTTTGGAGTTTTTGGAAGGACAACACCCTCACGGCGGGCATCCTGCCGACTACGCCAATAAAAATGTCTCGCTCCAATTTACAGGAGGGAGGCAAGGTTCTTTTGTGTATATACCCGGCGTGAGATTAAGAAGCAACGGTTCAAATGTTGGTCCAACCAGTTTATTAAAGTCCTAGGTGTTTTTTTGGGAGACGGGGAAGGGAAGGTAGGCGATAGGGAAAGTAGGAAATATAAGCAAGGAGTCTTTGCAGATAGCAAAAGAGATATAGTCACCACCGTGGGTCCAGCGAGGTACACAATCCGTTGATCTCAGGAACTCGTCTGATCACCGCGGGGGATGGGAGACAGCCAGGGAGCTCCGCAGCAAGCCGGTCCCGGGGGTTCTTCCGACGAGGTTTTCCCCTCAGGGAATTCTCCGTCAAAGGTGTCTTTGGGAGTTTGTCTCCAAAGTCCCCAGTTTAGCGAGGGCCTTTTATCCCCCATTTCGGTGGGAATTTTTCCTCTTCGAAGTCTGAGAATTGCAGCTCAGCATTTTTGGGGGAAATACCAAACTTCTGAACAAACAGGCAAACACTTCTTGAAAAGTGATTCACAACCAGCTTTTGTGACATTCCTGGCCACAGATGGGCCAGCAAGGAAGGAAGAGGGGGTCTCTGTTGCCGGACACAAGCGTTATCGCCTTCTGCAGTGGTCCACTCCTTCGAGCAGCACCCCTGAGAAAGAATGCTCATTCTGCTTCTGCTTATCTTTGTAATCATAAGCAGAAGTACTGTGGCACAACAACACCCACCATTCACCCTCCTAGATAGTTAGCAGTCGCCAGTCTTATCATCAGAAAGGCCTCATGAAGCAAGCTTTGAGACAACAAAAAGAAAACCAGTTCTGTCTTTCACACCACCCCGTGGCTCAAAGGTTGCTTGAAATTGATGCGCAAATGACCATTCACGGTGGTGAGGAAAGGAAAAAAAAAGTAAGCATAAGGAAAAAGAGGGATGGGTGATATGGGGGAATTAAATGTTAACATAATCATCATTCAATCAAAACCTTGATTGATAACACATTAAACATAAGGTTACTCGTAAGGTCATAATTACATTCAGTATACAGGCATGTATTTTAGCAAACCACCAAAGAAACCACTATATCAGATCTCTTTAAAATAGAAATTAACACCCTTAATACCATATAACTTTCCTTTAGCAATCCATGCTTATATATACCATAAACATTTAACAATCACAAAGACAGTTACAATAACTAATAGTATCAAATAAACAAGTAAAACAAATAAATAGGGGTATTTGTGTCAGCTGCTGTCCACTTGAGCATTTCCAAAGCAGTTCAATTGCTGAGAGATATAAATACTAGTTTGGCAAGTTAGAGTACTGTTATAGTCTACCGAACTTTTCACAGGACAGTGTATGTGTAGGATACCCCATAGTATAAACCATAAGAGGGATAATTCCAGAAACATACACATCTCTTCAACAACCATGTTTTGTATGGAACTCCTAGACTGATGTGACACTGAAAAACATCAGTGCAAAGTGCTTTATAATAGATTTGTTTTTTGTGACCACATCTAACAGATATTAGATGGGTTCCTTGGCTCATTTCCCAATTTGTTAGGAATTTGGAAACACTATGGAGGAGTTACATGCAAATCATAATCACTTTGACAAAAAAAAGGGGTAAAAGAAGGGATCAGAAGGAATGGTTATCACTGTGCAGAAAGTACCAGAAATCCAGAATGACCTGAAAAAGAAACTATGAACCAAATTGTGAAGTTTTAACAGATCCAAGGACTGATATTAATCACAGTCCACAACCACAACAAACAAAAATGTAATACTATTGCAACCAAAATATGTAATCAAGAGGTATATTCAGAATTCTAGCACGATCACATCTTCAACTTTTCTGTCACAAAACACAAATGGTTAAAGTCAGTTATCAGTCATTCTATGTTCAGTAAAGGTCCCACAGGGATCTTCTGAAAAATAAGACAACAACTTGCCCTATTTGGGGCTTTGTTAATACAATTAAAAAATGAGAGAACAATCCATCGAGGAGTATATTTTACATTCCTTTTTCGGGGTGTCCTTAGCCTTCTAAGGATATTTGTTAAGGGATTTCATTAAGGTTAGGGAAACGCCTCATGTTAGCTGAGTCAGTGTTTCCCTAGCTTATCAGCAACTGGATCGTGACTCACAGGGGCAACTGGCAGAAGCGGGGAGGCCTTGGGACAGAAGATGTTAACAAACATCCACCCTTCACTGCCTTCCCCCCCCCCACCTCCCACTCATCTGGGGGAGGGGGCGAAAGCATCAGCTTTCCTTGAGCTTTTGTTCTGGCCACAAGTTAACTAATTTCTCTAACCTGACTGTGGGTAATCCATTCATCAAATCTCGTGGAACACCCTTTTGCCAGCCCCGTGTCCAGAGACAATTACGTTTATGATCAATATTTCGCCTACCCGTTCTTACTGGCAATGAGACCCTTCCAGTTCCACTGAGCTTTGGACTAGGTGGCCTAGGAGCAAGGGTGGTTGCTGCGAGCCTTACTTCCTCTGGTTCAGATATACTGGAAGATGCCACAGGCCCATATTTCCTTTCATAATTAATCAACTCTTGGGCAACCTCCCCCCATGTCCATACTTTATATCCCGACTGCAGATGGTTAGAGGTTACAACTCCTAATGCTGCCCGGGTTCTTTCTCCCTGAGGCACAGCCTGTACCTTTCCTTGCAGTTGTATGCCTATAGGTTTCAGTGATTCTGGAAGCCCCCTGATTAAAGGAGTCATCCGTTCAGGATCAACAGGCATCATCATAGGTGATTCATGATGTGGCTGCAACTTTCTATCATACATCATTTGCAGACAAGCAGCTTTTTGAACACTTTCAACCAATTGATCAGCTGTCCCATTAATAGCAAGAGGGTCTCCCCTTTCTAAAGGGTTAAGACCACCTGCCCAATAGGCAGCCCTTTGTGTTAGGGACCAAGGAGCACGGTTGTTACCAGTAGTTAAAAATACTCCAGGCCCCCAATAACCTTCAGCTTCCTTTTCAGTTAACAGTATTTGGTCTCCACCAGTGACACTAACCCTCCACACATATTCCGTCTCTGACTCCTTTGGAGAGCGGCTAAAATCCTTTTTCAGTTTTGCTAATTCAGTGGCAGAAAAAGGAATTTCTTTAACGTTCATTTGAGGATCCAGATCCTCACTGTTATCAAATGTATATTCAGTTTTTATCAAAGGACGCAATTGGGCTGGCGAGTCCTCTAATTTGCCAAGCCCTTCCTTTATTCCTTGTAGTTCCTTCTGAGGAAAAGTTTTTTCTTGAGGCAAATTATGGACAGCAGTATTGCTAGTATTCTTATATGTTAATAGTTCCTTAAAAGCCATTTGCAACAAAACTGTATTATGTTGCTCTCTTTGTAATTGTTCCTCAAGGTTCACTATTTGATTTTGCAGAGTTTTTACCAATTCTTGCATTACTTTAACTGATTCCTGTAATGCTTGTATGGTTTGGGTTTCTGCCGAATGCTTTTCATCTCGGAACTCCACGGCAGCTTTTAAAGCAGCACCGAGTACCGCACAAATAAACGATTTTCCTTTCCCGGCTCGAGTATGAGCCTCATATTGTAAAACACGAATGCGGTCGGAAACACTCTGCAAGTTATACCAGTTTTGTCGTGCCCAATCCACCCCTGATAAAGAGGGCCGAGCACCATGCTTTTCTAAAAGGTCAAATAGCACATTTTCACTTTTCATAGTGGCAATACTTCCACTCATTTCTCAATACCCTAAAAGATCTACACTAAGGGAAGAGAAGGTACACTTAACTCCTTACCCTTCCCCAGGGAGACACACACCTATCAAACAAATGCAAATGCTACAATCATTCCTCCCTTTCACAAAAGACAAAGAAGCCCAATCAACACTTACAAAGAAAGTGTAAACACCTAAATCGCTCCTGGCTACCCTGTCAGGCCAGGAAAACTTCAAGCTTAAAGCCACACAAGTTTCAAAACACTTCTAGGTTTCTCAGAAAGGAATAAACTTCTTGCAGAAGCACAAACGTCAAAAAATTACTTCCTCACTTCCCCAAGAGGCGCACACACAAAACTTTCAAATTCCAAAATACGTTACAAGTTACTTAAACCACAAAAATGCGAAATAGTCTTCCCGAGGAGGCACACACGTATAAAACAAGAGCAAATAGTCAAAATTAATTCATACGTCCCCGAGAGGTAAACACATAAGCAGTAAAGTTTCAGAATATGGAGCGGTCTTCCTGGAGAGGTGCTCACATCTAAGTTACCAAAATTATCGGTCCTTGCAACTCCAGGAGGTACATACAGAAAAATTTTGGAGTTTTTGGAAGGACAACACCCTCACGGCGGGCATCCTGCCGACTACGCCAATAAAAATGTCTCGCTCCAATTTACAGGAGGGAGGCAAGGTTCTTTTGTGTATATACCCGGCGTGAGATTAAGAAGCAACGGTTCAAATGTTGGTCCAACCAGTTTATTAAAGTCCTAGGTGTTTTTTTGGGAGACGGGGAAGGGAAGGTAGGCGATAGGGAAAGTAGGAAATATAAGCAAGGAGTCTTTGCAGATAGCAAAAGAGATATAGTCACCACCGTGGGTCCAGCGAGGTACACAATCCGTTGATCTCAGGAACTCGTCTGATCACCGCGGGGGATGGGAGACAGCCAGGGAGCTCCGCAGCAAGCCGGTCCCGGGGGTTCTTCCGACGAGGTTTTCCCCTCAGGGAATTCTCCGTCAAAGGTGTCTTTGGGAGTTTGTCTCCAAAGTCCCCAGTTTAGCGAGGGCCTTTTATCCCCCATTTCGGTGGGAATTTTTCCTCTTCGAAGTCTGAGAATTGCAGCTCAGCATTTTTGGGGGAAATACCAAACTTCTGAACAAACAGGCAAACACTTCTTGAAAAGTGATTCACAACCAGCTTTTGTGACATTCCTGGCCACAGATGGGCCAGCAAGGAAGGAAGAGGGGGTCTCTGTTGCCGGACACAAGCGTTATCGCCTTCTGCAGTGGTCCACTCCTTCGAGCAGCACCCCTGAGAAAGAATGCTCATTCTGCTTCTGCTTATCTTTGTAATCATAAGCAGAAGTACTGTGGCACAACAACACCCACCATTCACCCTCCTAGATAGTTAGCAGTCGCCAGTCTTATCATCAGAAAGGCCTCATGAAGCAAGCTTTGAGACAACAAAAAGAAAACCAGTTCTGTCTTTCACACCTTTTACCTGCAAACTGCTGCCAGAGGCATCCTGGAGTTGCTATAGCCCTTGAAATCTGCAGTGCATCTGCTTCTCATGCAGCACTGCCAGCACCGCAGCACTGAGAGGAGGCAGCAGGCTAAGGGTTGCTCTGCAGAGCTGACTTTCTTGCACCATACAAACTATGGACACCTTTTCCATATCTACAAGGTATAGTTTTTTGGCTGCTTAATATGTTCCTCTAGATATGGGATCTAGATCTGAGATCTAGCAAGATCTAAGATAGCAAGCATCTGCCAGTGGGTTTGTGGAAAAATAACATCTCACTTCACCAACTGCTTCTCTGACCTAAATTCTGAGTAAGGGAGAGTGCAGTGAGCTTGGGAGCAAGCAGAGAGAGTTCAGAACTGAGAGCTGATAAAAGGTTTGATAATAAATGAAAGGTTTTCAGGCAGCAAACCTACAGGTGTACCTGGAAATGCAAAGAGAGAATGGATAAAATGACTTTGGATAAGGACAAGATAAGCAAGTCCTAAGTCAAGGAGGAGTCAGGGCAGGTAAAGTCGAATTCAAGAGAGTTTTCATTAAGAGAATTTTAGGATGACAATGAATTGAATCTGTAGGTTGAAAATGGTAAAGGGAAGTGCTGTACAGGCTACATATGAAAAAAAGGAGGACATCACAAAATTACAAATAGTACCTCTTCCACTCTGGTTTGCTTCTTTGTCTGCTCATTTTCTATTTGGAATCTGAGAAATCCTGGTAAGGTCCAGAGTGTTTCTTTTTATTATTTCCTTCCTCAGACTTTTTGCTCTGATTCTGCTGTTACTCATTCTCCCCCTAAATATACAGTTTTCCAGCCTCAACATTTCATTTCCGAAATGGTGGCTAGAGAATATAAAAATATAACATATTGATACCTGCAGGTAGCAGATTATTTGGTCAACAGCCTTCACTGATGAATTAAAAAAAATCTCAAATTTTTTAATTTTAGCCAAACTTGTGTGAGAATACTTCTTGCTCAATGTCATGCTGAGACACTCATATCCTTAAGGTAATCTTCTAAATAGTTATGTAGAAGGTAAAAAGAAGCATATGTGAATGAGTCATTCTTCTTATTCTTTGTATCACATCATAACAATATTTGTATGCTGAAAGTGTTGATAGAGGAACTGGGTAATCAGAATCTTACTAATGATTTTGCTACATACCTCCTTTGTTACTAGAACCCATAGCTTAGCCTTAAGCCTCAGTTGCTTAAACTGTAATATGAGTCTATAAATCCCTCTGCACTGTTGTAAGATGATAGTCATTAATCTTGGCAATGGGATCAGAAACTACAGTGGGAAAAAACTTAAAGAGAAGTAATTATACTAGAACTCCAAATAATGACAGATCATAATCCTGATCAGCTCCTAAAAACAGAATGACTGCAGAACTGGAAGAGACTGAGCTTTCATTTAAAGGTTTTAATTGTGTTTCCTTCTATACTTGGCAACTACAACTTTACAAATAGCTATGATGCTTCCCTTTTCCCATCTCATTTTCAAATCTCATTCATAAATGAATGTCATTCATAAATGAAAGGAAATGACAAGACATCCCATTAAAATACCACAGCAGTAAAGCTACTGTTGATTGTTCTCTGCAGCAGAGAATGTAATTTATTTCTTTGGTTTTTGCCAAGTGACATAAAAATAAACAATGAAAATCACTGAAAAACATTCAAAAGACAGACCATAAATGAACAAGACAAAACAAGAGAAATAAACAGAAGACAAAAATAGATGAAGGTAGATGATCTGTTGACTTCCTTTGAGAAAAGCAAGAAAACATTAGTTTCTTTTTGGAATTCATGCCCCAGGTATACAAAGTAAAAATATTTCTGTGAACTGATATAATATGAGCATATGCCTTGTTTCCTCTGGTAACCATCAGAATTCATATAAGCTGATTACACACTGCATTTTTTCATAGAATTGCAGAATATACCAAGTTAGAAGGGACCCACAGGGATCATTGAGTCCAACTCCTGGTTTCACACAGCACCACTCAATTGCAGCCCCTATGTCTGAGAAAAGGTGTCCCCAAATGCTCCTTGAGCTCTTGCAGTTTAGGGCCATGCCCTGGGGAGTCTGTGTGTTATAAAAGGAGAGGTTTTATGTTTTATTTGACTGCGTACATTAACTGAAGAATGCTGATAGAAAAACACTAACAACTTTCTCTCTTTTTCCTAAATATATATCTTTCTAATATTATAAACTTGTAAGATTATTACAAGTATACAACCATAAATAAATCATGCTGCAATTACCAGAGTAATATAGTAAAAAACAACACATAGGACTGACCAGATGTGTGAAATCTATTATTTCATGCAATTACCCAATTCTTGTTCTCGTTTCCAGAGTTGAAAGGTAAACATGCTTTCAGCTATAGTAGGAGTAGGAACTTGATGTTGTCTGGTAGGGATGGCTGATGAACTTTGCAGATGGAACAAGACATGTACATCTAAAATACATCAATAATTACTTGGCACCAGAAACATTTTTTTACCAGCATGTTGCAAACTCTCCATCTTAGGTATGATAACAACTTAACATGAAGGCCAAAATATTTCATCTTAATAGTCAGATTGCTTTTTTTCCAGTTTACTTGTGTTTAAATTCTCCATATGGAGAAAAGTGGAGCTACTTGTGTCTTATAATATTCATGGTGACAATCTTCTTATATATAAACAGGTCACATTGCAGACATTAAATATGTACATTATTAAAACTGGGAGAGATTTGCTCATATTAATGCAATTGGAAGCTACCAGACTAATATTAAAACAATAAAAACTGGGAATAGTCACTTGTACAGCTTTCAAAGGAAGTATGCAAGCAGAAGGATCTCAGTTGCCTCAGTTATTCTTTTAGCCCAACCACTGAAGAGATTCCTATTGCAATAAAGAACATAATGAAATCCCTATATCACTGAGATTTATAGCATTCCTTACACATCCCCATCTCTCTTATCCTCTAACACAAATCTTGGCCTCTTCCAGGCTCCAGGGAGAGAAGAGAACTGCTAAAGACACAGGTAGTTACTACCTCCATAGATCAGAGGAGGTAAGGATAACCTCCCAGGTATTTTGTATTGCCCTAGAATGGGAGTACTATGCATCCAACATAAGCCCTATGCTGTACTTGCTGACATCACACAGAATTTCTGATTCAGGAGTTCGGCAAGTCACTTTTTTGTCAGTGTTGCTGGTTCTTGCACAGACCCAATGCAAATTAGAGTTCTCCTCAAGCAGCCCACTCATCTGTGAAAAAAAAAACCAACAAAACCAAACAAACAAATAAAAAAACTACAAATAAATAAGGAAGCAGAGCGTAAGTGTAAAATAGTTGTCTCCTCACATGCATTTCTATGCTGCTGAATTTGTTTCCATACAGCCCTGAGGTAGTAAAGTAGAAAGTGTTACAGAATAGCAAAGTATCATGACTCATTAAACAAATAAGACATACTCCTACAAATAAACTCTACCTTTGGTTCAGATAGTTCATTTCCACCAAAGCATTACTGAGCTCTATCAAAATCCGAGATCAAGTGCAGGCCAAGCGTAGTATTCATCAATGTTTTTGGAACCAAATCCTACCTGTAAAAGAAACATCTGACAAATGTTAAACAAAAAACCATAAATGACATGGATGAATCAAAGAGGATATAAGTACATGCATGAGAGGGCTATTTATTCAGACACTGTCAAGCTGCAGCATAATACAGAGCAAGGACACAATTAAGTATTTTTTGTATCCCACGCAGGGAACAAATTATATGAGTTTTTAAGATTAATTCATTTTTATTGACCAAGAAACAACATCACTCATCTTTTGTTTGTTTCTGTCCACCTGTGAAAAAATAGCCTGAAAGGAGTCTCTCTAATTAACCTTCTGCCTTCTCTCAGGATGATCTACAAAGGGAACAGCTTTCCTTTCATGGGACGTAAAGGACATTCTGTGTATTTCTTCTGCTATTTTGAAATTAAGAATCTCATATCATTATTGTGGCTAAAGCACATTAGCAGAGTTAAATAATGAATCAGAAGTAATGCCAGCATTCTGCTTCTGAAGAGATTATACATGCAGTGTTCAGATTTTAAATAAATGTTATCAATATTATTTTTAGAAGCCAGCATCACAAAATTAAGGGCAAGTATGCAGAAACACTAAAAAAAGGGCTTTGCTTGGAAAACAAACAAAAAAAACCCCCAACACTAAAATATGATCTTTGGACTAGTATAAATCAGTTTCTGAAAAGGGATAAAAAGGAAAAGGAAGGGGAAAAGGAAAAGGAAGGGGAAAAGGGAAAACTTAACTGGTAGCTACCACATTGCAGTAGAGTCAACAAACATTTTGTAAAAGCAACATTAAGAATAAATAGTACAAAGATCTTACTTGCCTTCACAGCCAGAAGCTGGCAAGGTCATGAAGACAAAGAACTTAGAAGAAAACAGTTTTACAGCCTTCTAGTGCACCACTCTGAACAGGATGTTTCTGCCAAAGAAAATATTTTCTTTATGTAGCCAAGAAAGATATACAATGCAGATATATGGAACAAGTCATCATTTTTATAATGGACAAGTATTACTATATATATATTTGCAAATTTCACCACCTAGCTGCCGTAATTTAATACAACATGAAAGTAGGTAAAAGTTCATTTCATTTTAACCAATAACAAAATTCCAGGTTCTACAGGAAAGCCATAAACCAGAGATTTTTTGAAGGATAGTTCCTGGCCAGTTTTCTGAACACACATAGTTCAAAGAACCAGACTTAAAGCAAGACTCCTCTTTATATGTCCCATCACCATTGGTGGGGAATCAGATTCACATATCCAGTTTTGATTTGTTTCCCCAGAGAGCAGCAGAACGGCAGATACTGCTTTGTGCACTCTATTACACAGTTTACATCCACACATCTATTCTTTCATATTGGTGTTACATGCTGTTTAAACACTGTTAAACCTGTCACAAGCAAATAAAGGTAACTGGTAACATAAATTAAAGCAGTATCTCTATGTACTGAACGCATGTGCTGGCAGTCACATGGTGCAGATCATCTTGAAAGAGTTGCAAGAGCTACAATTTTTCAAAAATTGTAGTTACTTTCTCTGTTTGAGGTACATTTTCAGACTGGAACTCCCACGATACTTCATCCTAAAGGCTGTACTCTTGAGATTAGATCCTTCAAGGACAGGTAGTTAGAAAAATGTATTTTTTTAAAGAAGACTTTAACTAGTGGCTCTGACAGAATCCTGTGTATGCTTCCTATGGATCTAATCCAATTTAATTAATTAAAACGACTTCTGTTTATTTCATGGAGATTAGATGAGATATAATTTATTGTGTTGGTAGGGGTCTGGTTTTCCATCCAACACAATACTACCTGATCTCAAAGAAGGTCACTGTGGTGTCTCACGAAATTTGGAAGGAAAGTTGTTTACATCACTTAAGAAGAATGAACAGAGACTTCATAAAAAACTGGCTTGTAAAATTTATGGACACAGCTACTAACACTGTTCTCTCACACTGTATCTAAATTTTCTCAGACACCTCATCTAGATAGAGTGATCTCATGCATTTCAGTACTTGCCAGCAGTCAAGTTTTAACTACCAGTTTTTAATGTGTATTAACCAGTTTTTAATGTGTTCAGTAACAAAGAAGAATGGGGCAGCTGCCACCTTGGATTGGTCATTTAAATAATTATGATATTCACATAAAACTGCTGATGATTTCTAGATACACTTTTGGCTAAGCTACTTGGGATCCTAGATAAAGCTGAAGCAGATGTTTTTGCATGTGCAATGTTAATTCTACCACTGATTAGTTTTATATGAAAGAACAAACAATTTAGAAAACCAGAAAAGTAATACCTTGTCTTTCTTAAATAAGGATTTTATCTTCTTGAACAAAAGTTGAGGAGAGCTGGCTACTGTTCAAGGATGCCCTCCTGGCAGCACAAGAGGTCTCCATTCCCCTGATTAAGAAAGTGGGCAGGAGAGGTAGAAAACCGGCATGGCTCAGCAAGGACCTGCTAAGAGAACTGAGGGTGAAGAAAGGGGTGTACAAGCTCTGGAAACAAGGCTGTGTCACCCGGGAAGAATACAGGGATGCCGTCCGGACTTGCAGATGTGGGATCAGGAAAGCCAAGGCGCAGGCAGAACTGAACTTGGCGAGGGATGTGAAAAACAATAATAAAACCTTCTACAGGTACATTGGCCAGAAGAGACAGGCCAAAATGGGCGTACCTACTCTGGTAAATTTAAAAGGAGAAATGGCTTCAACAGATGAAGAGAAAGCTGAGGTGCCGAATGAGTTCTTCACCTCGGTCTTCACTGGTGGCCAGGATTCTAGTCTTTTTCACGTCCCTAAGTCTTGCACCCCCATACCTCTATGTGGGGACCAAGGAGGTAAATCCCTCCCCACTGTAAGGGTAGAGCAAGTCCGAGAGTGCCTCCTTAGACTGAATGAGTATAAGTCTATGGGGCCAGATGGCGTGCATCCCAGGGTCTTGAAGGAGCTGGCTGAGGTGGTTGCTGAGCCGCTCTCCATCATATTTGAGAAGTCGTGGCTGTCAGGTGAGGTCCCGGATGATTGGAGGAAGGGTCACGTCACTCCCATTTACAAGAAGGGGAGCAGGGACGACCCGGGTAACTACAGGCCGGTGAGTCTCACCTCTGTGCCTGGGAAGATTATGGAACAGATCCTCCTGGACAACATGCTTGATCACATAAAGAACAAGCATGTGATCCGAGACAGCCAGCATGGCTTCACCAGGGGAAGGTCATGCTTAACTAATCTTGTGGCCTTCTATGATGGAGTGACGGCGTTGGTGGATGAAGGGAAGGCGACCGATGTCATTTACCTGGACCTGAGCAAGGCCTTTGACATGGTCCCCCATCACATCCTCATCTCCAGATTGGAGGGAAGTGGATTTGATGGGTGGACAACTAGATGGATAAGCAATTGGTTGAAAGGCCGCAGACAGAGGGTGGTGGTCAATGGCTCTATGTCCAGGTGGAGGCCGGTAACGAGCGGCGTCCCTCAAGGGTCTGTCTTGGGACCGGTGCTCTTTAACATCTTCATTAATGACATCGATGAGGGAATGGAGTGCACCCTCAGCAAGTTTGCTGATGACACCAAGCTGAGTGGTGCAGTCGATACGGTGGAGGGAACAGATGCCATTCAGAGGGACCTTGACAGGCTGGAAAGCTGGGCTCGGGTGAACCTAATGAGGTTCAACACGGCAAAGTGCAAGGTTTTGCACTTGGGCCGGAAGAACCCCAGGCACCTGTACAGGCTGGGAGGAGTTGTCCTTGAGAGCAGCTCGGCTGAAAAAGACCTAGGGGTCCTGATAGATGAGAAACTTAACATGAGCCAGCAGTGCGCTCTGGCAGCCCGGAAAGCAAATGGGATCCTGGGCTCCATCAGGAGAGGGGTGGTCAGCAGGGATACGGAGGTGATCGTCCCTCTCTACTCTGCTCTTGTGAGGCCCCATCTGGAGTACTGTGTCCAGGTGTGGAGCCCTCAGTACAAAAGAGATATGGAGATTTTGGAAAGGGTCCAGAGGAGGGCCACAAAGATGATCAGGGGGCTGGAACACCTCCCCTATGAGGACAGGCTGAGGGAGTTGGGTTTGTTCAGCCTGGAGAAGAGAAGGTTGCGGGGTGACCTCATTGCAGCCTTTCCGTACCTGAAGGGAACTTACTCCCAGGAGGGGAGTAAACTCTTCGAAAGGGCTGATAATAGCAGGACTAGGGGAAATGGTTTTAAGTTGAGGGAGGGAAGATTTAGGTTGGATGTTAGGGGAAAGTTCTTTACTAGAAGGGTGGTTAGGTCCTGGAACAGGCTGCCCAGTGAGGTTGTGGATGCCCCGTCCTTGGAGGTGTTCAAGACCAGGTTGGACAGGGCCCTGGGCAACCTGATCTAGTAAATGTGTATGTTTGGTGGCCCTGCTGGGCAGGGGGGTTGGAACTACATGATCCTTGAGGTCCCTTCCAACCCGGGTAATTCTGTGATTCTGTGATTCTGTGAAAAGTGACTGATGAGGAGAGCTTGTTTCTCACTCCACTGCTCTCTTTTGGAGGAAGAATGAGAATTATGTTTAACATTTAGCACAGGTTACATGCAGAAGGAAACACACTGAAATAAACTTATCTGCATTTACAAAAGTCTTCACAGGACACATAGCCACATCTTAGCTGCAACAGTAGTGTTTTAATGAGGTAAACTAAATTCATGTTAATTAGATAGCAATCTTTTGGGCAGTGAGTTTTGGTGACCAAAATTTAATTGGACTCAAGAAGACACTGCCTGAGCTCAGAGTTTAGCCACAGTTTGCAAAAGCCCAAATGTATCCCTTGTCACAATGATCTCTGTGAAACCAAGGGGAGATAGCCATTTGTCAACCCTGTGCTGTAAAGAAGATGCCATACTTGCTTTCTGACATCACTAGCAATAGTTGATAATGAAAATTAATGGTTATTACAAAGACAAACTCTTTCTTGAGAATATTGTAACAGCATTTGTACTAATACCGAGATTCTAAGGAACATCCCCAAGACAACTTTATTTGATCATAGAACTTATGTCTGGTCTTCACCTCCCTCTCTCTCCCAGCTTTACCACAAGTGACTTTGATTAGCACATTCTTAATAAGATGCTTCATTGAAAAAGAAAGCAAAGAGCGGGAAGGAAGGCACTGAGTTGTGGTTGGTAATTTAAGAACTGAAAGAAGCAGGGAGTGGAAATACATCAGGGATATATATGAGAAGCCAAAACATTCATGTTTGCTACAGGCAATGGAAGGCTCTTAAGAGAGGGCCCAGACACAGCACGAGTACTGCATTACCACATTCATCTCCAGAGAGCAGTGGGATTCACATACATGAGGAACATATGGGTGGTTTAATGCCACTGCTCACTTCACATTAGACAATTACTTTCAGCAAAAGGAAGTGCTTTACTCTTGTGACCCCATGGCTATCCAACTTCCCTGCTTTAAAATAATGAGACTCCTGAAGAATGCTAGAGAAAGGAGCACTATCATATAGGTCTTACACATTTGACAGCTAAGACACTGGTGCTGCATCTAACAATCCCCTAGATTTCCTAGATTCTGACCAACACAAACAGCCTTGGAACCATGAGAAAGGACAAGAGAAAGTTGCATAGGGGACATGCACCTGACTTCCAGATGACCATGACGCTTTTAATCAGGGAACAAGCAAAGAACCTTAGCCCAGATCCAACTGCATGTTTTAGTTACAATGATACTGCAGGAGCACTCAGGGATCCAGCCATGAATCAGAAACCCATCATGCCATCTCACATGCAAACACAATAAACAGACAAGGCTTCAAACAACTCTCATTTATCAGTAGTGATGTTTTAAAACTACTTTTTCTAGGAAAACCTGGATTTGTCATGAGGAATGGGGGCATATATCTCCACCATAACAACTAGAAGCCAAAGCCAGCAGAGGGCTAGGGTGGGACCTGCTGCCAAAGAGAGCAGCCCTTCACAGAATCATAGAATCACAAGGTTGAAAGAGACCTACAAGATCATCTAGTCCAACCATCCTCCCATTACCACTGCTACCACAAGCCATTAAATCAGATCTTGTAGCTCCTCATCCAGATGCCTCTTGAACACTGCCAGGGATGGCGACTCCACCACTTCCCTGGGCAGCCGTTCCAGTGTCTGACCACGCTCCGAGAAAAAAAGTTTTTTCTTATGTCTAATCTAAATCTCCTCTGGTACAACCTGTGGCCATTTCATTGGGTCCTGTTCATTGCCTGGGAGAAGAAGCCAAACCCCTCCTTATAACAACCAACCTTTATGAAGTTAGAGTGCAATGAGGTCTCTCCTGAGCCCCCTGTTCTCCAGACTAAACAATCCCATCTCCTTCAGTCACTCCTCATAAGACCTATGCTCCAGACCAGTTTTGCTGCCCTTCTCTGGACATGCTCCAGGGCCTCAATGTCTTTTGTGTAGTGAGGGGTCCAACACTGAACACAATACTCGAGGTGCTGCTTCACCAGTGTTGCGTACAGGGGTATGATTACCTCTCTGCTCCTACTGGTAACACTATTTCTAATGTAGGCCAGGATGCCACTGGCCGTCTTCACCACCTGGGCACACTGTCGGCTCATGTCCAGGTGAGCATCAACCAACACCCCCAGGTCACACTCCTCTTCACAGTCATCCCCAAGCCTGTAGCGCTGCATGGGGTTATTGTGCCAAAGTGCAGGACCTGGCACTTGGCCTTGTTGAACCTCATCCCATTCACCTCAGCCCACCGATACAGCTTATCTAGATCGCACTGAAGGGCCTCCCTACCCTCAGGCAGATCGACATCACCTCCCAACCGAGGGTACACTCAATCCCCTCATCTAGGTTATCAGTAAAGATATTAATCAAGATGGGTCCCAGTACCGACCCCTGAGGGACACCACTTGTAACAGGTCGCCAGCTGGACTTAACTCCATTAAGCACTACCCGTTAGGCACCGCCCTCTAGCCAGTTCCTTACCCAAAGAACAGTAAGGACCACGGGCCCCCACGGACTACAGCCCAGTTCCGGGGGAGGCTTCCGGGTGGGACGCTTCCCGCACTCCTCCCGGCCGGCAGCTGCTCCGCCTACCCCGCGCTGCTCGGCCTCGTTTCGCAGCGGAGCTCCGCCTCTCGCCCGCGCGCCGCAGGCGGAGGGCACCGGGGCTGAGCCGCGCCCGCGCCGAGGCCTTCCCCTGTGGCAGTCGCGTCGGCTGTCTGCCTGCCGCCGCTCAGCCCCGCTCTCTCCTCGTACCCTGTTCCCTTCGGACTGAGGTTGCTTCTCCGCGTCGTCTTCCCCCGCAGTCTGGAGGCTCCCACTATGAGCTGCGTCGCTCGCGCTGAAAGACAGATGGTAGGGGCTGCGGGCTGCGAGTGGCGGGGCCCAGGCGGGTAGCGCCCGTGGCCAGGCGCAGGCGGAGTCCGGGAGCGCGGCCCGGCGGCGGCGAGGCCTCCCCTCCCGTCGCCGAGAGAACGCGGTCCCGCCGCTTGCTCGCTGCTCTCTGGGGGCCGTTCCTGCTCGCTGCTCTCTCTCTGGGGGCCGTTCTCCGCGCATTTTTCGCGTTCCGAAGTTGAGGGTCGCGCCGAGTTGAAGCGGGGCGCGTCGCCCGACGACTTGCTCTTCCCTTCTCTTGGGGCAGCGCGGCCGGCGGCCGTAACTTGCGGGAAGGAGAGAGCCGCCGGAGGGCGCGGGACACGTGCCGGCCGCGGGGAGAGGTGGCCGGAGCAGGTCGGGCCGCCCGGCTGCCCGCGGCCGAACGCGTGTTTCCGGATCTTTTCCGGACGGATGGAAAAGATTTCTGGTTGTGCGTGAGCGATTGAAGAACTGTGGGGAAGTGCGAGCCGGGGGCAGAAAGAAATCCGCGTGAAGGGAGGGGTGAAGGGGAACAAAGAGTTCGGGTTTCAAGAGACTGCGGGCGAGGCACGAAGTAGGGAGATAGGCGTAGCTTAAACTGGTTGTTGACGTTAGCGTGGTGGGAAAGGGGAAGGGGAAGTGCAGCACCGGCACGACGTACGGCACGACGTACTGCTGCGGGGGAGCAGCGTGCAGTGCAAAGTGCGGCGCTACGCGGCCGTGGGAGCAGCAGGGCACTGCAGCAGGAACTGCTGCTTCGAAGTCTTTCAAACACAGTTATGTATATAGAGCTCCTTAGGCCTGCTCACTGGTAAGGGCTGTCCAAGGATTGAATTTTCTTGTACTACACATAAAGCACATGTACCTGCCTTGGAGAATGTCCATAATATCTTCTCTTAAAGTTTGTAACTGCCGCCAGTGTTGCCGTGTGCCTTTCTCCATTGGTGGGCCGTGGTGGGAGTCACTGCTTAGGTGGACTTACAGCGAAATGTTTATCCATTTACAGCTTGTAGTTACCAACAAGACAAATCTGTAATGGAAAACAACCAGAAAGTGAACATGCGAAGGAAAAATGATGCAACATCAACTAGCATTAACTTGTATTACATTTCTGATGTAAAGAACTTGAATTTCTAAAGTAGTAGCGTGTAATATTTTACCCAAGCAGACTCAGACATGAATGGTGGTGTGCTGTTTAAAAACAAAACAACAAATAAACATAGCTTGGATGAGATGATCCTACATTTTCAAGGCAGTTAACAATGTAAAGTGTGTTAATTTTGACTTCTGTTTGCTGTTATAGCTATCTGAACTAATCATATTTCAGTATAGTTGCATTGCAGGATACATGTAAGAGGATAGCATGGTCAGTGAAGGATAAAAAGAACTAATTTCCTGTGAGGGTGTCAGTGCACGGGAACAGGCTGCCCTGGTGGAGTCTCCTTCTTTGGAGACATTCAAGGCCTTCCCAGACACTTTCCTATGCAACCTGCTTTAATAAATGGAATTTGCTTTAATAAAGATGAGTTTAAAAGGGGAAAACTTCACATCTTGAAGTCAGTTTAGTGCAGTGTATTTATCATGGAGAATTTATCTATGAACTGTGAGTCCTATATAAGATGCAACCCCAGACACAAAAGCCTCAGTCTGTGCACGGGTGAAGTGTCTGGGAAGCAAATATTGGGATGCAAGGAAGCTCTGCCGAGTGAGGTGCAGGTTTGTGGGTGCCAGGCTGTGCTGTGGTGCTGGAACTACAGCGGGAAGCAACCCAGAGTTTGCATTGCTCCTCTTTGCTTTGGTTTAAAAGTAAATGCAAGAGATGTTTACTGAAGAGTGGGCCTTTTCTGAAATAAAAGTTCCATTCTGGAATGCTGATTCTGTAGCTTTAAAATATTTTAATTTTTGTGGTTTTTTCTGGTGGAGCTTGAGAAGTAATCATTGCAGAGGTGTCAGGCTTCATGTGTGCATAGTTTACGGTGAATAATCATGTTAGCCATGGTTCACACACTACAGTCTTGAAGTTCTGTAGTACTGAAGTAGGTGGGGTGTCGGGATTCCTTGTTACTGATGTTGGGGTCTGGAGCTGCAGGGCTGCTTGCAGAGGGCTGTCCTGAGATCAGCCTGTCTTTGGGCCCATGCAGGCTTGAGACAGTGCTGCATGGAACAGGAGTAGTGCAGCCATTGTATAACACTGAAGTTATTCGTGTAGTTGCAGCTTGCAATCTTCCCGAAGACTTGGTACAGGTAATTAACAGCAATTCCAATGAGTGTGGAGCAGGGGAACAATTGTCTGGACGTGGCAGCAATGTGTGTCTTTTGCTTTGGTGACTGGAGACCTCAGATTGGTGAGCAGTTGAGTTCCTCTGAGAGTCCTGGCAGCTGTGAAGGTTTGGGGCTGGGCACAGCTGGATAGCACCCTTCGGGCTGGTGTCCTGCTGGACTCCTGTGGCCACACAGTGTCTGGAGCTGGGAGGTCAGGGATCTCTGCTCTAACTGTTGTGTGAGGCTGGAAGTCTGCACCAAGCACAGTTTCTAAGAGCTCCTTTTAGCTTTTTAAACTAATTCATTGTAATGCTTGTGTCATATCTGCATTTTTTTTTAGCAATAGTAGGTTACAAAGAAGGTGAATCTCAAGGGGAAGTATGTACACCAGGCTTTTGGTTTTGTTTTTAGGAAATAAAACATCTTGTTTGCTTTAGGAACTGAGTTGTACCTGTTTTGCCAAGAAGGAGGAAGTGGTGACTTCCAAACACTTGGAGTTGAGTAATATTTGGTAAATAGAGCTTGTGGAGATGTTTACCCTTGCAAAGCATGCTGCTGTGCAGGCAGAGGGCCGCAGCCCCCAGCCCCATACCAGGGCGCTTTTTCAGCATGTTGTACCACTGCTGCACCAGAGCAGCTCTCCTTTGTGTGCTCCTGCCTTTTCCAGTGGCTAGATAGAACTTCCATAAATTCTGCCTCCCTGCTGAAGCAGGCTGTCTGTAGGGCTGCCGTTGACCCTACTGCACTGGGGCTGGCTGCTTGAGCCGCTGCTCAGTTGTGCAGAGGTTGAGTGGAGTGCAGCTCCTGGCTGCCCCCTGGGAACTGGCAGTGGCAGCTGCTCTGCAGTGTGCTGCCAGCAGTGTGGGGGACTTCACATTACTGCTGAGATGAAAAGAGCTGTGCCTATTTTTAGGAACATGATTCCAAACACAACATTTAATCTGTTGCTGCAAAGATGGTTTTGGAACTCAAGTGGTTGAAAAGATTGATCTTTTCCTGAGGCAGCATCAAGGTCATGGAAAGTTCCAGAGTGGGTGTTTGTTGTCTGCTCCCTCTCCGCTGTTGCTCCTCCTCCTCTCCTTCTCTCCTCCCCAAAAAGCCCTGCATAAATGGCTCATCCACATGCAGCCACATGCAGTCCTAGCACTCTGCCCCAGGATGCAGAGCCGGGGAGATCTGCTAGTTCTGTTCGGGCAGTGAAGAGACTTGTTAGCCAAGCGGTTGTCAGAAAAAGCATCCGTCTCTGACCTTTTCCATGTTTTATTTGGAAGTATTTAGGACTGGAGACATTCCCCATCATTTCAGACATGTCTGTAGTCCATCTTCAGCCCATTTTAGGCATTTAGAAGAAGGATACAAGTAGATGAGTTACAGGAAAAGCAAAAGGTAGGAGGCATATGGAGTGGCTCTTTTTTTTAAATGTAATAGTTCTTGTTCTGTTGCATAGGGGTTGTCTACTTCTGTAAGCAAGCAGTAATGTGTAGGTACAGAAAGCACTGGAAGTTAGGCTTGTCTCTATGGGTTCACAAAAGGATACTGCTCACCTCCTGTTAGGCTGGTGGATGCACTGTGGGTGTGGATTCTTTCAGGTTGTCTTGCCTTTGAAATCTGGGTTTAGTGAGGCCACGGAAATTCTGCTTTGGGTGACCCGAAGTTTGACCTGGAGTACACAGATAAGTTGTAATTTGTCCTTAGGTGATAACTTCTCCTTTATTGCAGATTACGATGCACGATTATCACGGAAGAAATTCATGTCTATAGCTTGCAAGGACTTGATTACATCATCTTCAAGCCTGATAGTTTTGGAATCCATTTTGCAGCTGCAAAGACAAGTTTGCTTTTGCATTTAAATAAGCATCTTGCCTCTTAGAAGATATCGAAGTACTCTGTTTAACCACAGGCATACCACTGAAATACTGTAAGATTTCCCAGTTACAAATTTACTGTCATATTTGCTAGGTAAGTTAATACTGTAAGCTGTGTTTGTGATCACTCAGAGTTCTCCTGAAGTTCTGTGACCCTAAAAACTTGCTGTCGTTTTTATTTTGTTTATGTTCAAGAAAGCACTGTTGAAAATGTACGCAAATTGAAACACTTCTGGGTCTGCTGTCAGCTTAGAGTTGAACAAGTGAGGTGAAAACAAGTAGATTCAAGCTGCAATTACTTGTGTGAGCTTTGCTATTTTTAGTACTAAAAGTTTGTCAGAGGTGACTTCTCTTAAACTTCAGATGGAAATGCAGATTATTGCTGATAAAGTTAGCAGCATCCCATATACTCTTTCTTCTAAAACTGTTGAGGAAATCCTACTTTTGCATGTCAGATCTGCAGATTCAAGAGAGACAAATCCAGTATGCCATCTCAGGTATATGCTTTGGTATTCTTAATTAGCTTCCTATTTGCAAAGTGGACTTTTCCTGAAGTACTTGACTTTAAAAATAAATAATTAAATGGTAATGAAGCAGCTTTCAAATTCAAAAGTCAGTTTTCTGAGGTTATGTTTTTCCAGTTTTGACTCACTTTGTTTGCAGTGGCATCTTTGTATATGGCTGAGATGCTCTGGGGAAGTTATTTTGGCTCTGCAGTGACTTACATTTATGGCAGCTTTATTGATGCTGATGTTCTTCCATAATTTTCAGCTACTCTGAAATACTTAAGTTGTTGCTCTCATAATTTAAACAAAAATCGAGATTTACTTTTTTCTATAGCTGTTATGCTTCCCTCGTTAATTTAAATTCCCACTTCTTAGTTTTCATTGTAGCTGCTCTTCAGATCTGTGCAAATGTGAAGCAGGCGGTGGTAATGAAGATTTCAGATTTGGTCTTTATAGAAGGCCATAAATCTGTTTTTCTGGCCCACAGTTCTAGCACAGCATCTAGTTTTGGAGCTGTTACCTGCTGCAGTGACATGGACTACGTTTTGGTTATTTGTTAGTCTTATTTTAAAAAGTTGTGGCTTATCTCTGAAAAATCACTGATCTGGTCAGTCCGGAGAACTGTTGTCAGCACCCCCTGCAATAGATATCTTACAGTTTACTTGTGTTTTGAGGTAGTGTCTGTTTTACCGCCAATGTGCAATGTTCAAAAACAGTCTGTCTTTCTATAATGAAGCAAAATGTTTCATCTGTAAATGACGCACATTCCATTTTCATCCAGACCAACACCAAAATGATTCCTAATGGATATTTGATGTTTGAAGATGAAAATTTCATCGAGTCATCTGTTGCCAAACTAAATGCCTTACGTAAAAGCGGTCAGTTCTGTGATGTCCGACTCCAGGTAACTATTTTCTTTTCAGGATGGTGTTTGAGTTAGTTGTGTTTCTTTATTCTTTATGGCATGTAAAGCCATACGTTTGTCCTGGGATGTGGTGTCTGGTATGATGCAGTGTTACGCGTTTTGGAGAAAAACAGTGCTGATAACACACTGGTAACTGAGCTGTTGCTGAGCAGGGCTGTGCAGAGCCAAGGATTTTTCTGCTTGTCCTGCGCTGCTGGTGAAGGAGATGGAATCAGGACAGCTGCCCTAAGCTGGCCAGGGGGACATTTTGTACCACGTGGCATTGTGTGAAAAACTGTACAAATGAGGGGGAGGTGGATGGGAGAGTGAGGACTGCAGTTGATGAGCAATTGCTTGTGCATCACTTCTTTTGTAAGTGTATATATTCTATTACTGTTATATATCTCTTCTCTCTTGGTAAGTAGCTTATATCTTAACTCATGGGTTCGTCCTTTCTTTTCTGATTCTCTCCTCATCCCACTGGTGGGGAATGGTGAGTGAACTGCTGTGTGGTGCTGAGTGGTCTGGAGGGTTAAGCCACAACAATACTTTTACCTCAAAAATCCATGTTAAAAATGTAAAGTTCAGGTACTACTTTGAGAGAAGCAATGTGCCACACAAATGTGTTTTTCTCAGGTGATGTAAACTGAAATCTATTGCTTATAAAATAAAACAAAAAATAATTGAACTTTGCCGTTCACTTGGGTAAGTCTTTGTGCTGTTATATAATAAATGTATTAAAAATTCTTATGGTTCTTATTTATCTTTTAAATAAAGGTATGTGGGCATGAGATGCTTGCGCACAGAGCTGTGCTGGCTTGCTGCAGTCCCTACCTGTTCGAAATCTTCAATAGTGATAGTGATTCTCATGGAATTTCTCATGTTAAATTTGATGATCTCAATCCAGATGCTGTTGAAGTTCTGTTGAATTATGCCTATACTGCTCAGTAAGTATTGTTCTGAGAATTTAGAGAGGACAGGCTTTGATTTTGAAAAACTAAAGTAGTGAAGTTGTATTTCTTTCAATAGGTTGAAAGCCGATAAAGAACTGGTGAAAGATGTTTATTCTGCAGCAAAGAAGCTGAAGATGGAAAGAGTAAAGAAGGTACAGTTCCCAGCTCTTCCACCTGGCCCTTATGCTTTCTCAGGCAGACAGTGCTGGGCTTTTTGGTGGTAATGGGATAAAAAATGGACTGTGGAGAAAGAGTTTGGGATGTGAGCTTCTGTTTCTATTGGCTTGGGTGACATCAGCATGTATTGCTTTCATGGGTGTTATCTTTGTGCTGAAGGGCTCTCTGAAGCTGTTTTTATTTGTGTACATGTATAAGTAAAATGGTGTATGAGTTGTAGCTGGCTACCTTCAGGTCTGTGGGAAGCAGTGAAGTGCTTAGTTGTTATGGGGCACATAATTAGACCTGCAAATCTGTGGCTCTGGTATGCAAAAAGGGAATAGTGCAGGTGCTGCTGAATGTTAAGTTTGCTAGTGCTTGGCTTTAGAAATGCTCACTCTTGCTACAGATGGGGATTTTGATAAGGGAATTGGGTTTTGCATCTTCACTTAATTGCAGATATGCAATTTTGAATAGGTAGAAAATTTTTGAATAGTAGAAAAAGGTGGGATTGGTATATTATGTCAGTAACTTTTGTGTGTGTGTGTGTTTTTTTTAATAAATGCATGCTTTAATGGAAGGTAACGTTTCATTTACAGTAGCTAGTGTGGGGGTATAGCAACAGTCACTATTCTGCAGTGAGAAGCAAGTTGTTGCTGTATGTTGGAGCAGATAATTTATACATACCAAAACCTCATAAACTAAGATGTCGTCTTGTTTCTGAAAAGGTCTGTGGTGACTACTTGCTCTCCAAGATGGATATTCAGAGCTGCATCTCTTACCGAAACTTTGTAAGCTGTATGGGCGACTTACGCTTATTGAACAAGATTGATGGGTACGTTCAGGAGCATCTTTTGCAGATTTCAGAACAGGAAGAATTCCTCAAGCTTCCACGGTTAAAGGTGAGCTGAAGTTTGTAGACATCGTTTTGTTGTGGGATTCCAGGCAATGTGAAGGAATTTTCAAATCAGCTTTCCAAACAGTAATCTGAGGAGTTACTATTTCATTTTCCTAATTCTAATTGGGAGGCCATAGCATGTTGAGTTTTACCAACAAAACATGATCGTTCTGCCTGTATTAATATTCACGTTACTGTGCAGCTTAACTACAGAGAACACATACTGTCATCCTTCTTTCATATAAGACTAACCACAGCTGTACTTAAATGTACTTCAGAGTTTCTGCTGCACAGTCTGAGAGCTCCTGCTGTCTTGTAGCTCCGCAGTACAGTCAGAGTTACACTCACAATGTAAAGTACGGTGTGCTATAAATAGGGTAAAAGATGTGGAGCAAATCATCCAGTTATGCTTTTCTCTTCTTTTTAAAGCTTGAAGTAATGCTTGAAGACAATGTTGGCCTACCCAGCAATGGCAAATTGTACACAAAGGTAATCAACTGGGTACAGCGCAGCATCTGGGAAAATGGAGATAGCCTGGAAGATCTGATGGAAGAGGTTAGTATTTAAGAAAATGGGGTTAAACACTTTTTAAAATTTTTTTTATTTTTTTTAAACAATTATTGTAAAGGATTATCCCTTTTTCTTTTTTTTTTTTTTTCTCCTCTTTTTTTAAACTATGACCCTGAAGAATTTAAATTTTACTGTAGGTACCCCTAAGCTGAGAAACTGGGGGGGTATTCAGGTGAGCTGAATGAACTGTTCAGTCTGGTCTTCTGCTTTCTTTTTTTTGCTCACTGTGTGCTGTATAGTAATCTCAGAAGTAGCATGTATCTTGCTTTAGAACTGGGGAGGTGGTACTGAAATGTGCTTTAGGTCTTGATGCTTTCCTTTGCAGGTTTTGCTTGTAAATAAAAAGTAGGTAAAAGCTTCTAATGGTTGTTCCTCCCCATTGATTTATCTCCCCATAGGTTTATTAACAAAACTAGGATACCAAGGCTGAAGAATCAAGAAGAAACCTCAAGTGTATTGACACGTACAGAAGCAGCAGTCCTGCCCCAGTTCTCCTAAGAAAATCCACTGTGGGCAGAGAACGATGATGATGATTTAATGGTGTTTACTCCTTTACAGGATACATTATTTTAAAAGTTTTGTGTTATTAAATGGCTTTGCTCATGAATACTAATACAAGATGTAGCCCAGGCACTTGTTAATGGAAGAATTAATGGGGAGTCTAAATTCCTAATTGGCTGGAAAAAAAAAAAAAAAATTGGCTTTAGAAATATCCATGAAACATCAAAATTTTCCCAGTTTGTTCTACAGGCACAATTGATCTTGAGAAACGTTTGTTTAGGCAAAAGTACATGTTGATACTGTCATATTCTCAGTTTACTTTTCCTCTTGGAATAACTCCTTCTAAACTTTGATCATATTGAAATTCAGATGCATTTCAAACAGTTGCATCTGATGTTTAGATGTGGATAGCAGTTTTCTCCTCTGCTTAAATTTGTATTGTCTTCCCTCATCCCCATACCTTTCTTTTAAGAGTCCGTTGTTGGCTTTTCTTAACTTTTTTTTGGTCAAGATAAATATGTGTATTTTTCAAAGCAGAAAACTTGTTTGTGGGCATAACAAATACTTGCATGAGATTGTGAACCTATGTAAACCTTAAATCTGCAAATTAATGTACTTCTCGCTTGTATAATGTTTCTGTACTGGAAAACTCAGTAGAAGTCCTTGGAAACAGAAGATTTCTTTCAAGCTGAAAAAGTAAGGAAACTTCATCCAATGTTTGAAGATTGCCACCGTGACTTCTGCTTCCTTTTAGTTTTGTTATTCTGCTAGATTGAGATGAGATGACAAGAAGTATACTGGCGACTGCCTTTTGTTAATCTGCCTGTAGCCAAGTAGCAGCAGAAACTGTAGCCACATGGGTATTCTGTTGTTGTTTTTGCAGGTTCAAACTCTGTACTACTCAGCTGATCACAAGCTGCTTGATGGAAATCTGCTAGATGGACAGGCTGAGGTGTATGGCAGTGATGATGACCACATTCAGTTTGTGCAGGTACAAATTGCAGACAGACTGAGGTAACCCCAGATAGACTGGAGCAGTTCACAGCAGCCTGAAGTCTTGTGTACTGTGACAGAAGAAGTAACTGTAATGGCAAAATACAGGACAAGAATGTCTATCTTGATCAAAACTGCTTGGAGGCAAATATTTAGAATCTGCTGCTGGGTTTTCATCAGTTTCCATCAGACTGACTCAAAGTGAGAAAAACAGCACTTTAGGTTTGGTGGTTTCACTTCAAAATAGGTCTTAGGCTGTTAGGAAGAAGAAAAGGTAGAGAAGCTGTAGCAGATCAGTTGCAGCTTAGTAGGGGTGGTCTAGGAAACCATCTCTAAGACACTGAAAAAAGTTGGCATGACATGCAGTTTTCCTTTTCGTGAGAATGAGATGTATCTGTTAAAATCTCAGCATGGAAAAATATTCCAGACATAAGTTCTAATCCTTGAGCTGCCAGCATCTTTATCTTCTGTTCAGAAAATTCTTGGAAATTGTTAAAAGTAGCAGTAAATGATTTCTGATCTAGAGAGAGATGATGCTTTGAGTCTACAAATTGGTCTTGTGCTTTTTCAGAAAAATTCTTTTTACAAAATCTTTTTATAACAAGAACTCTTGAATTCAGCTTTTCAGAAACTGTGGGCAGCCAAGAGAATGTGAAAAATCCACAGGCAATGAGTCTGGGAAAACCAATAATAAAATTTGAGTTACAGGTATTGCAATTTCTGTGGCTGTTAAGGCAGTTTAAGGAAAAGAGAACAAAGTTTTAATTGAATGAAGATTCAGAAATAAGAAACATGCCATCCACAAGCAAATTGCTTTCCATGCTGAGCCAAATACAGCTATTAAACCATACTGTAAGGTTATTATGACTGGTGTACTCTGGAAATCTTATGACAGTTTCTATAGAAATCAGACTGCAAGGAACTACATGGGCACTGTAAACTTTGGTATTGAGGTTGTAATTTTCATTCCTAAATAGAATAGGCAAGAATTTTAACTTCTGTGTTTGGTTTACTTTAGAAAAAAAGCCAGCTGTGCAGTGTAGTCTGAAATGGGAATCTTTGGCTTTCCTTGGTATATCACAGTATAAATTTATTGAAGAAGGAAGCAGAAATCTCTCGCTAGTGGGAAGTATCAAGGGATTAAAAACCAAGAAGGACAATCTGACCTCAGAGCAGAAATGAGATGAAATTAATTTGTCTCCAGGGAATGAAGAGGATAGTTAATTCACTTCCAAATAGCATTATGCAATTAACTTCCAGATACAGAGTTTTTGAGTGCGGTGTTTAGTTTGTAAGTCACTTGTCTCAGACTGAGGTGGGTTTTTCCTTTGGTTTGAAATTTTTGCTAGTGATGCATATTGTCCAGGAATTAGCAACTATTTCTGGTTGCATAGTAAGAATACAAAGGTGCAAGCAAAGGCTGAAATGAGTATCCAGCTAAGATGTAGGGTGGTTCTGGCCACTGTTTCTGAGTAGGCAAGATACTCTGTTAAGGTGTGCTATAAATGATGGTCTGTCTAGGTGGTAGTAGGAGTGTTCTCTTGAATAGTTCTGTATTTGCTGAGAGGGAAAGGTAGAAGGAGGTAGTCTCTGTCTAGGTTTCTGTAGCTGCCTTTTGATTTTGCAGAAGAAGCCACCACGTGAAAATGATCACAAACAGATAAGTAGCAGCTCCTCTGGAAGTCTTTCTCCGAGTGCTACTGTGCAGAGTTCTAAACATGAATGGAAAATCATTGCTTCAGAAAAAACTTCAAGTGAGTATCAGAGGAAGCGGGGAGATTGTCTAAGATGCATAATGAACCTGCTCCCTCCCATCCTCCAGGGGGTTCACGTCTGTGAAAGTGTTCTTTCTTGTTGATGATTTGAATTGAGTAAACTGCCCAGTAAATTTGTGGGCTGTTTCTAATATAACGGGCTCCAAACTGGGATCGCCTGCATTTTGATTACATGTCTATGAGGACATCTGAAATCTTGTAGCACATACAGCTTGACCCAGAAAGTCCTGAGGAGATGGGCAGTCTGGCTAATTAACAGAGTGGTTTGCTATGCGCTGGAGGAGACTTCTGCCATTGTTTTAAATTGCTGTCGTATGTGTTATTAGCACTGTTTTAATTACCTAAAACTAGTGTTTTTCAGTAACTAGGCTAACACTTGAAACTAATAACCATAAAAAATAGTATGAAAGAATTTTTACTTAGAAGGAGAGAACATATGTTAAAAGAACATAAATGGCAGTCATTTATACTGGTCTTCCTTTCTGTTCTCCTTGCTACAGGCAACACCTACCTGTGCCTGGCTGTTCTGGACAGTGTGCTGTGCGTGATCTTCCTGCACGGCCGTAACAGCCCTCAGAGCTCTCCCATGAGCACGCCACGCCTGCTGAAGAGTCTGAGTTTTGAGCTGCAGCCAAACAATGTAATAGAGAAGCCCATGTCTCCCATGCAGTATGCTCGATCTGGGTTGGGCACAGCTGAGCTTAATGGCAAGCTAATTGCTGCAGGTAAAATAAACACTAACAGTTATTTTAAATAATAATTAAAAAAAAAAATAAAAAATTGCTTGATGTGGGGGAGTCAGGAAACAACTGAAGCTAAAACTGAAGGGTCTTTGGAGAATTGATACCATTTAACGTTTTGCCTTTTCTATTAGGTGGCTATAACAGAGAGGAGTGTTTGCGTACAGTGGAATGCTATGATCCATGGAAGGACACTTGGACTTTCATTGCACCCATGAGAACACCCAGAGCTCGGTTCCAAATGGCAGTTTTAATGGTGTGTGAAGATTAGGTGAAATGTTGGAATTATGTAAATGTAGGTGGGACAGATATTGCAAGCTTCATAAAATGGTAACAGAAGTTGAATAATTATATTTACAAGGTTAGTAGAGTGATAATGAGTTGAATCGTTGCCTGCTTGTAAGTGAAACGGGAATTCATGTTTTCCATTTAGGGGCAGCTGTATGTTGTGGGTGGGTCAAATGGTCACTCAGATGACTTGAGCTGTGGGGAAATGTACGAGCCAGAAATAGATGACTGGACTCCTGTTCCGGAACTGAGAACCAATCGCTGCAATGCAGGTAACTGATCTGCAGCTGATCAACAGCTTTTGTTTTTTCTTTATTAATTTAATAGTTTACTTACTGTAACTTCCTCTATCAATAGGAGTATGTGCCCTGAATGGAAAACTGTACATTGTTGGTGGTTCAGATCCTTATGGCCAAAAGGGACTTAAGAACTGTGATGTGTTTGATCCCATAACAAAATCCTGGACAAGCTGTGCTCCCCTCAATATCCGTAAGTTTGTTGTGTGGCTGAGAATGATAGAATCATAGAATTGCTCGTTAGAAAAGACCTTAAAGATCAAGTCCAACCACAGCCTAACCAAACTACCCTAACAACCCTCCTCTAAATCTTGTCCCTGAGCAACACATCAAATGGTTGTTAAACACATTCAGGGATGGTGACTCAACCACCTCCCTGGGGAAGCAGGGGAAGGAGACTGTAGATTCAAAGCAGCTGAAATTTAGTTGTTTTTTTATTTTGTTGTTGTTATAGTATGCTGTTGGTGCAGGGCTTCTGTGCTGAGCTTGTAGCTTGTGGCATTTGCTTGCAGGGAGACATCAGTCTGCAGTCTGTGAGCTGGGTGGCCACCTGTACATCATTGGTGGGGCAGAGTCATGGAACTGCCTAAGTAGCGTGGAGCGCTACAATCCTGAGAACAATACCTGGACCCTCATGGCACCTATGAATGTGGCTCGGAGGGGAGCTGGAGTGGCTGTGCACAATGGTAAGCACCTGTGGGATTAAGCAACCTCATTCAGTTCATGAATTTGTGTTTGAGGAAACATTATAGGAATAACCTGGCTATGCCTTCAATTGATTAAAAGCTATAGCCAGAAAAATAAGCAGCCTTTATTTTAGGAGCATCAGCTTCTTTTCAGAGTATCACTTTGCACCTTCCAGACTGCGTCTGTTTGAAATGAGATGCTGGAAAATGTTTCAGAGCAATGTGCTGTAATGATCAGGAGAGCCCAGCTGATCCATGTTGTGACTTTAGATTTCGAACAAAATGGTTTCTGACAGGAAACTTCAAGCTCTCTTTCATTTTTGTGTGATCTCCCTTGAAAAAGGGAGGCTGTGGTCGGAAATGTAAAGGATGCTTGAAACTCCCATTTTTGTCTCCTTTGCATAGGAAAACTCTTTGTTGGAGGAGGATTTGATGGCTCTCATGCAGTGAGCTGCATGGAGATGTATGACCCTGCTAAAAATGAGTGGAAGATGATGGGAAATATGACCACTCCAAGAAGCAATGCTGGGATTACAACTGTGGCAAACACTATTTATGCAGTTGGGGGATTTGATGGCAATGAATTCCTGAACACAGTTGAAGTCTACAACCCAGAATCAAATGAATGGAGCCCCTACACAAAAATTTACAAGTTTTAAGTGAATTGAATTTCCATTTCAAATTAACAGGCTTAGTGATGTAATTGTGTTTTAGTAGAGGTGCGCATGTGAATAGGGCTTGGGAGGGTGTAGATGTTGCCAGCAGCAACACAAAGCTTTTGCATATTGGATATTAATGTGCTGTACATATTTGTTTTGGAAAGAATGTTGAGATGAAGGGGTTTCTGGTGTATTTTAGAACTTTAGTTTTTTTAAAAGACTTTGAAGATACTACAAGAGAACCTAGACTGGGCATATCATTTCAGGAGCTTCCTCCAGCATTTGTTTTTGTCACTTTGCACATTAAGTAACTTTCTTTTTTTGTAGTATGTTCTTGGGGCAGGAAAGTGTAAGGATTGTGGGGGATAGTTTTCTCATTGGGCCTTGTTTTTCTTCAGTAACTGAAACAATCTGTAACAAGCCTTATTTAAACAGATATAATGGCTATTTTTTTATTAAAAAGACATACCTGCCACTACCTTATCTTTTATGATTGTCTTTTTGTAACAGTTTTTTATATACTCAGCAGAGTGTTTTATCTGTTGAAATAAAAATGGCAGATAAACAGTTATTGAAGCAAGGAGGCAGCCTTGGAGTTGACAGAGATTGAATGGGACAACTGATTTACCACCGTACATGAGCTTCTGAGCTTTTTGCCTCTGCTACAGTATTGCAACTTATCATGCAGAACTTTGATTTGATGGGAATGGAGTTTCTGAACATGATGTAGCTGTGACTTTCCAGTATGGGAAAATTATTTTGGCTCCAAACATTTTGAAAAAAAATGCAGAGGGTGATTTCTGTACAGAAGTTTTGTTACTACGGTTGACCTAACATTTGTAAAACAAACTTTAAGTATGGGGTTTTTCTCATGGTTTTTCAACTAATTTGAGTTGGCAATGAAAATGTATTCTTCTGACCTGATTAGTGACTGTCTTATTTTTCTAATATTACAAACTTAAGCTCTGGTAGAACACATAACCTGATTTCTTATGTGCTCATAGTACTGTGTTTTAGTTCACTTCCTCTTTTCATATGGATAATGTGTTGGCTTGGATGACTTTGTCTGATGTGTAGTTGCTGCACTTCTAACTCCTGGTGCCAAAACCAGCACTTACAGCTTGCTGCTGATACAAACACATTAAAGGTACCTTTTGGGAAATCCTTGCACTGGGTTGCTGTCTGGTGTCTTTGTGATGTTTTCTTTAATTAGAGACAGTTTATAGCAAGAAAGCAGAAGTTTCAGGTGTCCTGGGGTATTAGGCAGACAAGGTAGCACCTGTAATTAAAGCATGGGCCAAGAAGAACCAGAAGGGTAAGGGGCTGTATTCCCTGTGCTTTCCACCATGCTGAAGGCACTAGCAACAGGCTCAAGAAGAATGACTGTGCTTGTCCTGGGGAGATATACCTGCTGCCAGCTGGCTCCTTGATACATTCAGCTGCTGCGCTCACTCAACTCAAGAAAACTGCTTCTCTTTATGTTCTGTGCAAATAAAAATAAGGTGATAGAACAGGAGATGAGAAATCAGCCCCAGGACTGAACTGCTGTAAGAAATTTTGTACATTTAGGCACATTCCAAAGCATTACTCAAGTAGCTGTGTGAAATAAAGCCATGCCTATGGTGGTATCGCATTCTGAACTTACTGTTTTGACTCACATCTCTACAAGGTACGAGTACTTCCAAGCTTCAGCTACAGTTGTTTTGTTCCACACCCCACAGCACATTAGCAGAATGCTAAGGCTGTACAGTGAAGCAGAAAACACTGAAGAGAATTACTACTTATCCCAAGTTCTAAAATGCAGTGCATTCTAACAAGTACAGTCTGAGAAAATCCAAAGTAGTTGTCATGATCAGCCTTCCTCTAAAGTGTATCAAACTTATGAGCTCTGATTGTGTGGTAAGCAAGGCAAATATAACGTGCTTAAGTTAAGTTGCTCTAATTTCCTACTTGTATAGTTCAAACTATGAAGTAAGCAACTTACACAGCTGCGGGACAACAATTTCAATGAAAATATCCCCTGAAATTAATTTTGTCCTGACAAATAACTCTTAGAAGGTCACATTCTACCACAAGCTTCACTTCAGTCAGGGAGGAGGAGAACTGCATTATGTTGCGCTCACAGGAGTTAGGCAAACAGAATGGAGTTGATGAAGGTAACGCTGTCATTGAGAATTAACTGACATTTATTGTAACAATATATTAAATTTTTTACAATAAACATTTTACAGTTGCATCTGAAAGTTAATATTAAAATAAACACTTGTAGAACTTTACCAGTCATCTCATCTCTGTACAAATAATACATAAGAGGTAGCTTTGAAGGTCACAGCAGCACTGAAAAAGGCTTTTGAAAGTTCTGTTGACATAAAGCCGTTTTGGAGAGCAACAAACAATAGATTTAAACAGAGTTGTCACCTGAAAGCAGAGACAAGTAACAGGTTTAACACAAAGCAAAAGAGATGCTTGTGCCTTTACAAGAAAAAAGGACGAGAAGAATGGGGAATTCACCAAAAGAGCTTTTCTAGCAAGTTTCTATTGTTTGAAGATTAAGTGGATATTTTAAAAAAGGAAAAACACAAGTTCCATCTCAATTTGATAACATTTGGTTTCCCTTTTTTTTTTTAAAAAAAAAAAAAAAAAAGTACAATTCACACACTTCATTACACACATTCCTGGTTTCAATGCTTTTAACACATTTGAGTTTTCAGTGGAAAAGTTATTCTGGATATTCTGACAAAAGCACTAAGAGAGATACAGGACAAACACCTACATGACAGTGAACATCAATCTACTTATTTCCTTATCTTCTCTCTCCAGCCTTACACAGTGCAGTATACAAGACACAGTGCATCTGTGTTTCAATTCTTCCTATCTGTTGGAGTGACAAGCATTGTGGCTTTAAGGCTTTGCATTCAACTGTGCTCATTCCAGTCCTTTCAAGAGCTTCAAATATCCTTTTTTTTCCCCCAACGCTTCTTAAAAAAATCCAGAAAAAAACCAGACTTACTCATTATTCTATCTAACCATGTAATCATTAGTAATAGTTCTAACTTCCAACTTGGTATATCACAAAACCTTTATCAGCCGAGAGATCTTCACTTGAATGCTACTAGTCCAAAGTTTATTAATATTTTTTTTCACCCCTTCAACTCAATTATAAAACGGCACCATTGAGAAAAAAAGAAGGCAGTTTTGGTTACTTGAATATTCCCTCCCAGCACTCCCCTGACTTCATTTGGACACCAAAACCAAGGGGCGAGCACCGCGGTTCCAGACCTTGTTGGTGTCACAGCCACCCCCTGTTCTTTGCTTCCATGTGTGCAGATGCATGACGCTCCTTGATGCTGTGGTCCAGCTCAGCCAGCTGGCAACGGCCCACCTCTAATCTTCCTCTAAAGAAAAGGCACAAAGATGGTTGTAAGGACACAACAGACCCCATTTCCGTTAGGAAATATTTCAGTATGCTGCTTTAAAATTCAATGGAATTCTAATGTTGCACTCTAATGCTGTCAAAAGCAGAGAATATTTAGTATCTCTGGAAATCTGAATGTTATTTTATCTTTAAAGCAAAAGACTAAGTTTATTCCAGAGACAGCTGATCATGTGCTTTCAGCTGTATGCTGAAATGAAATCTTTAAAAAGGAACAGCCTGGAGGGCACACAGGAAACATGACTTCATTTTTCTTAACACAAAACTCAGTCTTCAGCTAATACAAAACACTGCTGTTTCTCACAGATGTGTGTGAGCTACAAGTCAGCTCTGTGTATTTCTGTCCCACAAGGCAAACAGGTCCATCCACAGATACACTGCAGACTGATTCATGGCACATGAGAACTCTGCCTTCAGCCGCACAGTGCAGTGATTAGCACTGTTGCTCTCATATTTGCTTGACAGCCATCATTTTTTTTAATCTGCATAATCAAAAAGATAATGCCCATAAAATCTTAAGAAGTGGCAGTACCTTTTTCCTTAAAGCATATATAAGCACAGATTTCACTCACATAGCTTAAAACAGCCAAAATGCAAATCAGCAAAGCGGAAGAGTTGCTTTTTGACTTTTCACTTTCTACTGTAATATGCAAATATCTTTATAAGAAATAATTAGTGTGGAAAGGTCAGCTCAGTTGTCTTTCTTGACAGAACATGGATTTTACAATGGAGGGCACAATCCAAACTATTTTTCATATTTTGCATATAAATGTTTACACACAGAATAAATTTCTTGACCATGCTTACTCATTATCTAGACTTCTGATTCAAAAAATGAATCCAAACCTGATCACATAGGAAACAGGCCAAGAGGATGAGGTGGTGGGAAAGCACATGAAGCATATGGATTGCTGCCTCTGGTGCGCAAACAGCAGTCCAGATGCTTGCAGATACAGACTACAGGGCAGACTCATGCACTAACCCACTGTGCTGGGTGTTTGCCAGAGCCTGCCTGATTGGTGGAGAAAGCAGATGAGGACCTTATGGGCAGCTGGAATAAAGCTCCCAGGCCTCCCTGGGGCTGCTAGCCGCTCTGACACCTTGAGGAGCAGCAGAAGCAACACTGCCCAGGGTGGTTCTGCAGAGCACTGGTTGCGGAGGAGCCCAAGGGCAGGTGTGTGGCTGGGCCTGATGGGACAGGAGACAATGGGCAACAACTGAAACACGGAAGTTCTACCTGAGCACAGAGCCCTGGCACAAGCTGCCTGGAGGCTGGAGAGCCACCCCTCAGGCAATATATAAGCCCACCTCAGTGCAACACCAGGTAATGTGCTCTGGGGTCCTGCTTGAGCAGGGAGGTCAGGCTGGATCATCTCTAGATCCCTCTTCTACCTCAGCCATCCTGCGATTCTGTTGTATGTTACGGAAGGATAGAACATCCTGAGCTGAAAGAGACCCATGAGGATCATGGAGTCCAGATCCTGGCTCCTCAAAGGACCGCCCAAATCCAAATTCTGCTAGGTTACAGCTAATTCTTATTTATACCACAGATAGCATATAATGGGAATTTTGAAGAAAATACTTATCCACCTTTTAATAACCACTTTTGGTTTATTATAGTTTTTTTTTGTTTTGTTTTGTTTTTTAAGAACTCCACTGAATTGGGATTTACAAGCCCTCAACTTCATAAACTCAGAAAAAACTTCTAAGTCAGAAACTTTCAACATTTATTTTCAGACTAATGTTTTTAAGGCCTTGAATGTAGCTGTACAACAGAACATTCATTTTCCTGCAACTGAACCATAAAAACCCTCCTAAGATAGATGCAGTAATTGAAATCTTAAGTTGGCTTCTCCATTTTTTTTCCCCACAGTAATTACTAACCACAGAGTAATATACAATAGTGTAACTTATGGCCTTAAGAGTAATGGCAACAGTGCAGCACAGCAGCTTGAAAAGGTCCAGGGTCTTCAAAGGGCTTGAAAACCACAGGGTCTTCTCCTCTGCTGACTTCAGTGAAGTTTTCACAGTGATTATGAGCTCAGCTGCAATGAGAACTGCAGGTTCAATGAAATTAACTTCACTACTCTTCCATGTTCTAACTTCCTTTGATTGGACCTTTTCTGATCGCCGAAGTCGCCTGACTCGGAGCCGTCCCGGACCGATCAGCAGCGGCTGACCGCGTGGTCAAGGGGGATCTCGGGCGGTTCCTTCAAGCAGGGAGCCCCCGGGTAGAGGAGAAGCCCGGCAGCTCTCAGGGAGCAGCTGACGCAGCCGCTGACGCAGCGTGTGGGCATTCCCTGCCTACGGAGGGAGATTTAAACGGGCACATTGCTCGGCAGAATCCTTTCTGATCGCCGAAGTCGCCTGACTCGGAGCCGTCCCGGACCGATCAGCAGCGGCTGACCGCGTGGTCAAGGGGGATCTCGGGCGGTTCCTTCAAGCAGGGAGCCCCCGGGTAGAGGAGAAGCCCGGCAGCTCTCAGGGAGCAGCTGACGCAGCCGCTGACGCAGCGTGTGGGCATTCCCTGCCTACGGAGGGAGATTTAAACGGGCACAAGGAGACGGTCAGGAAGAGGCGGGTCTCGTGCACCTCTTGACTTCCTGTTTCAGCTCTGGTAAGTATTCTGCTCCGACATGGGTGCTCCCCGGCGAAAGGCTGCTGCCAGAAACACTGAGGAGGCCAAGACAAGGGTCCCGATCTCACAGAAACGGGAGGCAGCAACCAAGAAGACTGCAGAGACCCAGACTGACGTCCTGCACATGCCTTATAGGAAGGCTGCTGCCAAAATGTCTGAGGAAACTCAGACTGAGCCCCCAACCCAAGATGCTGGTGTGCAGGTCTCTGGCTGTACTGAGTGCCAGAGCCTGGCCCTTGCAGGGCTGGGTGAGGGAGGCAGTGATTGTGTTCACTGCGACCAGGTGAACTACTTGCTCAGCCTCGTAGTTGACCTGAAGGAGGAAGTGGAGAGGCTGAGGACTATAAAAGAGTGTGAGAGGGAGATTGACTGGTGGTGTCAGTCCCTCTCAGCCTCAAGTTCTCAGCACACAGTCGAGGCTCCTAATGGAGCATGTCAGCCCCTGCCACCTCACAAACAGGTGGTAAAGGGGAACCAGCCAGCTGGCAACACTGCAGCCGGTCCCCTGTCCTCTCTTCCCCCCAGCAGTAACTTGAGAAGGGAGGAGGAGTGGAAGCGGGTACCTGCTCGACGGAAGGGGCATCCTCCATCACGACCATCCCCGGCTCCCCAGGTGCCTCTGCGAAACCGGTTTGAGGCCCTGGAACTTGAGGGGGGGACTAGTGAGAGTATGGAAACAGGTGCACCCATGAGGTTGCCACAGGTGAAGCGGTCACCCCGAAGCCTCAAGACTGCTTCTACACGTAAGGACAGAAGGGTGATTGTTGTAGGTGACTCCCTTCTGCAAGGAACAGAAGGCCCTATATGCCGGCCTGACCCTACCCGCAGAGAAGTGTGCTGCCTTCCTGGGGCACGGGTCAGGGACATTTCAAAGAAAATTTCTAGATTGATTCATCCTTCAGACTACTACCCACTTTTAATAATTCAGGCTGGCAGTGAGGAAGTTGGCAAGCAAAGCCTGAGGTCCATCAAGAAAGACTTCAGGGGAATGGGGCGAATACTTGAAGGAGCTGGGGTGCAGGTGATCTTTTCTTCTATGCCCGTGGTGTCAGGAAAAGATACAGGGAGGATCCAAAAAACCCATCTCTTAAACAGATGGCTTAAGAGCTGGTGCAAACACAAGAATTTCGGCTATTTTGACCATGGGGCAATCTACACTGCACCTGGAATGATGGCTGCTGATGCAAGCAGCCTGTCCCTGAGGGGTAAGAGGGTATTAGCTGAAGAATTAGCGGGACTCATTGATAGGTCTTTAAACTAGGAACGAAGGGGGAAGGGGGCAAAATAAGGGCTACTGGGGTTGAATGGTACATTCGAGGGATTGTACCAAACTCTGTGGGCAAAGATTGCAGAGTGCAAAAGGAGGGAGTAGGGCAGGGGGATGCTGGGGATGCCGCTGTTCTAGTGGATCCTGGTTCGCTTATGAAGGTGGTGAGACGGACAGCCCGGCTGAAGTGCCTTTATACTAATGCACGGAGCCTGAGTAACAAGCAGGAAGAACTGGAAACTGTGATGCACTCTGAAAGTTATGACATTGTTGCTATCACAGAAACATGGTGGGATGACTCCCACAATTGGGATACTACCATCGATGGCTATAGGCTCTTTAGGAGAGATAGGCGAGGTAGGAAGGGTGGGGGAGTCGCCCTTTATGTCAGAGATTGGATAAACTGTGAGGAGCTCCCCATGAGAAACAGTCAAGAACAGGTTGAGAGCCTGTGGGTTAGGATTAGAGATGGGACTAATAAAGGTCAGCTGGTATTAGGGGTATACTACAGGCCACCTGATCAAGGGGAGGCTGCTGATGAGGCTTTCTTGCTCCAGATGCGTGAGGCGTCTGGCTCACGGGCTCTTGTCCTGGTGGGGGACTTCAACCATCCTGACATCTGTTGGGAAAACCACACAGCGAGCTGCAAGAGCTCCAGAAGGCTCTTGGAATCCATTGATGATAGCTTTCTGGTTCAGGTATTGGACAGACCGACCAGAGGTCAAGCGTTGCTGGACCTGCTGCTCACCAACGCTGAGGAGATCATCAAAGGCGTCAAGGTTGGAGGCTGCCTGGGCTCCAGCGATCATGCCCTGGTTGAGTTTGTGATCTCAAGCGATGTGGGCCTGGCAAAGAGCAGGACCAGGATGCTGAACTTTAGAAGAGCAGACTTCAAGCTTCTCAATGGAATGCTGGCCAAGATCCCCTGGCGCGCTGCCCTCAAAGATAAGGACGTTGAGGAGTGTTGGCTACTGTTCAAGGATGCCCTCCTGGCAGCACAAGAGGTCTCCATTCCCCTGATTAAGAAAGTGGGCAGGAGAGGTAGAAAACCGGCATGGCTCAGCAAGGACCTGCTAAGAGAACTGAGGGTGAAGAAAGGGGTGTACAAGCTCTGGAAACAAGGCTGTGTCACCCGGGAAGAATACAGGGATGCCGTCCGAACTTGCAGATGTGGGATCAGGAAAGCCAAGGCGCAGGCAGAACTGAACTTGGCGAGGGATGTGAAAAACAACAAGAAAACCTTCTACAGGTACATTGGCCAGAAGAGACAGGCCAAAATGGACGTGCCTACTCTGGTAAATTTAAAAGGAGAAATGGCTTCAACAGATGAAGAGAAAGCTGAGGTGCTGAATGAGTTCTTCACCTCGGTCTTCACTGGTGGCCAGGATTCTAGTCTTTTTCACGTCCCTAAGTCTTGCACCCCCATACCTCCATGTGGGGACCAAGGAGGTAAATCCCTCCCCACTGTAAGGGTAGAGCAAGTCCGAGAGTGCCTCCTTAGACTGAATGAGTATAAGTCTATGGGGCCAGATGGCGTGCATCCCAGGGTCCTGAAGGAGCTGGCTGAGGTGGTTGCTGAGCCGCTCTCCATCATATTTGAGAAGTCGTGGCTGTCAGGTGAGGTCCCGGATGATTGGAGGCAGGGTCATGTCACTCCCATTTACAAGAAGGGGAGCAGGGACGACCCGGGTAACTACAGGCCGGTGAGTCTCACCTCTGTGCCTGGGAAGATTATGGAACAGATCCTCCTGGACAACATGCTTGATCGCATAAAGAACAAGCATGTGATCCGAGACAGCCAGCATGGCTTCACCAGGGGAAGGTCATGCTTAACTAATCTTGTGGCCTTCTATGATGGAGTGACGGCGTTGGTGGATGAAGGGAAGGCGACCGATGTCATTTACCTGGACCTGAGCAAGGCCTTTGACATGGTCCCCCATCACATCCTCATCTCCAAATTGGAGGGAGGTGGATTTGATGGGTGGACAACTAGATGGATAAGCAATTGGTTGAAAGGCCGCAGACAGAGGGTGGTGGTCAATGGCTCTATGTCCAGGTGGAGGCCGGTAACGAGCGGCGTCCCTCAAGGGTCTGTCTTGGGACCGGTGCTCTTTAACATCTTTATTAATGACATCGATGAGGGAATGGAGTGCACCCTCAGCAAGTTTGCTGATGACACCAAGCTGAGTGGTGCAGTCGATACGGTGGAGGGAACAGATGCCATTCAGAGGGACCTTGACAGGCTGGAAAGCTGGGCTCGGGTGAACCTAATGAGGTTCAACACGGCAAAGTGCAAGGTTTTGCACTTGGGCCGGAAGAACCCCAGGCACCTGTACAGGCTGGGAGGAGTTGTCCTTGAGAGCAGCTCGGCTGAAAAAGACCTAGGGGTCCTGATAGATGAGAAACTTAACATGAGCCAGCAGTGCGCTCTGGCAGCCCGGAAAGCAAACGGGATCCTGGGCTCCATCAGGAGAGGGGTGGTCAGCAGGGATAGGGAGGTGATTGTCCCTCTCTACTCTGCTCTTGTGAGGCCCCATCTGGAGTACTGTGTCCAGGTGTGGAGCCCTCAGTACAAAAAAGATATGGAGATTTTGGAAAGGGTCCAGAGGAGGGCCACAAAGATGATCAGGGGGCTGGAGCACCTCCCCTATGAGGACAGGCTGAGGGAGTTGGGTTTGTTCAGCCTGGAGAAGAGAAGGTTGCGAGGTGACCTCATTGCAGCCTTTCAATACCTGAAGGGAACTTACTCCCAGGAGGGGAGTAAACTCTTTGAAAGGGCTGATAATAGCAGGACTAGGGGAAATGGTTTTAAGTTGAAGGAGGGAAGATTTAGGTTGGATGTTAGGGGAAAGTTCTTTACTAGAAGGGTGGTTAGGTCCTGGAACAGGCTGCCCAGTGAGGTTGTGGATGCCCCATCCTTGGAGGTGTTCAAGACCAGGTTGGACAGGGCCCTGGGCAACCTGATCTAGTAAATGTGTATGTTTGGTGGCCCTGCTAGGCAGGGGGGTTGGAACTACATGATCCTTGAGGTCCCTTCCAACCTGGGTAATTCTGTGATTCTGTGATGCTGACTACACTGGCCCTGTCCACTGCAAAACCAGTACAGGAAAGCAGAATCAACAACTCATTTCATGTCAAACAGCTGAACAGCACTGTGCCGGTGCTGTTTGCTGGACTCTTAAGCCCCATTCTGCCCTAACCCACTCTGGTCAAACGGCCTATCACAAAATTCTCACCATTCATCCCCTTTATCCCCTTCCCACAGTAGCAATTTCATTTAAAAGAACAAGTTCTCTTATTGCACTCTGGTTCACACAGTACATGCTGAAACACTGTCTCAGAACCCATTTGATGTGATCAATAACTGCCTTACCTGTATAACTCTTGTGAAACACACTCATACAGCTCCTCAGCAGTAAATTTGATACTGTTATTTATCTAAAACAAAGAACAAAGAATTACCACAGTAATTTACCAAGTACTGCACACCAATTAAATTACGCAGCTGGTTTAACACATATTGCTACTGTATTACGTAACAGGTTCTCCAGCTGAGACCACACATAAAAGTAAAAAAGTCACATTATGTAGCATAAAAATCAATGAACACTAATTATTATGACCCCATACAATGTCACTGACAAATACTACCCCAGCTCTGTTTTCTAACAATTTCTTCAAAATCACACATCTTCCATCTCTCTATAATTCTATAGCAACCAAAATAAGTTCTGACTCACTTTAATACTATGAATACAATCATTCTATACATACCTGAAAAAACAGTAATTTCCTCTATGGGAGAGGACTGAAAATCTGAAATATATTTGTGTTCAGTGAAAAAAGCACATCTATCCTACTGCAAACACTTATTCATTTCCTTTTAAAAAAATTAAAAATATTTTATAATATGCCTATACTCTCTACAGTAGAACATTCTATCTTCTAAAAATGCTTATTAGGTCAGGGTGTTTTGGTGACTTCAGCTTGGATACTTTTCTTATGAAATATTCATAACAAATGAGCTCTCCAAAAGTCACAGAGGCAACTCAAGTACTGGTACAGATACTAATATTTTTTCTAGGCTTTGACCAAACATGCATCTTGGGTCTAATATCTTGTAAATAACAGCTAATCTTCAAAATTCCAGCTTAATAGAAATGAACTGTTCAGAGACCTAACCTCATAACTACTTTAAACTAAAATGAACTGCAATAGGAGTGTACCTGACAAAATGGCAAAGAAAACTTCATACCTCATTGCTTATGAGGAAGTTATACAGTGTCCAAATATCTTGGAAACTACTGTTTGGGGCCAGAACTCTGAAAAAGAAAAAAGTTTTGGTTTTTTAAAGTATTTGCCAAAGGAATCCATGAAATAATTAAAAAACAACAATCAGATATGCTTCATAAAAAAAAATTAAGTTTCTTTAAACAAAAAATAAACTCTAATTTTTGAAGATTTTTTCCTCCCACTCACCCCTTTCCATTTCTCTAGCTAATGCTCATTATCTCCAGTATTTTGATGCACATTCTCATGACTCATTCTCTCCAGTATTTTGATGCACAACACAAATTTTACATTTTACATCCCATTTTTGCTGCTTCTAAGAATAACCTGTTCAACCCAATATTGAGAAGTGAAACTATGATGTGACAGCTGGGGAGGTATTTTTCTGAAGAACCTGGTACCTGATGTTTTATGCAGGCACAGAATGCACAGGACAGCACCAGGGTCCTGAACAGAGCCCAGTCCTTGCATGCACACTGCAGGGAGAGCTGCCCTCTGCCACACCATGAGGACGTATGCCTTCTTCCACAAGGAGCCAAAAATGATCCAACAGAGAAGGAATTCTCCCCCAAAAATACTTTTCCTTCCTAACTACCTTTGTATTCATAGCAAAAAACCCACAAAATTCTTATACTACCCTATACGTTACATGACACAGCATTTATTAGGAAATCCTGATAAAATTTTGCCTTATGTTAGATTCGGAGTAAATAAATTAAGAAAATTATTTAAGTTTAAAAGAAATTATCTGGGAAACTCTTTACTTTCCTGGTCCCCAACGCTGCAGGCAGCATTCAGTGGTTATCAGAGAAAGCCAATGATCTATCTGTTTAAATCCCTGAATCCTGACATCAATTAGTATGCTTCAGCCCCAACAAGGGTTTCACAGAACACATACTGCAGGCTCTGAACAGGCAATCCATACCACTCCTACCAACCCCATGTGAGGACGCCAGGTGTGAGAGCATGCTTATTTTGGTACTGGTGCCAACATATACAAGCAAGCTGCTCACAGCATCGGCTCCATTCACTGCACGTCCCCAAGCCCCAGCAGGATATACAAGCCAGCCATGTTCCTAGCACTCTGAAAAAATCCAAGCAAAGCGCGTTAATAAGCAAATAAATAACAATGTTAAATCCTGCATTGGACTTTATAGAGGTAGTCTGGAGTGTCACAATAGTTCCTCCTGCACTTATAACACATAAGAAGAGGCCTAACATTTGGCTCAAAGCTCTACAATATCTTCAAATGAAAGGCAATTGTTTTAAGGATCAAACATTACAATACATGATATTCAGAAAACAATTTGGTGAGAGAAGAGCCTACAAATAAACTTCCCCCACAAATCCTTAACAGGTCAACATTCATATGCCTATTGCTGTTTTCAAATAAACAGCAGCTAGAATACAAGCTCCAGGCTTGGAACACATGGGCAGGGATTTTACACTACAGATGCTGTTTTAAATCCCTTCACATTCCTTCCATCTCTGGTAGCTGCCATGGTATGGAAAACAGAAACTTTATAAGAGATGTACATTTGAAAATCTGGACATTTTCATACACATTTACTCTGCACCTATTTAACCACAGCTGCTGCTTCTCTCCCAGCATTACATCAAAAGTACTTCAGAAGCAAACCCATGGACACCCTTTGCCTTCCCTATCTGTGAAGAACCAAACTACAAATGGCCCTCTGTCACACGCTGCAACATTTAATTACTCCAAACTCTCTGTTCTGAATTAAGTGTTGGCAAGGTTGGAACTCAATTAAAACGCAATTTGTCCTGGCATCAAGCTGTAGTATGGGCCTGTGCAGCTTTCTGAATAAATGAGGTACAGAAGAGCATCCTACACAAAAATACTAAACGCCAAATGGATGCCAGCTACAAAGTGGGATCTAACTATTGCTTTTGGAGCAGAGGAAAGGAAGGAGAGAACCAGACTTAACAATTTGTACCTCAGAAGCAACAGGGCTTTCCTCCCCACTTGAGATGTGTGTTTCCATACTGGCAGCAGGCAGCTGTCAGGACAAATGCACACTTAAGTATGATATCAAGAATGGACAGGAAACAGCTCACGACAGGACTGCACACTTGGCCTGGGAATAAAGCAAAGTCTATTTGGAAAGGACTGGAAAATTTACTTCAAGAGCATAAGAAAAACGTAACCGGGCAGGGAAAGCATGTCAGCCTGCCAGCCACTCACAAACACTGAAATCATGGGCAATAATATGTAAGGCATACAGACACAAAGCCATAGCAGTATGTGTGGCAGTTGCTTTCAAAATTCAGCCAATTTCCTGCAGCTTGGCTTGTCACTCCAAATGTTCTTCTACCAGGGACCTGAACGGTGGCCTGTGCTGTTCAGCTGACGAAGCTGTCTGATGGTGGTAACCTGCCTGATGAGCCCCAGAACTCAGCCATGAGGGTAAGCAACTTCATTGTAGAAAAGTAAACTTTTGAACATGGATATCCAACCTTTTGCCTTACCTAAGCTACCGTGAGTGAAGAGGAATTGCCCTGGGCAGCATTTAAGATATATAGTACAGTAAATGTTTATAGCATAATGTATTTTTATGCTTTAATAAAAGAATATATAAAAAGAGAGCCCATAGAACATGTGGGCTATTTTACATTGTTTTTGTGAAACTAACGCATCAGTCTGGTTGACTGGAAGGGGTTGCCATTGTCAGTAGGTTCTCAAGGTGTTTGTCTGAAATTTTGATGAACACATGCTACCAAAAAGTGATGACATAAATCACGTGTGACAGTGAACTGCGGGATATTTTTCTCTGTTAAGAGTGGTCTTATGGAAGTCTATGTTGTAGGTTCAGCTGGGACAGAATTTTTTTCTTCACAGTGCCTGGTATGACGATATATTTTGGTTTTAGGAAAAAAAACCCCACTGATGTCTATAGTTACTGCTAAGCAGTGCAGCATCGAGCCAAGACTGTTCCAGTTTCTTATCTCATACTAACAGAGTGCTGGAATGGGACAAATTAGGATGCCTGACTACTGGCCAGAGGGATATTCCATATCGTATGACATATGTGGAAAGGGTTTTGAGGGGGCTGGTAGTTCTTTCTTTCACTCACTAGGGGCTAGTTGGGCATTGGTCTGTGGGTGGTGAGCAATTGCATGTGCATCACTATTAATATACATTCATAACTATTACCCTGTTCCTTTTCTCTTTAGTTTTATCTCAATCCACAAGTTCTATTTTTATTTTCCCCCCAATTCTCTTCTCCATTCCACTAGAAATGGGAGAAATGAGCAAATGACTGCGTGGTGCTTAGCTACGTCCAGGTTAAACCACAACAGTCTAGTAGAGAGATATGATCAGATCTGAATATCTGACTGCTACTCCATACACTGCATTTGAAAACTGGCAAGTAATATTTTTACACCAACTGAAAATGGAGTCACAAATATATTTTTTAAATGATTATTTTTGGCACTCTTGAAATCTCAAATTCCTAAAACAAACAAAAACAGAAAGCAAGGCTGCATATTCTTCACTGTTCACAGGACCATCTTTAGCTAATGTATCAAAACACATGAAATTGTTTGCCATGACTTGAGTTAGCGCTCGACTACACCCTCCCAATGCCCTTGATTCAGTTAAGACAGTGGAAACTGCACACTGATGTTTGGTCACTGCTGAGCAACGGGTGCCTGCCCAGGGCCAGGGTGCTACTTGGTGGGAAGAGCCGCTGACATGATGGCGCAAGGCAAGGAGCAGCTGCAGTAGGGGCTGGGCTAATCCACATACAGTCAACCAATGGGACATGCCTGGCTTGACCCATTAAGGCTTTGGTTAACTTCAATGCCATTAGATTGGAAAAGCAAAAAGGAATGACAAATGGAAAAACAAAACTTCTGTGCCACCTAAAATTTTGGTAACTTGGCAATTCCTCATTACACTGCTAACATAAGGGACAATAAGAAATTTAACAGCTTTCCTTTATTCATCAAGAATGTTTTGGTTTCTCATAAATTATTGATAATAACAAAAACAACAAACAGCTAGTGCTAGGTAAGTGCAGTATTTTTTTAACTGGGATTTTCTATCTGTTTTACTTCTAAAAGGAGACAGCAAAAGGGGAAAGACTGAAAGTAGTTAACACAGAGACATTCTGATGAAAATAACTAGATATCTTAGCAGTCTCAGTAAAGAAAGAATTTTCTAAATTTCCTAAGTAGTGATCAAGAACAAGACATTTCAATTCCTCAAGAAAGGTCAAGGAAACAGTTTCTCTGCATCTGCTCAATTGTTTTTAAATCAACAGGACTGTTTTTATGTTAGTTAACTGCAAAACATCCAACTCAGAGATAAGATCAGATACAGCAACACTTTACCACATTACTGAAAAGATCTCTAAAAAATTATACTTTAAAATTAAAACGGTTTAGATGAGAAATTAATAAACCAGTGCTTTCCAAACAAGTAAACATATTAGAAATTCCTCTTAGGTACTGAAGTTACTTAAGTAACTTCAGGTTACTTACTGAAGTATGTAACAGATATTTGCATACCTTACATTGTAATAGCATAAACACCGGAACACTGTGTCTAAAAGTATTTGCTGTAAGCCATTTTTTGTGAGCATTTCTGAAGTTGGCATATGAGCAAACTATTTTTTTTTAACGTACCGCTTAAAAATAACACCAGCCAACCAGAAAGATCTACAAAAATTCACAGAAGAGTAAACACACTTCTGATGTTGAAAAGCATTTCATATCTAAATGCAACTTGGTCAGAAACCACAAAAGCAGTAAGGTTCCATGTAAAATTCCCTAATGAGGCATCCAGACCCTCGAATCAGAAGTTACATTCAGTCAAGTGACACTGCTGGTTTACATAAACACCTTCAGACACCCTTAAACGCTGCTGATAAAGCCTTCAAAAGGTTAAGAAAGCTGTCTGTTTCTAGTATTCCAATCAGTATGTTAAGGGGAAGATCAGTAAGAAATAAAACGATATTTCAGAAGACTAGTCATAACAAGCTGCAAGCACTTCCAATCTTCTACTGGCACACACTTTGAGTTTAACAGGCGATAAGTTAAACATATCCTCAATGCATAAAGAGGAGGGAAGTGATACAGCTTCAATACATATGTATTTTCCAGTACACACACCCCCAGCAGCCTTTTCTTGTGACTTGTTCTGCATTTCTTAGAACAAAATTCCCAAAGAACTGATTATCTATGATAAACACTTAAACTTTTCTACTCTCCAGACATGAAGGGCCTAAGTATCTTCCAGTGGAATCATCGGAAAAACTTTTAAAAGTGATTGAAAACTTGGCACAAACTTGGAAACCCTGAGTCGCATAAATTCTTCTGTTGCCTCAAAGAACTACTTGAAAACTAAGAAAATATTTCAAGGATCAGGATCCACAACAGGCCCCCCTGTAAGCTGGTTCCAAATAATATCTAACACAATTACCACACAGTACACAACACAAGCATAAACCAGAACTGAAAACATGCAGAAATACTACCCAATGCAATTAAAAATGATTTATATATTTTATTTATATGAAATGACTTACAAACCTATACCACTGCTTTGGAATAAATGAAGGTTTATTCCTAACCCTAAACGGGGTTATCCCTAGATGTAAGTCCATGACATGGCAGCACAGGCCCCGAGAAGAAAAAAAGAGGAAGAGTTTTGTCAAGCGACCTGGCCGGCCCCAGGCCACATGCTCTGGGAAAGGGGGAAGGGCAGATAGCATGCAGACAGCTTCAACAGAGAGAAAACAATCTGAGGAAGAATGGGAATTTACCACGTAACCAAATCAAACAAAACGAGAGAGACAAGAGTATGCAAAGTACGAGGCAAACCATAACCGTGTGAGGGAAGTATGTGCTTTTCTTTGTGCCAAACCACAACAGGATGCCAACAGATTTTTATTCCTACTCTTCCTGCCTTTGTCATTTTATAAATAACTTAGTACATTTGCTTTGAAACATCCAGAAAAACACTCAGGTAATCTCCAACAATGCTGAGAGCAATAGATGAGGTGCTGATTTTTGTTACTGCTGCACACCTAACAAACGTTTCATGGCTTCACAAGTAGACATACAAACTTTGGAGATTTAATAGTCTTTATTTGTTGTTAATCCATATAACACACGTGAGCACGTATGATGCCCCTCAGATAGAGACCTGAAGTGGAAGGGAGCCATTTCACATTCACTTTTTAAGTAGTAAGTCTCAAGAAGTTACTGATACAACAAGAGCTTCCAGGATCCGCTACATTTGAGAGAAAGCTACTAAGTAATGTTTTGTTTACATGGAGACAGGTTACATACAGATGCTAGCCATACTAGTTATTGCCTTCATTGTAATGCTGAAGTACTGTCCAACACTTATGACATGCAGCACATTGCCATGTAATTTCTATTCTGCTGTTAATGTAATTATAGGAAGAAACAAAGATAAAAATCTGTATTGCAGGAAAGTCTCAAAGGCAGGGTAAGATGCACAGAGCTATTCCCTTTCTAGCTGCTTGTTTGTTTTTTTTATAATATCTGTATTTGTCACAAGCATGTTCAAGTCAGGAGGTCTGGATAGGCATAGTAGTGTCGCAGAATCACAGAATGACCCAGGTTGGAAGGGACCTCAAGGATCATGTAGTTCCAACCCCCCTGCCTAGCAGGGCCACCAAACATACACCTTTACTAGATCAGGTTGCCCAGAGCCCTGTCCAACCTGGTCTTGAACACCTCCAAGGACGGGGCATCCACAACCTCCCTGGGCAGCCTGTTCCAGGACCTAACCACTCTCCTAGTAAAGAACTTCCCCCTAACATCCAACCTAAATCTTCCCTCCTTCAACTTAAAACCATTTCCCCTAGTCCTGCTATTGTCAGCCCTTTCGAAGAGTTTACTCCCCTCCTGGGAGTAAGTTCCCTTCAGGTATTGAAAGGCTGCAATGAGGTCACCCCGCAACCTTCTCTTCTCTAGGCTGAACAAACCCAACTCCCAGTTGGGTTTATAGTTACTTATCACAAGAAGAGTGACTGTGCTTTTCTAACTGTTTTTAACAATCACAAAACATGAACTCCTAATGCGTTTGCACTTTCAACACAACTTATTTTTAAACATTCCAAACATTCACAAAAGTTTTTTTCTTATTTTTTTCAGATAGCAAGGAATAGAAGCTACCATGATTTATCACTAAATCTGTACTGCCTCCAAATTCTCAAGTTAAAACTTTTTCACTACTTTTTCTCCATTTGCTTCATTTTCTGTAATTGCACCAATCATTGTAAGGTACTATTAAAGAAAAAAAAAAAGAAAAAGAAAGAAAGAAATACACATTAAGTGCAGTATTAGAAGGGCTGAGCAATTCGGGTAAAATGAACCGCCTCACTTTCACAAGCTTCAGAATTTTTGTTTTGATATTCTGTTATAAATATATATGTAACTACCATGACCTAAAAGCACAGCTTCCGACTCTTACTGGAAAACCTACTCAGAAAACTCAAAGATTAAAACAGATTATGCAATGTACGCCTTCTGAATTTCTTGCCCCACTACGCCACCTACTGCAACTCTACAGAACAAACTCAGAGCAAGCTTTTCAAAATTGAAACATTTAAAGAAAACTACTTTTATTTACAGAATTAATAAGTGTACAGTAGTAGAAAAGAAAAAGATTATTTAAAATTACTTCATAAACATTACTGAGTCTCAGTGTAATCATGTGGAATAAAAAATAGATTCCTCATTTCAACAAAGTTAAAGGACCTAAATCATGTTTGCCTCAAGTATTTTTCTAATCAAAATGCACATTTTCTGAAAAAGAGATTTCTTTGACATAATTACAGATCTTATTATTTTAAAGAGTTCTTCCCCAATGGGAAATATAGAAGATAGGTCACTTCCAGTAAAAGAAAAAAAAAACAACAACCAAACAACTAAGTGTTAAAAACATGTATGTAATACAAAAATAATGGTCTCAAAGCATGAAGTTCACATTAAATCTCATCCACCACACACACAAATTGATACCAAAGGGTTTCTTGCAAGAATATTAGGACAGGTCTGAAAAGAAGTAAGTTTAGGAGTAAGATGTGCTACTAAGACAATTTCTTAAGAGAAAAACAAACACTGACTCTACTAACATCTAATCAGAAATGTGTGTACTACTGCAAACATCAGAAACAAAAATAAACTTATTACCACCAAGCTTCTCTAACTCAAATATCTACATGTATTTTCCTGTTTCCACTTTTATAACATGTAGACACTTTATCTTTCAAGGAATCTAAATATTTCTCAGAATAGTTTTGTTCCATATTGCTGTATTGTACAGACAATCTCAGACTTTCTACTTAGGCCTCATGTTTACGTGAATACACTACTTCATACTTTGTATGCTTGTACCTCAATGCTCGTTTCAGACTTGCAGAATGCGTATTTTACTGAAAGATTTTAATTAAAGAAATATTCTTTTGGCCATAATTAAAAACAAAAAGGCAACAAACTTCTCACATGGTGAAAAGGAAAGCAAATATCTGCATGATTCTATCATCATTTTAATTGGAGGGGAAAGAAAAAATAAATACTCTTGCAATTTCTGAGAAAGAAGATCTCAAGTACCAAGTGACAAAGCTCTACATCTTTGCTACAGACTAAGTGCAGAAAAGCTCAGACTGCACACTATAAAAAGGAGATAACTGTACTTCCACTCCAGACAGTCATGATGTGATAATTAACATCTTACAGGAACACTGTAAAGAGCACTGCTAAGCACTGATAATGAAAGTTAGTTCAGAAGTTCACTACTCCATAATTTAAGAACAGATTAAAAAAAAAAAAAAAACTTCTTAAAAAAAAAATGCTTTTTGGATGATTCCTAGCAAAGGTGTTATCTACAACAGATAAGTATACATCAGTGCTTACTTAAAAGGTAGATTGTTGACGTACCAATTGCTTGGATGCAATTTGATAGTCTTCTGACCTACTTGCATTGGCAGCATGCAAAAAAAGCATGAGAAGTGAGACGTATGATTTGAGAAAACTATTTCCAGCCTCTCTGATTCACAGCTTAAGGATGCTCACTGCAGCATCTGTAACTTCAATCACAATTACAAATCAGTTCTTATAAACACCCTTTACAGTATATACACAGGAAATGGAGAGAACAGAAGAGTCAAGAGAACTTAAAGCATTCTTCTGTAGCTGTTCCTGCTGGTGACTAAACTGCTATGAAATGAGGACTATGTGAAGAATGCACGAGAAATACCTTAATCCTCCTGCAGCTCCATATTTATTATTCAGCACATGCACACACACAAAAAAAAGGAAAGAAAAAAAAAAAAGGAAAAAAAAAAAAAAAAAAAGGAGGAAGAAGAAACAGAGAGGGAAAACTATCCTGCCAAGAAGGAAAAAAAAAAAAAAAAAAAGGGAGGAAGAAGGAACAGAGAGGGGAAAACTATCCTGCCAAAACAGAGTTCAGCTGATTATCACTGCAGGTTTTGACTCATTAAGAATACTCTAGTATTAAGTAACAATGAAATCTCAAAATCCCATTTCAACATTAGAAATATACTAAATTCTAGCAGGCCTCATGTTTGAATGTTCTAAATTACTCTCAGCTCTTGCCATCAGAGCTAATGCAGCATTTAAGCATGTCACAGTTGCTGTAACACTATAAGCAATTCCCAGTGGCTTGTCATCAAAATACTGGAAAACAAGTTCCAAGTCATAAAAGAAAAAATCCACTACAAGAAATCTGGTTGTCTACCAAGAGTTAATTATTCTTTCGTTACCAATAAATTGCTCTAGATAAATGTAATAATGAGATGTTACTGAAAATTATGAAACTAAGCATGCACATTTAACTTCTAGTTTGGCACCAACAGTTAAGTGACTTTTACAACTACATGCCTTATTCTCACTAGATCTTATGGCTAGCTGAAATTCTTACCTACAAATTCCTTCAAGAATGTAATTCACAGCTGCTAAGAGTTTTTGCAGTCCTGAAAAAGCCTCTTGAAATGAAGACTTTGCAATTACTGTGTTGGACTCTAACTTCTGGAAAATTTCAAGCCTAGTATTACAAAAACAAGGATGAAACAAAGAAAAATAGTTAATAAAAATCATTGTCATTTGTATGCACTGCATTTTGACTATTATTAATAAAACAAGACCAAATGTCAATATATACTATAACCATGTCAGGTAAAGTAGCCTAAGAATAAATACTAAGACAACTATGTCCTACTTCTCTGCTTAAAATTTTCTTGGCAACTCTCTGACTTTTACTTAAACAGATTTATCATTAAACTTTACTTGACAATGAAAACATCTCTTCAATGTAACTTGAGAAGAACTCAGCAAACCTCCCAGAAGAGGATGTTTAGGCTGAAGGAGCAAAGTAAATTGCTTTCTATGTACTTCTTCAAGCTTCTTTGTTTTCCATATTTAATAGAACAGGATTGACACCTTTCCTTCAGCGGTTGCAATGGGACCACAAGCTGCATTGCACTCATGAAGAATAAACTCCACAGTATATATTCAGATTATTTAAAATAACATGCATAGTGTTTCAATGATTTTTCAAACAGTGTTCAAAAATAACAAAAACAGTGGCAAAACTTCTACATGGAGGGGCTTTTCTTTCATGCAATTTTGAGTTTACATGAGAAATGAAATTAATAAGCAGACTCTGCATTTGTGCACTTCACCTTTAAGTTGAAGAAATTTGCTTAAAAGGAAAACTATTTCCAATCAACTAAGATTTAAAAAATAATTAAAACAAACAAACAAACAAAAAAACCCCAGCTTTTGCATAGGCTAGTACCCTTCTGTGGGGTTTGAAAAGGAAATCACCAAAGGAAAACATAGAGCTTAATGCCTCTTTTTATGGGAAAAGATTAAGTTTTCATGGATGTCTCCCACTTGTGCATCTTATGAGATCTTCAACACTATTCTCATAAGTTACTCATTCTAAACACAATCAGGAAAAGGAACAGCAGGCTATACAAATCAGTGACTGCATCTATATAACAATTCTTTTGCTCCTCACTTCACAACTGACAAGTTGTGTGATGCTTTCATAAATCTCAATTAATTACTAATAACTTCTTCTCTAAAATGAGAAAAACCAAGCAGTTCCTATGGTATTTTTGAATGGAAATCATGTGAAGTTACATTTAACTTCAAAATTTCTTTAGTACACCATACCTGTACAAATTCATCTTATTCCATACACCTTCAAGGACTGACCAGATCTCCTGGTGCCTGTTTTCTTGAGCAACCTGTATGGTTGCAGGTATCCTTTTCTCTTCACAGTTTTGAAGATTTGGTATTGTTGCTTCCATCCTTTCGCATGGAGAACTTTTTGAAAGAACCGTGATGTCTTCAGATAAATTCTGCTCACTGTCTGACTTTACCTTATAAAAGTTTAGCAAGCAAATACTGAATGCATTTAATTTCCTAACTTAAGGAAACTTGAAAACTTTTATCTGCTTTAGGTTGCCTTTGTTGTTGTTCTTGTTGTTAAGGTGATGCTCAAAAAAGCAAGGCATATCTTTTCAAATTTTAACAGTCCTTATAGTCTCTGTGTCTAACGCACCTCTCAGCCTTTTACCAAGGCTTTCTTCTATAATTGTAGACCAGGAAACTGAAGCAAAGGTTAAATCCTACATCAAGGCTTCACAGATAAGTTAAAATAAACTACAGCGCTCTCTTACTTGCACATGGAAAGACAACTCTGCTCTGCCTCCCATGGATGATGGCACACTCCTCTGGAATAGCATAAAGTACTCATATATCAGCAGCAAATTAACACAGGAAATATATCCAGGTTAAACTGATGTGACACAAACAAGTCTGTAAAATGACATTCCCTTGTGAAGTCAAAAGTCAGATAAGGTCAGGAGGAAACAAGTTTTCAGACAGAAAGGCTCCTTAATGTGGCACTGATCACAGAATAGTGGTTAACTGCAACGCACAGAATTTAAGAGTGCAGCAGAGAACCAAAACTTGCAAGCACAAGATACTGGATCATCCTTCCCCTCCTTGATCATCATCTTCTTCCTTTCTCTTTCAGCCTTTTCCAAAAGTTAAAATAACTTTTTACAGGTATTCTGACCTGTACTCTTTTTCCATGTGAAAAAAGATCTCCCCTCCCCAGTGACCCTCACCCAGGGTCACTATTCCATTTTTACGCCATTACACTTAGAACTAACAATCATCACAAACCAAGACACTGGAATTTCTTCCACAGTACTCAGAGATGAACTGCATACTTTTCAGAGCACAAAAGGTATCAGAACAATCTCTACTACCACAAAGTACATGGTATAAAAAAAAGTCCTTTCTACATATGTAGGACTACAGGAATACAGCTACTGAGACAAAGAAAGATGAAATGATAAAGGAATAATAATACAGGATAAGTATAAAATGTATATCCTTAACTTTAATCCCTAAGGCCATTTATAACAGTTACAAATGCAATATAAAACTAAGTTGCTTTTCCTGGAGGCAACTAGGTAATGTTTTTGAGTCACATTCCAAATACTAACACACTTATATTAGAAAAAAAAGTCTACCAAGCATACATGTAGTGATACATATTTGCTACAAGAAAATAGAAGTTAAATTTGGGTGTTTATTAATCTAGACAACAACCTAGCAATGTTTTCTGCAATATTTTTTTAAAATTCTGTGAATAATTTAAAAATGTAAGCCAAGTTTATAATACAAACACAGAGTAACTTCAAGAACAGATTAGGAGAATTAATAATAAAACACCTCTTACCTCTGTAAATGTTTGGTATAGCTTATTCACTTCCTCAAAAGCCCGGGGCAATACTCCATCATAGTCAGACCTCAGACTGAAAGCATGCAATAATTTCTTGGTTTCCTGAAGCAAGATAACAGCTGTTGTGGTGTCTAGTGCCTTACCTGACATTTAGAAATTAACATGGAAATTGAAAAATAATTAGAAGTTAAGCACTGTTAGTCTTAGGAGGCAAGTTTAATACTCAAATACCTGAATTTACTAAGGTGCATATAAGGCCTTGAAAAATGTTTCAGAAACATCAGATAAAGCAGCCTCAAGAGAAATACAAACAACTGGGTGTAGGGCTAAGACTTCTGCATCTTAACTAAGTCTTCCCAACTATCCATAATCTGGCAAGAGGCTCAAGTGGTATATCTAACATAATACTATGGAACAGCAATATCCCAGAGGGTCTGTATCTGTTAAACTCCAGTTCTTAAACACTAAATACATACACTAAATAAATATACTTATACTAAATAAGTACACTTTACTCCTCCACAAATTATTTATCAAATGCAGATGATTTGGCAACAAGGAACGACTGGATGTTGTGTTGAGGGACATGGTTTAGTGGGAGCTATTGGTAATAGGTGAACGGTTGGACTGGATGATCTTTTAGGTCTTTTCCAACCTTGGTGATTCTATGATAAAACACAGAGGGAAACAAAAGGAAGATTATCTGCTTCTTAAAAATAGTCAAAAGATTTCTGTGACCATTACTATAAACATTCTTTAAAATGTTTTTCCATTGATTTTGGTTACTATTTAATCACATAGAGTAAGTGCCCAGCCAAGACTCTACTTCTTTAACTGAAAATTAACTTTCTTAGAGATTCTCACCTGTACAAAAGTGATTATAGATAAATTCAACAGTTGCAAGTAAGCTCCTTGGCACAACATAACCAAAAACAGCCACCCAATGTTTTTTGTAACACTGTAGTAAGTTTGCTAATGTCCATGGTGGTTTCAAATATAGTATCTGAAAGATAACACATCTCAAAAGTCAAACAAATATGTCCAGCCCTATTCTTCAATAACATTATTTGTACTTGCTGAATCAGAATTCCAATGATTTCTCAGAAATAAAGTTATACTCATATTTAACAAACTGAACAAAGTTATCTATTTAAAAATTTTGATTAAGCAACATCATTGGATAGGCAAAAACATCCATGAAGAAGTATCCAGTGTGCAATAATAACCTTTCAACATTTGCATCATTTTTTATTCTCCTTTTCTCAAATACTCAAAACACCCTTGAGTAATCTCTTAATGCATTACATATGTACAAAAGCCAGAACAACTGTAAATACGCTGTTGATTATCTGCAACTATTAAAAAGAATAAACAGACTTTTCATAGCTGTGTCTATTATATTACAATTAATTTGTATATATATATGTATATATATACATATATACATACACACACATATATAAATATACATATATGGAGAGAGAGAGAGAATAGTTTGAAAATATGTTGCACCCGAGTACTTATTTTATGCTGACAGTATTTTTGAAAAAGTGAGTGCTTGGAGGTTAACATCCCTATAATTCTGTATCTGCAATGTAATGTGTGAATAATTATATTCACATGGTATATCAAAACACTCTGATGGGAGACAAATGCTTTCAACAAGTGTAACATTGCATAAAATATTATATATAATATAAATTATATAAAAGTAATTTAATATTTTATTGAAGGATATATTTTATAATGCAGAGATTTAACCACACTTAGAAAAGTCTAAGTGTAATGAAATTAATACAAAGAGTTTGGAAAATTCACACTGCATAGCCACATAGCCAGAATTTCTACTACCACATCATTATTACTGCAGGAATTACTGGTCAAATAAAATAACCTTGTTATAAAATGAAATTCTAAAATCAAACATCCATGTTAAGCAAACTGTTATGTTAATAAATTACATGACTTAGCTGTTTAGTTTAGCACAGGTACTGAAATCATGGAAGGATTAAACCTGTTAATACTTGAAATACAAAAAAAGGGGACATATGAAATTACCTCCATCCATAGGTTTCCAAATGCAATTTTCATTTCAGTCTCCAAAATACAAGATAAAGCTTCTCCTAGATTCCTTTCAAGATCTGGAATTATATTCAGAAATTGGGAAGTAAGATGAGTACCAGCTCTTTCTGTTTTCTGGAAAGTAAGATGAACATCACTTCCTTTCGTTTCCTGGAATTCTGTGTCTGTAAAGACAATGGGAATAAAAGGTACTAATTGCAACAGCTTCTATAGAAGCAAATATAGTGCACAAATCACTTGTTCCCGTAAATAAAAAACAGAATGCATTTTATGTTACAAAGCAGATAAGGTACATGTAATCACTTGTACTATGGATAGTTTTTATTTATGAGCAACTAAACAAGAAAAATCTAATTTCCCCAGAGTACTGTTCATTTGTGATATCAAACTCCACTTATTTTTTATTAAATATCTTAGATTATATACAGGCAGTGGGGTTATTAGCAAGTATGAGAAGATCACTTCTGGCTTTATTTGCATCTTTTGAAACATTAACAAGTAACCCAAGAATCTAGCCATACTGTTTGGGATGCACATGAAGCTAATAATAGAAAATGTAAAAGTATGTCCTCAGTATACAAGGTTTTACAACTAAGCAAGAATAGGACCCAAAGTGGTTCAACTGGAAACGCTGGTTTCCAGTCCTATAACATACGACATAGTATAAATGACTATGAACAAAGGTAATTCATGCTGCATTTTGTTTTGTTTTTCTGTAAAAAGAAAATGTATCATGTGAATTTCCTCACATCGTAAGAGACAGATGTTTTAATAAAGGTCTCAGACTTTCAGGGAGCTGTTTACCTTTGAAAACAGAAAACTTATCCAAAACAAAACAGCAGTACCGAGGATTCAAACCCTATAAAAATTGAGGCTATAGTAACTATTTTCCCTCTCCTACACTGATTACTAAGTCTCAAAAGCCAGTCTATGTTTACACACACATTAAACAAACTTACCACATTTCAACTGCTGCAGTTCAAGGCAGTTCTGATGCTTGTTTACATTCAGGTTCAGTAGAGCTGTAACCAAATCCACTTTACAGAGTGCCTTGATCTCACACACAATGGCTTTATTGCATAAATTTTTGTCATCTCTAGGAAAAGAGAATTCATTTTTGACATAAAACCGACAGTACTTCATATTAAGTAATACATTATGAATTAAGCACTGAAAGATTTGAATCTCGTAAGCTTATTTTGTAAGCTTCAGTATATAACAAAGTATACCTTCTTAAGAGATTAAAATCAGTTAAAATAAAGCAGAAAATTAACCAAACTAGCTACTCAGAAAAAGCCTGCTTTAAGAAAATCAAGACCATAAGTACTGCAGTATTAATGCTCAGCTGCTATGATTTTAGAATGCAAACAAGACTATGATTTCAAGACATTCATATCTTATCAGATTGATATAACATAGCCTTGTTTTCCACATTTATATCTTTCTGCTGGCTGAATTATGTTCATAGATACCACCCTGAGGCACATATACTATAGCAGAACTACTACAAACTTGGGCTCTAGTACTCTCTCACAAATTCCCATTGCTCATACTGATAGAGGCATTTTCAGATGAAAAGCACTTTGTGGACACCAGCAACACCTTCTGTTCTTTACTCAGAGAAATCTAAAAGTTGAGAGAGCTGGCACTCCTCAGCCTGGAGAAGGCTCGGAGGGGATCTTATAGTAGCCTTCCAGTACCTGAAGGGGCCTAACAGGAAAGCTGGGGAGGGACTTTTTACAAGTGTGTGTAGCAACAAAATGAGGGAAAATGGCTTCAAACTGGAAGAGAATAGACTTAGACTAGGTTTTAGGAATAAATTCTTTATTATGGGGGTGGTGAGACACTGGAATATGTTGCCTAGCGAGGTTATGAATGCCCTCTCCCTGGAGGCATTCAAGGCCAGGATATAAGAGGACTGTGAGCAATCTGGTCTGGTGGGAGGCATCCCTGCCTATAGCAGGGGGCTGGAACAAGATGGTCTTAAAGGTCCCTTCCAACCCAAACCATTCCATGATTCTATGAAATACTGTTTTCATCATCAACCCAGTCTAACACATCAACTTACACAAACCAACTGATACTTAGGTAATCAACTTTATGTCCTGAAACATACCAAACTGTTTATGGTCTAGGAATATTAGTCTTTTAAAAAACTGTTACCATCACAGAGCAAGCACAGAAGTCAATCTGTCTCCCTCTTCTCTCTTTCTAAGATTAATTGCAATGCTGTTTATCACCCTCCACAAACAACGGCAAACCCACCTGGGCAGCTATCTGTATCTCAGTCATTAATAAAAATACATTTTTAATCTCATAATTCCAATATATTTGTTACAAATTGGAGTAGAACTTGTGGAAGTTATTCTTCCAAGTTTTAAAGTTGAATAAACTTTACTTCAGGCCTAGTGCAGTTGAAGGCAATTACTGCTACAATCTTTGTGTTTTACTGTACTATTCTACAACAGCTTCTAAGGGAGTAACTGCTCCTCAAAAGATTATTTCAGTAGCAGCACTTCATTTTAAAATATGATTTGAAATGCTGTACTTGGCACCAAACTACCTAAAATCTCATAAGAGACCTAGAAACACACAGAAACTCACGTGCACAGTATAACAACAGCTTGAGGAAAGAGGCTCTGGTACTGCAGACAACATTGTAAAACACGATCATCATTGTTTTCATCACTCAGGCCATCTGCAAATTTAGTTAAAATAGTGCTGATGTGTTCAGAATCGACTACGCATAAGAAATACTTCATTGCAGTCACAGTACTATTTCTAAATGCAGAACTCAGACAAGGACAGAGAAGCGTATTCAAAGTATAAATCTAAGCTTTGAATTCTACTACTCCTACTACTCCTCTCAAGAACACCACCATTTTGGCAGAGAACTTTCAGTGAGCCCTGCATGAACTTCTAAGTATGTTAGATTCTATGACAACGGACTCAAAACCAAAAGCATATAACAAAACTTTAGCTTGTAGATTAAAAGAAAAAAAAATAACCAGATGAATTTTCATTAAGTAATTATCCACTGAGCAACTTAATAGATGCAGTTTTAAGTGAGAAATAACCAATAAAACAATAGTGAACATCTGCATACTATAGCCACAGGATATGCACTGAAGACTCTTGTAAACAATTAGCATGTTTTAATTAGCAAACTGCAAAGTCAGATTGAAGACCATATTAAACTACAAATTTAGTGCTAAAGTTCATACAAGGATTAAGTACCCAAAACCAAAATGATTGCATGTCTTACACATTTTTTGTGAAGCAAGTTGCATGGATTGCCCCCACAATTTTGAATCTTGATTTTTGAGACACGTGTAGATGAACTGGACTGCAGGAATAGCTTTCTGTCTAACATGCAGTAACATTTTCCCCTTCTTCAAGTTATCCAACTCTTGTAAAACAACCCAGGGAATTATCAAGGCAAGTTTGCCAACCCCTAGAATGAAAAAAAAGGAAAAAAAAAAAAAAAAAAAAAAAAAATACATTTTGTAAGGGCAATTAAAATCCCACAGTTAAATTTTATTTCAAACACTTTATATAAGCTCATACTTTTTTCTTTTTTTTCTTTTTCTTTTTTTTTTTTTTTTAAATTAAGAAAATATATTGACAGCAGTGAGTAGCAATATTAGAAAACATTTATAGTGACCAACATCCTGTCACACACTCACTGCAATACTTCAGAGCAAGGTAACAGCAGCTGAAAAAAATGGACCGAAAATACTGGAGGAACAACAGCAGTCACTGTGCAAAACAAACCATTAAATGAAAGGAGCAGTGGTTGTGTTAATTGCCAATTAACATTCTTAAGCAAGGAACAAGAAGAATGGCTATTGGACTGTGGTTTCATTTGTATCTAAGTATGGTTTGAACTTCAGAACTATCACAAATGCATTATAAATTGAATACATTATAAATATTATAAGTGGAATATATGGTAACTCAGAGATTTCATAACTGCTTTCTTGGTCCACCCAAGACAAATACTTCAATTATCGGCCATCCTATTCTACATGGTAAAAATGCAATTTTTAAGATATCCACTAGCATCCATATGCTTTGTAGTAAACAGGTAATCTGCAATCTTCTGAACATTTTGCATAATTGATCTGGTGCAACACCAGAAATTGGGAGCTGCAAAATTTAAATAATGCATTTGAGGTAGCAGTTCCCAGTTTACACAACACAATTCCTATACTGACAAATAGACATTCTGACACATTCTTGAAAATTACTTGGGCTCTTATTAATGTTATTTTCCACATTGCTGGAATACCTGTATTCATTATCTAAACAAATCAAACCACCACGATTACTCTTATAGTTTCCAAATATGTCTAACAACAACTAATAAGCCCAATCCTAATTCTTCTAACAGTAAATCATCATTACCACTAGTAATGGACTAAATGTTTCAATGTATACTCTTGAAATATCCTTATCAATGACCTTGACAGTGAGATTAAATGCACCCTCAGCAACTTCACAGATGACACTAAACTGAGTGGCTCAACTGATAAGACAGAAGGATGCCATTCAAAGAGACCCAGACAAACTGAGAAGTGGGCTCATGTGAACCTTATGAGGTTCATAAGTCAGTACAAGGAACCACACTTGAGTCAAGGCAATCCCAGTTGCGTGTACAGACAGGGAGAAGAATTCACTGAGAGCAACCCTGATGAAGACTTGTGGGTTCTGGTAGACAAAAAGTTTGACATGAGCGCAGGACATGCAGCTTGCATGTGAATTACATCCTGGGCTGCAACAAAAGAGGGGTGGCCAGGAGCGAGACAGAAAGCAACTGACCCCCTTTACCCTACTCTTCAGAGGTCCAACCAGAGTACTTCATTCAGGTCCAAGGCCCCCAACTCAGGAAAGACACAGAGATGTTGGTGTGAGACCAGAGGACCACCACAAAGTTGCTCGGAGGGATGGAGTTCCTCTCCTGTGACAGAAGGACAGGAGAGTTGCTGGGCCTGTTCAGCCTGGAGAAGAGAGACTCCAGGGACCCTTCACTGTGACCATCCAGTACATGAGGGGAGTTATGGGAGGGAGACCAACTTTTTACAGACAGTGACAGGACAAGGGGGAGTGATTTTAAACTAAAAGAGGGGAGATTTAGGTTTGATTTTAGGGGGAAATTCTTTATTCAGAGGGCAGTGACGCCTTTCACAGGCTGCACAGAGAAGCTGTGACTACCCCATCCCTGGAGGCATTCAAGACTGGGTTGGAAGGGTCCCTGAGCATCTGATCTGGTGAACCAGCTCACAGCAGTGGGAGTGGAACTGGATGGGCTTTAATGTTTTTTCCAAGTCATTCTATGATTCTTTGAGACATACGTACAGAGAATTTAAGGGCATAGGTATAAGCATAGTAGGTTTTACTTAATATCTGAACTTTTCTTAAGAAGCCTACTTGGGTTCACAGAACCAGTGTAGTAAGCAGGAGTTTCCTGGCTCATGTGAAACCTACTGTCCTTTTAAGATCAGATGGCTTTTTTAGTGTTGTTTGTTTGTTTCATATAGCCTGATATTCTTACATCTGCTTTTTCCAAAAATTCTTGTGGATCACCTTTTATTCACATACCTGGTATATCCTCAGATTTTAGGGACTTGATAAACTCAAGGTGACTAATCATTATATTTGTATCAATCACCACTAATATGTTCAGATTGGAAGAAGAAGTCCCTGGGGCAAAAAGAATAATAACATAGTTATTAATCTAAGAAAATCAGTTGTGTACTCTCTACTCAGGCCACTAAATGATTTTAATAACCAGATGCTTGTACCGCCAAAAAACACAAGATCACAACATACCAGCAGAAATATTTAAATCCTGTTCTGGAAGATCTATTTCCATACTCGTAAGTTCTCCACAGGTCTGTACTACAGATTGGGCCATCCTCTTTTCAATACGAGCAACATGCAAATCCTCAACTATCTGCATCTACAATAAGAGATATGTGCACTTCTGAAATCAATTATGTATAAGAAATCAGTTTCAAATTGTTTTAAAAAAATTACTTTTGCATTAATTACCTTGCTTAATTGACTAAAACTGAAAGATATAAAAAAAAAATTAAATTGGTACAGAAAGTGTAAAGCTATGAGTATCTTTCGCTTAACCTCCAGTATAAGAAGTCCACAAAAAGACATCCAAAATACAGCCAAGAAATCTTTGCTTTGAGAAACCTTTCTGCTAGCATCCAAAACTTTTCTTCCTTTTTTGCTGCATAGTCTGCAAGTAACCTGCCAGACATTTCTCAAAATAAAAAGTTCCTCCTCCTACTGGAACATAAGAGATTGGAAAATGAGGTAGCTAGAGTATGCAAGCAAGCACGAAGGCCCCTTGTGCTGCAGACAGTAAAAAGAAGGCAATCTTCTTATCTCAAAAAGTTCCGGTTACTACTTCAGCAAGTTTAGTTAGTATTTGAAAAAAAGATTCCACATATCTAGATCATACCAATTGCAGACCAGCAATGCAGAATACTAGGAAAGGTCATGGAATTGCTAACTACACAACCTCAATGCCATGAATTGTTAATTCCAACTAAGAAGAGTTAAACGAAAGCATTACCAACCTCTTGGTCTCCTTTTAGGTACTCACAGCCTTCAGGCGATGGAAAGACTGCCTTGCTTTGAGGGGATGAAAAGCTCTGTAGGAAGAATTAAAAAAAAACAAACCAAAAACATACCAACACCACAGAATATCAAGTAAGACTGAGGAAAAAGACTCAACGTTTTTTTTACTCCTGTCAAGAGTCAGAATAAAGCTCTCTAATATTATGTGTTTACTTAACTTTTGGGTAGATTTTATATTCTCTCTTACTTGGTAGGAGCAAGATGTGAGTGAGAACTCAAAAGAAACAAATACTAACAGAAACAGAACATAAAACAGTCTTTTTTAAAAAAGCTGTTTTTAGAAAACACCGAAATTAACAGGTAAAAAAACATTCTCAATATCTATGATAAAGTATCTATATGATTTCAAAAGGCCTTACTGGCTTTCTTTTAAAATAAATATAGCAGTTAACACAGTAAGGTTTTTTTCTCAACTTCTGTGGGTTTGTAACTGTGAACTCTTTGAAATAAGTTTTCTTTTGACAACCACTTAAAAGTATTACTGAAGTATCTGATTATTTTAATGGCTTTTCTTCATTTGTTTTGAAAAAATCCTTTAGAGTTTACACTCACATTTTAGCAACCAAACTAATTCAGTGTCTTGATTTGGGCTCGCTGGTACAAAAATCAAAATATTAATAGAGTGAATTGAACAAAAGTTCATCAAGACTATTAAAGGTCTGAGGCATGTCGTATGAGAGAGAGGTCGAAAGAGCTGGTATTGTTTAGCTATGAAAGAGAAGACTGAGGGAAATCTAATGTCCTAATGGGACAGTTTAAAGTAGATGGAACCAAGATCTTAGTGGATCCCAGAGAGAGGATAAGAAGCAAAAGGCACAAACTCAAACAAAGAAAATTCCTTTAAAAAAACACTTTTTTTTCTTTTTTTTTTCCCAACTGTTAAGGTGCTTGAACAGGTTGTCCAGAAGGGCTATGGAACCACTGTCCTTAGAGATGCCCATTGGATGCAGTTCTGGTCAACCTCCTCTAGCAGGGACTTAGACAAGCTGATCTCAAGGTGCCTTCCAACCTCAACAATTCTGTGATTCTGTATGTAATTACATACATTCAAAATGATCACAATAACATAAAATGTACAGAAATCTCTAATAATTAATGCTAGGCACGCTAAACAAAGTAAATAAATAAATAAGGACAATCAAGATAAAGATGATATGTAAACAGAGGTGCAAAAATGAATACAAATCAGAACTCAAGACTGAACCTGATCACAGACAAGTTCTCCTGGCATCACTTAGCTGGCAATAAGCACCTATTTGGCAGGGGCATTCATTCTCTCAGTTTGTACACACAACCCCATCAGCTCAAAAAACTGTTGACTTACCCCTAATTTGAAGTATTCCATACCCCGGGAAGAAAGAAAAAGCTACAAAAGCCTACATACAGACTCAGTCCTACCATGCAAGACCTTCATTTTTCTAGTTTGACTAAGCATTTAGCAGAGCAAATAAGCATTTTAACATGATTTACAGTGTGATCAGAAAAATTCATCTAGTTGGCTACAGGATCCTGAGTCTTGCAAGAAGACAACCTACTTACACGAAAAGTACCTGACATTTAGAAACTAACCTAGAATAAACATCTGCATAATATAAAAATAACTGAGTTCTCATTACCTGCTTAAAACATAATGCTGTGGCTTCAAAGGCCCCTTTTTCAGTCCCTGAATTACAACTAGCTTGATCAGCTTCCTGTTTTTTCCATTTGCTACAGCACCATTGCTGTGGTGTTTCAGTTGAGCAGTGTGACATATGCTTATTAGCATGGTGATTTTTCTTAGAAAATTCCTTATCTCCTTTATACTTTTCTTCACAAGTCCTAGATAATATATTTGACTTCTTAGTGACAGGTCTATCACGACACACAGTCTCTGTAGATGTGCTAGGTGGCTTTTTTTGAATTGTAGATCTCTCTGCCTTTTTAAGAGGTACATATAAATTATACATAGATGACTTATGTTTTCCCAACACAGTTTGTTCAGCTTTTACTTTTAGTTTACAGTGTTCAACCTTCTTTTTCTTCACCACCTTGTCTCTCTGAAGTGCAAAGCTATGACAGAGTCTTTTTCTTTCTGTACCATCAAAAGGACCTATGGTATGATTTTCCCTGCTAGTTGTCACTACATCAGCAGTGCATGTACTTTTTCCATGTTTAACTTCTTTGGATTTAAATTGTATAACTATTCCCTTTCGCTTTTCAGATGCGATTAAAGAATTAGCTGTGGTTGTGCTTCCATTTGGAGATTTTCCTTGGGATTGTCCATCAGCACCAGTATTAGCACTTCGGTATTGTTTCTTCTCTTGTTTGCTTTTCTCTGTTTTGAATCTACAGAAATTTTACAAACAAAAAGTCATGTAATATATCTCAGTTAAGATAATACAACAAAAGAAAAAAACAAACCAAAACAAAAAAACCAAAAATGACTGCCTTAAATTTAGGCAGTTACAACTAAGTATTTACAAGTACCACTTTGATGTATATTTGAACGTGAACATGTAGCAACATCTATCCTCTAATAAGACAGCTTGCTGTAAGGCTTTCAGTATGTAAATCTTTGGCTGTAGAGTCATTTCAAATCACCAAAATAAGAAAAACCTTTTTCAGTATTTTACTACTTGGAGAGATGTCCTATTACAGTTTATTTCCATCTTATCACACTGATGAATTTTAACAGCATTTTGATTATATGTAAGGTGTATCACCTTAAAGATCAAGTATGCAGCAGTTAGGCTTGGTCAAACATTGCCAAGCACTTAATGGCCCTCAAATGGGACAGGATAAACTGACTGAGGAACCTGGAAAAGGAACAACTGAGGGAAACATATAAACCTTCTACAGGAATCATAATATGATGACTGCATAAGAAATTATTTCTTATAAAAGCAGAGAAAATATTCATTAAATTTATCAGATGCTAAGTTTAAAATGCCCCCAACATTTACTCCCGTGCCCTATACTGGTACTACCAGAAGGCATTTAAGAAATGCCTGTAGAACAGATAACTTGAATGCCCTGACAAGTATACAAGATTTTGCCATGATTAAGAAACAATCCAAAGCTTTACCATCTCAGGACTCATAAGAACATTCTTACTCTACATTAGTTTTCAATTACTTTTTACACTTGCTACACTTAAAGTGAAAAGTTGCTTTCTTTGCCTCAAGTAGCCTATTTTTTGCTAACAGAACATGAAATATGCAGTACAGATCAACAAGGTAGTGCTCAAAGCAGAAAAAAAAAAGGCTTTTTGTAACAGTAGTGTTGGAAGGATACTATTCCTGCTTTATTTGAATTGCAACTATATACTTAGAGTTTACAACTGTTTGAATCCTGCTTTCTCAACAACCTTAAACTGAATGGTTCAGACAGAATCCACTCACAAATCTACTCATAAATGAAATGCCAACACTTTAGCTAAAATGCTGTATTTTATTTAGTGAACAAGTGGAAAACAAATCTTAAATTCATTATTCAAAACAATCCAACAGTAGTTATACCTAATGAGAATTTACCTTTGAAATTCTGACTTTCTTTCCACAGTTTGATTATAAGACCTTGTGACTTCAGAGTTCTGAAAAAAGAAAAAAAAAGTCCAAGTGCTCTTAGAGATAACTGCTGTAACAAACTCTTCACAAGATGTCACAAGCTATTATTTCGTATTAGAATCTCTTCACAAACTCTTCACAAGATGGCACAAGCTATTATTTCGTATTAGAATCATAGTGATTTTGAGTAAGCTAGAACTAGTCACTCACCAAGTATTTATTATGGGTAAGGATTTTTTTTTTTTAATCTCCAGGACTAACTTTGAGATGTGTCCTTGCTCAAGGGGAAATCCTGGCATGCAGCCCACCACCACGTGGAAGAGCTGAAGGAGCTCTGGGCCATCCCCTATTTATGGAGTGAGAAGGTTTGCACACAGTCATTACTCTGCTGTTAGACAAGATGTCTACACCTGTTCCTCCAGCATCTCAGCTGAACCAGATGATAGCCAGTCAGAAATAGACAGCAGATGGAACAACATTGTTAAGCACTTCTTATCATGCTTATTCCATAATCCTAGGAGTTTTCTGTCCCTCACCCCCTAGCCCTTTTTGCTGTTTTTCCTACAGTCTCTTCCCAAGCATCCACAACTTGCTGACACCAACTAATGACATCATCCAAAGCAGGAGGCTACCCAGCTTGCAGGTAGGGAGACCACAACAGGGAGCTCAAAGGAGTCTGTAGGACATACAGTCAAACAGGCTTTCTTCTAAGGTTCTCTCTTTACTTATTACAGATCAATACATCACTACTAGCAAGAATACTGTGATTAATATTGTGACTCTATATATGGATAAAAAGCTGTTAGTTTGTATGGGAAACTGTTGATCAAAGCCTGAACCTCTGATTAACAACCTCAGGCAAGCAATGAATCAGCTGCAGGAGCACAAGCAAAGGTAATTTAGCTGTGCTACTGGAAGGGGTGGAGCTTGGTTCCACCTCTCCCAGATCTCATTTAAGGGCTGACTACCACTAAGGCAGGCTTTCTTCTTCAGGAGATTGCTCCTGTGTGCAGTGAATTGAGAACCTTCGACATTGAAGAGTGTTTTCCATTTAATATAGATTATTTTTCTATCCTAATAATCTTTCATACAAAACATCTGTTTAACCTGTGTTTACCTACTGACCGTATAATTGTGTAACTGTAAATAGTTATTATCAGCAAATAAGTACATATGTAATGCAGTCAACCTGACATTCCATCAAAGTTTCAACCTGCTTTAAGAGAAAGAAAAATAACAAGGAAAAAGGGAAATTGTGCAACATAGTAAGTTTTTCAGAGAAAGCAGTTCTGATTCAGATAGGACTTAGATCCTTCTTAGATCGCTGAAACATAACCAGTTGCAGGTCAAAGTATGGAGTAATGGAAGCAGTTCTGGATCTAACCTGGCTGTGATGAAGAAGATCTGACATCGGATGGCAGCTAAACAGACAGAATAAAACATCTGCCAGCCTGGGAACTAGGGCTGGGGACTCAGGGACCTACAAACAGCAGACACCCTGAAAATATCATTGATGAAGATAAAACAAAAGTAAACAACTTACTGCCTGACAAAGTAGGAATTGACAAGAGAATTAATATTGTTTGAAGATAATGAAGGAAAAAAAGAAACATCACTTCCTCAGGAAAAGGACAAAATGGAACTTCTCTCTCTGAAAAACTTCCTGTGCAGCACATGCTCCTTTTCATGCATTATTTCTTCAGGCAGGTAGAAAGTTCTCTGGAGTACCAGGTTAATTCTGTGGTGCTGCGACCCAGTCCTGAGCTCTGCAATGCTTTACACTCAATGACAAGGATCAATGTTGCAGACTGACATCGCTTTGCCCCCTGCTGAGCCCTACTGGGGGCAGTCAGTCTCCTCCAACATCAGCTGTAAATCTCTTTCCAGGTCACACCCTCTCTCAAAGTACCCTTCTGAGGTCAGTATGACCTTGACTTCCCTGACTGGCTCGATACCAATGATTTTATGATTCCAAACGCATATAGAGTTGTGTGGAACTTGTTCTTGATAAATACTATATTAAGTATAGCCTTAACTGAAAACCTGTAATAGTAATGGAATTGCAAACATTCTTAAGTTTGTCACTCATAGTAAATCTATTCACTGTCATAATATAGTTAGGTTTGTTGAACTTGTAATTATCCCCAAACTACTATATTATGCATTTTCTTAAGTAATCTTTCTACTACCACTGGTTGCTGCTACTATTAGTTGGTGCTATACTTTTTATATTTTACATATATGCCTGTTTCCTGGTATATTTTCTATAACACAGTATTTAGATATCTATATTTACGAGGCACACAACAGGTAAAAGAGAAGTCCAGAGTTAGTAAGAAAAAACAAAACAAAAAAACCCATAAATATAAAACTAATTAAGCTCACCTCAGATTCACGTGTATAAGAAGTCAGCATGTAAAATAAACATTTTTTTATATTTGCGAAACTTAATAAGAAAGTCACCTGAAAACTGCTTCCAACTATCACCTACATAAGGCCAAAGACAGGGTATTTCTATGGAGGGTTTATGCAGAAGAGATGTATTACTGTTCCCCATCAGAATTACCAGGGGAACATTCTGAAGCCAGTTACATAGGCTTGGCTAAGAGTAAGGATGGTCCTCAGACATCAATCTGAGCAGCAGGCAGTTACGCTACTGCTTTGCCTGTCTGTAGTGCATGTGGTATCACAACAGCATCACCAAGTAAGTGGAACACAGTTTTGACTGGGTGAGAACAGAAGTATCTCAGTATTGCAGCAGTGTGGAGAACATGGAACAGCAGAACACAGAACAGGCTGCTGACATGAACTCTTCCCCACCAATTAGCTTAAACACCTTTTGGTCCATTAATCTACACCAGAATGTAGTAAGTTACAACAGAGAATGGTAATGTAAATTGCTTTCAATAAGGAATCACTTGACAGCACATCCTTTTACAAATAATTACTCCCTCAGTAACTGGGCCATGCTGACTTGACAGGGTCTTTAGGTCACTGTGGCAAGCACTCTGCTACCTAGGGAGCCTTGCAAAGGCCTACAAGATATTAGCTACTTCACTTGCCCGTTAGAAAGCATTTCTTAAAAGCCCTCTTATTAAAGGGTTGGAGAAACCTGTGGAACTCTAAAGAAATTGAGGAAATCTTGAGAATTCATGAGCTTGAACAGCAGCAAAAGCACTGAAAGCATAAAGGGACTGCTAAAGGCTTCTGTCCTGCAGAATTACACCATGCAATATGCTGCACGAAGAGCTCTCGGTTCATGTTATTATAGTCAAATAGAAACCAAAGTGCTTTATTGGTTTATTAACATCTGCTCTTATCTTTATCACTTCAAGTCTCTTCCCTTTCAACCATGAGTATTCAAGGTACATTTAATATTTTCTTTTCATAGAATCATAGAACGGCCTGGGTTGAAAAGGACCTCAAAGATCATCCAGTTTCAACTCCCCTGCTATGTGCAGGGTCATCAACCACCAGACCAGCCTGGTCTCAGGATGGGACATCCACAACCTCCTTCATTTCTCAAAAAATCTCTTAATAATTCCATGACTTCCAGTTAATTTGGTCTCCTACATTAAACATTCTGCTGCCTTCTTCTCAGCATTGTCAGTTTTTGGTAAATGTCCTTACGAAACAGGCTGTGTTAGGTGTGGTGTCTACAGAGAGTACAGACTATCATCTCCTCTGGTGTTACGCACGTACTAATAATCTACATCTAATTTTTGTAATTGATTTGTATCTCACTTGTTAAGAGGAAATACTTGAAAGTTGCTTTTTAAGGTGCTGAAAAGTGAAATTTGCAAATAATCAGAAAATCAATATAAGTTGGTCTAAGATAAAGAATAACCAAAGAGAAGAATAGCTTTGGTAACAGTTTCAGGCTCAACAGCCCTCACCAGACAGATATACTACAATTTTTATTAAGTCCCACAATTTCTGATACCTATCCTACCCATGGGCTCTGGAGGAATACAGTTACCTGGCTGGAATTTGCAGCTACCTGAATAATCAGCCCTCTTTCTGCTCTTGGTGAAGAGCATTTCATTTTAACATAGATTCATTCTTCCATCAGAAAACTGCTAAATAATTCACTCTCTTTCACATGGGGATATGATTAAAAATATAATAATACAGATTATCCTACTTTGTCATCCTGGCCATTTAAACTGTCTTCCTTTATTTTCTTCATTTTCTTTCTGGACATCTTTCAAACCTATGAAGAAAAAAAGTGATCATGTTATTACTTCACGTTTTTATTTCCTGCTGGTATTTAAAAAAAATATTGTAACTGCACTGAGAAAAAAATCTTTTTTGTTTCCTCTTCACATTACACAGCCACGACAAATTTGAACAGCACTGAGGATCCACATCTCACTCCGAGAACTTCCCAGAAGAAAAGGGTGGTCGTTCCTTGCTCTACCACCTGCTTGAGACTTGCAACTACCAGCAGACACACCAGGCTAAAAAAGGCAAACACCCTGCTGTGCCTTTAACATGATGACTTTTACAGCAGTACCAACTATTTACCAGCCTCCACACCTCAACCCAGTGTTAGAGAGTTTCTTGGATACAAAGCAATTTAGTGAGAACTGAAGCAATTTCCAGGTGTGCTGATGAAGACTAGAAGACCATTTTTTACTAACGATAAGCAAAGAGCAGATCGGGGAGAGAAGCTAAGTGTGAGGTAGTTGTGGAGGCTCAGGCCGCCGCGATGAACGGCCCCAAAGAGACCAACACCAAACCCGCACTGCAAGGCGACCAGAGAAGGCGACCCTTCTCTCTAATGTGCGGATATTCCCTTGCCAGGGTGCCCTTCGGCCCGGCCGCCAGGGATTGCAGTCAGTGTCCGCTCAAACCGTGCGCTTATCGCGCACGGGGCTGGAAAGACTTTCTACTCACTTCAAGTTTTTTCATCCAGTTATTTCAGACCCTGAGAATTCAATACGTTGCCTCCCAGAACACAGCCCGTTCCGGGACGACGCCCCCCGTTCTTAGTGAGAGAAGCACAGCCTCAGCACTGGGCCCTCGGAGCGCGTCCCGCCGGGCCTCACCCGGCCGCTGCCCCTTCTTTCCCCCTCACTGCAGCGCAGCCCCGGGCCAGGCCGCACTTCCGCACGCACCCTGCCGCCGGGCCTAAGAGAGCTCCGCGCGAGAGGGCCTCCACAAGCACCCAGACGCCCGCCGTTCCGGCCCGGGAAGCCCCTCCTCCCACAGCGGTGCTCTGGGAAACGTAGGCGGTGCGCCGCGCCTCCTGCCCGGCCTGGGAGAGGCGTGCGAGTAAGACGGTCGGCCCGCCGCCTGAATACTCGTGCTCCGCCGCAGAAGATGGCAGCAGAGGAGGCTGCGGAGACTGGGCTGTCTGCGGAGCGGCTGCAGGAGACCGAGGAGGAGGTGGAGAACGGGAGAAGCCCCGCTGGCGGCAGCAAGGCTGCAGCACTCAGTAAGGGCTGCTGGGGTGCCGGGCCCTAGGGGAAAGCCGCAGCGGCTGTGAGGCGGAGCCGGTGGCCCGGCGGCTCCTCGCGGATCGCTCCGACGCGGGGGACGCGGCGTGAGGCCGGGGCTCGGCGGCCTCGGGTGGGCCTTTGCGCCGCGCGCACGGCGCTCCTCTCCGTTGCGCGGCCCGATTTCTGCTGCGGGCCGGCGGTTCGGGCCTGCGAGCAGCGCTTACGGTCCTGGGGTCCCGCTTCGATAACACGTGTGCGTTTGTAAGTGGGCTGGTGTGCGAGCGTGCTCCTCAGGCGGGTGAACGCCTGAACCACATGTATACCCACGTGCTTTCTTTTTCAACCATCTTAGCCAACGTACGTGCTCGGGAGGTGCAAGGAGGGTGGCTGCGCTGGGTGGCACGCGGCGCTGTGCGCTCCCTCCGCGTCTTTCTAGTAATCGTAACGCTTTTCTCAGTCAGATCCGCATTGTGAGAGAGCTCGTACCAAAAAACATAACTTGATTTTGACTCTTTTTATTAATAAATTGTGTAGAAAACACCACCGGGCACTTTGTGACTTTTAAATAGGTGACTAGATGGGAAGTAAAAGCGTGTCTCAGGTGAGCTTTCAGCTTTAAAAGTAGGTTTATGAGAAATACAGCAATACTTTCAGTAGCAGTGCTGATCTTTTTTTTTTTTTTTTTTTTTTTTTTTTTTTCTTAAGGTAGTTAGAACTATACTGTGTGTTTCTGCTTTTCTAAAACAACTTACCTGACCTGTGTCTTCAGGTGTTCCTTCAATTTCTTCTTTCCATTTCTTTGCAGTGGGAAATAATGCTATGAAACCACAGTTTTTAAAAGCAAGGTAACCACCTTAGGAGCTGCTATGAGATCTCTTCAGCCCTTGTTTTGCCTCCAGTAGTGTCTGGGAATAGTTGTCTGAGGAAGGTCAGAACAGAGTGATGAACAAATCTTCCAGAAATGCCTTCCAGCACAAAACAGTCAGTGGCTCATTGTTTTCTTTAGTTGGTGGCTTTGGGTTTGAAGTTTAAAGTCCATCGTGGGTTTCTCACCCATAGAAGTTTTGCTTTGGCACTTGAAGACTTGAAGAAGCCAGTGGCTGGCAGGGAGTTTTGCAGCATAGCACTGGATTATGCAGAAATCTGGCGTGATTTTGGATTTTGCCCACTGATTTGATCCATCCTGGGTTCTGTGGAGTGATAGAGAGCTGCTGACGCCTTTTTTACAGGAGTCATACATGGGCTGAAAATCCATCTATCCTGTGCTGTTGATTCTCAGTGACTAGGAAGCTATACCATAAACTTGTTTCTTGCCGCTCTTCTCTGAAATTTTCCTAGGACTGTGGACATTTTTAGTGGAGGAATATGAGCAGTACTGTTCAATATGCAGGCTCTCAGGCTCACCACATATTTTTTCCTTTTAGCTCCTAAGGTCTTTTTTTTTTTTTTTTTTTCTTTTTGGAAGAGGAGGTTTTAGTCAAAACTGTTTTTAAAACCTTAAGATAGTAATCTTGAATGGCCTTGCTCAGGTCACAGCCCACCTATTCATTCCGTTCACATGGGAAGTCAAGATTACTTTTTACCCTGAAGCTCACCACTTTACTACTCTTTGTTTAATTCCCCAATTGCTTGGCTTGCTTTTACCAGATGGTTGCCGCAGCCACAGTTAACTTCTGTTTTCAAACTTTTTTTTAACAGTACTGTTTGTTAGTTAAGTGTATTTGGACCTCTTGCTTGCCTGCTTTGTCTTGCTCACACTATGTTTTGCAAGACAGTAATATGCAAACATTTTCCTGTTATCTTCAAACATCTGATAGTTTTGTGAATATTTTCTTCTGTCTAGGATGGCATCATCTCACAGTAGCTTCCAGGGACGAGCAATAATCTTTCCAATATTCTTCTCAAATACACTGATTTTACAACTTTTCTCTTTTACAATAGCAAATATGACTGACAGTGAATGAACATAGCATTATAATTCAGATGTATCAATGACATTTTTGCTTTTATTTCTTTATTTGATTTTCTTAAGATGGTGAAGTTGACTGTAAAAAAGTGGAAAGCAACAACCTGTCTGTGAAAGTTGGTGAATCAGAAGTAGAAGCCAAAGAAGAAAGAACAGATCATGAATCCGTAAAGGGACCAGATAGTAACATTTTGGATGTTTCATCTGATTATCCAAGAGGTTTGCTCATAAATATAAGGACATTTGTGTTGTATGCTTGAGCAAAGGAGAAATAGTAGAAATAGTGGGGAAGAGAGGTAAATGGAATGCATGCAATTGAATTTCTATGCATCTGGTGGGTATTGATACTTCTTCCCATGCATCTGCATAAAATGTTTTCCTACAGTGTCGAAAATGTCTTAAGTGACGTGCCATTTCCCCCTTTCTGCAGTTCCTGGAAGCCACTTCAAAAATTAGTACACATGACAGTGGCGTAAGAGAATATCCACACAGAAATGGGGAAGCAGGAGTTGATTTTAGCCTTAGCATTAATACTCACAGTCATATCATCGTATATCAATTGCTCTTTTCATTTAGTGTAAGAAAATCTAGAAGTCTAATGCTGTACAAACACTGAAAAGTTTTAAAGTCCCTGCAGAATTGGTCTTATAAACTGAGATATTCTGTGTACTGCAATCAGCAGTTTACTGGGTGAGCTAATTCTATTGGGCTTAGCAAATTCTACGCTATTTCCATTGGTAATTTGAAAAACGGAAAGGTAGCTATAGATGTTCTCAAACATTCTAAGAAAAAAAAAATAAAAAAAAAAATATATATATATATATAAAAATGGTAGAATTAAATGTGTCCTGATTTTATATTAAATAAATACTACTAAAAATCTATCCACCTCCGGCTGGCATTCTCATTTTGCCAGGGTGTTCATAGGATGATACTACTTTCAGTGTGGCTCAGATTCAGTAACAATGCCATGTAGTAAAGTCAGAAGCAAATGGTATGTGACTTGCTCTTTTCAGCTTGATTTTTCAAATGAAGATCATTTCAAGTGGAGAATTCTGGTGTGCGTCAGCATTTAAAAGCAAGTAGAAGTATATGCATCCTACTGAAGAACCAGTTTGGGGATTCATTATGCAAGTTCTTCTTTGTATCATATTTATGCTTGAAAACTAAAGGATAGAAACAAGTATTCTATTACTACTTTTCCAGTAGCAGGCTTGAAATGATGAATTGAGTAATAAAATAGTGGTGAGCTAGTGTTTGTGGAAGAGTGTGTTTAATTTTTGAATCTCTCCGAATTTAGAGAAACATCTTTCCATTCAAAGACAACTTGCTGATCTAGAGAAACTAGCTGACCTGAATGAAGGTGAGTTTACCTTGGCAGTATCCCAGAACACAGATCTTCATGTTACAAGTATTTACATTCTTCCTTAATAGTTATTTTTCAGACATTGCGTCTGTTTTGTTCTCAGTTCTCTTTTGTGCTTAAAGACTATGAGATTCATAAAAAATTAACTTTACAATATTTATTCAGTTTTTTAATCAAATGCTGTGCTTCTTTCAGAAAATTGATGCCCTTCATGAGAATTTTTATTCCCTCTGCGTTTTTTTTTATATTGGCAGTGTGCATTGGTTAGCAGAATATTTATTCTAGCTAATACATACATCAGAAGTTCAGTCTTATTTAGACTCGTTAGTCTCAGTTTAGCCACAATAGCAGGGAACCTAATTGTTGTCTTTACAGTGTTTGAAACTTTGTTTTGATTGCTTCCTTATTTACTTCAGCATCTTTTCTGATCCATCTGTATAGTAGAGGACTGCTTAGGAGTGTTAGGATTTTTCATTACAACTCTTTGCAACTCTTAGTTTTACTCAGATTACATGTATGTATTTAATCTAAATAGTGTCAGTTGTACCTGAAACAGGTTTTTATTCACAGATCAAGAAAAAAATCAGGGTGTAAACTACATTATACAGTTATTGCACCTTAATAATCTTCTAGGGTATCCACTGATGGAAATCATAACCTGCTTCTGCAGCTGTTTAATTTGACTAACAAATACACCAATAGAAAAGTTTCTATAGAAAGTTAGGTCGTTCTGTATTTAGTGAAGAAACTCCTTAGGTCTAATGTTAATGGGTTTTAACTGTTATCAAACTGAATTCTGCGTTAATCCATGGTACTGATTTAAAAAACAAACAACAAAAGCAACTCTATTCCCTTGCCTGTTGACAACAGCATTTTTTTCTTTCTACCGTGAATTTACCGTTTTTCTGCTGTGTGTTAATGAACTAACTTGTGTTTATTGTCATTGCATTGTGTTTGAGATTCAATAACATATGACAGTAACAGAACCCATGCTGTGTAGCAAGTTCCAGTATTCATCTTGTATTGTGGTACTACAAACCTTTCTGCTGAATTCTACATGAGAAGTTGTTTGATATTCAGCTGTAGAAGACCCAGAAGCAGCTGCATGCATGCCTTTATCTATAACTCCTACATACATGTGCACAGCTTGTGTTTCCCAGAAGCTCGCTTTTACTCAGGATTTGACTTGGATTGCTTCAACACCTTTGTTGCCAGATAGCTTTGCACTTGCTTTTGTGTTCTTAATGCTAGATTTCCAGAAGATTATTTTTAGCACTGAGTGCAGTGTTTTTGCAGCTTAAAAAGGTATCAGGTGCTTGTTTTACCTAAAAGCATGGTTAGAGGCTCGGGGGTGTGGAAGACGTTCTCTCATCGGTTAGGCTTTCTTGAAACATTGCAAGCCTCTGTATTTCTGTAAAATTAAATTCCTTCATTCTACAGTGCTCTGAAGAAGTTAAATTAGTATCAAATGGCTTGGAAATTAAAAAAAAATAAAAAATAAAAAAAAGAAAAAACATGAAACCAGCAGTTGTAAAAGATGATGATCTTGAAAGGAATAATGTTTTCTGTTTGTATTCCATTAAGTAGAAAGCAAAGGCAATCCATATATTGCAAGTTTGTCTACCCCTAAACTAGAACATACCCTGAGAAACTAATCTTCAGTTCCATTGACAGGACTTTCCTTCTTTCTTTTTTAATGTGCTTCTCTTTTAAAGTGCATTGTAACTGCATTTAATATGTTTCTCCTTATACTCCTTGTTTGTATTTTTAGCTGAAAAGAAGCCTTGTCCCTTGTGTCCTGAAGAGAAATTTAAAGCCTGCTATGGCCATAAACTCCATCGTCATCTCCAGAATTTGCACTGGAAAACCTCTGTTGAATTTGAAGGTAAAATAAGTCATCTTTCAACAGCAGTAAATAGCAAAAGAGAGAGTGGATGTAGAGGACATTGTTCAGTGTTTGGTTTTCTTTGATTTTTTTTGTTTTTTTTTAACTCTTCTTGACTTAAGCATGAGTTTTACACACCTTATCAGCTCTAAAACTGAACCATATTTTGACAGTGAATTTTGCTATGGGATGTAAAATAGAAGTGTAAGATAGCGCTCTTTTTACATGCTAAAATAGTTAAGACTGTGCATTTCCTTGTTTAAAAAGAAAATGTGCTTGGTGTCTCATGATAATAAAATACGATTATTTGATGAAAACTACTTTAATAAATGTTTTGGTTGTATTAGAGCAATTTCCACCATCACTACCACCTCACCCTACTGTCCTTTTCGCCTTGTCATAAAGTTTCTTTGGGTTCAGATAACTACTTCAAGTATTGATTCAGTATCAGTGCTTAGTAGCCTTATCTTTCCACAGCCAAACTCTGATCTGTTTACAAAATAAGTTAAAATTCTTATAGGGAGTATTAAGAACAAAGAGTGAGTATCATGTTTTTTAATGATCAAGATGTATGAGTGTGCAGGAAATAAAATAACCATCCAGAGTATGGCAAAATTGAAGTTAAATTAAATGAAACAATTTTGAGACTGTAGCATGCTTTTGTTTTCTAGGGTACAGAATGTGTATCTGCCACTTACCTTGTCGTACAGCAAAGCCAAACTTCGTTGCAGATCAGGTAAAAATGCTTAATCATAGAAATGTTTCTTAGCCTTTGCAGTAGGGGAGATCGATGATTTTCAGCAACTTCTACAGCCTGTCCTTAGTCTGAAAAGTATGACTTCTTTCCATTAAGGTGCACCAGTGAGCATCAGTCCAGAGTAATGTCTTGATGTAACCCTGTGGGGAATTGAACGTTGTATCTCTGGTATTTTGGTGAACATCTGCCTAGATCTTGAAAACAGCAGCTTTGTGTGGAAGAGATGAAGGAGTCATGGCGCCAAGCAGTGGGTGCTTCTCAGCTCTGTCCCTGTGTGCTTTGTCATGCAGCTGGATTGGCTGTCATGCTGTGACAGGACAGTGTGCTGTACTGGCTCTGTGGGGGTGGTTATTTACAGTCTTAGGGGCTGCAGATTCACAATATTTTATGCGTTAAGAGTTAAAACAGATGACTTCATTTGCCTGTGTTTAGCGATAGTCCTACTTGAACCGTATTTATATATTCTGAAAGTACATTTCATTTCTCAGATGTTTTCAAAGATGGGAGCACATTACCACTGTATTGTCTGTTCAGCAACTATCACGCGAAGAACTGATATGATAGGACATATTAATCGCCATGTGAATAAAGGAGAAACTGAATCAAGATTTATTACAGGTAAGTTCTCACTTCTGAAAGACATTTTATACTTTTGCAGCATGGGTTATGTGTGATACCTGGATGACAGACATGAGAAAACTTCATAAACAGAATTATTTAAGTTTGCTAATGAGAATCCTACTCTTAATTTTTCAGAATGTTTTTTTTTTTTTCTGAAAGATTTAGGAATGTTGTGATTTTTGTCTCTGAGTTTACCATTTACTCTATTCGTAGAGATAAATAATATACTCTTCACAAACAGGTCAGTGTTGAAAGTGTAGGTTTCTGCCTTTCCAATACCATGGAGAACGTGGTGTCCATTATAATAAAACCTGCACAGAAAATTTCATGCCTCCCCTTGGCTGTGCTTGTTATTAAATCCGTCTTCAGTTAATCTTCTCTACAGCATACATATGTGGCTGTTGCTGTTGTTTTTTACTGAATGGCCATCAGCAGGAATTCACAAATAAAGCTGGCTGTATTTCAGTGCTGGAGAGTTGTGATGGTGGTGTTAGTAGTTCTTTAGATTATAACTGTCATCTGACCTTCTCAAGGATTAGGCGGTTTTGTTTCTAAGCTTGCATAAAAATGAGACTGAAAGCATTCTAGATAATTGGAATTTCAGACGTTTTAATATAATTCCCTTTTATTTTCACAGATTTTCTTTTATTTGCAAAATGCACGTTGTTGTTTTGTTAGTGTGTAAAAACTAAGATTTATTTTATTATGGCCCAGACAGTTCACTATTGAAACCTGTTCTTTTTTGTTTGTTCATTTATTTTGTTTCTGTGTGTTTGTGGATGTATAGATTTTACCTGGTTTTAGTAAGAATGAGACAGTGAGGCTCACACTTAATTTTACTGTCAGTCTGCAATTTAGGAATAGAAACTTAATGCCTGGGGGGGTCAGTTTGTATGTCTGTGAACTAGTAGTAGGACATGTTTCTATGCTCTTAACTTCAGGTTTCTCTTGCCTATTGCATTGTATCTCTGTGTGGTTCCCTTCAGACCAGTTATTAAAGGTTTCATATTTTTATTCAAAGTGCATATGGTTAGTTTCCCTTCTGGGTAGATGGAGAAGTTCATGGGTGACTTTTGGTGCTTGGGAGACACCAGCAAATTTTGAGGGCTGTGAATGTGGAGCTCATGGTAGAGCAGTTCAAATATGCCGCCTGCATACTTGAAAGCACCATGAGATAGGCAGGCTGTGTACTGAAAGGTGTCTGGCTGAAAGCTTCCACTTTTTTCCTGGTTATTTCTGGGTAAATTTTATTACTGTTAGACTGGGGAATAACTACTCAGAGGAGCAGCCGTGTGCTACAGCTGTCAGAACAAGAAAACTTGGTTTGCCACAGACTATTCAAAGCTTAAATGCTGAAATTGTCAATCAATTTCATGAAGCTTTTTGAAACCTCTTTAAAAGTCGTTTGATCAAAAAATTAAATGGTTTACATCTGTGACTGTATTATAAGTGTTTTAATTACCTAGCAAACATTATTTGAACACACAGAACAAATGTATTAAGCCTTAGTCTCTGGGCTTACTTTCTAAAATGTAGATGGATAGATAGAAGAACTAAACTAAGAAACAAATCTTGTGTTTTATGGTGAGAAAATCATGGTACAGCTTGATCCTTGTCTTCTGCTTTCCAGACAGTGAGATACTTTACTAATTCTTTTCTCCCTTCTTGTAGCAGCTAGTTGGTCCATGTGTGCCAGCTGGATTCTTGCACTGTTTGTTACCTGGGAGCAAAAATTCAATGCCATGTATCAAATGTCCTAATTTAAATTTAAATTTTTACTTTTTCCTTGCTCCACAATTACTTTGTTTTTAGCTCCTGTTCCCAAGTCATCTTGTGAAGTGCTGAAAGAGGCAGACACAGATGTGCATGTGTTTCCCAACTATTCCACACCTCAAAAAACAGATTCCTATTTTAATCCGAAAATGAAGCTTAACAGGTGAGAAAACGGGAAGTGGGAAGATAGTTAGGAGGGTAGGTGACTTTACAGTGTAATGTATTGGTGTGTAATGAAAAAGATACCTTGTGGGTATTTTATTCAGAGGAGAAATAGCTTTTGTGAGTAACAAGAAGTTTTCTGGAATAAGAATTCCATTCGGATGTGCTTTTAACTTGTCTGCTAGGATAATTTTTGTTAATTTTGAAAGTTTTCCATGAGTAAACTCTTGACAAATACTGTTGAAACACAGAAATGCTATTTGAGAAATCTTGTTATTTCTGAAGTGGCTAAGGATTTGTAATAAGCATATGCAAAAGAACAGGATTTTGAAAGAAGAGCACACTTGAAAACTTATCTCCTTGTACACATGTAAGATCTTCTGTGAATCACCACGGGCTGGTAGCTATTCTTTCGCCATTGACTGAAGAGCAGCATACCTATATTTCATAGTTTTAGTAATCTAGGCCTTGTTTATTTAGGCCTTTTTCTTCTTGGATGTCAATTTTTCACAGGTTTCTTCCTGTATTTGCATTAGAAAAGATGAACGAGGGAAAGACCTTTTTAGGAAAATCATAAATTATTTTTGTCTCACAACTAGAATGTGCATGCATTAACAACAAAGCGGGGGCTAGACTTCAGCCTGGGCTAACTCTTTGTTTCAGTGCTGTAAATATTCCAGCTTCCAGGCTTAAAGTTAGTTCAGATACACTTATGAAAACTGAGACTTGCCTCTGAAAGGAAGCCACCTAAGTTTGTGGTTAGTATCTCATTTCCTTTTGAATACAGAGCAATTAAAAGGGTAACCTCAGATCAGGCTGGGAAAGGAGGAAAAACTCTACTTGAGATATCTATAAGGTGACTAGGATCTTACCTTACGAAATTTCTGCTGTGCCAAGTCACTATTTCGAATGTGAAACACCATCATAATCCATTAAGGAGATTAAAAGTAAACCTAACTACTGGAATTAAACTTTCAGTGTTAGTTAAGATTTCTCATTTGCAGTCCTTTTATTCAGAATGTAGTCTGCCTTAGTTGTTCTGGGAAGGTACTCAAGGGAAACAGGTAAGAGGAAGAAAAAAATGTTACCAATTTCTAATGGCTTTTTAATTATTATTTTTTTTTATTATTATTTTCCAGGCAACTGATATTCTGTGCACTAGCTGTTTTAGCTGAGGAACGTAAACCAATAGAATGTTTGGATGCATTTGGTGCTACTGGTAAAATGAAATACTTTTATCTTCAGCTAACATCTGATAGTACAAAACTGCAAAAATCAGTAGTAACGGACATTGTTGTGTTTGAATATGCCATTTTCTTTCTTAGGCAGACAGTCATTGGCTTCCATACAAAAGAAACTGCCTTCAAGAGCTAAGATTAAGTCCTTTGAGAAAAATTGTAAATGATACTAAGTTGAAGTTGAGTGGTGTGCTTAAAAACAGTTGTCTTAATTTCTACAAAATGCCATCTTCTTACATGTGCAATCAAGATCTTGAGTTTTTTGAGGCTTGGTGTCTGTGAAACTAACCTCTGGTTGAACTGTGGTAGTGTATCCAGGGTTTCTTTACTAAATTCTCTCTAATTGATAACAAAAATTCTGAACTTGAACTGTGAAGTTGTTCTGCTGGAGTCTGCTAGCATTCTGGAACAAAAATATGAAGAAATCTGAGCTGCACTATTATTTGTCTGCTATAACAAACCTAATTTTATAGGTGTGACCAGTAGCCACTCAACATTTTGCTTAAAATTTGTCACTGTTCTGAACAATTTCAGACCTGCAGCCTGTCCTACATTTCTACAATATAATCCTGGAATTGGCTGAAAGTCAGCAAGAATATTTGCAGGTTGCATTTTGCTATATTGGAGCATTGAGCATCCAAGGGTCTTCACCACAGATTGTCACTGATCTTTTGGTCTGTAACTCCAATTTTTGTATGAGAAGGTAACAAATAGACCATTTTCCATCTTCTCACAAACTTCAGTGTGACTGTATTGGTGCAGAAGGTCACCAAGATAATTGTTGAAGGAACACACCAAAGCTTGCAGCATTTAAAAGAATGTGAGTTTGTTTGTTTGTTTTAAGTGAACTAGAAACCAGCTCCCTTCTTCCATCCTGGAGTTAAGTTTCTGTCTTTCCATAGGTATAATGGGATTGCAGTGGGCAAAGCACCTCAGAAGTTCTGTCAAAGTTACAATTAATGATTGTAATGAAAATTCTGTGACAATGATTCAGGAAAACTGCCATTTAAACAAAATGAAGGTGAAAGTGAACACTAAGGAAGAAGAAAATGACGAAGCTATAGGAGGTGGAGAAGAAAATGCTGACATCATTGAGGTGACAAAAATGGATGCCAATGTTATAATGCATTTGAGATCATTTGATTTTATGTAAGTATTAAATACTTCTCTTAGTAAGTTCTCTGTTTTGATAATGACTAAATTATCAAAACAAATTATCCTACTCCATGCCCCCAGTGTATGTAAGTTGGAGTTAAAGAAACAACCAGCAGGCATCTGATGTATTCTTCTGCAAATCATGTGGAAACAGATAATTAAAAATTATTTTTAATATTTTAGAAATAGCTGGAAAAATATTGAAACCTTTTGACATACAGAATAAAATATTAATGTGCATGAACATTTTAAGCCAAACAGTTTTTAATATAATATCATTGCCTATGTGATAAAGAAAAATGTCACAGAATGAAACCTAGTTCTCACTGTGCACATTAGGAGATCAACTGGAACTCATGTCTTTTCATAAGCCATTCCAAATATGATGTTAGTCTTTTGGGAGGCTTTATCATAGAATTGTAGAATGGTTGTGATTGAAGGGACATAAAGTCCACCCAATTCCAGCACTGTGATGTGGACAGGGACACTTCCCACTAGATCAGACTGCCAGGGGTTCCATCTAGCTTGGCCTTGCGCAGCTCCCAGGAGTGAGGGATCCACATCTTCTCTGGTCAGCCTGTGTCAGGGCTTCACCATACTCATTGAGAAGTTTCTTTATTATATCTAAGATTTGCTTCCTTTATCTATTTTAAAATGTTTTTTTTCTAGTTTAAAACCATTATCCCATCTCCTGCCAATGCATTCCTTGATTAGGACTCTCCTCAAATTAGGACTCTCCTCAAATTTGTCAGTTTTTTTTTTTTTTCCTTAGACCGTTTAATGAATTTTAAATGCATGCATTTTCATGCTACTGGACAGGCCTGAATTCTTATTGCATGACTTGATTTAATGTAATGCATTTTGCAGCGTGTTCATTTTCAGTGGAAGTGTGCTGCTCCTTTCAGGTTGGTGTTACAGATGCATGTGTTGAAAACCCTTATAGACATCAAAATAAGCGCTTGGATGTTTTTGTACTGTTTAGCCTGCAGATCCAAGTTCATTAAGTGGCAGGTATTTAAGCTCATGGTTAGCTACTTAGTACATAAACTGGTGCACTTACTTAAAATATATAAAAATGTTTTTAGCAGCTTGTTTTAAGAATGAAGGTAATTATCAGGCCAATATTCTTATAAGTTAAGCTAACCAAGGAATAAGGATGAGAAAAAATACTTTCTGGCCTGACACTGAATCCTCCAGTGTTCTGGGGTAATTCAAGGGAATTCAATTCTGGAGTAATTTTGTTTTTAAAAAGAAGGATAAATGGTTGAGCCTCTAGATGCAGAGTGCAATTTGCTTTCTTTCTAGACATTTGGACCCATTTGGAACTTCTGTGAATTACTTGGATTCTGCCTTCAGAAATGTGAGGAATCTTGGAATCGTGTCTCTGACATCCACAGACATTAGTTCTCTGTATGCAAAGGCTCAGCATGTTGCCCTGCGACATTATGGATGTAACATTGTCCGAACAGAGTACTACAAGGAGCTGGCAGCCAGAACAGTCCTTGCTGCTGTGGCAAGGTATTGTTAAAACAAATCAGCTCAGATTGTGGGAATAAATTATTTTTTATATAGAATTTCAAACTGCTGCTAGGTTATGCATGCTGAGTTTCCAGACTTCTTGGATTCTGAAAGCCAGACTTTTTGATACAAAATCTATGTGTTGTATTTTATCTATGCTGCTATGTAAACTTAACTAACGTACTTTATATCAGTAAACTTTAAATAGTAAATTTTAAACTAAAGGCTTGGGAAAGATAAAAATACATAAATAGTGTAGGGGCTTGGGATTTTGAAAGGGTGGTGGGTTTTGGTTAGGGTGGGGGCTGTTATCCTGAAAACTAATGGCTGAACTCACAGATATGCAAGTTCTTTGATTCTTTTCTTAACGTTGTTGTACTGCACAGAGCTTTGTAAATATTAACTAAAAATCTTGACTGGCTTCTAGCTAAGAATTACTGGTTTTTCTAATGGAAGCTAGTGTTAAGGGACTGATGTTGACTTTGGAATCTCATGCTTGAGTTTAAAAATATATGTGTAATTGCTAACTTTTGAAATTAATTCTTTGCATCTAAATCAGGCATTCCCAACCTGCAGGCACATGCAGCGCAGCACAGCTCATATGGTGACCTACTGTTTGGCATCTTTGCAGCTGTTCTTCCCTGCTGCTTGACCCAACCTCAGGCACATGTCTAAATTGTCAGCATTCACAAATTTTGTGCTTTGCCTAGGCTATGTTGAGTGAAGAGGAGTTGTGTTGGGCTGATGGTTTCGTTGTTGCTGAGTAGTGGGTGCATGCCCAGGGCCATGCTGAGCTGCCTGGTGGGAAAGAGCCACTGCCGAGATGGCACAGGGCCAGGCCAGGCCGCATGCTACCCATGGACCATAGGTTGGTCATGCCTGCTCTAGATATTTGTAATAACTTAGGCCTATTAAACAAATAAAGACTGAAAGTCTAGTCTCTAATTGAGGAAGAAAAAGATAAAGGTAAGAGGACTGGACAAACTGCTTGAGAGGAAATGGAGAGAAAACATATTGTTATGGTTTTGCAATTTGGTTGGTGTTGGTATTCCACATCAGAACACCATGCTTCATAATGGGAGTAAAGGGGACAAGTTTTTTTCTGTGGGCTGCCTTAATGGGCATGTGGGGTGGAGCACCGGAAGGGAAGGGAGGAAGGGGACGTTGTTGCTGGCCCGGCTCCCTGCGAGGAGACAACGTGGTCAGAGCTTCCTGCCTTCCACAGCACCATCGGTGAGATTGGGGACTTGGTATTCTCTTTGTTGAAACTCTCTTGTTGTTGTTTAGTGTTATTAGGTTATTAAGCTGCCATTCGTTCTCAGATCACCTTTTTTTTTCTCCCTTATTTTTTGTTAGACCTAATCGCAATCTCCCTTCCCTTCCCCTCTCCACGAAACGCACGTGGCCGGGCCGGGCTGCGCCGCGCTGTGCCGATAGAGAAAGGGGGGGGGGGGGCTTTTGTTCCTGCTGCCCCGGGTTTGTGCCCACTGTTCCGGAGTGAGCTCTAGAGAGTACTCCGTGACATTTTTGGTGGAGGATGTGGGCAGAGCTCAGGGCAATGTTTTGGGCAGTAATTAGGTGGTTTTTTTCAGCAGCCCTGTAGGTAGGACTGATAGTCCCTAGGTTCCTGTGGTCCTGGCTTAAGGACTTCCTGATGTAGATTTATTAAGCTGATGGCTGGCAGGGATAGAGATATCTGCCTGGCTCCCTTTCAGACTAACGAACATCACAGGCACCGTGCTTGAACTGGCTCACGAATGCTCTGAATTCCTTAAGTATGACTGGGGTGTCAATTGGAATACTGTGTTGTTAGTCTCTCTAATTGTAGTAGTTTACTATAAATTGCAGAGAGACTTGCAAAGAATAGTGCAGAGAGACTCAGGAAAAGGGCCAGAAGCATGGGGACCCCCAGTATCAGGTAATCTCACCCCTGAACACCAGAGGGACCTTGGGAAATTAATAGAACCCCTGAGTGAGTGTGGGAGATCAGGGGGATCTCAGAACGAATGGCTTATGAAAAAGATAGAGAGTCTCGAGAATGAGATCCAAACCCTAAGGGGAAGGCAACAAGTTAATCCCAGCCGACCACAGGAAGCACCAGCATCAGTGTCAGTCGCCCCAGTGGAAGGCCAGAGATGGGAACTTGTGTCCTCACGTCTGGAACGGATGGAGGAAGTAGAGGAAGATCCGGGCGAGGGACCCTCCCCAAAACCATCAAGGAAGGCAGACATGGAGAAGATAGTGACGATGAAGGCCAGAGATGGGAGTGTGTGTCCTCACGTCTGGAACGGATGGAGGAAGTAGAGGAAGATCCTGGTGAGGGACCCTCCCCAAAACCACTGAGAAAGGCAACCCAGAAGACTAACAGACGCGGAGAAGATAGTGATGATGAGGGAAAAGTCACTGCTTCCTCTACTCGTAAACCTCTGAAAATTACTGAAATCCAAAGTGCGAGAAAGGAGTTTGCCCGACTCCCAGGTGAACGCCTTGTCACTTGGCTGCTCCGGTGTTGAGACAATGGGGCCTCCTGCGTGTCCCTAAGCTGCGATGAGGCTCGTCAATTAGGAAACGTTGCTCAAGACTCATCTATTGATAGAGGGATCAGCAGATGTCTCGATGGAGTTGCCAATCTCTGGGAGAGGATTCTATCAGCTGTAAAGGCAACCTGTCTTCTCAAAAGTGATTTGGAGCCTGTACTGGAAAAATGGAGTACAGCTGAGGGAGGTATCCAGTACCTGAGAGAAATGGCTGTGGCAGAAATGCTGTTCGATCCCACGTTTGTCCCTGGGGACCCAGAGGATTACCATGACCCAGAAAAGGTGAGCGGTACTCCGGAAATATGCAAGAAACTCATACAGTCAGCACCAGGGAAGTATTCCAGTGTGCTATTAACGAACTCTAACAGGTATGATGAGCTGGATAGGAGACCTGAAATTTTTGAGCTCATCCTTTCACTGCAAAATATCGAATACTCACTACTGACACACCGTACCACCATCGCAGCCATCTGTAAAATGGTGGATAGAATGGACCAAATGGAGAGAAGACGGGACAACATGCAGAAGAGCTGGTCTGCAGCAAGGAACCACAGTGAACCTGTGGCAGTCTCAGCTGTCAGACGCAAACGCACACCTGTCCGAGTGAAGGACCGCAGTGAGCCTATGTCACGTGGTGCCATGTGGAACTACCTGCGTGACCATGGAGAGGATATGAAGAAGTGGCATGACGAACCCAATTTTGTACTGCGAGCACGGGTAAGAAAATTACAAAAGAGGTCAGCCACTACTGAGGTTGCCTCCACCGCTTCAGACAACCAATAGAGGGGCCCTGCCCTCAGCCGGGGGGGGAGAGGGATAATAGAGTGTATTGGACTGTGTGGATTCGGTGGCCTGGCACATCAGAACCACAAAAATATAAAGCACTGGTGGATACCGGTGCACAGTGCACTCTGATACCCTCAGGTTTCGAAGGGACAGAACGGATACATATACATGGGGTGACTGGGGGTTCGCAGGAACTGTCTGTATTGGAGGCAGAGATAAGCCTCACTGGTAGAGACTGGCAGAAACATCGTATAGTGACTGGCCAGGGGGCTCCTTGCATACTTGGAATAGATTACCTAAGAAGGGGACATTTCAAGGACCCCAAAGGATACAGATGGGCTTTTGGAATAGCTGCTATAGAAACAGACAGTATTAAGCAGCTGTCTGATTTGCCTGGCCTATCAGAGGACCCGTCTGCTGTGGGGTTACTGCGGGTGGAAGAACAACGGGTGCCAATTGCCACGAGAACAGTACACAGACGACAGTACCGTACTAATAGGGATTCCTTGCTCCCTATCCATAAGCTCATTCAACAACTAGAAAGTCAGGGAGTAATTAGTAAGACCCATTCACCCTTCAATAGCCCCATATGGCCAGTGCGCAAAGCCAGTGGAGAATGGAGGCTGACAGTGGACTATCGTGGCCTTAGTGAGGTCACACCCCCATTGAGTGCTGCAGTGCCAGACATGTTGGAACTCCAGTATGAACTGGAATCGAAAGAGGCAAAATGGTATGCCACCATTGATATTGCCAATGCATTTTTCTCTGTCCCTTTGGCCACAGAGTGTAGGCCACAGTTTGCCTTTACTTGGAGGGGTGTTCAGTACACTTGGAATCGTTTGCCCCAGGGGTGGAAACACAGCCTGACCATCTGCCATGGGCTGATCCAAGCCACATTGGAACAGGGTGGTGCTCCAGAGCACCTGCAGTATATAGATGATATTGTTGTGTGGGGTGATACAGCGACGGAGGTTTTTAAAAAAGGAGAACGGATAATCCAAATCCTCCTGTCTGCTGGTTTCGCTATTAAGCGAGACAAAGTGAAGGGCTCTGCCCAAGAAATCCAGTTTCTAGGGGTGAAATGGCAAGATGGGCGTCGCCACATCCCAACTGACGTGATCAACAAAATTACTGCAATGTCTGCGCCCACTGACAAAAAAGAGACACAGTCTTTCCTGGGTGTGGTAGGCTTCTGGAGGATGCACATCCCAAATTATAGCCTCATTGTGAGCCCCCTCTATCAGGTGACCCGAAAGAAGAATAGCTTCACGTGGGGCCCTGAACAGCAGCAGGCCTTTGAGCAAATCAAGCAAGAGATAGCCCGTGCTGTGGCCCTGGGGCCAGTACGGATGGGACAGGATGTGAAGAACATCCTTTACACAGCTGCTGGGGAGAAAGGTCCCACTTGGAGCTTGTGGCAGAGAACCTCAGATGAGACCCGAGACCGACCCCTAGGATTCTGGAGTAGAGCATACAGGGGGTCGGAAGAGGGCTACACTCCAACTGAGAAGGAGATCCTAGCCGCATATGAAGGGGTCCGGGCTGCCTCTGAGGTAATTGGCACCGAAACACAGCTTCTCTTGGCACCTCGACTTCCAGTGCTGAATTGGATGTTTAAAGGGCAGGTTCCCTCCACTCACCATGCCACAGACGCCACATGGAGTAAGTGGGTTGCACTAATCACACAGCGGGCCCGGATGGGGAATCTCAGCCGTCCAGGGATCCTAGAAGTGATCATGGACTGGCCCGAAGGTAAAAAGTTTGAAGCACCACCAGCAGAAGAGGTGTCACGCGCCAAAGAGGCTCCCCCATACAATGAACTTCCGGAAAACGAAAAGAAGTTCGCCCTGTTCACTGATGGATCGTGCCGCATTGTTGGGAAACATTGCAGATGGAAGGCTGCAGTGTGGAGCTCCACACGACAAGTTGCAGAGGCCACGGAAGGAAGAGGAGAATCGAGTCAATTTGCGGAGGTAAAGGCTGTCCAACTGGCCCTAGACATTGCTGAGCGGGAGAAATGGCCAGTGCTTTACCTCTATACTGACTCATGGATGGTGGCCAATGCCTTATGGGGGTGGTTGCAGCAATGGGAGCAAAACAACTGGCAGCGGAAAGGTAAACCTATTTGGGCCGCTGAACTATGGAAGAACATTGCTGCTCGAATAAAGAATATGGTCCTAAAGGTGCGTCACGTAGATGCCCACGTGCCCAAGAGTCGAGTGACAGAGGAGCAACAAAATAACCACCAGGTAGATCGAGCTGCCAGAATTGAGGTGGCTGAGATAGACCTGGATTGGCAGAATAAGGGAGAGTTATTCCTAGCTCGGTGGGCCCATGAGACCTCAGGCCATCAAGGCAGAGATGGAACACATAAGTGGGCTAGAGACCGAGGGGTGGACATAACTATGGATGCTATTGCGCAGATCATCCATGATTGTGACACCTGTGCCATGATCAAACAGGCCAAGAGGATGAGACCTCTCTGGGGGGAAGGACGATGGGAAAAGTATAAATATGGGGAGGCATGGCAGATTGATTATATCACCCTGCCAAAGACTCGTAATGGTAAGCATTATGTACTCACCATGGTGGAGGTAACCACCGGGTGGCTTGAGACATATGCGGTACCCCATGCCACTGCCAGAAACACCATATTAGGCCTAGAGACACAAATCCTGTGGCGACATGGCACCCCAGAGAGGATCGAATCAGACAATGGGACTCATTTCAAAAATTCACTGGTGAGCACCTGGGCCAAAGAACATGGCATCGAGTGGATCTATCACATCCCCTATCATGCACCAGCCGCTGGTAAGATCGAGCGCCACAATGGTTTGCTGAAAACCACGCTGAAAGCAATGGGTGGTGGAACATTTAAGAACTGGGAGAAACATCTAGCAGAAGCCACCTGGCTGGTAAAGACCCGAGGATCAGCCAACCGAGACGGCCCTACACAGTCCAACTCCCTGCGTACCGTGGAGGGAGACAAGGTTCCTGTGGTGCATGTAAAGAATATGCTGGGAAAAGCGGTTTGGGTCCTTCCAGCCTCTGGAAAGGGGAGGCCCCTCCGCGGAACTGTCTTTGCACAGGGACCTGGGTGCACCTGGTGGGTGATGCAGAAGGATGGGGATGTTCAGTGTGTGCCACAGGGAAATTTGATGCTGGGGGAGTGCAGCCTGTGATTCCATGTGTATATATATATATATATATATATCTGTATGTACATATGTAATGCATGTTAACTACTGTTCTGTTTATATGTTGATAAAAGTTAGGCATGATGTGATGATGTGTAATAAGGGGTGGAATGTTATGGTTTTGCAATTTGGTTGGTGTTGGTATTCCACATCAGAACACCATGCTTCATAATGGGAGTAAAGGGGACAAGTTTTTTTCTGTGGGCTGCCTTAATGGGCATGTGGGGTGGAGCACCGGAAGGGAAGGGAGGAAGGGGACGTTGTTGCTGGCCCGGCTCCCTGCGAGGAGACAACGTGGTCAGAGCTTCCTGCCTTCCACAGCACCATCGGTGAGATTGGGGACTTGGTATTCTCTTTGTTGAAACTCTCTTGTTGTTGTTTAGTGTTATTAGGTTATTAAACTGCCATTCGTTCTCAGATCACCTTTTTTTTTCTCCCTTATTTTTTGTTAGACCTAATCGCAATCTCCCTTCCCTTCCCCTCTCCACGAAACGCACGTGGCCGGGCCGGGCTGCGCCGCGCTGTGCCGATAGAGAAAGGGGGGGGGGGCTTTTGTTCCTGCTGCCCCGGGTTTATGCCCACTGTCCCGGAGTGAGCTCTAGAGAGTACTCCGTGACACATATGCAGAAGTCTTCAGAATGGCAGAGCTAAAAAACTGACGGGAATGCATTTACACTTTAATCTTTTCATCTGCCTTCTTGTAATAGGTTGCAGAACGTTCTTAGGTACAGTTACACTGCATCTAATTAAACATAACCCTACTTTGAAACTACATTAGGAACTGAGATTTAGGGAGTGGGATGAGATTGAACTTTTTTAGCTGTTCAGGTGAGGTTTTATCTGCTCCGGCTTACATATTCCAACTCTTCTAAAACTTTCTTCTTCTCTGTGCTTACCTACTCAGGAGCTGCTCCCTTGTCTTCCTGCAGTCATTATTTAATTAATGTTTGATGATTTACCATTGTGTCTGTCATTGTAAATTTCAGTTTTCTCAGATTTTCATCAGTTTGTTTAGATTTTTTGTTATGTTCTCCTGGCAGTAGGTGGGTATTGGGATAGAAGGATAATGAAAAAACAGACCGGTATTTCTTAGAGTAATGAAAAAGTGAAACGTGACATTCTTGCCTTATGGAAAGTAGACTACGCTAAGCATTTAAGAAATTACTGTCTCCATATTGCTTTCTTAGACCTTCAGTATCAGCTTCTAGAAAGCAAGTGAGCTCAGGAATCTTTCAGTAGCTTAAGGTGTCTCTGGAAATGTTACTCTACTAGATACAGTACAGTGTGTGTGTGTTGTTGTTTTTTTTTTTTTTTGTAGAGCTGCAGCTCGCTGTAACAAAGGCATTGAAGTCTTGCTCGCAGTAGCCCTAGAACACTTTGTTCTTGTAGTTGTCAGAGTTTTAAGGGGACCATCTCCCGCAGATGATTCAGCAAAGAAAATAAGATATCTCATCCACTGCCAGTGGTGTGAAGAGAGAATTTTTCAGAAAGAAGGCAGTATGGTAGTGGGTATGTGAGTATTTCTCATAACTTTCTTGAACATATGATTACTGTGTGGGTTTGGGTTTATTTTTTTTTCTTTTGCTTGTTAAGGTCTTGTTTATATTTACATCTCTTTAAGAAATTAGTATTTCTATTTAATGTAAAGATGCATGTAGTATATATAGTGGAGAAGCTACTTCTAATACAGGCTGTTTGTTTTATGGTAGTTATTTAGATTCATTATGTTCATGGATTTTGCTGTAAATGTCCTGGATTTATTGTTAGGGATCACGTACTCCAGCTCACTGTGGCTGCTGAAGGATGCCTGATAGGCTGTTCAGTCCATCCTTCTGGTGAAAGAGTGGGACATTCTGTTTCCTCCATACAGGGGCAGCTTGATGGATTTAGTGTCAGATTGCTTTTCTGCAGGCCATCATGTTCAGTTACCTGAAAATATGGTGAAATAAACAGAATCACTTTCCCTCAGATGAGGGTATGTTTTGCCTGATTGGGCCTCATCTGTAAATGCCTGATGGAAATAATTTTAGTAGCTGTGATAAGAGAAGTTCACAACGTTCCTGCAGTTGATCTAGTGCTTTGGAATAAATGGAAGCAGCCTTTCTTTTGAAAGCTGAGCTCAAGCTTGTGAGCTGTCTCTATACAAAAATCAATCTAGAGCAGGGGTAGACTAGCAAGGTAATAGTTGGAATGAATTTAAAAGGAAAAACCTTATTTGCTTCAAAGTTGCAGGTTCTGGGATATTTTGCTATTCAGCTGGTGGTATCTTTTCTTTGCTCAAAGTCAGGTGCAGAGGTGTGCAGTGACTTTTTCATTAAAGAGATTCAGTCCTGTTTTTATAAACATAAATTATTAACTCACAAGTGCAGCATTATGGTAGTGATCTTAATAAATAAATTGTTTATTTGATGCTCTCTGCCTGCAAGCAGTCTCGCGGCCTACAAATATTGTAGGCGAGCTGTATTTTGTGTATGTAATTGACAGATGTTCAAATTTTTGTTGTTGATGTTTACTGTTAGCCTGGACAGCTGCATATATAGTTGTAGGAAGAATAGTAATTACCTCATCATTTGAAATTTGCCAAGAAACGGAGCAAGTTAGTTGGCTATTTTTTCAGTGTCATTTTAGGAATAATTAGAGATCAAAATCATCACTCACTGAATTTTCTTAAGCACTGCTGCAGTGTTTGACAGAAGTGAGAGCTGTTGCACTTTTGCTGTTGTTTACCCTTCTAGTTACTTCAGTAAAGTCCTATCTGTATCATCTCAGTAAGCATTGATGACTATTCCAGATTAACAGAAATCCTGTTTTTCTGTTGTAGAAAATCCTTATCAGCAGCTACCTTGTGATTGTCATGGCAGTATGCCTGGGAGGACAGCAGTTGTTCTTGGTCCTCTCTGGTAAGTTCACAGCATGGGCACTGGAGAGTAACGGGCTGGGAGGACCTCTAGAGGTCAGCTGCTCCAGCGCATCACAGAAATGCAAGGCTGCTGGAACATCCATTGCTATCTATTATAATAGAAAAGTGTAGCAGTCAGGAGTAATTCAGGAAGCAGTTAATTGATTCTGTTTTCTGAGTTTAGTAAGGTGTTCAGTTTTTTGTTTTGTTCATAGCACTCAAACCAGTACATAAATAACAAATTCACTTTCAACTTCACATTTAGTGCAACTGTTTTAGTATGTCCTGCACTGGAGAACCTGGCTCCGTGTTCCTCTAGTTGCTAAATGTCATGAAGTTGTTTATTACTTGATATTTACAGAGCATATATAATAAATCTTTTACAGAGTGTATATAATAAATCTTAATATGTGCTGATGGGAGTACACTACTTGTTAATTTATAAAATTGCCTATTGTGAGAAACAAAAATAAATTCTTTAAGTCTTCTAATGGTTTCAAAGTGGCATTAAAAGCAGTAGCTTTCTTCCTGATACAAGTAGGACTGAAAGACCTTCTCTATATAGTACAGTAAGTTAGTGATAGGAATAACAGTCCTGCTACTGTCCTTGTAAACAAAGCTATTCTATACTGCTATGTTAAGCACACAGTACAGTGCCGCTCTTTGGTGTAATTTGACTGCAAATCACTGTGTGTGATCTTTTTAAGGAAACTTATTTTTACTTTACTAATGAAAGTCTTCTCACTTCTCTTGTGTTTCTTAGGTCAGGTGCTCTCTTTAATACTGGATTCCTCAGAAGAATGCTGTCTGAAGCTGTCCAGTATGGCTTAGATGAAGTTCAGCCACTTTTGAAAACCGTAGTTTGTGAATCTGAGTGTACAACTTCCAAGAATTTTTCTACCCATAGTCCTTTTGATGAAAACAAACAAGGTAAGAAAAAAAAAACAGCTGCCTCTTATCATGGTTTTGTAATGTTGCTGTCAGTATTCCACATCATAACATCATGTGCAGTATGGATCATTAGAAGGTTCATACATCAGTTCTGTGGAATAACAGCATCCCAAATACTCAGCTCTCAGAAGAAAACTAAGTATCCCAGAAGACTTCGCGGTCAGAGATAAGTCATGGGAGGAGGACATATATAATCTCTCTCCCAGGCTGGAGCTCTCTCTCTCCGACTCTCGGAGAGTGGGAAGCATTCCAGCCGTGTCACCCAGAGTTCACAGTAGGCCTCTTGGTTTTTGGGGATGCTCTCTCTCTGTTTTGTTTGATTTATTAGCCTCAATCATATTTTATTATATTGTGTTATCTTGTATTCTGATATCATATTTAGTAAAATAAGTTTTCCTCCTTAGATTGCCGGTACTGTTCTCTTTTCCCATTCCCCTTTTCCCAGGCATTCACGGGCACAGGTAAATCTAAGTAACCCGTGGCTGATTTTGGTGGAGAATGCAGGCATTAGCTGCTGCTTTTTAGCTTTTAGAGGGAATCTCTCTTTGCTCTGAGAGAGCTTCGTTAGTTTCGTTAGGGAAGTTTTATCTTTTTCGTAGCTGCTCACTGAGAATGTGACCTTGAAATTCCAGGCGAACTGTCAACATTTAGGGGTAGCTGTAAACTCTGAGCATTGCTATCTTACTTTTGTAAAGAAAACAAAGGGATTTCTTTCTCAGAGCACAGCTAGCTGGCTCTGACTTTTACAACGCCTGCCAGCTATGAGTCTGCTCTCTATTTTAGGAGCACTGCATAGGGGATTCAAAGCCATCATGTTCTTCGGAACTTATTGGCCCCTTCTTAAGTTTTTGATGTCTTGTTATGGAATATATGCATTATACAACAAGTAAGGGCACTGATGAATACATCTGCCTGGTACTTCTATGCAGTGTGGGATGATGTGAATTTTGACGCTTGCTTCCCAGATGAAATAGTTAATTTTACAGTAGCTAATTTCACAATTGCTAATTTCACAGCAGCTAATTTTACAAACACCACGATGTTCAATCCAGTTTCCAGGCTGTCTTATCAGATTGCCGCATGGTTTTTGAAAACCAAGCCAGTGTTCATACTTGTTTTCATACTCATTTTTCATGTTATCAATATCAATATGAATGAATGCACTCCAGTACATTCGTTCTATGCGGAAGTCCCCTCCAAAACCAGAGAATGCTGACTGGCAGGGGATATGGAAAGGTTTAGGAAAAATCTTAGAAGCTTTGGGACCTGCAGTGTCGTGGGATTTCACTCTTGAATGCTTGAGGGACCCTGAGAAATTAAGTGAATATTTGAGTCAGAGGTGGTACGGCTTACAGAGATCTAAGGAGGTAAACCTTATTTGGGGTTTGGCTTATGCATACCGTGCTCTGTATAATACTATTCTGGAGAGAGAGTTTCCAGTCTGAGGTTTAAGCCAAAGAAGAAAATCCCCAAGTCAACTCTGATCAGTCACAGGAGGCACCAGTAACAATATCAGTTGCCTCTGTGGAGGGCAAGAAATGGAAACGGGTTTCCTCACATCTAGAATGAAAAGAAGGAGAAGCAGAGGAGGAGGCAGCAGAAGATCCAGGTGAGGGGTCTGGATCAGCACCGAGAAAGGCAAAAGAAAAAACTAAGAGGCATGAAGAAGAGAGTGATGAGGAGGAAATCTCTATTACTGTTTGTCGACTGCTGAAGTTGACTGAAATCCAAGGCTCAAGAAAGGAATTTACGCAGCGTCAAAACAAAGGTCTCCTTGCCTGATTGATTCGCTGCTGGGACAGTGGGGCCAACAGCTTGTATGTAATGGTAACGAAGCTCGCCACCTAGGAAGCATTGCCAGAGACCCAGCTAACGACAGAGGGATAAGCAGATGATTCAATGGAGCTGGCACCCTCTGAGACTGACTGTTAACAGCCGTGAGGGAAAGTTCAAGGATGCTTTGAAATCTCAGATTAAAGGTATCCAGTACCTGAGGGAAAGGGCTGTGGTGGAAATGTTGTACAACCCTGATCAACAAGACCGTGATTCTGAGTGAGGACCAAGCCTAGCATGTGGCAGAAACACACAAGTACAGCACCAGAAAGTTATGCACAGACATTGGTAAGAATGTTTGGAAGATACGAGGACCAACAGAGAAGACCCTGAGTTTTTGAACTGATTATGACATTTCAAAACTACGAACAGCAGCTCCCCCCACTGTGCGCCGCAGTTTCTTCCAACTCACGAGTAGAAGACCGACTTCTTCTGCACAAGAAACTGTTTCCATCAACTAATCTTGATGATCCCATAGTAGTATCAGAAACGACTGATGAAGGTCAATCCCCATACAGGCCACCAGGTCTAATGAAGGATCTATTCAAACTAGTCCAGTCCTACTCCTTACCTGTATCATCTAAAGTCTCAGCTATTAGACACACATGCATTCCAGCTCAAACAAGGAACAACAGTAAGATTACACCACGTGTTTCCATGTGGCATTACCTATATGACCACAGAGAAGACATGAGGAAGTGGCATGACCAACCTACTCCTGTACTACGAGCATGGGTGAGAGAACTATAAAACAGACCAACCACCAGTACAGCTGCTCCAGTCATCACAGGTAACCAATAGGGGGGCCCTGCCCTCAGTCAGGGTGGTGAGAGAGGGATAATAGATTTTATTGGACTGTGTGGATTCGATGGCCTGGCACATCAGAACCACAGAAATATAAGGCACTGGTGGATACCGGTGCACAGTGCACTCTAATGCCCTCAAGTCATGAAGGGACAGAATTAATCCATATTTCTGGAGTGACTGGGGGCTCTCAAGAATTGACTGTGTTGGAGGCTGAAATAAGCCTCACTGGTAAAGACTGGCAAAAGCATTCTGTTGTGACTTACCCAGGGGCTGCATGTATACTTGGTATTAATTACCTCAGAAGGGGGCACTTCAAGGATCCTAAGGGGTATCGATGGGTCTTTGGGATAGCTGCTGTAGATATGGACAACATTAAGCAGCTGTCTGTTTTGCCTGGCCTGTCAGAGGACCCGTCTGTTGTGGGGCTGCTACAAGTAAAAGAGCAGCAGGTACCGATTGCTACAAAGACAGTGCACAGACGGCAGTACCACACCAAGAGGGATTTCTTGCTCCCCATTCATGATTTGATTCACCACCTGGAGAATCGGGGGGTGATCAGCAAAACTCACTCACCTTTTAACAGCCCCATATGGCCATTGTGTAAAGCCAGTGGAGAATGGAGGCTGACAGTAGACTGTCATGGTCTGAGTGAGGTCACACCCCCACTGAGTGCTGCTGTGCCGGACATGTTAGAACTCCAGTACAAGCTGGAGTCAAAAGCAGCCAAATGGTATGCCACCATTGACATTGCCAGTGCCTTCTCTATTCCTTTGGCCACAGAAGGTAGGCCACAGTTAGCCTTCACCTGGAGGGGCATTCAGTATACTTGGAACCGTTTGCCTCAGGGATGGAAACACAGCCCAACCATTTGCCATGGGTTCGTCCAGGCTGTATTGGAACAGGGTGATGCTCCTGAACACCCGCAGTACATTGATGACATTGTTGTGTGGGCCGATACAGCAGAGGAAGTTTTCACAAAAGGAGAGCAAATAATCCAAATTCTTCTACAAGCTGGTTTTGCTATTAAGCAAAGCAAAGTGAAAGGGCCTGCCCAGGAAATTCAGTTCCTAGGTATAAAGTGGCAGGATGGATGTCGTCACATCCCAACAGATGTGATCAACAAAATCACTGCTGTGTCTCCACCAACTAGCAAGAAAGAGACACAATCTTTCCTGGGTGTTGTGGGCTTTTGGAGGATGCACATTCCAAACTACAGCCTCATTGTAAGCCCCCTTTTTCAGGTGACACGGAAGAAGAATAATTTTGCACAGGGCCCTGAGCAGCAGCAGGCTCTTGAACAGATTAAACAAGAGGTAGCCCATGCCATGGCCCTGGGGCCAGTACGGATGGGACAGGATGTAAAGAACATCCTCTACACTGCTGATGATGATCAAGCTGCCAGAATTGAGGTGGCTCAAATAGACTTGGACTGACAGAACAAGGGTGAATTATTTCTAGGTCGATGGGCCCATGAGACCTCAGTCCATCAAGGAAGAGACGCGACATATAAGTGGGCTAGAGACCGAGGGGTGGACTTAACTATGGATACGATTGTGCAAATTATTCATGACTGTGAAACATGCCATAATTAAACAAGCCAAGAGAATGGCGTGGCAGGTTGATTATATCACCTTGCCACAGTCTCGTAGTGGTAAGTGTTATGTGCTTACTGTGGTAGAGGCAACCACTGGGTGGCTTGAAACATAGGCAGTACCCCATGCTACCACTCGAAACACCACATTGGGTCTTGAGAAACAAGTCCTGTGGCGACATGGCACCCCAGAAAGAATTGAGTGATAATGGGACACATTTCAAAAATTCCCTTATAAATACTTGGGCATGAGTGGATTTATCATATCCCTTACCATGCACCAGCTTCTGGTAAAATTGAACGATACAATGGGTTGTTGAAAACTATGTTGAAAGCAATGGGCGGTGGAGCATTTAAGCACTGGGAAAAATACTTGGCAGAAGCCACTTGGTTGGTCAATACTAGAGGATCTGTCAATTGTGATGGTCCTAGCCAATCTAGCCCACTACATACTATAGAGGGAGATAAGGTCTCTGTTGTACATGTAAAGAACATGTTGACATGTTGGGAAAAGCTGTTTGGGTCCTTCCAGCCTCTGGAAAGGGCAAACCTCTCTGTGGAGCTGTTTTTGCCCAGGGACCTGTGTGCACTTGGTGGGGCAGAAGGAGGGGGATGTTCAGTGTGTACCACAAGGAAATTTGATGTTGGGGGAGTGCAGTCAGTAATTCTATGTATCTATGTATATGTTTGCATGTGTAGTGCATTTTAGTTACTATAGTTATACATTTAGTTATATTACATTTAATGTACTATTTAGTTACCATAGTTTTATATATGTGTGTATATATATTAACCATGATGTAATGATGTAGAATAAGGGGTGGTATGTCAGGGTTTTGTAATATTGCTGTCAGTATTCCACATCATAGCATCATGTGCAGTGTGGATCATTAAAAGGTTCTTACTCCAGTTCCATGGAATAACAACATCCCAAATACTCAGCTCTCAGAAGAAAACTACTTATACCAGAGGACATCATGGTCAGAGATAAGTCACGGGAGGAGACATATATAATCTCGCTCCCAGGCTGGAGCTCTCTCTCTCGGACTCGGAGAGTGGGAAGCGTTCCAGCCGTGTTGCCTAAAGTTCACAGTAGGCCTCTTGGTTTTTGGGGACTCTCTCTCTCTGTTTTGTTTGATTTATTAACCTCAATCATATTGTATTATATTGTGTTATCTTGTATTCCGATATCATATTTAGTAAAATAAGTTTTCCTCCTTAGATTGCTGGTACTGTTCTCTTTTCCCATTCCCCTTTTCCCTTCCCATTTGAGCCAGGGGCCCCACGGGGTGGCTGTTCCCTGTTATGGGCACAGGTAAACCCGTGACACCTCTTCACAAAAAGACTGGCTTGGTGGTGGTTTTAGAGAGAGATTGCTCTTTGATAACATAATGCTAACAGCAGAGTATATGCAACAAGGTCAAGAAAGTAACTTGATTTGAATCTAACATGAGGCTTAGCAGTGCTGTAAAAAGAGTAGGATCTATCAAAGGCAGAGTGCTGGATTTATACCTATTTAACCACTACGGTAGGTCCTGAAGCAATTAAGCAGGCTGACTACCATGAAATCCATAGAGCTGGAGATAGTACATGCCTCTCAGTTCTGTTTTGTACTCTGCTCCTCACCATTGAGGACTACAATTGTCCTGCTCTGCATTCTGCTGGAATAGAAAATCATTCCACCAAAAGGAGCAACTTTCTGCATGTGCATGCTCTTTTACCCTTAAACAAAGTTATATTTTGAATATTTCCTCTAAATTCAACTACTGAGCTGGTAAGCAAATTAACCAGCCTCTCAGTGTTCTTCAGGCTGGGAGGTGGTGGTGTTTTTTTCTTTTGAACTAAAGCATTTTCCCATTCCACTGTTTTACAGTAGACTTAATTTTGACCCTTAATTCTATTCTAGAAGAGTGTGGCGTATATATTAAAACACCAGATACGCTGGCAGAATCTGATGTGGTACCTGGTAAGTAGATCGTTTTTGTGCAACTTCAAAGTATGATTTTATGCTGCAAGTGATGGCCAAGCCAAACTAGTTTTCACCTATAAATTCTCTATATTTAATCATACTTGAGTAAAAGTTATTTTCCCACTGCATAATTGTTTTACTTCATCTGGAGTCATGTTTCCTGATAAAAGCACAATGCTAATTACTCAGTTATATTTCTCAGCATAAATACATATATGAAGATGTGGTTGCTGTGTATATTTTCAGTTTGTTATGTCTTTGGCTTCGCTGGCTTTTATTATTATTATTTTGTGAATTTAGTGAATATTCACAGGTTTCACTGGCCTTTTTTGTGATTCAGGAAAAAGAAAAAATAATGAAGTGACGCAAAATGCTACCAAGCGACAAAAAACTGACAGCAGTGCTGAGCACCCTGCATTTTACTATAATATCCACAGACACAGTATTAAAGGAATGAACATGCCCAAGTAAGGCTTACATTTACCTTCCAGTCTCACAGTGCTATGATAACTAATATATAATTTGTACTGAACCAGCCTTGCTACTGCTAATGCCTTCTTACATGGCTTTTTCAGGTTAAATAAATTCTTAAACTATCTCTCTGAAGCTGGATACAGAGTCAGCAGAACCCACTTTGATCCTATGGGTGTTCGCACCAACGCACCCTTGGCACAGTTTAAGACTGTTCTCATGAAGTACAGCACTCCCACATATGCTGGAGGGCAAACAGAAGTCCCTCTCCATCTGACAGAAGATGTCCAGGTGGGAGACCAGCTTCAAGTGGTTGCAGACAGCAAGGCAAAAGGTGATGAGTTTCTGGAAGAGAACAAATATGGAGACACTGTCACTGTCTTTGCAGAAGACTGTCCTACTCACTGTGCAGCTGATTAGTCCAGATCCTTTTGGGATCAGAACTTGCAACTACGCTCTGTTCAAGTACACCAGTATTCCTTGCAGACCTTGAGTTTGACAGTTTGAAACCCCTGCAATTTTTTGGGGGGAGGAAATTTTTGGGGGGAGGTTTAGAATTCTAGAACTTAGCACTGAATGCAGCAGTATGCATGGTCAAAACGCTTTTCCTGTGGGAAAGTTTTTAGATAGTTGGTTCTTTCACACTCACATCCACTTTTACACTGAGCATTGTAGCTAGCGCCAAGTCTTTGTGCAGCCTTATTCAAGCTGCTAGAACAGGACCCAAAAGAGTGGGGCCAAAAGTCTTAAGCATTTCTGAACATAAATTTAGTTTGAATCAGACAATCATTTCTAAAACCTGGCCAGTTAAAATTCAAAGGGAGGTCACAAAATACTGCAGGACAAAATGTGATGTGAACTGAAGCAAGCTGGAAAGTGCTAACTTGGTGCACTTCTAACTCCACTTCTAACTCCACATTGCTCATGTAATTTGGCCTTTGGTTTCATTTCTGTAGATCTACCTACAGGCAAAATCCTAACAAAAATGAGAATGGAAAGGAACCTTTGCAGAGCTGTCACATAATCTTCAGTTCCAAACTAAGCTTTAGTGATTTGTCTTCATTGATTCTAGTAGTTTGTTTGCTCTGAGGTTTAATTTGGTTGTTCACTTAAAAAAAGTGTATCGTGACCAGACATCACAATCTGAAGTTCCAGAATAATTTAATAATACAGTTTGCTGTTGAAAGATCTCTTCAGTGACTGAGCAAAGATGCTATTTGTTGGTAGTCATTTCGGGTTTCTTTAAATACATGGCAACATTCCAGCCAAACAAACTTGCCTCCATTTTTTTTTTCCCTCAAAAAAACTTGTACATACATTTTGCTTGGATTCTTAGAATCACAGAATGGCTTGGGTTGGAAGGGACCATAAAGACTGTCTGTTTCCAACACCCTGGAGTGGTCTGGTTGCCACCTACCAGACTGAGTAAAGAATCCCCTCTTAATATTTAAAAAAGGGGGGAGTTTCAGGTTAGAACTGTTCCCTGTCATTCTGTCATTATTTGCCTGCATATTTCAATTCAAGTTGAGTCTCCCTTAAGCTTCCTTTAAGTATTGGAAAGTCACAATGAGATCTCCCCAGAGCCTTCTTCAGGCTGAATGACCTTAGATCTCTCAGTCTTTCTTCATAGGAAAGGTGCTCCAGCTCTCTGATCATGTTTGTGATTCTCTGGACCTGCTCCAACAGCTCTACATTTTATGCTGGGGGTTGCAGGCCTGGATGCTGTATTCCAGATGAGGCCTCACAAGGGTGGGGTCAAGATGGACAATTACTTCCTTCTCCCTGCTGGCCGCTCTTCTTGATGCAGCCCAGGACACAGTCAACCTTGTGGGCTGCAAGCACAAACTGTCTAGCTTTTTGTCCATCAGGGCCCCTAAGTCCTCCACAAGTCTGCTCTCTGAATGAATGTCTGGGATTATCCTGACCCAGCTGCAGCATCTTGCACTTTGCCTTGTTGAAACTCATTAGGTTCTTATGCATCCATTTTTCAAAGCTTGTCCAGGTCTCTTTGCAAAATATCCCTTCCTTCTATCATATCAGCTGAGCCACTTGGTGTGTTGTCATCTGTAAACTTGATGCGCGTGTACTTGACTTTGCTCTTTAGGTCATTGATAAAAGAGTGCTGATCTTAAAATGGAGTCCTGAAGGACACCACTAGTAGCCAGCCTCCACCCGGACATAGAGCTGTTGACCAAAACCCTCTGGCTGCAACCATCCAGCCAATTCCTTATCAATCAAATAGTACACACTTAATCTCTCTCCAATTTAAAGATAAGGATGTGATATGGCACCATATCTAAGGCCTTGCAGAAATCCAGGTAGATGATATCAGTTGCTCATCCTTTGTCCACTGGTCCATCCAGTGCACTTTGTTCACTTTGTCCATCCTTTGCTCCACTGCAGAAGGCCACTGAATTTGTTAGGCACAACCTGACCTTGGTTGGAACAGTACTGGCTATCTCAGATTAGCACATGCCTTATCATAGTTTCTAGGATGTTCTGTTCCGCATTCTTTCTAAGCACAGAGGTAAGGCTCATCAGCATGTAGTTACCCCGATTTTCCTTTCTCCATTTCTTAAAAATGACAATGATGATTCATTTTTCCAGTCACCGGGGAATTTGCTTGACAGCCACGAGTTTTCAAATATGATGGAGAGTGGTTGGCAGCTACATCAACCTGTTCTTTCCTGACCTGGGTTATATGTCATCTTGCTGCATAGAATTCTAATGTTCGCTTTCATGGAGACAGCATTGGACTTGTTCTCAGTGGGCGGGATTTGGCTCCCTCAGCTCCAACCGACGTGTTTGAGGATGTGAGAAGCATGGGAAGCATGACTGCCAGTGAAAACCAAGGCAAAGAACTTTCTGAGCAGCCTTGTTCATGTCTGTTGTACGCAGTTGTTCCTTCTCATTGTCAAGGAGAGTGTACCTCAGAGGGGGTATGCTCTCCTTTGCCTGTCTCTTCTGACCAATATACCTGTAGAATAGTAATAGTAATAGTAATAGTAATAGTAATAGTAATAGTAATAGTAATAGTAATAGTAATAGTAATAGTAATAGTAATAGTAATAGTAATAGTCTCGTGCGGGTTGGAAGGGACCTTAGAGATCATCAAGTCCAACCCCCGGGATTCGAGCCTCTGTGCTGCAGAGCGGCACTTCTACCACTTGCGCCACAGCAGATTCGAACACCTGGGCCCCAGTGTTGCAATGCAGCATTCCTACCACCTGCGCCACCAGGGCACACTCACAATTCTTTCATATTTCTCACTGAGTTTAGTTCCATCTGGGCCTTGGCTTTTCTAATCCCATCTCTGTACATCAAGATGGCACTCCTGTATTCTTCCCAGGCCACATGTCCATGCTTCCACTGCCTACATTTCCTTTCTGTCCCTCAGCTTGTCTATGAGGTCACCATACCACTCCCCTGCCATCCCTGCTTGATTTCTTGTTCTGGGAGAATGAGAGGTCTTGTGCTCTCAGAAAGGTGTCCTTTAAGAGTTGTCAGCTCTTCCCCATTCCTTTGTCACTACAGATTGCTTCCCAGGAAATCTCATCCAATAATTCCGTTAACAGTCAGAAATTTGCTGTCCTGAAGTTCATGATCCCAACTTCTTTCTTTGCTAGGCCCATATTCTTCAAGAACATCAAATCATCCAAGCATGATCACTATAGCTCAGACTATCTCCAGTTTTATCCTCTTTAATCAACTCCTCTGCATTGGTGAGCATGAGGTCCAGTAATGCTGCTCCTCTGCTTCGACTTCTCTATGGCTGAAGATGCATTTGTGCTGAAGTCGAGGCAGCAGAATCCCTTCTGGCCTAGGTGTTGTTCCATTTTGGCACAACCTAGACCAGTCCAAGCGAGAAGAAAGTCCACTGCCATCTTCATCTGAGTCAGTCCAGTGTCAAGGGAACTCGGCGTATCAGCTATATCAGTCAGTGCATGGGAAGTGTGATTCACATTTTTGCTGCTCAACAAGCAAGCCATGCTGTCACACATGTATTATGAACGACTTGGGGCCAGATAAAGATAGTACCTATGACCTGGCGTACATTCCCGTTGAGATACATGCAATCATTGCATTCTGGTGTTATTGTCTCTATACTCCACCATCGTCACAAACCTTCTGTGAGGAATCGTTGGATGTCACGTGGTGAGGTAGGTGCATACCATATTGCCCAAGCAATATGCATATTACCCAAGTTGCAGGGACCACCCTTAGGTTGAATGGGCATGACTGCGTAGACATATCCTGGCACGCAAATTAGGCCCATACCCAGGGGCAAGTGGATAGGGGCATCATTCTCCAGCTTGACTGTCACATGGACTGTAGAGTTGCTTCTGGGGATGGTCTCACTTTCCTGTGGATCATAGTCCTGGCTGCCTTTCAGCCTTGCATTAGGTGAGCTGGAGTGAAACCAGCCCCACCCCACCGCTGACGCATTGGGATGCATGGTGGCCAGGGCTTGCTATCAAATATTCCCTTCTCGAGAGGGCCTTGGGGCTGCTGGGGAACAAGTAACCCCATTGCTATTGGTCTTTGCCACAGGAGCTCACTTCTTTGGATGGACATTCCTGTGCTATACCAGATCCCTTCGCACACGCACCTAACAAGGGGCAGACGATTACCTCTATCGTCCACCACCCTGATCTGATTCAGTAAATCATCATTGGTGCAGGCTGTCCTGTTGAAACAAGGGACTTCAGCATAACGTATGGCAAGAGCACAGGTACAAAATGGATCACCTACCACTGAGAGGGCCAAGCACACTGTGGAAGAGTTAGTCAGTTACACCTATCCGTGTAACAGAAGAATATCCTAATAAGAGGGCGCTATGCCTGTCCCCAAGGGGGCCCATGACACCTTTTGGAATAAGAGTCAAGGTGCTGTCAGTCTGCGGCACTGACTGGGCGGTGGCCAGATCCACTCCTGCACTACCGGCAGAGGCTGGTCTGAGTGAGCTGGCCAGGCAGTGGCCGACCGATTCAGGGCCGTATTTGCTGTCATAGTGCGTGGTCACGCATTCCTCTTCCCATTTCCCAGCAGATCACAGGGCTGTGCAGCAACAGGGAGTTTGGATCAGCATTCTCTCGCCCCGTGCAACACCCTTCTGTATCAGGACAGGGTCTATCCAGAATAGTACGAGCAGTTTTATTTACTTGCTCAGGCTTTTTGTAGTCCCTTTGTACATATCCGGGCTCCCTGCAATTGTAACATTTCATTCTTTCAGTTGTTCCTGCATTGAGTTGAGAGACGGCCAAGAAATTTAAGGTAGGGCTGGGCAGCCTCCTGCTTAACTGATATAAGTAAGGCATTAGACAAATTAGTATCAGGTATCTGACAGATAACACATAGCACCAAAGTCTTAACTTGATCAAGGCATTGCCTGTCCATCTGTGCCTGGGCCTGAGGTGTTGCCCAGACCCGAAATCATAACATAACTGTCAGCAACTAGAGTGAAAAGAAGGAAGATGCAGTGCAGGGAGACAGCATCATGACAAGTGAGGAGGGGGTGGAAGATGCACATCCACAGCAGTGTGGGTAGGGGGGGTGCAGCTGAGACACAGGTCAGATCAAGGCAGGAACAGTTTGAAGAAATTCTTCCTTGTCGAATTTGGTTTAAGCCCTTCCATTATTTAGTACCAAAGAAACAACAGTTTAACAGCTGTTCTGTCTTTAGCAATAGGAGTCTGCCAGAGTTTTGTACCAATTTTAACCCAAAGCTCCCCATCAGGAGAGAACCCAGTGTTCAGAAATTCAGAAACATTTTTACTGCAACCTGGAAATAAATCCCTAAGGGTCCCATTCTGTGTTGATCTGTAACTGATTAGAAGAAAGCCGTCAACTTTTGCATACTCTAACATATCGATTTGAATAATCACTAAAATTTGTGCAGCAAATACTTTTAGAGTGCTCACAACCATGCCTTTTAAACTAATAGATAATTAATGGTCGTACAAATTTATGAAGTTGCATGTCAGATAGAATCATTGTCAGTGGGCAAATGTGCCAAAAATGTGTTTTCAGTGGATGTGATAGGCAGTGCCAGCAGGGCGTCCCCTGCTTCAAAGTGCTCTTTACCTTTCTCACCTATCACAGATTCTCTCCTGCTTTTGTTTCTCTCAGAGCCTGAATGGTATTTTCCATTTGTACACCATATCTGCATAACCAGTGCATGATACAGAGCCCAAGTGGAACACCTGCTTGGAAAACAGAGTAAGCCATTAAAATCAACTTTCTTAGTGTGCACCTTTGTCTCAAGTTATGCACAGTCATATTTTAAAAAACCTGATTAGTGGGATGAAAAGAAGTGATCACTCTATGATACAAAGCCATCCCCTTCTCCTAAGATTTCTTTCCAGGTTTTGTCTTCTCAAATTAAGAAAAGGCCAATTGATAGGTTAATAGCATCATGACCGAGCATTACTAATACATCAAAGAACTATTCCCATAGATTCCAGCATTGGTAACATCAAATTCAGTTTGATTCACATTCAATCTATTACTAAATTAGAAGAAGCAGACAATGACCTGGATAATGCCAAATAATTCTAATTCTTGAAACTGCATTTGAAATGCTGGAAATGCTCCCATTATGTCACACTGTTGGCAAACTTGAAAGGCAAAAGGTCAGCGTGCTTGGACAAACAGCCACACACCAATATGGTTACATATAGCTGCGTCAATTTATTGCCCAAAAAGCCATATTTTTATAACGGACAGATGAGGGCGTCCAAAAATCACACACACTAATTGGAGGAAAGCTACTGCAATAACAACCCTAAAATCCCCCTTCAAAGCTACAAGCCATTCATTCTTTTCCTAGAGGTGTCCTTGGTTCTCATGCTGTTTATCCTGCTCCACAGCTGCTGCTCTGTGAAGTCCTTATCTTATCACTCATACGTATAGTTGTGAATAATCAGCAACCTTATTTTCTCAACAATTTATATTTATTCCATACAAATCCTTAAGTTGAGAACAAAACTCTATAACCTAACCTACTATTTATTAATTTTGAGAAAATGGCAAAACTGCCAGAAAAAGGAAAACATGTCAGCGGTGGTAGAGAAAGGCAGCGCTAGTAGGGCGTCCCCCACATCAAGGTGCACTCATCCTTTCTCAGCCACCACCGCAGATTTCCTTTTGACTTATACTTCTTTCCATGTGTGCTCTACACATGCATGGCCAGTGCACAATATAGAGTCCAGATGGAAAATTTGCTTACAGAATGCCTAATTAAGGTATATAGAAAAAAAGTGTTTCCTTAACATTAATCCACTCTATCTTAAGTCCTGTACCTAATTGAACATTCGTCAAATATTTTCTGAGACTCTACCTATATATCTACAAGAAATCATTGGCTGCACTCCCCCAACATCAAATTCCCTTGTGGTACACATTGGACATTCCCATTTTTGTCCATCACCCACCATGTGCACCCAGGTCCCTGGGCAAAGACAGTACCCCGGAGAGGTTTGCCCTTTCCAGACGCTGGAAGGACCCAAACTGTTTTTCCCAACATGCTCTTTATGTGTACTACAGGAACCTTATCTCCCTCCACGGTACGTAGGGAGCTGGATTGGTTAGGACCATTACGATTACTAGATCCTCGAGTGTTGACCAACCAGGTGGCTTCTGCTAAATGGTTCTCCCAATTTTTATATGTTCCGCCACCCATTGCTTTCAACATAGTTTTCAACAACCCATTTGTAAGAAGCCATGCTTTTTACATTACTGTCTCAAAGTTTGCTGAAATGGACAAGTTCAGGCAAGTCCTGGCCAAGGTTCCAGGACTGCCTTTGTCTGAGACACACAGGAGATGGACAAGTCCGGGGGCTACGAAAGGGAGATAAGATACTGATCAATGGCCCTTGAGTGGTCTTTTTGTGTTGGCCTATCTCAAGGAAGATGGCCATCCCTGAGGACTAATGGCCCTTAAGTGGTCTTTCCTGTTGGCCCATCTCAAGGAAGATTGACAGCTCTGAGGAATTCACAAGACTCTGACCCGAGCTGTCCCGAAATCTCTGGAAGGCTGGAAAGAAGGATAAAAAGGGCACGGACAAATCACGGTTTAGTGGGCATCTAGGTATCTGACCTCAGATCCCTCCACCGTTGTCCTACTGCTGCCTATTCTCTCTTCTGGGATTGCTGCTCGAGACTCTGCTCCGAGGGACCTCGCTGCCCGAGACTCTGCTTCTAGAGACCACGGTACTCTGACCATCTTTTCTGCGATTCACCGATCTGCTGCTTGCAGCCTGCTACTCCGTTGCTGCTCTCCCCTACGCTTATTTTGCCCCGGACCAACGTTAACAACGTGCTACGGGACGCTGCTGCATCCAGGAGGTGACTATTCCCCGCTTTAACGTAATTCTTGCTCTTTTCTACCTTTTTCTATCGCCTACTTTCCCTTCCCCATCCCCTCAATTGTCTATTATTTCCAATAAACTGGTCGGATCAACATTTGAATGTTCTTCTTCTTAATCTCACGCCGGGCATAACATATCAAAAGAACCTTTGCCTCACTCCTAAATTGGAGCGAGACAGACGTCTCTTTTTTATGGTTGAGATTTTCGATGATACAGGTCAAGAGGAACTCATGTTGTTTAGCCTTCTCAATAGGCGATCGTGGAAATCCTGGTTTCCATCATCTTGTACCATCATGGATTCATCTACATCAGGCACGTTAGCCAATTTGTCAGTAATATCACTTTGTGTTCCCTCCATTTTGTTTAATCTTTCCACTATTTTGTCAATGGCTGAAGTGTAAAGCTTAACTTCTGTAACGCTTATAAATAATTCAAGTTCCTGAAGTCTGCTAATTAGTTCATTCACAAGGGGTTTCCTTTCCCCTTTGCCATATACTAATGCAAGTGCACTGGCATGCTTTTCTGGAGCTGCTTTTGTAAAGTCACGCCACATTTGTCGTGGAACGCGGACTGTTTCAGGATCATGTAATTGGTTTGGGTCATTACGATTGAAGTGGGGGCTGTATAGCATTTCCACCAGAGCACTTTCTCTCAAAAATTGGATACCTTTCTCTATATTAGTCCATTCCTTTTTCTCAGGCTCCAAGTCCCGCTTAAAAGGGAATCTATCTCTTACCGCTATCAACATCCGCTTCCAGAGGGTGTAGGACTGATTTTGGCATGTGCCAATACCTCTGTCCACACGTGAGTCCCTGGAAATGCTACCCAGTTGGCGAGCTTCACTGCCATCGAGCCACGCACTGTTGGCACCATTGTCCCAGCAGCGAAGTAACCAAGTGACCATATGTTCCTTTGGCTGATGTGTGAAATCCTTTCTTAGATCTCGAATTACACTCAGTTTAAAAGATCGATCAATAATGGTCGTAATACTTTGCTCGCCTTTTGCTCTATCAAGAGTCCCAGGTGTTGATGGTGGCAACTGTGTTGATGAGGCTGCCCCATCTGTAAGTTTGGACTCAAGAAATTCTTGTAAAGAAAATCTAGCTTTTGGCTCCTCTTCAGACTCTGACTCTCACCCTTGTATTATTTCTTCCAGGTAACCCTCCTTCTTTTTCCTCTCTCCTAACTTCCTCTGCTCCTCTAACTTCTTCTGCTCCTCTAACATCTTCTTATACCCCTCTAACATCCTCTGCTCCTCCAACTTCCTCTGGTCTTCTGACTCCCCCTGCTCTCCTGAGTCCCCCTGCTCTCCTGAGTCCTGCTCTCCTAACTCCCTCTGCTCTTCTAACTCCTTCTGCATTTTCTCTAACTCGTTTTGTCTTTCGCCCTCTTACAGGGGCAACCAACATTGTATCTGGTGTCCCCGATGGTTGGTCCAATTGGACTACATGTGCCCCTGGTGGCTGGTCAGATTGGACTACATGTGCCTCCGGTGGCTGGTCAAATTGGACTACATGCGCCCCCAGTGGCTGGCCAAATTGGACTACATGTGCCCCTAATGGCTGGTCAAATTGGACTACATGTGTCCCTGCTAGTTGGTTAAATACATTCAGCTCACCCCGGAGGGCACATAGCTGGTCTCGGAGAGCGTTCCGCTTGAACTGGACGGCACCGAGCTCAGTCTGGAGGCTGTTGTAGTTGGACTAGAGAGTGTTGTACCCAAACCGGAGGACGTTATGCTCAGCCTGGAGGGCATTGTGCTCGGTCTGGAGAGTGTTGTGCTTGGTCCGGAGGGCATTGTGCTCAGTCTGAAGAGTGTTATGCTCGGACTGGAGGGTGTCACAATTGGGTTGGAAGGCATCGTGCTTGGGCTGGAGGGTGCCGCGCTCAGACTGGAGGGCGTCATACTTGGACTGGAGAGTGTTGTACCCGGACCGGAGGGCATAGTGCTCAGTCTGGAGAGTGTTGTGCTCGGTCTGGAGGGCATTGTGCTCAGTCTGGAGAGTGTTGTACCGGGACCGGAGGGCATTGTGCTCAGTCTGGAGAGTGTTGTGCTCGGACCGGAGGGTGTTGTGCTCGGACCGGAGGGCGTTATGTTCAGACTGAAGAGTGTTGTGCTCAGACTGGAGGGTGTCGCACTTGGGTTGGAAGGCATCATGCTTGGGCTGGAGAGTGCCGCGCTCAGACTGGAGGGCGTCGTACTTGGACTGGAGAGTGTTGTACCCGGACCGGAGGGCATTGTGCTCTGACCAGAGGATGTTACACTCAGACCGAAGGGCACTGTGCTCTGACCAAAGGGCGTTGTGCTCGGACTGGAGAGTGTTGTACCCGGACTGGAGGGTGTCGAGTTTGGATTGCATACTCTCATTCTCGGCCCTGAGACTCTCTCTCTCAACCTCAAAATCTTCCCTCTCAGGAATGGTATTGAATAAGGCCCGATAAGCATTAGCTAGGCCCCAAGTCATTTGTGCCTCCTTAGATCTGCCTGAGCCACAACATTCCTGTCTCAAATATGCAGTCAAACTCTCAGGATTCTTTAAGTGTTCAGGAGTAAAACTCCATGACACTAAAGATGTCTGTCTTCTAAAAGTCTCTCCAAAGTCTCTCCACACTCCCTGCCACTCAGTATTCTCTAATTCTAGGGAAGACTTCCTCCTGAGGTTATAAATCTAGATACTGAGTGAGATTATTACAATAACTGACAGTAAGTTCAGGGAGATTGACACAATTGACAGTGTGGTCCACTGGGACAACTGGTCATTTGAAGACTGCTTAAAGGATGCAAAGAAAAAAGGAGGAGCACGCTCAAAAATCACCATTCCTGAACTATTAGTTGCGTTAGTTGCTCCCTCTGGAGCTGCATGCAGATACCAAGTAAGCGTTGCTAACCATGCTTTCAATCTATTATACATTCCTATAACTTCATAGGAAAAAAGGGCTAGCTTAAACATGGTCCAATATGTTTGGAGCATCATAAAAGAGGAACTAATGACATGCAGTACCTTATAAAGCAAACTTACTAGAGAAAACATTTTTTTTTTTCTTCAATAGAGAGGGAAAAAAAAAAAAAAAAAAAGTAAAAAAAAAAAGCAAAGCTCAGCAGTGTTTATAAAATAAACCGGGGTATTGGCAGTCCCCCTGGACTTTCAAGGTCAAGCTCACAGGTGCAGAATCGCAAACCTAAGATAGCTCCTTAACAGGAAAAAAAACTTTTTTAAAAGCTAAAAGAGCAACAGAAGAAAACAGAAAAACAGCAACTCAATCTGCCCGCATTCTCCACCAAAATCTGTCACGGTTTGAACGAAAAATCCACCACCTGCATCCGTAACAGGGGCCGTGGGCTCCACAGGGGCCCTAGGCCGAAAGGAAAAAGTTAATTAGGAAAAGAAAACAGCGGCAACGATCTAAGGAGGCACACTTATTTACTAAATACTATATCGAAATTCAGGATAACACAATATAATACAATATAATTGAAAATTGAGCTAACGAATCAAGCAAAATACGAGAGAGAATGAGTCCCGTAACCGAGAGGCCTACTGTGAAATCTAGGCGAAACGGTGAAGGCTCCCACACACTCCCCTGAACGCCAGAACTCGAAAGACGTCAGTCTAGTCTGCGACCGAGTTAATATAGAGTCCAGGTCCTGTGACCTATCGTGTTGTTCTCTGGGAGATGTAGTCTTCTTCTGTAAGTTGCAGATTCAGTAAAATTATTCATGCTTTATATGATGTTATGATGTGGAATACTGATAGTAAAATTACAAAATTATTAAACCATCACAAGCTAGAATGTTGTGTGTTTCTTCTATTTTAGTAATAGATCAAATGTGTATTAAACAGGACTTGATGTAATCAATGATAGAATCTACAGGAATAGCTCTTTTAATGTTTTAGTACTGATTGGTTATGATGTTATTAGCCTATTAATTAGCTTTTCTTAATCTGCAAAGACAAAACCTGGAAAGGAATCCCAGGTAAAGGGATGACCCTGTATTGTAGAATGGATACCTCTCTTACATCCAGCTGCTAGGGATTTTTAAAATACAACCATGCATCACTTGAGACAAAAGTGCACGCTAATAGAACTAAATTTGATAGTTTATTTCATTTTCCAAGCAGGTGTTCCACTTGGGCTCTATATCACGCACTGGCCACGCGGATATGGTGCACAACTGGAAGAAATCCTTCAGACCCTGAATGCAGGAGAGAATCTGTGATGGGTGAGAGAGGAAAGGTGCACTTTGAAGCAGGGGATGCCCTGCTGGCACTACCTGTCACATCCACCACCAACATGGTTTGCTGTTTCTCAAGGGTCAATAAGTAATAATGCCCCTAGTGATACTCTAGCACATTTGCCCTCTAATATTGGTTCTCAACATAAGGACATTTCCAACAGAAATAGCGATTTCTGACAAATTTTAGAAGAATGTCACACAAATATCAGTACCTATCCCAGAAATAAAAAGTTCTCTCCTAAGAATCATTCTTTATCCTTGCAAAAAAAGGGATTTCTCACCAAAATAATGCATTTTATCCCTTTAAAATAGCGTTGTTTCCCAGAAATACTGGTTTTCATCACCAAAAGAAATGGATTTCTCTACAAAATTATCGTTTGTAGCCAAATATGACACATTGTTTCCAGATAAACTCTTTTCATCTAAAAAAGAATGACATTTCCAACAGAAATATCCATTTCTGACAAATTTTAGAAGTAGGTCACGTGAATATCAATCCTTATCCCAGAAATGAAAAGTACACTCTTAGGTATCACTCTTCATCCTTGCAAAACTATGGTTTTCTTCCCAAACTAATGCTTTTCATCCCTACAAATAGCACTTTCTCCCTAAATTACTGGTTTTCATCCCCAAAAGAAGACACATTCTCTTTAAAATGATGCTTTGTAACAAATTATGACTCATTGATTCCAGAATATCTGTCTTCCCCTACAAAATAATGGCATTAACATAAGAATTATCCATTTCAGACAAATTTCCGATGTATTTCACACTAATATCAAGACTTACACCAGAAAAAAATGTCTTCTCTCTTAGGTATCACTCTTGAATCTTGAAAAAAAATTCATTTTCTTCCCAATACAAAGCTTTTCATCATTACAAGTAGCATTTTCTACCCAAAAAAGTGGTTTTCATCCCCAATAGAAATCCTTTTCTCTACAAATGGTCCCTTGTAGCAACATATGAAACACTGTTATTGGAATACCTCTTTCCCTCTTCAACATAAGGACATTTCCAACAGAAATAGCGATTTCTGACAAATTTTAGAAGAATGTCACGCAAATATCAGTACCTATCCCAGAAATAAAAAGTTCTCTCCTAAGAATCATTCTTTATCCTTGCAAAAAAAGGGATTTCTCACCAAAATAATGCATTTTATCCCTTTAAAATAGCGTTGTTTCCCAGAAATACTGGTTTTCATCACCAAAAGAAATGGATTTCTCTACAAAATTATCGTTTGTAGCCAAATATGACACATTGTTTCCAGATAAACTCTTTTCATCTAAAAAAGAATGACATTTCCAACAGAAATATCCATTTCTGACAAATTTTAGAAGTAGGTCACGTGAATATCAATCCTTATCCCAGAAATGAAAAGTACACTCTTAGGTATCACTCTTCATCCTTGCAAAACTATGGTTTTCTTCCCAAACTAATGCTTTTCATCCCTACAAATAGCACTTTCTCCCTAAATTACTGGTTTTCATCCCCAAAAGAAGACACATTCTCTTTAAAATGATGCTTTGTAACAAATTATGACTCATTGATTCCAGAATATCTGTCTTCCCCTACAAAATAATGGCATTAACATAAGAATTATCCATTTCAGACTAATTTCCCATGTATTTCACACTAATATCAAGACTTACACCAGAGAAAAATGTCTTCTCTCTTAGGTATCACTCTTGAATCTTGCAAAAAATTCATTTTCTTCCCAATACAAAGCTTTTCATCATTACAAGTAGCATTTTCTTCCCAAAAAAGTGGTTTTCATCCCCAATAGAAATCCTTTTCTCTACAAATGGTCCCTTGTAGCAACATATGAAACACTGTTATTGGAATACCTCTTTCCCTCTTCAACATAAGGACATTTCCAACAGAAATAGCGATTTCTGACAAATTTTAGAAGAATGTCACACAAATATCAGTACCTATCCCAGAAATAAAAAGTTCTCTCCTAAGAATCATTCTTTATCCTTGCAAAAAAAGGGATTTCTCACCAAAATAATGCATTTTATCCCTTTAAAATAGCGTTGTTTCCCAGAAATACTGGTTTTCATCACCAAAAGAAATGGATTTCTCTACAAAATTATCGTTTGTAGCCAAATATGACACATTGTTTCCAGATAAACTCTTTCCATCTAAAAAAGAATGACATTTCCAACAGAAATATCCATTTCTGACAAATTTTAGAAGTAGGTCACGTGAATATCAATCCTTATCCCAGAAATGAAAAGTACACTCTTAGGTATCACTCTTCATCCTTGCAAAACTATGGTTTTCTTCCCAAACTAATGCTTTTCATCCCTACAAATAGCACTTTCTCCCTAAATTACTGGTTTTCATCCCCAAAAGAAGACACATTCTCTTTAAAATGATGCTTTGTAACAAATTATGACTCATTGATTCCAGAATATCTGTCTTCCCCTACAAAATAATGGCATTAACATAAGAATTATCCATTTCAGACAAATTTCCGATGTATTTCACACTAATATCAAGACTTACACCAGAAAAAAATGTCTTCTCTCTTAGGTATCACTCTTGAATCTTGCAAAAAATTCATTTTCTTCCCAATACAAAGCTTTTCATCATTACAAGTAGCATTTTCTACCCAAAAAATGTGGTTTTCATCCCCAATAGAAATCCTTTTCTCTACAAATGGTCCCTTGTAGCAACATATGAAACACTGTTATTGGAATACCTCTTTCCCTCTTCAACATAAGGACATTTCCAACAGAAATAGCGATTTCTGACAAATTTTAGAAGAATGTCACACAAATATCAGTACCTATCCCAGAAATAAAAAGTTCTCTCCTAAGAATCATTCTTTATCCTTGCAAAAAAAGGGATTTCTCACCAAAATAATGCATTTTATCCCTTTAAAATAGCGTTGTTTCCCAGAAATACTGGTTCTCATCACCAAAAGAAATGGATTTCTCTACAAAATTATCGTTTGTAGCCAAATATGACACATTGTTTCCAGATAAACTCTTTTCATCTAAAAAAGAATGACATTTCCAACAGAAATATCCATTTCTGACAAATTTTAGAAGTAGGTCACGTGAATATCAATCCTTATCCCAGAAATGAAAAGTACACTCTTAGGTATCACTCTTCATCCTTGCAAAACTATGGTTTTCTTCCCAAACTAATGCTTTTCATCCCTACAAATAGCACTTTCTCCCTAAATTACTGGTTTTCATCCCCAAAAGAAGACACATTCTCTTTAAAATGATGCTTTGTAACAAATTATGACTCATTGATTCCAGAATATCTGTCTTCCCCTACAAAATAATGGCATTAACATAAGAATTATCCATTTCAGACTAATTTCCCATGTATTTCACACTAATATCAAGACTTACACCAGAAAAAAATGTCTTCTCTCTTAGGTATCACTCTTGAATCTTGCAAAAAATTCATTTTCTTCCCAATACAAAGCTTTTCATCATTACAAGTAGCATTTTCTACCCAAAAAAGTGGTTTTCATCCCCAATAGAAATCCTTTTCTCTACAAATGGTCCCTTGTAGCAACATATGAAACACTGTTATTGGAATACCTCTTTCCCTCTTCAACATAAGGACATTTCCAACAGAAATAGCGATTTCTGACAAATTTTAGAAGAATGTCACACAAATATCAGTACCTATCCCAGAAATAAAAAGTTCTCTCCTAAGAATCATTCTTTATCCTTGCAAAAAAAGGGATTTCTCACCAAAATAATGCATTTTATCCCTTTAAAATAGCGTTGTTTCCCAGAAATACTGGTTTTCATCACCAAAAGAAATGGATTTCTCTACAAAATTATCGTTTGTAGCCAAATATGACACATTGTTTCCAGATAAACTCTTTTCATCTAAAAAAGAATGACATTTCCAACAGAAATATCCATTTCTGACAAATTTTAGAAGTAGGTCACGTGAATATCAATCCTTATCCCAGAAATGAAAAGTACACTCTTAGGTATCACTCTTCATCCTTGCAAAACTATGGTTTTCTTCCCAAACTAATGCTTTTCATCCCTACAAATAGCACTTTCTCCCTAAATTACTGGTTTTCATCCCCAAAAGAAGACACATTCTCTTTAAAATGATGCTTTGTAACAAATTATGACTCATTGATTCCAGAATATCTGTCTTCCCCTACAAAATAATGGCATTAACATAAGAATTATCCATTTCAGACTAATTTCCCATGTATTTCACACTAATATCAAGACTTACACCAGAAAAAAATGTCTTCTCTCTTAGGTATCACTCTTGAATCTTGAAAAAAAATTCATTTTCTTCCCAATACAAAGCTTTTCATCATTACAAGTAGCATTTTCTACCCAAAAAAGTGGTTTTCATCCCCAATAGAAATCCTTTTCTCTACAAATGGTCCCTTGTAGCAACATATGAAACACTGTTATTGGAATACCTCTTTCCCTCTTCAACATAAGGACATTTCCAACAGAAATAGCGATTTCTGACAAATTTTAGAAGAATGTCACACAAATATCAGTACCTATCCCAGAAATAAAAAGTTCTCTCCTAAGAATCATTCTTTATCCTTGCAAAAAAAGGGATTTCTCACCAAAATAATGCATTTTATCCCTTTAAAATAGCGTTGTTTCCCAGAAATACTGGTTCTCATCACCAAAAGAAATGGATTTCTCTACAAAATTATCGTTTGTAGCCAAATATGACACATTGTTTCCAGATAAACTCTTTTCATCTAAAAAAGAATGACATTTCCAACAGAAATATCCATTTCTGACAAATTTTAGAAGTAGGTCACGTGAATATCAATCCTTATCCCAGAAATGAAAAGTACACTCTTAGGTATCACTCTTCATCCTTGCAAAACTATGGTTTTCTTCCCAAACTAATGCTTTTCATCCCTACAAATAGCACTTTCTCCCTAAATTACTGGTTTTCATCCCCAAAAGAAGACACATTCTCTTTAAAATGATGCTTTGTAACAAATTATGACTCACTGATTCCAGAATATCTGTCTTCCCCTACAAAATAATGGCATTCACATAAGAATTATCCATTTCAGACTAATTTCCGATGTATTTCACACTAATATCAAGACTTACACCAGAAAAAAATGTCTTCTATCTTAGGTATCACTCTTGAATCTTGCAAAAAATTCATTTTCTTCCCAATACAGAGCTTTTCATCATTACAAGTAGCATTTTCTACCCAAAAAAAGTGGTTTTCATCCCCAATAGAAATCCTTTTCTCTACAAATGGTCCCTTGTAGCAACATATGAAACACTGTTATTGGAATACCTCTTTCCCTCTTCAACATAAGGACATTTCCAACAGAAATAGCGATTTCTGACAAATTTTAGAAGAATGTCACACAAATATCAGTACCTATCCCAGAAATAAAAGGTTCTCTCCTAAGAATCATTCTTTATCCTTGCAAAAAAAGGGATTTCTCACCAAAATAATGCACTTTATCCCTTTAAAATAGCGTTGTTTCCCAGAAATACTGGTTTTCATCACCAAAAGAAATGGATTTCTCTACAAAATTATCGTTTGTAGCCAAATATGACACATTGTTTCCAGATAAACTCTTTTCATCTAAAAAAGAATGACATTTCCAACAGAAATATCCATTTCTGACAAATTTTAGAAGTAGGTCACGTGAATATCAGTACTTATCCCAGAAATGAAAAGTACACTCTTAGGTATCACTCTTCATCCTTGCAAAACTATGGTTTTCTTCCCAAACTAATGCTTTTCATCCCTACAAATAGCACTTTCTCCCTAAATTACTGGTTTTCATCCCCAAAAGAAGACACATTCTCTTTAAAATGATGCTTTGTAACAAATTATGACTCATTGATTCCAGAATATCTGTCTTCCCCTACAAAATAATGGCATTAACATAAGAATTATCCATTTCAGACAAATTTCCCATGTATTTCACACTAATATCAAGATTTACACCAGAAAAAAATGTCTTCTCTCTTAGATATCACTCTTGAATCTTGCAAAAAATTCATTTTCTTCCCAATACAAAGCTTTTCATCATTACAAGTAGCATTTTCTTCCCAAAAAAGTGGTTTTCATCCCCAATAGAAATCCTTTTCTCTACAAATGGTCCCTTGTAGCAACATATGAAACACTGTTATTGGAATACCTCTTTCCCTCTTCAACATAAGGACATTTCCAACAGAAATAGCGATTTCTGACAAATTTTAGAAGAATGTCACGCAAATATCAGTACCTATCCCAGAAATAAAAAGTTCTCTCCTAAGAATCATTCTTTATCCTTGCAAAAAAAGGGATTTCTCACCAAAATAATGCATTTTATCCCTTTAAAATAGCGTTGTTTCCCAGAAATACTGGTTTTCATCACCAAAAGAAATGGATTTCTCTACAAAATTATCGTTTGTAGCCAAATATGACACATTGTTTCCAGATAAACTCTTTTCATCTAAAAAAGAATGACATTTCCAACAGAAATATCCATTTCTGACAAATTTTAGAAGTAGGTCACGTGAATATCAATCCTTATCCCAGAAATGAAAAGTACACTCTTAGGTATCACTCTTCATCCTTGCAAAACTATGGTTTTCTTCCCAAACTAATGCTTTTCATCCCTACAAATAGCACTTTCTCCCTAAATTACTGGTTTTCATCCCCAAAAGAAGACACATTCTCTTTAAAATGATGCTTTGTAACAAATTATGACTCATTGATTCCAGAATATCTGTCTTCCCCTACAAAATAATGGCATTAACATAAGAATTATCCATTTCAGACTAATTTCCCATGTATTTCACACTAATATCAAGACTTACACCAGAAAAAAATGTCTTCTCTCTTAGGTATCACTCTTGAATCTTGAAAAAAAATTCATTTTCTTCCCAATACAAAGCTTTTCATCATTACAAGTAGCATTTTCTACCCAAAAAAGTGGTTTTCATCCCCAATAGAAATCCTTTTCTCTACAAATGGTCCCTTGTAGCAACATATGAAACACTGTTATTGGAATACCTCTTTCCCTCTTCAACATAAGGACATTTCCAACAGAAATAGCGATTTCTGACAAATTTTAGAAGAATGTCACACAAATATCAGTACCTATCCCAGAAATAAAAAGTTCTCTCCTAAGAATCATTCTTTATCCTTGCAAAAAAAGGGATTTCTCACCAAAATAATGCATTTTATCCCTTTAAAATAGCGTTGTTTCCCAGAAATACTGGTTCTCATCACCAAAAGAAATGGATTTCTCTACAAAATTATCGTTTGTAGCCAAATATGACACATTGTTTCCAGATAAACTCTTTTCATCTAAAAAAGAATGACATTTCCAACAGAAATATCCATTTCTGACAAATTTTAGAAGTAGGTCACGTGAATATCAATCCTTATCCCAGAAATGAAAAGTACACTCTTAGGTATCACTCTTCATCCTTGCAAAACTATGGTTTTCTTCCCAAACTAATGCTTTTCATCCCTACAAATAGCACTTTCTCCCTAAATTACTGGTTTTCATCCCCAAAAGAAGACACATTCTCTTTAAAATGATGCTTTGTAACAAATTATGACTCACTGATTCCAGAATATCTGTCTTCCCCTACAAAATAATGGCATTCACATAAGAATTATCCATTTCAGACTAATTTCCGATGTATTTCACACTAATATCAAGACTTACACCAGAAAAAAATGTCTTCTATCTTAGGTATCACTCTTGAATCTTGCAAAAAATTCATTTTCTTCCCAATACAGAGCTTTTCATCATTACAAGTAGCATTTTCTACCCAAAAAAAGTGGTTTTCATCCCCAATAGAAATCCTTTTCTCTACAAATGGTCCCTTGTAGCAACATATGAAACACTGTTATTGGAATACCTCTTTCCCTCTTCAACATAAGGACATTTCCAACAGAAATAGCGATTTCTGACAAATTTTAGAAGAATGTCACACAAATATCAGTACCTATCCCAGAAATAAAAGGTTCTCTCCTAAGAATCATTCTTTATCCTTGCAAAAAAAGGGATTTCTCACCAAAATAATGCACTTTATCCCTTTAAAATAGCGTTGTTTCCCAGAAATACTGGTTTTCATCACCAAAAGAAATGGATTTCTCTACAAAATTATCGTTTGTAGCCAAATATGACACATTGTTTCCAGATAAACTCTTTTCATCTAAAAAAGAATGACATTTCCAACAGAAATATCCATTTCTGACAAATTTTAGAAGTAGGTCACGTGAATATCAGTACTTATCCCAGAAATGAAAAGTACACTCTTAGGTATCACTCTTCATCCTTGCAAAACTATGGTTTTCTTCCCAAACTAATGCTTTTCATCCCTACAAATAGCACTTTCTCCCTAAATTACTGGTTTTCATCCCCAAAAGAAGACACATTCTCTTTAAAATGATGCTTTGTAACAAATTATGACTCATTGATTCCAGAATATCTGTCTTCCCCTACAAAATAATGGCATTAACATAAGAATTATCCATTTCAGACAAATTTCCCATGTATTTCACACTAATATCAAGATTTACACCAGAAAAAAATGTCTTCTCTCTTAGATATCACTCTTGAATCTTGCAAAAAATTCATTTTCTTCCCAATACAAAGCTTTTCATCATTACAAGTAGCATTTTCTTCCCAAAAAAGTGGTTTTCATCCCCAATAGAAATCCTTTTCTCTACAAATGGTCCCTTGTAGCAACATATGAAACACTGTTATTGGAATACCTCTTTCCCTCTTCAACATAAGGACATTTCCAACAGAAATAGCGATTTCTGACAAATTTTAGAAGAATGTCACACAAATATCAGTACCTATCCCAGAAATAAAAAGTTCTCTCCTAAGAATCATTCTTTATCCTTGCAAAAAAAGGGATTTCTCACCAAAATAATGCATTTTATCCCTTTAAAATAGCGTTGTTTCCCAGAAATACTGGTTTTCATCACCAAAAGAAATGGATTTCTCTACAAAATTATCGTTTGTAGCCAAATATGACACATTGTTTCCAGATAAACTCTTTTCATCTAAAAAAGAATGACATTTCCAACAGAAATATCCATTTCTGACAAATTTTAGAAGTAGGTCACGTGAATATCAATCCTTATCCCAGAAATGAAAAGTACACTCTTAGGTATCACTCTTCATCCTTGCAAAACTATGGTTTTCTTCCCAAACTAATGCTTTTCATCCCTACAAATAGCACTTTCTCCCTAAATTACTGGTTTTCATCCCCAAAAGAAGACACATTCTCTTTAAAATGATGCTTTGTAACAAATTATGACTCATTGATTCCAGAATATCTGTCTTCCCCTACAACATAATGGCATTAACATAAGAATTATCCATTTCAGACTAATTTCCGATGTATTTCACACTAATATCAAGACTTACACCAGAAAAAAATGTCTTCTCTCTTAGGTATCACTCTTGAATCTTGCAAAAAATTCATTTTCTTCCCAATACAAAGCTTTTCATCATTACAAGTAGCATTTTCTACCCAAAAAAGTGGTTTTCATCCCCAATAGAAATCCTTTTCTCTACAAATGGTCCCTTGTAGCAACATATGAAACACTGTTATTGGAATACCTCTTTCCCTCTTCAACATAAGGACATTTCCAACAGAAATAGCGATTTCTGACAAATTTTAGAAGAATGTCACACAAATATCAGTACCTATCCCAGAAATAAAAAGTTCTCTCCTAAGAATCATTCTTTATCCTTGCAAAAAAAGGGATTTCTCACCAAAATAATGCATTTTATCCCTTTAAAATAGCGTTGTTTCCCAGAAATACTGGTTTTCATCACCAAAAGAAATGGATTTCTCTACAAAATTATCGTTTGTAGCCAAATATGACACATTGTTTCCAGATAAACTCTTTTCATCTAAAAAAGAATGACATTTCCAACAGAAATATCCATTTCTGACAAATTTTAGAAGTAGGTCACGTGAATATCAATCCTTATCCCAGAAATGAAAAGTACACTCTTAGGTATCACTCTTCATCCTTGCAAAACTATGGTTTTCTTCCCAAACTAATGCTTTTCATCCCTACAAATAGCACTTTCTCCCTAAATTACTGGTTTTCATCCCCAAAAGAAGACACATTCTCTTTAAAATGATGCTTTGTAACAAATTATGACTCATTGATTCCAGAATATCTGTCTTCCCCTACAAAATAATGGCATTAACATAAGAATTATCCATTTCAGACAAATTTCCGATGTATTTCACACTAATATCAAGACTTACACCAGAAAAAAATGTCTTCTCTCTTAGGTATCACTCTTGAATCTTGCAAAAAATTCATTTTCTTCCCAATACAAAGCTTTTCATCATTACAAGTAGCATTTTCTACCCAAAAAAGTGGTTTTCATCCCCAATAGAAATCCTTTTCTCTACAAATGGTCCCTTGTAGCAACATATGAAACACTGTTATTGGAATACCTCTTTCCCTCTTCAACATAAGGACATTTCCAACAGAAATAGCGATTTCTGACAAATTTTAGAAGAATGTCACGCAAATATCAGTACCTATCCCAGAAATAAAAAGTTCTCTCCTAAGAATCATTCTTTATCCTTGCAAAAAAAGGGATTTCTCACCAAAATAATGCATTTTATCCCTTTAAAATAGCGTTGTTTCCCAGAAATACTGGTTTTCATCACCAAAAGAAATGGATTTCTCTACAAAATTATCGTTTGTAGCCAAATATGACACATTGTTTCCAGATAAACTCTTTTCATCTAAAAAAGAATGACATTTCCAACAGAAATATCCATTTCTGACAAATTTTAGAAGTAGGTCACGTGAATATCAATCCTTATCCCAGAAATGAAAAGTACACTCTTAGGTATCACTCTTCATCCTTGCAAAACTATGGTTTTCTTCCCAAACTAATGCTTTTCATCCCTACAAATAGCACTTTCTCCCTAAATTACTGGTTTTCATCCCCAAAAGAAGACACATTCTCTTTAAAATGATGCTTTGTAACAAATTATGACTCATTGATTCCAGAATATCTGTCTTCCCCTACAACATAATGGCATTAACATAAGAATTATCCATTTCAGACTAATTTCCCATGTATTTCACACTAATATCAAGACTTACACCAGAAAAAAATGTCTTCTCTCTTAGGTATCACTCTTGAATCTTGCAAAAAATTCATTTTCTTCCCAATACAAAGCTTTTCATCATTACAAGTAGCATTTTCTACCCAAAAAAGTGGTTTTCATCCCCAATAGAAATCCTTTTCTCTACAAATGGTCCCTTGTAGCAACATATGAAACACTGTTATTGGAATACCTCTTTCCCTCTTCAACATAAGGACATTTCCAACAGAAATAGCGATTTCTGACAAATTTTAGAAGAATGTCACACAAATATCAGTACCTATCCCAGAAATAAAAAGTTCTCTCCTAAGAATCATTCTTTATCCTTGCAAAAAAAGGGATTTCTCACCAAAATAATGCATTTTATCCCTTTAAAATAGCGTTGTTTCCCAGAAATACTGGTTTTCATCACCAAAAGAAATGGATTTCTCTACAAAATTATCGTTTGTAGCCAAATATGACACATTGTTTCCAGATAAACTCTTTTCATCTAAAAAAGAATGACATTTCCAACAGAAATATCCATTTCTGACAAATTTTAGAAGTAGGTCACGTGAATATCAATCCTTATCCCAGAAATGAAAAGTACACTCTTAGGTATCACTCTTCATCCTTGCAAAACTATGGTTTTCTTCCCAAACTAATGCTTTTCATCCCTACAAATAGCACTTTCTCCCTAAATTACTGGTTTTCATCCCCAAAAGAAGACACATTCTCTTTAAAATAATGCTTTGTAACAAATTATGACTCATTGATTCCAGAATATCTGTCTTCCCCTACAAAATAATGGCATTAACATAAGAATTATCCATTTCAGACAAATTTCCCATGTATTTCACACTAATATCAAGACTTACACCAGAAAAAAATGTCTTCTCTCTTAGGTATCACTCTTGAATCTTGCAAAAAATTCATTTTCTTCCCAATACAAAGCTTTTCATCATTACAAGTAGCATTTTCTTCCCAAAAAAGTGGTTTTCATCCCCAATAGAAATCCTTTTCTCTACAAATGGTCCCTTGTAGCAACATATGAAACACTGTTATTGGAATACCTCTTTCCCTCTTCAACATAAGGACATTTCCAACAGAAATAGCGATTTCTGACAAATTTTAGAAGAATGTCACACAAATATCAGTACCTATCCCAGAAATAAAAAGTTCTCTCCTAAGAATCATTCTTTATCCTTGCAAAAAAAGGGATTTCTCACCAAAATAATGCATTTTATCCCTTTAAAATAGCGTTGTTTCCCAGAAATACTGGTTCTCATCACCAAAAGAAATGGATTTCTCTACAAAATTATCGTTTGTAGCCAAATATGACACATTGTTTCCAGATAAACTCTTTTCATCTAAAAAAGAATGACATTTCCAACAGAAATATCCATTTCTGACAAATTTTAGAAGTAGGTCACGTGAATATCAATCCTTATCCCAGAAATGAAAAGTACACTCTTAGGTATCACTCTTCATCCTTGCAAAACTATGGTTTTCTTCCCAAACTAATGCTTTTCATCCCTACAAATAGCACTTTCTCCCTAAATTACTGGTTTTCATCCCCAAAAGAAGACACATTCTCTTTAAAATGATGCTTTGTAACAAATTATGACTCATTGATTCCAGAATATCTGTCTTCCCCTACAAAATAATGGCATTAACATAAGAATTATCCATTTCAGACAAATTTCCGATGTATTTCACACTAATATCAAGACTTACACCAGAAAAAAATGTCTTCTCTCTTAGGTATCACTCTTGAATCTTGCAAAAAATTCATTTTCTTCCCAATACAAAGCTTTTCATCATTACAAGTAGCATTTTCTACCCAAAAAAGTGGTTTTCATCCCCAATAGAAATCCTTTTCTCTACAAATGGTCCCTTGTAGCAACATATGAAACACTGTTATTGGAATACCTCTTTCCCTCTTCAACATAAGGACATTTCCAACAGAAATAGCGATTTCTGACAAATTTTAGAAGAATGTCACACAAATATCAGTACCTATCCCAGAAATAAAAAGTTCTCTCCTAAGAATCATTCTTTATCCTTGCAAAAAAAGGGATTTCTCACCAAAATAATGCATTTTATCCCTTTAAAATAGCGTTGTTTCCCAGAAATACTGGTTCTCATCACCAAAAGAAATGGATTTCTCTACAAAATTATCGTTTGTAGCCAAATATGACACATTGTTTCCAGATAAACTCTTTTCATCTAAAAAAGAATGACATTTCCAACAGAAATATCCATTTCTGACAAATTTTAGAAGTAGGTCACGTGAATATCAATACTTATCCCAGAAATGAAAAGTACACTCTTAGGTATCACTCTTCATCCTTGCAAAACTATGGTTTTCTTCCCAAACTAATGCTTTTCATCCCTACAAATAGCACTTTCTCCCTAAATTACTGGTTTTCATCCCCAAAAGAAGACACATTCTCTTTAAAATGATGCTTTGTAACAAATTATGACTCATTGATTCCAGAATATCTGTCTTCCCCTACAAAATAATGACATTAACATAAGAATTAGCCATTTCAGACAAATTTCCCATGTATTTCACACTAATATCAAGACTTACACCAGAAAAAAATGTCTTCTCTCTTAGGTATCACTCTTGAATCTTGCAAAAAATTCATTTTCTTCCCAATACAAAGCTTTTCATCATTACAAGTAGCATTTTCTACCCAAAAAAGTGGTTTTCATCCCCAATAGAAATCCTTTTCTCTACAAATGGTCCCTTGTAGCAACATATGAAACACTGTTATTGGAATACCTCTTTCCCTCTTCAACATAAGGACATTTCCAACAGAAATAGCGATTTCTGACAAATTTTAGAAGAATGTCACACAAATATCAGTACCTATCCCAGAAATAAAAAGTTCTCTCCTAAGAATCATTCTTTATCCTTGCAAAAAAAGGGATTTCTCACCAAAATAATGCATTTTATCCCTTTAAAATAGCGTTGTTTCCCAGAAATACTGGTTTTCATCACCAAAAGAAATGGATTTCTCTACAAAATTATCGTTTGTAGCCAAATATGACACATTGTTTCCAGATAAACTCTTTTCATCTAAAAAAGAATGACATTTCCAACAGAAATATCCATTTCTGACAAATTTTAGAAGTAGGTCACGTGAATATCAATACTTATCCCAGAAATGAAAAGTACACTCTTAGGTATCACTCTTCATCCTTGCAAAACTATGGTTTTCTTCCCAAACTAATGCTTTTCATCCCTACAAATAGCACTTTCTCCCTAAATTACTGGTTTTCATCCCCAAAAGAAGACACATTCTCTTTAAAATGATGCTTTGTAACAAATTATGACTCATTGATTCCAGAATATCTGTCTTCCCCTACAAAATAATGACATTAACATAAGAATTAGCCATTTCAGACAAATTTCCCATGTATTTCACACTAATATCAAGACTTACACCAGAAAAAAATGTCTTCTCTCTTAGGTATCACTCTTGAATCTTGCAAAAAATTCATTTTCTTCCCAATACAAAGCTTTTCATCATTACAAGTAGCATTTTCTACCCAAAAAAGTGGTTTTCATCCCCAATAGAAATCCTTTTCTCTACAAATGGTCCCTTGTAGCAACATATGAAACACTGTTATTGGAATACCTCTTTCCCTCTTCAACATAAGGACATTTCCAACAGAAATAGCGATTTCTGACAAATTTTAGAAGAATGTCACACAAATATCAGTACCTATCCCAGAAATAAAAAGTTCTCTCCTAAGAATCATTCTTTATCCTTGCAAAAAAAGGGATTTCTCACCAAAATAATGCATTTTATCCCTTTAAAATAGCGTTGTTTCCCAGAAATACTGGTTTTCATCACCAAAAGAAATGGATTTCTCTACAAAATTATCGTTTGTAGCCAAATATGACACATTGTTTCCAGATAAACTCTTTTCATCTAAAAAAGAATGACATTTCCAACAGAAATATCCATTTCTGACAAATTTTAGAAGTAGGTCACGTGAATATCAATCCTTATCCCAGAAATGAAAAGTACACTCTTAGGTATCACTCTTCATCCTTGCAAAACTATGGTTTTCTTCCCAACTAATGCTTTTCATCCCTACAAATAGCACTTTCTCCCTAAATTACTGGTTTTCATCCCCAAAAGAAGACACATTCTCTTTAAAATGATGCTTTGTAACAAATTATGACTCATTCATTCCAGAATATCTGTCTTCCCCTACAAAATAATGACATTAACATAAGAATTATCCATTTCAGACAAATTTCCCATGTATTTCACACTAATATCAAGACTTACACCAGAAAAAAATGTCTTCTCTCTTAGGTATCACTCTTGAATCTTGCAAAAAATTCATTTTCTTCCCAATACAAAGCTTTTCATCATTACAAGTAGCATTTTCTACCCAAAAAAGTGGTTTTCATCCCCAATAGAAATCCTTTTCTCTACAAATGGTCCCTTGTAGCAACATATGAAACACTGTTATTGGAATACCTCTTTCCCTCTTCAACATAAGGACATTTCCAACAGAAATAGCGATTTCTGACAAATTTTAGAAGAATGTCACACAAATATCAGTACCTATCCCAGAAATAAAAAGTTCTCTCCTAAGAATCATTCTTTATCCTTGCAAAAAAAGGGATTTCTCACCAAAATAATGCATTTTATCCCTTTAAAATAGCGTTGTTTCCCAGAAATACTGGTTTTCATCACCAAAAGAAATGGATTTCTCTACAAAATTATCGTTTGTAGCCAAATATGACACATTGTTTCCAGATAAACTCTTTCCATCTAAAAAAGAATGACATTTCCAACAGAAATATCCATTTCTGACAAATTTTAGAAGTAGGTCACGTGAATATCAATCCTTATCCCAGAAATGAAAAGTACACTCTTAGGTATCACTCTTCATCCTTGCAAAACTATGGTTTTCTTCCCAAACTAATGCTTTTCATCCCTACAAATAGCACTTTCTCCCTAAATTACTGGTTTTCATCCCCAAAAGAAGACACATTCTCTTTAAAATGATGCTTTGTAACAAATTATGACTCATTGATTCCAGAATATCTGTCTTCCCCTACAAAATAATGACATTAACATAAGAATTATCCATTTCAGACAAATTTCCCATGTATTTCACACTAATATCAAGACTTACACCAGAAAAAAATGTCTTCTCTCTTAGGTATCACTCTTGAATCTTGCAAAAAATTCATTTTCTTCCCAATACAAAGCTTTTCATCATTACAAGTAGCATTTTCTACCCAAAAAAGTGGTTTTCATCCCCAATAGAAATCCTTTTCTCTACAAATGGTCCCTTGTAGCAACATATGAAACACTGTTATTGGAATACCTCTTTCCCTCTTCAACATAAGGACATTTCCAACAGAAATAGCGATTTCTGACAAATTTTAGAAGAATGTCACACAAATATCAGTACCTATCCCAGAAATAAAAAGTTCTCTCCTAAGAATCATTCTTTATCCTTGCAAAAAAAGGGATTTCTCACCAAAATAATGCATTTTATCCCTTTAAAATAGCGTTGTTTCCCAGAAATACTGGTTTTCATCACCAAAAGAAATGGATTTCTCTACAAAATTATCGTTTGTAGCCAAATATGACACATTGTTTCCAGATAAACTCTTTTCATCTAAAAAAGAATGACATTTCCAACAGAAATATCCATTTCTGACAAATTTTAGAAGTAGGTCACGTGAATATCAATCCTTATCCCAGAAATGAAAAGTACACTCTTAGGTATCACTCTTCATCCTTGCAAAACTATGGTTTTCTTCCCAAACTAATGCTTTTCATCCCTACAAATAGCACTTTCTCCCTAAATTACTGGTTTTCATCCCCAAAAGAAGACACATTCTCTTTAAAATGATGCTTTGTAACAAATTATGACTCATTGATTCCAGAATATCTGTCTTCCCCTACAAAATAATGACATTAACATAAGAATTATCCATTTCAGACTAATTTCCCATGTATTTCACACTAATATCAAGACTTACACCAGAAAAAAATGTCTTCTCTCTTAGGTATCACTCTTGAATCTTGCAAAAAATTCATTTTCTTCCCAATACAAAGCTTTTCATCATTACAAGTAGCATTTTCTACCCAAAAAAGTGGTTTTCATCCCCAATAGAAATCCTTTTCTCTACAAATGGTCCCTTGTAGCAACATATGAAACACTGTTATTGGAATACCTCTTTCCCTCTTCAACATAAGGACATTTCCAACAGAAATAGCGATTTCTGACAAATTTTAGAAGAATGTCACACAAATATCAGTACCTATCCCAGAAATAAAAAGTTCTCTCCTAAGAATCATTCTTTATCCTTGCAAAAAAAGGGATTTCTCACCAAAATAATGCATTTTATCCCTTTAAAATAGCGTTGTTTCCCAGAAATACTGGTTCTCATCACCAAAAGAAATGGATTTCTCTACAAAATTATCGTTTGTAGCCAAATATGACACATTGTTTCCAGATAAACTCTTTTCATCTAAAAAAGAATGACATTTCCAACAGAAATATCCATTTCTGACAAATTTTAGAAGTAGGTCACGTGAATATCAATCCTTATCCCAGAAATGAAAAGTACACTCTTAAGTATCACTCTTCATCCTTGCAAAACTATGGTTTTCTTCCCAAACTAATGCTTTTCATCCCTACAAATAGCACTTTCTCCCTAAATTACTGGTTTTCATCCCCAAAAGAAGACACATTCTCTTTAAAATGATGCTTTGTAACAAATTATGACTCATTGATTCCAGAATATCTGTCTTCCCCTACAAAATAATGACATTAACATAAGAATTATCCATTTCAGACAAATTTCCCATGTATTTCACACTAATATCAAGACTTACACCAGAAAAAAATGTCTTCTCTCTTAGGTATCACTCTTGAATCTTGCAAAAAATTCATTTTCTTCCCAATACAAAGCTTTTCATCATTACAAGTAGCATTTTCTACCCAAAAAAGTGGTTTTCATCCCCAATAGAAATCCTTTTCTCTACAAATGGTCCCTTGTAGCAACATATGAAACACTGTTATTGGAATACCTCTTTCCCTCTTCAACATAAGGACATTTCCAACAGAAATAGCGATTTCTGACAAATTTTAGAAGAATGTCACACAAATATCAGTACCTATCCCAGAAATAAAAAGTTCTCTCCTAAGAATCATTCTTTATCCTTGCAAAAAAAGGGATTTCTCACCAAAATAATGCATTTTATCCCTTTAAAATAGCGTTGTTTCCCAGAAATACTGGTTTTCATCACCAAAAGAAATGGATTTCTCTACAAAATTATCGTTTGTAGCCAAATATGACACATTGTTTCCAGATAAACTCTTTTCATCTAAAAAAGAATGACATTTCCAACAGAAATATCCATTTCTGACAAATTTTAGAAGTAGGTCACGTGAATATCAATCCTTATCCCAGAAATGAAAAGTACACTCTTAGGTATCACTCTTCATCCTTGCAAAACTATGGTTTTCTTCCCAAACTAATGCTTTTCATCCCTACAAATAGCACTTTCTCCCTAAATTACTGGTTTTCATCCCCAAAAGAAGACACATTCTCTTTAAAATGATGCTTTGTAACAAATTATGACTCATTGATTCCAGAATATCTGTCTTCCCCTACAAAATAATGGCATTAACATAAGAATTATCCATTTCAGACAAATTTCCCATGTATTTCACACTAATATCAAGACTTACACCAGAAAAAAATGTCTTCTCTCTTAGGTATCACTCTTGAATCTTGCAAAAACTTCATTTTCTTCCCAATACAAAGCTTTTCATCATTACAAGTAGCATTTTCTACCCAAAAAAGTGGTGTTCATCCCCAATAGAAATCCTTTTCTCTACAAATGGTCCCTTGTAGCAACATATGAAACACTGTTATTGGAATACCTCTTTCCCTCTTCAACATAAGGACATTTCCAACAGAAATAGCGATTTCTGACAAATTTTAGAAGAATGTCACGCAAATATCAGTACCTATCCCAGAAATAAAAAGTTCTCTCCTAAGAATCATTCTTTATCCTTGCAAAAAAAGGGATTTCTCACCAAAATAATGCATTTTATCCCTTTAAAATAGCGTTGTTTCCCAGAAATACTGGTTCTCATCACCAAAAGAAATGGATTTCTCTACAAAATTATCGTTTGTAGCCAAATATGACACATTGTTTCCAGATAAACTCTTTTCATCTAAAAAAGAATGACATTTCCAACAGAAATATCCATTTCTGACAAATTTTAGAAGTAGGTCACGTGAATATCAATCCTTATCCCAGAAATGAAAAGTACACTCTTAAGTATCACTCTTCATCCTTGCAAAACTATGGTTTTCTTCCCAAACTAATGCTTTTCATCCCTACAAATAGCACTTTCTCCCTAAATTACTGGTTTTCATCCCCAAAAGAAGACACATTCTCTTTAAAATGATGCTTTGTAACAAATTATGACTCATTGATTCCAGAATATCTGTCTTCCCCTACAAAATAATGACATTAACATAAGAATTATCCATTTCAGACAAATTTCCCATGTATTTCACACTAATATCAAGACTTACACCAGAAAAAAATGTCTTCTCTCTTAGGTATCACTCTTGAATCTTGCAAAAAATTCATTTTCTTCCCAATACAAAGCTTTTCATCATTACAAGTAGCATTTTCTACCCAAAAAAGTGGTTTTCATCCCCAATAGAAATCCTTTTCTCTACAAATGGTCCCTTGTAGCAACATATGAAACACTGTTATTGGAATACCTCTTTCCCTCTTCAACATAAGGACATTTCCAACAGAAATAGCGATTTCTGACAAATTTTAGAAGAATGTCACACAAATATCAGTACCTATCCCAGAAATAAAAAGTTCTCTCCTAAGAATCATTCTTTATCCTTGCAAAAAAAGGGATTTCTCACCAAAATAATGCATTTTATCCCTTTAAAATAGCGTTGTTTCCCAGAAATACTGGTTTTCATCACCAAAAGAAATGGATTTCTCTACAAAATTATCGTTTGTAGCCAAATATGACACATTGTTTCCAGATAAACTCTTTTCATCTAAAAAAGAATGACATTTCCAACAGAAATATCCATTTCTGACAAATTTTAGAAGTAGGTCACGTGAATATCAATCCTTATCCCAGAAATGAAAAGTACACTCTTAGGTATCACTCTTCATCCTTGCAAAACTATGGTTTTCTTCCCAAACTAATGCTTTTCATCCCTACAAATAGCACTTTCTCCCTAAATTACTGGTTTTCATCCCCAAAAGAAGACACATTCTCTTTAAAATGATGCTTTGTAACAAATTATGACTCATTGATTCCAGAATATCTGTCTTCCCCTACAAAATAATGGCATTAACATAAGAATTATCCATTTCAGACAAATTTCCCATGTATTTCACACTAATATCAAGACTTACACCAGAAAAAAATGTCTTCTCTCTTAGGTATCACTCTTGAATCTTGCAAAAACTTCATTTTCTTCCCAATACAAAGCTTTTCATCATTACAAGTAGCATTTTCTACCCAAAAAAGTGGTGTTCATCCCCAATAGAAATCCTTTTCTCTACAAATGGTCCCTTGTAGCAACATATGAAACACTGTTATTGGAATACCTCTTTCCCTCTTCAACATAAGGACATTTCCAACAGAAATAGCGATTTCTGACAAATTTTAGAAGAATGTCACGCAAATATCAGTACCTATCCCAGAAATAAAAAGTTCTCTCCTAAGAATCATTCTTTATCCTTGCAAAAAAAGGGATTTCTCACCAAAATAATGCATTTTATCCCTTTAAAATAGCGTTGTTTCCCAGAAATACTGGTTCTCATCACCAAAAGAAATGGATTTCTCTACAAAATTATCGTTTGTAGCCAAATATGACACATTGTTTCCAGATAAACTCTTTTCATCTAAAAAAGAATGACATTTCCAACAGAAATATCCATTTCTGACAAATTTTAGAAGTAGGTCACGTGAATATCAATCCTTATCCCAGAAATGAAAAGTACACTCTTAAGTATCACTCTTCATCCTTGCAAAACTATGGTTTTCTTCCCAAACTAATGCTTTTCATCCCTACAAATAGCACTTTCTCCCTAAATTACTGGTTTTCATCCCCAAAAGAAGACACATTCTCTTTAAAATGATGCTTTGTAACAAATTATGACTCATTGATTCCAGAATATCTGTCTTCCCCTACAAAATAATGACATTAACATAAGAATTATCCATTTCAGACAAATTTCCCATGTATTTCACACTAATATCAAGACTTACACCAGAAAAAAATGTCTTCTCTCTTAGGTATCACTCTTGAATCTTGCAAAAAATTCATTTTCTTCCCAATACAAAGCTTTTCATCATTACAAGTAGCATTTTCTACCCAAAAAAGTGGTTTTCATCCCCAATAGAAATCCTTTTCTCTACAAATGGTCCCTTGTAGCAACATATGAAACACTGTTATTGGAATACCTCTTTCCCTCTTCAACATAAGGACATTTCCAACAGAAATAGCGATTTCTGACAAATTTTAGAAGAATGTCACACAAATATCAGTACCTATCCCAGAAATAAAAAGTTCTCTCCTAAGAATCATTCTTTATCCTTGCAAAAAAAGGGATTTCTCACCAAAATAATGCATTTTATCCCTTTAAAATAGCGTTGTTTCCCAGAAATACTGGTTTTCATCACCAAAAGAAATGGATTTCTCTACAAAATTATCGTTTGTAGCCAAATATGACACATTGTTTCCAGATAAACTCTTTTCATCTAAAAAAGAATGACATTTCCAACAGAAATATCCATTTCTGACAAATTTTAGAAGTAGGTCACGTGAATATCAATCCTTATCCCAGAAATGAAAAGTACACTCTTAGGTATCACTCTTCATCCTTGCAAAACTATGGTTTTCTTCCCAAACTAATGCTTTTCATCCCTACAAATAGCACTTTCTCCCTAAATTACTGGTTTTCATCCCCAAAAGAAGACACATTCTCTTTAAAATGATGCTTTGTAACAAATTATGACTCATTGATTCCAGAATATCTGTCTTCCCCTACAAAATAATGGCATTAACATAAGAATTATCCATTTCAGACAAATTTCCCATGTATTTCACACTAATATCAAGACTTACACCAGAAAAAAATGTCTTCTCTCTTAGGTATCACTCTTGAATCTTGCAAAAAATTCATTTTCTTCCCAATACAAAGCTTTTCATCATTACAAGTAGCATTTTCTACCCAAAAAAGTGGTGTTCATCCCCAATAGAAATCCTTTTCTCTACAAATGGTCCCTTGTAGCAACATATGAAACACTGTTATTGGAATACCTCTTTCCCTCTTCAACATAAGGACATTTCCAACAGAAATAGCGATTTCTGACAAATTTTAGAAGAATGTCACGCAAATATCAGTACCTATCCCAGAAATAAAAAGTTCTCTCCTAAGAATCATTCTTTATCCTTGCAAAAAAAGGGATTTCTCACCAAAATAATGCATTTTATCCCTTTAAAATAGCGTTGTTTCCCAGAAATACTGGTTTTCATCACCAAAAGAAATGGATTTCTCTACAAAATTATCGTTTGTAGCCAAATATGACACATTGTTTCCAGATAAACTCTTTTCATCTAAAAAAGAATGACATTTCCAACAGAAATATCCATTTCTGACAAATTTTAGAAGTAGGTCACGTGAATATCAATCCTTATCCCAGAAATGAAAAGTACACTCTTAGGTATCACTCTTCATCCTTGCAAAACTATGGTTTTCTTCCCAAACTAATGCTTTTCATCCCTACAAATAGCACTTTCTCCCTAAATTACTGGTTTTCATCCCCAAAAGAAGACACATTCTCTTTAAAATGATGCTTTGTAACAAATTATGACTCATTGATTCCAGAATATCTGTCTTCCCCTACAAAATAATGGCATTAACATAAGAATTATCCATTTCAGACAAATTTCCCATGTATTTCACACTAATATCAAGACTTACACCAGAAAAAAATGTCTTCTCTCTTAGGTATCACTCTTGAATCTTGCAAAAACTTCATTTTCTTCCCAATACAAAGCTTTTCATCATTACAAGTAGCATTTTCTACCCAAAAAAGTGGTGTTCATCCCCAATAGAAATCCTTTTCTCTACAAATGGTCCCTTGTAGCAACATATGAAACACTGTTATTGGAATACCTCTTTCCCTCTTCAACATAAGGACATTTCCAACAGAAATAGCGATTTCTGACAAATTTTAGAAGAATGTCACGCAAATATCAGTACCTATCCCAGAAATAAAAAGTTCTCTCCTAAGAATCATTCTTTATCCTTGCAAAAAAAGGGATTTCTCACCAAAATAATGCATTTTATCCCTTTAAAATAGCGTTGTTTCCCAGAAATACTGGTTCTCATCACCAAAAGAAATGGATTTCTCTACAAAATTATCGTTTGTAGCCAAATATGACACATTGTTTCCAGATAAACTCTTTTCATCTAAAAAAGAATGACATTTCCAACAGAAATATCCATTTCTGACAAATTTTAGAAGTAGGTCACGTGAATATCAATCCTTATCCCAGAAATGAAAAGTACACTCTTAAGTATCACTCTTCATCCTTGCAAAACTATGGTTTTCTTCCCAAACTAATGCTTTTCATCCCTACAAATAGCACTTTCTCCCTAAATTACTGGTTTTCATCCCCAAAAGAAGACACATTCTCTTTAAAATGATGCTTTGTAACAAATTATGACTCATTGATTCCAGAATATCTGTCTTCCCCTACAAAATAATGACATTAACATAAGAATTATCCATTTCAGACAAATTTCCCATGTATTTCACACTAATATCAAGACTTACACCAGAAAAAAATGTCTTCTCTCTTAGGTATCACTCTTGAATCTTGCAAAAAATTCATTTTCTTCCCAATACAAAGCTTTTCATCATTACAAGTAGCATTTTCTACCCAAAAAAGTGGTTTTCATCCCCAATAGAAATCCTTTTCTCTACAAATGGTCCCTTGTAGCAACATATGAAACACTGTTATTGGAATACCTCTTTCCCTCTTCAACATAAGGACATTTCCAACAGAAATAGCGATTTCTGACAAATTTTAGAAGAATGTCACACAAATATCAGTACCTATCCCAGAAATAAAAAGTTCTCTCCTAAGAATCATTCTTTATCCTTGCAAAAAAAGGGATTTCTCACCAAAATAATGCATTTTATCCCTTTAAAATAGCGTTGTTTCCCAGAAATACTGGTTTTCATCACCAAAAGAAATGGATTTCTCTACAAAATTATCGTTTGTAGCCAAATATGACACATTGTTTCCAGATAAACTCTTTTCATCTAAAAAAGAATGACATTTCCAACAGAAATATCCATTTCTGACAAATTTTAGAAGTAGGTCACGTGAATATCAATCCTTATCCCAGAAATGAAAAGTACACTCTTAGGTATCACTCTTCATCCTTGCAAAACTATGGTTTTCTTCCCAAACTAATGCTTTTCATCCCTACAAATAGCACTTTCTCCCTAAATTACTGGTTTTCATCCCCAAAAGAAGACACATTCTCTTTAAAATGATGCTTTGTAACAAATTATGACTCATTGATTCCAGAATATCTGTCTTCCCCTACAAAATAATGGCATTAACATAAGAATTATCCATTTCAGACAAATTTCCCATGTATTTCACACTAATATCAAGACTTACACCAGAAAAAAATGTCTTCTCTCTTAGGTATCACTCTTGAATCTTGCAAAAACTTCATTTTCTTCCCAATACAAAGCTTTTCATCATTACAAGTAGCATTTTCTACCCAAAAAAGTGGTGTTCATCCCCAATAGAAATCCTTTTCTCTACAAATGGTCCCTTGTAGCAACATATGAAACACTGTTATTGGAATACCTCTTTCCCTCTTCAACATAAGGACATTTCCAACAGAAATAGCGATTTCTGACAAATTTTAGAAGAATGTCACGCAAATATCAGTACCTATCCCAGAAATAAAAAGTTCTCTCCTAAGAATCATTCTTTATCCTTGCAAAAAAAGGGATTTCTCACCAAAATAATGCATTTTATCCCTTTAAAATAGCGTTGTTTCCCAGAAATACTGGTTCTCATCACCAAAAGAAATGGATTTCTCTACAAAATTATCGTTTGTAGCCAAATATGACACATTGTTTCCAGATAAACTCTTTTCATCTAAAAAAGAATGACATTTCCAACAGAAATATCCATTTCTGACAAATTTTAGAAGTAGGTCACGTGAATATCAATCCTTATCCCAGAAATGAAAAGTACACTCTTAAGTATCACTCTTCATCCTTGCAAAACTATGGTTTTCTTCCCAAACTAATGCTTTTCATCCCTACAAATAGCACTTTCTCCCTAAATTACTGGTTTTCATCCCCAAAAGAAGACACATTCTCTTTAAAATGATGCTTTGTAACAAATTATGACTCATTGATTCCAGAATATCTGTCTTCCCCTACAAAATAATGACATTAACATAAGAATTATCCATTTCAGACAAATTTCCCATGTATTTCACACTAATATCAAGACTTACACCAGAAAAAAATGTCTTCTCTCTTAGGTATCACTCTTGAATCTTGCAAAAAATTCATTTTCTTCCCAATACAAAGCTTTTCATCATTACAAGTAGCATTTTCTACCCAAAAAAGTGGTTTTCATCCCCAATAGAAATCCTTTTCTCTACAAATGGTCCCTTGTAGCAACATATGAAACACTGTTATTGGAATACCTCTTTCCCTCTTCAACATAAGGACATTTCCAACAGAAATAGCGATTTCTGACAAATTTTAGAAGAATGTCACACAAATATCAGTACCTATCCCAGAAATAAAAAGTTCTCTCCTAAGAATCATTCTTTATCCTTGCAAAAAAAGGGATTTCTCACCAAAATAATGCATTTTATCCCTTTAAAATAGCGTTGTTTCCCAGAAATACTGGTTTTCATCACCAAAAGAAATGGATTTCTCTACAAAATTATCGTTTGTAGCCAAATATGACACATTGTTTCCAGATAAACTCTTTTCATCTAAAAAAGAATGACATTTCCAACAGAAATATCCATTTCTGACAAATTTTAGAAGTAGGTCACGTGAATATCAATCCTTATCCCAGAAATGAAAAGTACACTCTTAGGTATCACTCTTCATCCTTGCAAAACTATGGTTTTCTTCCCAAACTAATGCTTTTCATCCCTACAAATAGCACTTTCTCCCTAAATTACTGGTTTTCATCCCCAAAAGAAGACACATTCTCTTTAAAATGATGCTTTGTAACAAATTATGACTCATTGATTCCAGAATATCTGTCTTCCCCTACAAAATAATGGCATTAACATAAGAATTATCCATTTCAGACAAATTTCCCATGTATTTCACACTAATATCAAGACTTACACCAGAAAAAAATGTCTTCTCTCTTAGGTATCACTCTTGAATCTTGCAAAAAATTCATTTTCTTCCCAATACAAAGCTTTTCATCATTACAAGTAGCATTTTCTACCCAAAAAAGTGGTGTTCATCCCCAATAGAAATCCTTTTCTCTACAAATGGTCCCTTGTAGCAACATATGAAACACTGTTATTGGAATACCTCTTTCCCTCTTCAACATAAGGACATTTCCAACAGAAATAGCGATTTCTGACAAATTTTAGAAGAATGTCACGCAAATATCAGTACCTATCCCAGAAATAAAAAGTTCTCTCCTAAGAATCATTCTTTATCCTTGCAAAAAAAGGGATTTCTCACCAAAATAATGCATTTTATCCCTTTAAAATAGCGTTGTTTCCCAGAAATACTGGTTTTCATCACCAAAAGAAATGGATTTCTCTACAAAATTATCGTTTGTAGCCAAATATGACACATTGTTTCCAGATAAACTCTTTTCATCTAAAAAAGAATGACATTTCCAACAGAAATATCCATTTCTGACAAATTTTAGAAGTAGGTCACGTGAATATCAATCCTTATCCCAGAAATGAAAAGTACACTCTTAGGTATCACTCTTCATCCTTGCAAAACTATGGTTTTCTTCCCAAACTAATGCTTTTCATCCCTACAAATAGCACTTTCTCCCTAAATTACTGGTTTTCATCCCCAAAAGAAGACACATTCTCTTTAAAATGATGCTTTGTAACAAATTATGACTCATTGATTCCAGAATATCTGTCTTCCCCTACAAAATAATGGCATTAACATAAGAATTATCCATTTCAGACAAATTTCCCATGTATTTCACACTAATATCAAGACTTACACCAGAAAAAAATGTCTTCTCTCTTAGGTATCACTCTTGAATCTTGCAAAAAATTCATTTTCTTCCCAATACAAAGCTTTTCATCATTACAAGTAGCATTTTCTACCCAAAAAAGTGGTTTTCATCCCCAATAGAAATCCTTTTCTCTACAAATGGTCCCTTGTAGCAACATATGAAACACTGTTATTGGAATACCTCTTTCCCTCTTCAACATAAGGACATTTCCAACAGAAATAGCGATTTCTGACAAATTTTAGAAGAATGTCACGCAAATATCAGTACCTATCCCAGAAATAAAAAGTTCTCTCCTAAGAATCATTCTTTATCCTTGCAAAAAAAGGGATTTCTCACCAAAATAATGCATTTTATCCCTTTAAAATAGCGTTGTTTCCCAGAAATACTGGTTTTCATCACCAAAAGAAATGGATTTCTCTACAAAATTATCGTTTGTAGCCAAATATGACACATTGTTTCCAGATAAACTCTTTTCATCTAAAAAAGAATGACATTTCCAACAGAAATATCCATTTCTGACAAATTTTAGAAGTAGGTCACGTGAATATCAATCCTTATCCCAGAAATGAAAAGTACACTCTTAGGTATCACTCTTCATCCTTGCAAAACTATGGTTTTCTTCCCAAACTAATGCTTTTCATCCCTACAAATAGCACTTTCTCCCTAAATTACTGGTTTTCATCCCCAAAAGAAGACACATTCTCTTTAAAATGATGCTTTGTAACAAATTATGACTCATTGATTCCAGAATATCTGTCTTCCCCTACAAAATAATGGCATTAACATAAGAATTAGCCATTTCAGACAAATTTCCCATGTATTTCACACTAATATCAAGACTTACACCAGAAAAAAATGTCTTCTCTCTTAGGTATCACTCTTGAATCTTGCAAAAAATTCATTTTCTTCCCAATACAAAGCTTTTCATCATTACAAGTAGCATTTTCTACCCAAAAAAGTGGTTTTCATCCCCAATAGAAATCCTTTTCTCTACAAATGGTCCCTTGTAGCAACATATGAAACACTGTTATTGGAATACCTCTTTCCCTCTTCAACATAAGGACATTTCCAACAGAAATAGCGATTTCTGACAAATTTTAGAAGAATGTCACGCAAATATCAGTACCTATCCCAGAAATAAAAAGTTCTCTCCTAAGAGTCATTCTTTATCCTTGCAAAAAAAGGGATTTCTCACCAAAATAATGCATTTTATCCCTTTAAAATAGCGTTGTTTCCCAGAAATACTGGTTTTCATCACCAAAAGAAATGGATTTCTCTACAAAATTATCGTTTGTAGCCAAATATGACACATTGTTTCCAGATAAACTCTTTTCATCTAAAAAAGAATGACATTTCCAACAGAAATATCCATTTCTGACAAATTTTAGAAGTAGGTCACGTGAATATCAATCCTTATCCCAGAAATGAAAAGTACACTCTTAGGTATCACTCTTCATCCTTGCAAAACTATGGTTTTCTTCCCAAACTAATGCTTTTCATCCCTACAAATAGCACTTTCTCCCTAAATTACTGGTTTTCATCCCCAAAAGAAGACACATTCTCTTTAAAATGATGCTTTGTAACAAATTATGACTCATTGATTCCAGAATATCTGTCTTCCCCTACAAAATAATGACATTAACATAAGAATTATCCATTTCAGACAAATTTCCCATGTATTTCACACTAATATCAAGACTTACACCAGAAAAAAATGTCTTCTCTCTTAGGTATCACTCTTGAATCTTGCAAAAAATTCATTTTCTTCCCAATACAAAGCTTTTCATCATTACAAGTAGCATTTTCTACCCAAAAAAGTGGTTTTCATCCCCAATAGAAATCCTTTTCTCTACAAATGGTCCCTTGTAGCAACATATGAAACACTGTTATTGGAATACCTCTTTCCCTCTTCAACATAAGGACATTTCCAACAGAAATAGCGATTTCTGACAAATTTTAGAAGAATGTCACGCAAATATCAGTACCTATCCCAGAAATAAAAAGTTCTCTCCTAAGAATCATTCTTTATCCTTGCAAAAAAAGGGATTTCTCACCAAAATAATGCATTTTATCCCTTTAAAATAGCGTTGTTTCCCAGAAATACTGGTTTTCATCACCAAAAGAAATGGATTTCTCTACAAAATTATCGTTTGTAGCCAAATATGACACATTGTTTCCAGATAAACTCTTTTCATCTAAAAAAGAATGACATTTCCAACAGAAATATCCATTTCTGACAAATTTTAGAAGTAGGTCACGTGAATATCAATCCTTATCCCAGAAATGAAAAGTACACTCTTAGGTATCACTCTTCATCCTTGCAAAACTATGGTTTTCTTCCCAAACTAATGCTTTTCATCCCTACAAATAGCACTTTCTCCCTAAATTACTGGTTTTCATCCCCAAAAGAAGACACATTCTCTTTAAAATGATGCTTTGTAACAAATTATGACTCATTGATTCCAGAATATCTGTCTTCCCTGATGTATTAGGCGGCACGAACTCACGGGATGTAACGCGATAGGCCTCCCCGTGCTCGGTAATGTATATGTATGAGGCTGAAATTGGAGCCCTATATAAGGTTCTCACACGGTTCATTAAACGCCATTTTACAGCTCACCATATTGGTGTGATCAGCGTGTAACTTGGTCATGGGGCCGTCAGATGCACATTCTCAATGATGGACGTAGTTCTTTAGGTTACCTTACACAAGGCAACAATTGGTGCCCCGTGTGAGGACGTCCTGAGAGTGAGTGTGCGACGGCTAACCGCGAGACGGACGCGAATCCTACGGTTAGATCCCGTGGAAGCGCCGGAGGGGCGATATATTGGCTGCAGCTACTGATTATCCTGCGGTGAGACCGTGGAAGACCGTGGGACTTTGGGCCCGGGTATATATACAAAGGGTGCGAGGACGTACGGTGTCGAGCACCAGAAAAAACATGGATTCCGTCACAAAGGTACTATTACGGGTTTGTAAAACCCACTGCGGTAGGAATGCTCCTTCTATGAAGGAGATTGTTGCCGTTATTACTTTTTTGCAGGAAGCGGAGCTTTCACCCTCCCCTTGTAATTTGCTCGATTCGGAGCGGTGGGAATCTTTCACCGCTGCCCTGCTCCTAAGAGCAACAAACGATTATAAGGCGGAGGAGTTAAAAACCTGGGTTTTGGTCCTGGGTGCGCTTAAAGCGGCTAAGGAGGAGAAAAAGATCCAGGCAGTCGCGAATGGGGTTTTTGGGGTGGGTTCCGGGACGTCTGGGGTCCCGGAGGGTGCGGAGGAACCGCTCCCTTGCGGCGACTCCGTACCCAAGATGGCGCCGACCACGCCGGCCGTTTTCACAATGGCCATGGCGGCGCCCGAAACAACTCCGGAAGGGATGGCGGAAGTTGCCTCATCTGGGGAGGCGCCGCCATATTATCCCCGCCTATACCCCTGTTTGCAGAGCTTTCGTTCACCTGAGGGGGGTGGGTCCTGTCCGAGGGAGGGAGAGTCATGGGGGGAGGCGCGCCGTGGAGGCGTTAAGCCACCCCTAGACCCGTCCCCGGAGGAGGGACCTCATTCCCCGAAAGGGGAGGAACGAAAGGTACTGTCTGCCTTCACCCCGTCGGTTTCGTCTCCCGCGAAGGGGGAGGAGAAAGGGGAGGAACGGAAGGAATTGCCTGTCCCCACCCAGTCGGTCGTGGTTCCCCGGAGGAGGGGGGAGAAGTGGGAGGAGCGAGAGATATCGCGTAAGCCCACTGATTGGACTGACATTTGCGATACGATGCGAGAGGTGGGGCTCAAGGAGCGGGACTGGGCGGTGTTCCCAATTGTCAAACAGGAGGGACCGGTTTGGGTACCTTTGGAAGCAAAAGCAGTTGCTCGGTTTAAAGAACTGCTGCTAGTACCAACGAGAAGGACATCTGTTGTATCACTTGCTGTGTGTCTTTGTGTAATTGCATTCATTACTGGGGGAGAGGGTACTCACTTAACATCACAACCAGAAAATATTTGGGTTACATGGTCTAATCGAACTGGGCAGAAAGATTTCTGCCTTAGCCTGCAGTCAGCCACATCACCGTTTAGAACATGCCTTATAGGTGTACCCAGGTGGGACCCAAAGGAGTTTAACGGATATGTGCATAAGAACAACTGCAAGAGAGATGCAGTGGACAAAGTTTTCTTTATGAAAGCATTTGAGTCTAAATTCACTGACTGGGCCAGAATGTCTGCATGTTTTATTAGATCCTTGAACACCTCCTTGCCCTGGGATCCACCAGAGTTGCAGCTTCTTGGATCCCAATCGGTTGGTAACGTAACATGGAATAAGAACTCTCAAAAGTGGGAACGCCCGGTTAGATGTTTGTATTTTTCGGGTTTTAGGACACCGGGTCAACTGTCCAATCGCAGGGTATGGGAAGGCCTACTCGGGAATGGGGCACCATTCTAGGGAACAACTGGGTCGGAACCCTTTACTTTACTTAACCCCATTCAATTTGACATATATAGCTTGTCAGGGGCATATTGTGGTTTCTCAGCTGAAAGGGTGGAGGGATTCTCCCATCCCTGCTCCGGGGATGGCTCCAAGAATGGATTTGCAGACCAATGCATAAAGCAGGGTGGGAGGTGGCTCTCTTACAATCAGAAGTATGTGGTACGTCATCCTAACGGGTCCACCTATAATCTCTCATGCTACTGGGGCCCTGACGATCTGGCATGTTCTGGTTGTTGTTCTCGAAAAGAACCTTTAGCTGGGGAAGGAATAAACTGCAATGGTACAGCCAAGGCCCTTCCTAAGGACATATTTTTGATATGTGGGGATAGAGCTTGGCAAGGGATACCAAAGAATCCAGTTGGGGGGCCATGTTATTTGGGAAAGCTGACATTGTTGGCTCCCAATCACACTGCAATGATAAGTGTTATGAAAAAGATCGATCGAGCTCGACGCCAGAAAAGGTCAATAAAAACATTGGACCAGGATTGTAGTGATGAGGTTCAGCTGTGGGGTCCCACAGCTAGAATCTTTGCATCCGTCTTAGCTCCGGGAGTAGCTTCAGCCCAGGCCCTAAGAGAAATTGAGAGATTGGCATGCTGGTCCGTGAAGCAAGCTAATGTCACCACAGCAGTCCTGTCGGAACTCCTGATGGACGTTAACAACATCAGACACGCTGTTCTTCAAAATAGAGCTGCAATTGACTTTCTGCTGCTTGCTCAAGGGCACGGGTGCAAGGACTTTGAAGGGATGTGTTGTTTCAATCTGAGCGACCACAGCGATTCGATACATAGGAAGTTGGAATGGATGCAAGAACACACGAAGAAGATCGCAATAGATGATGCATTCGGAAGCTGGTTGGAGGGACTGTTTGGTAATCTGGGCCCATGGCTTAAGCAGTTTCTCAAAGTATTAATCATAGGTATTTTATTCTTTTTAGCTTTAATGATTTGCTTACCTTGTTTGTTTCAGTGTGTCCAGGGTTGTTTACAGCGTATGATAGAAAGAATGTTTAACGAAAAAATGGAGTACCAACGGGTATATGATAAACTTTGAGAAGAAGGAACTGTATAAACCCAAGATGCCTTGGATATAATCATTAGAAAACTACTGATGTTATTAGATATTGCACTACCTACCTCTGTAGCTTGTCTACCTCACTTTTTAGATAACTTACTAAGTTTAAATTATAGAGACTAACATTTTTATATTAGGATTAAGGATTAGCGTTCGGGATGTAACGGGGCATACTTTATCGAGCATGGAGAGGGGGAAATGATGTATTAGGCGGCACGAACTCACGGGATGTAACGCGATAGGCCTCCCCGTGCTCGGTAATGTATATGTATGAGGCTGAAATTGGAGCCCTATATAAGGTTCTCACACGGTTCATTAAACGCCATTTTACAGCTCACCATATTGGTGTGATCAGCGTGTAACTTGGTCATGGGGCCGTCAGATGCACATTCTCAATGATGGACGTAGTTCTTTAGGTTACCTTACACAAGGCAACACTTCCCCTACAAAATAATGGCATTAACATAAGAATTAGCCATTTCAGACAAATTTCCCATGTATTTCACACTAATATCAAGACTTACACCAGAAAAAAATGTCTTCTCTCTTAGGTATCACTCTTGAATCTTGCAAAAAATTCATTTTCTTCCCAATACAAAGCTTTTCATCATTACAAGTAGCATTTTCTACCCAAAAAAGTGGTTTTCATCCCCAATAGAAATCCTTTTCTCTACAAATGGTCCCTTGTAGCAACATATGAAACACTGTTATTGGAATACCTCTTTCCCTCTTCAACATAAGGACATTTCCAACAGAAATAGCGATTTCTGACAAATTTTAGAAGTAGGTCACGTGAATATCAATCCTTATCCCAGAAATGAAAAGTACACTCTTAGGTATCACTCTTCATCCTTGCAAAACTATGGTTTTCTTCCCAAACTAATTCTTTTCATCCCTACAAATAGCACTTTCTCCCTAAATTACTGGTTTTCATCCCCAAAAGAAGACACATTCTCTTTAAAATGATGCTTTGTAACAAATTATGACTCATTGATTCCAGAATATCTGTCTTCCCCTACAAAATAATGGCATTAACATAAGAATTATCCATTTCAGACAAATTTCCCATGTATTTCACACTAATATCAAGACTTACACCAGAAAAAAATGTCTTCTCTCTTAGGTATCACTCTTGAATCTTGCAAAAAATTCATTTTCTTCCCAATACAAAGCTTTTCATCATTACAAGTAGCATTTTCTACCCAAAAAAGTGGTTTTCATCCCCAATAGAAATCCTTTTCTCTACAAATGGTCCCTTGTAGCAACATATGAAACACTGTTATTGGAATACCTCTTTCCCTCTTCAACATAAGGACATTTCCAACAGAAATAGCGATTTCTGACAAATTTTAGAAGAATGTCACGCAAATATCAGTACCTATCCCAGAAATAAAAAGTTCTCTCCTAAGAATCATTCTTTATCCTTGCAAAAAAAGGGATTTCTCACCAAAATAATGCATTTTATCCCTTTAAAATAGCGTTGTTTCCCAGAAATACTGGTTTTCATCACCAAAAGAAATGGATTTCTCTACAAAATTATCGTTTGTAGCCAAATATGACACATTGTTTCCAGATAAACTCTTTTCATCTAAAAAAGAATGACATTTCCAACAGAAATATCCATTTCTGACAAATGGGTTAGAGCAGAGGAAAACCAAGAAAAGCGGGGTTAGAAAGGAGGAAAACCAAGAAAAGTGATCTTAGAGCAGAGGAGAACAAAGAAAAGCGGGTTTAGAGCGGAGGAAAACCAAAAAAATCGGGTTTAGAGCGGAGGAAAACCAAGTAAAGCGGGGTTAGAGCGGAGGAAAACCAAGAAAAGTGAAGTTAGAGCGGAGGAAAACCGAGAAAAGCGGGGTTAGAGCGGAGGAAAACCAAGGAAAGTGAAGTTAGAGCGGAGGAAAGCCAAGAAAAGCGGGCTTAGATTGGAGGAAAACCAAGATAGTCGGGGTTACAGCGAAGGAAAACCAATAAAAAGAAGTTAGAGAGGAAGAAAACAAAGAAAAGCGCGGTTAGAGCAGCAAAAATCCAAGAAAAGTATGGTTAGAGTGGAGAAAAACCAGGAAAAGCAGGGTTAGAGCGGAGAAAAACCAAGAAAAGCGGGGTTAGAGCGGAGGAAAACGAAGAAAAGCGGGGTTAGTTCGGAGGAAGACCAAGAAAAGTGAAGTTAGAGCAAAGGAAAACCAAGAAAAGCGGGGTTAGTGCGGAGGAAAACCAAGGGAAGTGAAGTTAGAGCGGAGGAAAACCAAGAAAAGCGGAGATAGAACGGAAGAAAACCAGGAAAAGCGTGGTTAGATTGGAGGAAAACCATGATAATCGGGGATAGAGCGAAGGAAAACCAAGAAAAAGGAGTTAGAGGAAGAATACAAAGAAAAGCGCGGTTAGAGCAGCAGAAATCCAAAAAAAGAATGGTTAGAGTGGAGAAAAACCCAGAAAAGCTGGTTTAGAGCGGAGGAAAACCAAGAAAAGCAAAGTTAGATAAGAGGAAAACCAAGAAAAATGATGTTAGAGAGGAGAAAAACAAAGATAAGCAGGGTTAGAGCGGAGGAAATCCAAGAAAAGCGAAGTTAGAGCGGAGGAAAACCAAGAAAAGCTGGGTTAGAGCGGAGGAAAACCAAGAAAAGCGAGGTTCATGCGGATGAAAACCAAGAAATGCGGGGTTAGAGTGGAGGAAAACCGAGAAAAGCAGAGTTAGAACGGAAGAAAACCAAGAAAAGCGGGTTAGAGAGCAGGAAAACCAAGATAATCGGGGTTAGAGCGGAGGAAAACCAATAAAAAGAAGTTAGAGAGGAAGAAAACAAAGAAAAGCGCGGTTAGAGCAGCAGAAATCCAAGTGTGCCCCGGTGGCGCAGTGGTTAAAGACGCCGCCTTGCAACACTGGGGCCCGTAGTTCGAATCCCCCCTATGGCGCAAGTGGTAGAAGTGCCGCTCTGCTACACAGAGGCTCGAATCCCGGGTGCTGGACTCGATGATCTGTAAGGTCCCTTCCAACCAGCACGAAACTATGAAACTATGAAAAGCATGGTTAGAGTGGAGAAAAACCAAGAAAAGCGAACTTAGAGCGGAGGAAAATTAAGAAAAGCGGAATAAGTGCAGAGGAAAACCAAGAAAAGCGAAGTTAGAGCGGAGGAAAACCAAGAAAAGAGGGGTTAGAGAGAAGGAAAACCGAGAAAACCGGGGTTAGAGCGGAGGAAAAGAAAGAAAAGTGAAGATAGAGGTGAGGAAAACCAAGAAAAGCGGGGATAGAGCGGAGGAAAACCAAGAAAAGCGAAGTTAGAGAAGAGGAATACCAAGAAAAATGATGTTAGAGAGGAGGAAAAGAAAGATAAGCAGGTTTAGAGCGGAGGAAAACCAAGAAAAGCGAACTTAGAGCGGAGGAAAACCAAGAAAAGCGGAATAAGTGCAGAGGAAAACAAAGAAAAGCGAGGTTAGAGCGGAGGAAAACCAAGAAAAGCGGGGTTAGAGCGGAGGAAAACCAAGAAAAGCTGGGTTACAGCAGATGAAAACCAAGAAAAGCGGGGTTAGAAAGGAGGAAAACCAAGAAAAGTGATCTTAGAGCAGAGGAAAACCAAGAAAAGCGGAATAAGTGCGAAGGAAAACCAAGAAATGAGGAATAAGTGCTGAGGAAAACCAAGAAAAGCAGGGTTAGAGCGGAGGAAAACAAAGAAAAGCTGGGATAGAGCGGAGGAAAACCAAGAAAAGCGGGGTTAGAGCGGAGGAAAACCAAGATAAGCGGGGTTAGAGAGAAAAAAAACCAATAAAAACGGGGTTAGAGCGGAGGAAAAGAAAGAAAAGGTAAGTTAGAGGTGAGGAAAACCAAGAAAAGCGGGGATAGAGCGGAGGAAAACAAAGAAAAGCTGGGTTAGAGCGGACGAAAACGAAGAAAAGCGGGGTTAGTGTGGAGGAGAACCAAGAAAAGCGGGTTTAGAGCGGAGGAAAACCAAAAAAATCGGGTTTAGAGCGGAGGAAAACCAAGTAAAGCGGGGTTAGAGCGGAGGAAAACCAAGAAAAGTGAAGTTAGAGCGGAGGAAAACCGAGAAAAGCGGGGTTAGAGCGGAGGAAAACCAAGGAAAGTGAAGTTAGAGCGGAGGAAAGCCAAGAAAAGCGGGCTTAGATTGGAGGAAAACCAAGATAGTCGGGGTTACAGCGAAGGAAATCCAATAAAAAGAAGTTAGAGAGGAAGAAAACAAAGAAAAGCGCAGTTAGAGCAGCAAAAATCCAAGAAAAGTATGGTTAGAGTGGAGAAAAACCAAGAAAAGCAGGGTTAGAGCGGAGAAAAACCAAGAAAAGCGGGGTTAGAGCGGAGGAAAACGAAGAAAAGCGGGGTTAGTTCGGAGGAAGACCAAGAAAAGTGAAGTTAGAGCAAAGGAAAACCAAGAAAAGCGGGGTTAGTGCGGAGGAAAACCAAGGAAAGTGAAGTTAGAGCGGAGGAAAACCAAGAAAAGCGGAGATAGAACGGAAGAAAACCAGGAAAAGCGGGGTTAGAGTGGAGGAAAACCATGATAATCGGGGATAGAGCGAAGGAAAACCGAGAAAAAGGAGTTAGAGGAAGAATACAAAGAAAAGCGCGGTTAGAGCAGCAGAAATCCAAGAAAAGAATGGTTAGAGTGGAGAAAAACCCAGAAAAGCTGGTTTAGAGCGGAGGAAAACCAAGAAAAGCGAAGTTAGATAAGAGGAAAACCAAGAAAAATGATGTTAGAGGGGAGAAAAACAAAGATAAGCAGGGTTAGAGCGGAGGAAATCCAAGAAAAGCGAAGTTAGAGCGGAGGAAAACCAAGAAAAGCTGGGTTAGAGCGGAGGAAAACCAAGAAATGCGGGGTTAGAGTGGAGGAAAACCAAGAAAAGCAGAGTTAGAACGGAAGAAAACCAAGAAAAGTGGGTTAGAGAGCAGGAAAACCAAGATAATCGGGGTTAGAGCGGAGGAAAACCAATAAAAAGAAGTTAGAGAGGAAGAAAACAAAGAAAAGCGCGGTTAGAGCAGCAGAAATCCAAGTGTGCCCCGGTGGCGCAGTGGTTAAAGACGCCGCCTTGCAACACTGGGGCCCGTAGTTCGAATCCCCCCTATGGCGCAAGTGGTAGAAGTGCCGCTCTGCTACACAGAGGCTCGAATCCCGGGAGCTGGACTCGATGATCTGTAAGGTCCCTTCCAACCAGCACGAAACTATGAAACTATGAAAAGCATGGTTAGAGTGGAGAAAAACCAAGAAAAGCGAACTTAGAGCGGAGGAAAACCAAGAAAAGCGGAATAAGTGCAGAGGAAAACCAAGAAAAGCGGGGTTAGAGCGGAGGAAAACCAAGAAAAGCGAAGTTAGAGGTGAGGAAAACCAAGAAAAGCGGGGTTAGAGCGGAGTAAGACCAATAAATGCTGGGTTAGAGCGAAGGAAATCTAGGAAATGCATAGTTAGAGCGGAGGAAAACCAAGAAAAGCGAGGTTCATGCGGATCAAAACCAAGAATGGCGGGGTTAGAGCGGAGGAAAACCAAGAAAAGCAGAGTTAGAACGGAAGAAAACCAAGAAAAGCGGGGTTAGAGTGGAGGAAAACCAAGATAATCGGGGTTAGAGTGGAGGAAAAGAAAGAAAAGTGAAGTTAGAGGTGAGGAAAACCAAGAGAAGCGGGGATAGAGCAGAAGAAAACCAGTAAAAGCTGGGTTAGAGTGGAGGAAAACCAAGAAAATCAGGGTTAGAGTGGAGGAAAAGAAAGAAAAGTGAAGATAGAGGTGAGGAAAACCTTGAAATGCGGGGATAGAGCGGAGGAAAACCAAGAAAAGCGAAGTTAGAGAAGAGGAATACCAAGAAAAATGATGTTAGAGAGGAGGAAAAGAAAGAAAAGCAGGTTTAGAGCGGAGGAAAACCAAGAAAAGTTGAACTTAGAGCGGAGGAAAACCAAGAAAAGCGGAATAAGTGCAGAGGAAAACAAAGAAAAGCGGGGTTAGAGCGGAGGAAAACCAAGAAAAGCGAAGATAGAGCGGAGGAAAACCAAGAAAAGAGGTGTTAGAGCGGAGGAAAAGAAAGAAAAGTGAAGATAGAAGTGAGGAAAACCAAGAAAAGAGGGGATAGAGAGGAGGAAAACCAAGAAAAGCGAAGTTAGAGAAGAGGAATACCAAGAAAAATGATGTTAGAGAGGAGGAAAAGAAAGATAGCCCGGTTTAGAGCGGAGGATAACCAAGAAAAGCGAAGTTAGAGCGGAGGAAAACCAAGAAAAGCGGGGTTATAGCGGAGGAAAACCAAGAAAAGCTGGGTTACAGCAGAGGAAAACCAAGAAAAGTGGGGTTAGAAAGGAGGAAAACCAAGAAAAGTGATTTTAGAGCAGAGGAAAACCAAGAAAAGCGGAATAAGTGTGGAGGAAAACCAAGAAATGAGGAATAAGTGCTGAGGAAAACCAAGAAAAGCAGGGTTAGAGCGGAGGAAAACAAAGAAATGCTGGGATAGAGCGGAGGAAAACCAAGAAAAGCGGGGTTAGAAAGGAGGAAAACCAAGAAAAGTGAAGTTAGAGCGGAGGAAAACCAAGAAAAGCGGGGTTAGAGCGGAGGAAAACCAAGAAAAGCGGGGTTAGAGAGAAGGAAAACCAAGAAAAACGGGGTTAGAGCGGAGGAAAAAAAAAGAAACGGTAAGTTAGAGGTGAGGAAAACCCAGAAAAGCGGGGATAGAGCGGAGGAAAACAAAGAAAAGCTGGGTTAGAGCGGAGGAAAACGAAGAAAAGCGGGGTTAGTGTGGAGGAGAACCAAGAAAAGCGGGGTTAGAGCGGAAGAAAACCATGAAAATCGGGTTTAGAGCGGAGGAAAAGCATGAAAAACGGGGTTAGAGCGGAGGAAAACCAAGAAAAGTGAAGTTAGAGCGGAGGAAAACCGAGAAAAGCGGGGTTAGAGCGGAGGAAAACCAAGATAGTCGGGGTTACAGCGAAGGAAAACCAATAAAAAGAAGTTAGAGAGGAAGAAAACACAGAAAAGCGCGGTTAGAGCAGCAAAAATCCAAGAAAAGTATGGTTAGAGTGGAGAAAAACCCAGAAAAGCGAACTTAGAGCGGAGGAAAACCAAGAAAAGCGGGGTTAGAGGGGAGGAAAACCAAGGAAAGCGAGGTTAGAAAAGAGGAAAACCAAGAAAAGCGAAGTTAGAGCGGAGGAAAACCAAGAAAAGCGGGGTTAGAGAGAAGGAAAACCGAGAAAACCGGGGTTAGAGCGGAGGAAAAGAAAGAAAAGTGAAGATAGAGGTGAGGAAAACCAAGAAAAGTGGGGATAGAGCGGAGGAAAACCAAGAAAAGCGAAGTTAGAGAAGAGGAATACCAAGAAAAATGATGTTAGAGAGGAGGAAAAGAAAGATAAGCAGGTTTAGAGCGGAGGAAAACCAAGAAAAGCGAACTTAGAGCGGAGGAAAACCAAGAAAAGCGGAATAAGTGCAGAGGAAAACAAAGAAAAGCGGGGTTAGAGCGGAGGAAAACCAAGAAAAGCGGGGTTAGAGCGGAGGAAAACCAAAAAAGCTGGGTTACAGCAGAGGAAAACCAAGAAAAGCGGGGTTAGAAAGGAGGAAAACCAAGAAAAGTGAAGTTAGAGCGGAGGAAAACTCAGAAAAGCGGAGTTAGAGCGGAGGAAAACCAAGGAAAGTGAAGTTAGAGCTGAGGAAAGCCAAGAAAAGCGGGCTTAGATTGGAGGAAAACCAAGATAGTCGGGGTTACAGCGAAGGAAATCCAATAAAAAGAAGTTAGAGAGGAAGAAAACAAAGAAAAGCGCGGTTAGAGCAGCAAAAATCCAAGAAAAGTATGGTTAGAGTGGAGAAAAACCAAGAAAAGCAGGGTTAGAGCGGAGAAAAACCAAGAAAAGCGGGGTTAGAGCGGAGGAAAACGAAGAAAAGCGGGGTTAGTTCGGAGGAAGACCAAGAAAAGTGAAGTTAGAGCAAAGGAAAACCAAGAAAAGCGGGGTTAGTGCGGAGGAAAACCAAGGAAAGTGAAGTTAGAGCGGAGGAAAACCAAGAAAAGCGGAGATAGAACGGAGGAAAACCAGGAAAAGCGGGGTTAGAGTGGAGGAAAACCATGATAATCGGGGATAGAGCGAAGGAAAACCAAGAAAAAGGAGTTAGAGGAAGAATACAAAGAAAAGCGCGGTTAGAGCAGCAGAAATCCAAGAAAAGAATGGTTAGAGTGGAGAAAAACCCAGAAAAGCTGGTTTAGAGCGGAGGAAAACCAAGAAAAGCGAAGTTAGATAAGAGGAAAACCAAGAAAAATGATCTTAGAGGGGAGAAAAACAAAGATAAGCAGGGTTAGAGCGGAGGAAATCCAAGAAAAGCGAAGTTAGAGCGGAGGAAAACCAAGAAAAGCTGGGTTAGAGCGGAGGAAAACCAAGAAAAGCTGGGTTAGAGCGGAGGAAAACCAAGAAAAGCGAGGTTCATGCGGATGAAAACCAAGAAATGCGGGGTTAGAGTGGAGGAAAACCAAGAAAAGCAGAGTTAGAACGGAAGAAAACCAAGAAAAGCGGGTTAGAGAGCAGGAAAACCAAGATAATCGGGGTTAGAGCGGAGGAAAACCAATAAAAAGAAGTTAGAGAGGAAGAAAACAAAGAAAAGCGCGGTTAGAGCAGCAGAAATCCAAGTGTGCCCCGGTGGCGCAGTGGTTAAAGACGCCGCCTTGCAACACTGGGGCCCGTAGTTCGAATCCCCCCTATGGCGCAAGTGGTAGAAGTGCCGCTCTGCTACACAGAGGCTCGAATCCCGGGAGCTGGACTCGATGATCTGTAAGGTCCCTTCCAACCAGCACGAAACTATGAAACTATGAAAAGCATGGTTAGAGTGGAGAAAAACCAAGAAAAGCGAACTTAGAGCGGAGGAAAACCAAGAAAAGCGGAATGAGTGCAGAGGAAAACCAAGAAAAGCGAAGATAGAGCGGAGGAAAACCAAGAAAAGAGAGGTTAGAAAGGAGGAAAACCAAGAAAAGTGAAGTTAGAGCGGAGGAAAACCAAGAAAAGCGGAGTTAGAGCGGAGGAAAACCAAGAAAAGTTTGGTTAAGCGGAGGAAATCGAAGAAAAACGGGGTTAGTGTGGAGGAGAACCAAGAAAAGCGGGGTTAGAGCGGAGGAAAACCAAAAAAATCGGGTTTAGAGAGGAGGAAAAGCATGAAAAGCGGGATTAGAGCGGAGGAAAAGAAAGAAAAGTGAAGTTAGAGCAGAGGAAAACCAAGAAAAGCGGAGATAGAACGGAGGAATACCAGGAAAAGCGGGGTTAGAGTGGAGGAAAACCATGATAATCGGGGATAGAGCGAAGGAAAACCAAGAAAAAGTAGTTAGAGGAAGAATACAAAGAAAAACGCGGTTAGAGCAGCAGAAATCCAAGAAAAGAATGGTTAGAGTGGAGAAAAACCCAGAAAAGCTGGTTTAGAGCGGAGGAAAACCAAGAAAAGCGAAGTTAGATAAGAGGAAAACCAAGAAAAATGATGTTAGAGAGGAGGAAAACAAAGATAAGCAGGGTTAGAGCGGAGGAAATCCAAGAAAAGCATAGTTAGAGCGGAGGAAAACCAAGAAAAGCTGGGTTAGAGCGGAGGAAAACCAAAAAAAGCGAGGTTAGTGTGGAGGAGAACCAAGAAAAGCGGGTTTAGAGCGGAGGAAAACCAAAAAAATCGGGTTTAGAGCGGAGGAAAACCAAGTAAAGCGGGGTTAGAGCGGAGGAAAACCAAGAAAAGCGGGGTTAGAGCGGAGGAAAACCAAGGAAAGTGAAATTAGAGCGGAGGAAAGCCAAGAAAAGCGGGCCTAGATTGGAGGAAAGCCAAGATAGTCGGGGTTACAGCGAAGGAAAACCAATAAAAAGAAGTTAGAGAGGAAGAAAACAAAGAAAAGCGCGGTTAGAGCAGCAAAAATCCAAGAAAAGTATGGTTAGAGTGGAGAAAAACCAAGAAAAGCAGGGTTAGAGCGGAGAAAAACCAAGAAAAGCGGGGTTAGAGCGGAGGAAAACGAAGAAAAGCGGGGTTAGTTCGGAGGAAGACCAAGAAAAGTGAAGTTAGAGCAAAGGAAAACCAAGAAAAGCGGAGTTAGTGCGGAGGAAAACCAAGGAAAGTGAAGTTAGAGCGGAGGAAAACCAAGAAAAGCGGAGATAGAACGGAAGAAAACCAGGAAAAGCGGGGTTAGAGTGGAGGAAAACCATGATAATCGGGGATAGAGCGAAGGAAAACCAAGAAAAAGGAGTTAGAGGAAGAATACAAAGAAAAGCGCGGTTAGAGCAGCAGAAATCCAAGAAAAGAATGGTTAGAGTGGAGAAAAACCCAGAAAAGCTGGTTTAGAGCGGAGGAAAACCAAGAAAAGCGAAGTTAGATAAGAGGAAAACCAAGAAAAATGATGTTAGAGAGGAGAAAAACAAAGATAAGCAGGGTTAGAGCGGAGGAAATCCAAGAAAAGCGAAGTTAGAGCGGAGGAAAACCAAGAAAAGCTGGGTTAGAGCGGAGGAAAACCAAGAAAAGCGAGGTTCATGCAGATGAAAACCAAGAAATGCGGGGTTAGAGTGGAGGAAAACCAAGAAAAGCAGAGTTAGAATGGAAGAAAACCAAGAAAAGCGGGTTAGAGAGCAGGAAAACCAAGATAATCGGGGTTAGAGCGGAGGAAAACCAATAAAAAGAAGTTAGAGAGGAAGAAAACAAAGAAAAGCGCGGTTAGAGCAGCAGAAATCCAAGTGTGCCCCGGTGGCGCAGTGGTTAAAGACGCCGCCTTGCAACACTGGGGCCCGTAGTTCGAATCCCCCCTATGGCGCAAGTGGTAGAAGTGCCGCTCTGCTACACAGAGGCTCGAATCCCGGGAGCTGGACTCGATGATCTGTAAGGTCCCTTCCAACCAGCACGAAACTATGAAACTATGAAAAGCATGGTTAGAGTGGAGAAAAACCAAGAAAAGCGAACTTAGAGCGGAGGAAAACCAAGAAAAGCGGGGTTAGAGGGGAGGAAAACCAAGGAAAGCGAGGTTAGAAAAGAGGAAAACCAAGAAAAGCGGAGTTAGAGCGGAGGAAAACCAAGAAAAGCGGGGTTAGAGAGAAGGAAAACCGAGAAAACCGGGGTTAGAGCGGAGGAAAAGAAAGAAAAGTGAAGATAGAGGTGAGGAAAACCAAGAAAAGCGGGGATAGAGCGGAGGAAAACCAAGAAAAGCGAAGTTAGAGAAGAGGAATACCAAGAAAAATGATGTTAGAGAGGAGGAAAAGAAAGATAAGCAGGTTTAGAGCGGAGGAAAACCAAGAAAAGCGAACTTAGAGCGGAGGAAAACCAAGAAAAGCGGAATAAGTGCAGAGGAAAACAAAGAAAAGCGGGGTTAGAGCGGAGGAAAACCAAGAAAAGCTGGGTTACAGCAGAGGAAAACCAAGAAAAGCGGGGTTAGAAAGGAGGAAAACCAAGAAAAGTGATCTTAGAGCAGAGGAAAACCAAGAAAAGCGGAATAAGTGCGGAGGAAAACCAAGAAATGAGGAATAAGTGCTGAGGAAAACCAAGAAAAGCAGGGTTAGAGCGGAGGAAAACAAAGAAAAGCTGGGATAGAGCAGAGGACAACCAAGAAAAGCGGGGTTAGAGCGGAGGAAAACCAAGATAAGCGGGGTTAGAGAGAAAAAAAACCAAGAAAAACGGGGTTAGAGCGGAGGAAAAGAAAGAAAAGGTAAGTTAGAGGTGAGGAAAACAAAGAAAAGCGGGGATAGAGCGGAGGAAAACAAAGAAAAGCTGGGTTAGAGCGGACGAAAACGAAGAAAAGCGGGGTTAGTGTGGAGGAGAACCAAGAAAAGCGGGTTTAGAGCGGAGGAAAACCAAAAAAATCGGGTTTAGAGCGGAGGAAAACCAAGTAAAGCGGGGTTAGAGCGGAGGAAAACCAAGAAAAGTGAAGTTAGAGCGGAGGAAAACCGAGAAAAGCGGGGTTAGAGCGGAGGAAAACCAAGGAAAGTGAAGTTAGAGCGGAGGAAAGCCAAGAAAAGCGGGCTTAGATTGGAGGAAAACCAAGATAGTCGGGGTTACAGCGAAGGAAAACCAATAAAAAGAAGTTAGAGAGGAAGAAAACAAAGAAAAGCGCGGTTAGAGCAGCAAAAATCCAAGAAAAGTATGGTTAGAGTGGAGAAAAACCAAGAAAAGCAGGGTTAGAGCGGAGAAAAACCAAGAAAAGCGGGGTTAGAGCGGAGGAAAACGAAGAAAAGCGGGGTTAGTTCGGAGGAAGACCAAGAAAAGTGAAGTTAGAGCAAAGGAAAACCAAGAAAAGCGGGGTTAGTGCGGAGGAAAACCAAGGAAAGTGAAGTTAGAGCGGAGGAAAACCAAGAAAAGCGGAGATAGAACGGAAGAAAACCAGGAAAAGCGGGGTTAGAGTGGAGGAAAACCATGATAATCGGGGATAGAGCGAAGGAAAACCAAGAAAAAGGAGTTAGAGGAAGAATACAAAGAAAAGCGCGGTTAGAGCAGCAGAAATCCAAGAAAAGAATGGTTAGAGTGGAGAAAAACCCAGAAAAGCTGGTTTAGAGCGGAGGAAAACCAAGAAAAGCGAAGTTAGATAAGAGGAAAACCAAGAAAAATGATGTTAGAGAGGAGAAAAACAAAGATAAGCAGGGTTAGAGCAGAGGAAATCCAAGAAAAGCGAAGTTAGAGCGGAGGAAAACCAAGAAAAGCTGGGTTAGAGCGGAGGAAAACCAAGAAAAGCGAGGTTCATGCAGATGAAAACCAAGAAATGCGGGGTTAGAGTGGAGGAAAACCAAGAAAAGCAGAGTTAGAACGGAAGAAAACCAAGAAAAGCGGGTTAGAGAGCAGGAAAACCAAGATAATCGGGGTTAGAGCGGAGGAAAACCAATAAAAAGAAGTTAGAGAGGAAGAAAACAAAGAAAAGCGCGGTTAGAGCAGCAGAAATCCAAGTGTGCCCCGGTGGCGCAGTGGTTAAAGACGCCGCCTTGCAACACTGGGGCCCGTAGTTCGAATTCCCCCTATGGCGCAAGTGGTAGAAGTGCCGCTCTGCTACACAGAGGCTCGAATCCCGGGAGCTGGACTCGATGATCTGTAAGGTCCCTTCCAACCAGCACGAAACTATGAAACTATGAAAAGCATGGTTATAGTGGAGAAAAAGCAAGAAAAGCGAACTTAGAGCGGAGGAAAACCAAGAAAAGCGGAATAAGTGCAGAGGAAAACCAAGAAAAGCGGGGTTAGAGCGGAGGAAAACCAAGAAAAGTGAAGTTAGAGGTGAGGAAAACCAAGAAAAGCGGGGTTAGAGCGGAGTAAGACCAATAAATGCTGGGTTAGAGCGAAGGAAATCTAGGAAATGCATAGTTAGAGCGGAGGAAAACCAAGAAAAGCGAGGTTCATGCGGATCAAAACCAAGAATGGCGGGGTTAGAGCGGAGGAAAACCAAGAAAAGCAGAGTTAGAACGGAAGAAAACCAAGAAAAGCGGGGATAGAGTGGAGGAAAACCAAGATAATCGGGGTTAGAGTGGAGGAAAAGATAGAAAAGTGAAGATAGAGGTGAGGAAAACCTTGAAATGCGGGGATAGAGCGGAGGAAAACCAAGAAAAGCGAAGTTAGAGAAGAGGAATACCAAGAAAAATGATGTTAGAGAGGAGGAAAAGAAAGATAAGCAGGTTTAGATCGGAGGAAAACCAAGAAAATTGGGGTTAGAGCGGAGGAAAACCAAGAAAAGCGGAATAAGTGCAGAGGAAAACAAAGAAAAGCGGGGTTAGAGCGGAGGAAAACCAAGAAAAGCGAAGATAGAGTGGAGGAAAACCAAGAAAAGAGGTGTTAGAGCGGAGGAAAAGAAAGAAAAGTGAAGATAGAAGTGAGGAAAACCAAGAAAAGAGGGGATAGAGAGGAGGAAAACCAAGAAAAGCGAAGTTAGAGAAGAGGAATACCAAGAAAAATGATGTTAGAGAGGAGGAAAAGAAAGATAGCCCGGTTTAGAGCGGAGGATAACCAAGAAAAGCGAAGTTAGAGCGGAGGAAAACCAAGAAAAGCTGGGTTACAGCAGAGGAAAACCAAGAAAAGCTGGGTTACAGCAGAGGAAAACCAAGAAAAGCGGGGTTAGAAAGGAGGAAAACCAAGAAAAGTGATTTTAGAGCAGAGGAAAACAAGAAAAGCGGAATAAGTGTGGAGGAAAACCAAGAAATGAGGAATAAGTGCTGAGGAAAACCAAGAAAAGCAGGGGTAGAGCGGAGGAAAACAAAGAAATGCTGGGATAGAGCGGAGGAAAACCAAGAAAAGCGGGGTTAGAAAGGAGGAAAACCAAGAAAAGTGAAGTTAGAGCGGAGGAAAACCAAGAAAAGCGGGGTTAGAGCGGAGGAAAACCAAGAAAAGCGGGGTTAGAGAGAAGGAAAACCAAGAAAAACGGGGTTAGAGCGGAGGAAAAGAAAGAAACGGTAAGTTAGAGGTGAGGAAAACCCAGAAAAGCAGGGATAGAGCGGAGGAAAACAAAGAAAAGCTGGGTTAGAGCGGAGGAAAACGAAGAAAAGCGGGGTTAGTGTGGAGGAGAACCAAGAAAAGCGGGGTTAGAGCGGAGGAAAACCAAGAAAATCGGGTTTAGAGCGGAGGAAACGCATGAAAAACGGGGTTAGAGCGGAGGAAAACCAAGAAAAGTGAAGTTAGAGCGGAGGAAAACCAAGAAAAGCGGGGTTAGAGCGGAGGAAAACCAAGATAGTCGGGGTTACAGCGAAGGAAAACCAATAAAAAGAAGTTAGAGAGGAAGAAAACAAAGAAAAGCGCGGTTAGAGCAGCAGAAATCCAAGTGTGCCCCGGTGGCGCAGTGGTTAAAGACGCCGCCTTGCAACACTGGGGCCCGTAGTTCGAATCCCCCCTATGGCGCAAGTGGTAGAAGTGCCGCTCTGCTACACAGAGGCTCGAATCCCGGGAGCTGGACTCGATGATCTGTAAGGTCCCTTCCAACCAGCACGAAACTATGAAACTATGAAAAGCATGGTTAGAGTTGAGAAAAAGCAAGAAAAGCGAACTTAGAGCGGAGGAAAACCAAGAAAAGCTGGGTTAGAGCGGAGGAAAACCAAGAAAAGCGGGGTTAGAGCGGAGGAAAACCAAGATAGTCGGGGTTACAGCGAAGGAAAACCAATAAAAAGAAGTTAGAGAGGAAGAAAACAAAGAAAAGCGCGGTTAGAGCAGCAGAAATCCAAGTGTGCCCCGGTGGCGCAGTGGTTAAAGACGCCGCCTTGCAACACTGGGGCCCGTAGTTCGAATCCCCCCTATGGCGCAAGTGGTAGAAGTGCCGCTCTGCTACACAGAGGCTCGAATCCCGGGAGCTGGACTCGATGATCTGTAAGGTCCCTTCCAACCAGCACGAAACTATGAAACTATGAAAAGCATGGTTAGAGTTGAGAAAAAGCAAGAAAAGCGAACTTAGAGCGGAGGAAAACCAAGAAAAGCGGAATAAGTGCAGAGGAAAACCAAGAAAAGCGGGGTTAGAGCGGAGGAAAACCAAGAAAAGTGAAGTTAGAGGTGAGGAAAACCAAGAAAAGCGGGGTTAGAGCGGAGTAAGACCAATAAATGCTGGGTTAGAGCGAAGGAAATCTAGGAAATGCATAGTTAGAGCGGAGGAAAACCAAGAAAAGCGAGGTTCATGCGGATCAAAACCAAGAATGGCGGGGTTAGAGCGGAGGAAAACCAAGAAAAGCAGAGTTAGAACGGAAGAAAACCAAGAAAAGCGGGGATAGAGTGGAGGAAAACCAAGATAATCGGGGTTAGAGTGGAGGAAAAGATAGAAAAGTGAAGATAGAGGTGAGGAAAACCTTGAAATGCGGGGATAGAGCGGAGGAAAACCAAGAAAAGCGAAGTTAGAGAAGAGGAATACCAAGAAAAATGATGTTAGAGAGGAGGAAAAGAAAGATAAGCAGGTTTAGATCGGAGGAAAACCAAGAAAATTGGGGTTAGAGCGGAGGAAAACCAAGAAAAGCGGAATAAGTGCAGAGGAAAACAAAGAAAAGCGGGGTTAGAGCGGAGGAAAACCAAGAAAAGCGAAGATAGAGTGGAGGAAAACCAAGAAAAGAGGTGTTAGAGCGGAGGAAAAGAAAGAAAAGTGAAGATAGAAGTGAGGAAAACCAAGAAAAGAGGGGATAGAGAGGAGGAAAACCAAGAAAAGCGAAGTTAGAGAAGAGGAATACCAAGAAAAATGATGTTAGAGAGGAGGAAAAGAAAGATAGCCCGGTTTAGAGCGGAGGATAACCAAGAAAAGCGAAGTTAGAGCGGAGGAAAACCAAGAAAAGCTGGGTTACAGCAGAGGAAAACCAAGAAAAGCTGGGTTACAGCAGAGGAAAACCAAGAAAAGCGGGGTTAGAAAGGAGGAAAACCAAGAAAAGTGATTTTAGAGCAGAGGAAAACAAGAAAAGCGGAATAAGTGTGGAGGAAAACCAAGAAATGAGGAATAAGTGCTGAGGAAAACCAAGAAAAGCAGGGGTAGAGCGGAGGAAAACAAAGAAATGCTGGGATAGAGCGGAGGAAAACCAAGAAAAGCGGGGTTAGAAAGGAGGAAAACCAAGAAAAGTGAAGTTAGAGCGGAGGAAAACCAAGAAAAGCGGGGTTAGAGCGGAGGAAAACCAAGAAAAGCGGGGTTAGAGAGAAGGAAAACCAAGAAAAACGGGGTTAGAGCGGAGGAAAAGAAAGAAACGGTAAGTTAGAGGTGAGGAAAACCCAGAAAAGCAGGGATAGAGCGGAGGAAAACAAAGAAAAGCTGGGTTAGAGCGGAGGAAAACGAAGAAAAGCGGGGTTAGTGTGGAGGAGAACCAAGAAAAGCGGGGTTAGAGCGGAGGAAAACCAAGAAAATCGGGTTTAGAGCGGAGGAAACGCATGAAAAACGGGGTTAGAGCGGAGGAAAACCAAGAAAAGTGAAGTTAGAGCGGAGGAAAACCAAGAAAAGCGGGGTTAGAGCGGAGGAAAACCAAGATAGTCGGGGTTACAGCGAAGGAAAACCAATAAAAAGAAGTTAGAGAGGAAGAAAACAAAGAAAAGCGCGGTTAGAGCAGCAGAAATCCAAGTGTGCCCCGGTGGCGCAGTGGTTAAAGACGCCGCCTTGCAACACTGGGGCCCGTAGTTCGAATCCCCCCTATGGCGCAAGTGGTAGAAGTGCCGCTCTGCTACACAGAGGCTCGAATCCCGGGAGCTGGACTCGATGATCTGTAAGGTCCCTTCCAACCAGCACGAAACTATGAAACTATGAAAAGCATGGTTAGAGTTGAGAAAAAGCAAGAAAAGCGAACTTAGAGCGGAGGAAAACCAAGAAAAGCTGGGTTAGAGCGGAGGAAAACCAAGAAAAGCGGGGTTAGAGCGGAGGAAAACCAAGATAGTCGGGGTTACAGCGAAGGAAAACCAATAAAAAGAAGTTAGAGAGGAAGAAAACAAAGAAAAGCGCGGTTAGAGCAGCAGAAATCCAAGTGTGCCCCGGTGGCGCAGTGGTTAAAGACGCCGCCTTGCAACACTGGGGCCCGTAGTTCGAATCCCCCCTATGGCGCAAGTGGTAGAAGTGCCGCTCTGCTACACAGAGGCTCGAATCCCGGGAGCTGGACTCGATGATCTGTAAGGTCCCTTCCAACCAGCACGAAACTATGAAACTATGAAAAGCATGGTTAGAGTTGAGAAAAAGCAAGAAAAGCGAACTTAGAGCGGAGGAAAACCAAGAAAAGCTGGGTTAGAGGGGAGGAAAACCAAGGAAAGCGAGGTTAGAAAAGAGGAAAACCAAGAAAAGCGAAGTTAGAGCGTAGGAAAACCAAGAAAAGCGGGGTTAGAGAGAAGGAAAACCGAGAAAACCGGGGTTAGAGCGGAGGAAAAGAAAGAAAAGTGAAGATAGAGGTGAGGAAAACCAAGAAAAGCGGGGATAGAGCGGAGGAAAACCAAGAAAAGCGAAGTTAGAGAAGAGGAATACCAAGAAAAATGATGTTAGAGAGGAGGAAAAGAAAGATAAGCAGGTTTAGAGCGGAGGAAAACCAAGAAAAGCGAACTTAGAGCGGAGGAAAACCAAGAAAAGCGGAATAAGTGCAGAGGAAAACAAAGAAAAGCGGGGTTAGAGCGGAGGAAAACCAAGAAAAGCTGGGTTACAGCAGAGGAAAACCAAGAAAAGCGGGGTTAGAAAGGAGGAAAACCAAGAAAAGTGATCTTAGAGCAGAGGAAAACCAAGAAAAGCGGAATAAGTGCGGAGGAAAACCAAGAAATGAGGAATAAGTGCTGAGGAAAACCAAGAAAAGCAGGGTTAGAGCGGAGGAAAACAAAGAAAAGCTGGGATAGAGCAGAGGACAACCAAGGAAAGCGGGGTTAGAGCGGAGGAAAACCAAGATAAGCGGGGTTAGAGAGAAAAAAAACCAAGAAAAACGGGGTTAGAGCGGAGGAAAAGAAAGAAAAGGTAAGTTAGAGGTGAGGAAAACAAAGAAAAGCGGGGATAGAGCGGAGGAAAACAAAGAAAAGCTGGGTTAGAGCGGACGAAAACGAAGAAAAGCGGGGTTAGTGTGGAGGAGAACCAAGAAAAGCGGGTTTAGAGCGGAGGAAAACCAAAAAAATCGGGTTTAGAGCGGAGGAAAACCAAGTAAAGCGGGGTTAGAGCGGAGGAAAACCAAGAAAAGTGAAGTTAGAGCGGAGGAAAACCGAGAAAAGCGGGGTTAGAGCGGAGGAAAACCAAGGAAAGTGAAGTTAGAGCGGAGGAAAGCCAAGAAAAGCGGGCTTAGATTGGAGGAAAACCAAGATAGTCGGGGTTACAGCGAAGGAAAACCAATAAAAAGAAGTTAGAGAGGAAGAAAACAAAGAAAAGCGCGGTTAGAGCAGCAAAAATCCAAGAAAAGTATGGTTAGAGTGGAGAAAAACCAAGAAAAGCAGGGTTAGAGCGGAGAAAAACCAAGAAAAGCGGGGTTAGAGCGGAGGAAAACGAAGAAAAGCGGGGTTAGTTCGGAGGAAGACCAAGAAAAGTGAAGTTAGAGCAAAGGAAAACCAAGAAAAGCGGGGTTAGTGCGGAGGAAAACCAAGGAAAGTGAAGTTAGAGCGGAGGAAAACCAAGAAAAGCGGAGATAGAACGGAAGAAAACCAGGAAAAGCGGGGTTAGAGTGGAGGAAAACCATGATAATCGGGGATAGAGCGAAGGAAAACCAAGAAAAATGAGTTAGAGGAAGAATACAAAGAAAAGCGCGGTTAGAGCAGCAGAAATCCAAGAAAAGAATGGTTTGAGTGGAGAAAAACCCAGAAAAGCTGGTTTAGAGCGGAGGAAAACCAAGAAAAGCGAAGTTAGATAAGAGGAAAACCAAGAAAAATGATGTTAGAGAGGAGAAAAACAAAGATAAGCAGGGTTAGAGCAGAGGAAATCCAAGAAAAGCGAAGTTAGAGCGGAGGAAAACCAAGAAAAGCTGGGTTAGAGCGGAGGAAAACCAAGAAAAGCGAGGTTCATGCAGATGAAAACCAAGAAATGCGGGGTTAGAGTGGAGGAAAACCAAGAAAAGCAGAGTTAGAACGGAAGAAAACCAAGAAAAGCGGGTTAGAGAGCAGGAAAACCAAGATAATCGGGGTTAGAGCGGAGGAAAACCAATAAAAAGAAGTTAGAGAGGAAGAAAACAAAGAAAAGCGCGGTTAGAGCAGCAGAAATCCAAGTGTGCCCCGGTGGCGCAGTGGTTAAAGACGCCGCCTTGCAACACTGGGGCCCGTAGTTCGAATTCCCCCTATGGCGCAAGTGGTAGAAGTGCCGCTCTGCTACACAGAGGCTCGAATCCCGGGAGCTGGACTCGATGATCTGTAAGGTCCCTTCCAACCAGCACGAAACTATGAAACTATGAAAAGCATGGTTATAGTGGAGAAAAACCAAGAAAAGCGAACTTAGAGCGGAGGAAAACCAAGAAAAGCGGAATAAGTGCAGAGGAAAACCAAGAAAAGCGGGGTTAGAGCGGAGGAAAACCAAGAAAAGTGAAGTTAGAGGTGAGGAAAACCAAGAAAAGCGGGGTTAGAGCGGAGTAAGACCAATAAATGCTGGGTTAGAGCGAAGGAAATCTAGGAAATGCATAGTTAGAGCGGAGGAAAACCAAGAAAAGCGAGGTTCATGCGGATCAAAACCAAGAATGGCGGGGTTAGAGCGGAGGAAAACCAAGAAAAGCAGAGTTAGAACGGAAGAAAACCAAGAAAAGCGGGGATAGAGTGGAGGAAAACCAAGATAATCGGGGTTAGAGTGGAGGAAAAGATAGAAAAGTGAAGATAGAGGTGAGGAAAACCTTGAAATGCGGGGATAGAGCGGAGGAAAACCAAGAAAAGCGAAGTTAGAGAAGAGGAATACCAAGAAAAATGATGTTAGAGAGGAGGAAAAGAAAGATAAGCAGGTTTAGATCGGAGGAAAACCAAGAAAATTGGGGTTAGAGCGGAGGAAAACCAAGAAAAGCGGAATAAGTGCAGAGGAAAACAAAGAAAAGCGGGGTTAGAGCGGAGGAAAACCAAGAAAAGCGAAGATAGAGTGGAGGAAAACCAAGAAAAGAGGTGTTAGAGCGGAGGAAAAGAAAGAAAAGTGAAGATAGAAGTGAGGAAAACCAAGAAAAGAGGGGATAGAGAGGAGGAAAACCAAGAAAAGCGAAGTTAGAGAAGAGGAATACCAAGAAAAATGATGTTAGAGAGGAGGAAAAGAAAGATAGCCCGGTTTAGAGCGGAGGATAACCAAGAAAAGCGAAGTTAGAGCGGAGGAAAACCAAGAAAAGCTGGGTTACAGCAGAGGAAAACCAAGAAAAGCTGGGTTACAGCAGAGGAAAACCAAGAAAAGCGGGGTTAGAAAGGAGGAAAACCAAGAAAAGTGATTTTAGAGCAGAGGAAAACAAGAAAAGCGGAATAAGTGCGGAGGAAAACCAAGAAATGAGGAATAAGTGCTGAGGAAAACCAAGAAAAGCAGGGTTAGAGCGGAGGAAAACAAAGAAAAGCTGGGATAGAGCGGAGGAAAACCAAGAAAAGCGGAGTTAGAGCGGAGGAAAACCAAGATAAGCGGGGTTAGAGAGAAAAAAAACCAAGAAAAACGGGGTTAGAGCGGAGGAAAAGAAAGAAAAGGTAAGTTGGAGGTGAGGAAAACCTAGAAAAGCGGGGATAGAGCGGAGGAAAACAAAGAAAAGCTGGGTTAGAGCGGAGGAAAACCAAGAAAAGCTGGGTTAGAGCGGAGGAAAACCAAGAAAAGCGAGGTTAGTGTGGAGGAGAACCAAGAAAAGCGGGTTTAGAGCGGAGGAAAACCAAGAAAAGTGAAGTTAGAGCGGAGGAAAACCGAGAAAAGCGGGGTTAGAGAGGAGGAAAACCAAGGAAAGTGAAGTTAGAGTGGAGGAAAGCCAAGAAAAGCGGGCTTAGATTGGAGGAAAACCAAGATAGTCGGGGTTACAGCGAAGGAAAACCAATAAAAAGAAGTTAGAGAGGAAGAAAACAAAGAAAAGCGCGGTTAGAGCAGCAAAAATCCAAGAAAAGTATGGTTAGAGTGGAGAAAAAACAAGAAAAGCAGGGTTAGAGCGGAGAAAAACCAAGAAAAGCGGGGTTAGAGCGGAGGAAAACGAAGAAAAGCGGGGTTAGTTCGGAGGAAGACCAAGAAAAGTGAAGTTAGAGCAAAGGAAAACCAAGAAAAGCGGGGTTAGTGCGGAGGAAAACCAAGGAAAGTGAAGTTAGAGCGGAGGAAAACCAAGAAAAGCGGAGATAGAACGGAAGAAAACCAGGAAAAGCGGGGTTAGAGTGGAGGAAAACCATGATAATCGGGGATAGAGCGAAGGAAAACCAAGAAAAAGGAGTTAGAGGAAGAATACAAAGAAAAGCGCGGTTAGAGCAGCAGAAATCCAAGAAAAGAATGGTTAGAGTGGAGAAAAACCCAGAAAAGCTGGTTTAGAGCGGAGGAAAACCAAGAAAAGCGAAGTTAGATAAGAGGAAAACCAAGAAAAGCGAGGTTAGAAAGGAGGAAAACCAAGAAAAGCGGAATAAGTGCGGAGGAAAACCAAGAAATGAGGAATAAGTGCTGAGGAAAACCAAGAAAAGCAGGGGTAGAGCGGAGGAAAACAAAGAAATGCTGGGATAGAGCGCAGGAAAACCAAGAAAAGCGGGGTTAGAAAGGAGGAAAACCAAGAAAAGTGAAGTTAGAGCGGAGGAAAACCAAGAAAAGCGGGGTTAGAGCGGAGGAAAACCAAGAAAAGCGGGGTTAGAGAGAAGGAAAACCAAGAAAAACGGGGTTAGAGCAGAGGAAAAGAAAGAAACGGTAAGTTAGAGGTGAGGAAAACCCAGAAAAGCGGGGATAGAGCGGAGGAAAACAAAGAAAAGCTGGGTTAGAGCGGAGGAAAACGAAGAAAAGCGGGGTTAGTGTGGAGGAGAACCAAGAAAAGCGGGGTTAGAGCGGAGGAAAACCAAGAAAATCGGGTTTAGAGCGGAGGAAAAGCATGAAAAACAGGGTTAGAGTGGAGGAAAACCAAGAAAAGTGAAGTTAGAGCGGAGGAAAACAGAGAAAAGCGGGGTTAGAGCGAAGGAAAACCAAGATAGTCGGGGTTACAGCAAAGGAAAACCAATAAAAAGAAGTTAGAGAGGAAGAAAACACAGAAAAGCGCAGTTAGAGCAGCAGAAATCCAAGTGTGCCCCGGTGGCGCAGTGGTTAAAGACACCGCCTTGCAACACTGGGGCCCGTAGTTCGAATCCCCCCTATGGCGCAAGTGGTAGAAGTGCCGCTCTGCTACACAGAGGCTCGAATCCCGGGAGCTGGACTCGATGATCTGTAAGGTCCCTTCCAACCAGCACGAAACTATGAAACTATGAAAAGCATGGTTAGAGTGGAGAAAAACCAAGAAAAGCGAACTTAGAGCGGAGGAAAACCAAGAAAAGCGGGGTTAGAGGGGAGGAAAACCAAGGAAAGCGAGGTTAGAAAAGAGGAAAACCAAGAAAAGCAAAGTTAGAGCGGAGGAAAACCAAGAAAAGCGGGGTTAGAGCGGAGGAAAACGAAGAAAAGCGGGGTTAGTTCGGAGGAAGACCAAGAAAAGTGAAGTTAGAGCAAAGGAAAACGAGGAAAAGCGGGGATAGAGCGGAGGAAAACCAAGAAAAGCGAAGTTAGAGAAGAGGAATACCAAGAAAAATGATGTTAGAGAGGAGGAAAAGAAAGATAAGCAGGTTTAGAGCGGAGGAAAACCAAGAAAAGCAAAATAAGTGCAGAGGAAAACTAAAAAAAGCGGGGTTAGAGCGGAGGAAAATCAAGAAAAGCGGGGTTAGAGCGGAGGAAAACCAAGAAAAGCTGGGTTACAGCAGAGGAAAACCAAGAAAAGCTGGGTTACAGCAGAGGAAAACCAAGAAAAGCGGGGTTAGAAAGGAGGAAAACCAAGAAAAGTGATCTTAGAGCAGAGGAAAACCAAGAAAAGCGGAATAAGTGCAGAGGAAAACCAAGAAATGAGGAATAAGTGCTGAGGAAAACCAAGAAAAACAGGGTTAGAGCGGAGGAAAACAAAGAAAAGCTGGGATAGAGCAGAGGACAACCAAGAAAAGCGGGGTTAGAGCGGAGGAAAACTAAGATAAGCGGGGTTAGAGAGAAAAAAAAACAAGAAAAACGGGGTTAGAGCGGAGGAAAAGAAAGAAAAGGTAAGTTAGAGGTGAGGAAAACCAAGAAAAGCGGGGATAGAGTGGAGGAAAACAAAGAAAAGCTGGGTTAGAGCGGACGAAAACGAAGAAAAGCGGGGTTAGTGTGGAGGAGAACCAAGAAAAGCGGGTTTAGAGCGGAGGAAAACCAAAAAAATTGGGTTTAGAGCGGAGGAAAACCAAGTAAAGCGGGGTTAGAGCGGAGGAAAACCAAGAAAAGTGAAGTTAGAGCGGAGGAAAACCGAGAAAAGCGGGGTTAGAGCGGAGGAAAACCAAGGAAAGTGAAGTTAGAGCGGAGGAAAGCCAGGAAAAGCGGGCTTAGATTGGAAGAAAACCAAGATAGTCGGGGTTACAGCGAAGGAAAACCAATAAAAAGAAGTTAGAGAGGAAGAAAACAAAGAAAAGCGCGTTTAGAGCAGCAAAAATCCAAGAAAAGTATGGTTAGAGTGGAGAAAAACCAAGAAAAGCAGGGTTAGAGCGGAGAAAAACCAAGAAAAGCGGGGTTAGAGCGGAGGAAAACGAAGAAAAGCGGGGTTAGTTCGGAGGAAGACCAAGAAAAGTGAAGTTAGAGCAAAGGAAAACCAAGAAAAGCGGGGTTAGTGCGGAGGAAAACCAAGGAAAGTGAAGTTAGAGCGGAGGAAAACCAAGAAAAGCGGAGATAGAACGGAAGAAAACCTGGAAAAGCGGGGTTAGAGTGGAGGAAAACCATGATAATCGGGGATAGAGCGAAGGAAAACCAAGAAAAAGGAGTTAGAGGAAGAATACAAAGAAAAGCGCGGTTAGAGCAGCAGAAATCCAAGAAAAGAATGGTTAGAGTGGAGAAAAACCCAGAAAAGCTGGTTTAGAGCGGAGGAAAACCAAGAAAAGCGAAGTTAGATAAGAGGAAAACCAAGAAAAATGATGTTAGAGAGGAGAAAAACAAAGATAAGCAGGGTTAGAGCGGAGGAAATCCAAGAAAAGCGAAGTTAGAGCGGAGGAAAACCAAGAAAAGCTGGGTTAGAGCGGAGGAAAACCAAGAAAAGCGAGGTTCATGCGGATGAAAACCAAGAAATGCGGGGTTAGAGTGGAGGAAAACCAAGAAAAGCAGAGTTAGAACGGAAGAAAACCAAGAAAAGCGGGTTAGAGAGCAGGAAAACCAAGATAATCGGGGTTAGAGCGGAGGAAAACCAATAAAAAGAAGTTAGAGAGGAAGAAAACAAAGAAAAGCGCGGTTAGAGCAGCAGAAATCCAAGTGTGCCCCGGTGGCGCAGTGGTTAAAGACGCCGCCTTGAACACTGGGGCCCGTAGTTCGAATCCCCCCTATGGCGCAAGTGGTAGAAGTGCCGCTCTGCTACACAGAGGCTCGAATCCCGGGAGCTGGACTCGATGATCTGTAAGGTCCCTTCCAACCAGCACGAAACTATGAAACTATGAAAAGCATGGTTAGAGTGGAGAAAAACCAAGAAAAGCGAACTTAGAGCGGAGGAAAACCAAGAAAAGCGGGGTTAGAGGGGAGGAAAACCAAGGAAAGCGAGGTTAGAAAAGAGGAAAACCAAGAAAAGCGGAGATAGAGCGGAGGAAAACCAGGAAAAGCGGGGTTAGAGTGGAGGAAAACCATGATAATCGGGGATAGAGCGAAGGAAAACCAAGAAAAAGGAGTTAGAGGAAGAATACAAAGAAAAGCGCGGCTAGAGCAGCAGAAATCCAAGAAAAGAATGGTTAGAGTGGAGAAAAACCCAGAAAAGCTGGTTTAGAGCAGAGGAAAACCAAGAAAAGCGAAGTTAGATAAGAGGAAAACCAAGAAAAATGATGTTAGAGAGGAGGAAAACAAAGATAAGCAGGGTTAGAGCGGAGGAAATGCAAGAAAAGCGAAGTTAGAGCGGAGGAAAACCAAGAAAAGCTGGGTTAGAGCGGAGGAAAACAAAGAAAAGCGAGGTTAGTGTGGAGGAGATCCAAGAAAAGCGGGTTTAGAGCGGAGGAAAACCAAAAAAATTGGGTTTAGAGCGGAGGAAAACCAAGTAAAGTGGGGTTAGAGCGGAGGAAAACCAAGAAAAGTGAAGTTAGAGCGGAGGAAAACCGAGAAAAGCGGGGTTAGAGCGGAGGTAAACCAAGGAAAGTGAAGTTAGAGCGGAGGAAAGCCAAGAAAAGCGGGCTTAGATTGGAGGAAAACCAAGATAGTCGGGGTTACAGCGAAGGAAAACCAATAAAAAGAAGTTAGAGAGGAAGAAAACAAAGAAAAGCGCGGTTAGAGCAGCAAAAATCCAAGAAAAGTATGGTTAGAGTGGAGAAAAACCAAGAAAAGCAGGGTTAGAGCGGAGAAAAACCAAGAAAAGCGGGGTTAGAGCGGAGGAAAACGAAGAAAAGCGGGGTTAGTTCGGAGGAAGACCAAGAAAAGTGAAGTTAGAGCAAAGGAAAACCAAGAAAAGCGGGGTTAGTGCGGAGGAAAACCAAGGAAAGTGAAGTTAGAGCGGAGGAAAACCAAGAAAAGCGGAGATAGAACGGAAGAAAACCAGGAAAAGCGGGGTTAGAGTGGAGGAAAACCATGATAATCGGGGATAGAGCGAAGGAAAACCGAGAAAAAGGAGTTAGAGGAAGAATACAAAGAAAAGCGCGGTTAGAGCAGCAGAAATCCAAGAAAAGAATGGTTAGAGTGGAGAAAAACCCAGAAAAGCTGGTTTAGAGCGGAGGAAAACCAAGAAAAGCGAAGTAAGATAAGAGGAAAACCAAGAAAAATGATGTTAGACAGGAGAAAAACAAAGATAAGCAGGGTTAGAGCGGAGGAAATCCAAGAAAAGCGAAGTTAGAGCGGAGGAAAACCAAGAAAAGCTGGGTTAGAGCGGAGGAAAACCAAGAAAAGCGAGGTTCATGCAGATGAAAACCAAGAAATGCGGGGTTAGAGTGGAGGAAAACCAAGAAAAGCAGAGTTAGAACGGAAGAAAACCAAGAAAAGCGGGTTAGAGAGCAGGAAAACCAAGATAATCGGGGTTAGAGCGGAGGAAAACCAATAAAAAGAAGTTAGAGAGGAAGAAAACAAAGAAAAGTGCGGTTAGAGCAGCAGAAATCCAAGTGTGCCCCGGTGGCGCAGTGGTTAAAGACGCCGCCTTGCAACACTGGGGCCCGTAGTTCGAATCCCCCCTATGGCGCAAGTGGTAGAAGTGCCGCTCTGCTACACAGAGGCTCGAATCCCGGGAGCTGGACTCGATGATCTGTAAGGTCCCTTCCAACCAGCACGAAACTATGAAACTATGAAAAGCATGGTTAGAGTGGAGAAAAACCAAGAAAAGCGAACTTAGAGCGGAGGAAAACCAAGAAAAGCTAGGTTAGAGGGGAGGAAAACCAAGGAAAGCGAGGTTAGAAAAGAGGAAAACCAAGAAAAGCGAAGTTAGAGCGGAGGAAAACTAAGAAAAGCGGGGTTAGAGAGAAGGAAAACCGAGAAAACCGGGGTTAGAGTGGAGGAAAAGAAAGAAAAGTGAAGATAGAGGTGAGGAAAACCAAGAAAAGCGGGGATAGAGCGGAGGAAAACCAAGAAAAGCGAAGTTAGAGAAGAGGAATACCAAGAAAAATGATGTTAGAGAGGAGGAAAAGAAAGATAAGCAGGTTTAGAGCGGAGGAAAACCAAGAAAAGCGAACTTAGAGCGGAGGAAAACCAAGAAAAGCAAAATAAGTGCAGAGGAAAACAAAGAAAAGCGGGGTTAGAGCGGAGGAAAACCAAGAAAAGCGGGGTTAGAGCGGAGGAAAACCAAGAAAAGCTGGGTTACAGCAGAGGAAAACGAAGAAAAGCGGGGTTAGAAAATAGGAAAACCAAGAAAAGTGATCTTAGAGAAGAGGAAAACCAAGAAAAGCGGAATAAGTGCGGAGGAAAACCAAGAAATGAGGAATAAGTGCTGAGGAAAACCAAGAAAAGCAGGGTTAGAGCGGAGGAAAACAAAGAAAAGCTGGGATAGAGTGGAGGAAAACCAAGAAAAGCGGGGTTAGAGCGGAGGAAAACCAAGATAAGCGGGGTTAGAGAGAAAAAAAACCAAGAAAAGCGGGGTTAGAGCGGAGGAAAACAAAGAAAAGGTAAGTTAGAGGTGAGGAAAACCAAGAAAAGCGGGGATAGAGCGGAGGAAAACAAAGAAAAGCTGGCTTAGAGCGGACAAAAACGAAGAAAAGCGGGGTTAGTGTGGAGGAGAACCAAGAAAAGCGGGTTTAGAGCGGATGAAAACCAAGTAAAGCGGGGTTAGAGCGGAGGAAAACCAAGAAAAGTGAAGTTAGAGCGGAGGAAAACCGAGAAAAGCGGGGTTAGAGCGAGGGAAAACCAAGGAAAGTGAAGTTAGAGCGGAGGAAAGCCAAGAAAAGCGGGCTTAGATTAGAGGAAAACCAAGATAGTCGGGGTTACAGCGAAGGAAAACCAATAAAAAGAAGTTAGAGAGGAAGAAAACAAAGAAAAGCGCGGTTAGAGCAGCAAAAATCCAAGAAAAGTATGGTTAGAGTGGAGAAAAACCAAGAAAAGCAGGGTTAGAGCGGAGAAAAACCAAGAAAAGCGGGGTTAGAGCGGAGGAAAACGAACAAAAGCGGGGTTAGTTCGGAGGAAGACCAAGAAAAGTGAAGTTAGAGCAAAGGAAAACCAAGAAAAAGGAGTTAGAGGAAGAATACAAAGAAAAACGCGGTTAGAGCAGCAGAAATCCAAGAAAAGAATGGTTAGAGTGGAGAAAAACCCAGAAAAGCTGGTTTAGAGCAGAGGAAAACCAAGAAAAGCGAAGTTAGATAAGAGGAAAACCAAGAAAAATGATGTTAGAGAGGAGGAAAACAAAGATAAGCAGGGTTAGAGCGGAGGAAATGCAAGAAAAGCGAAGTTAGAGCGGAGGAAAACCAAGAAAAGCTGGGTTAGAGCGGAGGAAAACCAAGAAAAGCGAGGTTAGTGTGGAGGAGAACCAAGAAAAGCGGGTTTAGAGCGGAGGAAAACCAAAAAAATCGGGGTTAGAGCGGAGGAAAACCAAGAAAAGTGAAGTTAGAGCGGAGGAAAACCGAGAAAAGCGGGGTTAGAGCGGAGGAAAACCAAGGAAAGTGAAGTTAGAGCTGAGGAAAGCCAAGAAAAGCGGGCTTAGATTGGAGGAAAACCAAGATAGTCGGGGTTACAGCGAAGGAAAACCAATAAAAAGAAGTTAGAGAGGAAGAAAACAAAGAAAAGCGCGGTTAGAGCAGCAAAAATCCAAGAAAAGTATGGTTAGAGTGGAGAAAAACCAAGAAAAGCAGGGTTAGAGCGGAGAAAAACCAAGAAAAGCGGGGTTAGAGCGGAGGAAAACGAAGAAAAGCGGGGTTAGTTCGGAGGAAGACCAAGAAAAGTGAAGTTAGAGCAAAGGAAAACCAAGAAAAGCGGGGTTAGTGCGGAGGAAAACCAAGGAAAGTGAAGTTAGAGCGGAGGAAAACCAAGAAAAGCGGAGATAGAACGGAGGAAAACCAGGAAAAGCGGGGTTAGAGTGGAGGAAAACCATGATAATCGGGGATAGAGCGAAGGAAAACCAAGAAAAAGGAGTTAGAGGAAGAATACAAAGAAAAGCGCGGTTAGAGCAGCAGAAATCCAAGAAAAGAATGGTTAGAGTGGAGAAAAACCCAGAAAAGCTGGTTTAGAGCGGAGGAAAACCAAGAAAAGCGAAGTTAGATAAGAGGAAAACCAAGAAAAATGATGTTAGAGAGGAGGAAAACAAAGATAAGCAGGGTTAGAGCGGAGGAAATCCAAGAAAAGCGAAGTTAGAGCGGAGGAAAACCAAGAAAAGCAAAATAAGTGCAGAGGAAAACAAAGAAAAGCGGGGTTAGAGCGGAGGAAAACCAAGAAAAGCGGGGTTAGAGCGGAGGAAAACCAAGAAAAGCTGGGTTACAGCAGAGGAAAACGAAGAAAAGCGGGGTTAGAAAATAGGAAAACCAAGAAAAGTGATCTTAGAGAAGAGGAAAACCAAGAAAAGCGGAATAAGTGCGGAGGAAAACCAAGAAATGAGGAATAAGTGCTGAGGAAAACCAAGAAAAGCAGGGTTAGAGCGGAGGAAAACAAAGAAAAGCTGGGATAGAGTGGAGGAAAACCAAGAAAAGCGGGGTTAGAGCGGAGGAAAACCAAGATAAGCGGGGTTAGAGAGAAAAAAAACCAAGAAAAGCGGGGTTAGAGCGGAGGAAAACAAAGAAAAGGTAAGTTAGAGGTGAGGAAAACCAAGAAAAGCGGGGATAGAGCGGAGGAAAACAAAGAAAAGCTGGGTTAGAGCGGACAAAAACGAAGAAAAGCGGGGTTAGTGTGGAGGAGAACCAAGAAAAGCGGGTTTAGAGCGGATGAAAACCAAGTAAAGCGGGGTTAGAGCGGAGGAAAACCAAGAAAAGTGAAGTTAGAGCGGAGGAAAACCGAGAAAAGCGGGGTTAGAGCGAGGGAAAACCAAGGAAAGTGAAGTTAGAGCGGAGGAAAGCCAAGAAAAGCGGGCTTAGATTAGAGGAAAACCAAGATAGTCGGGGTTACAGCGAAGGAAAACCAATAAAAAGAAGTTAGAGAGGAAGAAAACAAAGAAAAGCGCGGTTAGAGCAGCAAAAATCCAAGAAAAGTATGGTTAGAGTGGAGAAAAACCAAGAAAAGCAGGGTTAGAGCGGAGAAAAACCAAGAAAAGCGGGGTTAGAGCGGAGGAAAACGAACAAAAGCGGGGTTAGTTCGGAGGAAGACCAAGAAAAGTGAAGTTAGAGCAAAGGAAAACCAAGAAAAAGGAGTTAGAGGAAGAATACAAAGAAAAACGCGGTTAGAGCAGCAGAAATCCAAGAAAAGAATGGTTAGAGTGGAGAAAAACCCAGAAAAGCTGGTTTAGAGCAGAGGAAAACCAAGAAAAGCGAAGTTAGATAAGAGGAAAACCAAGAAAAATGATGTTAGAGAGGAGGAAAACAAAGATAAGCAGGGTTAGAGCGGAGGAAATGCAAGAAAAGCGAAGTTAGAGCGGAGGAAAACCAAGAAAAGCTGGGTTAGAGCGGAGGAAAACCAAGAAAAGCGAGGTTAGTGTGGAGGAGAACCAAGAAAAGCGGGTTTAGAGCGGAGGAAAACCAAAAAAATCGGGGTTAGAGCGGAGGAAAACCAAGAAAAGTGAAGTTAGAGCGGAGGAAAACCGAGAAAAGCGGGGTTAGAGCGGAGGAAAACCAAGGAAAGTGAAGTTAGAGCTGAGGAAAGCCAAGAAAAGCGGGCTTAGATTGGAGGAAAACCAAGATAGTCGGGGTTACAGCGAAGGAAAACCAATAAAAAGAAGTTAGAGAGGAAGAAAACAAAGAAAAGCGCGGTTAGAGCAGCAAAAATCCAAGAAAAGTATGGTTAGAGTGGAGAAAAACCAAGAAAAGCAGGGTTAGAGCGGAGAAAAACCAAGAAAAGCGGGGTTAGAGCGGAGGAAAACGAAGAAAAGCGGGGTTAGTTCGGAGGAAGACCAAGAAAAGTGAAGTTAGAGCAAAGGAAAACCAAGAAAAGCGGGGTTAGTGCGGAGGAAAACCAAGGAAAGTGAAGTTAGAGCGGAGGAAAACCAAGAAAAGCGGAGATAGAACGGAGGAAAACCAGGAAAAGCGGGGTTAGAGTGGAGGAAAACCATGATAATCGGGGATAGAGCGAAGGAAAACCAAGAAAAAGGAGTTAGAGGAAGAATACAAAGAAAAGCGCGGTTAGAGCAGCAGAAATCCAAGAAAAGAATGGTTAGAGTGGAGAAAAACCCAGAAAAGCTGGTTTAGAGCGGAGGAAAACCAAGAAAAGCGAAGTTAGATAAGAGGAAAACCAAGAAAAATGATGTTAGAGGGGAGAAAAACAAAGATAAGCAGGGTTAGAGCGGAGGAAATCCAAGAAAAGCGAAGTTAGAGCGGAGGAAAACCAAGAAAAGCTGGGTTAGAGCGGAGGAAAACCAAGAAAAGCGAGGTTCATGCAGATGAAAACCAAGAAATGCGGGGTTAGAGTGGAGGAAAACCAAGAAAAGCAGAGTTAGAACGGAAGAAAACCAAGAAAAGCGGGTTAGAGAGCAGGAAAACCAAGATAATCGGGGTTAGAGCGGAGGAAAACCAATAAAAAGAAGTTAGAGAGGAAGAAAACAAAGAAAAGCGCGGTTAGAGCAGCAGAAATCCAAGTGTGCCCCGGTGGCGCAGTGGTTAAAGACGCCGCCTTGCAACACTGGGGCCCGTAGTTCGAATCCCCCCTATGGCGCAAGTGGTAGAAGTGCCGCTCTGCTACACAGAGGCTCGAATCCCGGGAGCTGGACTCGATGATCTGTAAGGTCCCTTCCAACCAGCACGAAACTATGAAACTATGAAAAGCATGGTTAGAGTGGAGAAAAACCTAGAAAAGCGAACTTAGAGCGGAGGAAAACCAAGAAAAGCTGGGTTAGAGGGGAGGAAAACCAAGGAAAGCGAGGTTAGAAAAGAGGAAAACCAAGAAAAGCGAAGTTAGAGCGGAGGAAAACCAAGAAAAGCGGGGTTAGAGAGAAGGAAAACCGAGAAAACCGGGGTTAGAGCGGAGGAAAAGAAAGAAAAGTGAAGATAGAGGTGAGGAAAACCAAGAAAAGCGGGGATAGAGCGGAGGAAAACCAAGAAAAGCGAAGTTAGAGAAGAGGAATACCAAGAAAAATGATTTTAGAGAGGAGGAAAAGAAAGATAAGCAGGTTTAGAGCAGAGGAAAACCAAGAAAAGCGAACTTAGAGCAAAGCAAAACCAAGAAAAGCGGAATAAGTGCAGAGGAAAACAAAGAAAAGCGGGGTTAGAGCGGAGGAAAACCAAGAAAAGCGGGGTTAGAGCGGAGGAAAACCAAGAAAAGCTGGGTTACAGCAGAGGAAAACCAAGAAAAGCGGGGTTAGAAAGGAGGAAAACCAAGAAAAGTGATCTTAGAGCAGAGGAAAACCAAGAAAAGCGGAATAAGTGCGGAGGAAAACCAAGAAATGAGGAATACGTGCTGAGGAAAACCAAGAAAAGCAGGGTTAGAGCGGAGGAAAACAAAGAAAAGCTGGGATAGAGTGGAGGAAAACCAAGAAAAGCGGGGTTAGAGCGGAGGAAAACCAAGATAAGCGGGGTTAGAGAGAAAAAAAACCAAGAAAAGCGGGGTTAGAGCGGAGGAAAACAAAGAAAAGCTGGGTTAGAGCGGACGAAAACGAAGAAAAGCGGGGTTAGTGTGGAGGAGAACCAAGAAAAGCGGGTTTAGAGCGGATGAAAACCAAGTAAAGCGGGGTTAGAGCGGAGGAAAACCAAGAAAAGTGAAGTTAGAGCGGAGGAAAGCCAAGAAAAGCGGGCTTAGATTAGAGGAAAACCAAGATAGTCGGGGTTACAGCGAAGGAAAACCAATAAAAAGAAGTTAGAGAGGAAGAAAACAAAGAAAAGCGCGGTTAGAGCAGCAAAAATCCAAGAAAAGTATGGTTAGAGTGGAGAAAAACCAAGAAAAGCAGAGTTAGAGCGGAGAAAAACCAAGAAAAGCGGGGTTAGAGCACAGGAAAACAAACAAAAGCGGGGTTAGTTCGGAGGAAGACCAAGAAAAGTGAAGTTAGAGCAAAGGAAAACCAAGAAAAAGGAGTTAGAGGAAGAATACAAAGAAAAACGCGGTTAGAGCAGCAGAAATCCAAGAAAAGAATGGTTAGAGTGGAGAAAAACCCAGAAAAGCTGGTTTAGAGCAGAGGAAAACCAAGAAAAGCGAAGTTAGATAAGAGGAAAACCAAGAAAAATGATGTTAGAGAGGAGGAAAACAAAGATAAGCAGGGTTAGAGCGGAGGAAATGCAAGAAAAGCGAAGTTAGAGCGGAGGAAAACCAAGAAAAGCTGGGTTAGAGCGGAGGAAAACCAAGAAAAGCGAGGTTAGTGTGGAGGAGAACCAAGAAAAGCGGGTTTAGAGCGGAGGAAAACCAAAAAAATCGGGTTTAGAGCGGAGGAAAACCAAGTAAAGCGGGGTTAGAGCGGAGGAAAACCAAGAAAAGTGAAGTTAGAGCGGAGGAAAACCGAGAAAAGCGGGGTTAGAGCGGAGGTAAACCAAGGAAAGTGAAGTTAGAGCGGAGGAAAGCCAAGAAAAGCGGGCTTAGATTGGAGGAAAACCAAGATAGTCGGGGTTACAGCGAAGGAAAACCAATAAAAAGAAGTTAGAGAGGAAGTAAACAAAGAAAAGCGCGGTTAGAGCAGCAAAAATCCAAGAAAAGTATGGTTAGAGTGGAGAAAAACCAAGAAAAGCAGGGTTAGAGCGGAGAAAAACCAAGAAAAGCGGGGTTAGAGCGGAGGAAAACGAAGAAAAGCGGGGTTAGTTCGGAGGAAGACCAAGAAAAGTGAAGTTAGAGCGGAGGAAAACCAAGAAAAGCGGAGATAGAACGGAGGAAAACCAGGAAAAGCGGGGTTAGAGTGGAGGAAAACCATGATAATCGGGGATAGAGCGAAGGAAAACCAAGAAAAAGGAGTTAGAGGAAGAATACAAAGAAAAGCGCGGTTAGAGCAGCAGAAATCCAAGAAAAGAATGGTTAGAGTGGAGAAAAACCCAGAAAAGCTGGTTTAGAGCAGAGGAAAACCAAGAAAAGTGAAGTTAGATAAGAGGAAAACCAAGAAAAATGATGTTAGAGAGGAGGAAAACAAAGATAAGCAGGGTTAGAGCGGAGGAAATGCAAGAAAAGCGAAGTTAGAGCGGAGGTAAACCAAGAAAAGCTGGGTTAGAGCGGAGGAAAACCAAGAAAAGCGAGGTTAGTGTGGAGGAGAACCAAGAAAAGCGGGTTTAGAGCGGAGGAAAACCAAAAAAATCGGGTTTAGAGCGGAGGAAAACCAAGTAAAGCGGGGTTAGAGCGGAGGAAAACCAAGAAAAGTGAAGTTAGAGCGGAGGAAAACCGAGAAAAGCGGGGTTAGAGCGGAGGTAAACCAAGGAAAGTGAAGTTAGAGCGGAGGAAAGCCAAGAAAAGCGGGCTTAGATTGGAGGAAAACCAAGATAGTCGGGGTTACAGCGAAGGAAAACCAATAAAAAGAAGTTAGAGAGGAAGTAAACAAAGAAAAGCGCGGTTAGAGCAGCAAAAATCCAAGAAAAGTATGGTTAGAGTGGAGAAAAACCAAGAAAAGCAGGGTTAGAGCGGAGAAAAACCAAGAAAAGCGGGGTTAGAGCGGAGGAAAACGAAGAAAAGCGGGGTTAGTTCGGAGGAAGACCAAGAAAAGTGAAGTTAGAGCGGAGGAAAACCAAGAAAAGCGGAGATAGAACGGAGGAAAACCAGGAAAAGCGGGGTTAGAGTGGAGGAAAACCATGATAATCGGGGATAGAGCGAAGGAAAACCAAGAAAAAGGAGTTAGAGGAAGAATACAAAGAAAAGCGCGGTTAGAGCAGCAGAAATCCAAGAAAAGAATGGTTAGAGTGGAGAAAAACCCAGAAAAGCTGGTTTAGAGCGGAGGAAAACCAAGAAAAGCGAAGTTAGATAAGAGGAAAACCAAGAAAAATGATGTTAGAGGGGAGAAAAACAAAGATAAGCAGGGTTAGAGCGGAGGAAATCCAAGAAAAGCGAAGTTAGAGCGGAGGAAAACCAAGAAAAGCTGGGTTAGAGCGGAGGAAAACCAAGAAAAGCGAGGTTCATGCAGATGAAAACCAAGAAATGCGGGGTTAGAGTGGAGGAAAACCAAGAAAAGCAGAGTTAGAACGGAAGAAAACCAAGAAAAGCGGGTTAGAGAGCAGGAAAACCAAGATAATCGGGGTTAGAGCGGAGGAAAACCAATAAAAAGAAGTTAGAGAGGAAGAAAACAAAGAAAAGCGCGGTTAGAGCAGCAGAAATCCAAGTGTGCCCCGGTGGCGCAGTGGTTAAAGACGCCGCCTTGCAACACTGGGGCCCGTAGTTCGAATCCCCCCTATGGCGCAAGTGGTAGAAGTGCCGCTCTGCTACACAGAGGCTCGAATCCCGGGAGCTGGACTCGATGATCTGTAAGGTCCCTTCCAACCAGCACGAAACTATGAAACTATGAAAAGCATGGTTAGAGTGGAGAAAAACCAAGAAAAGCGAACTTAGAGCGGAGGAAAACCAAGAAAAGCTGGGTTAGAGGGGAGGAAAACCAAGGAAAGCGAGGTTAGAAAAGAGGAAAACCAAGAAAAGCGGAGATAGAACGGAGGAAAACCAGGAAAAGCGGGGTTAGAGTGGAGGAAAACCATGATAATCGGGGATAGAGCGAAGGAAAACCAAGAAAAAGGAGTTAGAGGAAGAATACAAAGAAAAGCGCGGCTAGAGCAGCAGAAATCCAAGAAAAGAATGGTTAGAGTGGAGAAAAACCCAGAAAAGCTGGTTTAGAGCAGAGGAAAACCAAGAAAAGCGAAGTTAGATAAGAGGAAAACCAAGAAAAATGATGTTAGAGAGGAGGAAAACAAAGATAAGCAGGGTTAGAGCGGAGGAAATGCAAGAAAAGCGAAGTTAGAGCGGAGGAAAACCAAGAAAAGCTGGTTTAGAGCGGAGGAAAACCAAGAAAAGCGAGGTTAGTGTGGAGGAGAACCAAGAAAAGCGGGTTTAGAGCGGAGGAAAACCAAAAAAATTGGGTTTAGAGCGGAGGAAAACCAAGTAAAGCGGGGTTAGAGCGGAGGAAAACCAAGAAAAGTGAAGTTAGAGCGGAGGAAAACCGAGAAAAGCGGGGTTAGAGCGGAGGTAAACCAAGGAAAGTGAAGTTAGAGCGGAGGAAAGCCAAGAAAAGCGGGCTTAGATTGGAGGAAAACCAAGATAGTCGGGGTTACAGCGAAGGAAAACCAATAAAAAGAAGTTAGAGAGGAAGAAAACAAAGAAAAGCGCGGTTAGAGCAGCAAAAATCCAAGAAAAGTATGGTTAGAGTGGAGAAAAACCAAGAAAAGCAGGGTTAGAGCGGAGAAAAACCAAGAAAAGCGGGGTTAGAGCGGAGGAAAACGAAGAAAAGCGGGGTTAGTTCGGAGGAAGACCAAGAAAAGTGAAGTTAGAGCAAAGGAAAACCAAGAAAAGCGGGGTTAGTGCGGAGGAAAACCAAGGAAAGTGAAGTTAGAGCGGAGGAAAACCAAGAAAAGCGGAGATAGAACGGAGGAAAACCAGGAAAAGCGGGGTTAGAGTGGAGGAAAACCATGATAATCGGGGATAGAGCGAAGGAAAACCAAGAAAAAGGAGTTAGAGGAAGAATACAAAGAAAAGCGCGGTTAGAGCAGCAGAAATCCAAGAAAAGAATGGTTAGAGTGGAGAAAAACCCAGAAAAGCTGGTTTAGAGCGGAGGAAAACCAAGAAAAGCGAAGTTAGATAAGAGGAAAACCAAGAAAAATGATGTTAGAGGGGAGAAAAACAAAGATAAGCAGGGTTAGAGCGGAGGAAATCCAAGAAAAGCGAAGTTAGAGCGGAGGAAAACCAAGAAAAGCTGGGTTAGAGCGGAGGAAAACCAAGAAAAGCGAGGTTCATGCAGATGAAAACCAAGAAATGCGGGGTTAGAGTGGAGGAAAACCAAGAAAAGCAGAGTTAGAACGGAAGAAAACCAAGAAAAGCGGGTTAGAGAGCAGGAAAACCAAGATAATCGGGGTTAGAGCGGAGGAAAACCAATAAAAAGAAGTTAGAGAGGAAGAAAACAAAGAAAAGCGCGGTTAGAGCAGCAGAAATCCAAGTGTGCCCCGGTGGCGCAGTGGTTAAAGACGCCGCCTTGCAACACTGGGGCCCGTAGTTCGAATCCCCCCTATGGCGCAAGTGGTAGAAGTGCCGCTCTGCTACACAGAGGCTCGAATCCCGGGAGCTGGACTCGATGATCTGTAAGGTCCCTTCCAACCAGCACGAAACTATGAAACTATGAAAAGCATGGTTAGAGTGGAGAAAAACCAAGAAAAGCGAACTTAGAGCGGAGGAAAACCAAGAAAAGCGGGGTTAGAGGGGAGGAAAACCAAGGAAAGCGAGGTTAGAAAAGAGGAAAACCAAGAAAAGCGGAGATAGAGCGGAGGAAAACCAGGAAAAGTGGGGTTAGAGTGGAGGAAAACCATGATAATCGGGGATAGAGCGAAGGAAAACCAAGAAAAAGGAGTTAGAGGAAGAATACAAAGAAAAGCGCGGCTAGAGCAGCAGAAATCCAAGAAAAGAATGGTTAGAGTGGAGAAAAACCCAGAAAAGCTGGTTTAGAGCAGAGGAAAACCAAGAAAAGCGAAGTTAGATAAGAGGAAAACCAAGAAAAATGATGTTAGAGAGGAGGAAAACAAAGATAAGCAGGGTTAGAGCGGAGGAAATGCAAGAAAAGCGAAGTTAGAGCGGAGGAAAACCAAGAAAAGCTGGGTTAGAGCGGAGGAAAACAAAGAAAAGCGAGGTTAGTGTGGAGGAGATCCAAGAAAAGCGGGTTTAGAGCGGAGGAAAACCAAAAAAATTGGGTTTAGAGCGGAGGAAAACCAAGTAAAGTGGGGTTAGAGCGGAGGAAAACCAAGAAAAGTGAAGTTAGAGCGGAGGAAAACCGAGAAAAGCGGGGTTAGAGCGGAGGTAAACCAAGGAAAGTGAAGTTAGAGCGGAGGAAAGCCAAGAAAAGCGGGCTTAGATTGGAGGAAAACCAAGATAGTCGGGGTTACAGCGAAGGAAAACCAATAAAAAGAAGTTAGAGAGGAAGAAAACAAAGAAAAGCGCGGTTAGAGCAGCAAAAATCCAAGAAAAGTATGGTTAGAGTGGAGAAAAACCAAGAAAAGCAGGGTTAGAGCGGAGAAAAACCAAGAAAAGCGGGGTTAGAGCGGAGGAAAACGAAGAAAAGCGGGGTTAGTTCGGAGGAAGACCAAGAAAAGTGAAGTTAGAGCAAAGGAAAACCAAGAAAAGCGGGGTTAGTGCGGAGGAAAACCAAGGAAAGTGAAGTTAGAGCGGAGGAAAACCAAGAAAAGCGGAGATAGAACGGAAGAAAACCAGGAAAAGCGGGGTTAGAGTGGAGGAAAACCATGATAATCGGGGATAGAGCGAAGGAAAACCGAGAAAAAGGAGTTAGAGGAAGAATACAAAGAAAAGCGCGGTTAGAGCAGCAGAAATCCAAGAAAAGAATGGTTAGAGTGGAGAAAAACCCAGAAAAGCTGGTTTAGAGCGGAGGAAAACCAAGAAAAGCGAAGTAAGATAAGAGGAAAACCAAGAAAAATGATGTTAGACAGGAGAAAAACAAAGATAAGCAGGGTTAGAGCGGAGGAAATCCAAGAAAAGCGAAGTTAGAGCGGAGGAAAACCAAGAAAAGCTGGGTTAGAGCGGAGGAAAACCAAGAAAAGCGAGGTTCATGCAGATGAAAACCAAGAAATGCGGGGTTAGAGTGGAGGAAAACCAAGAAAAGCAGAGTTAGAACGGAAGAAAACCAAGAAAAGCGGGTTAGAGAGCAGGAAAACCAAGATAATCGGGGTTAGAGCGGAGGAAAACCAATAAAAAGAAGTTAGAGAGGAAGAAAACAAAGAAAAGTGCGGTTAGAGCAGCAGAAATCCAAGTGTGCCCCGGTGGCGCAGTGGTTAAAGACGCCGCCTTGCAACACTGGGGCCCGTAGTTCGAATCCCCCCTATGGCGCAAGTGGTAGAAGTGCCGCTCTGCTACACAGAGGCTCGAATCCCGGGAGCTGGACTCGATGATCTGTAAGGTCCCTTCCAACCAGCACGAAACTATGAAACTATGAAAAGCATGGTTAGAGTGGAGAAAAACCAAGAAAAGCGAACTTAGAGCGGAGGAAAACCAAGAAAAGCTAGGTTAGAGGGGAGGAAAACCAAGGAAAGCGAGGTTAGAAAAGAGGAAAACCAAGAAAAGCGAAGTTAGAGCGGAGGAAAACTAAGAAAAGCGGGGTTAGAGAGAAGGAAAACCGAGAAAACCGGGGTTAGAGTGGAGGAAAAGAAAGAAAAGTGAAGATAGAGGTGAGGAAAACCAAGAAAAGCGGGGATAGAGCGGAGGAAAACCAAGAAAAGCGAAGTTAGAGAAGAGGAATACCAAGAAAAATGATGTTAGAGAGGAGGAAAAGAAAGATAAGCAGGTTTAGAGCGGAGGAAAACCAAGAAAAGCGAACTTAGAGCGGAGGAAAACCAAGAAAAGCAAAATAAGTGCAGAGGAAAACAAAGAAAAGCGGGGTTAGAGCGGAGGAAAACCAAGAAAAGCGGGGTTAGAGCGGAGGAAAACCAAGAAAAGCTGGGTTACAGCAGAGGAAAACGAAGAAAAGCGGGGTTAGAAAATAGGAAAACCAAGAAAAGTGATCTTAGAGAAGAGGAAAACCAAGAAAAGCGGAATAAGTGCGGAGGAAAACCAAGAAATGAGGAATAAGTGCTGAGGAAAACCAAGAAAAGCAGGGTTAGAGCGGAGGAAAACAAAGAAAAGCTGGGATAGAGTGGAGGAAAACCAAGAAAAGCGGGGTTAGAGCGGAGGAAAACCAAGATAAGCGGGGTTAGAGAGAAAAAAAACCAAGAAAAGCGGGGTTAGAGCGGAGGAAAACAAAGAAAAGGTAAGTTAGAGGTGAGGAAAACCAAGAAAAGCGGGGATAGAGCGGAGGAAAACAAAGAAAAGCTGGGTTAGAGCGGACAAAAACGAAGAAAAGCGGGGTTAGTGTGGAGGAGAACCAAGAAAAGCGGGTTTAGAGCGGATGAAAACCAAGTAAAGCGGGGTTAGAGCGGAGGAAAACCAAGAAAAGTGAAGTTAGAGCGGAGGAAAACCGAGAAAAGCGGGGTTAGAGCGAGGGAAAACCAAGGAAAGTGAAGTTAGAGCGGAGGAAAGCCAAGAAAAGCGGGCTTAGATTAGAGGAAAACCAAGATAGTCGGGGTTACAGCGAAGGAAAACCAATAAAAAGAAGTTAGAGAGGAAGAAAACAAAGAAAAGCGCGGTTAGAGCAGCAAAAATCCAAGAAAAGTATGGTTAGAGTGGAGAAAAACCAAGAAAAGCAGGGTTAGAGCGGAGAAAAACCAAGAAAAGCGGGGTTAGAGCGGAGGAAAACGAACAAAAGCGGGGTTAGTTCGGAGGAAGACCAAGAAAAGTGAAGTTAGAGCAAAGGAAAACCAAGAAAAAGGAGTTAGAGGAAGAATACAAAGAAAAACGCGGTTAGAGCAGCAGAAATCCAAGAAAAGAATGGTTAGAGTGGAGAAAAACCCAGAAAAGCTGGTTTAGAGCAGAGGAAAACCAAGAAAAGCGAAGTTAGATAAGAGGAAAACCAAGAAAAATGATGTTAGAGAGGAGGAAAACAAAGATAAGCAGGGTTAGAGCGGAGGAAATGCAAGAAAAGCGAAGTTAGAGCGGAGGAAAACCAAGAAAAGCTGGGTTAGAGCGGAGGAAAACCAAGAAAAGCGAGGTTAGTGTGGAGGAGAACCAAGAAAAGCGGGTTTAGAGCGGAGGAAAACCAAAAAAATCGGGTTTAGAGCGGAGGAAAACCAAGTAAAGCGGGGTTAGAGCGGAGGAAAACCAAGAAAAGTGAAGTTAGAGCGGAGGAAAACCGAGAAAAGCGGGGTTAGAGCGGAGGAAAACCAAGGAAAGTGAAGTTAGAGCGGAGGAAAGCCAAGAAAAGCGGGCTTAGATTGGAGGAAAACCAAGATAGTCGGGGTTACAGCGAAGGAAAACCAATAAAAAGAAGTTAGAGAGGAAGAAAACAAAGAAAAGCGCGGTTAGAGCAGCAAAAATCCAAGAAAAGTATGGTTAGAGTGGAGAAAAACCAAGAAAAGCAGGGTTAGAGCGGAGAAAAACCAAGAAAAGCGGGGTTAGAGCGGAGGAAAACGAAGAAAAGCGGGGTTAGTTCGGAGGAAGACCAAGAAAAGTGAAGTTAGAGCAAAGGAAAACCAAGAAAAGCGGGGTTAGTGCGGAGGAAAACCAAGGAAAGTGAAGTTAGAGCGGAGGAAAACCAAGAAAAGCGGAGATAGAACGGAGGAAAACCAGGAAAAGCGGGGTTAGAGTGGAGGAAAACCATGATAATCGGGGATAGAGCGAAGGAAAACCAAGAAAAAGGAGTTAGAGGAAGAATACAAAGAAAAGCGCGGTTAGAGCAGCAGAAATCCAAGAAAAGAATGGTTAGAGTGGAGAAAAACCCAGAAAAGCTGGTTTAGAGCGGAGGAAAACCAAGAAAAGCGAAGTTAGATAAGAGGAAAACCAAGAAAAATGATGTTAGAGGGGAGAAAAACAAAGATAAGCAGGGTTAGAGCGGAGGAAATCCAAGAAAAGCGAAGTTAGAGCGGAGGAAAACCAAGAAAAGCTGGGTTAGAGCGGAGGAAAACCAAGAAAAGCGAGGTTCATGCAGATGAAAACCAAGAAATGCGGGGTTAGAGTGGAGGAAAACCAAGAAAAGCAGAGTTAGAACGGAAGAAAACCAAGAAAAGCGGGTTAGAGAGCAGGAAAACCAAGATAATCGGGGTTAGAGCGGAGGAAAACCAATAAAAAGAAGTTAGAGAGGAAGAAAACAAAGAAAAGCGCGGTTAGAGCAGCAGAAATCCAAGTGTGCCCCGGTGGCGCAGTGGTTAAAGACGCCGCCTTGCAACACTGGGGCCCGTAGTTCGAATCCCCCCTATGGCGCAAGTGGTAGAAGTGCCGCTCTGCTACACAGAGGCTCGAATCCCGGGAGCTGGACTCGATGATCTGTAAGGTCCCTTCCAACCAGCACGAAACTATGAAACTATGAAAAGCATGGTTAGAGTGGAGAAAAACCTAGAAAAGCGAACTTAGAGCGGAGGAAAACCAAGAAAAGCTGGGTTAGAGGGGAGGAAAACCAAGGAAAGCGAGGTTAGAAAAGAGGAAAACCAAGAAAAGCGAAGTTAGAGCGGAGGAAAACCAAGAAAAGCGGGGTTAGAGAGAAGGAAAACCGAGAAAACCGGGGTTAGAGCGGAGGAAAAGAAAGAAAAGTGAAGATAGAGGTGAGGAAAACCAAGAAAAGCGGGGATAGAGCGGAGGAAAACCAAGAAAAGCGAAGTTAGAGAAGAGGAATACCAAGAAAAATGATTTTAGAGAGGAGGAAAAGAAAGATAAGCAGGTTTAGAGCGGAGGAAAACCAAGAAAAGCGAACTTAGAGCAAAGCAAAACCAAGAAAAGCGGAATAAGTGCAGAGGAAAACAAAGAAAAGCGGGGTTAGAGCGGAGGAAAACCAAGAAAAGCGGGGTTAGAGCGGAGGAAAACCAAGAAAAGCTGGGTTACAGCAGAGGAAAACCAAGAAAAGCGGGGTTAGAAAGGAGGAAAACCAAGAAAAGTGATCTTAGAGCAGAGGAAAACCAAGAAAAGCGGAATAAGTGCGGAGGAAAACCAAGAAATGAGGAATACGTGCTGAGGAAAACCAAGAAAAGCGGGGTTAGAGCGGAGGAAAACAAAGAAAAGCTGGGATAGAGTGGAGGAAAACCAAGAAAAGCGGGGTTAGAGCGGAGGAAAACCAAGATAAGCGGGGTTAGAGAGAAAAAAAACCAAGAAAAGCGGGGTTAGAGCGGAGGAAAAGAAAGAAAAGGTAAGTTAGAGGTGAGGAAAACCAAGAAAAGCGGGGATAGAGCGGAGGAAAACAAAGAAAAGCTGGGTTAGAGCGGACGAAAACGAAGAAAAGCGGGGTTAGTGTTGAGGAGAACCAAGAAAAGCGGGTTTAGAGCGGATGAAAACCAAGTAAAGCGGGGTTAGAGCGGAGGAAAACCAAGAAAAGTGAAGTTAGAGCGGAGGAAAGCCAAGAAAAGCGGGCTTAGATTAGAGGAAAACCAAGATAGTCGGGGTTACAGCGAAGGAAAACCAATAAAAAGAAGTTAGAGAGGAAGAAAACAAAGAAAAGCGCGGTTAGAGCAGCAAAAATCCAAGAAAAGTATGGTTAGAGTGGAGAAAAACCAAGAAAAGCAGAGTTAGAGCGGAGAAAAACCAAGAAAAGCGGGGTTAGAGCACAGGAAAACAAACAAAAGCGGGGTTAGTTCGGAGGAAGACCAAGAAAAGTGAAGTTAGAGCAAAGGAAAACCAAGAAAAAGGAGTTAGAGGAAGAATACAAAGAAAAACGCGGTTAGAGCAGCAGAAATCCAAGAAAAGAATGGTTAGAGTGGAGAAAAACCCAGAAAAGCTGGTTTAGAGCAGAGGAAAACCAAGAAAAGCGAAGTTAGATAAGAGGAAAACCAAGAAAAATGATGTTAGAGAGGAGGAAAACAAAGATAAGCAGGGTTAGAGCGGAGGAAATGCAAGAAAAGCGAAGTTAGAGCGGAGGAAAACCAAGAAAAGCTGGGTTAGAGCGGAGGAAAACCAAGAAAAGCGAGGTTAGTGTGGAGGAGAACCAAGAAAAGCGGGTTTAGAGCGGAGGAAAACCAAAAAAATCGGGTTTAGAGCGGAGGAAAACCAAGTAAAGCGGGGTTAGAGCGGAGGAAAACCAAGAAAAGTGAAGTTAGAGCGGAGGAAAACCGAGAAAAGCGGGGTTAGAGCGGAGGTAAACCAAGGAAAGTGAAGTTAGAGCGGAGGAAAGCCAAGAAAAGCGGGCTTAGATTGGAGGAAAACCAAGATAGTCGGGGTTACAGCGAAGGAAAACCAATAAAAAGAAGTTAGAGAGGAAGTAAACAAAGAAAAGCGCGGTTAGAGCAGCAAAAATCCAAGAAAAGTATGGTTAGAGTGGAGAAAAACCAAGAAAAGCAGGGTTAGAGCGGAGAAAAACCAAGAAAAGCGGGGTTAGAGCGGAGGAAAACGAAGAAAAGCGGGGTTAGTTCGGAGGAAGACCAAGAAAAGTGAAGTTAGAGCGGAGGAAAACCAAGAAAAGCGGAGATAGAACGGAGGAAAACCAGGAAAAGCGGGGTTAGAGTGGAGGAAAACCATGATAATCGGGGATAGAGCGAAGGAAAACCAAGAAAAAGGAGTTAGAGGAAGAATACAAAGAAAAGCGCGGTTAGAGCAGCAGAAATCCAAGAAAAGAATGGTTAGAGTGGAGAAAAACCCAGAAAAGCTGGTTTAGAGCAGAGGAAAACCAAGAAAAGCGAAGTTAGATAAGAGGAAAACCAAGAAAAATGATGTTAGAGAGGAGGAAAACAAAGATAAGCAGGGTTAGAGCGGAGGAAATGCAAGAAAAGCGAAGTTAGAGCGGAGGAAAACCAAGAAAAGCTGGGTTAGAGCGGAGGAAAACCAAGAAAAGCGAGGTTAGTGTGGAGGAGAACCAAGAAAAGCGGGTTTAGAGCGGAGGAAAACCAAAAAAATCGGGTTTAGAGCGGAGGAAAACCAAGTAAAGCGGGGTTAGAGCGGAGGAAAACCAAGAAAAGTGAAGTTAGAGCGGAGGAAAACCGAGAAAAGCGGGGTTAGAGCGGAGGTAAACCAAGGAAAGTGAAGTTAGAGCAGAGGAAAGCCAAGAAAAGCGGGCTTAGATTGGAGGAAAACCAAGATAGTCGGGGTTACAGCGAAGGAAAACCAATAAAAAGAAGTTAGAGAGGAAGTAAACAAAGAAAAGCGCGGTTAGAGCAGCAAAAATCCAAGAAAAGTATGGTTAGAGTGGAGAAAAACCAAGAAAAGCAGGGTTAGAGCGGAGAAAAACCAAGAAAAGCGGGGTTAGAGCAGAGGAAAACGAAGAAAAGCGGGGTTAGTTCGGAGGAAGACCAAGAAAAGTGAAGTTAGAGCGGAGGAAAACCAAGAAAAGCGGAGATAGAACAGAGGAAAACCAGGAAAAGCGGGGTTAGAGTGGAGGAAAACCATGATAATCGGGGATAGAGCGAAGGAAAACCAAGAAAAAGGAGTTAGAGGAAGAATACAAAGAAAAGCGCGGTTAGAGCAGCAGAAATCCAAGAAAAGAATGGTTAGAGTGGAGAAAAACCCAGAAAAGCTGGTTTAGAGCGGAGGAAAACCAAGAAAAGCGAAGTTAGATAAGAGGAAAACCAAGAAAAATGATGTTAGAGGGGAGAAAAACAAAGATAAGCAGGGTTAGAGCAGAGGAAATCCAAGAAAAGCGAAGTTAGAGCGGAGGAAAACCAAGAAAAGCTGGGTTAGAGCGGAGGAAAACCAAGAAAAGCGAGGTTCATGCGGATGAAAACCAAGAAATGCGGGGTTAGAGTGGAGGAAAACCAAGAAAAGCAGAGTTAGAACGGAAGAAAACCAAGAAAAGCGGGTTAGAGAGCAGGAAAACCAAGATAATCGGGGTTAGAGCGGAGGAAAACCAATAAAAAGAAGTTAGAGAGGAAGAAAACAAAGAAAAGCGCGGTTAGAGCAGCAGAAATCCAAGTGTGCCCCGGTGGCGCAGTGGTTAAAGACGCCGCCTTGCAACACTGGGGCCCGTAGTTCGAATCCCCCCTATGGCGCAAGTGGTAGAAGTGCCGCTCTGCTACACAGAGGCTCGAATCCCGGGAGCTGGACTCGATGATCTGTAAGGTCCCTTCCAACCAGCACGAAACTATGAAACTATGAAAAGCATGGTTAGAGTGGAGAAAAACCAAGAAAAGCGAACTTAGAGCGGAGGAAAACCAAGAAAAGCTGGGTTAGAGGGGAGGAAAACCAAGGAAAGCGAGGTTAGAAAAGAGGAAAACCAAGAAAAGCGGAGATAGAACGGAGGAAAACCAGGAAAAGCGGGGTTAGAGTGGAGGAAAACCATGATAATCGGGGATAGAGCGAAGGAAAACCAAGAAAAAGGAGTTAGAGGAAGAATACAAAGAAAAGCGCGGCTAGAGCAGCAGAAATCCAAGAAAAGAATGGTTAGAGTGGAGAAAAACCCAGAAAAGCTGGTTTAGAGCAGGGGAAAACCAAGAAAAGCGAAGTTAGATAAGAGGAAAACCAAGAAAAATGATGTTAGAGAGGAGGAAAACAAAGATAAGCAGGGTTAGAGCGGAGGAAATGCAAGAAAAGCGAAGTTAGAGCGGAGGAAAACCAAGAAAAGCTGGGTTAGAGCGGAGGAAAACCAAGAAAAGCGAGGTTAGTGTGGAGGAGAACCAAGAAAAGCGGGTTTAGAGCGGAGGAAAACCAAAAAAATTGGGTTTAGAGCGGAGGAAAACCAAGTAAAGCGGGGTTAGAGCGGAGGAAAACCAAGAAAAGTGAAGTTAGAGCGGAGGAAAACCGAGAAAAGCGGGGTTAGAGCGGAGGTAAACCAAGGAAAGTGAAGTTAGAGCGGAGGAAAGCCAAGAAAAGCGGGCTTAGATTGGAGGAAAACCAAGATAGTCGGGGTTACAGCGAAGGAAAACCAATAAAAAGAAGTTAGAGAGGAAGAAAACAAAGAAAAGCGCGGTTAGAGCAGCAAAAATCCAAGAAAAGTATGGTTAGAGTGGAGAAAAACCAAGAAAAGCAGGGTTAGAGCGGAGAAAAACCAAGAAAAGCGGGGTTAGAGCGGAGGAAAACGAAGAAAAGCGGGGTTAGTTCGGAGGAAGACCAAGAAAAGTGAAGTTAGAGCAAAGGAAAACCAAGAAAAGCGGGGTTAGTGCGGAGGAAAACCAAGGAAAGTGAAGTTAGAGCGGAGGAAAACCAAGAAAAGCGGAGATAGAACGGAGGAAAACCAGGAAAAGCGGGGTTAGAGTGGAGGAAAACCATGATAATCGGGGATAGAGCGAAGGAAAACCAAGAAAAAGGAGTTAGAGGAAGAATACAAAGAAAAGCGCGGTTAGAGCAGCAGAAATCCAAGAAAAGAATGGTTAGAGTGGAGAAAAACCCAGAAAAGCTGGTTTAGAGCGGAGGAAAACCAAGAAAAGCGAAGTTAGATAAGAGGAAAACCAAGAAAAATGATGTTAGAGGGGAGAAAAACAAAGATAAGCAGGGTTAGAGCGGAGGAAATCCAAGAAAAGCGAAGTTAGAGCGGAGGAAAACCAAGAAAAGCTGGGTTAGAGCGGAGGAAAACCAAGAAAAGCGAGGTTCATGCAGATGAAAACCAAGAAATGCGGGGTTAGAGTGGAGGAAAACCAAGAAAAGCAGAGTTAGAACGGAAGAAAACCAAGAAAAGCGGGTTAGAGAGCAGGAAAACCAAGATAATCGGGGTTAGAGCGGAGGAAAACCAATAAAAAGAAGTTAGAGAGGAAGAAAACAAAGAAAAGCGCGGTTAGAGCAGCAGAAATCCAAGTGTGCCCCGGTGGCGCAGTGGTTAAAGACGCCGCCTTGCAACACTGGGGCCCGTAGTTCGAATCCCCCCTATGGCGCAAGTGGTAGAAGTGCCGCTCTGCTACACAGAGGCTCGAATCCCGGGAGCTGGACTCGATGATCTGTAAGGTCCCTTCCAACCAGCACAAAACTATGAAACTATGAAAAGCATGGTTAGAGTGGAGAAAAACCAAGAAAAGCGAACTTAGAGCGGAGGAAAACCAAGAAAAGCGGAATAAGTGCAGAGGAAAACCAAGAAAAGCGGGGTTAGAGCGGAGGAAAACCAAGAAAAGCGAAGTTAGAGGTGAGGAAAACCAAGAAAAGCGGGGTTAGAGCGGAGTAAGACCAATAAATGCTGGGTTAGAGCGAAGGAAATCTAGGAAATGCATAGTTAGAGCGGAGGAAAACCAAGAAAAGCGAGGTTCATGCGGATCAAAACCAAGAATGGCGGGGTTAGAGCGGAGGAAAACCAAGAAAAGAGAGGTTAGAAAGGAGGAAAACCAAGAAAAGTGAAGTTAGAGCGGAGGAAAACCAAGAAAAGCGGAGTTAGAACGGAGGAAAACCAAGAAAAGTTGGGTTAAGCGGAGGAAATCGAAGAAAAACGGGGTTAGTGTGGAGGAGAACCAAGAAAAGCGGGTTTAGAGCGGAGGAAAACCAAAAAAATCGGGTTTAGAGAGGAGGAAAAGCATGAAAAGCGGGATTAGAGCGGAGGAAAAGAAAGAAAAGTGAAGTTAGAGGTGAGGAAAACCAAGAAAAGCGGAATAAGTGCGGAGGAAAACCGAGAAATCGTGGTTAGAGCGGAGGAAAACCAAGAAAAGCGGGGTTAGTTCGGAGGAAAACCAAGGAAAGTGAAGTTAGAGCGGAGGAAAACCAAGAAAAGCGGAGATAGAACGGAGGAAAACCAGGAAAAGCGGGGTTAGAGTGGAGGAAAACCATGATAATCGGGGATAGAGCGAAGGAAAACCAAGAAAAAGGAGTTAGAGGAAGAATACAAAGAAAAACGCGGTTAGAGCAGCAGAAATCCAAGAAAAGAATGGTTAGAGTGGAGAAAAACCCAGAAAAGCTGGTTTAGAGCGGAGGAAAACCAAGAAAAGCGAAGTTAGATAAGAGGAAAACCAAGAAAAATGATGTTAGAGAGGAGGAAAACAAAGATAAGCAGGGTTAGAGCGGAGGAAATCCAAGAAAAGCGAAGTTAGAGCGGAGGAAAACCAAGAAAAGCTGGGTTAGAGCGGAGGAAAACCAAGAAAAGCGAGGTTAGTGTGGAGGAGAACCAAGAAAAGCGGGTTTAGAGCGGAGGAAAACCAAAAAAATCGGGTTTAGAGCGGAGGAAAACCAAGTAAAGCGGGGTTAGAGCGGAGGAAAACCAAGAAAAGTGAAGTTAGAGCGGAGGAAAACCGAGAAAAGCGGGGTTAGAGCGGAGGAAAACCAAGGAAAGTGAAGTTAGAGCGGAGGAAAGCCAAGAAAAGCGGGCTTAGATTGGAGGAAAACCAAGATAGTCGGGGTTACAGCGAAGGAAAACCAATAAAAAGAAGTTAGAGAGGAAGAAAACAAAGAAAAGCGCGGTTAGAGCAGCAAAAATCCAAGAAAAGTATGGTTAGAGTGGAGAAAAACCAAGAAAAGCAGGGTTAGAGCGGAGAAAAACCAAGAAAAGCGGGGTTAGAGCGGAGGAAAACGAAGAAAAGCGGGGTTAGTTCGGAGGAAGACCAAGAAAAGTGAAGTTAGAGCAAAGGAAAACCAAGAAAAGCGGGGTTAGTGCGGAGGAAAACCAAGGAAAGTGAAGTTAGAGCGGAGGAAAACCAAGAAAAGCGGAGATAGAACGGAGGAAAACCAGGAAAAGCGGGGTTAGAGTGGAGGAAAACCATGATAATCGGGGATAGAGCGAAGGAAAACCAAGAAAAAGGAGTTAGAGGAAGAATACAAAGAAAAGCGCGGTTAGAGCAGCAGAAATCCAAGAAAAGAATGGTTAGAGTGGAGAAAAACCCAGAAAAGCTGGTTTAGAGCGGAGGAAAACCAAGAAAAGCGAAGTTAGATAAGAGGAAAACCAAGAAAAATGATGTTAGAGAGGAGGAAAACAAAGATAAGCAGGGTTAGAGCGGAGGAAATCCAAGAAAAGCGAAGTTAGAGCGGAGGAAAACCAAGAAAAGCTGGGTTAGAGCGGAGGAAAACCAAGAAAAGCGAGGTTAGTGTGGAGGAGAACCAAGAAAAGCGGGTTTAGAGCGGAGGAAAACCAAAAAAATCGGGTTTAGAGCGGAGGAAAACCAAGTAAAGCGGGGTTAGAGCGGAGGAAAACCAAGAAAAGTGAAGTTAGAGCGGAGGAAAACCGAGAAAAGCGGGGTTAGAGCGGAGGAAAACCAAGGAAAGTGAAGTTAGAGCGGAGGAAAGCCAAGAAAAGCGGGCTTAGATTGGAGGAAAACCAAGATAGTCGGGGTTACAGCGAAGGAAAACCAATAAAAAGAAGTTAGAGAGGAAGAAAACAAAGAAAAGCGCGGTTAGAGCAGCAAAAATCCAAGAAAAGTATGGTTAGAGTGGCGAAAAACCAAGAAAAGCAGGGTTAGAGCGGAGAAAAACCAAGAAAAGCGGGGTTAGAGCGGAGGAAAACGAAGAAAAGCGGGGTTAGTTCGGAGGAAGACCAAGAAAAGTGAAGTTAGAGCAAAGGAAAACCAAGAAAAGCGGGGTTAGTGCGGAGGAAAACCAAGGAAAGTGAAGTTAGAGCGGAGGAAAACCAAGAAAAGCGGAGATAGAACGGAGGAAAACCAGGAAAAGCGGGGTTAGAGTGGAGGAAAACCATGATAATCGGGGATAGAGCGAAGGAAAACCAAGAAAAAGGAGTTAGAGGAAGAATACAAAGAAAAGCGCGGTTAGAGCAGCAGAAATCCAAGAAAAGAATGGTTAGAGTGGAGAAAAACCCAGAAAAGCTGGTTTAGAGCGGAGGAAAACCAAGAAAAGCGAAGTTAGATAAGAGGAAAACCAAGAAAAATGATGTTAGAGAGGAGAAAAACAAAGATAAGCAGGGTTAGAGCGGAGGAAATCCAAGAAAAGCGAAGTTAGAGCGGAGGAAAACCAAGAAAAGCTGGGTTAGAGCGGAGGAAAACCAAGAAAAGCGAGGTTAGTGTGGAGGAGAACCAAGAAAAGCGGGTTTAGAGCGGAGGAAAACCAAAAAAATTGGGTTTAGAGCGGAGGAAAACCAAGTAAAGCGGGGTTAGAGCGGAGGAAAACCAAGAAAAGTGAAGTTAGAGCGGAGGAAAACCGAGAAAAGCGGGGTTAGAGCGGAGGTAAACCAAGGAAAGTGAAGTTAGAGCGGAGGAAAGCCAAGAAAAGCGGGCTTAGATTGGAGGAAAACCAAGATAGTCGGGGTTACAGCGAAGGAAAACCAATAAAAAGAAGTTAGAGAGGAAGAAAACAAAGAAAAGCGCGGTTAGAGCAGCAAAAATCCAAGAAAAGTATGGTTAGAGTGGAGAAAAACCAAGAAAAGCAGGGTTAGAGCGGAGAAAAACCAAGAAAAGCGGGGTTAGAGCGGAGGAAAACGAAGAAAAGCGGGGTTAGTTCGGAGGAAGACCAAGAAAAGTGAAGTTAGAGCAAAGGAAAACCAAGAAAAGCGGGGTTAGTGCGGAGGAAAACCAAGGAAAGTGAAGTTAGAGCGGAGGAAAACCAAGAAAAGCGGAGATAGAACGGAGGAAAACCAGGAAAAGCGGGGTTAGAGTGGAGGAAAACCATGATAATCGGGGATAGAGCGAAGGAAAACCAAGAAAAAGGAGTTAGAGGAAGAATACAAAGAAAAGCGCGGTTAGAGCAGCAGAAATCCAAGAAAAGAATGGTTAGAGTGGAGAAAAACCCAGAAAAGCTGGTTTAGAGCGGAGGAAAACCAAGAAAAGCGAAGTTAGATAAGAGGAAAACCAAGAAAAATGATGTTAGAGAGGAGGAAAACAAAGATAAGCAGGGTTAGAGCGGAGGAAATCCAAGAAAAGCGAAGTTAGAGCGGAGGAAAACCAAGAAAAGCTGGGTTAGAGCGGAGGAAAACCAAGAAAAGCGAGGTTAGTGTGGAGGAGAACCAAGAAAAGCGGGTTTAGAGCGGAGGAAAACCAAAAAAATCGGGTTTAGAGCGGAGGAAAACCAAGTAAAGCGGGGTTAGAGCGGAGGAAAACCAAGAAAAGTGAAGTTAGAGCGGAGGAAAACCGAGAAAAGCGGGGTTAGAGCGGAGGAAAACCAAGGAAAGTGAAGTTAGAGCGGAGGAAAGCCAAGAAAAGCGGGCTTAGATTGGAGGAAAACCAAGATAGTCGGGGTTACAGCGAAGGAAAACCAATAAAAAGAAGTTAGAGAGGAAGAAAACAAAGAAAAGCGCGGTTAGAGCAGCAAAAATCCAAGAAAAGTATGGTTAGAGTGGCGAAAAACCAAGAAAAGCAGGGTTAGAGCGGAGAAAAACCAAGAAAAGCGGGGTTAGAGCGGAGGAAAACGAAGAAAAGCGGGGTTAGTTCGGAGGAAGACCAAGAAAAGTGAAGTTAGAGCAAAGGAAAACCAAGAAAAGCGGGGTTAGTGCGGAGGAAAACCAAGGAAAGTGAAGTTAGAGCGGAGGAAAACCAAGAAAAGCGGAGATAGAACGGAGGAAAACCAGGAAAAGCGGGGTTAGAGTGGAGGAAAACCATGATAATCGGGGATAGAGCGAAGGAAAACCAAGAAAAAGGAGTTAGAGGAAGAATACAAAGAAAAGCGCGGTTAGAGCAGCAGAAATCCAAGAAAAGAATGGTTAGAGTGGAGAAAAACCCAGAAAAGCTGGTTTAGAGCGGAGGAAAACCAAGAAAAGCGAAGTTAGATAAGAGGAAAACCAAGAAAAATGATGTTAGAGAGGAGAAAAACAAAGATAAGCAGGGTTAGAGCGGAGGAAATGCAAGAAAAGCGAAGTTAGAGCGGAGGAAAACCAAGAAAAGCTGGGTTAGAGCGGAGGAAAACCAAGAAAAGCGAGGTTAGTGTGGAGGAGAACCAAGAAAAGCGGGTTTAGAGCGGAGGAAAACCAAAAAAATTGGGTTTAGAGCGGAGGAAAACCAAGTAAAGCGGGGTTAGAGCGGAGGAAAACCAAGAAAAGTGAAGTTAGAGCGGAGGAAAACCGAGAAAAGCGGGGTTAGAGCGGAGGAAAGCCAAGAAAAGCGGGCTTAGATTGGAGGAAAACCAAGATAGTCGGGGTTACAGCGAAGGAAAACCAATAAAAAGAAGTTAGAGAGGAAGAAAACAAAGAAAAGCGCGGTTAGAGCAGCAAAAATCCAAGAAAAGTATGGTTAGAGTGGAGAAAAACCAAGAAAAGCAGGGTTAGAGCGGAGAAAAACCAAGAAAAGCGGGGTTAGAGCGGAGGAAAACGAAGAAAAGCGGGGTTAGTTCGGAGGAAGACCAAGAAAAGTGAAGTTAGAGCAAAGGAAAACCAAGAAAAGCGGGGTTAGTGCGGAGGAAAACCAAGGAAAGTGAAGTTAGAGCGGAGGAAAACCAAGAAAAGCGGAGATAGAACGGAGGAAAACCAGGAAAAGCGGGGTTAGAGTGGAGGAAAACCATGATAATCGGGGATAGAGCGAAGGAAAACCAAGAAAAAGGAGTTAGAGGAAGAATACAAAGAAAAGCGCGGTTAGAGCAGCAGAAATCCAAGAAAAGAATGGTTAGAGTGGAGAAAAACCCAGAAAAGCTGGTTTAGAGCGGAGGAAAACCAAGAAAAGCGAAGTTAGATAAGAGGAAAACCAAGAAAAATGATGTTAGAGGGGAGAAAAACAAAGATAAGCAGGGTTAGAGCAGAGGAAATCCAAGAAAAGCGAAGTTAGAGCGGAGGAAAACCAAGAAAAGCTGGGTTAGAGCGGAGGAAAACCAAGAAAAGCGAGGTTCATGCGGATGAAAACCAAGAAATGCGGGGTTAGAGTGGAGGAAAACCAAGAAAAGCAGAGTTAGAACGGAAGAAAACCAAGAAAAGCGGGTTAGAGAGCAGGAAAACCAAGATAATCGGGGTTAGAGCGGAGGAAAACCAATAAAAAGAAGTTAGAGAGGAAGAAAACAAAGAAAAGCGCGGTTAGAGCAGCAGAAATCCAAGTGTGCCCCGGTGGCGCAGTGGTTAAAGACGCCGCCTTGCAACACTGGGGCCCGTAGTTCGAATCCCCCCTATGGCGCAAGTGGTAGAAGTGCCGCTCTGCTACACAGAGGCTCGAATCCCGGGAGCTGGACTCGATGATCTGTAAGGTCCCTTCCAACCAGCACGAAACTATGAAACTATGAAAAGCATGGTTAGAGTGGAGAAAAACCAAGAAAAGCGAACTTAGAGCGGAGGAAAACCAAGAAAAGCTGGGTTAGAGGGGAGGAAAACCAAGGAAAGCGAGGTTAGAAAAGAGGAAAACCAAGAAAAGCGGAGATAGAACGGAGGAAAACCAGGAAAAGCGGGGTTAGAGTGGAGGAAAACCATGATAATCGGGGATAGAGCGAAGGAAAACCAAGAAAAAGGAGTTAGAGGAAGAATACAAAGAAAAGCGCGGCTAGAGCAGCAGAAATCCAAGAAAAGAATGGTTAGAGTGGAGAAAAACCCAGAAAAGCTGGTTTAGAGCAGAGGAAAACCAAGAAAAGCGAAGTTAGATAAGAGGAAAACCAAGAAAAATGATGTTAGAGAGGAGGAAAACAAAGATAAGCAGGGTTAGAGCGGAGGAAATGCAAGAAAAGCGAAGTTAGAGCGGAGGAAAACCAAGAAAAGCTGGGTTAGAGCGGAGGAAAACCAAGAAAAGCGAGGTTAGTGTGGAGGAGAACCAAGAAAAGCGGGTTTAGAGCGGAGGAAAACCAAAAAAATTGGGTTTAGAGCGGAGGAAAACCAAGTAAAGCGGGGTTAGAGCGGAGGAAAACCAAGAAAAGTGAAGTTAGAGCGGAGGAAAACCGAGAAAAGCGGGGTTAGAGCGGAGGTAAACCAAGGAAAGTGAAGTTAGAGCGGAGGAAAGCCAAGAAAAGCGGGCTTAGATTGGAGGAAAACCAAGATAGTCGGGGTTACAGCGAAGGAAAACCAATAAAAAGAAGTTAGAGAGGAAGAAAACAAAGAAAAGCGCGGTTAGAGCAGCAAAAATCCAAGAAAAGTATGGTTAGAGTGGAGAAAAACCAAGAAAAGCAGGGTTAGAGCGGAGAAAAACCAAGAAAAGCGGGGTTAGAGCGGAGGAAAACGAAGAAAAGCGGGGTTAGTTCGGAGGAAGACCAAGAAAAGTGAAGTTAGAGCAAAGGAAAACCAAGAAAAGCGGGGTTAGTGCGGAGGAAAACCAAGGAAAGTGAAGTTAGAGCGGAGGAAAACCAAGAAAAGCGGAGATAGAACGGAGGAAAACCAGGAAAAGCGGGGTTAGAGTGGAGGAAAACCATGATAATCGGGGATAGAGCGAAGGAAAACCAAGAAAAAGGAGTTAGAGGAAGAATACAAAGAAAAGCGCGGTTAGAGCAGCAGAAATCCAAGAAAAGAATGGTTAGAGTGGAGAAAAACCCAGAAAAGCTGGTTTAGAGCGGAGGAAAACCAAGAAAAGCGAAGTTAGATAAGAGGAAAACCAAGAAAAATGATGTTAGAGGGGAGAAAAACAAAGATAAGCAGGGTTAGAGCGGAGGAAATCCAAGAAAAGCGAAGTTAGAGCGGAGGAAAACCAAGAAAAGCTGGGTTAGAGCGGAGGAAAACCAAGAAAAGCGAGGTTCATGCAGATGAAAACCAAGAAATGCGGGGTTAGAGTGGAGGAAAACCAAGAAAAGCAGAGTTAGAACGGAAGAAAACCAAGAAAAGCGGGTTAGAGAGCAGGAAAACCAAGATAATCGGGGTTAGAGCGGAGGAAAACCAATAAAAAGAAGTTAGAGAGGAAGAAAACAAAGAAAAGCGCGGTTAGAGCAGCAGAAATCCAAGTGTGCCCCGGTGGCGCAGTGGTTAAAGACGCCGCCTTGCAACACTGGGGCCCGTAGTTCGAATCCCCCCTATGGCGCAAGTGGTAGAAGTGCCGCTCTGCTACACAGAGGCTCGAATCCCGGGAGCTGGACTCGATGATCTGTAAGGTCCCTTCCAACCAGCACAAAACTATGAAACTATGAAAAGCATGGTTAGAGTGGAGAAAAACCAAGAAAAGCGAACTTAGAGCGGAGGAAAACCAAGAAAAGCGGAATAAGTGCAGAGGAAAACCAAGAAAAGCGGGGTTAGAGCGGAGGAAAACCAAGAAAAGCGAAGTTAGAGGTGAGGAAAACCAAGAAAAGCGGGGTTAGAGCGGAGTAAGACCAATAAATGCTGGGTTAGAGCGAAGGAAATCTAGGAAATGCATAGTTAGAGCGGAGGAAAACCAAGAAAAGCGAGGTTCATGCGGATCAAAACCAAGAATGGCGGGGTTAGAGCGGAGGAAAACCAAGAAAAGAGAGGTTAGAAAGGAGGAAAACCAAGAAAAGTGAAGTTAGAGCGGAGGAAAACCAAGAAAAGCGGAGTTAGAACGGAGGAAAACCAAGAAAAGTTGGGTTAAGCGGAGGAAATCGAAGAAAAACGGGGTTAGTGTGGAGGAGAACCAAGAAAAGCGGGTTTAGAGCGGAGGAAAACCAAAAAAATCGGGTTTAGAGAGGAGGAAAAGCATGAAAAGCGGGATTAGAGCGGAGGAAAAGAAAGAAAAGTGAAGTTAGAGGTGAGGAAAACCAAGAAAAGCGGAATAAGTGCGGAGGAAAACCGAGAAATCGTGGTTAGAGCGGAGGAAAACCAAGAAAAGCGGGGTTAGTTCGGAGGAAAACCAAGGAAAGTGAAGTTAGAGCGGAGGAAAACCAAGAAAAGCGGAGATAGAACGGAGGAAAACCAGGAAAAGCGGGGTTAGAGTGGAGGAAAACCATGATAATCGGGGATAGAGCGAAGGAAAACCAAGAAAAAGGAGTTAGAGGAAGAATACAAAGAAAAACGCGGTTAGAGCAGCAGAAATCCAAGAAAAGAATGGTTAGAGTGGAGAAAAACCCAGAAAAGCTGGTTTAGAGCGGAGGAAAACCAAGAAAAGCGAAGTTAGATAAGAGGAAAACCAAGAAAAATGATGTTAGAGAGGAGAAAAACAAAGATAAGCAGGGTTAGAGCGGAGGAAATGCAAGAAAAGCGAAGTTAGAGCGGAGGAAAACCAAGAAAAGCTGGGTTAGAGCGGAGGAAAACCAAGAAAAGCGAGGTTAGTGTGGAGGAGAACCAAGAAAAGCGGGTTTAGAGCGGAGGAAAACCAAAAAAATTGGGTTTAGAGCGGAGGAAAACCAAGTAAAGCGGGGTTAGAGCGGAGGAAAACCAAGAAAAGTGAAGTTAGAGCGGAGGAAAACCGAGAAAAGCGGGGTTAGAGCGGAGGTAAACCAAGGAAAGTGAAGTTAGAGCGGAGGAAAGCCAAGAAAAGCGGGCTTAGATTGGAGGAAAACCAAGATAGTCGGGGTTACAGCGAAGGAAAACCAATAAAAAGAAGTTAGAGAGGAAGAAAACAAAGAAAAGAGCGGTTAGAGCAGCAAAAATCCAAGAAAAGTATGGTTAGAGTGGAGAAAAACCAAGAAAAGCAGGGTTAGAGCGGAGAAAAACCAAGAAAAGCGGGGTTAGAGCGGAGGAAAACGAAGAAAAGCGGGGTTAGTTCGGAGGAAGACCAAGAAAAGTGAAGTTAGAGCAAAGGAAAACCAAGAAAAGCGGGGTTAGTGCGGAGGAAAACCAAGGAAAGTGAAGTTAGAGCGGAGGAAAACCAAGAAAAGCGGAGATAGAACGGAGGAAAACCAGGAAAAGCGGGGTTAGAGTGGAGGAAAACCATGATAATCGGGGATAGAGCGAAGGAAAACCAAGAAAAAGGAGTTAGAGGAAGAATACAAAGAAAAGCGCGGTTAGAGCAGCAGAAATCCAAGAAAAGAATGGTTAGAGTGGAGAAAAACCCAGAAAAGCTGGTTTAGAGCGGAGGAAAACCAAGAAAAGCGAAGTTAGATAAGAGGAAAACCAAGAAAAATGATGTTAGAGAGGAGGAAAACAAAGATAAGCAGGGTTAGAGCGGAGGAAATCCAAGAAAAGCGAAGTTAGAGCGGAGGAAAACCAAGAAAAGCTGGGTTAGAGCGGAGGAAAACCAAGAAAAGCGAGGTTAGTGTGGAGGAGAACCAAGAAAAGCGGGTTTAGAGCGGAGGAAAACCAAAAAAATCGGGTTTAGAGCGGAGGAAAACCAAGTAAAGCGGGGTTAGAGCGGAGGAAAACCAAGAAAAGTGAAGTTAGAGCGGAGGAAAACCGAGAAAAGCGGGGTTAGAGCGGAGGAAAACCAAGGAAAGTGAAGTTAGAGCGGAGGAAAGCCAAGAAAAGCGGGCTTAGATTGGAGGAAAACCAAGATAGTCGGGGTTACAGCGAAGGAAAACCAATAAAAAGAAGTTAGAGAGGAAGAAAACAAAGAAAAGCGCGGTTAGAGCAGCAAAAATCCAAGAAAAGTATGGTTAGAGTGGCGAAAAACCAAGAAAAGCTGGGTTAGAGCGGAGAAAAACCAAGAAAAGCGGGGTTAGAGCGGAGGAAAACGAAGAAAAGCGGGGTTAGTTCGGAGGAAGACCAAGAAAAGTGAAGTTAGAGCAAAGGAAAACCAAGAAAAGCGGGGTTAGTGCGGAGGAAAACCAAGGAAAGTGAAGTTAGAGCGGAGGAAAACCAAGAAAAGCGGAGATAGAACGGAGGAAAACCAGGAAAAGCGGGGTTAGAGTGGAGGAAAACCATGATAATCGGGGATAGAGCGAAGGAAAACCAAGAAAAAGGAGTTAGAGGAAGAATACAAAGAAAAGCGCGGTTAGAGCAGCAGAAATCCAAGAAAAGAATGGTTAGAGTGGAGAAAAACCCAGAAAAGCTGGTTTAGAGCGGAGGAAAACCAAGAAAAGCGAAGTTAGATAAGAGGAAAACCAAGAAAAATGATGTTAGAGAGGAGAAAAACAAAGATAAGCAGGGTTAGAGCGGAGGAAATCCAAGAAAAGCGAAGTTAGAGCGGAGGAAAACCAAGAAAAGCTGGGTTAGAGCGGAGGAAAACCAAGAAAAGTGAGGTTCATGCGGATGAAAACCAAGAAATGCGGGGTTAGAGTGGAGGAAAACCAAGAAAAGCAGAGTTAGAACGGAAGAAAACCAAGAAAAGCGGGTTAGAGAGCAGGAAAACCAAGATAATCGGGGTTAGAGCGGAGGAAAACCAATAAAAAGAAGTTAGAGAGGAAGAAAACAAAGAAAAGCGCGGTTAGAGCAGCAGAAATCCAAGTGTGCCCCGGTGGCGCAGTGGTTAAAGACGCCGCCTTGCAACACTGGGGCCCGTAGTTCGAATCCCCCCTATGGCGCAAGTGGTAGAAGTGCCGCTCTGCTACACAGAGGCTCGAATCCCAAGAGCTGGACTCGATGATCTGTAATGTCCCTTCCAAACAGCAAGAAACTATGAAACTATGAAAAGCATGGTTAGAGTGGAGAAAAACCAAGAAAAGCGAACTTAGAGCGGAGGAAAAAAAAGAAAAGCGGAATAAGTGCAGAGGAAAACCAAGAAAAGCGGGGTTAGAGCGGAGGAAAACCAAGAAAAGCGAAGATAGAGCGGAGGAAAAGCAAGAAAAGAGAGGTTAGAAAGGAGGAAAACCAAGAAAAGTGAAGTTAGAGCGGAGGAAAACCAAGAAAAGCGGAGTTAGAGCGGAGGAAAACCAAGAAAAGCGAGGTTCATGCGGATCAAAACCAAGAATGGCGGGGTTAGAGCGGAGGAAAACCAAGAAAAGCAGATTTAGAACGGAAGAAAACCAAGAAAAGCGGGGTTAGAGTGGAGGAAAACCAAGATAATCGGGGTTAGAGTGGAGGAAAAGAAAGAAAAGTGAAGTTAGAGGTGAGGAAAACAAAGAGAAGCGGGGATAGAGCAGAAGAAAACCAGTAAAAGCTGGGTTAGAGTGGAGGAAAACCAAGATAATCGGGGTTAGAGTGGAGGAAAAGAAAGAAAAGTGAAGATAGAGGTGAGGAAAACCTTGAAATGCGGGGATAGAGCGGAGGAAAACCAAGGAAAGCGAAGTTAGAGAAGAGGAATACCAAGAAAAATGATGTTAGAGAGGAGGAAAAGAAAGATAAGCAGGTTTAGAGCGGAGGAAAACCAAGAAAAGCGGGGTTAGAGAGAAGGAAAACCGAGAAAAGCGGAATAAGTGCAGAGGAAAACAAAGAAAAGCGGGGTTAGAGCGGAGGAAAAGAAAGAAAAGTGAAGATAGAAGTGAGGAAAACCAAGAAAAGAGGGGATAGAGAGGAGGAAAACCAAGAAAAGCGAAGTTAGAGAAGAGGAATACCAAGAAAAATGATGTTAGAGAGGAGGAAAAGAAAGATAGCCAGGTTTAGAGCGGAGGATAACCAAGAAAAGCGAAGTTAGAGCGGAGGAAAACCAAGAAAAGCAGGGTTAGAGCGGAGGAAAACCAAGAAAAGCTGGGTTAGAGCAGAGGAAAACCAAGAAAAGCGGGGTTAGAAAGGAGGAAAACCAAGAAAAGTGATTTTAGAGCAGAGGAAAACCAAGAAAAGTGGAATAAGTGCGGAGGAAAACCAAGAAATGAGGAATAAGTGCTGAGGAAAACCAAGAAAAGCGGGGTTAGAGCAGAGGAAAACAAAGAAAAGCTGGGATAGAGCGGAGGAAAACCAAGAAAAGCGGGGTTAGAAAGGAGGAAAACCAAGAAAAGTGAAGTTAGAGCGGAGGAAAACCAAGAAAAGCGGGGTTAGAGCGGAGGAAAACCAAGAAAAGTGGGGTTAGAGAGAAGGAAAACCAAGAAAAACGGGGTTAGAGCGGAGGAAAAGGAAGAAACGGTTAGTTAGAGGTGAGGAAAACCCAGAAAAGCGGGGATAGAGCAAAGGAAAACAAAGAAAAGCTGGGTTAGAGCGGAGGAAAACGAAGAAAAGCGGGGTTAGTGTGGAGGAGAACCAAGAAAAGCGGGGTTAGAGCGGAGGAAAACCAAGAAAAGCAGAGTTAGAACGGAAGAAAACCAAGAAAAGCGGGGTTAGAGTGGAGGAAAACCAAGATAATCGGGGTTAGAGTGGAGGAAAAGAAAGAAAAGTGAAGTTAGAGGTGAGGAAAACAAAGAGAAGCGGGGATAGAGCAGAAGAAAACCAGTAAAAGCTGGGTTAGAGTGGAGGAAAACCAAGAGAATCGGGGTTAGAGTGGAGGAAAAGAAAGAAAAGTGAAGATAGAGGTGAGGAAAACCTTGAAATGCGGGGATAGAGCGGAGGAAAACCAAGGAAAGCGAAGTTAGAGAAGAGGAATACCAAGAAAAATGATGTTAGAGAGGAGGAAAAGAAAGATAAGCAGGTTTAGAGCGGAGGAAAACCAAGAAAAGCGGGGTTAGAGAGAAGGAAAACCGAGAAAAGCGGAATAAGTGCAGAGGAAAACAAAGAAAAGCGGGGTTAGAGCGGAGGAAAAGAAAGAAAAGTGAAGATAGAAGTGAGGAAAACCAAGAAAAGAGGGGATAGAGAGGAGGAAAACCAAGAAAAGCGAAGTTAGAGAAGAGGAATACCAAGAAAAATGATGTTAGAGAGGAGGAAAAGAAAGATAGCCAGGTTTAGAGTGGAGGATAACCAAGAAAAGCGAAGTTAGAGCGGAGGAAAACCAAGAAAAGCAGGGTTAGAGCGGAGGAAAACCAAGAAAAGCTGGGTTAGAGCAGAGGAAAACCAAGAAAAGCGGGGTTAGAAAGGAGGAAAACCAAGAAAAGTGATTTTAGAGCAGAGGAAAACCAAGAAAAGTGGAATAAGTGCGGAGGAAAACCAAGAAATGAGGAATAAGTGCTGAGGAAAACCAAGAAAAGCGGGGTTAGAGCAGAGGAAAACAAAGAAAAGCTGGGATAGAGCGGAGGAAAACCAAGAAAAGCGGGGTTAGAAAGGAGGAAAACCAAGAAAAGTGAAGTTAGAGCGGAGGAAAACCAAGAAAAGCGGGGTTAGAGCGGAGGAAAACCAAGAAAAGTGGGGTTAGAGAGAAGGAAAACCAAGAAAAACGGGGTTAGAGCGGAGGAAAAGGAAGAAATGGTTAGTTAGAGGTGAGGAAAACCCAGAAAAGCGGGGATAGAGCAAAGGAAAACAAAGAAAAGCTGGGTTAGAGCGGAGGAAAACGAAGAAAAGCGGGGTTAGTGTGGAGGAGAACCAAGAAAAGCGGGGTTAGAGCGAAGGAAAACCAAGAAAATCGGGTTTAGAGCGGAGGAAAAGCATGAAAAACGGGGTTAGAGCGGAGGAAAACCAAGAAAAGTGAAGTTAGAGCGGAGGAAAACCGAGAAAAGCGGGCTTAGATTGGAGGAAAACCAAGATAGTCGGGGTTACAGCGAAGGAAAACCAATAAAAAGAAGTTAGAGAGGAAGAAAACAAAGAAAAGCGCGGTTAGAGCAGCAAAAATCCAAGAAAAGTATGGTTAGAGTGGAGAAAAACCAAGAAAAGCAGGGTTAGAGCGGAGAAAAACCAAGAAAAGCGGGGTTAGAGCGGAGGAAAACGAAGAAAAGCGGGGTTAGTTCGGAGGAAGACCAAGAAAAGTGAAGTTGGAGCGGAGGAAAACCAAGAAAAGCGGAGATAGAACGGAGGAAAACCAGGAAAAGCGGGGTTAGAGTGGAGGAAAACCATGATAATCGGGGATAGAGCGAAGGAAAACCAAGAAAAAGGAGTTAGAGGAAGAATACAAAGAAAAGCGCGGCTAGAGCAGCAGAAATCCAAGAAAAGAATGGTTAGAGTGGAGAAAAACCCAGAAAAGCTGGTTTAGAGCGGAGGAAAACCAAGAAAAGCGAAGTTAGATAAGAGGAAAACCAAGAAAAATGATGTTAGAGGGGAGAAAAACAAAGATAAGCAGGGTTAGAGCAGAGGAAATCCAAGAAAAGCGAAGTTAGAGCGGAGGAAAACCAAGAAAAGCTGGGTTAGAGCGGAGGAAAACCAAGAAAAGCGAGGTTCATGCGGATGAAAACCAAGAAATGCGGGGTTAGAGTGGAGGAAAACCAAGAAAAGCAGAGTTAGAACGGAAGAAAACCAAGAAAAGCGGGTTAGAGAGCAGGAAAACCAAGATAATCGGGGTTAGAGCGGAGGAAAACCAATAAAAAGAAGTTAGAGAGGAAGAAAACAAAGAAAAGCGCGGTTAGAGCAGCAGAAATCCAAGTGTGCCCCGGTGGCGCAGTGGTTAAAGACGCCGCCTTGCAACACTGGGGCCCGTAGTTCGAATCCCCCCAATGGCGCAAGTGGTAGAAGTGCCGCTCTGCTACACAGAGGCTCGAATCCCGGGAGCTGGACTCGATGATCTGTAAGGTCCCTTCCAACCAGCACAAAACTATGAAACTATGAAAAGCATGGTTAGAGTGGAGAAAAACCAAGAAAAGCGAACTTAGAGCGGAGGAAAACCAAGAAAAGCGGAATAAGTGCAGAGGAAAACCAAGAAAAGCGGGGTTAGAGCAGAGGAAAACCAAGAAAAGCGAAGTTAGAGGTGAGGAAAACCAAGAAAAGCGGGGTTAGAGCGGAGTAAGACCAATAAATGCTGGGTTAGAGCGAAGGAAATCTAGGAAATGCATAGTTAGAGCGGAGGAAAACCAAGAAAAGCGAGGTTCATGCGGATCAAAACCAAGAATGGTGGGGTTAGAGCGGAGGAAAACCAAGAAAAGAGAGGTTAGAAAGGAGGAAAACCAAGAAAAGCGGAGTTAGAACGGAGGAAAACCAAGAAAAGTTGGGTTAAGCGGAGGAAATCGAAGAAAAACGGGGTTAGTGTGGAGGAGAACCAAGAAAAGCGGGTTTAGAGCGGAGGAAAACCAAAAAAATCGGGTTTAGAGAGGAGGAAAAGCATGAAAAGCGGGATTAGAGCGGAGGAAAAGAAAGAAAAGTGAAGTTAGATGTGAGGAAAACCAAGAAAAGCGGGGTTAGTTCGGAGGAAAACCGAGAAATCATGGTTAGAGCGGAGGAAAACCAAGAAAAGCGGGGTTAGTTCGGAGGAAAACCAAGGAAAGTGAAGTTAGAGCGGAGGAAAACCAAGAAAAGCGGAGATAGAACGGAGGAAAACCAGGAAAAGCGGCGTTAGAGTGGAGGAAAACCATGATAATCGGGGATAGAGCGAAGGAAAACCAAGAAAAAGGAGTTAGAGGAAGAATACAAAGAAAAGCGCGGTTAGAGCAGCAGAAATCCAAGAAAAGAATGGTTAGAGTGGAGAAAAACCCAGAAAAGCTGGTTTAGAGCGGAGGAAAACCAAGAAAAGCGAAGTTAGATAAGAGGAAAACCAAGAAAAATGATGTTAGAGAGGAGGAAAACAAAGATAAGCAGGGTTAGAGCAGAGGAAATCCAAGAAAAGCGAAGTTAGAGCGGAGGAAAACCAAGAAAAGCTGGGTTAGAGCGGAGGAAAACCAAGAAAAGCGAGGTTAGTGTGGAGGAGAACCAAGAAAAGCGGGTTTAGAGCGGAGGAAAACCAAAAAAATCGGGTTTAGAGCGGAGGAAAACCAAGTAAAGCGGGGTTAGAGCGGAGGAAAACCAAGAAAAGTGAAGTTAGAGCGGAGGAAAACCGAGAAAAGCGGGGTTAGAGCGGAGGTAAACCAAGGAAAGTGAAGTTAGAGCGGAGGAAAGCCAAGAAAAGCGGGCTTAGATTGGAGGAAAACCAAGATAGTCGGGGTTACAGCGAAGGAAAACCAATAAAAAGAAGTTAGAGAGGAAGAAAACAAAGAAAAGCGCGGTTAGAGCAGCAAAAATCCAAGAAAAGTATGGTTAGAGTGGAGAAAAACCAAGAAAAGCAGGGTTAGAGCGGAGAAAAACCAAGAAAAGCGGGGTTAGAGCGGAGGAAAACGAAGAAAAGCGGGGTTAGTTCGGAGGAAGACCAAGAAAAGTGAAGTTAGAGCAAAGGAAAACCAAGAAAAGCGGGGTTAGTGCGGAGGAAAACCAAGGAAAGTGAAGTTAGAGCGGAGGAAAACCAAGAAAAGCGGAGATAGAACGGAGGAAAACCAGGAAAAGCGGGGTTAGAGTGGAGGAAAACCATGATAATCGGGGATAGAGCGAAGGAAAACCAAGAAAAAGGAGTTAGAGGAAGAATACAAAGAAAAGCGCGGTTAGAGCAGCAGAAATCCAAGAAAAGAATGGTTAGAGTGGAGAAAAACCCAGAAAAGCTGGTTTAGAGCGGAGGAAAACCAAGAAAAGCGAAGTTAGATAAGAGGAAAACCAAGAAAAATGATGTTAGAGGGGAGAAAAACAAAGATAAGCAGGGTTAGAGCGGAGGAAATCCAAGAAAAGCGAAGTTAGAGCGGAGGAAAACCAAGAAAAGCTGGGTTAGAGCGGAGGAAAACCAAGAAAAGCGAGGTTCATGCAGATGAAAACCAAGAAATGCGGGGTTAGAGTGGAGGAAAACCAAGAAAAGCAGAGTTAGAACGGAAGAAAACCAAGAAAAGCGGGTTAGAGAGCAGGAAAACCAAGATAATCGGGGTTAGAGCGGAGGAAAACCAATAAAAAGAAGTTAGAGAGGAAGAAAACAAAGAAAAGCGCGGTTAGAGCAGCAGAAATCCAAGTGTGCCCCGGTGGCGCAGTGGTTAAAGACGCCGCCTTGCAACACTGGGGCCCGTAGTTCGAATCCCCCCTATGGCGCAAGTGGTAGAAGTGCCGCTCTGCTACACAGAGGCTCGAATCCCGGGAGCTGGACTCGATGATCTGTAAGGTCCCTTCCAACCAGCACAAAACTATGAAACTATGAAAAGCATGGTTAGAGTGGAGAAAAACCAAGAAAAGCGAACTTAGAGCGGAGGAAAACCAAGAAAAGCGGAATAAGTGCAGAGGAAAACCAAGAAAAGCGGGGTTAGAGCAGAGGAAAACCAAGAAAAGCGAAGTTAGAGGTGAGGAAAACCAAGAAAAGCGGGGTTAGAGCGGAGTAAGACCAATAAATGCTGGGTTAGAGCGAAGGAAATCTAGGAAATGCATAGTTAGAGCGGAGGAAAACCAAGAAAAGCGAGGTTCATGCGGATCAAAACCAAGAATGGTGGGGTTAGAGCGGAGGAAAACCAAGAAAAGAGAGGTTAGAAAGGAGGAAAACCAAGAAAAGCGGAGTTAGAACGGAGGAAAACCAAGAAATGTTGGGTTAAGCGGAGGAAATCGAAGAAAAACAGGGTTAGTGTGGAGGAGAACCAAGAAAAGCGGGTTTAGAGCGGAGGAAAACCAAAAAAATCGGGTTTAGAGAGGAGGAAAAGCATGAAAAGCGGGATTAGAGCGGAGGAAAAGAAAGAAAAGTGAAGTTAGATGTGAGGAAAACCAAGAAAAGCGGGGTTAGTTCGGAGGAAAACCGAGAAATCGTGGTTAGAGCGGAGGAAAACCAAGAAAAGCGGGGTTAGTTCGGAGGAAAACCAAGGAAAGTGAAGTTAGAGCGGAGGAAAACCAAGAAAAGCGGAGATAGAACGGAGGAAAACCAGGAAAAGCGGGGTTAGAGTGGAGGAAAACCATGATAATCGGGGATAGAGCGAAGGAAAACCAAGAAAAAGGAGTTAGAGGAAGAATACAAAGAAAAGCGCGGTTAGAGCAGCAGAAATCCAAGAAAAGAATGGTTAGAGTGGAGAAAAACCCAGAAAAGCTGGTTTAGAGCGGAGGAAAACCAAGAAAAGCGAAGTTAGATAAGAGGAAAACCAAGAAAAATGATGTTAGAGGGGAGAAAAACAAAGATAAGCAGGGTTAGAGCGGAGGAAATCCAAGAAAAGCGAAGTTAGAGCGGAGGAAAACCAAGAAAAGCTGGGTTAGAGCGGAGGAAAACCAAGAAAAGCGAGGTTCATGCAGATGAAAACCAAGAAATGCGGGGTTAGAGTGGAGGAAAACCAAGAAAAGCAGAGTTAGAACGGAAGAAAACCAAGAAAAGCGGGTTAGAGAGCAGGAAAACCAAGATAATCGGGGTTAGAGCGGAGGAAAACCAATAAAAAGAAGTTAGAGAGGAAGAAAACAAAGAAAAGCGCGGTTAGAGCAGCAGAAATCCAAGTGTGCCCCGGTGGCGCAGTGGTTAAAGACGCCGCCTTGCAACACTGGGGCCCGTAGTTCGAATCCCCCCAATGGCGCAAGTGGTAGAAGTGCCGCTCTGCTACACAGAGGCTCGAATCCCGGGAGCTGGACTTGATGATCTGTAAGGTCCCTTCCAACCAGCACAAAACTATGAAACTATGAAAAGCATGGTTAGAGTGGAGAAAAACCAAGAAAAGCGAACTTAGAGCGGAGGAAAACCAAGAAAAGCGGAATAAGTGCAGAGGAAAACCAAGAAAAGCGGGGTTAGAGCGGAGGAAAACCAAGAAAAGCGAAGTTAGAGGTGAGGAAAACCAAGAAAAGCGGGGTTAGAGCGGAGTAAGACCAATAAATGCTGGGTTAGAGCGAAGGAAATCTAGGAAATGCATAGTTAGAGCGGAGGAAAACCAAGAAAAGCGAGGTTCATGCGGATCAAAACCAAGAATGGTGGGGTTAGAGCGGAGGAAAACCAAGAAAAGAGAGGTTAGAGAGGAGGAAAACCAAGAAAAGCGGAGTTAGAACGGAGGAAAACCAAGAAAAGTTGGGTTAAGCGGAGGAAATCGAAGAAAAACGGGGTTAGTGTTGAGGAGAACCAAGAAAAGCGGGGTTAGAGCGGAGGAAAACCAAAAAAATCGGGTTTAGAGAGGAGGAAAAGCATGAAAAGCGGGATTAGAGCGGAGGAAAAGAAAGAAAAGTGAAGTTAGATGTGAGGAAAACCAAGAAAAGCGGGGTTAGTTCGGAGGAAAACCGAGAAATCGTGGTTAGAGCGGAGGAAAACCAAGAAAAGCGGGGTTAGTTCGGAGGAAAACCAAGGAAAGTGAAGTTAGAGCGGAGGAAAACCAAGAAAAGCGGAGATAGAACGGAGGAAAACCAGGAAAAGCGGGGTTAGAGTGGAGGAAAACCATGATAATCGGGGATAGAGCGAAGGAAAACCAAGAAAAAGGAGTTAGAGGAAGAATACAAAGAAAAGCGCGGTTAGAGCAGCAGAAATCCAAGAAAAGAATGGTTAGAGTGGAGAAAAACCCAGAAAAGCTGGTTTAGAGCGGAGGAAAACCAAGAAAAGCGAAGTTAGATAAGAGGAAAACCAAGAAAAATGATGTTAGAGAGGAGGAAAAGAAAGATAAGCAGGGTTAGAGCGGAGGAAATCCAAGAAAAGCGAAGTTAGAGCGGAGGAAAACCAAGAAAAGCTGGGTTAGAGCGGAGGAAAACCAAGAAAAGCGAGGTTAGTGTGGAGGAGAACCAAGAAAAGCGGGTTTAGAGCGGAGGAAAACCAAAAAAATCGGGTTTAGAGCGGAGGAAAACCAAGTAAAGCGGGGTTAGAGCGGAGGAAAACCAAGAAAAGTGAAGTTAGAGCGGAGGAAAACCGAGAAAAGCGGGGTTAGAGCGGAGGAAAACCAAGGAAAGTGAAGTTAGAGCGGAGGAAAGCCAAGAAAAGCGGGCTTAGATTGGAGGAAAACCAAGATAGTCGGGGTTACAGCGAAGGAAAACCAATAAAAAGAAGTTAGAGAGGAAGAAAACAAAGAAAAGCGCGGTTAGAGCAGCAAAAATCCAAGAAAAGTATGGTTAGAGTGGAGAAAAACCAAGAAAAGCAGGGTTAGAGCGGAGAAAAACCAAGAAAAGCGGGGTTAGAGCGGAGGAAAACGAAGAAAAGCGGGGTTAGTTCGGAGGAAGACCAAGAAAAGTGAAGTTAGAGCAAAGGAAAACCAAGAAAAGCGGGGTTAGTGCGGAGGAAAACCAAGGAAAGTGAAGTTAGAGCGGAGGAAAACCAAGAAAAGCGGAGATAGAACGGAGGAAAACCAGGAAAAGCGGGGTTAGAGTGGAGGAAAACCATGATAATCGGGGATAGAGCGAAGGAAAACCAAGAAAAAGGAGTTAGAGGAAGAATACAAAGAAAAGCGCGGTTAGAGCAGCAGAAATCCAAGAAAAGAATGGTTAGAGTGGAGAAAAACCCAGAAAAGCTGGTTTAGAGCGGAGGAAAACCAAGAAAAGCGAAGTTAGATAAGAGGAAAACCAAGAAAAATGATGTTAGAGAGGAGAAAAACAAAGATAAGCAGGGTTAGAGCGGAGGAAATCCAAGAAAAGCGAAGTTAGAGCGGAGGAAAACCAAGAAAAGCTGGGTTAGAGCGGAGGAAAACCAAGAAAAGTGAGGTTCATGCGGATGAAAACCAAGAAATGCGGGGTTAGAGTGGAGGAAAACCAAGAAAAGCAGAGTTAGAACGGAAGAAAACCAAGAAAAGCGGATTAGAGAGCAGGAAAACCAAGATAATCGGGGTTAGAGCGGAGGAAAACCAATAAAAAGAAGTTAGAGAGGAAGAAAACAAAGAAAAGCGCGGTTAGAGCAGCAGAAATCCAAGTGTGCCCCGGTGGCGCAGTGGTTAAAGACGCCGCCTTGCAACACTGGGGCCCGTAGTTCGAATCCCCCCTATGGCGCAAGTGGTAGAAGTGCCGCTCTGCTACACAGAGGCTCGAATCCCGGGAGCTGGACTCGATGATCTGTAAGGTCCCTTCCAACCAGCACGAAACTATGAAACTATGAAAAGCATGGTTAGAGTGGAGAAAAACCAAGAAAAGCGAACTTAGAGCGGAGGAAAAAAAAGAAAAGCGGAATAAGTGCAGAGGAAAACCAAGAAAAGCGGGGTTAGAGCGGAGGAAAACCAAGAAAAGCGAAGATAGAGCGGAGGAAAAGCAAGAAAAGAGAGGTTAGAAAGGAGGAAAACCAAGAAAAGTGAAGTTAGAGCGGAGGAAAACCAAGAAAAGCGGAGTTAGAGCGGAGGAAAACCAAGAAAAGCGAGGTTCATGCGGATCAAAACCAAGAATGGCGGGGTTAGAGCGGAGGAAAACCAAGAAAAGCAGAGTTAGAACGGAAGAAAACCAAGAAAAGCGGGGTTAGAGTGGAGGAAAACCAAGATAATCGGGGTTAGAGTGGAGGAAAAGAAAGAAAAGTGAAGTTAGAGGTGAGGAAAACAAAGAGAAGCGGGGAGAGAGCAGAAGAAAACCAGTAAAAGCTGGGTTAGAGTGGAGGAAAACCAAGATAATCGGGGTTAGAGTGGAGGAAAAGAAAGAAAAGTGAAGATAGAGGTGAGGAAAACCTTGAAATGCAGGGATAGAGCGGAGGAAAACCAAGGAAAGCGAAGTTAGAGAAGAGGAATACCAAGAAAAATGATGTTAGAGAGGAGGAAAAGAAAGATAAGCAGGTTTAGAGCGGAGGAAAACCAAGAAAAGCGGGGTTAGAGAGAAGGAAAACCGAGAAAAGCGGAATAAGTGCAGAGGAAAACAAAGAAAAGCGGGGTTAGAGCGGAGGAAAAGAAAGAAAAGTGAAGATAGAAGTGAGGAAAACCAAGAAAAGAGGGGATAGAGAGGAGGAAAACCAAGAAAAGCGAAGTTAGAGAAGAGGAATACCAAGAAATTGATGTTAGATAGGAGGAAAAGAAAGATAGCCAGGTTTAGAGCGGAGGATAACCAAGAAAAGCGAAGTTAGAGCGGAGGAAAACCAAGAAAAGCGGGGTTAGAGCGGAGGAAAACCAAGAAAAGCTGGGTTAGAGAAGAGGAAAACCAAGAAAAGCGGGGTTAGAAAGGAGGAAAACCAAGAAAAGTGATTTTAGAGCAGAGGAAAACCAAGAAAAGTGGAATAAGTGCGGAGGAAAACCAAGAAATGAGGAATAAGTGCTGAGGAAAACCAAGAAAAGCGGGGTTAGAGCAGAGGAAAACAAAGAAAAGCTGGGATAGAGCGGAGGAAAACCAAGAAAAGCGGGGTTAGAAAGGAGGAAAACCAAGAAAAGTGAAGTTAGAGCGGAGGAAAACCAAGAAAAGCGGGGTTAGAGCGGAGGAAAACCAAGAAAAGTGGGGTTAGAGAGAAGGAAAACCAAGAAAAACGGGGTTAGAGCGGAGGAAAAGGAAGAAACGGTTAGTTAGAGGTGAGGAAAACCCAGAAAAGCGGGGATAGAGCAACGGAAAACAAAGAAAAGCTGGGTTAGAGCGGAGGAAAACGAAGAAAAGCGGGGTTAGTGTGGAGGAGAACCAAGAAAAGCGGGGTTAGAGCGAAGGAAAACCAAGAAAATCGGGTTTAGAGCGGAGGAAAAGCATGAAAAACGGGGTTAGAGCGGAGGAAAACCAAGAAAAGTGAAGTTAGAGCGGAGGAAAACCGAGAAAAGCGGGGTTAGAGCGGAGGAAAACCAAGACAGTCGAGGTTACAGCGAAGGAAAACCAATAAAAAGAAGTTAGAGAGGAAGAAAACAAAGAAAAGCGCGGTTAGAGCAGCAAAAATCCAAGTGTGCCCCGGTGGCGCAGTGGTTAAAGACGCCGCCTTGCAACACTGGGGCCCGTAGTTCGAATCCCCCCTATGGCGCAAGTGGTAGAAGTGCCGCTCTGCTACACAGAGGCTCGAATCCCGGGAGCTGGACTCGATGATCTGTAAGGTCCCTTCCAACCAGCACGAAACTATGAAACTATGAAAAGCATGGTTAGAGTGGAGAAAAACCAAGAAAAGCGAACTTAGAGCGGAGGAAAACCAAGAAAAGCGGGGTTAGAGGGGAGGAAAACCAAGGAAAGCGAGGTTAGAAAAGAGGAAAACCAAGAAAAGCGAAGTTAGAGCGGAGGAAAACCAAGAAAAGCGGGGTTAGAGAGAAGGAAAACCGAGAAAACCGGGGTTAGAGCGGAGGAAAAGAAAGAAAAGTGAAGATAGAGGTGAGGAAAACCATGAAAAGCGGGGATAGAGCGGAGGAAAACCAAGAAAAGCGAAGTTAGAGAAGAGGAATACCAAGCAAAATGATGTTAGAGAGGAGGAAAAGAAAGATAAGCAGGTTTAGAGCGGAGGAAAACCAAGAAAAGCGAACTTAGAGCAGAGGAAAACCAAGAAAAGCGGAATAAGTGCAGAGGAAAACAAAGAAAAGCGGGGTTAGAGCGGAGGAAAACCAAGAAAAGCGGGGTTAGAGCGGAGGAAAACCAAGAAAAGCTGGGTTACAGCAGAGGAAAACCAAGAAAAGCGGGGTTAGAAAGGAGGAAAACCAAGAAAAGTGATCTTAGAGCAGAGGAAAACCAAGAAAAGCGGAATAAGTGCGGAGGAAAACCAAGAAATGAGGAATAAGTGCTGAGGAAAACCAAGAAATGCAGGGTTAGAGCGGAGGAAAACAAAGAAAAGCTGGGATAGAGCGAAGGAAAACCAAGAAAAGCGGGGTTAGAGCGGAGTAAGACCAATAAATGCTGGGTTAGAGCGAAGGAAATCTAGGAAATGCATAGTTAGAGCGGAGGAAAACCAAGAAAAGCGAGGTTCATGCGGATCAAAACCAAGAATGGCGGGGTTAGAGCGGAGGAAAACCAAGAAAAGCAGAGTTAGAACGGAAGAAAACCAAGAAAAGCAGGGATAGAGTGGAGGAAAACCAATATAATCGGGGTTAGAGTGGAGGAAAAGAAAGAAAAGTGAAGATAGAGGTGAGGAAAACCCAGAAAAGCGGGGATAGAGCAACGGAAAACAAAGAAAAGCTGGGTTAGAGCGGAGGAAAACGAAGAAAAGCGGGGTTAGTGTGGAGGAGAACCAAGAAAAGCGGGGTTAGAGCGAAGGAAAACCAAGAAAATCGGGTTTAGAGCGGAGGAAAAGCATGAAAAACGGGGTTAGAGCGGAGGAAAACCAAGAAAAGTGAAGTTAGAGCGGAGGAAAACCGAGAAAAGCGGGGTTAGAGCGGAGGAAAACCAAGACAGTCGAGGTTACAGCGAAGGAAAACCAATAAAAAGAAGTTAGAGAGGAAGAAAACAAAGAAAAGCGCGGTTAGAGCAGCAAAAATCCAAGTGTGCCCCGGTGGCGCAGTGGTTAAAGACGCCGCCTTGCAACACTGGGGCCCGTAGTTCGAATCCCCCCTATGGCGCAAGTGGTAGAAGTGCCGCTCTGCTACACAGAGGCTCGAATCCCGGGAGCTGGACTCGATGATCTGTAAGGTCCCTTCCAACCAGCACGAAACTATGAAACTATGAAAAGCATGGTTAGAGTGGAGAAAAACCAAGAAAAGCGAACTTAGAGCGGAGGAAAACCAAGAAAAGCGGGGTTAGAGGGGAGGAAAACCAAGGAAAGCAAGGTTAGAAAAGAGGAAAACCAAGAAAAGCGAAGTTAGAGCGGAGGAAAACCAAGAAAAGCGGGGTTAGAGAGAAGGAAAACCGAGAAAACCGGGGTTAGAGCGGAGGAAAAGAAAGAAAAGTGAAGATAGAGGTGAGGAAAACCATGAAAAGCGGGGATAGAGCGGAGGAAAACCAAGAAAAGCGAAGTTAGAGAAGAGGAATACCAAGCAAAATGATGTTAGAGAGGAGGAAAAGAAAGATAAGCAGGTTTAGAGCGGAGGAAAACCAAGAAAAGCGAACTTAGAGCGGAGGAAAACCAAGAAAAGCGGAATAAGTGCAGAGGAAAACAAAGAAAAGCGGGGTTAGAGCGGAGGAAAACCAAGAAAAGCGGGGTTAGAGCGGAGGAAAACCAAGAAAAGCTGGGTTACAGCAGAGGAAAACCAAGAAAAGCGGGGTTAGAAAGGAGGAAAACCAAGAAAAGTGATCTTAGAGCAGAGGAAAACCAAGAAAAGCGGAATAAGTGCGGAGGAAAACCAAGAAATGAGGAATAAGTGCTGAGGAAAACCAAGAAATGCAGGGTTAGAGCGGAGGAAAACAAAGAAAAGCTGGGATAGAGCGAAGGAAAACCAAGAAAAGCGGGGTTAGAGCGGAGTAAGACCAATAAATGCTGGGTTAGAGCGAAGGAAATCTAGGAAATGCATAGTTAGAGCGGAGGAAAACCAAGAAAAGCGAGGTTCATGCGGATCAAAACCAAGAATGGCGGGGTTAGAGCGGAGGAAAACCAAGAAAAGCAGAGTTAGAACGGAAGAAAACCAAGAAAAGCAGGGTTAGAGTGGAGGAAAACCAATATAATCGGGGTTAGAGTGGAGGAAAAGAAAGAAAAGTGAAGATAGAGGTGAGGAAAACCTTGAAATGCGGGGATAGAGCGGAGGAAAACCAAGAAAAGTGAAGTTAGAGAAGAGGAATACCAAGAAAAATGATGTTAGAGAGGAGGAAAAGAAAGATGAGCAGGTTTAGAGCGGAGGAAAACCAAGAAAAGCGGGGTTAGAGAGAAGGAAAACCGAGAAAAGCGGAATAAGTGCAGAGGAAAACAAAGAAAAGCGGGGTTAGAGCGGAGGAAAACCAAGAAAAGCAAAGATAGAGCGGAGGAAAACCAAGAAAAGAGGTGTTAGAGCGGAGGAAAAGAAAGAAAAGTGAAGATAGAAGTGAGGAAAACCAAGAAAAGAGGGGATAGAGAGGAGGAAAACCAAGAAAAGAGGGGATAGAGAGGAGGAAAACCAAGAAAAGCGAAGTTAGAGAAGAGGAATACCAAGAAAAATGATGTTAGAGAAGAGGAAAAGAATGATAGCCCGGTTTAGAGCGGAGGATAACCAGGAAAAGCTGGGTTAGAGCAGAGGAAAACCAAGAAAAGCGGGGTTAGAAAGAAGGAAAACCAAGAAAAGTGATTTTAGAGCAGAGGAAAACCAAGAAAAGCGGAATAAGTGCGGAGGAAAACCAAGAAATGAGGAATAAGTGCTGAGGAAAACCAAGAAAAGCGGGGTTAGAGCGGAGGAAAACAAAGAAAAGCTGGGATAGAGCGGAGGAAAAGGAAGAAAAGCGGGGTTAGAAAGGAGGAAAACCAAGAAAAGTGAAGTTAGAGCGGAGGAAAACCAAGAAAAGCGGGGTTAGAGCGGAGGAAAACCAAGAAAAGTGGGGTTAGAGAGAAGGAAAACCAAGAAAAACGGGGTTAGAGCGGAGGAAAAGGAAGAAACGGTAAGTTAGAGGTGAGGAAAACCCAGAAAAGCGGGGATAGAGCGGAGGAAAACAAAGAAAAGTTGGGTTAGAGCGGAGGAAAACGAAGAAAAGCGGGGTTAGTGTGGAGGAGAACCAAGAAAAGCGGGGTTAGAGCGGAGGAAAACCAAGAAAATCGGGTTTAGAGCGGAGGAAAAGCATGAAAAACGGGGTTAGAGCGGAGGAAAACCAAGAAAAGTGAAGTTAGAGCGGAGGAAAACCGAGAAAAGCGGGTTAGAGAGCAGGAAAACCAAGATAATCGGGGTTACAGCGAAGGAAAACCAATAAAAAGAAGTTAGAGAGGAAGAAAACAAAGAAAAGCGCGGTTAGAGCAGCAGAAATCCAAGTGTGCCCCGGTGGCGCAGTGGTTAAAGACGCCGCCTTGCAACACTGGGGCCCGTAGTTCGAATCCCCCCTATGGCGCAAGTGGTAGAAGTGCCGCTCTGCTACACAGAGGCTCGAATCCCGGGAGCTGGACTCGATGATCTGTAAGGTCCCTTCCAACCAGCACGAAACTATGAAACTATGAAAAGCATGGTTAGAGTGGAGAAAAACCAAGAAAAGCGAACTTAGAGCGGAGGAAAACCAAGAAAAGCGGGGTTAGAGGGGAGGAAAACCAAGGAAAGCGAGGTTAGAAAAGAGGAAAACCAAGAAAAGCGAAGTTAGAGCGGAGGAAAACCAAGAAAAGCGGGGTTAGAGAGAAGGAAAACCGAGAAAACCGGGGTTAGAGCGGAGGAAAAGAAAGAGAAGTGAAGATAGAGGTGAGGAAAACCAAGAAAAGCGGGGATAGAGCGGAGGAAAACCAAGAAAAGTGATCTTAGAGCAGAAGAAAACCAAGAAAAGCATAATAAGTGCGGAGGAAAACCAAGAAATGAGGAATAAGTGCTGAGGAATACCAAGAAAAGCAGGGTTAGAGCGGAGGAAAACCAAGAAAAATGATGTTAGAGAATAGGAAAACAAAGATAAGCAGGGTTAGAGCGAAGGAAAACCAAGAAAAGCGGGGTTAGAGCGGAGGAAAACCAAGAAAAGCGGGGTTAGAGCGGAGGAAAACCAAGAAAAGCTGGGTTACAGCAGAGGAAAACCAAGAAAAGCGGGGTTAGAAAGGAGGAAAACCAAGAAAAGTGATCTTAGAGCAGAGGAAAACCAAGAAAAGCGGAATAAGTGCGGAGGAAAACTAAGAAATGAGGAATAAGTGCTGAGGAAAACCAAGAAAAGCCGGTTTAGAGCGGAGGAAAACAAAGAAAAGCTGGGATAGAGCGGAGGAAAACCAAGAAAAGCGGGGTTAGAGCGGAGGAAAACCAAGAAAAGTGAAGTTAGAGCGGAGGAAAACTGAGAAAAGCGGGGTTAGAGCGGAGGAAAACCAAGGAAAGTGAAGTTAGAGCGGAGGAAAGCCAAGAAAAGCGGGCTTAGATTGGAGGAAAACCAAGATAGTCGGGGTTACAGCGAAGGAAAACCAATAAAAAGAAGTTAGAGAGGAAGAAAACAAAGAAAAGCGCGGTTAGTGCAGCAAAAATCCAAGAAAAGTATGGTTAGAGTGGAGAAAAACCAAGAAAAGCAGGGTTAGAGCGGAGAAAAACCAAGAAAAGCGGGGTTAGAGCGGAGGAAAACGAAGAAAAGCGGGGTTAGTTCGGAGGAAGACCAAGAAAAGTGAAGTTAGAGCAAAGGAAAACCAAGAAAAGCGGGGTTAGTGCGGAGGAAAACCAAGGGAAGTGAAGTTAGAGCGGAGGAAAACCAAGAAAAGCGGAGATAGAACGGAAGAAAACCAGGAAAAGCGGCGTTAGAGTGGAGGAAAACCATGATAATCGGGGATAGAGCGAAGGAAAACCAAGAAAAAGGAGTTAGAGGAAGAATACAAAGAAAAGCGCGGTTAGAGCAGCAGAAATCCAAGAAAAGAATGGTTAGAGTGGAGAAAAACCCAGAAAAGCTGGTTTAGAGCGGAGGAAAACCAAGAAAAGCGAAGTTAGATAAGAGGAAAACCAAGAAAAATGATGTTAGAGAGGAGAAAAACAAAGATAAGCAGGGTTAGAGCGGAGGAAATCCAAGAAAAGCGAAGTTAGAGCGGAGGAAAACCAAGAAAAGCTGGGTTAGAGCGGAGGAAAACCAAGAAAAGCGAGGTTCATGCGGATGAAAACCAAGAAATGCGGGGTTAGAGCGGAGGAAAACCAAAAAAAATCGGGTTTAGAGAGGAGGAAAAGCATGAAAAGCGGGATTAGAGCGGAGGAAAAGAAAGAAAAGTGAATTTAGAGGTGAGGAAAACCAAGAAAAGCGGAATAAGTGCGGAGGAAAACTGAGAAAAGCGTGGTTAGAGCGGAGGAAAACCAAGAAAAGCGGGGTTAGTTCGGAGGAAAACCAAGAAAAGTGAAGTTAGAGCAGAGGAAAACCAAGAAAAGCGGAGATAGAACGGAGGAAAACCAGGAAAAGCGGGGTTAGAGTGGAGGAAAACCATGATAATCGGGGATAGAGCGAAGAAAAACCAAGAAAAAGGAGTTAGAGGAGGAATACAAAGAAAAACGAGGTTAGAGCAGCAGAAATCCAAGAAAAGAATGGTTAGAGTGGAGAAAAACCCAGAAAAGCTGGTTTAGAGCGGAGGAAAACCAAGAAAAGCAGAATTAGAGCGGAGGAAAACCAAGAAAAATGATGTTAGAGAGGAGGAAAACAAAGATAAGCAGGGTTAGAGCGGAGGAAAACCAAGAAAAGCGGGGTTAGAGCGGAGGAAAACCAAGAAAAGCGGGGTTAGAGCGGAGGAAAACCAAGAAAAGCTGGGTTACAGCAGAGGAAAACCAAGAAAAGCGGGGTTAGAAAGGAGGAAAACCAAGAAAAGTGATCTTAGAGGAGAGGAAAACCAAGAAAAGCGGAATAAGTGCGGAGGAAAACCAAGAAATGAGGAATAAGTGCTGAGGAAAACCAAGAAAAGCGGGGTTAGAGCGGAGGAAAACAAAGAAAAGCTGGGATAGAGCGGAGGAAAACCAAGAAAAGCGGGGTTAGAGCGGAGGAAAACCAAGAAAAGCGGGGTTAGAGCGGAGGAAAACCAAGAAAAGCTGGGTTACAGCAGAGGAAAACCAAGAAAAGCGGAATTAGAAAGGAGGAAAACCAAGACAAGTGATTTTAGAGCAGAGGAAAACCAAGAAAAGCTGAATAAGTGCGGAGGAAAACCAAGAAATGAGGAATAAGTGCTGAGGAAAACCAAGAAAAGCAGGGTTAGAGCGGAGGAAAACAAAGAAAAGCTGGGATAGAGCGGAGGAAAACCAAGAAAAGCGGGGTTAGAGTGGAGGAAAACCAAGATAAGCGGGGTTAGAGAGAAAAAAAACCAAGAAAAACGAGGTTAGAGCGGAGGAAAAGAAAGAAAAGGTAAGTTGGAGGTGAGGAAAACCAAGAAAAGCGGGGTTAGAGCGAAGGAAAACCAAGAAAATCGAGGTTAGAGAGGAGGAAAACCAAGTAAAGCGGGGTTAGAGCGGAGGAGAACCAAGAAAATCGGGGATAGAGCGAAGGAAAACCAAGAAAAAGGAGTTAGAGGAAGAATACAAAGAAAAGCGCGGATAGTGCAGCAGAAATCCGAGAAAAGCATGGCTAGAGTGGGAAAAACGATGAAAAGCTGGGTTCGAGCGGAGAAAAACCAATAAAAACGGGATTAGAGCGGAGGAAAACCAAGAAAAGCGGGGTTAGAGCAATGGAAAACCAAGAATAGTGAAGTTAGAGCGGAGGAAAACCAAGAAAAGCGGGGTTAGAGCGGATGAAAACCAAGAAAAGCGGGGTTAGAGCGGATGAAAACCAAGAAAAGCGGGGTTAGAGCGGAGGAAAACCAAGAAAAGCTGGGATAGAGCGGAGGAAAACCAAGAAAAGCGGGGTTAGAAAGGAGGAAAACAAAGAAAAGCGAAGTTAGTGTGGAGGAAAACCAAGAAAAGCTGAGTTAGAGCGTAGGAAAACCAAGAAAAGCAGGGTTATAGCGGAGGAAACCCAAGAAAAGCATGGTTAGAGTGGAGAAAAACGATGAAAAGCTAGGTTAGAGCAGAGAAAAACCAAGGAAAGCGGGGTTAGTGCAGAGGAAAACCAAGAAAAAAGGGGTTACTGCGGAGGAAAACCAAGTAAAGCAGGGTTAGAGCGGAGGAAAACCAAGAAAAGCAGAATAAGTGCAAAGGAAAACCAAGAAAAGCGGGGTTAGATAGGAGGAAAACCAAGAAAAGCGGGGTTAGAGCGGAGGAAAAGCATGAAAAGTGGGGTTAGAGCTGAGGAAAACCAAGAAAAGCTGGGTTAGAGCGGAGGAAAACCAAGAAAAGCGGTGTTAGAGCGGAGGAAAACCAAGAAAAGCGGGGTTAGAGCGGAGGAAAACCAAGTAAAGCTAGAACGGAATAAAACGTAGAAAAGCGTGGTTGGAGCAGCAGAAATCCGAGAAAAGCATGGTTAGAGTGTAGAAAAACCAAGAAAAGCAGGGTTAGAGCAAAGGAAAACCAAGAAAAGCGGGGTTAGTGCGGAGGAAAACCAAGAAGAGCGAGGTTAGTGCGGAGGAAAACCAAGAAAAGCGGGGTTAGAGCGGAGGAAAACCAAGAAAAGCGGTCTTAGAGCGGAGGAAAACCAAGAGAAACGGGGTTAGAGCAGAGAAAAACCAAGAAAAGCGGGGTTAGAGCGCAGAAAAACCAAGAAAAGCGAGGATAGAAAGGAGGAAAACCAAGAAAAGCGGGGTTAGAGCGGAGAAAAACCAAGAAAAGCGGGGTTAGAGCGGAGGAAAACCAAGAAAAGCGGTGTTAGAGCGGAGGAAAAACGAGAAAAGCGGAGTTAGAACGGAATAAAACGTAGAAAAGAGTGGTTGGAGCAGCAGAAATCCGAGAAAAGCATGGTTAGAGTGGTGAAAAACCATGAAAAGCTGGGTTAGAGTGGAGAAAAACCAAGACAAGCGGGGTTAGTGCGGAGGAAAACCAAGAAAAGCAGGGTTAGTGCAGAGGAAAACCAAGAAAAGCTGGGTTAGAGCGTAGGAAAACCAAGAAAATCGTGGTTGCAGCATAGGAAAACCAAGAAAAGCAGGGTTAGAGCAGAGGAAAACCAAGAAAAGCGGGGTTAGAGCGGAGGAAAACCAAGTAAAGGAGAGTTAGAACAGAATAAAACGTAGAAAAGCGTGGTTGTAGCAGTAGAAATCCGAGAAAAGCATGGTTAGAGGGGAGAAAAACCATGAAAAGCTGGGTTAGAGTGGAGAAAAACCAAGAAAAGCGGGGTTAGTGCGGAGGAAAACCAAGAAAAGCGGGGTTAGAGCGGAGGAAAACCAAGAAAAGCGGTGTTAGAGCGGAGGAACACCAAGATAAACGGGGTTAGAGCGGAGAAAAACCAAGAAAAGCGGGGTTAGAGCGCAGAAAAAACAAGAAAAGCGAGGATAGAAGGGAGGAAAACCAAGAAAAGCGGGGTTAGATCGGAGAAAAACCAAGAAAACGGGGTTAGAGCGGAGGAAAATTAAGAAAAGCGGGGTTAGAGCGGAGGAAAACCAAGAAAAGTGGGGTTAGAGCGGTGGAAAACCAAGAAAAGCGAAGTTAGAGCGGAGGAAAACCAAGAAAAGCGGAATAAGTGCGGAGGGTAACCAAGAAAAGCGGGGTTAGAGCGGAGGAAAACCAAGAAAATGAAGTTAGAGATGAGGAAAACGAAGAGAAGCGCGGTTAGAGCAGCAGAAATCCGAGAAAAGCATGGTTAGAGTGTAGAAAAACCAAGAAAAGCAGGGTTAGAGCAAAGGAAAACCAAGAAAAGCGGGGTTAGTGCGGAGGAAAACCAAGAAAAGAGGGGTTAGTGCGGAGGAAAACCAAGAAAAGCAGGGTTAGAGCAAAGGAAAACCAAGAAATGCGGGGTTCGAGCGGAGGAAAACCAAGTAAAGCAGAGTTAGAACGGAATAAAACGAAGAAATGCGTGGTTTGAGCAGCAGAAATCCGAGAAAAGCATGGTTAGAGTGGAGAAAAACGATGAAAAACTGAGTTAGAGCGGAGAAAAACCAAGAAAAGCGGGGTTAGTGCAGAGGAAAACCAAGAAAAAAGGGGTTAGTGCGGAGGAAAACAAAGTAAAGCGGGGTTAGGGCGGAGGAAAACCAAGAAAAGCGGAGTTAGAGCGGAGGAAAACGAAGAAAAGCGGAATAAGTGCAGAGGGAAACTAAGAAAAGCGGGAATAGATCGGAGGAAAACCAAGAAAAAGAATTTAGAGAGGAAGAAAACGAAGAAAAGCGCGGTTAGAGCAGAAGAAATCCGAGAAAAGCATGGTTATAGTGGAGAAAAAGCATGAAAAGCTGGGTTAGAGCGGAGAAAAACCAAGAAAAGCGAGGTTAGTTGGGAGGAAAACCAAGAAAAGCGCTGTTAGTGCGGAGGAAAACCAAGAAAAGCAGGGTTAGAGCGGAGGAAAACCAAAAAAAGCTAAATAAGTGCAGAGGAAAACCAAGAAAAGCGGGGTTAGAAAGGAGGAAAACCAAGAAAAGCAAAATAAGTGCGGAGGAAAACCAAGAAAAGAGGGGTTAGATCGGAGGAAAACCAAGAAAAAGAATTTAGAGAGGAAGAAAACGAGGAAAAGCGCGGTTAGAGCAGCAGAAATCCGAGAAAAGCATGGTTAGAGTGTAGAAAAACCAAGAAAAGCAGTTTTAGAGCAAAGGAAAACCAAGAAAAGCGGGGTTAGTGCGGAGGAAAACCAAGAAAAGAGGGGTTAGTGCGGAGGAAAACCAAGAAAAGCGGGGTTAGAGCAAAGGAAAACCAAGAAAAGTGAGGTTAGAGCGGAGGAAAACCAAGTAAAGCAGAGTTAGAACGGAATAAAACGTAGAAAAGCGTGGTTGGAGCAGCAGAAATCCGAGAAAAGCATGGTTAGAGTGGAGAAAAACGATGAAAAGCTGGGGTAGAGCGGAGAAAAACCAAGAAAAGCGGGGTTAGTGCAGAGGAAAACCAAGAAAAAAGGGGTTAGTGCGGAGGAAAACAAAGTAAAGTGGGGTTAGGGCGGAAGAAAACCAAGAAAAGCGGAGTTAGAGCGGAGGAAAACGATGAAAAGCGGAATAAGTGCAGAGGGAAACCAAGAAAAGCGGGAATAGATCGGAGGAAAACCAAGAAAAAGAATTTAGAGAGGAAGAAAACGAAGAAAAGCGCGGTTAGAGCAGCAGAAATCCGAGAAAAGCATGGTTAGAGTGGAGAAAAAGCTTGAAAAGCGAGGTTAGTGCGAAGGAAAACCAAGAAAAGAGGGGTTAGTGCGGAGGAAAACCAAGAAAAGCGGGGTTAGAGCGGAGGAAAACCAAGAAAAGCGGGGTTAGAGCGGAGGAAAACCAAGAAAAGCGGGGTTAGAGCGGAGGAAAACCAAGAAAAAGAAGTTAGAGAGGAAGAAAACGAGGAAAAGCGAGGTTAGAGCAGCTGAAATCTGAGAATAGCATGGCTAGAGTGGAGAAAAACCATGAAAAGCTTGGTAAGATCGGAGAAAAACCAAGAAAAGCGGGGTTAGTGCGGAGGAAAACAAAGAAAAGAGGGGTTAGAGAAGAGGAAAACCAAGAGAAACGGGGTTAGAGCGGAGAAAAACCAAGAAAAGCAGGGATAGAAGGGAGGAAAACCAAGAAATGCGGCGTTAGAGCAGAGAAAAACCAACAAAAACAGGGTTAGAGCAAAGGAAAACCAAGAAAAGCGGGGTTAGAGCAGAGGAAAACCAAGAAAAGCTGGGTTAGAGCGTAGGAAAACCAAGAAAAGCGGTGATAGAGCGGAGGAAAACCAAGAAAAGTGGTGATAGAGCGTAGGAAAACCAAGAAAAGCGGTGATAGAGCGGAGGAAAACCAAGAAAAGTGGTGATAGTGCGTAGGAAAACGACGAAAAGCGGTGATAGAGCGGAGGAAAACCAAGAAAAGCGGGGTTAGAGCAAAGAAAAACCAAGAAAAGCAGGGTTAGAGCAAAGGAAAACCAAGAAAAGCGAAGATAGAGCGGAGGAAAACCAAGAAAAGCGTGGTTAGAGCAGCAGAAATCCAAGAAAAGCATAGCTAGAGTGGAGAAAAACGATGAAAAGCTGGGTTCGAGCGGAGAAAAACCAATAAAAACGGGATTAGAGCGGAGGAAAACCAAGAAAAGCGGGGTTAGAGCAATGGAAAACCAAGAATAGTGAAGTTAGAGCGGAGGAAAACCAAGAAAAGCGGGGTTAGAGCGGATGAAAACCAAGAAAAGCGGGGTTAGAGCGGAGGAAAACCAAGAAAAGCAGGGTTAGAAAGGAGGAAAACAAAGAAAAGCGAAGTTAGTGTGGAGGAAAACCAAGAAAAGCTGAGTTAGAGCGTAGGAAAACCAAGAAAAGCAGGGTTATAGCGGAGGAAACCCAAGAAAAGCATGGTTAGAGTGGAGAAAAACGATGAAAAGCTGGGTTAGAGCGGAGAAAAACCAAGGAAAGCGGGGTTAGTGCAGAGGAAAACCAAGAAAAAAGGGGTTAGTGCGGAGGAAAACCAAGTAAAGCAGGGTTAGAGCGGAGGAAAACCAAGAAAAGCAGAATAAGTGCAAAGGAAAACCAAGAAAAGCGGGGTTAGAAAGGAGGAAAACCAAGAAAAGCGGGGTTAGAGCGGAGGAAAAGCATGAAATGTGGGGTTAGAGCTGAGGAAAACCAAGAAAAGCTGGGTTAGAGCGGAGGAAAACCAAGAAAAGCGGGGTTAGAGCAAAGGAAAACCAAGAAAAGCGGTGTTAGAGCGGAGGAAAACCAAGAAAAGCGGGGTTAGAGCGGAGGAAAACCAAGTAAAGCAGAGTTAGAACGGAATAAAACGTAGAAAAGCGTGGTTGGAGCAGCAGAAATCCGAGAAAAGCATGGTTAGAGTGGAGAAAAACCATGAAAAGCTGGGTTAGAGTGGAGAAAAACCAAGAAAAGCGGGGTTAGTGCGGAGGAAAACCAAGAAGAGCGAGGTTAGTGCGGAGGAAAACCAAGAAAAGCGGGGTTAGAGCGGAGGAAAACCAAGAAAAGCGGTGTTAGAGCGGAGGAAAACCAAGAGAAACGGGGTTAGAGCAAAGGAAAACCAAGAAAAGCGGTGTTAGAGCGGAGGAAAACCAAGAAAAGCGGGGTTAGAGCGGAGGAAAACCAAGTAAAGCAGAGTTAGAACGGAATAAAACGTAGAAAAGCGTGGTTGGAGCAGCAGAAATCCGAGAAAAGCATGGTTAGAGTGGAGAAAAACCATGAAAAGCTGGGTTAGAGTGGAGAAAAACCAAGAAAAGCGGGGTTAGTGCGGAGGAAAACCAAGAAGAGCGAGGTTAGTGCGGAGGAAAACCAAGAAAAGCGGGGTTAGAGTGGAGGAAAACCAAGAAAAGCGGTGTTAGAGCGGAGGAAAACCAAGAGAAACGGGGTTAGAGCGGAGGAAAACCAAGAAAAGCGACGTTAGAGCGGAGGAAAACGAAGAAAAGCGGAATAAGTGCAGAGGGAAACCAAGAAAAGCGGGATTAGATCGGAGGAAAACCAAGAAAAAGAATTTAGAGAGGAAGAAAACGAAGAAAAGCGCGGTTAGAGTAGCAGAAATTTGAGAAAAGCATGGTTAGAGTGGTGAAAAACCATGAAAAGCTGGGTTAGAGCGGAGAAAAACCAAGAAAAGCGGGGTTAGTGCGGAGGAAAACCAAGAAAAGAGGGGTTAGTGCGGAGGAAAACCAAGAAAAGCGGGGTTAGAGCGGAGGAAAACCAAGAAAAGCGGGGTTAGAGCGGAGGAAAACCAAGAAAAGCTGGGATAGAGCGGAGGAAAACCAAGAAAAGCGAAGTTAGAGCGGAGGAAAATCAAGAAAAGCGGAATAAGTGCACAGGATAACCAAGAAAAGCGGGGTTAGAGCGGAGGAAAACCAAGAAAAAGAAGTTAGAGAGGAAGAAAACGAAGAAAAGCGCGGTTAGAGAAGCAGAAATCTGAGAATAGCATGGCTAGAGTGGAGAAAAACCATAAAAAGCTGGGTTAGATCGGAGAAAAACCAAGAAAAGCGGGGTTAGTGCGCAGGAAAACCAAGAAAAGAGGGGTTAGAGAAGAGGAAAACCAAGAGAAACGGGGTTAGAGCGGAGAAAAACCAAGAAAAGCAGGGATAGAAGGGAGGAAAACCAAGAAAAGCGGCGTTAGAGCAGGGAAAAACCAACAAAAACAGGGTTAGAGCAAAGGAAAACCAAGAAATGCGGGGTTAGAGCGGAGGAAAACCAAGAAAAGCGAAGTTAGAGCGTAGGATAACCAAGGAAAGCGGGGTTATAGCGAAGGAAAACCAAGGAAAGCGGGGTTAGAGCGGAGGAAAACCAAGAAAAGCGGGGTTAGAACAGAGGAAAACCAAGAAAAGTGGTGTTAGAGCGTAGGAAAACCAAGAAAAGCGGTGATAGAGCGGAGGAAAACCAAGAAAAGTGGTGATAGAGCGTAGGAAAACCAAGAAAAGCGGTGATAGGCGGAGGAAAACCAAGAAAAGCAAGGTTAGAGCAAAGAAAAACCAAGAAAAGCAGGGTTAGAGCAAAGGAAAACCAAGAAAAGCGAAGATAGAGCGGAGGAAAACCAAGAAAAGCGGGGTTAGAGCGTAGGAAAACCAAGAAAAGCGGGGATAGAAGGGAGGAAAAACAAGAAAAGCGGGGTTAGAGCAGAGGAAAACCAAGAAAAGCGAGGCTAGATCGGAGGAAAAACAAGTAAAGCAGAGTTAGAATGGAAGAAAACGAAGAAAAGCGTGGTTAGAGCAGCAGAAATCCGAGAAAAGCATGGCTAGAGTGGGAAAAACGATGAAAAGCTGGGTTCGAGCAAAGAAAAACCAATAAAAACGGGATTAGAGCGGAGGAAAACCAAGAAAAGCGGGGTTAGAGCAATGGAAAACCAAGAATAGTGAAGTTAGAGCGGAGGAAAACCAAGAAAAGCGGGGTTAGAGCGGATGAAAACCAAGAAAAGCGGGGTTAGAGCGGAGGAAAACCAAGAAAAGCTGGGATAGAGCGGAGGAAAACCAAGAAAAGCGGGTTTAGAAAGGAGGAAAACAAAGAAAAGCGAAGTTAGTGCAAAGGAAAACCAAGAAAAGCTGAGTTAGAGCGCAGGAAAACCAAGAAAAGCAGGGTTATAGCGGAGGAAACCCAAGAAAAGCGGGGTTAGAGCAGAGGAAAACCAAGAAAAGCGGGGTTAGAGCGGAGGAAAACCAAGTAAAGCAAAGTTAGAACGGAATAAAACGTAGAAAAGCGTAGTTGGAGCAGCAGAAATCTGAGAAAAGCATGGTTAGAGTGGAGAAAAACGATGAAAAGCTGGGTTAGAGCGGAGAAAAACCAAGAAAAGCGGGGTTAATGCAGAGGAAAACCAAGAAAAAAGGGGTTAGTGCGGAGGAAAACAAAGTAAAGCAGGGTTAGAGCGGAGGAAAACCAAGAAAAGCAGAATAAGTGCAAAGGAAAACCAAGAAAAGCGGGGTTAGAAAGGAGGAAAACCAAGAAAAGCGGGGTTAGAGTAGAGGAAAAGCATGAAAAGTGGGGTTAGAGCTGAGGAAAACCAAGAAAAGCTGGGTTAGAGCGGAGGAAAACCAAGAAAAGCGGGGTTAGAGCAAAGGAAAACCAAGAAAAGCGGTGTTAGAGCGGAGGAAAACCAAGTGAAACGGGTTTAGAGCGGAGAAAAACCAAGAAAAGCGGGGATAGAAGGGAGGAAAACCAAGAAAAGCTGGGATAGAGCAGAGGAAAACCAAGAAATGCGTGGTTAGAAAGGAGGAAAACAAAGAAAAGTGGGATTAGAGCGGAGGAAAACCAAGAAAAGCGAAGTTATAGCGTAGGAAAACCAAGAAAAGCAGGGTTAGAGCAGAGGAAAACCAAGAAAAGTGAAGTTAGAGCGTAGGAAAAGCAAGAAAAGCTGGGTTAGAGCGGAGGAAAACCAAGAAAAGCGGGGTTAGAGCAAAGGAAAACCAAGAAAAGCGGTGTTAGAGCGGAGGAAAACCAAGTGAAACGGGTTTAGAGCGGAGAAAAAACCAAGAAAAGCGGGGATAGAAGGGAGGAAAACCAAGAAAAGCTGGGATAGAGCAGAGGAAAACCAAGAAAAGCGGGGTTAGAAAGGAGGAAAACAAAGAAAAGCGGGATTAGAGCGGAGGAAATCCAAGAAAAGAGGGGTTATAGCGTAGGAAAACCAAGAAAAGCAGGGTTAGAGCAGAGGAAAACCAAGAAAAGCGGGGTTAGAGCGGAGGAAAACCAAGTAAAGCAGAGTTAGAACGGAATAAAACGTAGAAAAGCGTGGTTGGAGCAGCAGAAATCCGAGAAAAGCATGGTTAGAGTGGAGAAAAACCATGAAAAGCTGGGTTAGAGTGGAGAAAAACCAAGAAAAGCGGGGTTAGTGCGGAGGAAAACCAAGAAGAGCGGGGTTAGTGCGGAGGAAAACCAAGAAAAGCGGGGTTAGAGCGGAGGAAAACCAAGAAAAGCGGTGTTAGAGCGGAGGAAAACCAAGAGAAACGGGGTTAGAGCAGAGAAAAACCAAGAAAAGCGGGGTTAGAGCGCAGAAAAACCAAGAAAAGCGAGGATAGAAAGGAGGAAAACCAAGAAAAGCGAGGATAGAAAGGAGGAAAACCAAGAAAAGCGGGGTTAGAGCGGAGGAAAACCAAGAAAAGCGGGGTTAGAGCGGAGGAAAACCAAGAAAAGCGGTGTTAGAGCGGAGGAAAAACGAGGAAAGCGGGGTTAGAGCGGAGGAAAACCAAGTAAAGCGGGGTTAGAGCGGAGGAAAACCAAGAAAAGCGAAGTTAGAGCGGAGGAAAACGAAGAAAATCGGAATAAGTGCAGAGGGAAACCAAGAAAAGCGGGATTAGATCGGAGGAAAACCAAGAAAAAGAATTTAGAGAGGAAGAAAACGAAGAAAAGCGCGGTTAGAGTAGCAGAAATTTGAGAAAAGCATGGTTAGAGTGGAGAAAAACCATGAAAAGCTGGGTTAGAGCGGAGAAAAACCAAGAAAAGCGGGGTTAGTGCGGAGGAAAACCAAGAAAAGAGGGGTTAGTGCGGAGGAAAACCAAGAGAAACGGGGTTAGAGCGGAGAAAAACCAAGAAAAGCAGGGATAGAAGGGAGGAAAACCAAGAAAAGCGGCGTTAGAGCAGGGAAAAACCAACAAAAACAGGGTTAGAGCAAAGGAAAACCAAGAAATGCGGGGTTAGAGCGGAGGAAAACCAAGAAAAGCGAAGTTAGAGCGTAGGATAACCAAGAAAAGCGGGGTTATAGCGAAGGAAAACCAAGGAAAGCGGGGTTAGAGCGGAGGAAAACCAAGAAAAGCGGGGTTAGAACGGAGGAAAACCAAGAAAAGTGGTGTTAGAGCGTAGGAAAACCAAGAAAAGCGGTGATAGAGCGGAGGAAAACCAAGAAAAGTGGTGATAGAGCGTAGGAAAACCAAGAAAAGCGGTGATAGGCGGAGGAAAACCAAGAAAAGCAAGGTTAGAGCAAAGAAAAACCAATAAAAGCAGGGTTAGAGCAAAGGAAAACCAAGAAAAGCGAAGATAGAGCGGAGGAAAACCAAGAAAAGCGGGGTTAGAGCGTAGGGAAACCAAGAAAAGCGGGGATAGAAGGGAGGAAAAACAAGAAAAGCGGGGTTAGAGCAGAGGAAAACCAAAAAAAGCGAGGCTAGAGCGGAGGAAAAACAAGTAAAGCAGAGTTAGAATGGAAGAAAACGAAGAAAAGCGTGGTTAGAGCAGCAGAAATCCGAGAAAAGCATGGCTAGAGTGGAGAAAAACGATGAAAAGCTGGGTTCGAGCGGAGAAAAACCAATAAAAACGGGATTAGAGCGGAGGAAAACCAAGAAAAGCGGGGTTAGAGCGGATGAAAACCAAGAACAGCGGGGTTAGAGCGGAGGAAAACCAAGAAAAGCTGGGATAGAAAGGAGGAAAACAAAGAAAAGCGGGTTTAGAAAGGAGGAAAACAAAGAAAAGCGAAGTTAGTGCGGAGGAAAACCAAGAAAAGCTGAGTTAGAGCGCAGGAAAACCAAGAAAAGCAGGGTTATAGCGGAGGAAACCCAAGAAAAGCGGGGTTAGAGCAGAGGAAAACAAAGAAAAGCAGGGTTAGAGCGGAGGAAAACCAAGAAAAGCGGGGTTAGTGCAGAGGAAAACCAAGAAAAGCGAGGTTAGAGCGGAGAAAAACCAAGTAAAGCAGAGTTAGAATGGAAGAAAACGAAGAAAAGCGTGGTTAGAGCAGCAGAAATCCGAGAAAAGCATGGCTAGAGTGGAGAAAAACGATGAAAAGCTGGGTTAGAGTGGAGAAAAACCAAGAAAAGCGGGGTTAGTGCGGAGGAAAACCAAGAAAAGCAGGGTTAGAGCGGAGGAAAACCAAGAAAAGCGGGGTTAGTGCAGAGGAAAACCAAGAAAAGCGAGGTTAGAGCGGAGAAAAACCAAGTAAAGCAGAGTTAGAACGGAACAAAACGTAGAAAAGCGTGGTTGGAGCAGCAGAAATCCGAGAAAAGCATGGTTAGAGTGGAGAAAAACCATGAAAAGCTGGGTTAGAGTGGAGAAAAACCAAGAAAAGCGGGGTTAGTGCGGAGTAAAACCAAGAAGAGCGGGGTTATTGCGAAGGAAAACCTAGAAAAGCGGGGTTAGAGCGGAGGAAAACCAAGAAAAGCGGTGTTAGAGCGGAGGAAAACCAAGAGAAACGGGGTTAGAGCAGAGAAAAACCAAGAAAAGCGGGGTTAGAGCGCAGAAAAACCAAGAAAAGCGAGGATAGAAAAGAGGAAAACCAAGAAAAGCGAGGATAGAAAGGAGGAAAACCAAGAAAAGCGGGGTTAGAGCGGAGAAAAACCAAGAAAAGCGGGCTTAGAGCGGAGGAAAACCAAGAAAAGCGGGGTTAGAGCGGAGGAAAAACGAGAAAAGCGGGGTTAGAGCGGAGGAAAACCAAGTAAAGCGGGGTTAGGGCGGAGGAAAACCAAGAAAAGCGAAGTTAGAGCGGAGGAAAACGAAGAAAAGCGGAATAAGTGCAGAGGGAAACCAAGAAAAGCGGGATTAGATCGGAGGAAAACCAAGAAAAAGAATTTAGAGAGGAAGAAAACGAAGAAAAGCGCGGTTAGAGCAGCAGAAATTTGAGAAAAGCATGGTTAGAGTGGAGAAAAACCATGAAAAGCTGGGTTAGAGCGGAGAAAAACCAAGAAAAGCGGGGTTAGTGCGGAGGAAAACCAAGAAAAGAGGGGTTAGTGCGGAGGAAAACCAAGAAAAGCGGGGTTAGAGCGGAGGAAAACCAAGAAAAGCGGGGTTAGAGCGGAGGAAAACCAAGAAAAGCTGGGATAGAGCGGAGGAAAACCAAGAAAAGCGAAGTTAGAGCGGAGGAAAACCAAGAAAAGCGGAATAAGTGCACAGGATAACCAAGAAAAGCGGGGTTAGAGCGGAGGAAAACCAAGAAAAAGAAGTTAGAGAGGAAGAAAACGAAGAAAAGCGCGGTTAGAGCAGCAGAAATCTGAGAATAGCATGGCTAGAGTGGAGAAAAACCATAAAAAGCTGGGTTAGATAGGAGAAAAACCAAGAAAAGCGGGGTTAGTGCGCAGGAAAACCAAGAAAAGAGGGGTTAGAGAAGAGGAAAACCAAGAGAAACGGGGTTAGAGCGGAGAAAAACCAAGAAAAGCAGGGATAGAAGGGAGGAAAACCAAGAAAAGCGGCGTTAGAGCAGGGAAAAACCAACAAAAACAGGGTTAGAGCAAAGGAAAACCAAGAAATGCGGGGTTAGAGCGGAGGAAAACCAAGAAAAGCGAAGTTAGAGCGTAGGATAACCAAGAAAAGCGGGGTTATAGCGAAGGAAAACCAAGGAAAGCGGGGTTAGAGCGGAGGAAAACCAAGAAAAGCGGGGTTAGAACGGAGGAAAACCAAGAAAAGTGGTGTTAGAGCGTAGGAAAACCAAGAAAAGCGGTGATAGATCGGAGGAAAACCAAGAAAAGTGGTGATAGAGCGTAGGAAAACCAAGAAAAGCGGTGATAGGCGGAGGAAAACCAAGAAAAGCAAGGTTAGAGCAAAGAAAAACCAAGAAAAGCAGGGTTAGAGCAAAGGAAAACCAAGAAAAGCGAAGATAGTGCGGAGGAAAACCAAGAAAAGCGGGGTTAGAGCGTAGGGAAACCAAGAAAAGCGGGGATAGAAGGGAGGAAAAACAAGAAAAGCGGGGTTAGAGCAGAGGAAAACCAAAAAAAGCGAGGCTAGAGCGGAGGAAAAACAAGTAAAGCAGAGTTAGAATGGAAGAAAACGAAGAAAAGCGTGGTTAGAGCAGCAGAAATCCGAGAAAAGCATGGCTAGAGTGGAGAAAAACGATGAAAAGCTGGGTTCGAGCGGAGAAAAACCAATAAAAACGGGATTAGAGCGGAGGAAAACCAAGAAAAGCGGGGTTAGAGCAATGGAAAACCAAGAATAGTGAAGTTAGAGCGGAGGAAAACCAAGAAAAGCGGGGTTAGAGCGGATGAAAACCAAGAACAGCGGGGTTAGAGCGGAGGAAAACCAAGAAAAGCTGGGATAGAAAGGAGGAAAACAAAGAAAAGCGGGTTTAGAAAGGAGGAAAACAAAGAAAAGCGAAGTTAGTGCGGAGGAATACCAAGAAAAGCTGAGTTAGAGCGCAGGAAAACCAAGAAAAGCAGGGTTATAGCGGAGGAAACCCAAGAAAAGCGGGGTTAGAGCAGAGGAAAACAAAGAAAAGCAGGGTTAGAGCGGAGGAAAACCAAGAAAAGCGGGGTTAGTGCAGAGGAAAACCAAGAAAAGCGAGGTTAGAGCGGAGAAAAACCAAGTAAAGCAGAGTTAGAATGGAAGAAAACGAAGAAAAGCGTGGTTAGAGCAGCAGAAATCCGAGAAAAGCATGGCTAGAGTGGAGAAAAACGATGAAAAGCTGGGTTAGAGTGGAGAAAAACCAAGAAAAGCGGGGTTAGTGCGGAGGAAAACCAAGAAAAGCAGGGTTAGAGCGGAGGAAAACCAAGAAAAGCGGGGTTAGTGCAGAGGAAAACCAAGAAAAGCGAGGTTAGAGCGGAGAAAAACCAAGTAAAGCAGAGTTAGAACGGAACAAAACGTAGAAAAGCGTGGTTGGAGCAGCAGAAATCCGAGAAAAGCATGGTTAGAGTGGAGAAAAACCATGAAAAGCTGGGTTAGAGTGGAGAAAAACCAAGAAAAGCGGGGTTAGTGCGGAGTAAAACCAAGAAGAGCGGGGTTATTGCGAAGGAAAACCTAGAAAAGCGGGGTTAGAGCGGAGGAAAACCAAGAAAAGCGGTGTTAGAGCGGAGGAAAACCAAGAGAAACGGGGTTAGAGCAGAGAAAAACCAAGAAAAGCGGGGTTAGAGCGCAGAAAAACCAAGAAAAGCGAGGATAGAAAAGAGGAAAACCAAGAAAAGCGAGGATAGAAAGGAGGAAAACCAAGAAAAGCGGGGTTAGAGCGGAGAAAAACCAAGAAAAGCGGGCTTAGAGCGGAGGAAAACCAAGAAAAGCGGGGTTAGAGCGAAGGAAAAACGAGAAAAGCGGGGTTAGAGCGGAGGAAAACCAAGTAAAGCGGGGTTAGGGCGGAGGAAAACCAAGAAAAGCGAAGTTAGAGCGGAGGAAAACGAAGAAAAGCGGAATAAGTGCAGAGGGAAACCAAGAAAAGCGGGATTAGATCGGAGGAAAACCAAGAAAAAGAATTTAGAGAGGAAGAAAGCGAAGAAAAGCGCGGTTAGAGCATCAGAAATTTGAGAAAAGCATGGTTAGAGTGGAGAAAAACCATGAAAAGCTGGGTTAGAGCGGAGAAAAACCAAGAAAAGCGGGGTTAGTGCGGAGGAAAACCAAGAAAAGAGGGGTTAGTGCGGAGGAAAACCAAGAAAAGCGGGGTTAGAGCGGAGGAAAACCAAGAAAAGCGGGGTTAGAGCGGAGGAAAACCAAGAAAAGCTGGGATAGAGCGGAGGAAAACCAAGAAAAGCGAAGTTAGAGCGGAGGAAAACCAAGAAAAGCGGAATAAGTGCACAGGATAACCAAGAAAAGCGGGGTTAGAGCGGAGGAAAACCAAGAAAAAGAAGTTAGAGAGGAAGAAAACGAAGAAAAGCGCGGTTAGAGCAGCAGAAATCTGAGAATAGCATGGCTAGAGTGGAGAAAAACCATAAAAAGCTGGGTTAGATAGGAGAAAAACCAAGAAAAGCGGGGTTAGTGCGCAGGAAAACCAAGAAAAGAGGGGTTAGAGAAGAGGAAAACCAAGAGAAACGGGGTTAGAGCGGAGAAAAACCAAGAAAAGCAGGGATAGAAGGGAGGAAAACCAAGAAAAGCGGCGTTAGAGCAGGGAAAAACCAACAAAAAAAGGGTTAGAGCAAAGGAAAACCAAGAAATGCGGGGTTAGAGCGGAGGAAAACCAAGAAAAGCGAAGTTAGAGCGTAGGATAAACAAGAAAAGCGGGGTTATAGCGAAGGAAAACCAAGGAAAGCGGGGTTAGAGCGGAGGAAAACCAAGAAAAGCGGGGTTAGAACGGAGGAAAACCAAGAAAAGTGGTGTTAGAGCGTAGGAAAACCAAGAAAAGCGGTGATAGAGCGGAGGAAAACCAAGAAAAGTGGTGATAGAGCGTAGGAAAACCAAGAAAAGCGGTGATAGGCGGAGGAAAACCAAGAAAAGCAAGGTTAGAGCAAAGAAAAACCAAGAAAAGCAGGGTTAGAGCAAAGGAAAACCAAGAAAAGCGAAGATAGTGCGGAGGAAAACCAAGAAAAGCTGGGTTAGAGCGGAGAAAAACCAAGAAAAGCGGGGTTAGTGCGGAGGAAAACCAAGAAAAGAGGGGTTAGTGCGGAGGAAAACCAAGAAAAGCGGGGTTAGAGCGGAGGAAAACCAAGAAAAGCGGGGTTAGAGCGGAGGAAAACCAAGAAAAGCTGGGATAGAGCGGAGGAAAACCAAGAAAAGCGAAGTTAGAGCGGAGGAAAACCAAGAAAAGCGGAATAAGTGCACAGGATAACCAAGAAAAGCGGGGTTAGAGCGGAGGAAAACCAAGAAAAAGAAGTTAGAGAGGAAGAAAACGAAGAAAAGCGCGGTTAGAGCAGCAGAAATCTGAGAATAGCATGGCTAGAGTGGAGAAAAACCATAAAAAGCTGGGTTAGATAGGAGAAAAACCAAGAAAAGCGGGGTTAGTGCGCAGGAAAACCAAGAAAAGAGGGGTTAGAGAAGAGGAAAACCAAGAGAAACGGGGTTAGAGCGGAGAAAAACCAAGAAAAGCAGGGATAGAAGGGAGGAAAACCAAGAAAAGCGGCGTTAGAGCAGGGAAAAACCAACAAAAACAGGGTTAGAGCAAAGGAAAACCAAGAAATGCGGGGTTAGAGCGGAGGAAAACCAAGAAAAGCGAAGTTAGAGCGTAGGATAAACAAGAAAAGCGGGGTTATAGCGAAGGAAAACCAAGGAAAGCGGGGTTAGAGCGGAGGAAAACCAAGAAAAGCGGGGTTAGAACGGAGGAAAACCAAGAAAAGTGGTGTTAGAGCGTAGGAAAACCAAGAAAAGCGGTGATAGAGCGGAGGAAAACCAAGAAAAGTGGTGATAGAGCGTAGGAAAACCAAGAAAAGCGGTGATAGGCGGAGGAAAACCAAGAAAAGCAAGGTTAGAGCAAAGAAAAACCAAGAAAAGCAGGGTTAGAGCAAAGGAAAACCAAGAAAAGCGAAGATAGTGCGGAGGAAAACCAAGAAAAGCGGGGTTAGAGCGTAGGAAAACCAAGAAAAGCGGGGATAGAAGGGAGGAAAAACAAGAAAAGCGGGGTTAGAGCAGAGGAAAACCAAGAAAAGCGAGGCTAGAGCGGAGGAAAAACAAGTAAAGCAGAGTTAGAATGGAAGAAAACGAAGAAAAGCGTGGTTAGAGCAGCAGAAATCCGAGAAAAGCATGGCTAGAGTGGAGAAAAACGATGAAAAGCTGGGTTCGAGCGGAGAAAAACCAATAAAAACGGGATTAGAGCAGAGGAAAACCAAGAAAAGCGGGGTTAGAGCAATGGAAAACCAAGAATAGTGAAGTTAGAGCGGAGGAAAACCAAGAAAAGCGGGGTTAGAGCGGATGAAAACCAAGAAAAGCGGGGTTAGAGCGGAGGAAAACCAAGAAAAGCTGGGATAGAGCGGAGGAAAACCAAGAAAAGCGGGTTTAGAAAGGAGGAAAACAAAGAAAAGCGAAGTTAGTGCGGAGGAAAACAAAGAAAAGCTGAGTTAGAGCGTAGAAAAACCAAGAAAAGCAGGGTTATAGCGGAGGAAACCCAAGAAAAGCGGGGTTAGAGCAGAGGAAAACCAAGAAAAGCGGGGTTAGAGCGGAGGAAAACCAAGTAAAGCAAAGTTAGAACGGAATAAAACGTAGAAAAGCGTGGTTGGAGCAGCAGAAATCTGAGAAAAGCATGGTTAGAGTGGAGAAAAAAGATGAAAAGCTGGGTTAGAGCGGAGAAAAACCAAGAAAAGCGGGGTTAATGCAGAGGAAAACCAAGAAAAAAGGGGTTAGTGCGGAGGAAAACAAAGTAAAGCAGGGTTAGAGCGGAGGAAAACCAAGAAAAGCAGAATAAGTGCAAAGGAAAACCAAGAAAAGCGGGGTTAGAAAGGAGGAAAACCAAGAAAAGCGGGGTTAGAGTGGAGGAAAAGCATGAAAAGTGGGGTTAGAGCTGAGGAAGACCAAGAAAAGCTTGGTTAGAGCGGAGGAAAACCAAGAAAAGCGGGGTTAGAGCAAAGGAAAACCAAGAAAAGCGGTGTTAGAGCGGAGGAAAACCAAGTGAAACGGGTTTAGAGCGGAGAAAAACCAAGAAAAGCGGGGATAGAAGGGAGGAAAACAAAGAAAAGCTGGGATAGAGCAGAGGAAAACCAAGAAATGCGTGGTTAGAAAGGAGGAAAACAAAGAAAAGCAGGATTAGAGCGAAGGAAAACCAAGAAAAGCGAAGTTATAGCGTAGGAAAACCAAGAAAAGCAGGGTTAGAGCAGAGGAAAACCAAGAAAAGTGAAGTTAGAGCGTAGGAAAACCAAGAAAAGCGGGGTTATAGCGAAGGAAAACCAAGGAAAGCGGGGTTAGAGCGGAGGAAAACCAAGAAAAGCGGGGTTAGAGCGAAGGAAAACCAAGAAAAGTGGTGTTAGAGCGTAGGAAAACCAAGAAAAGCGGTGATAGAGCGGAGGAAAACCAAGAAAAGTGGTGATAGCGCGTAGGAAAACCACGAAAAGCGGTGATAGAGCGGAGGAAAACCAAGAAAAGCTGGGTTAGAGCGTAGGAAAACAAAGAAAAGCAGGGTTAGAGCGGAGGAAAACCAAGAAAAGCGGGGTTAGTGCAGAGGAAAACCAAGAAAAGCGAGGTTAGAGCGGAGAAAAACCAAGTAAAGCAGCGTTAGAATGGAAGAAAACGAAGAAAAGCGTGGTTAGAGCAGCAGAAATCCGAGAAAAGCATGGCTAGAGTGGAGAAAAACGATGAAAAGCTGGGTTAGAGTGGAGAAAAACCAAGAAAAGCGGGGTTAGTGCGGAGGAAAACCAAGAAAAGCAGGGTTAGAGCGGAGGAAAACCAAGAAAAGCGGGGTTAGTGCAGAGGAAAACCAAGAAAAGCGAGGTTAGAGCGGAGAAAAAACAAGTAAAGCAGAGTTAGAACGGAACAAAACGTAGAAAAGCGTGGTTGGAGCAGCAGAAATCCGAGAAAAGCATGGTTAGAGTGGAGAAAAACCATGAAAAGCTGGGTTAGAGTGGAGAAAAACCAAGAAAAGCGGGGTTAGTGCGGAGGAAAACCAAGAAGAGCGGGGTTATTGCGGAGGAAAACCTAGAAAAGCGGGGTTAGAGCGGAGGAAAACCAAGAAAAGCGGTGTTAGAGCGGAGGAAAACCAAGAGAAACGGGGTTAGAGCAGAGAAAAACCAAGAAAAGCGGGGTTAGAGCGCAGAAAAACCAAGAAAAGCGAGGATAGAAAGGAGGAAAACCAAGAAAAGCGAGGATAGAAAGGAGGAAAACCAAGAAAAGCGGGGTTAGAGCGGAGAAAAACCAAGAAAAGCGGGCTTAGAGCGGAGGAAAACCTAGAAAAGCGGGGTTAGAGCGGAGGAAAAACGAGAAAAGCGGGGTTAGAGCGGAGGAAAACCAAGTAAAGCGGGGTTAGGGAGGAGGAAAACCAAGAAAAGCGAAGTTAGAGCGGAGGAAAACGAAGAAAAGCAAAATAAGTGCAGAGGGAAACCAAGAAAAGCGGGATTAGATCGGAGGAAAACCAAGAAAAAGAATTTAGAGAGGAAGAAAACGAAGAAAAGCGCGGTTAGAGCAGCAAATATTTGAGAAAAGCATGGTTAGAGTGGAGAAAAACCATGAAAAGCTGGGTTAGAGCGGAGAAAAACCAAGAAAAGCGGGGTTAGTGCGGAGGAAAACCAAGAAAAGAGGGGTTAGTGCGGAGGAAAACCAAGAAAAGCGGGGTTAGAGCGGAGGAAAACCAAGAAAAGCTGGGTTAGAGCGGAGGAAAACCAAGAAAAGCTGGGATAGAGCGGAGGAAATCCAAGAAAAGCGAAGTTAGAGCGGAGGAAATCCAAGAAAAGCAGAATAAGTGCACAGGATAACCAAGAAAAGCGGGGTTAGAGCGGAGGAAAACCATGAAAAAGAAGTTAGAGGGGAAGAAAACGAAGAAAAGCGCGGTTAGAGCAGCAGAAATCTGAGAATAGCATGGCTAGAGTGGAGAAAAACCATAAAAAGCTGGGTTAGATCGGAGAAAAACCAAGAAAAGCGGAGTTAGTGCGGAGGAAAACCAAGAAAAGAGGGGTTAGAGAAGAGGAAAACCAAGAGAAACGGGGTTAGAGCGGAGAAAAACCAAGAAAAGCAGGGATAGAAGGGAGGAAAACCAAGAAAAGCGGCGTTAGAGAAGAGAAAAACCAACAAAAACAGGGTATAGAGCAAAGGAAAACCAAGAAAAGCTGGGTTATAGCGTAGGAAAACCAAGAAAAGCAGGGTTATAGCGTAGGAAAACCAAGGAAAGCGGGGTTAGAGCGGAGGAAAACCAAGAAAAGTGGTGTTAGAGCGTAGGAAAACCAAGAAAAGCGGTGATAGAGCGGAGGAAAACCAAGAAAAGTGGTGTTAGAGCGTAGGAAAACCAAGAAAAGCGGTGATAGGCGGAGGAAAACCAAGAAAAGCGGGGTTAGAGCAAAGAAAAACCAAGAAAAGCAGGGTTAGAGCAAAGGAAAACCAAGAAAAGCGAAGATAGAGCGGAGGAAAACCAAGAAAAGCGGGGTTAGAGCGGAGGAAAACCAAGAAAAGCAGAGTTAGAGCGGAGAAAAACCAAGAAAAGCGAAGTTAGAGCGGAGGAAAACCAAGAAAAGCGGGGTTAGAGCGGAGGATAACCAAGAAAAGAGGGGTTAGAAAGGAGGAAAACCAAGAAAAGCGACGTTAGAGCGGAGGAAAACCAAGTATAGCAGGGTTAGAGCAAAGGAAAACCAAGAAAAGCGAAGTTAGTGTGGAGGAAAACCAAGAAAAGCTGGGTTAGAGCGGAGGAAACCCAAGAAAAGCGGGGATAGAAGGGAGGAAAAACAAGAAAAGCGGGGTTAGAGCAGAGGAAAACCAAGAAAAGCGAGGTTAGAGCGGAGAAAAACCAAGTAAAGCAGAGTTAGAATGGAAGAAAACGAAGAAAAGCGTGGTTAGAGCAGCAGAAATCCGAGAAAAGCATGGCTAGAGTGGAGAAAAACGATGAAAAGCTGGGTAGGAGCGGAGAAAAACCAAGAAAAGCGGGATTAGAGCGGAGGAAAACCAAGAAAAGCGGGGTTAGAGCAATGGAAAACCTAGAATAGTGAAGTTAGAGCGGAGGAAAACCAAGAAAAGTGAAGTTAGAGCGGAGGAAAACCAAGAAAAGCGGGGTTAGAAAGGAGGAAAACAAAGAAAAGCGACGTTAGTGCGGAGGAAAACCAAGAAAAGCTGGGTTAGAGCGTAGGAAATCCAAGAAAAGCAGGGTTATAGCGGAGGAAAACCAAGAAAAGCGGGCATAGAGCAGAGGAAAACGAAGAAAAGCGGGGTTAGAGCGGAGGAAAACCATGTAAAACAAAGTTAGAACGGAATTAAACGTAGAAAAGCGTGGTTGGAGCAGCAGAAATCTGAGAAAAGCATGGTTAGAGTGGAGAAAAACGTTGAAAAGCTGGGTTAGAGCGGAGAAAAACCAAGAAAAGCGGGGTTAGTACAAAGGAAAACCAAGAAAAAAGGGGTTAGTGCGGAGGAAAACCAAGAAAAGAGGGGTTACTGCGGAGGAAAACCAAGAAAAGCGGGGTTAGAGCGGAGGAAAACCAAGAAAAGTGGGGTTAGAGCGGAGGAAAACCAAAAAAAGCGGGGTTAGAGTGGAGGAAAACCAAGAAAAGTGAAGTTAGAGCGGAGGAAAACCAAGAAAAGCGGTGATAGAGCGGAGGAAAACCAAGAGAAAGAAGTTAGAGAGGAAGAAAACTAAGAAAAACGCGGTTAGAGCAGCAGAAATCTGAGAATAGCATGGCTAGAGTGGAGAAAACCATGAAAAGCTGGGTTAGATCGGAGAAAAACCAAGAAAAGCGGGGTTAGTGCGGAGGAAAACCAAGAAAAGAGGGGTTAGAGAAGAGGAAAACCAAGAGAAACGGGGTTAGAGCGGAGAAAAACCAAGAAAAGCAGGGATAGAAGGGAGGAAAACCAAGAAAAGCGGCGTTAGAGCAGAGAAAAACCAACAAAAACAGAGTTAGAGCAAAGGAAAACCAAGAAAAGCTGGGTTATACCGTAGGAAAACCAAGAAAAGCGAAGTTAGAGCGTAGGAAAACCAAGAAAAGCGGGGTTATAGCGAAGGAAAACCAAGGAAAGCAGGGTTAGAGCGGAGGAAAACCAAGAAACACGGGGTTAGAACGAAGGAAAACCAAGAAAAGTGGTGTTAGAGCGTAGGAAAACCAAGAAAAGCGGTGATAGAGCGGAGGAAAACCAAGAAAAGTGGTGATAGCGCGTAGGAAAACCACGAAAAGCGGTGATAGAGCGGAGGAAAACCAAGAAAAGCTGGGTTAGAGCGTAGGAAAACCAAGAAAAGCAGGGTTAGAGCGGAGGAAAACCAAGTAAAGCGGGGTTAGTGCAGAGGAAAACCAAGAAAAAAGGGGTTAGTGCGGAGGAAAACCAAGTAAAGCATGGTTAGAGCGGAGGAAAACCAAGAAAAGCAGAGTTAGAGCGGAGAAAAACCAAGAAAAGCAGAATAAGTGCTAAGGAAAACCAAGAAAAGCAAGGTTAGAAAGGAGGAAAACCAAGAAAAGCGGGGTTAGAGCGGAGGAAAAGCATGAAAAAAGGGGTTAGAGCTGAGGAAAACCGAGAAAAGCTGGGTTAGAGCGGAGGAAAACCAAGAAAAGCGGGGTTAGAGCAAAGGAAAACCAAGAAAAGCAGTGTTAGAGCGGAGGAAAAACAAGAGAAATGGGTTTAGAGCGGAGAAAAACCAAGAAAAGCGGGGATAGAAGGGAGGAAAACCAAGAAAAGCTGGGATAGAGCAGAGGAAAACCAAGAAAAGCGGGGTTAGAAAGGAGGAAAACAAAGATAAGTGGGATTAGAGCGGAGGAAAACCAAGAAAAGCAGAGTTAGAGCAAAGGAAAACCCAGAAAAGCGAAGTTAGTGCGGAGGAAAACCAAGAAAAGCTGGGTTAGAGCGTAGGAAAACCAAGAAAAGCGGGGTTATAGCGTAGGAAAACCAAGATAAGCAGGGTTAGAGCAGCGGAAAACCAAGAAAAGCGGGGTTAGAGCGGAGGAAAACCAAGAAAAGCGGGGTTAGAAAGGAGGAAAACAAAGATAAGTGGGATTAGAGCGGAGGAAAACCAAGAAAAGCAGAGTTAGAGCAAAGGAAAACCAAGAAAAGCGAAGTTAGTGCGGAGGAAAACCAAGAAAAGCTGGGTTAGAGCGTAGGAAAACCAAGAAAAGCGGGGTTATAGCGTAGGAAAACCAAGATAAGCAGGGTTAGAGCAGCGGAAAACCAAGAAAAGCGGGGTTAGAGCGGAGGAAAACCAAGTAAAGCAGAGTTAGAACGGAATAAAACGTAGAAAAGCGTGGTTGGAGCAGCAGAAATCCGAGAAAAGCATGGTTAGAGTGGAGAAAAACCATGAAAAGCTGGGTTAGAGTGGAGAAAAACCAAGAAAAGCGGGGTTAGTGTGGAGGAAAACCAAGAAGAGCGGGGTTAGTGCGGAGGAAAACCAAGAAAAGCGGTCTTAGAGCGGAGGAAAACCAAGAGAAACGGGGTTAGAGCAGAGAAAAACCAAGAAAAGCGGGGTTAGAGCGCAGAAAAACCAAGAAAAGCGAGGATAGAAAGGAGGAAAACCAAGAAAAGCGGGGTTAGAGCGGAGGAAAACCAAGAAAAGCGGTGTTAGAGCGGAGGAAAACCAAGAGAAACGGGGTTAGAGCAGAGAAAAACCAAGAAAAGCGGGGTTAGAGCGCAGAAAAACCAAGAAAAGCGAGGATAGAAAGGAGGAAAACCAAGAAAAGCGGGGTTAGAGCGGAGAAAAACCAAGAAAAGCGGGGTTAGAGCGGAGGAAAACCAAGAAAAGCGGGGTTAGAGCGGAGGAAAACCAAGAAAAGCGGGGTTAGAGCGGAGGAAAACCAAGAAAAGCGAAGTTAGAGCGGAGGAAAACCAAGAAAAGCGGAATAAGTGTGGAGGATAACCAAGAAAAGCGGGGTTAGAGCGGAGGAAAACCAAGAAAAAGAAGTTAGAGAGGAGGAAAACGAGGAAAAGCGCGGTTAGAGCAGCAGAAATCCGAGAAAAGCATGGTTAGAGTGGAGAAAAACGATGAAAAGCTGGGTCAGAGTGGAGAAAAACCAAGAAAAGCGGGATTAGAGCGTAGGAAAACCAAGAAAAGCGGGGTTATAGCGGAGGAAAACCAAGAAAAGCGGGGTTAGAGCAAAGGAAAATTAAGAAAAGCGAGGATAGAAGGGAGGAAAACCAAGAAAAGCGGGGTTAGAACAGAGAAAAACCAAGAAAACGGGGTTAGAGCAGAGGAAAACCAAGAAAAGCAGGGTTAGAGCAAAGGAAAACCAAGAAAAGCGGGGTTAGAGCGGAGGAAAACCAAGAAAAGCTGGGTTAGAGCGGAGGAAAACCAAGTAAAGCAGAGTTAGAACGGAAGAAAACGAAGAAAAGCGTGTTAGAGCAGCAGAAATCCGAGAAAAGCATGGTTAGAGTGGAGAAAAACGATGAAAAGCTGGGTTAGAGTGGAGAAAAACCAAGAAAAGCGGGATTAGAGCGTAGGAAAACCAAGAAAAGCGGGGTTATAGCGGAGGAAAACCAAGAAAAGCGGGGTTAGAGCGGAGGAAAACCAAGTAAAGCAGAGTTAGAACTGAAGAAAACGAAGAAAAGCGTGGTTAGAGCAGAAGAAATCCGAGAAAAGCATGGCTAGAGTAGAGAAAAACGATGAAAAGCTGGGTTAGAGCGGAGAAAAACCATGAAAACCGGGATTAGAGCGGAGGAAAACCAAGAAAAGCGAAGTTAGTGCGGAGGAAAACCAAAAAAAGCTGGGTTAGAGCGTAGGAAAACCAAGAAAAGCAGGGTTATAGCGGAGGAAAACCAAGAAAAGCGGAGTTAGAGCGGAGGAAAACCAAGAAAAGCGGGGTTAGAGCGGAGGAAAACCAAGAAAAGCTGGGATAGAGCAAAGGATGACCAAGAAAAGCGGGGTTAGAAAGGAGGAAAACCAAGCAAAGCTGGGTTAGAGCGTAGGAAATCCAAGAAATGCGGGGTTATAGCAGAGGAAAACCAAGAAAAGCGGGGTTAGAGTGGAGGAAAACAAAGAAAAGCTAGGTTAGAGCGGAGGAATACCAAGTAAAGCAGGGTTAGAGCGGAAGAAAACGAAGAAAAGCGTGTTAGAGCAGCAGAAATCCGAGAAAAGCATGGTTAGAGTGGAGAAAAACGATGAAAAGCTGGGTTAGAGCGAAGACAAACCAAGAAAAGCGGGATTAGAGCGTAGGAAAACCAAGAAAAGCGGGGTTATAGCGGAGGAAAACCAAGAAAAGCGGGGTTAGAGCGGAAGAAAACCAAGTAAAGCAGAGTTAGAACGGAAGAAAACGAAGAAAAGCGTGGTTAGAGCAGCAGAAATCCGAGAAATGCATGGCTAGAGTAGAGAAAAACGATGCAAAGCTGGGTTAGAGCGGAGAAAAACCATGAAAAGCGGGATTAGATCGAAGGAAAACCAAGAAAAGCGGGGTTAGAGCAATGGAAAACCAAGAAAAGTGAAGTTAGAGCGGAGGAAAACCAAGAAAAGAGGGGTTAGAAAGGAGGATACCCAAGAAAAGCTGGGTTAGAGCGGATGAAAACCAAGAAAAGTGGGGTTAGAGCAAAGGAAAACCAAGAAAAGCGAAGTTAGAGCGGAGATAAACCAAGAAAAGCAGGGTTAGAGCGTAGGAAATCCATGAAAAGCGGGGTTATAGCAGAGGAAAACCAAGAAAAGAGGGGTTAGAGCGGAGGAAAACCAAGAAAAGCGGCGTTAGAGCGGAGGAAAACCAAGTAAAGCAGAGTTAGAACGGAAGAAAACGAAGAAAAGCGTGTTAGAGAAGCAGAAATCCGAGAAAAGCATGGTTAGAGTGGAGAAAAACGATGAAAATCTGGGTTAGAGCGGAGAAAAACCAAGAAAAGAGGGATTAGAGCGAAGGAAAACAAAGAAAAGCGGGGTTAGAGCAATGGAAAACCAAGAGAAGTGAAGTTAGAGCGGAGGAAAACACAGAAAAGCAGGGTTAGAGAGGAGGAAAACCAAGAAAAGCGGGGTTAGAGCGGATGAAAACCAAGATAAGCGGGGTTAGAGCGTAGGAATACCAAGAAAATCGTGGTTACAGCGTAGGAAAACCAAGAAAAGCAGGGTTAGAGCAGAGGAAAACCAAGAAAAGCGGGGTTAGAGCAGCAGAAATCTGAGAAAAGCATGGTTAGAGTGAAGAAAAACCATGAAAAGCTGGGTTAGAGTGGAGAAAAAACAAAAAAGCGGGGTTAGTGCGGAGGAAAACCAAGAAAAGCGTTGTTAGAGCAGAGGAAAACCAAGAGAAACGGGGTTAGAGTGGAGAAAAACCAAGAAAAGCAGTGTTAGAGAAAAGGAAAATAATGAAAAGCTGGTTTAGAGCGGAGGAAAACCAAGAAAAGCGGTGTTTGAGCGGAGGAAAACCAAGAAAAGTGGTGTTAGAGCGTAGAATAACCAAGAAAAGCGGGGTTAGAGCGGAGGAAAACCAAGTAAAGCGAGGTTAGAGCGGAGGAAAACCACTAAAAGCGAAGTTAGAGCATAGGAAAACCAAGAAAAGCAGAATAAGTGCGGAGGAAAACCAAGAAACTCAGGGTTAGTGCGGAGAAAAACCAAGAAAAAGAATTTAGAGAGGAAGAAAACGAAGAAAATCGCGGTTAGAGCAGCAGAAATCCGAGAAAATCATGGTTAGAGTGGAGAAAAACCATGAAAAGCTGGGTTAGATTGGAGAAAAACCAATATAAGCCCGGTTAGTGCGGAGGAAAACGAAGAAAAGAGGGGTTAGTGCGGAGGAAAACCAAGAAAAGCGGGGTTAGAGCGGAGGAAAACCAAGAAAAGCGGTGTTAGAGCGGAGGAAATCCAAGAGAAACGGGGTTAGAGCGGAGAAAAACCAAGAAAAGCCGGGTTAGAGCGCAGAAAAACCAAGAAAAGCGGGGATAGAAGGGAGGAAAACCAAGAAAAGCGGGGTTAGAGCGGAGGAAAACCAAGAAAAGCGGGGTTAGAGCGGAGGAAAACCAAGAAAAGCGGGGTTAGAGCGGAGGAAAACCAAGAAAAGCGAAGTTAGAAAGGAGGAAAACCAAGAAAAGCGGAATAAGTGCACAGGATAACCAAGAAAAGCGGGGTTAGATCGGAGGAAAACCAAGAAAAAGAATTTAGAGAGGAAGAAAACGAAGAAAAGCGCGGTTAGAGCAGCAGAAATCCGAGAATAGCATGGCTAGAGAGGAGAAAATCCATGAAAAGCTGGGTTACAGTGGAGAAAAACCAAGAAAAGCGAGGTTAGTGCGGAGGAAAACCAAGAAAAGAGGGGTTAGTGCGGAGGAAAACCAAGAGAAACGGGGTTAGAGCGGAGAAAAGCCAAAAAAAGCAGGGATAGAAGGGAGGAAAACCAAGAAAAGCGGGGTTAGAGCAGAGAAAATCCAGCAAAAACAGGGTTAGAGCAAAGGAAAACCAAGAAAAGCAAGGTTAGAGCGGAGGAAAACCAAGAAAAGCTGGGTTAGAGCGTAGGAAAACCAAGAAAAGCGGGGTTATAGCGAAGGAAAACCAAGGAAAGCGGGGTTAGAGCGGAGGAAAACCAAGAAAAGCGGGGTTAGAGCGAAGGGTAACCAAGAAAAGCTGGGTTAGAGCGGAAGAAAACCAAGAAAAGCGGAACAAGTGCAAAGGAAAACCAAGAAAAGCGGGGTTAGAGCGGAGGAAAACCAAGAAAAGCTGGGATAGAGCGGAGGAAAACCAAGAAAAGAGGGGTTAGAAAGGATGAAAACCAAGAAAAGCGGGGTTAGAGCGGAGGAAACCCAAGAAAAGCAGGGTTAGAGCAAAGGAAAACCAAGAAAAGCGAAGTTAGAGCGGAGGAAAACCAAGAAAAGCTGGGTTAGAGCGGAGAAAAACCAAGAAAAGCAGGGTTAGAGAAAAGGAAAACAAAGAATAGCTGGGTTAGAGAGGAGGAAAACCAAGAAAAGCGGTGATAGAGCGGAGGATAACCAAGAAAAACTAGGTTAGAGCGTAGGAAAACCAAGAAAAGCTGTGATAGAGCAAAGGAAAACCATGAAAAGTGGTGATAGAGCGTAGGAAAACCACGAAAATCGGTGATAGAGCGGAGGAAAACCAAGAAAAGCGGGGTTAGAGCGGAGAAAAACCAAGAAAAGCAGGGTTAGAGCAAAGGAAAACCAAGAAAAGCAAAGATAGAGCGGAGGAAAACCAAGAAAAGCGGGGTTAGAGCGGAGGAAAACCAAGAAAAGCGGGGTTAGTGCGGAGGAAAACCAAGAAAAGCCGGGTTAGAGCGGAGGAAAACAAAGAAAAGCGGGGTTAGAGTGGAGGATAACCAAGAAAAGCGGGGTTAGAGCGGAGGAAAACCAAGTAAAGCGGGATTAGAGCGGAGGAAAGCCAGGATAAGCGAAGTTAGAGCAGAGGAAAACCAAGAAAAGCAGAATAAGTGCGGAGGAAAACCAAGAAAAGCGGGGTTGGTGCGGAGGAAAACCAAGAAAAAGAATTTAGAGAGGAAGAAAACGAAGAAAACCCCGGTTAGAGCAGCAGAAATCCGAGAAAAACATGGTCAGAGTGGAGAAAAGCCATGGAAAGCTGGGTTAGATTGGAGAAAAACCAAGAAAAGCGGGGTTAGTGCGGAGGAAAACGAAGAAAAGAGGGGTTAGTGCAGAGGAAAACCAAGAAAAGCGGGGTTAGAGCAGAGGAAAACCAAGAAAAGCGGTGTTAGAGCGGAGGAAAACCAAGAAAAGCAGGGTTAGAGCGGAGGAAACCCAAGAAAAGCAGGGTTAGAGCAAAGGAAAACCAAGAAAAGCGAAGTTAGAGCGGAGGAAAACCAGAAAAAGCTGGGTTAGAGCATAGGAAAACCAAGAAAAGCAGGGTTATAGCGGGGGAAAACCAAGAAAAGCGGTGTTAGAGCGGAGGAAAACCAAGAAAAGCGGGGTTAGAGCGGAGGAAAACCAAGAAAAGTGGTGTTAGAGCGAAGGAAAACCAAGAAAAGCGGTGATAGAGCGGAGGAAAACCAAGAAAAGTGGTGATAGAGCGTAGGAAAACGACGAAAAGCGGTGATAGAGCGGAGGAAAACCAAGAAAAGCGGGGTTAGAGCAAAGAAAAGCCAAGAACAGCAGGGTTAGAGCAAAGGAAAAACAAGAAAAGCGAAGTTAGAGCGGAGGAAAACCAAGAAAAGCGGGGTTAGAGCGGAGTATAACCAAGAAAAGAGGGGTTAGAAAAGAGGAAAACCAAGAAAAGCGGCGTTAGAGCGGAGGAAAACCATGTAAAGCAGGGTTAGAGCAAAGGAAAACCAATTAAAGCAGAGTTAGAATGGAAGAAAACGAAGAAAAGCGTTGTTAGAGCAGCAGAAATCCGAGAAAAGCATGGCTAAGGTGGAGAAAAACGATGAAAAGCTGGGTTAGAGCGGAGAAAAACCAAGAAAAGCGGGATTAGAGCGGAGGAAATCCAAGAAAAGCGGGGTTATAGCAATGGAAAACCAAGAATAGTGAAGTTAGAGCGGAGGAAAACCAAGAAAAGCGGGGTTAGAGCGGATGAAAACCAAGAAAAGCGGGGTTAGAGCGGAGGAAAACCAAGAAAAGCTGGGATAGAGCGGAGGAAAACCAAGAAAAGCGGGGTTAGAAAGGAGGAAAAGAAAGAAAAGCGCAGTTAGTGCGGAGGAAAACCAAGAAAAGCTGAGTTAGAGCGTAGGAAAACCAAGAAAATCGTGGTTATAGCGGAGGAAAACCAAGAAAAGCGGGTTTAGAGCAGAGGAAAACCAAGAAAAGCGGGGTTAGAGCGGAGGAAAACCAAGTAAAGCAAAGTTAGAACGGAATAAAACGTAGAAAAGCGTGGTTGGAGCAGCAGAAATCCGAGAAAAGCATGGTTAGAGTGGAGAAAAACGATGAAAAGCTGGGTTAGAGCGGAGAAAAACCAAGAAAAGCGGGGTTAGTGCAGAGGAAAACCAAGAAAAAAGGGGTTAGTGCGGAGGAAAACCAAGTAAAGCGGGTTTAGAGCGGAGGAAAACCAAGAAAAGCGGAGTTAGAGCGGAGGAAAACCAAGAAAAGCAGAATAAGTGCGGAGGAAAACAAAGAAAAGCGGGGTTAGAAAGGAGGAAAACCAAGAAAAGCGGGGTTAGAGCGGAGGAAAAGCATGAAAAGTGGGGTTAGAGCTGAGGAAAACCAAGAAAAGAGGGGTTAGAGCGGAGGAAAACCAGCAAAAGCGGGGTTAGAGCAAAGGAAAACCAAGAAAAGCGGTGATATAGCGGAGGAAAACCAAGAGAAACGGGGTTAGAGCGGAGGAAAACCAAGAAAAGCAGGAATAGAAGGGAGGAAAACCAAGAAAAGCTGGGATAGAGTAGAGGAAAACCAAGAAAAGCGGGGTTAGAAAGGAGGAAAAAAAAGAAAAGAGGGATTAGAGCGGAGGAAAACCAAGAAAAGCAGAGTTAGAGCAAAGGCAAACCAAGAAAAGCAAAGTTAGTGCGGAGGAAAACCAAGAAAAGCGGGGTTAGAGCGGAGGAAAACCAAGAAAAGAAGAGTTAGAATGGAATAAAACGTAGAAAAACGTTGTTGGAGCAGCAGAAATCCGAGAAAAGCATGGTTAGAGTGGAGAAAATAAAAGAAAAGCTGGGTTAGAGTGGAGAAAAGCCAAGAAAAGCGGGGTTAGTGCGGAGGAAAACCAAGAAAAGCGGGGTTAGTGCGGAGGAAAACAAAGAAAAGCGGGGTTAGAGCGGAGGAAAACCAAGAAAAGCGGGGTTAGAGCGGAGGAAAACCAAGAGAAACGGAGTTAGAGCGGAGAAAAACCAAGGAAAGCGGGTTTAGAGTGAAGAAAAACCAAGAAAAGCGAAGATAGAAGGGCGGAAAACCAAGAAAAGCGGGGTTAGAGCGGAGAAAAACCAAGAAAAGCAGGGTTAGAGCAAAGGAAAACCAAGAAAAGCAAAGATAGAGCGGAGGAAAACCAAGAAAAGCGGGGTTAGAGCGGAGGAAAACCAAGAAAAGCGGGGTTAGTGCGGAGGAAAACCAAGAAAAGCCGGGTTAGAGCGGAGGAAAACAAAGAAAAGCGGGGTTAGAGTGGAGGATAACCAAGAAAAGCGGGGTTAGAGCGGAGGAAAACCAAGTAAAGCGGGATTAGAGCGGAGGAAAGCCAGGATAAGCGAAGTTAGAGCAGAGGAAAACCAAGAAAAGCAGAATAAGTGCGGAGGAAAACCAAGAAAAGCGGGGTTGGTGCGGAGGAAAACCAAGAAAAAGAATTTAGAGAGGAAGAAAACGAAGAAAACCCCGGTTAGAGCAGCAGAAATCCGAGAAAAACATGGTCAGAGTGGAGAAAAGCCATGGAAAGCTGGGTTAGATTGGAGAAAAACCAAGAAAAGCGGGGTTAGTGCGGAGGAAAACGAAGAAAAGAGGGGTTAGTGCAGAGGAAAACCAAGAAAAGCGGGGTTAGAGCAGAGGAAAACCAAGAAAAGCGGGGTTAGAGCGGAGGAAAACCAAGAAAAGCAGGGTTAGAGCGGAGGAAACCCAAGAAAAGCAGGGTTAGAGCAAAGGAAAACCAAGAAAAGCGAAGTTAGAGCGGAGGAAAACCAGAAAAAGCTGGGTTAGAGCATAGGAAAACCAAGAAAAGCAGGGTTATAGCGGGGGAAAACCAAGAAAAGCGGTGTTAGAGCGGAGGAAAACCAAGAAAAGCGGGGTTAGAGCGGAGGAAAACCAAGAAAAGTGGTGTTAGAGCGAAGGAAAACCAAGAAAAGCGGTGATAGAGCGGAGGAAAACCAAGAAAAGTGGTGATAGAGCGTAGGAAAACGACGAAAAGCGGTGATAGAGCGGAGGAAAACCAAGAAAAGCGGGGTTAGAGCAAAGAAAAGCCAAGAACAGCAGGGTTAGAGCAAAGGAAAAACAAGAAAAGCGAAGTTAGAGCGGAGGAAAACCAAGAAAAGCGGGGTTAGAGCGGAGTATAACCAAGAAAAGAGGGGTTAGAAAAGAGGAAAACCAAGAAAAGCGGCGTTAGAGCGGAGGAAAACCATGTAAAGCAGGGTTAGAGCAAAGGAAAACCAATTAAAGCAGAGTTAGAATGGAAGAAAACGAAGAAAAGCGTTGTTAGAGCAGCAGAAATCCGAGAAAAGCATGGCTAAGGTGGAGAAAAACGATGAAAAGCTGGGTTAGAGCGGAGAAAAACCAAGAAAAGCGGGATTAGAGCGGAGGAAATCCAAGAAAAGCGGGGTTATAGCAATGGAAAACCAAGAATAGTGAAGTTAGAGCGGAGGAAAACCAAGAAAAGCGGGGTTAGAGCGGATGAAAACCAAGAAAAGCGGGGTTAGAGCGGAGGAAAACCAAGAAAAGCTGGGATAGAGCGGAGGAAAACCAAGAAAAGCGGGGTTAGAAAGGAGGAAAAGAAAGAAAAGCGCAGTTAGTGCGGAGGAAAACCAAGAAAAGCTGAGTTAGAGCGTAGGAAAACCAAGAAAATCGTGGTTATAGCGGAGGAAAACCAAGAAAAGCGGGTTTAGAGCAGAGGAAAACCAAGAAAAGCGGGGTTAGAGCGGAGGAAAACCAAGTAAAGCAAAGTTAGAACGGAATAAAACGTAGAAAAGCGTGGTTGGAGCAGCAGAAATCCGAGAAAAGCATGGTTAGAGTGGAGAAAAACGATGAAAAGCTGGGTTAGAGCGGAGAAAAACCAAGAAAAGCGGGGTTAGTGCAGAGGAAAACCAAGAAAAAAGGGGTTAGTGCGGAGGAAAACCAAGTAAAGCGGGTTTAGAGCGGAGGAAAACCAAGAAAAGCGGAGTTAGAGCGGAGGAAAACCAAGAAAAGCAGAATAAGTGCGGAGGAAAACAAAGAAAAGCGGGGTTAGAAAGGAGGAAAACCAAGAAAAGCGGGGTTAGAGCGGAGGAAAAGCATGAAAAGTGGGGTTAGAGCTGAGGAAAACCAAGAAAAGAGGGGTTAGAGCGGAGGAAAACCAGCAAAAGCGGGGTTAGAGCAAAGGAAAACCAAGAAAAGCGGTGATATAGCGGAGGAAAACCAAGAGAAACGGGGTTAGAGCGGAGGAAAACCAAGAAAAGCAGGAATAGAAGGGAGGAAAACCAAGAAAAGCTGGGATAGAGTAGAGGAAAACCAAGAAAAGCGGGGTTAGAAAGGAGGAAAAAAAAGAAAAGAGGGATTAGAGCGGAGGAAAACCAAGAAAAGCAGAGTTAGAGCAAAGGCAAACCAAGAAAAGCAAAGTTAGTGCGGAGGAAAACCAAGAAAAGCGGGGTTAGAGCGGAGGAAAACCAAGAAAAGAAGAGTTAGAATGGAATAAAACGTAGAAAAACGTTGTTGGAGCAGCAGAAATCCGAGAAAAGCATGGTTAGAGTGGAGAAAATAAAAGAAAAGCTGGGTTAGAGTGGAGAAAAGCCAAGAAAAGCGGGGTTAGTGCGGAGGAAAACCAAGAAAAGCGGGGTTAGTGCGGAGGAAAACAAAGAAAAGCGGGGTTAGAGCGGAGGAAAACCAAGAAAAGCGGGGTTAGAGCGGAGGAAAACCAAGAGAAACGGAGTTAGAGCGGAGAAAAACCAAGGAAAGCGGGTTTAGAGTGAAGAAAAACCAAGAAAAGCGAAGATAGAAGGGCGGAAAACCAAGAAAAGCGGGGTTAGAGCGGAGAAAAACCAAGAAAACGGGGTTAGAGCGGAGGAAAACCAAGAAAAGCGGGGCTAGAGCGGAGGAAAACCAACAAAAGCGGAATAAGTGCACAGGATAACAAAGAAAAGCGGGGTTAGAGCGGAGGAAAACCAAGAAAAAGAAGTTAGAGAGGAAGAAAACGAAGAAAAGCGCGGTTAGAGCAGCAGAAATCCGAGAAAAGCATGGTTAGAGTGGAGAAAAACCAAGAAACGCTGTGTTAGAGTGGAGAAAAACCAAGAAAAGCGGGGTTAGTGCGGAGGAAAACCAAGAGAAACGGAGTTAGAGCGGAGAAAAACCAAGGAAAGCGGGGTTAGAGCGAAGAAAAACCAAGAAAAGCGAGGATAGAAGGGAGGAAAACCAAGAAGAGCGGGGTTAGAGCGGAGAAAAACCATGAAACGCTGGGTTAGAACGGAGGAAAACCAAGAAAACCGGGTTTAGGGCAGAGGAAAACCAAGAAAAGCGGGGTTAGAGCGGAGGAAAACCAAGAAAAGCAGGGTTAGAGCGGAGGAAAACCAAGAAAATCAGGGTTAGAGCGGAGGAAAACCAAGAAAAGCGGGGTTAGAGCGGAGGAAAACCAAGAAAAGCGGGGTTAGATCGGAGAAAAACCAAGAAAAAGAATTGAGAGAGGAAGAAAACGAGGAAAAGCGCGGTTAGAGCAGCAGAAATCCGAGAAAAGCATGGTCAGAGTAGAGAAAAACCATGAAAAGCTGTGTTAGAGTGGAGAAAAACCAAGAAAAGCGGGTTTAGTGCGGAGGAAAACCAAGAAATGCGGGGTTAGATCGGAGGAAAACCAAGAAAAGCGGGGTTAGAGCGGAGGAAAACCAAGAAAAGCGGGGTTAGAGCGGAGGAAAACCAAGAAAAGCGAAGTTAGAGCGGAGGAAAACCAAGAAAAGCAGAATAAGTGCGGAGGAAAACCAAGAAAAGCGGGGTTAGATCGGAGGAAAACCAAGAAAAAGAATTTAGAGAGGAAGAAAACGAGGAAAAGCGCAGTTAGAGCAGCAGAAATCCGAGAAAAGCATGGTTAGAGTGGAGAAAAACCATGAAAAGCTGGGTTAGAGTGGAGAAAAACCAAGAAAAGCGGGGTTAGTGCGGAGGAAAACCAAGAAAAGAGGGGTTAGTGCAAAGGAAAACCAAGAAAATCGGGGTTAGAGCAAAGGAAAACCAAGAAAAGCGGGGTTAGAGCGGAGGAAAACCAAGTAAAGCAGAGTTAGAACGGAATAAAACGTAGAAAAGCGTGGTTGGAGGAGCATAAATCCGAGAAAAGCATGGTTAGAGTGGAGAACAAAGATGAAAAGCTGGGTTAGAGCGGAGAAAAACCAAGAAAAGCGGGGTTAGTGCAGAGGAAAACCAAGAAAAAAGGGGTTAGTGCGGAGGAAAACCAAGTAAAGCGGGGTTGGAGCGGAGAAAAACCAAGAAAAGCTGGGTTAGAGCGTAGGAAAACCAAGAAAATCGTGGTTATAGCGTAGGAAAACCTAGAAAAGCAGGGTTAGAGCAGAGGAAAACCAAGAAAAGCGGGGTTAGTGCGGAGGAAAACCAAGAAAAGAAGAGTTAGAATGGAATAAAACGTAGAAAAACGTTGTTGGAGCAGCAGAAATCCGAGAAAAGCATGGTTAGAGTGGAGAAAATAAAAGAAAAGCTGGGATAGAGTGAAGAAAAGCCAAGAAAAGCGGGGTTAGTGCGGAGGAAAACCAAGAAAAGCGGGGTTAGTGCGGAGGAAAACCAAGAAAAGCGGGGTTAGAGCGGAGGAAAACCAAGAAAAGCGGTGTTAGAGCGGAGGAAAACCAAGAGAAACGGGGTTAGAGCAGAGAAAAACCAAGAAAAGCGGGGTTAGAGCGCAGAAAAACCAAGAAAAGCGAGGATAGAAAGGAGGAAAACCAAGAAAAGCGGGGTTAGAGCGGAGAAAAACCAAGAAAACGGGGTTAGAGCGGAGGAAAACCAAGAAAAGCGGGGCTAGAGCGGAGGAAAACCAACAAAAGCGGAATAAGTGCACAGGATAACAAAGAAAAGCGGAATTAGAGCGGAGGAAAACCAAGAAAAAGAAGTTAGAGAGGAAGAAAACGAAGAAAAGCGCGGTTAGAGCAGCAGAAATCTGAGAAAAGCATGGTTAGAGTGGAGAAAAACCATGAAACGCTGGGTTAGAGTGGAGAAAAACCAAGAAAAGCGGGGTTAGTGCGGAGGAAAACCAAGAGAAATGGAGATAGAGCGGAGAAAAACCAAGGAAAGCGGGGTTAGAGCGATAAAAAAACCAAGAAAAGCGAGGATAGAAGGGAGGAAAACCAAGAAAAGCGGGGTTAGAGCGGAGAAAAACCAAGAGAAACGGAGTTAGAACGGAGAAAAACCAAGGAAAGCGGGGTTAGAGCGAAGAAAAACCAAGAAAAGCGAGGATAGAAGGGAGGAAAACCAAGAAAAGCGGGGTTAGAGCGGAGAAAAACCAAGAAAACGGGGTGAGAGCGGAGGAAAACCAAGAAAAGCGGGTTTAGAGCAGAGGAAAACCAAGAAAAGCGGAATAAGTGCACAGGATAACCAAGAAAAGCGGGGTTAGAGCGGAGGATAACCAAGAAAAAGAAGTTAGAGAGGAAGAAAACGAAGAAAAGCGCGGTTAGAGCAGACGAAATCCGAGAAAAGCATGGTTAGAGTGGAGAAAAACCATGAAACGCTGGGTTAGAGTGGAGAAAAACCAAGAAAAGCAAGGTTAGTGCGGAGGAAAACCAAGAAAAGCGGGGTTAGAGCGGAGGAAAACCAAGAAAAGCGGGGTTAGAACGGAGGAAAACCAAGAAAAGCAGGGTTAGAGCGGAGGAAAACCAAGAAAATCAGGGTTAGAGCTAAGGAAAACCAAGAAAAGCGGGGTTAGAGCGGAGGAAAACCAAGAAAAGCGGGGTTAGATCGGAGAAAAACCAAGAAAAAGAATTGAGAGAGGAAGAAAACGAGGAAAAGCGCGGTTAGAGCAGCAGAAATCCGAGAAAAGCATGGTCAGAGTGGAGAAAAACCATGAAAAGCTGTGTTAGAGTGGAGAAAACCCAAGAAAAGCGGGTTTAGTGCGGAGGAAAACCAAGAAATGCGGGGTTAGATCAGAGGAAAACCAAGAAAAGCGGGGTTAGAGCGGAGGAAAACCAAGAAAAGCGGGGTTAGAGCGGAGGAAAACCAAGAAAAGCGAAGTTAGAGCGGAGGAAAACCAAGAAAAGCAGAATAAGTGCGGAGGAAAACCAAGAAAAGCGGGGTTAGATCGGAGGAAAACCAAGAAAAATAATTTAGAGAGGAAGAAAACGAGGAAAAGCGCAGTTAGAGCAGCAGAAATCCGAGAAAAGCATGGTTAGAGTGGAGAGAAACCATGAAAAGCTGGGTTAGAGTGGAGAAAAACCAAGAAAAGCGGGGTTAGTGCGGAGGAAAACCAAGAAAAGAGGGGTTAGTGCAAAGGAAAACCAAGAAAATCGGGGTTAGAGCAAAGGAAAACCAAGAAAAGCAGGGTTAGAGCGGAGGAAAACCAAGTAAAGTAGAGTTAGAACGGAATAAAACGTAGAAAAGCGTGGTTGGAGGAGCATAAATCCGAGAAAAGCATGGTTAGAGTGGAGAAAAACAATGAAAAGCTGGGTTAGAGCGGAGAAAAACCAAGAAAAGCGTGGTTAGTGCAGAGGAAAACCAAGAAAAAAGGGGTTAGTGCGGAGGAAAACCAAGTAAAGCGGGGTTGGAGCGGAGAAAAACCAAGAAAAGCTGGGTAAGAGTGGAGAAAAACCAAGAAAACGGGGTTAGAGCGGAGGAAAACCAAGAAAAGCGGGGTTAGAGCAGAGGAAAACCAAGAAAAGCGGGGTTAGAGCGGAGGAAAGCCAAGAAAAGCGAAGTTAGAGCGGAGGAAAACCAAGAAAAGCGGAATAAGTGCACAGGATAACCAAGAAAAGCGGGGTTAGAGCGGAGGAAAACCAAGAAAAGCGAAGTTAGAGAGGAGGAAAACCAAGAAAAGCGTGGTTAGAGCAGCAGAAATCCGAGAAAAGCATGGTTAGAGTGGAGAAAAACCATGAAACGCTGGGTTAGAGTGGAGAAAAACCAAGAAAAGCGGGGTTAGTGCGGAAGAAAACCAAGAAAAGCGTGGTTAGAGCGGAGGAAAACCAAGATAAGCGGGGTTAGATCGGAGAAAAACCAAGAAAAAGAATTGAGAGAGGAAGAAAACGAGGAAAAGCGCGGTTAGAGCAGCAGAAATTTGAGAAAATCATGGTTAGAGTATAGAAAAACCATGAAAAGCTGTGTTAGAGTGGAGAAAAACCAAGAAAAGCGAAGTTAGAGCGGAGGAAAACCAAGAAAAGCAGAATAAGTGCGAAGGAAAACCCAGAAAAGTGGGGTTAGATCGGAGGAAAACCAAGAAAAAGAATTTAGAGAGGAACAAAACGAAGAAAAGCGCGGTTAGAGCAGCAGAAATCCGAGAAATGCATGGTTAGAGTGGAGAAAAACCATGAAAAGCTGGGTTAGAGCGGAGAAAAACTAAGAAAAGCGGGTTAGTGCGGAGGAAAACCAAGAAAAGCGAAGTTAGAGCGGAGGAAATCCAAGAAAAGCGGGGTTAGAGCGGAAGATAACCAAGAAAAGAAAGGTTAGAAAGGAGGAAAACTAAGAAAAAAGGGGTTAGAGCGGAGGAAAACCAAGTAAAACAGGGTTAGAGCAAAGGAAAACCAAGAAAAGCGAAGTTAGTGCGGAGGAAAACCAAGAAAAGCTGAATTAGAGCGTAGGAAAACCAAGAAAAGCGGGGATAGAAGGGAGGAAAAACAAGAAAATCGGGCTTAGAGCAGAGGAAAACCAAGAAAAGCGAGGTTAGAGCGGAGGAAAACCAAGTAAAGCAGAGTTAGAATGGAAGAAAACGAAGAAAAGCGTGGTTAGAGCAGCAGAAATCCGAGAAAAGCATGGCTAGAGTGGAGAAAAACGATGAAAAGCTGTGTTAGAGTGGAGAAAAACCAAGAAAAGCGGGGTTAGAGCAGAGGAAAACCAAGAAAAGCGGGGTTATAGCGGAGGAAAACCAAGAAAAGCGGGATTAGAGCGGAGGAAAACCAAGAAAAGCGGGATTAGAGCGGAGGAAAACCAAGAAAAGCGCAGTTAGAGCGGATGAAAACCAAGAAAAGCGGTGTTAGAGCGGAGGAAAACCAAGAAAAGCGGAGTTAGAGCGGAGGAAAACCAAGAAAAGCGGGGTTAGAAAGGAGGAAAACAAAGAAAAGCGAAGTTAGTGCGGAGGAAAACCAAGAAAAGCTGGGTTAGAGCGTAGGAAAACCAAGAAAAGCAGGGTTATAGCGGAGGAAAACCAAGAAAAGCGGGGTTAGAGCGGAGGAAAACCAAGAAAAGCTGGGTTAGAGCGGAGGAAAACCAAGTAAAGCAGAGTTAGAACGGAAGAAAACGAAGAAAAGCGTGTTAGAGCAGCAGAAATCCGAGAAAAGCATGGTTAGAGTGGAGAAAAACGATGAAAAGCTGTGTTAGAGTGGAGAAAAACCAAGAAAAGCGGGATTAGAGCGTAGGAAAACCAAGAAAAGCGGGGTTAAAGCGGAGGAAAACCAAGAAAAGCGGGGTTAGAGCAAAGGAAAACCAAGACAAGCTAGGATAGAAGGGAGGAAAACCAAGAAAAGCGGGGTAAGTACAGAGAAAAGCCAAGAAAACGGGGTTAGAGCGGAGGAAAACCAAGAAAAGCAGGGTTAGAGCAAAGGAAAACCAAGAAAAGCGGGGTTAGAGCGGAGGAAAACCAAGAAAAGCCGGGTTAGAGCGGAGGAAAACCAAGTAAAGCAGAGCAAGAACGGAAGAAAACGAAGAAAAGCGTGTTAGAGCAGCAGAAATCCGAGAAAAGCATGGTTAGAGTGGAGAAAAACGATGAAAAGCAGAGTTAGAGTGGAGAAAAACCAAGAAAAGCGGGATTAGAGCGGAGGAAAACCAAAAAAAGCGAAGTTAGTGCGGAGGAAAACGAAGAAAAGCTGGGTTAGAGCGTAGGAAAACCAAGAAAAGCAGGGTTATAGCGGAGGAAAACCAAGAAAAGCGGGGTTAGAGCGGAGGAAAACCAAGTAAAATTGGGTTAGAGCGGAGGAAAACCATGAAAAGCGGAGTTAGAGCGGAGGAAAACCAAGAAAAGCGGGGTTAGAGCGGAGGAAAACCAAGAAAAGCTGGGATAGAGCAAAGGATGACCAAGAAAAGCGGGGTTAGAAAGGAGGAAAACCAAGCAAAGCTGGGTTAGAGCGTAGGAAATCCAAGAAATGCGGGGTTATAGCAGAGGAAAACCAAGAAAAGCGGGGTTAGAGTGGAGGAAAACAAAGAAAAGCTAGGTTAGAGCGGAAGAATACCAAGTAAAGCAGGGTTAGAACGGAAGAAAACGAAGAAAAGCGTGTTAGAGCAGCAGAAATCCGAGAAAAGCATGGTTAGAGTGGAGAAAAACGATGAAAAGCTGGGTTAGAGCGGAGAAAAACCAAGAAAAGCGGGATTAGAGCGTAGGAAAACCAAGAAAAGCGGGGTTATAGCGGAGGAAAACCAAGAAAAGCGGGGTTAGAGCGGAAGAAAACCAAGTAAAGCAGAGTTAGAACGGAAGAAAACGAAGAAAAGCGTGGTTAGAGCAGCAGAAATCCGAGAAATGCATGGCTAGAGTAGAGAAAAACGATGCAAAGCTGGGTTAGAGCGGAGAAAAACCATGAAAAGCGGGATTAGATCGAAGGAAAACCAAGAAAAGCGGGGTTAGAGCAATGGAAAACCAAGAAAAGTGAAGTTAGAGCGGAGGAAAACCAAGAAAAGAGGGGTTAGAAAGGAGGATACCCAAGAAAAGCTGGGTTAGAGCGGATGAAAACCAAGAAAAGTGGGGTTAGAGCAAAGGAAAACCAAGAAAAGCGAAGTTAGAGCGGAGATAAACCAAGAAAAGCTGGGTTAGAGCGTAGGAAATCCATGAAAAGCGGGGTTATAGCAGAGGAAAACCAAGAAAAGCGGGGTTAGAGCGGAGGAAAACCAAGAAAAGCGGCGTTAGAGCGGAGGAAAACCAAGTAAAGCAGAGTTAGAACGGAAGAAAACGAAGAAAAGCGTGTTAGAGAAGCAGAAATCCGAGAAAAGCATGGTTAGAGTGGAGAAAAACGATGAAAAGCTGGGTTAGAGCGGAGAAAAACCAAGAAAAGAGGGATTAGAGCGAAGGAAAACCAAGAAAAGCGGGGTTAGAGCAATGGAAAACCAAGAGAAGTGAAGTTAGAGCGGAGGAAAACACAGAAAAGCAGGGTTAGAGAGGAGGAAAACCAAGAAAAGCGGGGTTAGAGCGGATGAAAACCAAGAAAAGCGGGGTTAGAGCGGAGGATAACCAAGAAAAACTAGGTTAGAGCGGAGGAAAACCAAGAAAAAAAAATTAGAGGAAGAAAACGAATAAAAGCTCGGTTAGAGCAGCAGAAATCTGAGAAAAGCATGGTTAGAGTGAAGAAAAACCATGAAATGCTGGGTTAGAGTGGAAAAAAACCAAAAAAGCGGGGTTAGTGCGGAGGAAAACCAAGAAAAGCAGAATTAGAATGGAATAAAACGTAGAAAAGCAGGGTTAGAGCAAAGGAAAACCAAGAAAAGCGTTGTTAGAGCAGAGGAAAACCAAGAGAAACGGGGTTAGAGTGGAGAAAAACCAAGAAAAGCAGTGTTAGAGAAAAGGAAAACAATGAAAAGCTGGTTTAGAGCGGAGGAAAACCAAGAAAAGCGGTGTTAGAGCGGAGGAAAACCAAGAAAAGTGGTGTTAGAGCGTAGAATAACCAAGAAAAGCGGGGTTAGAGCGGAGGAAAACCAAGTAAAGCGGGGTTAGAGCGGAGGAAAACCACTAAAAGCGAAGTTAGAGCATAGTAAAACCTAGAAAAGCAGAATAAGTGCGGAGGAAAACCAAGAAAATCGGGGTTAGTGCGGAGAAAAACCAAGAAAAAGAATTTAGAGAGGAAGAAAACGAAGAAAATCGCGGTTAGAGCAGCAGAAATCCGAGAAAATCATGGTTAGAGTGGAGAAAAACCATGAAAAGCTGGGTTAGATTGGAGAAAAACCAATATAAGCCCGGTTAGTGCGGAGGAAAACGAAGAAAAGAGGGGTTAGTGCGGAGGAAAACCAAGAAAAGCGGGGTTAGAGCGGAGGAAAGCCAAGAAAAGCGGTGTTAGAGCGGAGGAAATCCAAGAGAAACGGGGTTAGAGCGGAGAAAAACCAAGAAAAGCCGGGTTAGAGCGCAGAAAAACCAAGAAAAGCGGGGATAGAAGGGAGGAAAACCAAGAAAAGCGGGGTTAGAGCGGAGGAAAACCAAGAAAAGCAGGGTTAGAGCGGAGGAAAAAAAAGAAAAGCGGGGTTAGAGCGGAGGAAAAAAAAGAAAAGCGAAGTTAGAGCGGAGGAAAACCAAGAAAAGCGGAATAAGTGCACAGGATAACCAAGAAAAGCGGGGTTAGATCGGAGGAAAACCAAGAAAAAGAATTTAGAGAGGAAGAAAACGAAGAAAACCGCGGTTAGAGCAGCAGAAATCCGAGAATAGCATGGCTAGAGTGGAGAAAATCCATGAAAAGCGGGGTTAGAGTGGAGAAAAACCAAGAAAAGCGGGGTTAGTGCGGAGGAAAACCAAGAAAAGAGGAGTTAGTGCGGAGGAAAACCAAGAAAAGCGGTGTTAGAGCAGAGGAAAACCAAGAGAAACGGGGTTAGAGCGGAGAAAAGCCAAAAAAAGCAGGGATAGAAGGGAGGAAAACCAAGAAAAGCGGGGTTAGAGCAGAGAAAAACCAACAAAAACAGGGTTAGAGCAAAGGAAAACCAAGAAAAGCGGGGTTAGAGCGGAGGAAAACCAAGAAAAGCTGGGTTAGAGCGTAGGAAAACCAAGAAAAGCGGGTTATAGCGAAGGAAAACCAAGGAAAGCGGGGTTAGAGCGGAGGAAAACCAAGAAAAGCGGGGTTAGAGCGAAGGGTAACCAAGAAAAGCTGGGTTAGAGCGGAAGAAAACCAAGAAAAGCGGAACAAGTGCAAAGGAAAACCAAGAAAAGCGGGGTTAGAGCGGAGGAAAACCAAGAAAAGCTGGGATAGAGCTGAGGAAAACCAAGAAAAGAGGGGTTAGAAAGGATGAAAACCAAGAAAAGCGGGGTTAGAGCGGAGGAAACCCAAGAAAAGCAGGGTTAGAGCAAAGGAAAACCAAGAAAAGCGAAGTTAGAGCGGAGGAAAACCAAGAAAAGCTGGGTTAGAGTGTAGGAAAACCAAGAAAAGCGGTGTTAGAGCAGAGAAAAACCAAGAAAAGCGGTGATAGTGCGGAGGAAAACCAAGAAAAGCGGGGTTAGAGCGGAGAAAAACCAAGAAAAGCCGGGTTAGAGAAAAGGAAAACAAAGAAAAGCTGGGTTAGAGCGGAGGATAACCAAGAAAAGCAGTGATAGAGCGGAGGATAACCAAGAAAAACTAGGTTAGAGCGTAGGAAAACCAAGAAAAGCTGTGATAGAGCAAAGGAAAACCATGAAAAGTGGTGATAGAGCGTAGGAAAACCACGAAAATCGGTGATAGAGCGGAGGAAAACCAAGAAAAGCGGGGTTAGAGCGGAGAAAAACCAAGAAAAGCAGGGTTAGAGCGGAGGAAAACCAAGAAAAGCAAAGATAGCGCGGAGGAAAACCAAGAAAAGCGGGGTTAGAGCGGAGGAAAACCAAGAAAAGCGGGGTTAGTGCGGTGGAAAACCAAGGAAAGCCGGGTTAGAGCGGAGGAAAACAAAGAAAAGCGGGGTTAGAGTGGAGGATAACCAAGAAAAGCGGGGTTAGAGCGGAGGAAAACCAAGTAAAGCGGGATTAGAGCGGAGGAAAACCAGGAAAAGCGAAGTTAGAGCAGAGGAAAACCAAGAAAAGCTAAATAAGTGCGGAGGAAAACCAAGAAAAGCGGGGTTAGTGCGGAGGAAAACCAAGAAAAAGAATTTAGAGAGGAAGAAAACGAAGAAAACCGCGGTTAGAGCAGCAGAAATCCGAGAAAAGCATGGTCAGAGTGGAGAAAAACCATGGAAAGCTGGGTTAGATTGGAGAAAAACCAAGAAAAGCGGGGTTAGTGCGGAGGAAAACGAAGAAAAGAGGGGTTAGTGCGGAGGAAAACCAAGAAAAGCGGGGTTAGAGCAGAGGAAAACCAAGAAAAGCGGGGTTAGAGCGGAGGAAAACCAAGAAAAGCAGGGTTAGAGCGGAGGAAACCCAAGAAAAGCAGGGTTAGAGCAAAGGAAAACCAAGAAAAGCGAAGTTAGAGCGGAGGAAAACCAGAAAAAGCAGGGTTAGAGCATAGGAAAACCAAGAAAAGCAGGGTTATAGCGGAGGAAAACCAAGAAAAGCGGGGTTAGAGCGGAGGAAAACCAAGAAAAGCGCGGTTAGAGCGGAGGAAAACCAAGAAAAGCGGGGTTAGAGCGGAGGATAACCTAGAAAAACTAGGTTAGAGCGGAGGAAAACCAAGAAAAAAAAATTAGAGGAAGAAAACGAATAAAAGCTCGGTTAGAGCAGCAGAAATCTGAGAAAAGCATGGTTAGAGTGAAGAAAAACCATGAAAAGCTGGGTTAGAGTGGAGAAAAACCAAAAAAGCAGGGTTAGTGCGGAGGAAAACCAAGAAAAGCGGGGTTAGAGCGGAGGAAAACCAAGAAAAGCAGGGTTAGAGCAAAGGAAAACCAAGAAAAGCGTAGTTAGAGCAGAGGAAAACCAAGAGAAACGGGGTTAGAGTGGAGAAAAACCAAGAAAAGCAGTGTTAGAGAAAAGGAAAACAATGAAAAGCTGGTTTAGAGCGGAGGAAAACCAAGAAAAGCTATGTTAGAGCGGAGGAAAACCAAGAAAAGTGGTGTTAGAGCGTAGAATAACCAAGAAAAGCGGGGTTAGAGCGGAGGAAAACCAAGTAAAGCGGGGTTAGAGCGGAGGAAAACCACTAAAAGCGAAGTTAGAGCATAGTAAAACCTAGAAAAGCAGAATAAGTGCGGAGGAATACCAAGAAAATCGGGGTTAGTGCGGAGAAAAACCAAGAAAAAGAATTTAGAGAGGAAGAAAACGAAGAAAATCGCGGTTAGAGCAGCAGAAATCCGAGAAAATCATGGTTAGAGTGGAGAAAAACCATGAAAAGCTGGGTTAGATTGGAGAAAAACCAATATAAGCCCGGTTAGTGCGGAGGAAAACGAAGAAAAGAGGGGTTAGAGCGGAGGAAATCCAAGAGAAACGGGGTTAGAGCGGAGAAAAACCAAGAAAAGCCGGGTTAGAGCGCAGAAAAACCAAGAAAAGCAAGGATAGAAGGGAGGAAAACCAAGAAAAGCAGGGTTAGAGCGGAGGAAAACCAAGAAAATCAGGGTTAGAGCGGAGGAGAAAAAAGAAAAGCGGGGTTAGAGCGGAGGAAAACCAAGAAAAGCGAAGTTAGAGCGGAGGAAAACCAAGAAAAGCGGAATAAGTGCACAGGATAACCAAGAAAAGCGGGGTTAGATCAGAGGAAAACCAAGAAAAAGAATTTAGAGAGGAAGAAAACGAAGAAAAGCGCGGTTAGAGCAGCAGAAATCCGAGAATAGCATGGCTAGAGTGGAGAAAATCCATGAAAAGCTGGGTTAGAGTGGAGAAAAACCAAGAAAAGCGGGGTTAGTGCGGAGGAAAACCAAGAAAAGAGGGGTTAGTGCGGAGGAAAACCAAGAAAAGCGGTGTTAGAGCAGAGGAAAACCAAGAGAAACGGGGTTAGAGCGGAGAAAAGCCAAAAAAAGCAGGGATAGAAGGGAGGAAAACCAAGAAAAGCGGGGTTAGAGCAGAGAAAAACCAACAAAAACAGGGTTAGAGCAAAGGAAAACCAAGAAAAGCGGGGTTAGAGCGGAGGAAAACCAAGAAAAGCGGGGTTAGAGCGTAGGAAAACCAAGAAAAGCGGAGTTATAGCGAAGGAAAACCAAGGAAAGCGGGGTTAGAGCGGAGGAAAACCAAGAAAAGCGGGGTTAGAGCGGAGGAAAACCAAGAAAAGCAGGGTTAGAGCAAAGGAAAACCAAGAAAAGCGGAACAAGTGCAAAGGAAAACCAAGAAAAGCGGGGTTAGAGCGGAGGAAAACCAAGAAAAGCTGGGATAGAGCGGAGGAAAACCAAGAAAAGAGGGGTTAGAAAGGATGAAAACCAAGAAAAGCGGGGTTAGAGCGGAGGAAACCCAAGAAAAGCAGGGTTAGAGCAAAGGAAAACCAAGAAAAGCGAAGTTAGAGCGGAGGAAAACTAAGAAAAGCTGGGTTAGAGCGTAGGAAAACCAAGAAAAGCGGTGATAGAGCAGAGAAAAACCAAGAAAAGCGGTGATAGTGTGGAGGAAAACCAAGAAAAGCGGGGTTAGAGCGGAGAAAAACCAAGAAAAGCAGGGTTAGAGAAAAGGAAAACAAAGAAAAGCTGGGTTAGAGCGTAGGAAAACCAAGAAAAGCTGTGATAGAGCAAAGGAAAACCATGAAAAGTGGTGATAGAGCGTAGGAAAACCACGAAAATCGGTGATAGAGCGGAGGAAAACCAAGAAAAGCGGGGTTAGAGCGGAGAAAAACCAAGAAAAGCAGGGTTAGAGCGGAGGAAAACCAAGAAAAGCAAAGATAGCGCGGAGGAAAACCAAGAAAAGCGGGGTTAGAGCGGAGGAAAACCAAGAAAAGCGGGGTTAGTGCGGTGGAAAACCAAGGAAAGCCGGGTTAGAGCGGAGGAAAACAAAGAAAAGCGGGGTTAGAGTGGAGGATAACCAAGAAAAGCGGGGTTAGAGCGGAGGAAAACCAAGTAAAGCGGGATTAGAGCGGAGGAAAACCAGGAAAAGCGAAGTTAGAGCAGAGGAAAACCAAGAAAAGCTAAATAAGTGCGGAGGAAAACCAAGAAAAGCGGGGTTAGTGCGGAGGAAAACCAAGAAAAAGAATTTAGAGAGGAAGAAAACGAAGAAAACCGCGGTTAGAGCAGCAGAAATCCGAGAAAAGCATGGTCAGAGTGGAGAAAAACCATGGAAAGCTGGGTTAGATTGGAGAAAAACCAAGAAAAGCGGGGTTAGTGCGGAGGAAAACGAAGAAAAGAGGGGTTAGTGCGGAGGAAAACCAAGAAAAGCGGGGTTAGAGCAGAGGAAAACCAAGAAAAGCGGGGTTAGAGCGGAGGAAAACCAAGAAAAGCAGGGTTAGAGCGGAGGAAACCCAAGAAAAGCAGGGTTAGAGCAAAGGAAAACCTTGAAAAGCGAAGTTAGAGCGGAGGAAAACCAGAAAAAGCTGGGTTAGAGCATAGGAAAACCAAGAAAAGCAGGGTTATAGCGGAGGAAAACCAAGAAAAGCGGGGTTAGAGCGGAGGAAAACCAAGAAAAGCGTGGTTAGAGCGGAGGAAAACCAAGAAAAGCGGGGTTAGAGCGGAGGATAACCAAGAAAAACTAGGTTAGAGCGGAGGAAAACCAAGAAAAAAAAATTAGAGGAAGAAAACGAATAAAAGCTCGGTTAGAGCAGCAGAAATCTGAGAAAAGCATGGTTAGAGTGAAGAAAAACCATGAAAAGCTGGGTTAGAGTGGAGAAAAACCAAAAAAGCGGGGTTAGTGCGGAGGAAAACCAAGAAAAGCGGGGTTAGAGCGGAGGAAAACCAAGAAAAGCAGGGTTAGAGCAAAGGAAAACCAAGAAAAGCGTTGTTAGAGCAGAGGAAAACCAAGAGAAACGGGGTTAGAGTGGAGAAAAACCAAGAAAAGCAGTGTTAGAGAAAAGGAAAACAATGAAAAGCTGGTTTAGAGCGGAGGAAAACCAAGAAAAGCGGTGTTAGAGCGGAGGAAAACCAAGAAAAGTGGTGTTAGAGCGTAGAATAACCAAGAAAAGCGGGGTTAGAGCGGAGGAAAACCAAGTAAAGCGGGGTTAGAGCGGAGGAAAACCACTAAAAGCGAAGTTAGAGCATAGTAAAACCTAGAAAAGCAGAATAAGTGCGGAGGAAAACCAAGAAAATCGGGGTTAGTGCGGAGAAAAACCTAGAAAAAGAATTTAGAGAGGAAGAAAACGAAGAAAATCGCGGTTAGAGCAGCAGAAATCCGAGAAAATCATGGTTAGAGTGGAGAAAAACCATGAAAAGCTGGGTTAGATTGGAGAAAAACCAATATAAGCCCGGTTAGTGCAGAGGAAAACGAAGAAAAGAGGGGTTAGTGCGGAGGAAAACCAAGAAAAGCGGGGTTAGAGCGGAGGAAAACCAAGAAAAGCGGTGTTAGAGCGGAGGAAATCCAAGAGAAACGGAATTAGAGCGGAGAAAAACCAAGAAAAGCCGGGTTAGAGCGCAGAAAAACCAAGAAAAGCGGGGATAGAAGGGAGGAAAACCAAGAAAAGCAGGGTTAGAGCGGAGGAAAACCAAGAAAAGCAGGGTTAGAGCGGAGGAAAAAAAAGAAAAGCGGGGTTAGAGCGGAGGAAAAAAAAGAAAAGCGGAATAAGTGCACAGGATAACCAAGAAAAGCGGGGTTAGATCAGAGGAAAACCAAGAAAAAGAATTTAGAGAGGAAGAAAACGAAGAAAAGCGCGGTTAGAGCAGCAGAAATCCGAGAATAGCATGGCTAGAGTGGAGAAAATCCATGAAAAGCTTGGTTAGAGTGGAGAAAAACCAAGAAAAGCGGGGTTAGTGCGGAGGAAAACCAAGAAAAGAGGGGTTAGTGCGGAGGAAAACCAAGAAAAGCGGTGTTAGAGCAGAGGAAAACCAAGAGAAACGGGGTTAGAGCGGAGGAAAACCAAGAAAAGCAGGGTTAGAGAGGAGGAAACCCAAGAAAAGCAGGGTTAGAGCAAAGGAAAACCTTGAAACGCGAAGTTAGAGCGGAGGAAAACCAGAAAAAGCTGGGTTAGAGCATAGGAAAACCAAGAAAAGCAGGGTTATAGCGGAGGAAAACCAAGAAAAGCGGGGTTAGAGCGGAGGAAAACCAAGAAAAGCGTGGTTAGAGCGGAGGAAAACCAAGAAAAGCGGGGTTAGAGCGGAGGATAACCAAGAAAAACTAGGTTAGAGCGGAGGAAAACCAAGAAAAAAAAATTAGAGGAAGAAAACGAATAAAAGCTCGGTTAGAGCAGCAGAAATCTGAGAAAAGCATGGTTAGAGTGAAGAAAAACCATGAAAAGCTGGGTTAGAGTGGAGAAAAACCAAAAAAGCGGGGTTAGTGCGGAGGAAAACCAAGAAAAGCGGGGTTAGAGCGGAGGAAAACCAAGAAAAGCAGGGTTAGAGCAAAGGAAAACCAAGAAAAGCGTTGTTAGAGCAGAGGAAAACCAAGAGAAACGGGGTTAGAGTGGAGAAAAACCAAGAAAAGCAGTGTTAGAGAAAAGGAAAACAATGAAAAGCTGGTTTAGAGCGGAGGAAAACCAAGAAAAGCGGTGTTAGAGCGGAGGAAAACCAAGAAAAGTGGTGTTAGAGCGTAGAATAACCAAGAAAAGCGGGGTTAGAGCGGAGGAAAACCAAGTAAAGCGGGGTTAGAGCGGAGGAAAACCACTAAAAGCGAAGTTAGAGCATAGTAAAACCTAGAAAAGCAGAATAAGTGCGGAGGAAAACCAAGAAAATCGGGGTTAGTGCGGAGAAAAACCTAGAAAAAGAATTTAGAGAGGAAGAAAACGAAGAAAATCGCGGTTAGAGCAGCAGAAATCCGAGAAAATCATGGTTAGAGTGGAGAAAAACCATGAAAAGCTGGGTTAGATTGGAGAAAAACCAATATAAGCCCGGTTAGTGCGGAGGAAAACGAAGAAAAGAGGGGTTAGTGTGGAGGAAAACCAAGAAAAGCGGGGTTAGAGCGGAGGAAAACCAAGAAAAGCGGTGTTAGAGCGGAGGAAATCCAAGAGAAACGGAATTAGAGCGGAGAAAAACCAAGAAAAGCCGGGTTAGAGCGCAGAAAAACCAAGAAAAGCGGGGATAGAAGGGAGGAAAACCAAGAAAAGCAGGGTTAGAGCGGAGGAAAACCAAGAAAAGCAGGGTTAGAGCGGAGGAAAAAAAAGAAAAGCGGGGTTAGAGCGGAGGAAAAAAAAGAAAAGCGGAATAAGTGCACAGGATAACCAAGAAAAGCGGGGTTAGATCAGAGGAAAACCAAGAAAAAGAATTTAGAGAGGAAGAAAACGAAGAAAAGCGCGGTTAGAGCAGCAGAAATCCGAGAATAGCATGGCTAGAGTGGAGAAAATCCATGAAAAGCTTGGTTAGAGTGGAGAAAAACCAAGAAAAGCGGGGTTAGTGCGGAGGAAAACCAAGAAAAGAGGGGTTAGTGCGGAGGAAAACCAAGAAAAGCGGTGTTAGAGCAGAGGAAAACCAAGAGAAACGGGGTTAGAGCGGAGGAAAACCAAGAAAAGCAGGGTTAGAGAGGAGGAAACCCAAGAAAAGCAGGGTTAGAGCAAAGGAAAACCTTGAAAAGCGAAGTTAGAGCGGAGGAAAACCAGAAAAAGCTGGGTTAGAGCATAGGAAAACCAAGAAAAGCAGGGTTATAGCGGAGGAAAACCAAGAAAAGCGGGGTTAGAGCGGAGGAAAACCAAGAAAAGCGTGGTTAGAGCGGAGGAAAACCAAGAAAAGCGGGGTTAGAGCGGAGGATAACCAAGAAAAACTAGGTTAGAGCGGAGGAAAACCAAGAAAAAAAAATTAGAGGAAGAAAACGAATAAAAGCTCGGTTAGAGCAGCAGAAATCTGAGAAAAGCATGGTTAGAGTGAAGAAAAACCATGAAAAGCTGGGTTAGAGTGGAGAAAAACCAAAAAAGCGGGGTTAGTGCGGAGGAAAACCAAGAAAAGCGGGGTTAGAGCGGAGGAAAACCAAGAAAAGCAGGGTTAGAGCAAAGGAAAACCAAGAAAAGCGTTGTTAGAGCAGAGGAAAACCAAGAGAAACGGGGTTAGAGTGGAGAAAAACCAAGAAAAGCAGTGTTAGAGAAAAGGAAAACAATGAAAAGCTGGTTTAGAGCGGAGGAAAACCAAGAAAAGCGGTGTTAGAGCGGAGGAAAACCAAGAAAAGTGGTGTTAGAGCGTAGAATAACCAAGAAAAGCGGGGTTAGAGCGGAGGAAAACCAAGTAAAGCGGGGTTAGAGCGGAGGAAAACCACTAAAAGCGAAGTTAGAGCATAGTAAAACCTAGAAAAGCAGAATAAGTGCGGAGGAAAACCAAGAAAATCGGGGTTAGTGCGGAGAAAAACCTAGAAAAAGAATTTAGAGAGGAAGAAAACGAAGAAAATCGCGGTTAGAGCAGCAGAAATCCGAGAAAATCATGGTTAGAGTGGAGAAAAACCATGAAAAGCTGGGTTAGATTGGAGAAAAACCAATATAAGCCCGGTTAGTGCAGAGGAAAACGAAGAAAAGAGGGGTTAGTGCGGAGGAAAACCAAGAAAAGCGGGGTTAGAGCGGAGGAAAACCAAGAAAAGCGGTGTTAGAGCGGAGGAAATCCAAGAGAAACGGAATTAGAGCGGAGAAAAACCAAGAAAAGCCGGGTTAGAGCGCAGAAAAACCAAGAAAAGCGGGGATAGAAGGGAGGAAAACCAAGAAAAGCAGGGTTAGAGCGGAGGAAAACCAAGAAAAGCAGGGTTAGAGCGGAGGAAAAAAAAGAAAAGCGGGGTTAGAGCGGAGGAAAAAAAAGAAAAGCGGAATAAGTGCACAGGATAACCAAGAAAAGCGGGGTTAGATCAGAGGAAAACCAAGAAAAAGAATTTAGAGAGGAAGAAAACGAAGAAAAGCGCGGTTAGAGCAGCAGAAATCCGAGAATAGCATGGCTAGAGTGGAGAAAATCCATGAAAAGCTTGGTTAGAGTGGAGAAAAACCAAGAAAAGCGGGGTTAGTGCGGAGGAAAACCAAGAAAAGAGGGGTTAGTGCGGAGGAAAACCAAGAAAAGCGGTGTTAGAGCAGAGGAAAACCAAGAGAAACGGGGTTAGAGCGGAGAAAAGCCAAAAAAAGCAGGGATAGAAGGGAGGAAAACCAAGAAAAGCGGGGTTAGAGCAGAGAAAAACCAACAAAAACAGGGTTAGAGCAAAGGAAAACCAAGAAAAGCGGGGTTAGAGCGGAGGAAAACCAAGAAAAGCTGGGTTAGAGCGTAGGAAAACCAAGAAAAGCGGGGTTATAGCGAAGGAAAACCAAGGAAAGCGGGGTTAGAGTGGAGGAAAACCAAGAAAAGCGGGGTTAGAGCGAAGGGTAACCAAGAAAAGCTGGGTTAGAGCGGAAGAAAACCAAGAAAAGCGGAACAAGTGCAAAGGAAAACCAAGAAAAGCGGGGTTAGAGCGGAGGAAAACCAAGAAAAGCTGGGATAGAGCGGAGGAAAACCAAGAAAAGAGGGGTTAGAAAGGATGAAAACCAAGAAAAGCGGGGTTAGAGCGGAGGAAACCCAAGAAAAGCAGGGTTAGAGCAAAGGAAAACCAAGAAAAGTGAAGTTAGAGCGGAGGAAAACCAAGAAAAGCTGGGTTAGAGCGTAGGAAAACCAAGAAAAGCGGTGTTAGAGCAGAGAAAAACCAAGAAAAGCGGTGATAGTGCGGAGGAAAACCAAGAAAAGCGGGGTTAGAGCAGAGAAAAACCAAGAAAAGCAGGGTTAGAGAAAAGGAAAACAAAGAAAAGCTGGGTTAGAGCGGAAGAAAACCAAGAAAAGCAGTGATAGAGCGGAGGATAACCAAGAAAAACTAGGTTAGAGCGTAGGAAAACCAAGAAAAGCTGTGATAGAGCAAAGGAAAACCATGAAAAGTGGTGATAGAGCGTAGGAAAACCAAGAAAATCGGTGATAGAGCGGAGGAAAACCAAGAAAAGCGGGGTTAGAGCGGAGAAAAACCAAGAAAAGCAGGGTTAGAGCGGAGGAAAACCAAGAAAAGCAAAGATAGCGCGGAGGAAAACCAAGAAAAGCGGGGTTAGAGCGGAGGAAAACCAAGAAAAGCGGGGTTAGTGCGGTGGAAAACCAAGGAAAGCCGGGTTAGAGCGGAGGAAAACAAAGAAAAGCGGGGTTAGAGTGGAGGATAACCAAGAAAAGCGGGGTTAGAGCGGAGGAAAACCAAGTAAAGCGGGATTAGAGCGGAGGAAAACCAGGAAAAGCGAAGTTAGAGCAGAGGAAAACCAAGAAAAGCTGAATAAGTGCGGAGGAAAACCAAGAAAAGCGGGGTTAGTGCGGAGGAAAACCAAGAAAAAGAATTTAGAGAGGAAGAAAACGAAGAAAACCGCGGTTAGAGCAGCAGAAATCCGAGAAAAGCATGGTCAGAGTGGAGAAAAACCATGGAAAGCTGGGTTAGATTGGAGGAAAACCAAGAAAAGCGGGGTTGGTGCGGAGGAAAACGAAGAAAAGAGGGGTTAGTGCGGAGGAAAACCAAGAAAAGCGGGGTTAGAGCAGAGGAAAACCAAGAAAAGCGGGGTTAGAGCAGAGGAAAACCAAGAAAAGCAGGGTTAGAGCGGAGGAAACCCAAGAAAAGCAGGGTTAGAGCAAAGGAAAACCAAGAAAAGCGAAGTTAGAGCGGAGGAAAACCAGAAAAAGCTGGGTTAGAGCATAGGAAAACCAAGAAAAGCAGGGTTATAGCGGAGGAAAACCAAGAAAAGCGGGGTTAGAGCGGAGGAAAACCAAGAAAAGCGCGGTTAGAGCGGAGGAAAACCAAGAAAAGTGGTGTTAGAGCGGAGGAAAACCAAGAAAAATGGTGATAGAGCGGAGGAAAACCAAGAAAAGTGGTGATAGAGCGTAGGAAAACAACGAAAAGCGGTGATAGAGCGGAGGAAAACCAAGAAAAGCGGGGTTAGAGCAAAGAAAATCCAAGAAAAGCAGGGTTAGAGCAAAGGAAAAACAAGAAAAGCGAAGTTAGAGCGGAGGAAAACCATGAAAAGCGGGGTTAGAGCGGAGTATAACCAAGAAAAGAGGGGTTAGAAAAGAGGAAAACCTAGAAAAGCGGCGTTAGAGCGGAGGAAAACCATGAAAAGCGGGGTTAGAGCGGAGTATAACCAAGAAAAGAGGGGTTAGAAAAGAGGAAAACCTAGAAAAGCGGCGTTAGAGCGGAGGAAAACCATGTAAAGCAGGGTTAGAGCAAAGGAAAACCAAATAAAGCAGAGTTAGAATGGAAGAAAACGAAGAAAAGCGTGGTTAGAGCAGCAGAAATCCGAGAAAAGCATGGCTAAGGTGGAGAAAAACGATGAAAAGCTGGGTTAGAGCGGAGGAAAACCAAGAAAAGTGGTGTTAGAGCGTAGGAAAACCAAGAAAAGCGGGGTTATAGCAATGGAAAACCAAGAATAGTGAAGTTAGAGCGGAGGAAAACCAAGAAAAGCGGGGTTAGAGCGGATGAAAACCAAGAAAAGCTGGGTTAGAGCGGAGGAAAACCAAGAAAAGCTGGGATAGAGCGGAGGAAAACCAAGAAAAGCGGGGTTAGAAAGGAGGAAAAGAAAGAAAAGCGAAGTTAGTGCGGAGGAAAACCAAGAAAAGCTGAGTTAGAGCGTAGGAAAACCAAGAAAATCGTGGTTATAGCGGAGGAAAACCAAGAAAAGCGGGTTTAGAGCAGAGGAAAACCAAGAAAAGCGGGGTTAGAGCGGAGGTAAACAAAGTAAAGCAAACTTAGAACGGAATAAAACGTAGAAAAGCGTGGTTGGAGCAGCAGAAATCCGAGAAAAGCATGGTTAGAGTGGAGAAAAACGATGAAAAGCTGGGTTAGAGCGGAGAAAAACCAAGAAAAGCGGGGTTAGTGCAGAGGAAAACCAAGTAAAGCGGGTTTAGAGCGGAGGAAAACCAAGAAAAGCGGGGTTAGTGCGGAGGAAAACCAAGTAAAGCGGGGTGAGAGCGGAGGAAAACCAAGAAAAGCGGTGTTAGAGCGGAGGAAAACCAAGAGAAACGGAGTTAGAGCGGAGAAAAACCAAGGAAAGCGGGGTTAGAGCGCAGAAAAACCAAGAAAAGCGAGGATAGAATGGAGGAAAACCAAGAAAAGAGGGGTTAGAGCGGCTAAAATCCAAGAAAACGGGGTTAGAGCGGAGGAAAACCAAGAAAAGAGGGGTTAGAGCGGAGGAAAACCAAGAAAAGCGGGGTTAGAGCGGAGGAAAACCAAGAAAAGCGAAGTTAGAGCGGAGGAAAACCAAGAAAAGCGGAATAAATGCACAGGATAACCAAGAAAAGCGGGGTTAGAGCGGAGGAAAACCAAGAAAAGCGAAGTTAGAGCGGAGGAAAACCAAGAAAAGCGTGGTTAGAGCAGTAGAAATCCGAGAAAAGCATGGTTAGAGTGGAGATAAACTATGAAACGCTGGGTTAGAGTGGAGAAAAACCAAGAAAAGCGGGGTTAGTGCGGAGGAAAACCAAGAAAAGCGGGGTTAGAGCGGAGGAAAACCAAGAAAAGCGGGGTTAGATCGGAGGAAAACCAAGAAAAAGAATTGAGAGAGGAAGAAAACGAGGAAAAGCGCGGTTAGAGCAGCAGAAATTCGAGAAAAGCATGGTTAGAGTAGAGAAAAACCATGAAAAGCTGTGTTAGAGTGGAGAAAAACCAAGAAAAGCGAAGTTAGAGCGGAGGAAAACCAAGAAAAGCAGAATAAGTGCAAAGGAAAACCCAGAAAAGCAGGGTTAGATCGGAGGAAAACCAAGAAAAAGAATTTAGAGAGGAAGAAAACGAAGAAAAGCGCGGTTAGAGCAGCAGAAATCCGAGAAATGCATGGTTAGAGTGGAGAAAAACCATGAAAAGCTGGGTTAGAGCGGAGAAAAACTAAGAAAAGCGGGTTAGTGCGGAGGAAAACCAAGAAAAGCGAAGTTAGAGCAGAGGAAATCCAAGAAAAGCGGGGTTAGAGCGGAAGATAACCAAGAAAAGAGGGGTTAGTGCAGAGGAAAACCAAGAAAAAAGGGGTTAGAGCGGAGGAAAACCAAGTAAAACAGGGTTAGAGCAAAGGAAAACCAAGAAAAGCGAAGTTAGTGCGGAGGAAAACCAAGAAAAGCTGGGTTAGAGCGTAGGAAAACCAAGAAAAGCGGGGATAGAAGGGAGGAAAAACAAGAAAAGCGGGCTTAGAGCAGAGGAAAACCAAGAAAAGCGAGGTTAGAGCGGAGGAAAACCAAGTAAAGCAGAGTTAGAATGGAAGAAAACGAAGAAAAGCTGGGTTAGAGCAGCAGAAATCCGAGAAAAGCATGGCTAGAGAGGAGAAAAACGATCAAAAGTTGGGTTAGAGCGGAGAAAAACCAAGTAAAGCGGGATTAGAGCGGAGGAAAACCAAGAAAAGCGGGGTTAGAGCGGAGGAAAACCAAGAAAAGCGCAGTTAGAGCGGATGAAAACCAAGAAAAGCGGTGTAAGAGCGGAGGAAAACCAAGAAATGCGGGGTTAGAAAGGAGGAAAACAAAGAAAAGCGGGGTTAGAAAGGAGGAAAACAAAGAAAAGCGAAGTTAGTGCGGAGGAAAACCAAGAAAAGCTGGGTTAGAGCATAGGAAAACCAAGAAAAGCAGGGTTATAGCGGCAGAAAACCAAGAAAAACGGGGTTAGAGCAGTGGATAACCAAGAAAAGCGGGGCTAGAGCGGAGGAAAACCAAGTAAAGCAAAGTTAGAACGGAATAAAACGTAGAAAAGCGTGGTTGGAGCAGCAGAAATCTGAGAAAAGCATGGTTAGAGTGGAGAAAAACGATGAAAAGCTGGGTTAGAGCGGAGAAAAACCAAGAAAAGCGGGGTTAGTGCAGAGGAAAACCAAGAAAAAAGGGGTTAGTGCGGAGGAAAACCAAGTAAAGCAGGGTTAGAGCGGAGGAAAACCAAGAAAAGCGGAGTTAGAGCGATGGAAAACTAAGAAAAGCAGAATAAGTGCAAAGGAAAACCAAGAAAAGCGGGGTTAGAACGGAGGAAAACCAAGAAAAGCGGGGTTAGAGCGGAGGAAAAGCATGAAAAGTGGAGTTAGAGCTGAGGAAAACCAAGAAAAGAGGGGTTAGAGCGGAGGAAAACCAAGAAAAGCGGGGTTAGAGCAAAGGAAAACCAAGAAAAGCGGTGTTAGAGCGGAGGAAAACCAAGAGAAACGGGTTTAGAGCGGAGAAAAACCAAGAAAAGCGGGGATAGAAGGGAGGAAAACCAAGAATAGATGAGATAGAGCAGAGGAAAACCAAGAAAAGCGGGGTTAGAAAGGAGGAAAACAAAGAAAAGCAGGATTAGAGGGGAGGAAAACCAAGAAAAGCAGAGTTAGAGCAAAGGAAAACCAAGAAAAGCGAAGTTAGTGCAGAGGAAAACCAAGAAAAGCTTGGTTAGAGCGTAGGAAAACCAAGAAAAGCAGGGTTAGAGCAGAGGAAAACCAAGAAAAGCGGGGTTAGAGCGGAGGAAAACAAAGTAAAGCAGAGTTAGAACGGAATAAAACGTAGAAAAGCGTGGTTGGAGCAGCAGAAATTCGAGAAAAGCATGGTTAGAGTGGAGAAAAACCGTGAAAATCTGGGTTAGAGTGGATTAAAACCAAGAAAAGCGCGGTTAGTGCGGAGGAAAACCAAGAAAAGCGGGGTTAGTGCGGAGGAAAACCAAGAAAAGCGGGGTTAGAGCGGAGGAAAACCAAGAAAAGCGGTGTTAGAGCGGAGGAAAACCAAGAGAAACGGAGTTAGAGCAGAGAAAAACCAAGAAAAGCGGGGTTAGAGCGCAGAAAAAGCAAGAAAAGCGAGGATAGAAGGGAGGAAAACCAAGAAAAGCGGGGTTAGAGCTTAGGAAAAGCATGAAAAGTGGGGTTAGAGCTGAGGAAAACCAAGAAAAGCGGGGTGAGAAATGAGGAAAACAAAGAAAAGCGGGATTAGAGGGGAGGAAAACCAAGAAAAGCAGAGTTAGAGCAAAGGAAAACCAAGAAAAGCGAAGTTAGTGCGGAGGAAAACCAAGAAAAGCTGGGATAGAGCGTAGGAAAACCAAGAAAAGCGGTGTTATAGCGGAGGAAAACGAAGAAAAGCGGGGTTAGAGCAGAGGAAAACCAAGAAAAGCGGGGTTAGAGCGGAGGAAAACCAAGTAACGCAAAGTTAGAACGGAATAAAACGTAGAAAAGCGTGGTTGGAGCAGCAGAAATCTGATTAAAGCATGGGTAGAGTGGAGAAAAACGATGAAAAGCTGGGTTAGTGCGGAAAAAAACAAAGAAAAGCGAGGTTAGTGCAGAGGAAAACCAAGAAAATGTAGTTAGTGCGGAGGAAAACGAAGTAAAGCAGGGTTAGAGCGGAGGAAAACGAAGAAAAGCGGAGTTAGAGTGGAGGAAAACCAAGAAAAGCAGAATAAGTGCGGAGGAAAACAAAGAAAAGCGGGGTTAGAACGAAGGAAAACCAAGAAAAGCGGGGTTAGAGCGGAGGAAAAGCATAAAAAGTGGGGTTAGAGCTGAGGAAAACCAAGAAAAGAGGGGTTGGAGCGGAGGAAAAACAAGAAAAGCGGGGTTAGAGCAAATGAAAACCAAGAAAAGCGGTGTTAGAGCGGAAAAAAATTAAGAGAAACGGGGTTAGAGCGGAGAAAAACAAAGAAAAGCGGGGATAGAAGGGAGGAAAACCAAGAAAAGCTGGGATAGAGCAGAGGAAAACCAAGAAAAGCGGGGTTAGAAAGGAGGAAAACCAAGAAAAGTGGGGTTAGAGTGGAGGAAAAGGAAGAAAAGCGAGATTAGAGCAGAGGAAAACCAAGAAAAGCGGGGTTAGAGCAAAGGAAAACCAAGAGAAACGGGGTTAGAGCAGAGAAAAACCAAGAAAAGCGGGGTTAGAGCGCAGAAAAACCAAGAAAAGCGAAGTTAGAGCGGAGGAAATCCAAGAAAAGCGGGGTTAGAGCGGAGAAAAACCAAGAAAACAGGGATAGAGCGGAGGAAAACAAAGAAAAGCGGGGTTAGAGCGGAGGAAAACAAAGTAAAGCGGGGTTAGAGCGGAGGAAAACCAAGAAAAGCGAAGTTAGAGCGGAGGATAACCAAGAAAAGCAGAATAAGTGCAGAGGAAAACCAAGAAAAGCGGGGTTAGATCGGAGGAAAACCAAGAAAAAGAATTTAGAGAGGAAGAAAACGAAGAAAAGCGCGGTTAGAGCAGCAGAAATCCGAGAAAAGCATGGTTAGAGTGGAGAAAAACCAAGAGAAACGGGGTTAGAGCGGAGAAAAACCAAGAAAAGCAGGGTTAGAGCGCAGAAAAACCAAGAAAAGCGAGGATAGAAGGGAGGAAAACCAAGAAAAGCAAAGTTAGAGCGGAGGAAAACCAAGAAAAGCGGAATAAGTGCACAGGATAACCAAGAAAAGCGGGGTTAGAGCGGAGGAAAACCAAGAAAAAGAAGATAGAGAGGAAGAAAACGAAGAAAAGCGCGGTTAGATCAGCAGAAATCCGAGAAAAGCATGGCTAGAGTGGAGAAAAACGATGAAAAGCTGGGTTAGAGTGGAGAAAAACCAAGAAAAGCGGGGTTAGTGCGGAGGAAAACCAGGAAAAGCGGGGTTAGAGCGGAGGAAAACCAAGAAAAGCAGGGTTAGAGCGGAGAAAAACCAAGAAAAGCGGGGTTAGAGCGGAGGAAAACCATGAAGAGCGGGGTTAGTGCGGAGGAAAACCAAGAAAAGCGGGGTTAGAGCGGAGGAAAACCAAGAAAAGCGAAGTTAGAGCGGAGGAAAACCAAGAAAGGCAGAATAAGTGCGGAGGAAAACCAAGAAAAGCGGGGTGAGATCGGATGAAAACAAAGAAAAGGAATTTAGAGATTAAGAAAACGAGGAAAAGCGCGGTTAGAGCAGCAGAAATCCGAGAAAAGCATGGTTAGAGTGGAGATAAACCATGAAAAGCTGGGTTAGAGTGGAGAAAACCCAGAAAAGCAGGGTTAGTGCCGAGGAAAACCAAGAAAAGCGGGGTTAGAGCGGAGGAAAACCAAGAGAAGCGGGGTTAGAGCAAAGGAAAACCAAGAAAAGCGGGGTTAGAGCAGAGGAAAACCAAGTAAAGCAGAGTTAGAACGGAATAAAACGTAGAAAAGCGTGGTTGGAGCAGCAGAAATCCGAGAAAAGCATGGTTAGAGTGGAGAAAAACGATGAAAAGCTGGGTTAGAGCGGAGAAAAACCAAGAAAAGCGGGGTTAGTGCAGAGGAAAACCAAGAAAAAAGGGGTTAGTGCGGAGGAAAACCAAGTAAAGCGGGGTTAGAGCGGAGGAAAACCAAGAAAAGCGAAGTTAGAGCGGAGGAAAACCAAGAAAAGCAGAATAAGTGCAGAGGAAAACCAAGAAAAGCGGGGTTAGATCGGAGGAAAACCAAGAAAAAGAATTTAGAGAGGAAGAAAACGAAGAAAAGCGCGGTTAGAGCATCAGAAATCCGTGAAAAGCATGGTTAGAGTGGAGAAAAACCAAGAGAAACGGGGTTAGAGCAGAGAAAATCCAAGAAAAGCATGGTTAGAGCGCAGAAAAACCAAGAAAAGCGAGTATAGAAGGGAGGAAAACCAAGAAAAGCGGGGTTAGAGCGGAGGAAAACCAAGAGAAGCGGGGTTAGAGCGGAGGAAAACCAAGAAAAGCGAAGTTAGAGCGGAGGAAAACCAAGAAAAGCGGAATAAGTGCACAATATAACCAAGAAAAGTGGGGTTAGAGCGGAGGAAAACCAAGAAAAAGAAGTTAGAGAGGAAGAAAACGAAGAAAAGCGCGGTTAAAGCAGCAGAAATCCGAGAATAGCATGGCTAGAGTGGAGAAAAACCATGAAAAGCTGGGTTAGAGTGGAGAAAAACCAAGAAAAGCGGGGTTAGTGCGGAGAAAAACCAAGAGAAGAGGGGTTAGTGCGGAGGAAAACCAAGAAAAGCAGTGTTAGAGCGGAGGAAAACCAAGAGAAACGGGGTTAGAGCGGAGAAAAACCAAGAAAAGCAGGGTTAGAGCAAAGGAAAACCTAATAAAGCAGAGTTAGAATGGAAGAAAACGAAGAAAAGCGTGGTTAGAGCAGCAGAAATCCGAGAAAAGCATGGCTAGAGTGGAGAAAAACGATGAAAAGCTGGGTTAGAGTGGAGAAAAACCAAGAAAAGCGGGGTTAGTGCGGAGGAAAACCAGGAAAAGCGGGGTTAGAGCGGAGGAAAACCAAGAAAAGCAGGGTTAGAGCGGAGAAAAACCAAGAAAAGCGGGGTTAGAGCGGAGGAAAACCATGAAGAGCGGGGTTAGTGCGGAGGAAAACCAAGAAAAGCGGGGTTAGAGCGGAGGAAAACCAAGAAAAGCGGGGTGAGATCGGATGAAAACCAAGAAAAGGAATTTAGAGATAAAGAAAACGAGGAAAAGCGCGGTTAGAGCAGCAGAAATCCGAGAAAAGCATGGTTAGAGTGGAGAAAAACCATGAAAAGCTGGGTTAGAGTGGAGAAAAACCAAGAAAAGCAGGGTTAGTGCGGAGGAAAACCAAGAAAAGCGGGGTTAGAGCGGAGGAAAACCAAGAGAAGCGGGGTTAGAGCAAAGGAAAACCAAGAAAAGCGGGGTTAGAGCAGAGGAAAACCAAGAAAAGCAGAGTTAGAACGGAATAAAACGTAGAAAAGCGTGGTTGGAGCAGCAGAAATCCGAGAAAAGCATGGTTAGAGTGGAGAAAAACGATGAAAAGCTGGGTTAGAGCGCAGAAAAACCAAGAAAAGCGAGGATAGAAGGGAGGAAAACCAAGAAAAGGAATATTAGAGCGGAGGAAAACCAAGAAAAGCGGAATAAGTGCACAGGATAACCAAGAAAAGCGGGGTTAGAGCGGAGGAAAACCAAGAAAAAGAAGTTAGAGAGGAAGAAAACGAAGAAAAGCGCGGTTAGATCAGCAGAAATCCGAGAAAAGCATGGCTAGAGTGGAGAAAAACGATGAAAAGCTGGGTTAGAGTGGAGAAAAACCAAGAAAAGCGGGGTTAGTGCGGAGGAAAACCAGGAAAAGCGGGGTTAGAGCGGAGGAAAACCAAGAAAAGCAGGGTTAGAGCGGAGAAAAACCAAGAAAAGCGGGGTTAGAGCGGAGGAAAACCATGAAGAGCGGGGTTAGTGCGGAGGAAAACCAAGAAAAGCGGGGTTAGAGCGGAGGAAAACAAAGAAAAGCGAAGTTAGAGCGGAGGAAAACCAAGAATAGCAGAATAAGTGCGGAGGAAAACCAAGAAAAGCGGGGTGAGATCGGATGAAAACAAAGAAAAGGAATTTAGAGATTAAGAAAACGAGGAAAAGCGCGGTTAGAGCAGCAGAAATCCGAGAAAAGCATGGTTAGAGTGGAGAAAAACCATGAAAAGCTGGGTTAGAGTGGAGAAAAACCAAGAAAAGCAGGGTTAGTGCGGAGGAAAACCAAGAAAAGCGGGGTTAGAGCGGAGGAAAACCAAGAGAAGCGGGGTTAGAGCAAAGGAAAACCAAGAAAAGCGGGGTTAGAGCAGAGGAAAACCAAGTAAAGCAGAGTTAGAACGGAATAAAACGTAGAAAAGCGTGGTTGGAGCAGCAGAAATCCGAGAAAAGCATGGTTAGAGTGGAGAAAAACGATGAAAAGCTGGGTTAGAGCGGAGAAAAACCAAGAAAAGCGGGGTTAGTGCAGAGGAAAACCAAGAAAAAAGGGGTTAGTGCGGAGGAAAACCAAGTAAAGCGGGGTTAGAGCGGAGGAAAACCAAGAAAAGCGAAGTTAGAGCGGAGGAAAACCAAGAAAAGCAGAATAAGTGCAGAGGAAAACCAAGAAAAGCGGGGTTAGATCTAAGGAAAACCAAGAAAAAGAATTTAGAGAGGAAGAAAACGAAGAAAAGCGCGGTTAGAGCATCAGAAATCCGAGAAAAGCATGGTTAGAGTGGAGAAAAACCAAGAGAAACGGGGTTAGAGCAGAGAAAATCCAAGAAAAGCATGGTTAGAGCGCAGAAAAACCAAGAAAAGCGAGTATAGAAGGGAGGAAAACCAAGAAAAGCGGGGTTAGAGCGGAGGAAAACCAAGAAAAGCGGGGTTAGAGCGGAGGAAAACCAAGAAAAGCGAAGTTAGAGCGGAGGAAAACCAAGAAAAGCGGAATAAGTGCACAATATAACCAAGAAAAGCGGGGTTAGAGCGGAGGAAAACCAAGAAAAAGAAGTTAGAGAGGAAGAAAACGAAGAAAAGCGCTGTTAAAGCAGCAGAAATCCGAGAATAGCATGGCTAGAGTGGAGAAAAACCATGAAAAGCTGGGTTAGAGTGGAGAAAAACCAAGAAAAGCGGGGTTAGTGCGGAGGAAAACCACAAAAAGAGGGGTTAGTGCGGAGGAAAACCAAGAAAAGCAGTGTTAGAGCGGAGGAAAACCAAGAAAAGCGGTGATAGAGTGGAGGAAAACCAAGAAAAGTGGTGATAGAGCGTAGGAAAACCACGAAAAGCGGTGATAGCGCGGAGGAAAACCAAGAAAAGCGGGGTTAGAGCAATGAAAAACCAAGAAAAGCAGGGTTAGAGCAAAGGAAAACCAAGAAAAGCGAAGATAGAGCGGAGGAAAACCAAGAAAAGCGGGGTTAGAGCGGAGGAAAACCTAGAAAAAGGGGTTAGAGCGGAGGAAAACCAATAAAAGCGGGTTTAGAGCGGAGGAAAAGCAAGAAAAGCAAAGTTAGAGCGGAGGAAAACGAAGAAAGGCAGAATATGTGCGGAGGAAAACCAAGAAAAGCGGGGTTAGATCGGAGGAAAACGAAGAAAAAGAATTTAGAGGGGAAGAAAACGAGGAAAAGCGCGGTTAGAGCAGCAGAAATCCGAGAAAAGCATGGTTAGAGTGGAGAAAAACCATGAAAAGCTGGGTTAGAGTGGAGAAAAACCAAGAAAAGCGGGGTTAGTGCGGAGGAAAACCAAGAAAAGAGGGGTTAGAGCAAAGGAAAACCAAGAAAAGCGGGGTTAGTGCGGAGGAAAACCAAGAAAAGAGGGGTTAGTGCAAAGGAAAACCAAGAAAAGCGGGGTTAGAGCAAAGGAAAACCAAGAAAAGCGGGGTTAGAGCAGAGGAAAACCAAGAAAAGCAGAGTTAGAACGGAATAAAACGTAGAAAAGCGTGGTTGGAGCAGCAGAAATCCGAGAAAAGCATGGTTAGAGTGGAGAAATCCATGAAAAGCTGGGTTAGAGCGGAGAAAAACCAAGAAAAGCGTGGTTAGTGCAGAGGAAAACCAAGAAAAAAGGGGTTAGTGCGGAGGAAAACCAAGTAAAGCGGGGTTAGAGCGGAGGAAAACCAAGAAAAGCGAAGATAGAGCGGAGGAAAACCAAGAAAAGCAGAATAAGTGCAGAGGAAAACCAAGAAAAGCGGGGTTAGATCGGAGGAAAACCAAGAAAAAGAATTTAGAGAGGAAGAAAACGAAGAAAAGCGCGGTTAGAGCAGCAGAAATACGAGAAAAGCATGGTTAGAGTGGTGAAAAACCAAGAGAAACAGGGTTAGAGCTGAGAAAAACCAAGAAAAGCAGGGTTAGAGCGCAGAAAAACCAAGAAAAGCGGGGTTAGAGCGGAGGAAAACCAAGAAAAGCGGGGTTAGAGCGGAGGAAAACCAAGAAAAGCGGGGTTAGAGCGGAGGAAAACCAAGAAAAGCGAAGTTAGAGCGGAGGAAAACCAAGAAAAGCGGAATAAGTGCAAAGGATAACCAAGAAAAGCAGGGTTAGAGCGGAGGAAAACCAAGAAAAAGAAGTTAGAGAGGAAGAAAACAAAGAAAAGCGCGGTTAAAGCAGCAGAAATCCGAGAATAGCATGGCTAGAGTGGAGAAAAACCATAAAAAGCTGGGTTAGAGTGGAGAAAAACCAAGAAAAGCGGGGTTAGTGCGGAGGAAAACCAAGAAAAGAGGGGTTAGTGCGGAGGAAAACCAAGAAAAGCAGTGTTAGAGCGGAGGAAAACCAAGAGAAACGGGGTTAGAGCGGAGAAAAACCAAGAAAAGCAGGGATAGAAGGGAGGAAAACCAAGAAAAGCGGCGTTAGAGCAGAGAAAAACCAACAAAAACAGGGTTAGAGCAAAGGAAAACCAAGAAAAGCTGGGTTAGAGCGGAGGAAAACCAAGAATAGCAGAATAAGTGCGGAGGAAAACCAAGAAAAGCGGGGTGAGATCGGATGAAAACAAAGAAAAGGAATTTAGAGATTAAGAAAACGAGGAAATGCGCGGTTAGAGCGGCAGAAATCCGAGAAAAGCATGGTTAGAGTGGAGAAAAACCATGAAAAGCTGGGTTAGAGTGGAGAAAAACCAAGAAAAGCAGGGTTAGTGCGGAGGAAAACCAAGAAAAGCGGGGTTAGAGCGGAGGAAAACCAAGAGAAGCGGGGTTAGAGCAAAGGAAAACCAAGAAAAGCGGGGTTAGAGCAGAGGAAAACCAAGTAAAGCAGAGTTAGAACGGAATAAAACGTAGAAAAGCGTGGTTGGAGCAGCAGAAATCCGAGAAAAGCATGGTTAGAGTGGAGAAAAACGATGAAAAGCTGGGTTAGAGCGGAGAAAAACCAAGAAAAGCGGGGTTAGTGCAGAGGAAAACCAAGAAAAAAGGGGTTAGTGCGGAGGAAAACCAAGTAAAGCGGGGTTAGAGCGGAGGAAAACCAAGAAAAGCGAAGTTAGAGCGGAGGAAAACCAAGAAAAGCAGAATAAGTGCAGAGGAAAACCAAGAAAAGCGGGGTTAGATCTAAGGAAAACCAAGAAAAAGAATTTAGAGAGGAAGAAAACGAAGAAAAGCGCGGTTAGAGCATCAGAAATCCGAGAAAAGCATGGTTAGAGTGGAGAAAAACCAAGAGAAACGGGGTTAGAGCAGAGAAAATCCAAGAAAAGCATGGTTAGAGCGCAGAAAAACCAAGAAAAGCGAGTATAGAAGGGAGGAAAACCAAGAAAAGCGGGGTTAGAGCGGAGGAAAACCAAGAAAAGCGGGGTTAGAGCGGAGGAAAACCAAGAAAAGCGAAGTTAGAGCGGAGGAAAACCAAGAAAAGCGGAATAAGTGCACAATATAACCAAGAAAAGCGGGGTTAGAGCGGAGGAAAACCAAGAAAAAGAAGTTAGAGAGGAAGAAAACGAAGAAAAGCGCTGTTAAAGCAGCAGAAATCCGAGAATAGCATGGCTAGAGTGGAGAAAAACCATGAAAAGCTGGGTTAGAGTGGAGAAAAACCAAGAAAAGCGGGGTTAGTGCGGAGGAAAACCACAAAAAGAGGGGTTAGTGCGGAGGAAAACCAAGAAAAGCAGTGTTAGAGCGGAGGAAAACCAAGAAAAGCGGTGATAGAGTGGAGGAAAACCAAGAAAAGTGGTGATAGAGCGTAGGAAAACCACGAAAAGCGGTGATAGCGCGGAGGAAAACCAAGAAAAGCGGGGTTAGAGCAATGAAAAACCAAGAAAAGCAGGGTTAGAGCAAAGGAAAACCAAGAAAAGCGAAGATAGAGCGGAGGAAAACCAAGAAAAGCGGGGTTAGAGCGGAGGAAAACCTAGAAAAAGGGGTTAGAGCGGAGGAAAACCAATAAAAGCGGGTTTAGAGCGGAGGAAAAGCAAGAAAAGCAAAGTTAGAGCGGAGGAAAACGAAGAAAGGCAGAATATGTGCGGAGGAAAACCAAGAAAAGCGGGGTTAGATCGGAGGAAAACGAAGAAAAAGAATTTAGAGGGGAAGAAAACGAGGAAAAGCGCGGTTAGAGCAGCAGAAATCCGAGAAAAGCATGGTTAGAGTGGAGAAAAACCATGAAAAGCTGGGTTAGAGTGGAGAAAAACCAAGAAAAGCGGGGTTAGTGCGGAGGAAAACCAAGAAAAGAGGGGTTAGAGCAAAGGAAAACCAAGAAAAGCGGGGTTAGTGCGGAGGAAAACCAAGAAAAGAGGGGTTAGTGCAAAGGAAAACCAAGAAAAGCGGGGTTAGAGCAAAGGAAAACCAAGAAAAGCGGGGTTAGAGCAGAGGAAAACCAAGAAAAGCAGAGTTAGAACGGAATAAAACGTAGAAAAGCGTGGTTGGAGCAGCAGAAATCCGAGAAAAGCATGGTTAGAGTGGAGAAAAACCATGAAAAGCTGGGTTAGAGCGGAGAAAAACCAAGAAAAGCGTGGTTAGTGCAGAGGAAAACCAAGAAAAAAGGGGTTAGTGCGGAGGAAAACCAAGTAAAGCGGGGTTAGAGCGGAGGAAAACCAAGAAAAGCGAAGATAGAGCGGAGGAAAACCAAGAAAAGCAGAATAAGTGCAGAGGAAAACCAAGAAAAGCGGGGTTAGATCGGAGGAAAACCAAGAAAAAGAATTTAGAGAGGAAGAAAACGAAGAAAAGCGCGGTTAGAGCAGCAGAAATACGAGAAAAGCATGGTTAGAGTGGTGAAAAACCAAGAGAAACAGGGTTAGAGCTGAGAAAAACCAAGAAAAGCAGGGTTAGAGCGCAGAAAAACCAAGAAAAGCGGGGTTAGAGCGGAGGAAAACCAAGAAAAGCGGGGTTAGAGCGGAGGAAAACCAAGAAAAGCGGGGTTAGAGCGGAGGAAAACCAAGAAAAGCGAAGTTAGAGCGGAGGAAAACCAAGAAAAGCGGAATAAGTGCAAAG